>NC_060140.1:582703457-583924512 GCF_021461385.2 Schistocerca piceifrons | reverse complement strand
AGTAATAGTATATCTTCATCCTCTTTCTCCTCCCCCTCCTCCTTCCTCCTCTCCTTTTATTCTGCCTCCATCTGCCAAGTGCGAGAGATGTTTAACACTTTCTGTTAGTGGCTGAAATGTTTCAGTGAGGGACTATTGCCACTCTAAATGTCCTAATTTTAGCAGTTGTAATTTCCGACGAATAGCGTTCCATGCCTCGACTGCTTAACATTCTGTCAACATGCTGCTGCATACTAAACTGTTTTTGAGATAGTACACATGCTGTACACTGGAGCGCCGAAGTAATTGGTATAGGCATGCGTATTCAAATACAGAGATATGTTAACAGGCAGGACATGGCGCTGTGGTCGGAAAAGCCTATGGAAATGGAAATGAGCGTTTGGCGTCATTGGCTGGGAGGCCCCTTACGGGTCAGGTCCGGCCGCCTTTGCAGGTCTTATTACATTCGACGCCACATTGGGCGACCTGCGCGCCGGATGGGGATGAAATGATGATGAAGACAACACAACACCCAGTTCCTGAGCGGATAAAATCCCCGACCCATCTGGGAATCGAACCCGGGCCCCTTAGGACGCCAGTCCGTCACGCTGACCATTGAGCTATTGGGGCGGACGGAAAAGCCCTTATAAGACAAGTGCCTGACGCAGTTGCTAGATTGGTTACTGCTGCCACTATGGCAGATTATCAAGATTTAAGTGTGTCTGAACATGGTGTTATAGTCAGCGCATGAGCGATGAGACACAGCATGAAGTGGGGATTTTCCCGTACGACCATTTCACGAGTGTACTGTGAATATCAGGAATCCCGTAAAACATCAAATCTCCGACATCGCTGCGACCAGAATAAGATCCTGCAAGAACGGGACCAACGACGACTGAATAGAATCGTTCAAAGTAACAGATGTGTAACCCTTCCGTAAATTGCTGCAGATTTCAGTGCTGGGCCATCAACAAGTGCCAGCCTGCGAACCTTTCAACGAAACTTCATCGATATGGGCTTTCGGAGCCGAAGGTCCGCTCGTGTATCCCTGATTACTGCACGACACAAAGCTTCACGCCTCGCGTGGGCGCGTCAGCATCGACATTGGACTGTTGATGACTGGAAACATGTTGGCCTGGTCGGACGAGTTTCGTTTTAAATTGTATTGAGCGGATGGGCGTATACGGATATGGAGACAACCTCATGAATCCATCGACCCTGCATGTCAGCAGGGGACTGTTCAAGCTGGTGGAGGCTCTGTAATGGTGTGGGGGTGTGTGCAGTTGGAGTGATATGGGACCGCTGATACGTCTAGATACGATTCCGACAGGTGACGTGTACGTAAGCATCCTGTCTGATCACCTACATCCATTCGTGTCCATTGTGCTTTCCGACGGACTAGGGCAAATCAGCAGGACAATGCGACATTCCATACGTCCAGAATTGCTACAGAGTGGTTCCAAGGACACTCCTCTGAGTTTAAACACGTCCGCTGGCCACCAGATTCCCCAGGCATGAACGTTATTGAGCATATCTGCGATGCCTTGCATCGTGCTGTTCAGAAGAGGTCTCCACCTCCTCGTACTCTTACGGATTTATGTACAACCCTGCAGGATTCATGGTGTCAGTTCCCTCCAGCAATACTTCAAACATTAGTGGAATCCACACCACGTTGTGTTGTGGCACTTCTGCGTGCTCGCGGAGACCCCACACGATATTAGGCAGATGTACCAGTTTTTTAGGCTCTTCAGTGTATATTCTTATGCAGGGTTTTTCCCTTGTGTATTCAAAACTTTTACAACCTTGAGAACCATTGCATTTACTGCACTGATTAATCTCAGGACGGTCACATTACCTTCTCCTTGAGCTTTTCTTTTCGCAATATTTACAGTAGTTTTCTATTTCTTCTATTTTTTTCTGTTTCATGAACGTTTCTCATTTTCATACCAAATCCCAATGTCTGCATTTCAGTAATATGATCTTTAAAGATCTCATTCATTATTTTCAATAGAGACTTTAAGATCTGCGTTTACAGTTTCAATTTTTCGGTCAACATATAAACATGCCTGGATTGTGCTTCAGAATGAGCACATTGTATACGTGAGAATACTTAACCTAACATATACTGTCACAGTTATGTATTGCTACACTATCTTTTAAGCAGAATCACCTGGAAGTTTCATCTATAGCACTCCGGCCCAAACATGTAGAATGTTTTTCAATTTCTACTTAAAAGTCACTGTCATGCATACCAGTATTGTACTGGCATTTAGCTGAGGCTCAGTGAGCAGGGAAAGATCTGATGGTGGCTGCCACTGCTGCGATCGTGGTGGCAATACAGAATAGTTAAACGAGAGGTCCAATAAATCAGGAAGACGGCCTGTGGGCAGCTGCTGCTGCTGTGCTGGTCCCAACAAAAGTATATCAAACACTTGAGTATCCTCATACAACAGCTCTTCTAGCACTAAATCGTAGGCATGTTGCACTGTTGGAGAAACAAAAAGTAACTGAACGTAAGTATATATAAATATATTAATGAATGATCAGTAACAATAATTATAACGATTGGACATATACTTACTCTCAGATCTGACAGTCTTCTTAGTCTACCTGGGGATGTTGGCTGGTCCCTGACACTTCATGGTGATCCTTTCACTATGATGCATAGAACTCGAATGACTGGGCTCAGGCAACCAGATTTATAATATAAAAAGGGGGACGGAAGGGGAAACTCGATTCCTATTGGTCCATGGGCTTCCTACAGTTTTTAAGCCTTGTTATTGATCCAGAGAAAGAGAGGGAGGGGGTGACCTTGAATGTACCATATACGAGTGCATGGGTACAGTTCCTGGAAGTCCTTATCAATAGAATGAATCAGTTCGAAACGTCACAATGGTTTTTTAGACTTAAACTGTGAAATTAATCTCGATTGAGTAATGCTGTTTAACCAAACAGAAAATGTTTCCGCCAACTGAGGAACTCGCATGATATTTAAATGTTTGTGTATCTCAGATTCATATAGCTTCTTTATAGCACTAATCAATTTCTCGTTTACTTGACTGAAAAAAGAATCTCTGTAAATTTTGTGACTTCACTTCTCTCTTCTTGCTTGTAATTTTGGGACAAAATCTCTATGTAAATGTTCTTGAATAGTAAGGAATATTTTAGCAGACAGATGTACTGTATTTTTTGTTTCAATATCATAATATCCTAATTAATTGCATACCTTTATTAGTAGCTCATGGAATGGATCAGATGGTGAATTTTTTTTTTTTTTGTTTTGTTTTGAGAAGAATTAACCAGCCTGGTCGCGATTTGCACAGCCGCTATTGTGGCCACATCATTAAGATAATTATCTTTTATATTTATTACATAGAACCCGCCTGTTTCATCTTGACGAAGTCTGCTCTATCAGCGCATATAGATATCGACATGCCTACAGTTTTAAAAATTCGCGTCATTCAATTTTCAACCAGACGAGTTAATTCTAAAAGAATATTTCATATTCATATTATACTTTTGAAGATATTCATGAATAATAGTATTATTGTGGAAGGTTCAGTACAGTTTTCTCTCTCACCGACGTAACTGTCGTTTTTACGTGAACTGAAAGAACAAATTGCTATTGAATCATTTCCACAATGTGTGTTGTTACTCTACAGAATTTTTCGTGGCGCCTTCCTTACTCAGATCGTATGTAAGCGAAGTTACACAGAACCGTAATTATCGAATAATTCATTGTATTTTATGTACAATTGTTGTCTACAACTCTAAATTACATGATTGGTCGTTCCCTTACCATGTGAACATCCTCCCCACAAGAATATTGAAGGTATATTTAAATGAATGAAGAAAGGCTATAACAATGAACAAGAAATGCCTTCACAAAAGATAAAAATAAAGAAATCTAAAATTTGTATAAACTAAAAATCAAGAAAATCATAAAATTATTTTTTTGCCATTTACAGCAGTGGACTACATAAGGCACTGTTATACTCATTCAGTAGTGAATTGTAGTGTGGAATTTCGCAGTGGTCAGGTCTGTTTACTAGTCCCACATTGTGTAGATAATCTGTTATTTAAACAGAATCGTAATTATTTTCTAATTTTTCTAATTTCGTAAATAAGCGACTAGATGGCGCATATTCTTCGTCGAGGGCTCGCATTTTCTCCTAGCAATGTGCTTTTGTGTAGAAAGAAATATTTTTAGTCAATAACGTTGTGCTGTACGCTAATACTATACGTGATTTGTTTATGAGTTAACTGCAACACAAACAGCATCAGCTTTGACAAATTAACTTTTACATTAATACGGTGGTGACTAGTCACCAGGTTACCATGATGGGGTCATCAAATACAGAGACTGTATTAGATCAAGTAACAGACGGCCAATTCGTCAGTGAAAATGTAGGTAGCCTTACCTCTTCAGCAAGTGAGGCAACGTCACCTGCTCCAAACGAAACTATTGCTGAGTATATTGCTACAACACCGGCAGACGCCGAGCCGAGCAGACGCGCCAGCAGCGATAGCAGCATTGCATGATACACACTAATTTAGCTTAGTTTCTGTTTTTTCCACGTGCTTCTGCAAAGGAGTGAACTGTACGTGTGTATTTTACTCCGTCGACTAGTGGTTAGCAAATTACTGTAAGTTTTTGTTTTTGCGTGCATATCCTTGTGTAAGACGGCTTCCTAGTGTAATTTTCCCGCCATCAGAGCGCCACGTCACGCCACTAAATATCGTGCTAGTACACAGCATTTAGTTTAGACCAGAGCATTCTAGTTTGCATACTTACCTCGTGCAGCAGCTTTCGCTTAAGCAGAGTTTCTAGTAACGGGTAACTGTAGATCATCCACTTCAGTAGAGAAATTTATTTCTGTTTACGAGTTTGTCGTCTCAGGGCGTAGTGAGAAATATGCAGAACAGTTTTTAATGTTTCCTTATTCCCGTCGTTATATTATGCGTGCATTCCAAACTCAGAAGCGCTGCTTGAGAGGTCATATCTAATTTTATAGACTACGATTTGGCTAGGAACTGTCTTGTCTTACATCTCAGGTACTATAGTTAAGTTTTTATTTGTGGATCTTGTTATTTATAGGTAATTAGGATATGTTGGTAGCTAGTTGCTGTGCATCAATAGAAGTGTACTTTTTATGGTAAATGAGGGGACTGGAGTCGGTTGGCATCGCCCTAATAAGTAATTAACTGTAGTCTGCTCGCAGGAGCATAGGAGGAACGAATAAGTCGACCTAAGGTACGGTACTTTAATGAGGGATAGGTAAATAAGTTTGAGGTTTTGTAAGGTACGTATTCAATAAGACAGATGCTGTCATATATGAAAACATGGGTTATCCATCTTAACTGAAACTAAGTCTTAGCATACCCCTAAATCTGATACTGTAAATAATGTAGTGAATGAAACTTCCTGGCAGATTAAAACTGTGTACCGGACCGAGATTCGAACTCGGGGCCTTTGCCTTTCGCGGACAAGTGCTCTACCAACTGAGCTACCCAAGCACGACTCACGCCACGTCCTCACATCTTTACTTCTGCCAGTACCTCGTCTCGTACCTTCCAAACTTTACAGAAGCTCTCCTGCGAATCTTGCAGAACTAGCACTCATGAAAGAAAGGATATTGCGGAGACATAGCTTAGCCACAGCCTGGAGGATGGGGAAAGGCAAAGGTCCCGAGTTCGAGTCTCGGTCCAGCACACAGTTTTAATCTGCCAGGAAGTTTCATACCAGCGCACACTCCGCTGCAGAGTGAAAATCTCAATCTGGAAACATCCCCCAGGCTGTGGTTAAGCCATGTCTCCGCAATATCCTTTCTTGCAGGAGTGCTAGTTCTGCAAAGTTCGCAGGAGAGCTTCTGTAAAGTTTGGAAGGTAGGAGGCGAGATACTGGCAGAAGTAAAGCTGTGGGAGGGGGCATGAGTCGTGCTTGGGTAGCTCAGATGGTAGAGCACTTCACCGCGAAAGGCAAAGGTCCCGAGTTCGAGTCTGGGTCCGGCACACAGTTTTAATCTGCCAGGATGTTTCATATCAGCGCACACTCCGTTGCAGAGTGAAAATCTCATTCTGGAATGTAGTGAATACTCACGGAAGTGGAAGCTTAGAAGTTCTAAGTACAGTATTGAAATAAGTGTATATGCTTTGGTTTGTAGCTCTGAATGTAGAACCTTAAGATACTGTTCATTTAGGGTCATAATACAAAAGTATTCCTCTAGGGCGATGTGAAGTAAGGTAATATTCCTACCTCAGAATCATAAAATAATAAACTGCATCTAATGGGAATGATCTAACTATTGAATTGTAAGCTGTTGAATCATTGAGAATTTCTTCTGGTATAGAGGTGACCATCTCACGTAAGAAAATATAAACTATGGAGATACTTGCAGTGAGCAACTGAATTGGTAACATTGTGACCAACTGAGTTGATACAACATAAATGTTAATGAAAGAACTGGTTTATCAGAAACGCGTCATGGAACTTGAACTCTGTAGCCACTGGAAGTAAACATTCCTTTACTCTGTGCAATGGTACTGTGGAATATTAAGAAACATGAAATGATGGATATTAACGAAAATGTTAATTTTATAACAATTTTGGTAAAAAGAGTGACCACACTCATTGAGCGATCTAACGTGTATGATTGTAAATAGTATCTAGTAAGAATTTTTGTTCATTAATGTTTAGTTAGCAAAATCAGCATCATCTTTAATGTTCACGGACGTTCTACTATCTGGAATTATTTGCAACTTACATGAGATACTAATTCTTAATGTTATTGGTCTAAAAGGTTTAGGAAGAGTGCAAAAATTAGTAAAGCACTTGACATTCAATTGTCTCTTATACAGGTTCAGTCACGTAAAACGTAACGCCCCCTTTTATTTCGTGGACGATTACACATATCGAAACGCGGTTTTCGGAAGATGACAGACCGTCGAAGGGCACGTCTATTTTTTGTTTGGTTAATGTTTTTAGCGATGGTATCAACGGAAATATCGAATTAAGTACTTTTCTTAAAACAGAACCGTATACATTTTGTAACTGCTTTCGATAGCTCTTGAGAAGACAATTACATTGGTATAGCATTTGTTAATATTGACGTTGAATCTTGTCGTAAAAAAAATCGAAAAATTTCTAGAATGTGAGAGCACGGTGGACCGAAACGACATCTGCGGTGCAAACACTGCGAAGTAGGGGTCCTGGACCAAGCTACATAGTTGTATACCATAAGGTAGGCTTACGCTACGAGAATAAAGCTTTATTCCTCCTCGAACCAACTTACGATCTAGATGCAGGGTCTGCTACAAATGTTGGATATGGAAATATGACATAGCCTAGAATCTAGCGTATCACAAAGGGCTTCGGGGAACTATTTCACATTGGTGTATTCTCCCAGATTTACGTGAGCTGAAACAGAGAAATCAACTCTTCACTCTTCAAAAATAAAGAGATCTCATACGCTGCCAAAAGTAGCCGGCCGAGGTGGCCGAGCGGTTCTAGGCACTACAGTCTGGAACCGCGCGACCGCTACGGTCGCAGGTTCGAATCCTGCCTTGGGCATGGATGTGTGTGATGTCCTTAGGTTAGTTAGGTTTAAGTAGTTCTAAGTTATAGAGGACTGATGACCTTAGAAGTTAAGTCCCATAGTGCTCAGAGCCATTTGGACCATTTTTTTGCAAAAAGCAACCACTGTGATATCTAAATGTTAAAGGAAAATTTGACCTATCTTTCCTTTTATGTGGCTGTGTACTTCTTAAAGGTAAAATACATGCTGTCGGACACCTGTTCCTACCTTCACTGCTCTGAATTACATCATATGGGATACATTCGTTGAACTAAACATTTTATTAAAAATGCTTTGGTGACCACCTGTACACCGCAAAATAATTGTTGTTCTTAATGTCACGTCGTTTCATGCCGAAATTACGCGCGAAATGACTGTTACCAGCTATATGCAATACACCCTGTCGACTTATTTGACACTGTAATGCAATTTCATACACACGCAAATGAAATAAATTTACTAGTAATCATTTGGTAATCACCCAAATCACGTAACATAAATTATGTCTTTCAAAAACTAAATTTATTCTTTATTTAACATGTATTTAAATCGTTGACCATGGATTGAAAGGCACATTTGCAATCGCCGTTCGAAAGAACGACGAACAGATGTTATTACAGTGAATGATATGGTAGAGCATGCACTGGCGATTCGACGACACATACGAGGGTGGGTTGAAACGTTCTCAGAATCACCAAGAGAGATCAGCGCTAGTGCAACGAGTTGTTCCCGTGATATTCATTGGACTGTTGCCTGTCAAAACGTGCCACGTCAGTGCTCTTGGAAGAGAGCTGTGGTGGTGACGTGGCTGTTATTGTTCCTGCGTAGTGATTTGCGAAGCTGGAAAAAGTCGAGATTCGATCAGTGATAACGGACTTCATAAAGAAAAGTATGAAGGCAAAGGACATTCATGCCTATTTCCAGAATACACTGGGGGATTCTGCTCCTTCATATCCAACTGTTGCCAAGTGGACAAATGATTTTAAATTTGGTAGAGAGCATAGATGATGATCCGCGCAGTGGTCGGCCAAGATGTGTCACTACTCCAGAAATCATTGGAAAACTGCAGAAAATGGTCATGGAGGATTGCCTATTGAAAGTGCGTGGAATTGTTCACGCTTGCCACATGTCATCTGAAAGGGTATATCATATTTTAACTGAAGAATTAGAAATGAAGAAATTATCTGCAAGATGAGTGCCCGCGACTCTTGACACTGGATGAGAAACGCTTGAGAATGGACATATCAGAACAATGTTTGGCCCATTTTAAGAGAAATGAACAAGATTTTTTTGCGCCAGTTTGTGACCACAGATGAAACTTGGGTGCAGTACTATACCCAAGAGACAAAACAACAGTCAAAGTATTGGAAACATGCTGATTCTCCGCCACCAAAGAGTGCAAAGACAATTTCTTCAGCAGGAAAGGTCATGGCATCAGTGTTCTAGGATGCGAAGAGGATTCTGTTTGTAGATTATCTCCCCACTGGGCTAACAATTACTGGAAAATACTGTGCTAACCCCTTGGACACACAACAAAAGATACGCGAGAAATGGCCAGGTTTAGGAAGGAAGGAAGTCATCTTCCATCAAGGCAATGCGCGCCCGCACACATGTGCCGTCGCCATAGCAAAATTACACGAAATAAGGTATGAATTGTTGGCACAACTGCATTATTCACCTGATATGGCTCCGTCAGACTTCCATCTCTTCCCAAAACTGAAACTTTTTCTTGGTGGACGAAGATTCACTTCAAATGAAAAATTGATAGCCTACGTTGACTAGTATCTTGCAAGCCTGGAGGAAACTCGTTTTTGAGATGGGATCAAGACTCTGGAATATCGTTGGACCAAGTGCATTAATCTGCATGGAGACTTCATTGAAAAATAAAAAAAAGTTTCAATGATGTAAGTACTTTCTTTCTATTCCGTTCCCAGAAATTTTCAATGCACCCTCTTATCATCTGACGTAGTTGGGGCGTCGGCATAGACTGCACTTTTGAGTGCTCCCCAAAGAAAGAAATGAAGAGGACTCAAATCATGGGACCTCGCATGCCATTTGACAACAGAATTTCATCCTGTCCAGCATCCAGGAACGTTCTCATTCAATATTTGAGTTGTAACACGGGACTAGTGAGCTGGACAACCGCCGTGTTGCAGCCACATACACTGTCGAATCCAGGGGTACCTTTATTAGACGAACCAGTAGAACGTTCGTCAGAAAGTGTATGTACGAATGTCCATTAAACACGCCTGAGATGAAATAATTTCCTCTGATTTCGCACAATACGTTTACACTGCTCGGCCGTTAATGTTGCACATGATTAACCCAGTGTGGATTTTCGGCTGCCCAGTACTGCGTGTTATTCAGATTAATGTTGACGTGATTAGTAAACGTTGCGTCGTCTGTAAAGAGTTCACGTTGGAAAAACGTAGGGTCGTCTCTCAGTTACAGAAGGGCAAACTGACAAAATTCTGTGCGACGTTAGAAATCACCGTCATTGAGTGTCTGATATAGTGGTAGATGATAGGGATGGAAATTTTGTCGATGCAGGATGCGAATTGCTCTTGACTGGCTGATTCTACATTCCTTGGCAATATGTCTCGTATCACTGTGCTAATTCATTAGCGTAGTAGTCAGAACAGCTTCTTCGTGTTGTCCATCAGTGGCAGTTTTCTTTCTTGTCCTCTTTTTGACGTTCAAGCAGCTGTCCGCACTAGCGTCTTAATAATTCGTACAATTGCCTGAAACTACATTGTGAAACTACAGAGTCTTTTTACTTATTTTTATCATTTAAAACACTGACGCACAGAATTTCCTCTGACAAAGACAACTTAAACTTAATCTATTCATTTAGTACCCACAATATACAAACCCAACGCAATCTGACTGTTATACAGTGACAACATGGCTTCAGATAATTAACACAAAAGAATGGCCCCGAATTGCAAGATATCCTAACAATAACCCATACTTTTTCTTAAGTCACTTACCTCACGGAAAATCTTCATAACACGAACTACAGCAATTACAGCAAGCAGCAACTACAGCCAGCTAAATAAAAAGATGCTAACTACTATGGACTCTTAACTATAGGAGGCATCTGGTTAGCAAAAGAAAGATTTTGCTTGCCAACAGCTAGGCCGTCCAACCACAGAATCTCTTGCCAAGGGCGCTAAGCGCTGTCAGCGATGTTAATACAGTCTATAGCGCTGCCAACATACAAACAGGCTACTTAACTAGCCCCCTTGCTCCACTCAAAAAATTTACAAAGTGTCTTGGGCAGTGGCCAAGACTAAGGTGTTAAAAATTTTTATATTAACAATATAGACGAGGTGCACACAAAGGTTAAGTATTATGCTGTTGGTCAATAAAGTAAAAATTTTCCTCTCAGTCCCTAAAGACCGTCCTAATGATTCATCAGAAGAGGAGTCTTCGTCAGTTTCATGCACAAAGGCTGAGCAGTATATGAAAATGCACAAGTAAGTAGAGGACAACCATGCAGTGTTGAAGAAGTAGTGTTGTCCTCTCCACAGAAACACAGTGCTGACTCTTGACATGAAGATTTCAGTTGGTATCGTAAGATTGGTAATGGGCCACAAAACAGCAGACCCACAGCAGCATCAGTCGAAGTCTTGAAGAATATTGATAGAATTGATGGGTCGCCACAGAACAGACCTACAGTAGTCCTTGTAGAGATTATGATAGTAGTGGGCTACGAAAGGTGCAGACCCACTGTAGCGCTTGTAGAGATGGCCAGCAACTATCCGTTGCGACTATGTGGGTGCACAATCACAATTGAAGAGTCTTAAGGATAATATAGCAAGTCCATGAATCATCATTGTTACACTGAACAGGGTGGAGCAACAAGTTACTTAATATTATCCAGCAACAGATTTAGATTTCGCAGAGGTGTTAACTTTTAAGCAAACTGCCTTTATTTTAGTTATCTTTTTGTTTCTATTTCACACTAAATTTAAATTTTAGTCTCGTAAGGCTTATTCTTTCATTTACTGTTCCAACTAATTTTAAGCCCACATACGTTCGCAAATACACTCCTGGAAATGGAAAAAAGAACACATTGACACCGGTGTGTCAGACCCACCATACTTGCTCCGGACACTGCGAGAGGGCTGTACAAGCAATGATCACACGCACGGCACAGCGGACACACCAGGAACCGCGGTGTTGGCCGTCGAATGGCGCTAGCTGCGCAGCATTTGTGCACCGCCGCCGTCAGTGTCAGCCAGTTTGCCGTGGCATACGGAGCTCCATCGCAGTCTTTAACACTGGTAGCATGCCGCGACAGCGTGGACGTCAACCGTATGTGCAGTTGACGGACTTTGAGCGAGGGCGTATAGTGGGCATGCGGGAGGCCGGGTGGACGTACCGCCGAATTGCTCAACACGTGGGGCGTGAGGTCTCCACAGTACATCGATGTTGTCGCCAGTGGTCGGCGGAAGGTGCACGTGCCCGTCGACCTGGGACCGGACCGCAGCGACTCACGGATGCACGCCAAGACCGTAGGATCCTACGCAGTGCCGTAGGGGACCGCACCGCCACTTCCCAGCAAATTAGGGACACTGTTGCTCCTGGGGTATCGGCGAGGACCATACGCAACCGTCTCCATGAAGCTGGGCTACGGTCCCGCACACCGTTAGGCCGTCTTCCGCTCACGCCCCAACATCGTGCAGCCCGCCTCCAGTGGTGTCGCGACAGGCGTGAATGGAGGGACGAATGGAGACGTGTCGTCTTCAGCGATGAGAGTCGCTTCTGCCTTGGTGCCAATGATGGTCGTATGCGTGTTTGGCGCCGTGCAGGTGAGCGCCACAATCAGGACTGCATACGACCGAGGCACACAGGGCCAACACCTGGCATCATGGTGTGGGGAGCGATCTCCTACACTGGCCGTACACCACTGGTGATCGTCGAGGGGACACTGAATAGTGCACGGTACATCCAAACCGTCATCGAACCCATCGTTCTACCATTCCTAGACCGGCAAGGGAACTTGCTGTTCCAACAGGACAATGCACGTCCGCATGTATCCCGTGCCACCCAACGTGCTTTAGAAGGTGTGAGTCAACTACCCTGGCCTGCAAGATCTCCGGATCTGTCCCCCATTGAGCATGTTTGGGACTGGATGAAGCGTCGTCTCACGCGGTATGCACATCCAGCACGAACGCTGGTCCAACTGAGGCGCCAGGTGGAAATGGCATGGCAAGCCGTTCCACAGGACTACATCCAGCATCTCTACGATCGTCTCCTTGGGAGAATAGCAGCCTGCATTGCTGCGAAAGGTGGATATACACTGTACTAGTGCCGACATTGTGCATGGTCTGTTGCCTGTGTCTATGTGCCTGTGGTTCTGTCAGTGTGATCATGTGATGTATCTGACCCCAGTAATGTGTCAATAAAGTTTCCCCTTCCTGGGACAATGAATTCACGGTGTTCTTATTTCAATTTCCAGGAGTGTAGAATGTGTCGTCGTCGTGGCCCTCAGTCGTTATCCGCAATAACCCGTAAACTGTTCCGTACATTTTTTACTGTTACTGGATCGCCATCTGACTGCTACATCGAACTGCAACATGAATATACTTACTCTGTTTTACTATACTCTATTAGCTGCTGGTGGGCTGTCATAATAAGTGGCTGTATTTATTACCAAAGCTGACCTTATTCTTTAATAGCAAAGCTAACGTTATTCTTTAATTAATTTGAATGAAGTTACGTAATTCATAGTTAAATTTTTTAACAACAATAAAATTTTGCAAACTTGTCCGGCCACGGTAGCTGAGTGGTCAGCGTGACAGACTGTCAATCCTAAGGTCCCGGGGTCGATTCCCGGCTGGGTCGGAGATTTTTCTCCGCTCAGGGACTGGGTGTTGTGTTGTCCTAATCATCATCATTTCATCCCCATCGACACGTAGGTCGCCGAAGTGGCGTCAACTCGAAAGACCTGCACCAGGCGAACGGTCTACCCGACGGAAGGCCCTAGCCACACGACATTTCATTTCATTTTTTTGCAAAGTTTTACGTTGATGGTTTTTCGGATTGATTATAATCAGTAATGCAATATTACTGGCAAAAATTAATTATATTCTGAATGAAATGATTTTACAGACGTTCAAATGGGACTTAATTTTTACAGTAATCTTACAACTAGCATTGCGCAAACATGCCTTCAGTAGTCTTGAGTTTCTCAAAAAAATAATTCAATAATATTAGTTCATCTTATGATAATAGTTAGCTGATGTCTCTGTACATCCGTTTATAATCTCTTATAAATCATAGCTGGTGGCTGGCAGGCACACTGCTCCTCTCAACCTCTCGCTTCAGACCTGCTACCAACTCGCTTCACATCTCGCTTACTACTGACTTCCTACGAAGCTAAAGTGCGGTCTCTCCTGCCAACAATGCTTTCTGGTGCAGACAATCCCTGCTACCATTACAAAATATATCAATGCGCGGTCTTTCTCGCTCTTTTCTTAAAATGTATCCATACGCTGTCTCTCCCGCCCTTTTTAAAATTATATCAATTTGCGGTCTCTCTTGCCAACAATACTTCGGTGCAGACATTCCCTGCTACTACAATTATTTCCAACATGACAAATATTAATTATTCCTACTTAATCCTATTAATAAAACATAAACATCTTTCATAAATTGATGTTTGACAATAGACAATAGAAATATACACGTCTTACAAGGTAAACACAATGAGATGGGAAGAACACAAGACACAAGGGTAAACATAAACAGCGGAATAACACAAAGGAAAGGACAGGATCTGTTTTCAAGTGTTAATGTGTCAAAGTGTAAGTGTAACATTTGATACTGTAGTACTTGTGGTGAGCATTTTATACCTCTGTTTCGTTTTTCTCCATTTTGTTTAATAAACTTCATGCTCATACCTCCTTTACTTTCAACTGAAACTACTTCATTTTCCACAAAAAATCCTATCTATCTGTATTTATACTTTCAACCAGTGCAAAGCGCCAGCACAAGGAACAAGATCTATACCGTCTCCCATGTGAAATGCAATATTTCTATGCCGCATCTGGTGGTGCACGGCAACAATTTATTCTACGAAAACAACATTACCAAGTTCATGAAAAGAAAATTATGTATGCACTTCCTGTTACAAGTCCCTTCCCCTTCTTATTGTTCTTTCCTTTCCAAGTGCTCCTTTTTTATGAATGTTCATCATAACTTCATTATTTAATGAATCTGTTGACAGAATGTGTTCACATTAGCATATGTATTGAACTTTATTTTATAAAACTAATTCTACAGCGCAGCTAGAAACCAGATATAAAATAAAATAAGCAAATATGTACAAAGCAAAAATATAAAGACATCATTCAACAGCCATGTTGTAGGGAAGCAGCATACTCACGCCTTATAAAATTCACATCAGTCTTTCCATTGTGTGCCAGCCTAGTCCACTGTAACTAGCTCTGACGTCATAAATATTGCGCAATACTTTAAAATGAAGTAAATAACCTGAAACGTTTCTAGCATGTCAGGAGTAATACAAAATCAATATGAGTTGGATAGCAGTTCAATAACTTTAACCATGTTCGAAATTTGGACGTTTTTCTGTAAAAATCATTGGCGCCACAGAAAAGAGCTAGAAACTTAAAAATTTATATTTAGATTCCTTTTGCATAATAATTTAGTAGAAACAGTATTCTGGATCTCACAAATTAAAATTTTAGTTCAAATTCATGATTTTCTGGTTTTTGTCTTAGAAATGCAGTAATAAGTTACTCGAGATATGCGTAACCATGAAATCGTTTTCGAGTGAAGTGTTAATTTTGGGATGACGTTAATGATCTATCTTTAGTTTGCATATGTCGTATTTTCACGTGCCGCCGCAGGACAGACATTCTACCATTATTAGCGTGGCGTTTGATGAACATTATCATCAAATTATGGCGAGCATTCACCTAAACATTTAATTTGAACAGTTATAGTGGCATCTGCGCATTAGAAGCTGAACTGCTCTGGTAGTTGGATTGTGTGGATTTTTTTTGGTCTGTGACTTTCAGAATATAGTGAACATTTTAGAGAGAATGGTTTTTGATTATGAATCCCAGACAATCTCCTAATTCCTCAGAGCTATAAGCTGTAGCTAAAAATGTATTTCTCAGATGAAGTGGGCACTAGGAATTCTAATTACAGGCTTCACGTTTTTCTAATCACTTTCTGGTTGCCAATATTGTAGTTAGAGAGCCAGTGTTGAGATCGGCAAACAGCATAAATACAAAACATATATTCTATTATTCCACCTGCCGCCCCACATATGTTGCTAATCGGCCGGGAAACAAACTGAGTAAAAGTGAAAGTGATTTTTAAATATTCGGATTCGGAAATGAAATGCAACACGCAGCTGAGCAATGGAACAGTGATAGGCAGTGTTACGTGTGCATGTGGACGACGCAATTGGATTAACAATGCATCTGGATTGACGGAGCTGGTGCTGAGTCTAGCTGCACTGCTGGCATCGCGAGAAGTCAGTCTCGCCGCACCGCAGTCATCTGTCGGAGCGACCGGAGCCGCGTCTCCTGTTGCGGGCTACGCCCACAACACAGCAGTTGTCGAGGTGCCGTCTGCAGTTCAACGCGCCGCGTCACATCAGTAGTCCTGGTACGCCGCGCCGGCAACGCCATACGTCGTGCAGAAGGAACTAAGTTAAATGAAAAGCTGTTAAAACTTTTACTAACCTGCACTAAAAGACTGTCGGCGATGGAACCGCAAAAAGAAACAGAAGTTAAACCTAAATCAGGACCTATGTCTGTTGAAGGAACTGTAAATCCACACAACGGTTAAAGTGTAAATATGCATGAAAATAGTAATGTTACAGTGAAATCCGAACTAGTGTCTCCTGACAGTAGTGTGAAAAAGGGCAACGATTCAATAGTAGAGACCCCTGTAGTAAAGCAGAAATCAGAAAGTGTTAAGTTATTGGATGATAGTTTCTCTGATGAATTAAAAATGAAACAGTCATCAGAGATGGTAGAGTTTAAACAGGAGATATGACTGATCAATCAGAAGTTTCATTTAGTTTTGATGATTCTGATGTTGGAGCTAGTTTTTCGTCACCTGAGTGTGATAAAAAGCCAGCTAGTGAGGAACCCAAAGATTCTGGGGCTATTGATTTAAATGTAATATTACAAGCAGTAGCTGCCAGTAATGCAAAAATGTCAGCCAGCAATGCTAGAATGACAGCTGAGTTAAAATCTGATGTAATTGAGGTATATAACAGGAATGTGACCAGCCAAACCAATTTTAATAAACGGTTTGAGGCAATGGACAATAAATTAGAATCCAATAAAGCTGAATTAGAAACTTCCTTCAAGACTGGCTGCAATAAGTTGAAAGAGGATCTGGATAGTTTAAATTGTAAAATTGATTACAACCATGAGGATATTAAGAAAAAGGTTGTTCAACAGTTATCTGAGATGTATAAAACAGTAAAATCCGAAGTTGCTGAGGTTCGCAAAAA
This sequence comes from Schistocerca piceifrons, assembly GCF_021461385.2. Lineage (NCBI taxonomy): Eukaryota > Metazoa > Arthropoda > Insecta > Orthoptera > Acrididae > Schistocerca > Schistocerca piceifrons. The sequence goes on along the minus strand of NC_060140.1, from coordinate 583,907,451 downwards.
CTTCCAAATGGAAGATGCGAAGCTGGAGCACAAGTTAACAGAAAAGATCGAGGCGGAATCTGAACTGTGCTCAGTTAGGTTTAAAGATGTTAATATAAACGTAAACATATGTCAAGCAGAAGTACGCGCAATCATAACTGATACCACTCATATTGTGCAAAGAGTAGATAATGTTGAAATGAGAGTAGAAAATATTAGTACTAACATGGCTAACATTGAGAGTAAAGTAGCTTCAGTAACTTCTGGTAATAGTAGTATGCAACAAGTTGTAGCTGCAAACGCCGCCTTTATCGGGTGTTGGCAGTTCTTGCGGTTCGATCCAGATAAAAATATCCACCCGCTAGATTTCTGGAACGATTTTGAAGATGTGATTCCACCAACTTGGTCTGAACGAGAGAAAATCTCATTTACACTCCTGGAAATGGAAAAAAGAACACATTGACACCGGTGTGTCAGACCCACCATACTTGCTCCGGACACTGCGAGAGGGCTGTACAAGCAATGATCACACGCACGGCACAGCGGACACACCAGGAACCGCGGTGTTGGCCGTCGAATGGCGCTAGCTGCGCAGCATTTGTGCACCGCCGCCGTCAGTGTCAGCCAGTTTGCCGTGGCATACGGAGCTCCATCGCAGTCTTTAACACTGGTAGCATGCCGCGACAGCGTGGACGTCAACCGTATGTGCAGTTGACGGACTTTGAGCGAGGGCGTATAGTGGGCATGCGGGAGGCCGGGTGGACGTACCGCCGAATTGCTCAACACGTGGGGCGTGAGGTCTCCACAGTACATCGATGTTGTCGCCAGTGGTCGGCGGAAGGTGCACGTGCCCGTCGACCTGGGACCGGACCGCAGCGACTCACGGATGCACGCCAAGACCGTAGGATCCTACGCAGTGCCGTAGGGGACCGCACCGCCACTTCCCAGCAAATTAGGGACACTGTTGCTCCTGGGGTATCGGCGAGGACCATACGCAACCGTCTCCATGAAGCTGGGCTACGGTCCCGCACACCGTTAGGCCGTCTTCCGCTCACGCCCCAACATCGTGCAGCCCGCCTCCAGTGGTGTCGCGACAGGCGTGAATGGAGGGACGAATGGAGACGTGTCGTCTTCAGCGATGAGAGTCGCTTCTGCCTTGGTGCCAATGATGGTCGTATGCGTGTTTGGCGCCGTGCAGGTGAGCGCCACAATCAGGACTGCATACGACCGAGGCACACAGGGCCAACACCTGGCATCATGGTGTGGGGAGCGATCTCCTACACTGGCCGTACACCACTGGTGATCGTCGAGGGGACACTGAATAGTGCACGGTACATCCAAACCGTCATCGAACCCATCGTTCTACCATTCCTAGACCGGCAAGGGAACTTGCTGTTCCAACAGGACAATGCACGTCCGCATGTATCCCGTGCCACCCAACGTGCTTTAGAAGGTGTGAGTCAACTACCCTGGCCTGCAAGATCTCCGGATCTGTCCCCCATTGAGCATGTTTGGGACTGGATGAAGCGTCGTCTCACGCGGTATGCACATCCAGCACGAACGCTGGTCCAACTGAGGCGCCAGGTGGAAATGGCATGGCAAGCCGTTCCACAGGACTACATCCAGCATCTCTACGATCGTCTCCTTGGGAGAATAGCAGCCTGCATTGCTGCGAAAGGTGGATATACACTGTACTAGTGCCGACATTGTGCATGCTCTGTTGCCTGTGTCTATGTGCCTGTGGTTCTGTCAGTGTGATCATGTGATGTATCTGACCCCAGTAATGTGTCAATAAAGTTTCCCCTTCCTGGGACAATGAATTCACGGTGTTCTTATTTCAATTTCCAGGAGTGTATTAGAAGCCATTTAGCGGGTGACGCCATGCGTTGGTCAGCTGATGTTATGTTGAAGTGTAAAACATTAGCGGAATTTAAAACAGCTTTCATTAATGAGTAATGGTCTAGCAATAAGCAAAATGAAGTGTTGAGAGAATTTTGGAGTGTAAAACGCCTCAATGCAGACAAGGAATCTATTAAAGAGTTTGCTAGGTCATGGATTTCACGTTTGTCACATTTGGAGGAAAAGCTGAAACCTGAAATGATAATACTAGGTCTTGAAGCCAAACTGCCATGGTATTGGCAAACTAGAATTATATCTGCCCCTAGAGACAATCTGGATCGTTTCATTGAATATTTGGAATGTGTAGAGCTTGTGGCTGCCAATGAGGAGCAAGCACGTAATAACAGAAATGCTAATAACACTAGTAATAATTTTAAGAACGAGCAGAATGCCAATCTAAACATCAGAACAGCAGGTGTTCGCCATCCTAAGAAAGGTAGTGATTGGAGAAATAATTACCAGAACCAATAATGGCATCCAAATGATAGTAATTTTGTTCCTAACAAAAATGTGCAAGTAAACAACAGTGTTGAAAGCAATGCTGTGCCAGTTAACTATAATGCAAATAAAGGTAACAGTAGTAGGCAGAGGCAGGAAAACTAGTTCCCGTCTATGAGGATACTGGCGCTCACCAGGCGGTTGCTTTTCCTAAGCCAGTAATTACAGTAATTAGTATGACAGATCAGAATACTCAAACTGAGGATTCGGACGATGGGTCGGTAGCATCCAATGATACTACAGAAATATTAAACCACTCACAGTATTTGATAGATACCGTGTTAGAGACGCTTTCTAAGTGGGAAGAGAAAGAGAAGGCGCAGCAGTGTAACGGTAGGGAAGAGCTACAAAATACTGAATTGTCAGGTGATGAAGCAGAAGAAATTCATGCTTATATTTACGATGAGGATGATGTGCTCTTATCTAAAGTGCCTGTGCAGGATTTTGATACTGTACTAATAGATTTAGGACAGGAGGTAAGCGAGAATGTAGAGGATAGCCTGTTGGGGGTCGATGAACCCAGTAGCTGTGACCAGTTGTCACTGGAGAAGAAACCCGACGATAATAGTGAAAGTGGTTCAGCTGTAACTAGTGTTATGCCCGGCCTGGAGGCGAAGAATCGCTCAGACTACAGTAATTTGGGCCATGTTCAGCAAACTAAATGTAATGAAGTCGTGCGGTGTTTCGATTTGAGATTAATAGACCGACTGGAAAAGGCAGCTGAAAATGTAGTTCAGGAAACCCCTACACACTTTGACCTAAATGTAATGAAGACAGATGTCGATCACTTTAGTTGGAGACAAATCCAAAAGGAACTATTGGATGAGTTTGAGGAACCACCTGTACAACCTAGAATAAGCCACCCTATAATAATAGGGAATATGTTGGGTATCAATGTACGTTGTCTCTTAGACAGTGGAAGTGAGGTGAGTGCGATATCTCAGTCCTTCTTTGATGCATTACCTGGTAAAGACAAGCTTACAGTAATGAGGGTATCAGGACTAAGAATAATTTGTGCTACTGGCAAGGTGTCAAATACGGTAAAGCAAGAAGCTTTATTGCCCTATGATATTAATGGCAATTTAATTGATCATCCATGCTTAATTGTAAACAATCTCAGTATTGAGGTTTTAATTGGCATAGATTTCTTGTCGAAATATCCGAGTGTTGTTGACTTTGAAAGAAGCCAGTTAAAATTGGTCTTGCCGATAACCGGAGTAATTACGGTACCTTTTATTGATAAACGTGTAGTAACTAATGATGAAACTTGGGAGCTGCCTACACGAGTTCTGAAAAATAGGAGATATTGGGACGAAGGTGTTAATCTTAGTAAAAGTAAGCTAAACACAGAAGAAGAAGAAGCAATTATTTTGGACAAAAGAGAAGCTAAATTGCAGGAAATCGATAAAATTTCAGCTAATCAGAAGGAAGAACTGAGACAGGTTTTAAAAGGGCATCATAAGGTATTTCCAAATCGACCTGGCGTGGTCAAAGGTTATGAATGTCAATTAAAGGTGAAACCTGGCCAAGTGTTTTTTCTGGAAGCCATACCAAATACATGTAGTTAGGAAGGAGGAGGTTCGAAAGGAGATACAGAGAATGCTAGAGTGGGGTGTGATTGAAAAAGCGATCAGTGAGTACAATAATCATCTTGTTGTTGTACCAAAAAGAGACGGGAGTGTCAGATTGGTCTTGGACGCTCGTTGGTTGAATGAAATAGTGGTTAGGGAAAGTGATAGACCGCAGAACATGGACGAGTTATTGCAAAAATTCCGGGGAGTAACATTCTTAACCTCTATGGACATCACGTGTGGATATTGGAATTTGCCACTGGCCGAAAGTTCAAGGAAGTACACAGCTTTCTTGTACGAAGGAGTTTGTTACCAATACCGTGTGATACCTTTCGGACTTAATATCTCTGTCTATGCCTTCGTACGTGTGATGTGCCATGTTTTAGGACCAGCCTTAAGTAATAAAATAACAGTCTACGTAGATGATCTGTTAATAGCAACTCCTACCTCGGAAGAACACATAGTTTTATTAGAGGAAGTCTTAGAGGCTATGGAGAGAGGTGGCATGGAACTAAAGATTGAAAAGACAGAGTGCGTTAAAGAGGAAATAGGTTTCTTGGGATATATGATAAGTGGAAAAGGTATTCTGCCTGACCCAGGCAAGCTAGCAGTCATTGAAAAATTTGAGGCTCCCAGAAACAAGAAGCAGTTGAGATCGATGTTCGGTCTTTTCGGCTTCTATAGGCGTTTTGTTAGTGATCAGGCTTTTAATACGCTCTCTCTTCACCTCCTGCTGAAAAAGAATACCCCTTGGATTTGGACAGCAGAATGGCAACAGGCGTTCGAGGTGCTTAAACAATCTTTAGTTAATAGTCCTATTTTACATCATCCTGATTTTGAAAAACCATTCTGTGTGTCTGTTGATGCTAGTGGCTATGGTATAGCTGTGGAGATATTCCAAGTAGAAATAGAGAAGCCGGCCGCGGTGGTCTAGCGGTTCTAGGCGCTCAGTCCGGAACCGCACGACTGCTACGGTCGCAGGTTCGAATCCTGCCTCGGGCATGGACGTGTGTGATGTCCTTAGGTTAGTTAGGTTTAAGTAGTTCTAAGTTCTAGGGGACTGATGACCACAGATGTTAACTCCCATAGTGCTCAGAGCCATTTGAACCATTTTGAAATAGAGAACAAACAAGAAGTGCACAAGACTATAGCTTTCGCAAGTCGATCTTTACAGGAAGCAGAGAGAAATTATGGCATCTCAGAACTGGAAGCATTGGCAATTGTGTTTGGGGTACAGAAATTTGAGCAATATCTATTAGTTCATAAGATAATTGTTTACAGTGACCATAAGGCGTTGACCTTTTTAAAGACCTGTAAGTTGAGGAATGCTCGTTTGATAAGATGGTCATTGTATCTCCAGCAGTTTGACCTTGAGGTTAGATATATTCAAGCGAAAGATAATTTGGTAGCTGATGGGTTATCTAGAAGTGCGGAGCTCTGTGATGACGCGGGAATTACAGCAACAGACCTAAGTGAAGTACGAATGTTCGCGTTGCACGAAGTAAAGGAAGAAAGTGCATTAAAGAGGGGGATTAAGAACTTGAGACGTGAGCAGAATGCAGATGACCAGCTGAAATTAGTAAAGAGCTATTTGGGAGATGCGAACTATCATAAGGTTTCGCAATACTACTGTCTGCATAAAGGTATTCTGTTTAGGAGGAAAAAGGTAGGTGTTTCTGAGTGGAAGCTGTGCTTTCCCTCACAACATGTAGACTTACTAATTGACTATGTACACCTGAGGTATGGGCACTATGGTGCAAAGAAGTGCATTGCAAAATTGAAAGAGAAAGTTGTGTTTGCCGGCCGAAGTGGCCGTGCGGTTAAAGGCGCTGCAGTCTGGAACCGCAAGACCGCTACGGTCGCAGGTTCGAATCCTGCCTCGGGCATGGATGTTTGTGATGTCCTTAGGTTAGTTAGGTTTAACTAGTTCTAAGTTCTAGGGGACTAATGACCTCAGCAGTTGAGTCCCATAGTGCTCAGAGCCATTTTTTTGAAAGTTGTGTTTGACAACATGTACCGCCGTGTTGCCAAGCGTCTAGCATCTTGTGTAGTGTGCCAGAAAGTCCGTGCTGCTAACACCAGAATACAAGGGGATATGCATTCAGTAGAGCCAACTGAAACCCTAGAATTACTGGCTTGTGATTTGTTTGGCCCTCTTCCTGCATCGAGAGGTGGGTGCACCCATGTTTTTGTGGTTGTGGATGGATTTAGTAAATATGTTAAGCTATACCCAATTAAAAGAGAAAATGCAAAGACGTTGGTAGAAAAGTTGGAAAAAGATTTCTTCATGAACGTTGGCGTTCCGAAGAGTTTCATGTCAGACAATGGGCCTCAATTTACTTCTGATAGATTTAAAGAATGTCTGGATAAGGCCGGAGTGAAACATCTGAAAATATCTGCGTATTTCCCCCAAGGAAATATGAGTGAACGTATTATGAGAGAATTGAATAGGCTTTGCAGGACTTATTGTGCTCGGAAACACTCAAGTTGGGCAGAGCACATGAAGTATTTTGAGACTGTAATTAACAACCTAAGGCATGATGCAACTGGTTGTGCCAAGAACCGCACAATGTGATTGCAAATATGGTAGAATTCCCTATTCTAAAGCAAATATCCACAGACGAGAAGAAGTTAAAGGCTAGGGCAAATATAAGGAAAAGAACATTAGAAATAAAGAAGCGTCACGACGCAAAAGCTGTACCCACCAGTTTTAAAATAGGTCAGTTAGTCCTTGTCAAAACCAAGGAAAAATCAAAGAAAATAAATGCAGAAACAAAGAAATTCATGTTCGTATACCAAGGAACTTTCAGGATCATAGGAAAACCACATGCCAATGCATATAGGCTAGAGTACCCTAAGAGTAAAAAGCTATTAGGTCTCAGGAACGTGATCGACCTAAAGAAGTTCATAGGTAATGAATGAATTCTGTAGGGAAGAGGTTGTTCTGTAACCTCTACACAGTGTGACAGCTGTGCAGTCCCAGCTGTGTGAGATCTTCTTTCACATTTCAGATCTCACTCTCTCTTCAGCTTTCCTATCCAACTAAAATTTTGACCCCTTCTTTCCAATACGAAAATTTTCTGAAACCAATGAATTCTGTAGGGAGGAGGTTGTTCTGTAACCTTTACACAGTGTGGTAGCTGTGCAGTCCCAGCTGTGTGAGATCTTCTTTCCTTTTCAGGTCTCACTCATTCTTTATCTTTCCTATCCACCAAAATTTCGGCTCTTACTCTCAAATACTAAAATCTTCCGGTATGACTATCAAGCCAGCATTAATCTAATGAATTCTGTCGGGAGGAGGTTGTTCTGTAACCTCTGCACAGTGTGGCAGCTGTGCAGTCCCAGCTGGGTGAGATCTTCTTTCCCATTTCAGTTCTCACTCATTCTTCATCTTTCCTATCCTCCAAAGTTTCAACTCCTTCTTTATAATACAAAAATTTTCCGTCATGGCTATCAAGCCATGAGTTCTGTAAACATTCTATCCACCGATTAGTGAAGAAAATACCTAATGTGACAAACCTAACAGTGACATAAACAACAGAGAAGTATGATGTAATTAAGATACAAAGGTATTTGAGTAACAAGTATGTATAGAACACTGGTAATATTATAAGTACAAAGTTGTTGTTTTATTGGAAATGGTCCACCAACAGTAATTTAAAAAGATATACAAATTCGTGTACAAGCAGGATCTGAAGTGGCAGTGAAACCTATTGTATGCTATAGATCTAACTAATTAATAGTAAAAGAGATTGCTTAGTGTTATGAAAAATATGCAGATAAGTTGTAAGAATGAATTCACCTTGTGTAGCAAGGAATGGCAGTGTAATAGAATAGAACAGTGTTTGAGCTTGAGACGTGAAGGACACGTCCTTGAAATATTTGTAAGGTTGGAGCTGGCCGTTATTTGGTGTAGTGTGTGGTAGGACACACCTAGACGTATTGAGGTTATGAGTTGGAGGCGTGAATGCGACCATAGGTACCCTTATGTTAGATGAGACAGAGCAGCTCATGGTGTCCTATAGGTTCAAGGAATTCAGCATTACGCTCAGCCATAATTACTTAATGCACTTTAGTGGTAGGTCGAGAGAGACTACCTGTGGTTTCAGCATCCAATCAAGTGGCAATGGATTGCAACGTGAGCAAACTGATCAGCTGCAATACACTATAGATATGAAATAAATGTGCTATCCTATGCGTTAAATGTTAATAGAGTGAGCGTTAAATAAGTACATACACTAGCAACATAATTGAGTAACATAATGGCAGACGTGAAACATTATTTATAGCACAGCATAAATACACTTCGATGAAGTAAGTACATAATTGCACATGTGGAACTGACACAGCAGCAGAGGACCAGTAATTGGATTTAGTAGTCAACTAAACGTAGTGTGTTTTGAACACTCAGAACTGTACTATTACCACAAGTTACTCACGTGTACAAAGAGGCTGAGAAGACAACTGATAATCAAATATACTCATACTATCTCTAAGAATAAGGCAATCGAAGATGAGTCAGTTAAGTAAATAAAATACAGATTTGTCAGGAACGTACCGAGCATTGGTTCAGTGTTCCGGCCCAGAAATAATAAATTGAGATTAAATAGGATTTATGATTGTATGCCTTGAGCATAAATTTTCTCTAGTATGTGACTAACGGCGTTTTGAGCCATTTTTTACCGATTTTATGATAGTTAAGTAACCGCGAGAGTAAAATTGAAAAAGTTCTGTTAACTTTGTTCCAGTGACATATTGAAAGATAAAATGCATATATCCCCATTTCATTGTGACCCACCCTTAGATATTAAGTGAACAGAGTCTGAAGCACTCTTTTTGTTTGTTCTACAGGACAAACCAGATAATGGCAGCCTGGTAGCTGCGTGAAAGCGTGGAGTGACTTGGACACAACTCACAGTGACCCCTCCCCTTTCCCCATGTAATTTAGAGTGAACGTGAAGGACGCACACCATAGCAACTTCCTCTCCTCTACCCTTGTGAATGGAAGTGTAGAACGCCAGCCAAAGCGGCTACAACCACGTGTGTAAAAATGAAATTGCCATGATTTGTGAAATTTTCTTTCAGGTTTAGAAAAGACTGCTAGGATATAATTATCTGTTTATGTATTATGAATAACTGTGTTATTTTCTTTGAATTTGTGCATGAAAAAATATTTACAGACAATTTAATGGATTTAAGATTTTCATAAGTTTACATATTTTTATGTGTTTGTCTGTCTAAGGCAATATGTATGGCAAAGTGTTTCATTGATTTTGCTTAAATTTTGAGTGATAATGTTGCTTAAGAGGCAGTGAACATGCCAGTAATATAAATAATTGAAGTAGGTAATAAGTTTTCTTTTAATATTTCTATATGTTTACATTTCAATTTTACTTTTCATAGGGAGTTAAGCTGTACTCTTGCTTCCCTCGTTGTAATTAATTTTTTTCATTTACATTCAAAAAAATTAAGTGGAGGGTGATATAGGGAAACAGCATACTCACGCCTTATAAAATTCACATCAGTCTTTCCATTGTGTGCCAGCCTAGTCCGCTGTAACTAGCTCTGACGTCATAAATATTGCACAATACTTTAAAATGAAGTAAATAACCTGAAACGTTTCTAGCATGTCAGGAGTGATACAAAATCAATATTCCTTGGATATCAGTTCAATAACTTTAATCATTTTCGAAATTTGGACGTTTTTCTGTGAAAACCATTGGCGCAACAAAAAAGAGCTAGAAACTTAAAAATTTATATTTAGATTCCTTTTGCATAATAATTTAGTAGAAACAGTATTTGGATCTCACAAATTAAAATTTTAGTTGAAATTCATGATTTTCTGGTTTTTGTCTTAGAAATTAAGGAAGCAAGATAGATTAAGTAGGCGAATAAATAAAGCTAGGATGTTTAAATTTAAGTAGAAGGGAGATCCGCTATAATCATAAAAATGTGAGAAGTTTCAACAGAATAACTACAAATCTATAGCTATAGCGTATCTCCAAAGAGCAAGTTCAGAGCTCATTTGCTGCGTGTAGTGTAATTAAATTAATTGTCTCGGCCAAAATATTTGACTTAGCCACGTCAGACTTTTATTATGATTACTTACTTGTGTGCTGATTGCACAATTAAATTGAAAGCTTCATCAGCCATCAGCAAAGGAAGCAATGATTTATTCGATAACTTAAAGTGGTGCATTACTAGCCCAGCGGCTAGTCGGGAGAGCAGATTTGATGAGGCGTTCCCTTAGCCGTCCGCACCGCGGCTTTATATGTAAGAACGCTGCACGAGAAGAAAAAAAGGCCCCAGTTCTCTCCAGATGCTGATTAGCGCACCACCTGTGCCAGGGGCCGCGAGCGTCCGTCGGTATCGTTGATATAAACAGCCTCGGATGCAGTAATAAGTTACTCGGGATATGCGTAACCATGAAATCGTTTTCGAGTGAAGTGTTAATTTTAGGATGATGTTAATGATCTATCTTTAGTTTGCGTATGTCGTATTTTCACGTGCCGCCGCAGGACAGATATTCTACCATTATTAGTGTGGCGTTTGATGAACATTATCATCAAATTATGGCGAGCACTCACTTAAACATTTAATTTGAACAGTTATAGTGGCATCTGTGCATTAGACTCTGAACTGCTCTGGTAGTTGGATTGTGTGGATTCTTTTTGGTTTGTGACTTTCAGAATATAGTGAACATTTTAGAGAGAATGGTTTTTGATTATGAATCCCAGACAATCTCCTAATTCCTCAGAGCTATAAGCTGTAGCTAAAAATGTATTTCTCAGATGAAGTGGGCACTAAGAATTCTAATTACAGGCTTCACGTTTTTCTAATCACTTTCTGGTTGCCAATATTGTAGTCAGAGAGCCAGTGTTGAGAACGGCAAACAGCATAAATACAAAACATTTATTCTATTATTCCACCCGCCGCTCCACAATGCGGTATTTCAAAATTCAGTAGAAATTCTCTCAACTCTCATAGAGAGTCATTTGTCATAGTAGGGTGTATAAACATCATAATATTTCTCATCAGTTCATAAGCATTTCAGCAAGTAGCACAAAGTACAAACTCCAAAGTGTAATCATATATTTACAAGTAATAGTGTATGTCGTGTTTGTGGTGTGTTCTGCAAAGAAATGTCAATAGCCAGGTAAACGGTCTCTCTTTTCTACAGCTATGCGAGCGCTTGTGGGAGTGTGGCGTGCTTAAAAGCGGTTGAAGCGGCACCAGTAAAGCTGACAGGTAACACAACTATAGGTATAAGCCAAGGAGGCTAGCACACCACCCAGCACAGCAGAGCATTATGTCAAGGTCACATACAATATACGTCACCCAAAGCTCTCACAGTATCTCAATGATTCCTAAGGTACATGTGAACAGTTCACACAATGCAAACAAAGTACAATTTCACAAATGTGAAGTAATCCAACTGTGTAATTACCCAGACATACGCCAGAGATGTAGTAAAAATGTTTATTTCCCTCTGTTAAATGACCAGATAGCTGAAACCTAACTAACCTAAGGACATCACATACATCCATGCCCGAGGCAGGATTCGAACCTGCGACTGTAGCAGCAGTGCAATTCCAGACTGAAGCGCCTAGAACCGCTCGGCCACAACGACCGTTTGCCTAGCTTTACACTGTACTGAAACAACAGGCTTCAGTTGGCCCAATCATAATATCCACTGGGATTTTCATTATACTAATTCAGTTATGATATACCACTAGTCAATGTACGTCTGCAATGTTATACTAACCACTAATAATACAAACAAAACTGACAACGAAAAATATTAAAAATTTCTACGTCTATCAACTTAAATGGAAAAGGGATTAAAATTCATTCCGAATAAATAAAAAAGTAAGGCCTGTCAGTGAGATTGTCATTTTATCATAGACGGAAAATGACTTTGAAAATCAGTTAAATGGAATGGATAGTATCTCGGAAATAGGTCATAATATCAGTACAAAGTAAACAAGTGTAAGTGAGTACAGCGGAATGAAGTCATATGATGCTAAGTGAATTAGATTCAGAAATGTGATGCTGAAAGGAATACAAAAGCTTTGCTATTTGGGTAGCAAAATAACTATCGACGGCGGAGATAAAGAGCATATAAAACTAAAACTGGCGCTAGGAAGCAAATCTTTGAGGAAAAAGAGTGAACATGTAGTATAAATGTGTGTGCTAAGAAGCCTTTTGTAGAAATACTTGGAGCGTAGTCTAACATGGAAGTGAGACAAGGTCTAGAAACAATAAAGGCAAGAGGTAAGTAGAACACTTCAACTGCACACGCCCCACACCATTACAGAGCCTCCATGAATTTCAGCAGTCCCCTGCTGACATGCAGGTTCCATGGATTCATGATGCTGTCTCCATACCCGTACACATCCATCCGTTCGATACAATCTGAACCGAGACTCTTCCGACCAGGCAACATGTTTCCAGTCATCAACGGCCCAATGTCGGTGTTGAAGGGCCCAGGCGAGGCATAAATCTTTGTGTCATGCAGTCATCAAGGGTACACGAGTGGGCCTTTGGTTCCAAAAGCCCTTATTGATGATGTTTCGTTGAATGGCTCGCACGCTGACACTTGTTGATGGCCCAACACTGAACTCTGCAGCTTTTTGTGGAAGGGTTGCACTTCTGTCTTGTAGAACAATTCTCTTCAGTCGTCGTTGGTCCCCTTCTTTCAGGATCTTTTTCCGTCCGCAGCGATGTCGGAGATCTGATGTTTCACCAGATTCCAGATATTCACGGTACACTTGTGTAATGGTCGTACGAGAAAATACTCACTTCTTCGCTACCTCGGACATGCAGTGTCCCATCGCTCGTGCGCCGACTATAACATCACGTTCAAACTCACTTAAATGTTGATAACTTGCCATCGTAGCAGCAGAACCGATCTAACAACTGCCGGCCGGTGTGACCGAGCGGTTCTAGGCGCTTCAGTTTGGAACCGCACGACCGCTACGGTCGCAGGTTCGAATCCTGCCTCGAGCATGGATGTGTGTGATGTCCTTAGGTTAGTTAGGTTTAAGTAGTTCTAAGTTCTAGGGGACAGATGACCTCAGATGTTAAGTCCCATAGTGCTCAGAGCCATTTGAACCATTTGATCTAACAACTGTGCCAGACACTTTTTGGGTTGTATACATTGTGTGATCAAATGTATTCGGACACCTGACTGAAAATGACTTACAAGTTCGTGGCGCCCTCCATCGGTAATGCTGGAATTCAGTATGGTGTTGACCCATAGTTTTGATGACAGCTTCCAATCTCGCAGACATACGTTCAGTCAGATGCTGGAAGATTTCTTGGAGAATGGCAGCCCATTCTTCACGGAGTGTTGCACTGAGGAGAGATACCGACGTCGGTCGGTGAGGTCTGGCACGAAATCGGCGTTCCGAAACATACCAAAGGTCATCTATAGGATTCAGCTCAGGACTCTGCGCAGGCAAGTCTATTACGGGGATGTTATTGTCTTGTAACCACTCCGCCACTGGCCGTGCATTATGAACAGGTGCCCGACCGTGTTGCAACATGCAATCGACATCCCCGAATTGCTCTTCAGCAGTGGGAAGCAAGAAGGTGCTTAAAACATCAATGTAGGCCTGTGCTGTGATAGTGCCTCGAAAACAACAAGGGGTGCAAACCCCCCTCCATGAAAAAACGACCAAACCATAACACTACCCGCCTCCGAATTTCACCGTTGGCACTACACACGCTGGCAGATGACGTCCACAGGGCATTCGCCATACACATAGCCTGCCATCGGATCGCCACATTGTGTACCGTGATTCGTCACTCCACATAACGCTTTTCCACTGTTCAATCGTCCAATGTTTACGCTCCTTACACCAAGCCAGGTGTTGTTTGGCATTTACCGGCGCTTATGAGCAGCTGCTCGACCACGAAATCCAAGTTTCCTCACCTCCCGCCTACTTGTCATAGTACTTCCAGTGGATCCTGACGCAGTTTGGAATTTCTGTGTGATGATTCTTGTAGATGTCTGCCTATTACACATAAAACCCTCTTCAATTGTCGCCAGTCTCTGTCAGTCAACAGATGAGGTCGGCCTGTACGCTTTTGTGCTGTGCGTGTGCCTACACGTTTCCACTTCACTATCACATCTGAAAAAGTGGACCTAGGAACGTTTAGGAGTGTGGAAATCTCTTTCACAGACGTACGACACAAGTGACACCCAATCACCTGACCACGTTCGAAGTCCGTGAGTTCCGAGGAGCGCCCCATTCTTCTCTCTCACGATGTCTAATGACTACTGAGTTCGCTGATGTGGAGTACCTAGCAGTATGTGGCAGCAAAATGCACCTAATATGAAAAACGAATGTTTTTGGGAGTGTCCGGATACTTTTGATCACATAGTGTAGGTGTTGCCGACCGCAGCGCCGTATCCTGCCTGTTTACATATCTCTATGTTTGAATATGCTTGCTTGTATCAGTTTCTTTGGAGCTTCTGTGTATAAGCGGTCTATGTGTTTCATTCACTGCGTTGAGTTAGGTAGTTCTTACACCTCGCCATAGAATTAAACTTTAACGACAATTGTTTAACTAAGGCTGTACTAAAGAGCGGTGTATCAAGCAAGCCTAAGCATTAACAAGCCCGTTGCTCGCAACCGGTTGTAATTGATTTATAATCTCAATGACAAGACCGTTCCTCGCTACCGCTTGTATTTGATTTAAGATCTCAACGAGTCATCCGCCTTTAGAAAGTTGTTTTGCTTTTACATATTTGTTACCGTAATTGACCTCACGTTCAGTTGCAAGACTGTTTAACACCCTCCCTGAAATTAAATTATACTGTCGTGCCGTAAAATAAGTGCCACGTTAGTCAAAAATTGGCCGCGCTAGAATGATATTTTCTCAGTGTGAAGATCGTAAATCTGCAACCACAAGAACACGTGTTAGCCATTTTCTGATGCAATAACGGAGGTAGTCAAGTAACACTATGTGCTCAAAAGTATCCGTACACCTGGCTGAAAATGACTTACAAGTTCGTGGCGCCTTCCATCGGTAATGCTGTAATTCATTATGGTGTTGGCCCACCCTTAGCCTAGATGACAGCTTCCACTCTCGCAGTCATAGGTTCAATCAGGTGCTGGAAGGTTTCGTGGTGAATGGCAGCCCGTTCTTCACGGAGTGCTGCACTAAAGAGAGTATCGATGTCAGTCGGTGAGGCCTGGCACGAAGTCGGCATTCCAAAACACCCCAAATGTGTTCTATAGGATTCAGCTCAGGACGCTGTGCAGGCCAGTCCATTACAGGGATATTATTGTCGTGTAACCACTCCATCAAAGGCCGTGCATTATGAACAGGTGCTCGACCGTGTTGCAACATGCAATCGACATCCCCGAATTGCTCTTCAGTAGTGGGAAGCAAATAGGTACTTAAAACATCAATGTTGGCCTGTGCTGTGATAGTGTCACGCAAAACAACAAGGTGTGCAAGCCCCCTCCATAAAAAAAAAAGAGCGACCATACCATAACACCACCGCCTCCGAATTTTACTGTTGGCACTAAACACGCTACAGACGACGTCCACAGGGCATTCGCCATACCCACGCCCTGCCATCGGGTCGCCACATTGTCTACCATGATTCTTCACTCCATACAACGTTTTTCCAATGTTCAATCGTCCAATGTTTACGCTCCTTACACCAAGCGAGGCGTCGTGTGGCATTTACCGGCGTGATGTGTGGCTTATGTGCAGCCCATCGGCCACGAAATCCAAGTTTTCTCACCTCCCGCCGACTTGTCATAGTGCTTCCAGTGGATCCTGATGCAGTTTGGAATTTCTGTGTGATGGTCTGAATAGATATCCGCCATTACACATTACGACCCTCTTCAACTGTCGGCGGTCTCTGTCAGCCAACAGACGAGGTCGGTCTGTACTCTTTTGTGCTGTACGTGTCCCTACACGTTTCCACTTCACTATCACATCTGGAACAGTGGACCTAGGAATGTTTAGGAGTGTGGAAATCTCGCGCACAGACGTATGACACAAGTGACACCCAAGCACCTGACCACGTTCGCAGTCCCTGAGTTCCGCGGAGCGCCCCATTCTTCTCTCTCACGATATACGAGTATAATGACTATTGAGGTAGCTGTAATGGAGGTACCTAGCAATATGTGGCAGCACAATGCACCTAATATGAAAAATGTATGTTTTCGGGGGTGTCCAGATACTTTTGATCACATAGTGTAGGTGCCTATAAAACGTTGATCACGGAGTAAAGAATTACACGGCGATACTCTTAATGCACTGATTATGAAAGTGGCGCTAAACAAGAAAATTAATATCGTAGTGGCAGAGAAAGTAGGGCACCCTAAATAACAAGTGATTACGAGAATAGCATCAGCATCTCGTGTGCATCGCAAAGTAGTGAACACAATCGTAAACAATAAATTTATCGGACGACGCTTACAGTAACACCTAGTACTAAGTAGATGCAATTATACGAGTTGTAACACCTCTAAGCTCTATCAAACAATAAGGAAGATGGTGTTGATAAATGTGTTTCAGTGGGTGATGGTGGCATCGTTGTACGGGCAAGCAGCAGCAGAATAATATCTCACCATCACACTTCACAAATGCTCGAATGGGATACTACAAGGAAACTGCACAGGACCAGTGTTGGAAAATTTCGAGAACACACATCAAATAATGTATGGAAGTGCATCATGAGAGGTTGCATCATACCTTTGGATCATATCATTGCTTTGAGGCTGCTTGCATTGTGTGTAGTGAACATGTAACACATCATGAGTTCCCCCAAACACAAATATCTTCCTACTGTCAAATTGTAAATTCCACAGTATATATAATGTGATATACAGACAAGTTAAGTAATGCAGCAAGTTGGTATGTTATAAAGCGAGGCAGTCCCACTTCATCCATCTACACAAATATTACTCACTATGAATGAAAATATTGGCGTTAAACGTTTTGTATGTAAAAACTATTCGCCGATAACGAATTTATTACGCTAAAAATGCTCTTACCTCAGCTGAAACATGTTTCTAACACATAGCACATGAACAAAATGAATATGCAGATTTAACGCAAGCAGAAAAGTATATGTGTGGAAGGAATAGCACTCACATCTCTTCCTCGAAGCACATTTTCACGGGTGAAAATGTCGAAAGCCGTCACAGTTCTGATGCTGCCTTTGTGATAACAACTTTATCAGCTTTATGAAGATTTGATGGCAGTTTAATATTAGTTCCATCTTTTACAGTAATCATTGAATCTTTATTCTGGCAAACTTCGTGTTATTGTGTTTGTATGACTGCTGGTTCATGATCTGAGAGATGACGGAGGTGGGGTGCTGAATGGGATGGGGCATGTTGAATTAAATACGATTAGTGCAGCTGGCAGCTGCCCAGCTGCCTGCCCTTCACCAGCATGGTTGTGGTGTGGCTCCAGCAAGTGAGCAGTGCACTGTCAGCTGCATCATATACGACTGCTCTAGTGTCCCTTTTATGGTCACTGATAATCAGATACTGCTATACAAATCTCTGAGAAGTTGCTCGGCCACCATTGATCAGACGTTTTTAATTGGTGAGAGATCTGGAGAATGTGCAGGCCAGGGCAGCACTCGAAGATTTTCTGTATCCAGAAAGGCCATTACAGGACCTGCAACATGCGGTCGCGCATTATCTTACTGAAATGTAGGGTTTCGCAGGGATCGAATGAAGGGTAGAGCCACAGTTCGTAACACATCTGAATTGTAGCGTCCACTGTTCAAAGTGCCGTCAATGCGAAAAAGAGGTGACCGAGAGGTGTAACCAATGGCACCCCATACCATCATGCCGGGTGATACGCCAGTATGCCGATGACGAATACACGCTTCCAATGTGCGTTCACCGCGATATCGCCAAACACGGATGCGACCATCATGATGCTGTAAACAGAACCTGGATTCATCCGAAAAAATGACATTTTGCCATTAGTGCACCCAGTTTCGTCGTTGAGTACACCATCGCAAGCGCTCCTGTCTGCGATGCAGCGTCAAGGGTGACCGAGCCATGGTCTCTCTGAGCTGATAGTCCATGCTGCTGCAGACGTCGTAGAACTGTTCGTGCAGATGGTTGTTGTCTTGCAAACGTCCACATCTGTTGACTCAGGGATCGAGACGTTGCTGCACGATCCGTTACAGCCATGCGGATAAGATGCCTGTCATTTCGACTGCTAGTGATTCGAGGCCGTTGGGATCCAGCACGGCGTTACGAACTACCCTCCTGAACCCATCGATTCCATATGCTGCTAACAGTCATTAGATCTCGACCAACGCGAGCAGTAATGTCGCGATACGATAAACCGCAGTCGCGATAGGCTACAATCCGACCTTTATCAAAGTCGGGAAAGTGATGGTACGCATTTCTCCTCCTTACACGAGGCATCACAACAACGTTTCGCCAGGCAACGCCGGTCAACTGCTGTTTGTGTATGAGAAATCGGTTGGAAACTTTCCTCATGTCAGCACGTTGTAGGTGTCGCCACCGGCGCCAACCTTGTGTGAATGCTCTGAAAAGCTAATCATTTGCATATCACAGCATCTTCTTCCTGTCGGTTAAATTTGGCGTCTCTGGCACGTCATTTTCGTGGCGTAGCAATTTTAATGGCCAGTAGTGTAAATTACAAATATAAGTATCCCAAATAAACACCTTCCAAGCAGGTTGCCCAACCCACAGGATACAGCTCACCATTTCTACGTATGAACTTCAGACATCTGGAAGTCATAAGATCCAGACGTTTAGTGCCAACGCTGAGATAACGAAAAAAGTGAAACAGTTGGGTGACAAATTATTGTGGTAGTATCCTAAATAAAAACCCTTCCAAACTAATAGCATAACAGACCATTCCTTGACTCTTGTGCAGAAAGGAGTGCACTATTCTGCTGCATCTATTTTCAATAAGCTACCACAAGAACTCAAAAATCTTAGCAGTAGCCCAAACGCTTTTAAGTCTAAACTGAAGAGTTTCCTCATGGCTCACTACTTCTATTCTGTCGAGGAGCTCCTGGAAGAGCTGAAAAATTAAGCAAATTCCAGTGTTACATTGTTGATTTTCTTTATTTAAACTTATGAATTGTCGCCTGAATACGTTTCTTGTATTTCATTTCATCTGTTTCTACTACCGTGTTATAATTTCATATATTGACTCGTTCCATGACCATGGAGACTTCTCCTTCATTTGGTCCCACGAAACAAGGAGCTCCTGGAAGAGCTGAAAAATTAAGCAAATTCCAGTGTTACATTGTTGATTTTCTTTATTTAAACTTATGAATTGTCGCCTGAATACGTTTCTTGTATTTCATTTCATCTGTTTCTACTACCGTGTTATAATTTCATGTATTGACTCGTTCCATGACCATGGAGACTTCTCCTTCATTTGGTCCCACGAAACAAGAAATAAATAAATAAATAAAATAAATTAGGTAATGAATTGGATGCGAATTTAACACCCTTACCTGGCCCAACCAATCTACGAGGGTGGTTTGAAAAGTTCTCGGAATCACCACGAGAGGTCAGCACTAGCGTAGCGAACTGTTCACGTGATATTTATTGGACTGTTGCCTGTAAACACGTGCCACGTTAGTGCTCTTGGAAGAGAGCTGCGGCAGTGACGTGGCTCTGTTGTTGCTCCCACGTAGTGATCTGCGAAGATGGAAAAAATCTAGATTCGAGCAGTGATTAAGTACTTCATAAAGAAAGGGAATGAAAGCAAAGGATATTCATGCCAATTTCCAGAATACACTGGGGGACTCTGCTCCTTCATATTCAACTGTTGGCCAAGTGGACAAGTGAATTTAAATTTGGTCGGGGGAGCTTAGATAATGATCCGCTCATTCGTCGGCCAAGATGTGTCACTATTCCAGAAACTATTGCAAAAGTGCACAAAATGGTCATGGAGGATCGCCGATTGAAAGTGCGTGAAATTGCTCATGCTTGCCAGAAGTCATCTGAAAGGGTGTATCACATTTTCACTGAAGAATTAGAAATGAAAAAATTATCTGCAAGATGGGTGCCCCGACTCTTGATGCTAGATCAAAAACGCATGTGAATGGACATACCGGAACAATGTTTGGCCCATTTTAGGAGAAACAAACAATGATTTTTGCGCCGGTTTGTGACCATAGATGAAACTTGAGCGCACTACTATACGCCAGAGACAAAACAGCAGTCAAAGCAGAGGAAACATGCTGATTCTCCGCCACCAAAGAATGCAAAGACAATTAGACAATTCCTTCGGCGGATAAGGTCAGTGTTCTGGGATGAGAATAGGATTCTGTTTGTAGATTGTCTCCCCACTGGGCTAACAATTACTGGAGAATACTATGCTAATCTCGTGGACAAATTGAAACAAAAGATACGAGAAAAGAGACCAGGTTTAGCAAGGAAGAAAGTTATCTTCCATCAAGACAATGCGCGCCCGCACACGTGTGCCGTCGCCATGGCAAAATTACACAAACTAAGGTGTGAATTGTTGCCACATCTGCATTATTCACCTGATATGGCTCCGTCAGACTTCCATCTCTTCCCAAAACTGAAAATTTTTCTTGGTGGACGAAGATTCGCTTCAAACGAAAAATTGATAGCCAGAGTTGACAATGACTATCGTATGAAGATGGTGTGTCGCAATACTTTAGTATTGACTTGAACTGATCTATCTTTAATCTCTGGTCTAGTGCTGAATCTAGTGAACGATAACGACAATCACTTGTAGAATGTCCAATTAGGCTCCTCTTGCCAGCATCTGTAGACGTGATCCTGATGCTGTCTTGATGTATTGTTGATACTGCGTTGATATTGATTGAAATGGAGCCATGCGTTGGTATACACGCGCATTTTGTGGATGGATATTCACTTGGGAACTAAATGCATGACATTGGAGGGAGCTTAAAACAGTCCTATTCTATCTCTTGGCCTCTTCTGGAGGCCAAGAGTAGAATAATAGTTGTGGCATGTTCTGAGTCCAGTGGATAAAGATGTTTGTCATTGTTGGGTGAGAGCTGTCAAGGGGTTGTCCAGCCACATAATTTGAAAATTATTTGTTCCTTTCCACACACTGGCACCTTACCTTTGTGTGACATGCATGCAAAATCTCATACTTACCTGTTTAATGCAGGTGACTGTCTCAAGCATATAGATGTAGGAGCGAGAGTGAAATGTCGTGCAGGTACAAGGTTATTTCTCTCAGAAAAGGTCAAAGATGGAACGAAGCTTATGCTCCACATTATCATTAACAATGTCAGAAGCTTTGGCACCGCCAGAATGAAGCATCATATTTCATTGACTGCCAAGTGCCAGAACCTATCTGAGTTCCAAGTACTTTTCGCCCAGCAGAAAGCGACGCCATGTACAACTTTAAGGAGCAGCACCATTCATTAGGGCTGTAGAAATCACAGTCACCTAATATCGTGCTCGGCATCTCTTGGTATTGGCGAGTATTTAGGATAAGTTTTTTGGATCATGGTGATGAAGCTTAAGTTCTCACTGTTCACTGCAAACACAGCAAGTCAGTTTCTTATACAACGCCATCGCTGAACACCGCCGGCTTCCGTCATCTTCTGACTGTGAGTATAACCACTATCCATGTTAGTCTACCAATCCTCTTACTGGTTGGCACGAACAGTCATCACAGATTTGTGGGTGCTGTTGGGTCCTTGACCCCTCCCCTTACCAGACACATAACCATGTAAGGCTGTCGATGGTGCCCACCAATGGCTGTTGCTGTAAATCCAGTCTACCATGGGTGTGACAGCTGTGTTCATTCATCACCGTTACTTGAAGCTCCGGAATTTGCTGGTCAATGAGCTTTATAGCTGACCCTCACCTCTTTTTAGTATGGTGGCTAAGTGAGATGTGGCCCAGTGCACTGAAACTCTTTTTATTTTTCAATGTAATCTTCTTGAAGATTAATGCACTTGGTCCAACGATGTTCCAGTGCCTTGATCCCATCTCGAAAATGAGTTTACTCCACGCCTGCAATATTATTGTGAACTCTGGCTATCAATTCTTCGTTTGAAGTGAATCATCGTCAACCAAGAGAACTTTTCAGTTATGGGAAGAGATGGAAGTCTGACAGAGCCGTATCAGGTGAATAAGGCGGGTGTGGCAATAATTCATACCTTAGATCGTGTAATTTTGCCATGGCGACGTCACATGTGTGTGGGCGCGCATTGTCTTCTATTAATAAGTTACTGTAAATTGTTGCCGTTCTGTGTTGCCACCATCTTTCCGTAGTGTTACCTGACTTACGACAGGGTCTATGGCTGCTGCATGCAGGCAAGCAAGCCACCTTCATAACAGCAACTACTTTCGGCGGTAAGGGGTTCTCTTCCGGACAGATCCTGACACAAATGTGTGAGTGCACCAGCCTCGATCAAAAGTTAACCACGGTAAAGCCGGCAATTAACACTGTTCAATTAAAAATTATGGAGAACTGACCTCGACCAAAGTTAAACAAGTGTGTTGACCACGGTTAAATTTGACTGTGGCTCATGCCCTGTTTTCTAGAGATGGCCAGGGTTTTGCAAGTGTGCAGTATTAAGACGGAGGCATTTCTCGATGTACTGAGACTCAAGGCATCGTATACTATAAACTACAAGTAAGATGAACTCAGTAAGTTTAGTGATTTTATAAATCAAACTTACCAGGAGTAGAATGAAATTGTGCGTCCACGCGTGACCACGTTGCCTGTTTTTCTGTAAGAGGGAATCACAGGACAATCGGAATTTTGTAATTTTTTATATTTATGGTACGTGAAGTTCAAAACTCAAATATACCTCTCTCAAAGCAGTTCGATGCAAGTCTCAAAAATTGTCGAGAAAATCGCCTTATAAGTTTTCTGACTCTGTTTAATACGCTAAAATCAGGTAAAAGTTTTTCTATAAGCACTATGACTCTGTTGTACCGACCTTGCTTGCTGTCTGGGGGCTCTGGGTTCGATTCCAGAAGGATTTAAATTCTTTAAAAGAAGGTGCATGCTCAGTAAGCATTTATGTGAACTCTAAAATACGAAAAGGTATAAAAAATTAATTTGTAGTTTTTTAATCATACAGACCGTTGTAGTGGAATAAAACTGTCGTATCACAAGCATATCTATTGAGAGAATAGCTGCATACACCATCAAAGCAGTAACAGAGCAACACTATAACAACATTTTGACTGTCTTTTTAAATAATGTCAAAGATAATCCAATCACGTCATAACAATGGAATGAATAGAATAAAGGACCTCTTCCCCACCTGATTGTCTCTTAACCCCTCCCCCAGCCTCGAAATGAAATCTGAAAGTAACAACGCGTGTCATTTCGAATGTAGTATTTTCTTACAGTGACGTTAATGAATATTCCGATTCAATGGCTTTGTTAATAAGTTTTCTTGATTTTTATCTGTCGAAATGAATCGAATGTCAATCGTTCCATCCATAGCATTCTCCCTGATGAAATGATGTTTTATAAACATACTTTTTGTTCTTAATTTGTCTACATGATTCTTTGAGTGTGTGATTGCTGCTTGATTATCACGCCACACAGGTGTTCATTCTCCAGTCAGTCCTTTCAGGTTATGGATCTTCTTAAGTCTCCCATCCATACCAGCTCTCTTGCGCAGGCTGCCACTGACAGGTATTCTGCTTCCATTGCACTCATCGCAGATGCAGTTTGTTTCGTATTCTTCCAGTACACCGAAGATCCTGCTAGTAACATTATAACATTACATCCCGTAATACTTTTGCGATCATCTATACAAGATGCCCTATCAGCATCGGCGAATGCTTCAAGTATTTGACCAGTGGGATAATACGTGAGTTTGTAAAGCGTTATTTCCTTCACGTATCTAAGTACCCTTTTTGCTGCATTCAGTGGTTCATATTAAATTCTGAAGAGTATTGTGACAACTTTCCCACTGAGAAAGCTATGTCAGGTGGAGTCCTCTGTCAAAGGTAAAGGAGTCCACTAACAAGCTCATGATGAAAAGGATCTTTAACTTCATCACACATCTTATCAAGGAAGGAAAGAAAGAAGGAAGATTGGCTTTAATTTCCCGTCGACGTCGAGGTCATTAGAGACGGAGCACAAGCTCGGGTTGTGTCAAGGATGGGGAAGGAAATTGGCTGTGCTCTTTCAAAGGAACTATTCCGGCATTTTCCTGGAGCGATTTACGCAAATTACGGGAAACCCAAATCTGGATGGCCGGACATGGGTTTGAAGCATCGTCCTCCCGAGTGCGAGTCCAGTGTGCTAACCACTGCGCCATCTCGCTCGGTCCTACCAAGAAAATCCGGTTTTATTTCCATTGGTGCCTTGTCACCCTTAGCGTTTTGAAGTACAAATCTGTCAAGTAGTTTATTAATGTACTCCTTCACAAGAATTTTAATTGTTCCGTCTTCACTGTTCTCAAATTTAACTCCTAACATGTATGATACCACGCCCATGTGCTTGATTCCAAACCACCTTTGGTAGAAGAGTTCTTGCCTTTTGCCTCATCTCTTCATTTTGTGCAAATGTGAACATATACAGACAGAATAGCTTTCTCTTCCTCTGCACTTAGCTTGTACACGCATGGATCTATATCATTTCGAATAAATCCCAGTTTTTGTAGTGAGTTGCTTAAATGATCATTTCATCATCTGCCACTTTGTTTCGGTCCATATGTTGACTTGTTTAACTCGTAAACCAAACTTTCTTAACTCTTCTTGATGAAACCTTCCGGTTGTAGCATATACAATGTGGATAAAAAAAAACGCTGGAATCGGCTGGCTGTAGTATGAAGATCGAACGAACACATGTCCAGGCTCACACACATGGATTAACAAAATTGTAAATTGTAAGTAACACCAAACGATAATTTAACAAATCGAAATTTGTGTTACAAAATTTGTTACTAATCTGAAAAACAATAGAAAACATGATAAATTGTAACATAGTAACATACTCTCACTACTACATAATACATTTATTATATGTATAAAAAGAAAATGTATTACAGACCACTGAAGAAGCTTTGTGAATAACAGAAGCGAAACGCCGACGGCAAAAACAAACTACATTTCATTTAGTTGCATAGACGGATCGCTCCTCCATGATTATACATTTTCCTTTAATTTCCTATGTAGACATGGCACTCTTCATATCATTCTGATCAATATGCCAATTTTTCTCAACACTGGCTGCTATCAACAGACGAATCACTTCGAAATTTGAAACAGGAGCATAAATCTCGTTATAGTCTACACCTTCTATTTGGCTAAATCGCTTTTGCGACTAAACGAGCTTTAAAAACCTGCTTCTCATAAACTTTCTTCTTTCTAAATATCCATTTGTTCTTAACAGGAATTACATCAGGTGGTAGCTTAGCCAATTTCCAAGGATCATGATTTTTCAAGGAGTTAATTTCTTCATTCATTGCAACTAATTATTCCGCTGCCTCATCAAAATTAACTGCTCCATGATACGATAATGGTTCATCACTGTTCCTTCCTCGCACGACGTTTATTTGCGCTTACTTATCATAAGCCTTCTCTCTGGAAAGAAGTGTCATTGGATGGCATTTGCTTAAATCTGTTTATTCTTTTGTTACATCGTTTATTGGTCTGTATCTGCTTCGTGAAATTTCTGCATGTTCCACAAGTTTCTTATTACCTTTTATTTCTTCCAAATTTTCCTCCTGAGCTGAGGAACCATAAAATTCTTCTTCAGTGTTAGTGATAATGCTCCGTCATTGTACAGCTCAACAGATTATTTCTCTTTCTTATTTTCAGTTGAGCAGTTGCCACTCTAAAATTCTTTGCATATACAGTCGCTGGATTCCAAAACCTGTTGCGTTTCTGGCATCCAGTTCCTGTACACACAGCCATATAGCGAACATCCAAGAAGAACACCTTTTTATGCCCTTTTGGATAATTTAGAATGACGTTTTTGGCTACGTGAACGAAAATTTCGCGTTCTATCACACGTAAATGTCATACACTAGGCTTTCTACCGGTTCACATTTCATAAGGCGTTTGTTTTTTTTGTTTTTGTGGCTGTTTGTAACACGATTTCTTATGTACACTGCAGTGTACATCACATCAGCTCAAGAACTCTTCGGTAAACTATTTTCTAGCAAGTGTAGCCTTACCGTATCCATTAACTTTCTATTGAGGCGTTCAGCAGCACCGCTTTGCTGCGGTTTCCAGATTCCTGCAGATTCACAAAACTGCAACCATTTCCGAGAACAGAATTGTAGGCCATTGCCCGAATGAATTCTCTTCAAGTGTTTCCCGGTTTGTTCTCCCGTTTGAATTTTGCATTTATTGAAATCTTCAGACACTTCATCCTTATTTTTTAAGAAACGCCCAAATATGTATCTGCTTGCATCCTCCACGATACCCATTAAATATCTATTGCCTCCAAAACTTGGAACATCAGTAGGACCCATGAGATCACTATGAACAAGTTTCAAATTGGTCATTCGTTCCTTCGAACCTCGTGATACAGTTTGCAGAAACGATTTTCGTGTGGATTTACCCTCCAAATAATCATCACGTGGGTTTATTTCACCCTCTTTTTCACAGTTTCATCCAGGACTGCTTCCTTTCTTATCATATTGTTTATTGCACTCTTATTGACATGCATCGATCGGACAATGCCCGAAGCCTAGCGATTTTGTTTTACATTCGTTATTTCTCAATATGTTTATTGAACTGTCAACGACACATGGCTTCGTTTTTATGTAATGTAAACGACCTTTCTGCTGAGTTTCAATAAGCAGTCTTCCTTCCAGATTCAACGTAGATCTTTCAGTCTTCGTTGCCGTAAATAATCTTTCTATCGTTTTCAGTGAACTGCCTCACAGACAAGATTGCAGGGTCGATCTCAGGTACGAGTAATGTATGGTCAGCTACGAATTCTTTAGCCAAACCTTCGTTGCTAATTATCTTCACCCTTTTACGATGTCAGCTAAGATATTTTCACCAACAGCTGAAAAATAATTTTCATTTGGAGTCATGTGATGAGTTGGTCCGGAATCCGCTATCCAGTTCTCACTATTCAATGTAACTCTGCCACAGGCAGCACTCATACTAACAGAACCTAGTTTCTTTTGTTCCTTTTTAAATTCACACTTTTCAGGGCGGTTTCTGGATATGTGATCGCCTTTGTGACAGTTGTAACAAACAAAACTAACTTTCCATGTTGCTTCTTAAGAGTTTGTTCCTGTCCTTTGTCACGTTCCGTAACTGGCGTTTTTCGGTACTTCTGATTACCAGTATTATCTTTCATGGACATTGCAGGATGTTTATATTCATTACATTCATGACGTCTGGCGTCTTCAGTAAGTACACGACTTTTAATTGTAGCGTACTTCAAATCATTATCTGTCAAATTTCACAAAGCTGTAACTACTGCATCCCACTCGTCTGGAAATCCACGCGGAACAGTCATTGCCAAATTTCCATTCTCAATTTCACCACCAATGTTCACTAGATCTGCTACAGTTTTGTTTAGGGTCTATCAGTCCTAGGTAATTTTCCGTAGATTCACAGTTCTTCGTTTTTAGTGAATATAACTTCCGTCTGACTTGCACAGTACGAAATTTGCTATCCCTTGCGGCATAAATTTTTGAAGTTCTTCCCATACCGCCATACCGTTTTTAGATTTGACATATTTCGTATCTGCATTCGTTTTGCGTTGCACACAGAAAGTACAATTTTTGCTAGCGCCTTACCTTTATGTGATATTTGGGCCTTTTTATCAGCAGGAGATGCATCTTCACCAGGTACTGTCTCACCAGGCTCAGTTATAGTCCTCCAATCAGAATCTATTGTAATCATTTTCATTTGATAAGATCAGTAAACGTAATTCACTCCACGTAGTTTCTCAATAGTGTACCTGTTCTCCGTCATCTCTGTTTATTTCACCACACGCTTTACTGTTATCTTTCCCGTGAAATCACATACACAGCTCGTCGTCAATAAACATTTTCCAAATGCCTCGCGCGAAGATAATCAGCCAGTATTGGCAAATAATTCACCACAGGGATGAGTTTTAAATCAGCTAATTGACAGTATCACAGTTTTCTGTTTTTTTTTTTTCGTTAGAACGAGTGGGCCCATAACCGTTGTTGAAGTGGAGTGAAACTGTCGTATCACACACATTATGTTTATTAAGAGAAAAACTGCATACACCATCAAAGCCGTAACAGAGCAACTCTATAACAACACTTTGATTGTCTTTTTAAATAATATCAAACATAAACCAGTCACCGCATAAAATGGAATGAATGAAGTAAATAAAGGATCTCTTCTACACCTGTTTATCTCTTAACATAAACTTGATTAATAATCTTGTTTAAAAGATCGGTAATCAAGAATTTATTTTGCAATGAAAACTGGATTTTTGTATGCAGTTTGTAGAAATAAGAAGACGTGCATCTTTCATAAAAATGACAATTATGTGTGTTAATTAGTATATATCTGGTGAATTTCGTATTTAAATGACATATTTATTCGAACTGAACGAAAAAAGACAAAAAAATGATGACCGAAAGAGACATTGCTTCATTTACACTGCAGCCGTCAGTTCTCTTACTTACAAGAACTGATGTATTCACATCGACCAATTCGAGGAGTATGCCCGTCTCGTACTTCGAAAAATTTTGTGTTCTTCTCTTTTCCATTTAACCAAACATAAACGAACGGACTAGTAGCGAGGTATAAACACACTTCTCTTTGTTGACCAAAATGAGAACATATGACAGTTATGTTTCTCACCGGCGCCTGTCTAGAAGACTTACGCGTATTAGCGGCTGTATGAAAATTCATGTCTCTTTTAACACCTTTGCATCTGCAGGGCGCCTTCCATTGCAATACAAGGAGTTAACTGCAGTCAAATGCACGGTTGGCTGATGACAGTTTGCTGACCGGTGATTAATGTTGGTGCACTGCGGAGACATTTTAAACGCGGTTTACTTTTAACCGTGATCATGGACCATTTGTTATCTTGTTTTTTGTTCAAGGTTGGTGCACTCCGCCACAAGACCATTTGTTGAATATTACAATTAGCGTCTACTGTCTAGTACAGACTGAACACACCTGAAATAATTTGCATGAATTGCTGGTTACCAGAAGAATCAACAATAGAAAGTGCTTCGAAATTTGATGCAGAGGATTGATTTAAACTGGTCATCCAGTAAAAGATTTAAGACTTTATTCGCATCCTGCAATGACATAAATGAAATTCAAGCAGTTATGTGAAAGAAGCCAATATGGGACTCCCTCTGAAAGACCAGTTTACGGGTGATTATGTTCAAGTCTATACAAAAGTGGTGAACTGGGTTTTACTTACTGGCTAACTATCAATAGTAGTGTTTCACGGAGCCAACTTCCACACAAGTCGAAAATCCATCATTTTTACACTCGTGTTCCTGTAAATGTTTGCTCTTCATTCGCATAATGCATCCCAATCCGCTCCTGGTCTCCAAGGACTTCAACTGTACGTGCGGCTTTATTTCTAAAAGCGTTCTTCACAAGCGTCTTCTAACCAAACTGCGTGTCTATTAAATATCGCCTCGGTTGTGTTATTGGGTTCGTGATTTCTTGTCAGAAAGGTCACAGTTCGTAGTATTAGACTGACAGTCATCCAGTAAAACAGAAGTAATATCCGGCGTTCCCCAAGGAAGTTTTATAGGCCCTCTATTATTCCTGATCTATATTGACGACATAGGAGACAATCTGAGTAGCCGTCTTAGATTGTTTGCAAATGATGCTGTCATTTATCGTCTTGTAAAGCCATTAGATTATTAAAACGACTTGCAAAATGATTTAGATAAGATATCTGTATGGTGCGAAAAGTGGCAATTGACCCCGAATAAAGAAAAGTGTGAAGTTAATCACATGAGTACTATAAGAAATCAGCTAAATTTCGATTACGCGATAAGTCACACAAATGTGAAGGCTGTAAATTCAACTAAACACTTAGGGATTACAATTACAAATAAACTAAATTTGAACGATCACATAGATAATGTTGTGGTTAGAGCAAACCAAAGACTTAGATTCATTGGCAGAACATTTAGAAGCTGCAACAGGTCTACTAAAGAGACTGCTTACACTACGCTTGTCCACCCTATTCTGGAGTACTGCTGTGGGTTGCTGAATCCGCATCAGGTGGGACTGACGGATGACATCGAAAAAGTACAAAGAAGGGCAGCTCGTTTTGTATTATCGCGAAATAGGAGAGGTAGTGCCACAGACATGATACGTGAATTGGAGTGGCAATCATTAAAACAAATGAATTTTTCGTTTCGACGGGATCTTCTCATGAAATTTAAATCACCAGTTTTCTCCTTCAATTGCGAAAACATTCTGTTGGCATAGGGAGAAATGATCATGACGATAAAATAAGAGAAATGAGAACCGGCCGCAGTGGCCGAGCGATTCTAGGCGCTTCAGTTCGGAACCGCGCTGCTGCTAAGGTCGCAGGTTCGTATCCTGCCTCGGGCATGGATGTGCGCGATGTCTTTAGGTTAATTAGGTTTAAGTAGCTCTAGGTCTAGGGGACTGATGACCTCACATGTTAAGACCCATAGTGCTCAGAGCCATTTGAGCCATAAGAGAAATGAGGGCTCGCACAGAAAGATTTAAGAGCTCGTTTCCCCGCACACCGTTTGAGAGTGGAACGGTAGAGAGACAGTTTGAAGGTGGGTCCTTGAACCCTCTGCCAGGCACTTTATTGTAAATAGCAGAGTAATCACGTAGATGTCGATGTAGAGTTCGCCACTGTAACTAACCTAAGCATAGGCGAGAACGTTTGCCAGAATATATGTCGTCCTGATGTAGCGTCTACCCTGTAGTTGAATGCCATGAAAAAAACTGGAAAATTGCTACCTAACACTGCTTTCTTACCAGAAATGTAGCAGCATTCACCTACCAACCTTCTGTCGCTGGACAGTGGAGTCGTCGGACTTCTCATCTTGCAACTCTGTCATCAGCTAACTGACAATTTAATTTAAAGAAAAAGGGACAGAGGGAAAGCTACAGAAGAAAGATAGAAAGTAAATGTGATTAAATTTGAATATGTATTGCAGGAAGACACACAAATGCGAAGGGCCTGTCATAGTGTTTTATAGAAAGCATCCGCAATTCTGGATGTCGGGACGAGACATCGCCCTGCTGTAGGTCAAGGAATAATAATAATACTTCACGAGAAATCTAAACGAGAATACGTCCAGCCACTAGAGAGAATGAAGGAAGCTCGATGCACCCTCATATGGCTAGAGGTGGGAACACACAATACACCCAAACAGCATCAAAAAAATGGTTCAAATGGCACTGAGCACTATGGGACTTAACATCTGTGGTCATCAGTCCCCTAGAACTTAGAACTACTTAAACCTAACTAACCTAAGGACATCACACACATCCACGCCCGAGGCAGGATTCGAACCTGCGCCCGTAGCAGTAGCGCGGTTCCGGACTGAAGCGCCTAGAACCGCTCGGCCACAACGGCCGGCATTGCGTATTTTCTTTTAGCTGACTTCTGTAGTATACTTCAACAGTTCTACGTGTGGTCTAAGTTCCATTGAGCTACCGGTATGTCACTTAGCAGTGACACTTCATTAAGTCACTTTCGTCATGAAAACACCAGTGTATTTAGAAGAACAATAAAGACAAGAAAGCACAAGCAACAAAAAACGTTGTTTCTTTCTGGACTACCGCAGTACATAAACACTTTACAAAAATCCTAACTTAATTAAAAAAGTGGAACCATGTTCCATTGGTGGGTTTTGCCGTGGTCCTACAAATAAAATTAATTTTTATAAGTGAGTTCTCTTTGAAATAAGGGACAATGGTGTGAAGGTCCTTTACACAGTTTGTTAGATCCACTATAAATTTGTTTTATAAGTAAGGACAGTCTGTCCAAAGATAAAAGTATTAAACTGCACTAACTCTATTGTTTCATCATGAGGTCCAGAAGCAGGATTGTTCTTGCAGACTTTTTGTATTCCAGATCCATTCCTTCACCACTCCAAGTGCGTTGGCATAATCCTTGGGCAGGAACTTTAAGGTTCACGTACTCCCTCTCCATCTGAGCAGCTCGTGCAGACCCACAGCTATCAGAGTTGTCCATCTACGGTGAGCGACCAGTTCGCTAAAGTAGCGTTCGTCTCCTGCAGCTCGAGAGAAAGTGACCGTTTCCCTGTGTAGGAGGGGTGGCGGGTGGGAGCGTTGCACTTGGGCTTTCCACGCCGAGGGACCGGGTTTTGAGTCCACGAAAGGGCATTTTGAATTTCTCGCCTTTTCCCGCTTTGGGGGGGGGGGGGGGGGGGGGGGAGGGGGGTTGCGATGGGACACCAGCGCAGCCTTCTGACGGAGAAATTCCCGCCATTTTTGAAATTGCCACTATTTTTTGAATTTCCCGCCAAAATTCGAAATTCCTCTAAAATTCTCTATTCCTGTGAAAATTCGAACTTGTCCACAATAGTGCTCTGTGCAAAATTCTACCAGGCGGCTTCCTCTTTCATTTCTTAGCCCCAATCCATATTCACCTACTATGTTTCCTTCTCTCCCTTTTCCAACTACCGAATTCCGGTCACCCATGACTATTAAATTTTCGTCTCCCTTCACTATCTGAATAATTTCTTTTATTTCATGATACATTTCTTCAATTTCTTCGTCATCTGCAGAGCTAGTTGGCATATAAACTTGTACTACTGTAGCAGGCGTGGGCTTCGTGTCTATCTTGGCCACAATAAGGCGTTCACTATACGGTTTGTAGTAGCTTACCCGCACTCCCATTTTTTAATTCATTATTAAACCGACTCCATTACCCCTATTTGATTTTGTATTCGCCTGACCAAAAGTCTTGTTCCTCCTGCCACCGAACTTCACTAATTACTACTATATATAACTTTAACCTATCCACTTCCCTTTTTAAATTTTCTAACCTACCTGCTCGATTAAGGGATCTGACATCCCACACTCCGATCCGTAGAACGCCAGTTTTCTTTCTCCTGATAACGACGTCCTCCTGAGTAGTCCCAGCCCGGAGATCCGAATGGGGGACTATTTTACCTCCAGAATATTTTACCCAAGAGGACGCCATCATCATTTAACCACACAGTAAAGCTGTACCAGCACAGCAAGGCCGTTTTGGTTAGCGTTACAAGGGCAGATCAGTCGATCATCCAGACTGTTGCACCTGCAACTGCTGAAAAGGCTGCCGCCCCTCTTCAGGAACCACACGTTTGCCTGGCCTCTCAACAGATACCCCTCCGTTGTGGTTGCACCCACGGTACGGCTGGCTATCTGTACCGCTGAGGCACGCAAGCCTCCCCACCAACGGCAAGGTCCATGGTTCTTGCGGAGGTAGAATTCTGCACAGAGCACAGAGCACAACTTAATCATAGCTAACACTTGGTTCAAGAATCATAAAAGAAGGTTGTATACATGGAAGAACCCTGGAGGTACTAAAAGGTATCAGATAGATTGTATAATGGTAAGACAGAGAATTAGGAACCAGGTTTTAAATTGTGAGACATTTTCCCGGGGCAGATGTGGACTCTGACCACAATCAATTGGTTATGAAATGTAGATTAAAACTGAAGAAACTGCGAGAAGGTGGGATTTTAAGGAGATGGGACCTGGAGAAACTGACTAAACCAGAGGATGTACAGAATTTCAGGGAGAGCATAAGGGAACAATTGATAGGAATGGGGGAAAGAAATACAGTAGAAGAAGAATGGGTAGCTTTGAGACATGAAGTAGTGAAGGCAGCAGAGGATTAAGCAGATAAAAAGACGAGGGCTGGTAGAAATCCTTGGGTAACAGAAGAAATCTTGATTTAATTGATGAAAGGAGAAAATATAAAAATGCAGTAAATGAAGCAGGCAAAAAGGAATACAAACGTCTCAAAAATGAGATCGACAGGGAGTGCAAAATGGCTAAGCAGGGATGGCTAAAAGACAAATGTAAGGATGTAGAGGCTTATCTCACTAGGGGTAAGATCGATACTGCCTACAGGAAAATTAAAGAGACCTTTGGAGAAAAGAGAACTACTTGTATGAATATCAAGAGCTCAGAGAGAAACTCAGTTCTAAGCAAAGAAGGGAAAGCAGAAAGGTGGAAGGAGTATATAGAGGGTCTATACAAAGGCGATGTATTTGAGGACAATATTATGGAAATTGAAGAGGACGTAGATGAAGATGAAATGGGAGATATGATACTGCGTGAAGAGTTTGACAGAGCACTGGAAGACCTGAGTCGAAACAAGACCCCGGGAGTAGACAACATTCCATTAGAACCACTGACGGCCTTGGGAGAGCCAGTCCTGACAAAACTCTACCATCTGGTGAGCAAGATGTATGAGACAGGCGAAATACCCTCAGACTTCAAGAAGAATATAATAGTTCCAATCCCAAAGAAATCAGGTGTTGACAGATGTGAAAATTACCGCACTGACAGTTAAATAAGTCACGGCTGCAAAATACTAACGCGAATTCTTTGCAGACGAATGGAAAAACTGGTAGAAGCCGACCTCGGGGAAGATCGGTTTGGATTCCGTAGAAATATTGGAACACGTGAGGAAATACTTACCCTATGACTTATCTTAGAAGCTAGATTAAGGAAAGGCGAACCTACGTTTCTAGCATTTGTAGACTTAGAGAAAGCTTTGACAATGTTGACTCGAATACTGTCTTTCAAATTCTGAAGGTGGCAGGGGTAAAATACAGGGAGCGAAAGGCTATTTACAATTTGTGCAGAAACCAGGTGGCAGTTATAAGAGTCGAGGGACATGAAAGGGAAGCAGTGATTGGGAAGGGTGTGAGACAGGATTGTAAACCATCCCCGATGTTATTCAATCTGTATATTGAGCAAGCAGTGAAGGAAACAAAAGAAAAATTTGGAGTAGGTATTAAAATCCATGGAGAAGAAATAAAAACTTTGAGGTTCGCCGATGACATTGTAATTCTGTCAAGAGACAGCAAAGGACCTGGAAGAGTAGTTGAACGGAATGGACAGTGTCTTGAAAGGAGGATATAAGATGAACATCAACAAAAGCAAAACGAGGATAATGGAATGTAGTCTAATTAAGTCGGGTGATTAGATTAGGAAGATTGGATTAGGAAATGAGACACTTAAAGTAGAAAAGGAGTTTTGCCATTTGGGGAGCAAAATGACTGATGATGGTCGAAGTAGAGAGGATATGAAATGAAGGCTGGCAATGGCAAGGAAAGCGTTTCTGAAGAAGAGAAATTTGTCAACAGCGAGTATAGATTTAACTGTCAGAAAGTCGTTTCTGAAAGTATTTGTATGCAGTGTAGCCATGTATGGAAGTGAAACATGGACGATAACTAGTTTGGACAAGAAGAGAATACAAGCTTTCGAAATGTGGTGCTACAGAAGAATGCTGATTATTAGATGGGTAGATTATATAACTAATGAGGAGGTATTGAATAGGATTGGGGAGAAGAGAAGTTTGTGGCACAACTTGACTAGAAGAAGGGATCGGTTGGTAGGACATGTTCTGAGGCTTCCAGGGATCACCAATTTAATATTGGAGGGCAGTGAGGAGGGTAAAAATCGTAGAGGGAGGCCAAGAGATGAATACACTAAACAGATTCAGAAGGATGTAGATTGCAGTAGGTACTGGGAGATGAAGAAGCTTGCACAGAATAGAGTAGCATGGAGAGCTGCATCAAACCAGTCTCAGGACTGAAGACCACAACAACAACAACCACAATAGTGCTGGTGGGGGAGGCGTGGGGGAGGGGGCGGGGATCCACGTGCTGGCTGGGGAAAATCCATTACGTCATCCACGGGGAAGGGGGGTAAGTAACTTATCACTTATTATTTTGTATATCAATTTTATATAGAAATTGCTTTTCCCTCCTAATTATAAGTTATCTGCCTTTTGTAGCTTTATTCTGTCAGTAAATGTCTTTTCTTCTAGACAGAGAACACGTCTGAAGTGATGACCCATTACTGGGCTCCAAATTCACTTGGTTTATCACACATGCACATTACTATGGACAGACTTCATATTCGTCTTCGTATTCAGTATCATTTTGTTAGTATAATTTATTAATATTTTCACTAAACATGCTTTCCCATCAGCTCATTCAAAACAACTGTAAGTAGGCTGTTTATATTTTCTTATTGGCAACGTGACATAGCGCTGGCTGTGCTGTGTGCAGTCTGTGGCTAGTTTGCATTGTTGTCTGCCATTGTAGTGTTGGGCAGCGGCAGCTGGATGTGACCAGCGCGTAGCGTTGCGCAGTTAGTGGTGAGCCGCCAGCAGTGGTGGATGTGGGGAGAGAAATGGCGGAATTTTGAAATTTGTAAGACTGAATGTCATGAATTGCTATATATATTATGACTATTAAGGTAAATACATTGTTTGTTCTCTATTAAAATCTTTCATTTGCTAACTATGCCTATCAGTAATTAGTGCCTTCCGTAGTTTGAATCTTTTATTTAGCTGGCAGTAGTGGCGCTCGCTGAATTGCAGTAGTTCGAGTAACGAAGATTTTTGGAGGTAAGTGATTTGTGAAAGGTATAGGTTAATGTTAGCCAGGGCCATTCTTTTGTAGGGATTATTGAAAGTCAGATTCCGTTGCGCTAAAAAATATTGTGTGTCAGTTTAAGCACAGTCTTGTATAAATGTTCAAAGGGGACGTTTCATATGTCGACCCTTAGCTGAGGATACCTCACTGGAATCTTCTGATTTTTTCTTGTAGTTTGTGTACTTAGTGTAGATTTTGTTTATTGCTAGCGCGTAATTGTAGAGAGAATCTCCTTGGTAGTTTCAGTCTTTCATTCTTGAACAGTAAAACAGTTGTGACGTGCATGTAGATTTGCACCAAGTATTTCGCAGCTGCGCCTGCAATTAACTAGATATTATTATCAGTGCTATGTTAATATGTTTTCTTATTTTTGCTCTTCAAATTGTGCTTTTCTGTGTTGTCGTGTGAAATATTGTGACAATAATGCCGTGTGAACAACATAATACTAGGCTCCAAAGTAAACTTAGAAATGACAGTGAAGACGAAAGCAGTGTGTTAGCGCCACCGTGTAATGAATTAACTAATGTTCAACATAGTAATTTGGTAATTGTGCATAGGGTAATGGAGCGGGCGGCAAACAATGGCGTAGACAGTGAAACAATTAGTGAACAGGGAAGCATTATCGATCGTTCGGTCGGCAACAGCCCACCTCAGGAATCGGGAATGACAGGACACAATATTGCAAATACTGCAGATTCAGGTTTTGGGTCCTCGCCGTTTTCTCAAATAAGTCAAGACACATTTTCTGCTTGTCAAAATGTGAATGTTGCCGGTGCAACTTCACTGCTGAAAAGCACTGATGAACATGTTTCAGACACCAGTGCATTGTTATTACAGTTAATGCAACAAATGGGACAAAGGCTACAAAAGTTCAACACAACGCTTGAACAAAATCAGAAACAAATGGGACAAAATCTTCAAAAGTTAGACACAATGGAACAACACCAGAGACAAACACAGCAACAGTTAGACACAATGGAACAAAATCAGAGACAAACACAGCAAAAGTTTCAAAAGTTGGACACCACACTTGAACAAACTACTGAGTTAAATAACATTGAATCGAAATGTCAAAAAGTCTGTAATGACGTAAAAACACAAATTTGTGAGCATTTTCAACCTATTTTTTCGTGGCATGAAAATGCATTACAGAATCACGAAGCAGCCATAAAAGAACTGCAAACTATTGTTCATGAAAATCATGAGACCTTGCAAGCTAAAATTGACTCAATTGCATCTACCGATTCGGTTACGCAACTTGCAAAAACTCAGGAAAACTTAAAGGACACAGTAGATACGATTTCAACATAAATGGACACTCTGAAACTTGGTTCAGAAAAACACACAGAGGAAATAATTTCACTGTCGGATAAAGTAGCCGAACTTTCAGATCGGTTCACTAACTTATCTACAAAGGTAGAAGATGATCTGAATGACACAAGACCTGTAGCCTTCACGGACACTGAAGAGTACGAACAAATTAGAAAATTCAAACAAAATCAAAATCAAATCAATACACAGTACAAAAGAGAAATCCGGGAAGTACAAGATCAGTTGGCACAAGTAACACAAGAATTACATATTTCAGAGGACACTCGCGCTCCAGCACGGGAAGAGGAACTTAGAAATACGGAAAAGCCACAAAATAATAACACAGGGCATTTCGGAAATTATGAAAGAAATTGGCAAGGTGCACCGAATTTTGAGATGGAACCGCCGACCTTACGTAACAATGACCGATCTGCTACTCGCCGACACGATGATTTTGACTATAAGCTGTTCATTACTACACGTAAATTCAAAACATTTAAGAATTCTGACAACGACATTCGTCCACAAGCGTGGCTCCATCAATTCTCTCATTGTTTTCCTCCCAACTGGTCATTGGAGCACAGGTTAGAATTTATGTGTGGCTACTTGGAGAATGAACCAGCTGTAAGAATGCGATCGGTCATTCACGATTGCCACAGTGAAGGAGAATTTTATCATGTCTTCCTCTCAGCGTATTGGTCTCAAGCTACACAAGACCGAGTAAAACATAGCATCATAATGATGAAATGTTTCGAACAATCTGAATTTTCCAGTCTTGTGAAATATTTTGAAGACATGTTGCACAAGAATCAGTACCTGTCAAACCCATACACCCCCTCAGAACTCAACCGCATTTGCTTAATCAAATTGCCTGAACATTTACGACACATTATTTTGGCAGGACGTTGCAAAGACGACATTGAAGATTTTCAGGGACTGTTACAAGAATTGGAAATTGACACTGACAATCGTGGAACGCGAAAACAGGAGCGCAACAATTACAGGTTACATCAGTCACAATTCTGCGATGACAGAAATAATAAATGGATACGACAAGGCTATTCTCACAACATAAATATTGATCAAAACAGACACCACCTGTATGATAACCGTTGGCAGAGTAGTAATAATTACAGAGAAAGATTGCATTTCCATAGTAATGAATATGACAGAGACAATCATAGAATCAGACAATATGGCAACCAGAACTATTATTATCACGGGAGACAGAATAACTTCAGACGCAACAGTTCAGCGCACAGTTACGATTCAGGGAGAAATTCTCCACCACATGACCGACAAGAAAGAAACTGTGGAATCTACCGACATGACGACAGACGATATGATCGTAACGACAGAGCTGAATTGAATCAGAACTGGCGGGATTGAAACAGAGCAGGGCCTTCTCGACAAGGTGAATTTGTAGAAGTTGGGTCTCCAAATCCCAATAACGACGCGCACCAACAAAGAAACAGACAATGACTCGCACCGCAGGCAGCCACGTGCGCCGGCTGGGCTTCAGATAAAATAACATAAGCTAACCTTGAGATAAATTCCAGTATTCCTAACCGACATATACCACATGATAATTGCATTGAACTGAAACTCTGCATACTAGGAAGAGTAAGGGTTTACACCATATTTCACGTGTAAAACCAATTACTAGGAGATAATCTGCCTTTTAACTTAGTCTTTGCCATAAAATCTTTCACTTCACATTACTGGTACTCTTTGTCACACTTACAAACTGTTAACATGCAACTATGTTTTAAAGTTAACTATCCATTCAAGAACCTAGGGAACTTAGACAAGTAATTACGAATGCATTGTTATAGTGAACAGGCGACACAGTGTTGTTATTTTACATTCTTCCTTGTTATTTGCACAATTACGTAACGAATATGCTGCTTACATACTTAGAACATATACTGTTAATGAGATTTTAATGCAACATTTTGGTTTACTTGAAAAGACATTCTTTATTTAAAGTACTTTATGTGAGATTACCGATGACTTAGTATTTGGTTTCTTTGACAGCTACACGATTATATCACGACGCTACTAATATGTGACATGATTTACATTGTTGCTTTTGCGCTGTATCTGTTTTATATCTGCACAGTTTTTCTGAATTACTCTGGAAAGTAAAACATGTTTTAGTAGTAACTTTTGTGGTATAGCTACAATGAGACTGCCTTTTCCGTAGCACAACAATACGTTACAGCACAGTACTTTCTTCATCACAGCAATAAGCGTAATAACTAAGATATCTATACGCAAAACATTTCACTTTTGTTTATCATGAGGTAAGTACATTGGCTTCTGCAGAACTTAGCTTTCGGAGGACGATAACTATGACACTTCCACAGAGATTATCTTACAGCACGACGCACATTTAGCGCTACAGGACATGCATTTGAATAATTAATTTTGTACTTAACACATTTATTTTTAAAGATACTTGAAGTACAATGATACAAAGGTTTTCTGTGATACATTTCATTCCATTGCTGTAATCTGTAACACCTGAGGGTATAATTACATTAATCCTCAGGGGGGTACATGCCTACTTTATGTACCTTGTGTGTGGCAAACACAAGGAGCCCTAGCTAATAAGGTATTTGCTTACACAACTTTACACATTGGTACCATATTTCTCTAACACAGAATTACACACCTATCTGATCATTTAACTGAGAGAGACAAATATTTATTTTACTACATCAGTGACAGATGTTTACGTACTTACACAGTTGGATAACTTCACACTTACGAAATTGTATTTTGTCTGTACTTTGTGAACTGTTCATATTTTTTCGGAACCACTGTGATACTATGAGAGCTTTGAATGATGTATTTGGTATGGATCATGATTTTAAAGTACGTTTGTGGTAGATGACACTATTGAAATCAGCAGAGAATTTTTTTTAGGTTTTGAAATTATTGGAGGAAGCTATGACGATTTCGGGAATTGACTGAGATGTTATGATATTATTATGACGACAATATGTATTATGCTGTTGAGGTATGTTTATGATCAATAAGATGATGATACTATATATGAGGAATTTGATTATGCTAGGTATTTCTTATGATGAAATATTGAAGAAGTGTCGACGAATTGTATATGTATAATAAGGTAAGGAATAATGAGTAGTGGTTAGGGACTCTGATTTGTGGAAAAGGATGTTGGAAACCAAGAATCGTACATTAGAATTATGAAATGTGTGTACATGTGTGAATGTATCACAATGCCACTGAAAATTTTTTGGACACTGTTGTATTTATAGGATTTTGTTTCTACACATTTGTAACGCAAATTCTCGACCTGTGAAATTTTTTATATGAGACTGCCACTGTAGCGGAAACTGCTGTTATTTCGGTAGGAAAGTTAAGTGACCTTCACGTAATGCGTGGTGGGCACCCAGCTGCGTGATAGTCGCCTGGGAAAAAGCCATTAGTGTGTACCTTTCAGAGGCACAGGTGGAGAAAAAAAAGGAGGCCATTATCCTCGCTATTGACATTCCTTTGTAGAAAGCATCGCAAATACGACACGCTCAAACTTGAAAACATATGATTATACTGTGGAGCTCTTAATTTATGATATTTACTAAAATGCCTAATGAAACGATGAGAAACATTTCACCGCTATTGTCTTGCTAGTTGAGAGAAATGCCATATGGCTTGCTTTATGTATTTATTTACCCATTTTGTTTAATATCTAGTTTCTAGCTGCACTGCAGCATTGGTTAAAATAAAATTTAATAGATGTACTAATATAGTTATTTTATGCCTACAGATCCAGTCAATAAGACATTTATGATCTACTTCCAAGAAAACGAGGGCACATAAATAGACATTTCCCTTCACAGGAATTGCATAAATAATTTTTTACGATTTGGTAACTTATCTGCTAGTGTAAGTTCTTGTGATGCATCACTCTAGTGTTAAG
Source organism: Schistocerca piceifrons (assembly GCF_021461385.2). Classification (NCBI taxonomy): domain Eukaryota; kingdom Metazoa; phylum Arthropoda; class Insecta; order Orthoptera; family Acrididae; genus Schistocerca; species Schistocerca piceifrons. The sequence goes on along the minus strand of NC_060140.1, from coordinate 583,865,666 downwards.
ATGTGACATAGGTATTAAACATGGCCATTTTTACTGTAATATTTTTTCTGCTTGAGCTTTGTCATGTTTAGATATAAGTTATTGCATTTGCTGCTGCTGTTTGCCAGGCATAGTGCTACTAAATTTCACTTTACATTATTCTGTGAAGTCAGTTTTACTACTGATTTATTTTTCTTGTTTGCTGCTCATTGCCTTATATTAGTTGTAATACTGCTGCTTGCTTTGCCAATTTGCATTTTTTTGTCATTGCTGTTTGTGTTAATTGTTTTATGCTGCTGCATTGCCTAGTCCCTTAGTTTAGCATCTGAGCACAGTAGATTTAAGTTAGCTTAAGATGGGGTAGGCCATATAAGAGAACAAGTTGTAATGAATTGGAAGAAATGCATTGAGAAGCTATAACAAAATGGTTTGGCCAAAAAAGTATTTTGAAAGAGGATATGAACCAAAAAAGTAGGGTTTAGGGACAAGAGGTATAGGTAGGATTTTCTCGGAAATAAATGATGAGGTAAGATAATGGAAAATAAATAATGAGGTAAGAAATGTGTGAACATATAAATACAGAGAGCATGCTTGGATAGAATTTTTTGGTGGAAACAAATGTTGAAATAAGAGGAAAGATATATGGAACGAAGATTTGGGGTGGACTGCAGTACAAAATGTCACACTGAAAACAAACCCTGTCCTGTATTTTTGTGTTATTACACTATGTGAATTTGTGTTTTTCCTGTCTTAATGTGTTTAGCTAATAAGAGTTATGTTGTAGAATTTTTCTGATAATATATTACTTTCTTTGTAAAGATGTTTAGACATTATTTATTCTGTTCTGTTTTAATGCTCATGTATGAAGTTGATGTTTCGAAAGTTATTCTGATCTTTTATGTATGTACTCATGTCATAATTCCTGTAACACTGATGTATATGTTATTTCGATTCTTTTGTAAAGCCTGTACTACAAATGTTATCTGTATTGTTATGTTCTTTAATGATGTATTTTGTTCCTTTGTAATTGTATTCTTATGTTATAAAATTGTAATTGACACCAGTTCATCATATTATTAACTTGTAAGTTCCATTTCACTGCACACGTTTCTGTTGGTCACAGTATATGGACAATATCTGAGAAGTAGGACTGTTAGTATTTGCACGTGTGTTAATAGTTCAGCAAGGGACTGGATAACAGCGTTGCTGGTTCTAAGGACAATTCCAAAAACTTTGTGAGCGCACAAGTGGTGGTTGATGGACTTGCTATATTATCCGCAAGACTCTTCAATGGTGATTGTGCACCTGCACAGTCACAACAGATGGCTGCTGGCCATCTCTACAAGTACTACAGTGAGTCTGCATCTTTGATGACCCACCAATACCATTATTTCTACAAGGACAGCAGTGAGTCTGCACCTCTGGTGGCCCACCAATACCACAATCTCTACCAGGACTACAGTGGGTCTGCACCTCTGGTGGCCCACCAATACCGTAATCTCTACCAGGACTACAGTGGGTCTACTCTGTGATGACCTGCCTACCAATATTCTTCAAAACTTCGAATGACTCTGCTGTGGGTTTGCTCTGTTGTGACCCATTACTTGTCTGCATGTCGAGAGTCAGCACTGTCTTTCCGTTGGAAGGACAACACTACTTCTTCAAGACTGCTTGGAAATCCACTACTTCCGTGTGCATTTTCTTTTACTGCCCAGACTTTGAGAAAAACACTGCAATTTTACTGTGATGAATGATCAAGACTGTCTTTATGATGGACTGCGAGAAAATTTTAGCTTTTGACCAACATTGTATCAATAAGTGTGTGCATTTGATATCTTTTTTATTTTAATTATAAAAAATTTTATCAAATCATTATTGGCCACTGCCCAAAACAATTTGTAAAATTTTTTGTGGGGTGCTTGGGGTCTATGTAAGAAGGCTGTTTATGTTTTCTTGTTGGCAACGTTACGTAGCGCTCTGTATGAAAATCACTGGCTGTGCTGTGTGCAGTCTGTGGCTAGTTTGCATTGTTGTCTGCCATTGTAGTGTTGTGCAGCGGCAGCTGGATGTGAACAGCGCGTAGCGTTGCGCAGTTGGTGGTGAGCCGCCAGCAGTGGTGGATGTGGGGAGAGAAATGGCGGAGTTTTGAAATTTGTAAGACTGGATGCCATGAACTGCTATATATATATTATGACTATTAAGGTAAATACATTGTTTGTTGAACAGAATGAGATTTTCACTCTGCAGCAGAGTGTGCGCTGATATGAAACTTCCTAGCAGATTAAAACTGTGTGCCCGACCGAGACTCGAACTCGGGACCTTTGCACGTGTTTTTGTTCTCTATTAAAATCTTTCATTTGCTAACTATGCCTATCAGTAGTTAGTGCCTTCCGTAGTTTGAATCTTTTATTTAGCTGGCAGTAGTGGCGCTTGCTGAATTGCAGTAGTTCGAGTAACGAAGATTTTTGTGAGGTAAGTGATTTGTGAAAGGTATAGGTTAATGTTAGTCAGGGCCATTCTTTTGTAGGGATTACTGAAAGTCAGATTCCGTTGCGCTAAAAAATATTGTGAGTCAGTTTAAGTACAGTCTTGTATAAATGTTCAAAGGGGACGTTTCACAACCTCTTTGAGGCGTAAAACACCGAAAGTATGGGGCCGATGACTGGTAGACAGGTAGAAGGGATTTTTTGACAGTAGGACGCAAAAGACATTTCACATGATTTTCGCTTTACTCCATTCCCTTATTAGAAACTTGTACGTAACAGACAGCTCTTGTAGGATATTTCAAGTTATTTTATTTGGTGCAGGGGTTCTTGTTGACGACATGTGCTTTTTTCGAGTTGTAGATAGTGGGAGTGAGCGGTTTTATTTTTTCGCAGAGGGACCAAAAAATGGTTGCTTTTCCAGGCGCTCTAACGCCGATACCGCTCGTCAGTAAATCAAACCTGGTTAGTGTATCTTCTAGGAAATTTTGTCGAATTTTATTTTATATGGAATGGATATCTTCGAAGAACGCAATGGTGTCAGGATATAAGCGAAAAACATAAAAGTGCGAAAACGTTTAGGTCCATTTGCGTTTTTCGTTGTGAAGCAGGCCTCGCACAAGGCATCAATCATGAAATTCGGGTTCAGCATCCCAGAAAAAATATAGAACCGTTGAAAAAAAAGCTTCCGCAATTTTGTTACGAAAACGGTTTTGTTGACGATTCTAAATTCAGTTTCGAAGTTTGTTGCTCGAACGTCACGAGTATTTCAGTACTTTGAGCTCTGCTCTGCACTGCCAGGGCAGCCAGCATCTGATCTATCACAGCTATCTATCATCGTAGTCGCGGCAACAGGAGTCTACGTAACAGTAGTTGGCTTATGTAGATCAGAGAGTGGAAGCGGCGGCGTCGAGAGCTGTGCGACTGATCCCTCGCCGCCAGCTTAGGCCCCTTGTCCACGACAAGAATATTCGCCGGACGGGCGTTTCTGCCGGCCGTTAGAAAACCTGACGCCCTTGTCCACGGAGACGGCGCCGGAAATACTGCCGTCGAGTCGTGTGCAACGGAACAGTAGGATGGATAACAGCGACCTTTGCACTCTCGCTGCACTATATTATTTTTACAAAAAGAAACAGCGTCGTCGTAGGAAGTATTGGGTGCATCCTATGCTGCAAGATCAATTTAAATTTGGTGCCTTCAGTACGCTACGTGTAAAACTACGACAGGACGACACAAAGCACTTTAATTTCTACAGGATGTCAAAAACAACGTTTGACAAATTACTGTCAATTTCACAAACTCATTTGCAACATGAAGACACCAATATGCGAAACTGCATATCTCCTACTGAAATGCTTGCAGTGACACTGAGGTAAGTACACAATTGAAATTTACTTATTAGATACTATTAATTTGCTGTATCAAAAATTAACACCACAATTTAAAGACGCTCTTGATAAACAGAGTAGAAAGACAGTGAATAGGGTTTTCTTATTTCCATTAAGATAAAATAAATAATGTTCGGTTTAGAATTAGTTTCAAAAATCAAATGTCTTGGAAATGATGGATACGGTGGATGCAGGACTTGCATATGTTTCCAAAGACGTGTCTTCATTAGGTGGCCTTGTACAAGTTGATACTTTATAGTGTTCTGCAGACGTGTACGCTGAATAGTTGCTATCTTGATTTGGCCTTGGTGTATGGTATGGTGATGTACCACCAAAAATTTGGTATTCCTGTGAGGCATAGTTACAGGAATCTTGGGCAGATTGCTGATGCATGTTTCTGTATTGTGGTTTCGACCTAATTCTTTTTAAAAGTTTCATGACTTCGTACTGGAAGTCTACGATATCATCATCATTAAATTTATCTACAGTTGGGGCAATCACCCTAAAAAAAGACATACTTCTGCTGTGGCCTTGTTCAATAGAGGCGTCAATGATAGTCATAATTTTTCTGTCCAACTCATTTGTAGCTGTTTTGTTTTTCTGTGGCTTTTCTTTAACTTGGTGAGAATTGTTTCTCAGACTGATTGTCAGTGGGGTCAGTATTATCCGGCATATTTGATGAAGCTTCTCGTCCGTCTGCTATTTTTTTTATATATATAGAAAATGTAACTGCTCATAAAATACGTATTTCCGCTTCTTGCTTGCTCCAGAACCGCTCTTATTTCTTTCGTTTAATTTCATGTGGCATTTCATCCAGTTATCTCTTATGTTTGCCCATTTTTTACTACCATCTTTTCTGAAAAGAAAAGAAAGCCGGAGTAGAATCAAACCCGCATGTTTTTCTCATTTCAGGTACCTTGCAACATGAAATACTTTCACCAATCTCCATTACAGTTTGTAACCTCCCCGCAGAATTTTGAAAAGACAATAATTAAATGTTAATGTTCATCGTGCTAAACGTAACCTCCCAGCGAATTTTTGCAAGACAATACAAATGTTAATGTGAATAGACCCCAAGTGTGACTTCCCAGCAAAAATAAAAGAAAACTCAATGATAATGAAAATGTGCCAAAAGTTAGTTCCCCACAAGATTACTGAATAATAATGACCCAAATGTTGTTGAGCTCCCACAAAACATCTTTAAATTGAAATAAAAGCGACTGTACATTCGCTACAAAAATATTGAAAAATAATGGCCCAATGTAAATTCGACACAAAAATTGAGAAATGAAGATTAATCATTAAACCCACAATAATAGGGCAGCATCGCTAACCTTAGGCCCTCTGCAATAATTAATCTGCTAAATTGATTCTGGGAGGAAAAGCATAGGAAAGATTGTTTCAATTGGAATGATTCTTTTCTTAAAAACCATTGCTTTGAAAACAAAATTATTATTGGGGCAATTCTTCAACAAATTAATTACAATTAACATACATTACATTATCAGATGTGCGCAATGCTGCTTCATTACCTTTTTTAACAATATAGCTCGTCCCGAACCTTGACCAGAGATGTAAAGGGCGCACGCCGCCAATCCATGCCGACGCCCGCTCACTACTACCGTCGGCTGACTACTTCCTCTCGCGACTGCCCTCTCCACACACACTACTTCCGACTGAGTACAGCTCGCAACTGAATTCTCGCGCAGTCAAGCGCAGACTAGACACGATAAATAACTCTGGTCAGAGATTCTGTCATGCCTCGCCATCGCTGGTAATGAAAACATATGAAACGTACGTGTTTCATAACCCTCCACTGGTGGGGGCAAAAATTTGGCAGCGATGGTGAGTCATTTGGACTTGCCATGAGCAACAAATTTTTTCATAATTAATTAACTTTACAATTACAGCATATATACAGATATAGAACATGAAGTAAATGTAGTGCACATGCACCAAGTACAAAACATATTAGACAATGACAAAATGTGAGTACAAAACATATTAACAAATGACATAAGTGCACATGCACTGAAAAATTCTTCAACGTTTTCACAACAAATAAACATAATGAGTACAAATCTCATTGACAAATGACATAAGTGCACATGTACTATAGTTCAGAACATATCAGCAAATCACAAAATGAATATACGATAAGTAGAAATCATGTTAGAAAAATGACAAAAGTGCACACGCACTGAAATTCAGCATATATCAGCAAATCGAAAAAAATGTATAGGCCATGAATACAAATGATGTTAGCAAAAAAAAAAAAAAAAAGATTTTCACTATGTTACAAGAATTAGGATAGGAAAGGGAAGGATTGCATCATGGTTGTAGCACTTTAGGTTGCACGCAGCTGCACTGAAAGTCCATATCTTTCCACAGAAGTACCACACCAAGTGAGACAATCTGAAGTTCTTTTCCCAGAAGTGTTTAGCAGCGTAGCCAAGACACTGAAATGTCGTAGTAATATTCCACGTTATCATTTTGGCAGTACATCAGGTACACCAAATAGTGGGACCATAATAACGTCCCCATCGCTCACGGTGGTGGACAGCATGTCGTGTAAACACCACGCTCTTACAAGGCACACTAACGTAGAATTAGTGCAAAAACTAAATATAGTGCTCCATGATCAAGAGGATATACAGGACAAATGGATATTGCAGTAATTCAGGCTAGTTACGTCAGAAGATGAATGACATTAAGTCACATACTAGTCTTCATTGGGAATTACATCAGTAGTTGCTGGCATTCAGTGCCCAGTTATTGAACATTTCTGTACCACGTATGTAGTATTACAGAAAAATGTTCATTAATTGTTTTACAGAGAACATTGGCATTCATTGCCTAATTATAAATCATCAGAAGTCATTACTTAAAACAGGAGGTAGTCAATAACATAGTATTACAGAATAATGTTGATAATTAATCATTGGTCATCCCAATACAGTAATCAGTAGCATTCATTTCCCAGTTACAAAGCATTATTAATTAATCATTGGTCATCTCAATACAGTAATCAGTAGCATTCATTTCCCAGTTACAAAGCATTATTAATTAATCATTGGTCATCCCAATACAGTAATCAGTGGCATTCATTTCCCAGTTACAAAGCATTATTAATTAATCATTGGTCATCTCAATACAGTAATCAGTAGCATTCATTTCCCAGTTACAAAGCATTATTAATTAATCATTGGTCATCCCAATACAGTAATTAGTAGCATTCACTTCCCAGTTACAAAGCATTATTAATTAATCATTGGTCATCCCAATACAGTAATCAGTAGCATTCATTTCCCAGTTACAAATCATTATTAATTAATCATTGGTCATCTCAATACAGTAATCAGTAGTATTCATTTCCCAGTTACAAAGCATTATTAATTAATCATTGGTCATCCCAATACAGTAATGAAATTATGCGCATAGTATTTATGCATTCATTATTCAAGTGACATACTATTCAGAGCTAATCAGTATTACTCAGAACTCTCTTAAACTGGTATCATTATTTGGGACTGGTAATACACTTTTTTGTTAGCAATGCATTGCTTTGGGTAATTATAGGGGAAAGCAAGAAGAGAAAGAAAAATTTGCTTCTGGGTTGTTCCTGTAAATGAAAATGTGTAACGTCATTCGTCATGAGTCAGCTGTAGCAAGGTTATGAAACAAGTGGAGTATTTGTAATCACATTCATAAATGACATAGATTTTATGAACAACTGTTTATAGCACATTAATTTCATAAATAATTTCTCTTGCAAAAAATATACAAAAATGGATTATTAAACTGAAAGAAGAAACGCATTTTATGCTGAAAAGTAGTGAACTTCGAATTAACAGGTAGTGAAATGTGTATAAAAATGTGTTCCATAGCTGTCCTTTCCAAAACCGTCAGTCATTATACTATGCAATATAACACCTGCTGTCAAAGCGAACTGCAACAAATACTTAAATAACTACATAGCATGAATACATAACTTCCACATTATCCTCATCTGTAAAGAAAAAACTTCTTTATCCATCACTTCATTATCTATATTATCATAACTCCATTATTATCATCACCTGTAAAGAAAAACTTCATTATCCATAGTAGCATATTCTTCATCATTATTCATCAGCATTCATTATCATCTGCAAAAAAATCACTTCATTACTCATTACATAACTATTCCTTATCTCTAGCATAATCCATCACTAAAACTAAGATGTGTAGTTCTGTCTGACAGCCTGCATCAATCGCCTTGTATTCTGAAAGAAAAAAATAGTTAAGACTGCTATTCTGCGATGTGTATAGTATATTCTTGTTAATGCTTGTTAATCCTGATCCATTTACTCTTCCTCACGAGGTTTGCATCTTCTTTCAATCATTCCGAAGGTGAAATTCCCATTTCTGTTTAATTTATTTCTTTCACGCATCATTTCTTTGTGAAATTGATGAACAGAGATTAATGTCTTGCATTTAAATCATATACTCATTAAATAATGACTGATTTATGGTAACATAATTAAGCATACAGCATAACATGACAGAAAATGTAATATGTGAAAAACTTATATAGTGTTCAGAGGCAAAAATGTACTCTGTGTATCATAATGTAACAGTAAAGTAGTCATGATGTTGAGATATCATAAGGCAAAATGTCAAAGTCAACTAGTGTTTGCTATATCATAACTATTTCATAGTGCATACAAACAAAACATGAAACAATCGTATATACCTAAGAAAGACAAAAAAATGTGACGTTCGTTGTGTTCAGCTTGTATGTTGTGTAGTTAATAGAGGCGAGAATTAAAGACTTTAATGGAGAGAAGATTTAATTAAATTAATGTCACTAGATAACATTGCCTAATTATTCATAAGATACGTAAGTTTCTCTGGAAAAAATGTGCACAGTCTGATATGTAATGACAAAAAGAGCGACCTGCTAACCTTACCTTGCCGGGCACTTGCCAAGAAAAAATACGATAATCATCAATAAGTAGTCATGTGAATATAATTGCAGAAATAGTCATAAAATGTGTAACTTCATCTGGAAAAATATGCGCGGTCTGATGTGTAACGACAAGAAGAGCGACCTGCTAACCTTACCTTGCCGGCACTTGCCAAGAAAAAATACGATAATCATCAATAAGTAGTCACGTGAATATAATTGCATAAGTGATCATAAAATTAGCAAAATGGCATTATAGCATGTTAAATCATAAAGTGTCTTCATTCAATAAAAGGTTTGATGTTTGACCAATGGTGGTTGCCTTTGGATTTTCTGGTTCTCAAAGTTTCAACGTGTACAACATTGGGGTGAGGAATGCTGCGCATCCGATATGGACCTACGTATAAAAGTTCAAATTTACTGCACCTACCTTTTCCTTTGTTGGATAAATAGTGTGTACGTACTAATATTTTCTGTCCAATGTGAAAGTCACGGCGTGTACAAACCTGTTTTTGCTGTCTTCTCCGGCACTCTGCGGCACGTTTGATGTTGTTCAGCGCAATGAAGATTATTTCGTGGTGTCGCAATCGACGAGATGTAGGAAAGGTTACTAATTCTTTAATTTTGTTAGGTGGTTCAACATTTTTCAGTATAACAGACAGAGATAGCGTAGTGGATTCATTTGGAATGGAATTAATTACATCTTGGAATGAGAATATGTGTGTGTCCCAATCAATATGTTTTTTGTGGCAGTATATTCTACACAGTTTACCAATTTCTTTCATTAATCGTTCACAAGGGTTCGAAGAAGCATGGTACTTGGATATATAGATCGGAGAAATGTTTCTAGCTCGTAACATACGTGTCCATATAGCAGAACGAAATTGTGATCCATTGTCAGAAATTACTTTCAACACATGCCCTACATGAAATAGAAAATGTTTTACAAATGCTTTCGAAACAGGTTTTGCAGTAGCTTTGCGTAACGGAGTGAAGGTAACAAATTTTGAAGTGAGTTCAACAGCGACAAAGATGTAGCAAAAACCTCTATTAGTTCTGGGAATCGGACCAAAAATGTCTACAGCGGCCATATGTCTTAATTTAACGGGTACAATGGGATATAATGGAGGAATATGTAAAGTTGTGTCTGACTTAGCTTTCTGGCAGATTTTACATGACGCTAAAACTCGTCGTATATGTTTTTCCGTGTTGGTAAAATAACAGTTCTGTCTCAGTATAAGAAAACATTTTCTGGCTCCGTAATGTGCGTAACTTAAATGAGTATACCAGATTAATTGTTAACAAGTTCGTCAGGAATGCATAATAACGAATTGCTGCTGTCAGGATGAAAGCGGCGAAACAGAATGTCATTGCGTACAGTGTAATGGTTTCTAATGGTAACATTATTCCTATCTTGCCAAAGGTGTTTAATTTCTTTCCACACGTTGTCTTTACTTTGTTCTTTTGCTATATCCTGCAATGACGACGAAATAAAATTTTCAAAATCAACTTGCTGAATGTACATGACGCTGAAATTTGCTTTGCAGAAGTTGGTTGCGATTTCTTGCTGATTGTTGCTGAGAGAACGAGATAGTGCGTCTGCTATAATATTTTGTGTGCCGGGAATGTGAACGATTGAAAAATTAAATTCCTGTAAATAAAGCTTCCATCTGCTTAATCTGTCGTGAGTAAATTTAGCTGAAAGTAAAAATTGTAGAGCTCTATGGTCTGTGTAAACGGTGGTATGTCTTCCATAAAGAAAGTGCCGAAATCTCGTAAAAGCCCATACAACACATAATGTTTCCAGTTCTGTAACAGAATAATTTCGTTCAGCAGGTGACAGAATGCGACTTGCAAATGCGATGTTATTAATTACTGTTGAGCCATCTTCTTCAATTTCCTGAAAAATATGTACTCCTAAAGCGGTGTTAGAACTGTCGGTGGCAATGGAAAAATTTCTGGAAAGATCTGGGTGCGATAAAAGTGGTGCATTCAACAAAGCATGTTTCAGGTTCATAAATTCAGAATGTGCTTGCTTATCCCAGGACCAAATAGTGTTTTTACCTGTCAATTGGCATAATCTAGGTGTGTCTAAAGCAGAGTGATGAATAAATTTACGAAAAAAGTTAATTAAACCCAAAAAACTGCGTAGTTGCTTCTTCGTTGTAGGAACAGTAATATCACGTAGAGCTTGAAGTTTTTCCGGATCAGGCGCAATGCCTCCTGCTGAAATTACATGTCCAAGAAATTTTATAGAAGTTTTGCCAAAATGCGATTTACTGAGGTTAACTGTGAGTCCTTGTGCACAAAAAGTTTGTAACAGACGTTCAAGAATCATATTGTGTTCGGACCAGTTAGCTTCTGCAATAAGAATATCGTCTACGTACGTCGTGATTCTGTCTTTAAGTTCTGTCGGAAGTATTGTGTTCAAGCCGCGAATAAAAGCTGCAGAAGAAATAGTTAATCCGAATGGTAATTTGCAAAATTGATAACAGTCGCCAAAACAGAGAAACGCTGTGTACTTTCTGCAGTTCGGATGGAGCTGAATTTGCCAAAACCCGGATTTTAGATCTAATGTAGAATAAATAGCAGTACCATGAAATTTCTGTAGTAGTTCTTCTAGTGTCTGTGGTCGATCTGTTTCATTAATAATAATGTCATTAATGTGACGCGAATCAAGTACAAGGCGAAGTGAGCCATCCTTTTTCTTGACAATATGTAGCGGGTTTATGTACGGACTAACTGCCGGTTCAATAATTCCTTGGTCAAGCATAGCTTGCAACTCTTTTTTAACTTGTTCTCTGTGGATATATGGAGTGGGATAATGCTTGGCTTTAAATGTGTCGTGCTGTTTGACTTGAAATTCATACATAAAACCGGACATAGTACCAGGAATGTTGTCAAAAACTGGAGCTTGCTGTAAAAGAATTTTGTGTAGTTGCTTGCGTTCGTCGTCTGTATTTGCACAGCTCTGCTTAACTTTATCAGAAATCATCTGCATTACATCATAGTCAGCTTCGTCTGGAGTATTATAGTTATGTACATACGTATCTGTGAACAATGTGGAATTACAGTCTATGTTACGTGATGCGGAAATGACCTCTGTGCGATTAATTGTTTGTTCTTCAGCAGATAGTGAGTGCTGAAATTCTATAGCCAAATGTATATTTTCATCCTTCAACATTAAATAGGTATTCTGAAAATCGATAACTGCATCGTGTTGTACCAGAAAATTCGTACCTAAAATAACGTCTGTTGTCAAAAAGGAACAATCCAAAAATTTGAGTGAAATGTGTGACCTGCAATACAAAATGATAAATCTGTCTGTAATTTAACATCTACTCCTTTACTCGATACTGCTCCTTTTACTTTCGTTTTGCCTAATGGTAATGTAGGATAGGTATTCTATTTGTCACACTCGTTGAAAGTTTCTTCATTTATAACATACATAGGTGATCCAGAATCGATTACTGCTGAAAATTTCGATGATCCAATTTTAATTTCGATGACAGGGTTTGAAATGGATTTCTGAACAACTATTCTTTCCTGCAAAAGAGTGTCTCGTACGTCGTCAAAAGTAATAACATTTTCGTGAATAACATTCTGCGTGTCTAAAGTTGTGCTTGTGTTACTGGATGATGCGACCTGTACAGTATCTAGTCAAATTCTATCTGATGTGTTATTATATAAGGGAGGATTCTGTGGCATTTCGACTATTTGAACTGTTCTATTATTTCTTCCAGACGTATTACGCTCTGGATGATACCTACCGTCTGGTTCATTCATGAGAATATGTTGTTGCTGATCATTTTGCTGCTGGTAAGACCGACTGTTATTAAACGTACGCTGAAAATTGTCCTCATTATTTTTACGTCTGTCGTAATAGTCATTCCTATACGGTGCATTGCGATAGGAATTGAAATACTGTGTTTTCTGTACTTAGTTGTTCCTTTGCTGCCGTGAGTTACTATTTGTTGTACCAGGGACTATACGTCCACGCGGCGAAACATTAAAGTTAGGTTGACCTTGTGCATTACATTGTTGGTTAGGTATGCTAACTGGCTGGTTTTGTTGCTGTTGCTGTGAAAAACCTCTATTGTTACTAAAATATGGTTCCTGTCGCTGATAATTTTGACAATATTGATTAGTAAAACTGTGTCTGTTATTAAAGTTTTGGTGGTTGTCGTTCCTAAAGCGTCTATTAGCTTTGCTATTGAAATTGTGTGGTTGATCGTAATTACTGTAAGTTTGTTGGCCTTGGTTGTTATATGAAAATTTTTGTTTACGAAGGAATAATCTGATTGCTGCACTTCTAAAAGCTGCAACAGATCCCTGAATGCCGAAATATTTTCTTTTTGCTGACCCATTAAAAGTGACACTCTTAATGATCGTGGCAATTTAGAAATACATAATTGAATGAGTGCAGATTCACTATATGGTTCACTTAAGCACTGGTTTTGTTGGACCATGTGCTCAAAAAATTGCGTGACACTGGGAAAATTCGAGTTCTCATAATTCGGTAAACTAATTAGTTGATCTTTAATTCCGCCCTGTGTCGTCTTCGACCAATACGCTGACAGAAAAGCATTCTGAAATTCTTCTACTGAATAACATTGTCTCGCGATCGGTCTCATACGAGTTGCTGGTTCGCCTTCCAAAAAACTACAAATAAATTCAAGTTTATGTGTTACGGGCCAACTCGGTGGAAAAGCAAAACTAAATTGTTGTATCCAATCCAATGGGTGAATCTGTGTTCTGTCATTTTTAAATACTTTAAATTTTCTCACTGACAGAAAATGTTTGTAATCAAAATTATCGTCTCTGTATGACGGAACAGGTTCAGGATTGTAAGAGAATCTATTTGTCTGTGTCTGTTCGGAATCTAAGTCCCGTACACTCTGTAGATTACCCAAATTATACGCGCTGCGTGAGTCTGACAAATATTCGCAAAGTGGCGTCTGCTGTGATGTGTTAAACCCTGAAACATTTTTTATCTCTGTTACTTCTTGCTGTAAAAATGACAATTTTTTACGTAATGTGTTATTAGATGAATCGATCTCATTGATTGTCTGTTGTAGATTTTGGAATTCAGGTGTTTGATTAAACAAAATCGGTGCAGTATCGTCTGATTTGCTGTCATTATTACTTTCAATAATATCAATACGACTGGCCAATTCAACACATTTTTCAGTCAGTATTTTCACCTGATCATCGGTTTTAGTGTCAGAGGCATTAATCTGTTTTTGCATTTTACGTGTGGTTTCGTTCAGTTTTTTAACGTCAGCTTTGATGTCATCGGAATCCTGTGTGAGTTCTAATTGTTCGATTCTGTCGGTCACTGTTTGAATATCTACTGTGTGTGTATCTGTTTTTGATTTAAGATCAGAAATTTCATCACGTAACTCGGTGTTCAACTGTTCGATGGTATTAATTTTGTCCGATACTGTAGCAATATTGTTGTCTACGTATGTCTTTGCCTTCGCAAACATTTTACGTTTATCTTCTTGTCTCTGTGCAGTGATTGTTTCCATGACTTGTCGTTTTACTTTATTCTGATCCTGTATAAATTTACGGAAACGCGTATCACTGTTTTGTAGGTGAAGATTAAAATGTTCGTCAATCTGAGTGTTCTGTTGGTCGAATTTCGCGTCTATCTATGCATCCATTGTGCGCGAAAGTTCTGCTGTCATTAATTTAAACTCGTCGCGTAATTGTGTTGCTTTTTCAGAGCATTGTTTAGCGACTCCGCTAATTTCGTCTCTAAGTGTTTCTGTTGTAGCTGTCTGCATTTCCCTTAATTCTTGAGCAACAGATCTAATTTCTTCGCTACTTTTCCTAGCACAAGCCTCAATTTCCTCGCGTAACTGTTCTTTAGTATCATGACATTGCGCGGCAACGGCTCTAATCTGTTCACTAAGCTGTCTGGAATTGTTGTCTAATTTTTCATTAAGTTCATCTGTCTTGTTTTTCATTCTGTTGTCTGACCTGTTCATTAAGTTGTTTGAAATTTTCATTATTATTGTCTAGTTTTTCATTCTGTTGTCTGGAATTTTCATTAACTTCGTTCTTAAATTGTAGCAATATTGCCATAATTTGATCCAAACCAAAAGTAGCTGTTGCATTCGCAGTGCTGTGTGGTGGTGTATGTTCAATTGTAACGTTTTGTGTGACCATTTGGTCATTCTGTGATTCACTAAAAGGTTTGCCAGTCGAATGTAGACTGTCGGTCACTATATTGGAATTAAGTAAATCCGTCCTACTTTGAGTATCCTGTTCATTTTCATTAGAAAAATTTGTCTGCTCGTCACATAAATCCTGCAAACCGGTTGTGTTAAGCTGGGCAGCACTCATTGCAACAGAGCGCCCCGCGTCATCAATTGTTGTCAAATTAATAGAGGACACAATTGAGTTCGTTTGTTCATTAAGATAAAAATCATCATTAGTGATTGGAACGCATTGATTGTCAGTAAACACAGGATTGTCGTCATTACACTGCGTGTCACAAGTACTATTGGTGAAGTTGTTTAAGTCGGTAATTTCATTCATTATACCTCGGGATGTACTATTAATAGTTTTTCGCGGCATTTTTACACAAATCACAATTATTCACTAATGAGACAAAGACAATGCAAAATCCAACAAATACAAATACAACAAAGAGCAACGAGTTGCCGATGATCTGAGGAAAGAAAGTCACAAAATTACTAAAAGCGTTGCGCCAAATGCTAATTATATTTTAGTAAATAAGAGCAGATATCTGGCTACTTTTCAGAAGATTCTCAAAGAAATAGGATCCTGGCCGGATGTCGCCAAGTGTAACCTCCCCGCAGAATTTTGAAAAGACAATAATTAAATGTTAATGTTCATCGTGCTAAACGTAACCTCCCAGCGAATTTTTGCAAGACAATACAAATGTTAATGTGAATAGGCCCCAAGTGTGACTTCCCAGCAAAAATAAAAGAAAACTCAATGATAATGAAAACGTGCCAAAAGTTAGTTCCCCACAAGATTACTGAATAATAATGACCCAAATGTTGTTGAGCTCCCACAAAACATCTTTAAATTGAAATAAAAGCGACTGTACCTTCGCTACAAAAATATTGAAAAATAATGGCCCAATGTAAACTCGACACAAAAATTGAGAAATGAAGATTAATCATTAAACCCACAATAATAGGGCAGCATCGCTGACCTTAGGCCCTGTGCAATAATTAATCTGCTAAATTGATTCTGGGAGGAAAAGCATAGGAAAGATTGTTTCAATTGGAATGATTCTTTTCTTAAAAACGATTGCTTTGAAAACAAAATTATTATTGGGGCAATTCCTGAACAAATTAATTACAATTAGCATACATTACATTATCAGATGTGCGCAATGCTGCTTCATTACCTTATTTAACAATATAGCTCGTCCCGAACCTTGACCAGAGATGTAAAGGGCGCACGCCGCCGATCCATGCCGACGCCCGCTCACTACTACCGTCGGCTGACTACTTCCTCTCGCGACTGCCCTCTCCACACACACTACTTCCGACTGAGTACAACTCGCAACTGAATTCTTGCGCAGTCAAGCGCAGACTAGACACGATAAATAACTCTCTGGTCAGAGATTCTGTCATGCCTCGCCATCGCTGGTAATGAAAACATATGAAACGTACGCGTTTCAAGTTTCAGACTGGGAATAAAAACCATTACTGGAATTGTACGTGAGGTTTGTATGAAGATGTGGTTGTTGGTGCATAACACATATACGCCGATTCTGGAGGAAAATGACTGGCTGAATCTAGCGCGTCAGTTTCAAAAGACTGCAAAATTTCCAAACTGCGTAGGGGCCATTGATCGTAAACATATCAGAGTCATCAAACCACAAGAAAGTGGATCAATGTTTTTCAATTATAAAGGCTATTATTCGTTAGTCATGACGGCAGTAGTAGATAAAAATTATAATTTTATTGATGTGGATGTCGGTGGTTATGGTAAAGATTGTGACTCAAGTGGTTTGAAAGAAACGTCTTTATGAAAAAAGTTGCAGACAAACACACTGAACCTACCTCCTCCTAGAGGGTATTCCAAAATATTCCAGGGGAATTACCTTATGTTTTCGTTGCAGGTGAAGCGTTTGCATTGCATAATAATTTACTTCGTCCCTATGGTGAGCGAGATTTTGGTATCATTAAGCGTATTTTTAACTATCGCTTAAGCAAAGCAAGACAATTTGTAGAGTGTGCTTTTGGCGTAATGGCCAATAAATGGAGGATTTTTCGCCGACTTTTAAATGTCTCTACTGATTTTGCGACTGACATAGTGAAGGCTTGTACTGTTCTACAAAATTTCATCCATAAAGAAGAGGGTCTTAATACTCTGTGTGCGGATACGACTATAGATGTGGACTCTGACCTGCGAGAACCGCCACATGAACAAGCAGTACGAGGTGGTGTGTCAGCGAACACTATCAGAAATCAGTTCGCCAATTACTTTGTTTATGAAAATGGGAAAATTCCGTGGCAAGATAAGTTCGCCTAATGTATTGATACTTTATGTGAAACAAACAATGGTACAGAGAGAAGGAATGTGGTGTGTAATGAAAATGAAAGAAATTAAATTTGAGATGAAGTTAAACCACATACCTATATCATTTCTTTCCTTATCTCCAAGCGTTTTAAAATCTTCTTTAAGTTGTGTACACACATCCTTCCACGCTTCCAATGTCAGTCGCCTATCCTTATATTCTTCGGTTGTCTTATGCCACAGGACTGGTCGTTCCTCCACCAACACAATCAAAACTTCACGATCAATATTCAGTTCAGCATTCATCTTGAAACTCAACAGGTAGCACGTATGACGGCTCCAGACGCAACTAGACTCTCCCGACACCCGGCGAGCTGCCGGCTCGTGGACACGCAGACGTGTTCCAGCATGTCCAACTGAGATCCCGGCGCACTGTCCGGCTGCCTTCTTTGCAGTGGGCAACCGGAGGTGCATCCGGCAGCCGGACCGGTCGTTTTGTCGCGTCGTCCCGTGGAAAAGCCCTCATAAGAAACAATGTGTCACTACAAACCCGGCGAATCTGCCGGACTGGCGGCCGGCGGATGTTCTTGACGTGGATAAGGGCGCTTACTGCGACACGGGAGCACAGGCGGCGGCGCCGGAGTCGACAGCGGCGTCAGACGCTGCGTCGGAGACGGTGTCGGCGAATGCGACTGTAGAGGCGGCGACGTCGCCCGGCTCGTGACTTGGGAGCCTGCAGGCGCCGCCCGTAGCGTCGTTAAGCAGACAGTGCGTTGTCGGCCGCCAGGACATCAGGGTGTCTCGTCTGCATCTCCGCGCGGGCCGCAGTCGTTGCCTCTACAGAAGAGCCGGTTGCTGCGAAGGCAGTGATGTAGAACTACTCGTGCCGCATTTATTGTCAGTTCTCTCTCCTCTTCTATGGGCCCAACTGTCCTGTTCCATTAACAATCTCTCGAGGCTGGGAGGTTGTGAAACTTCCCCTTTGAACAATTATACAAGACTGTGCTTAACCTGACACACAATATTTTTTAGCGCAACGCAATCTGACTTTCAAAAATCCCTACAAAAGAATGGGCCCTGACTACAGTAAACTATACCTTTCACAAATCACTTACCTCACAAAAATCTTCGCTACTCAAGCTACTGCAATACAGCGAGCGCCACTACTGCCAGCTAAATAAAAGATTCAAACTACTGAAGGCACTAACAACTGATAGGGATAGTTAGCAAATGAAAGATATTAATAGAGAACAAACAATGTATTTACCTTGATATCATCATATATAAATATAGCAGTTCATGACAAATTTCAAAACTCCGCCATCTCTCTCCCCACATCCACCACTGCTGGCGGCTCACCTCCAACTGCACAACGCTACGCGCTGTTCACATCCAGCTGCTGCTGCCCAACACTACAATGGCGAGTATTACAACAATACAAAGCAGCCACAGACTGGACACAGCACAGCCAGTGATTTTCATACAGAGGTGGCGTTACCAATAAAAACCTAAACAGCCTACTTACATAGCCCCCATGCTCCCCACAAAAAATTTTACAAATTGGTTTGGGCAGTGGCCAATACAGATTTGAAAAAATGTTCATAATTACAATAACAAAGAAATCAAATGCACACACTTATTGATACAATGTTGGTCAAAAGCTCAAATTTTCTCACAGTCCATAAAGACAGTCCTGATCGTTCATCAAGGTAAAATAGTAGTGTTTTCCTCAAAGTCTGAGCAGTAGAAGAAAATGCACACGGAAGTAGTGGATTTCCATGCAGTCTTGAAGAAGTAGCGTTGTCCTTCCAATGGAAAGACAGTGCTGACTCTTGACATGCTGACAGATAATGCACCACAACAGAGCAAACCCACAGCAGAGTCATTCGACAGTTTGAAGAAGATTGGTAGGTAGGTCATCACAGAGCAGACCCACTGTAGTCCTGGTAGAGAGTATGGTATTGGTGGGCCACCAGAGGTGCAGACCCACTGCAGTCCTTGTAGAAATAATGGTATTGGTGGGCCATCAAAGATGTAGACCCACTGTAGTCCTTGTAGAGAATACGGTATTGGTGGGCCATCGAAGGTGCAGACCCACTCTAGTCCATGTAGAGACGGCCAGCAGCCATCTGTTGCGACTGTTCAGGTGCACAATCACCATCGAAGAGTCTTGCGGAGAATATAGCAAGTCCATAACCACCACTTGTGCACTCACAAAGTTTTTTGGAATTGTCGTTAGAACGAGCAATGCTGTTATCCAGTCCCTTGCTGAATTATCAACACACGTGCAAACACTAACAGTCCCTACTTCTCACATATTGTCCATATACTATGACCAAGAGAAACGTGTGCAGTGAAATGGAACTTACAAGTTACTTAATTTGATTAACTGGTGTCAATTACAATATTATAACACGAAAATATAATTACAAAGGTACAAAATACATCATTAAAAACATAACAATACAGATAACATTTGTAGTACAGGCTTTACAAAAGAATAGAAATAAACATATACATCAGTGTTACAGGAATTATGATATGAGTACAAAAATAAAAGATCAGAATCACTTTCGAAACATCAACTTCACACATGAGCATTAAGGGGAGTTGGAATGCCCTATCTCGCCAATGTTAAATTTGCTAACTTTGTGTACCTTTTTCTTTGGAACTATTATCTTCAGAACTTTGAAATTCTGGCAGAGGTTTTCAGCATATATTGTGAGCCCACTGAACTAGAACCAATGTTTTCTTTTTGTTGGTATAGTATTTATGAATTTTTTACCATTAAGCCATTTTTTATTGGAAAAAGTATAACATAAACTTCCCTAGTTCAGAGAATAAGCCAGTTCTTGTCATGATTCTAGTTCAGTGGCCTCTTTGAACTGTTTTGCAGCATTTCTGAAAATTTGAATGTTGTTGGTTGAGTGGTTTATGAGATAAAGGTACATGTAACACTAAAAATGTCAAATGCCAGAAAATGCGATTAAAGTAATTTATTATGAAAATTCACAAATACCTTTTATTCTATTATCAAAAGTGTCCAGCAGAGTAATCAGGGTCATCTTCTAGTTCTTCTTCTTCACCTAGAAGCTTTCTTCTCCTTGCTGCCCTTGCTTTTTTTGTATTAAATTCAGCTGCATACTGAGCCTTCCTTACTCGCACGCTGTCCAGAAGCTGAAGACCTCTGATGGTGTTGATACCAGGAGCAATGCCGAGCCTTGCCATGACCTTTAGCCTACCCATATGACCATCATTGAATGAAATAACAGCATCACTGACTCCCCATTTCAATGTTTTTATCCCAACAAATACATTCTTAGGTACACGAGTCCAAATGAGGTTGTTGAACGACTCGTTTTGATTCTGGGTACAACCATGAAGACATTTTCGCAGAAGATCAGGATGCCCCAAGTCTCTATATATTGGTTTAATTACTTCCATAACAGCCAATGGAATATAATTTTTATGGTGATAAGGATCCCCAGTAGCTTGAGATTTTCTATAATTGCACCATGACTGAGGACCATCTGGACAAGCAAAATGTTGAGGATTATCATCAGTTGATGATCGATGTAAATATGTGGCCCATACAGCTTGTCTCATTTCCTGCAAATTATTTGCATTATTTCTTATTGCCATACCATAGTATTGTTGTAATTCATTTATAATTTTATCTGACAGGCGACCTCTAATGGTTTTACCATCTGACAAAATTTTGTCCTTCAGATTCTGTTTCAGTTTCCTTAGACGAGTGCCCATTCGTTTCTGAACATGACCGACACATTCTAGTTTAGTTATTGTCTTATTGACATATGGCATGGATTCTGTAACACTTTTGTATGCCTTGGAGTCCCCATCTCCAAGGAATTTTGTGTAAAATACTCCCCGTTCTTTTTCTGATCTGCTAAACATTTTCACAGCAGCGGCAGCCTCCATGCCTCCACTCGTACCTTCATAATTCTTGCTACATATGTGAGCTGCTTCTATCTTACCAGATGCACAATGGTAACAATGTTTAGTGAGCACTTCATAGTCCAAAACTTTACCGCTGTCCACACTAGTAACAGTAGCAACAGCATTTTTGGATGTGTGACCCCTTTTCTGCCAGGTTCCATCAAAAGCAACAGGGATATCTGGGTTTCCTTCATTTATATATTTTGCTTCACTGGCAGCAGCTTTCATTGATAAATCTGCTACAGACTGAACAGCATCTCCTATCACTTCAGTGTAATTGTCAATTTTAGCAGGTGGAGGTGGAAGATTCATTATGGCACAAAATGTTTGAGCAGCAGTATGTCCTTTACCAATTGCTCTCATTGCATACATTAGCCTGATATTACTCTCAAACAAATTGCTACTGCATGTTTTAGAGCTCCAAAAACAGGTCTCATTTTCACAACTGGCACAAACTATAGCAATTTTGCAGGAAAGTCCTATAGATTTTGTTATGTTCATATCAAAAGAACCTCCACAAAGATTACAACACAAACATTTCTTCATAAACTCAGTAAAAACAGGAAAGTCGACTAAAACATATTGTTCATTAGAAGCTTCATCTGTAATTTCACTTGCACAGTTTGATAACTTCTTTTTTGATGCACTGGTGGGCGTGTCTCCTTCACACATCTCAGCTGTACAAACGTCAGAACTTTCACCAGCATCAACAGGTGCTGAAGCAGAATCACTTGAACAAACGTTATTTGTAAATCTATTACCGCGAAACTTTCGCTTTTTAAATAATGATGCACTCCTAGGCATCGTAGAAACTACGCACTCACCACTGAAAGTCAAAACAAGACAGATAACAAACTCCAAATGAGCGACAAACTAAACTCGAGGCTCAAAACAAACACTCACAGATCAAAAACTGAACAATAAACACAGCTAGTCGTAAAAACAATGGTACCTATGGAAGGATCAAAGATTCTACAACTGAAGAGTGAAATCCACAGCCTTCTATATGTAATGTTTTCGGAAATGCGAAGATTTAAATGTGTACAAATCACAAGATGGGTAACTTTGCTGGGCGCACATGTAATTTTGAAAAATTAAATAAAAATACTTCCAATTGGAATTTCTTAACAAATTTTGCACCATTTTAAGCAGAAAATTTCAAATTAAGTTATAAGGTTAAAAACTGAAAATGTGAATTTTTTCCATTTTCCGGCATTCCAACTCCCCTTAAAACAAAACAGAATAAATAATGTGTAAGCATATTTATAAGGTAAATAACATATTATTAATGCCAATTATATTTGAGGATAACAGTATTCCTCATCATAGTGAATGTAGCTTAGTACTAGAAAAATTCTACAATTCTTATCAGATAAACACATAAAGACAGGAAAAACACGAATACACAAGGGTACACAAACATATAGAGGGATGACACAAAAGGAAAGGACAGGGTTTGTTTTACTGCAGTATTTTGCATGGAGATCTCCCTTTGTTCATCATTATTCCCAATTGTACTACCCAAGCCTGCTGTCTGTATTCTGTTCACATCCTCTTTCAAAATAGTTTTTTCTCCACTGCGCAATACTCATTTTGGTCCAAATCTTTTTCATATAACTTCTCAATGCATTTTTTTCCTATTGTCCATAGTCAGTTTCTTATATAGTCTACCCCCTCTTAAGCTAACTTAAATCTACTGAGCTCAGATGCTAAACTAAGGGACGAGGCAATGCAGCATCACATAAAACAATTAATATAAACAGCAATGAAAAAAACGCAGATTTGTGAAGCAAGCAGCATTAAGAAATTAGCAAAGCAATTCTAATATTACAACTAATCTAAGGCAATGGGCAGCAAACAATAAAAATAAATCATTAGTAAAACTGGCTTAACAGAATAATGTAAAGTCAAATTCAATAACACTATGCCTGGCAAACAGCAGCAACTTATACCTAAACATGACATAGCTCAAGCAGAAAAAATATTACAGTAAAAACAACAATGCAGATAAGGGAAATGTATATTCACATCTTAATGTCTATGTAATTAAAGTGGTGCACCACAACAACTTATTGTAAAAAAAATATTACCAAGTACTTGAAAAGAAAATTATGTGTCCAGTTACTGTTACTAGTCCCTTCTTATTGTTCTTTCCTTTCCAAGTGCTCCTTTTTTTAAAGAATGTGGATTACAAAATTATCATTTAATAGATCTGTTGACAGAAAGTGTTCACATTAGCAAATGCATCTAAGTTTATTTTATAAAACTAATGCTGTAACACAGCTGGAAAACAGGTATCAAATGAAATAAGCAATTACGCAAACCAAAGCATACAAATATCATTCAATAGTCATGTGACATTTAATAAGTTAGTAGAAATTCTCTCAACTCTCGTAGAAAGACGCTTGTCGTAATCAGGTGTGCAGATGTAAAAATATTTCTCGTCATTTCATTAGGCATTTCAGTAAATATCATAAATTACGAGCTCCACAGTATGCTTTCAACAAGGAAATGTCAATAGCGAGGATAATGGCCTCCCCCTTTTTTTTTTTTCTACCTGTGCTTCCGGAAAGGCACACCCTAATGGCTTGTTCTCCAGGTGTCTGACACAGCGGTGTGCCGACGACGCACGTGCAGGTGGTCACTTAACTTTCTTACGGAAATATTTACGACAGCAGTTTCCGCTACAGTGACAGTCTCATATAAAAATTTCACAGGTCGAGAATTTACGTTGCAAATGCGTAGAAACAAAATCCTATGAATATAACAGTGTCCAAAAAAATTTTCGCCGGCATTGTGATACTTTCACGCATTTACACACATTTCATAACTCTTAAAGTACGATTCTTGGTTTCCAACATCCTGTTTCACAAGTCAAGAGTCCCTAACTTCTATTCATTATTCATATACATATAAACACGTCATCACATTCCTCATATATGGTAGCATCATCTTATTGACATAAACATACCTCAACAGCATAATACACATCGTCGTCGTAAAAATAACATTATAACACCTCAGTCAAATCTCAAAAAGGTCGTAGCTTTCTGCAATAATTTCAAACCATAAAAAATATTCTCTGCTCATTTCAATAGTGTCATCTGCCTCAAACGTACTTTAAAAATCATTATCTCATACCAAATACATCATTCAAAGCTCTCGTAGTATCACAATGGTTCCGAAAAATATGAGCAGTTCACAAAGTACAGACAAATACAATTTCATAAGTGTGAAGTAACCCAACTGTGTAATTGCGTAAACATGTGTCACTGATGTAGTAAAAAAAAGTTTATCTCTCAGTTAAATGATCAGATAGCTGTGTAATTTATGTTTCAGAGAAATATGGTACCGATGTGTAAAGTTGTATAAGCAAATACCATAATAGCTAGGGTTCCTTGTGCTTGCCAAACACATGGTACACAAAGTAAGCATGTACCCCCCTGAGGATAAATGTAATTATATCCTCAAGTGTTACAGATTACAGCAATGGAATGAAATGTATCACGGAAAACTTTCTTTGTAATTCAAAAATCTTGAAAAATAAATGGTTTAAGTACAAAATTGATCACTCAAATGCGTGTCCTGTAGCGCTAGATGTGCGTCTTGCTGTAAGATAATCTCTGTGGAAGTGTCGTGGTTGTCGTCCTCTGCAAGCTAAGTTCTGCAGAAGTCAATGTACTTACCTCATGATAAACAAAAGTGAAATGCTTTGCTTATAGATATCTTAGTTATTACGCTTATTGCCATGGTGAAGAAAGTACTGTGCTGTAACATATTGTTGTGCTATGGAAAAGGCAGTCTCATTGTAGCTATACCACAAAAGTTACTACTAAAACATGTTTTACTTTCCAGAATAATGCAGAAAAACTGTGCAGATATAAAACAGAAACACTGCAAAAGCAACATTGTAAATTGTCACTCATTAGTAGCGTCGTGATAAAATCGTGTAGCTGTCACATAAACTAACCACTGTGACATCTGGTATCTCACTGAAAGTACTTTAAATCCAGAATATATTTTCAAGTAAACCAAAATGTTGCATTAAAATCTCATTAGCAGTACTGATAAATGTTCTAAGTATGTAAGCCTTATAGTCGTTCCATAATCGTGCAACTAACAAGCAAGAATGTACACACACAATAACACTGTGACGTCTGTTCACTATAACAATGCATTCGTCATTTCTGTTTCAATAAGTTCTCTTGGTTCTTGACTGGATATTTAACTTCAAACATTGTTGCATGTTAACAGTTTCTTAAGTCTGACAAAGCATACTAGAAATGTGAAGTGAAAAGTTTTATGGCAATGACAAAGTTAAAAAGCAGATTATCTTTCAATAAACGGTTTTACATGTGAAATGTGGTGTAAACCTTTACTCTTTCTAGTACGCAGAGTTTCAACTTCAACGCAATTATCATGTGCTATACGTCGTTAAACAATACTGGAATTTTTCTTAAGGTTAGCGTCTATGTCATTTTTCTCTGAGCCAGCCCGCGCAAGCGGCTGCCTGCGGTGCGAGTCATTGTCTGTCCCTTTGTTGGCGCGGTCGTTATTGGGATTAGGAGACCTAGCTTCTACAAATTCACGTTGTCGAAAGTGCCCTGCTCTGTTTGAATCCTGCCAGTTCTGATGCAATTCAGGTCTGTCGTTACGATCATATCGTCTGTCGTCATGTCGGTAGATTCCATAGTTTCTTTCTTGTCGGTCACGTGGTGGAGAATTTCTCCCTGAGTCGTAACTGCGCGCTGGACCGTTGCATCTAAAGTTATTCTGTCTCCCTTGATAATAATTGTTTTGGTTCCCATATTGTCTGTTTCTCTGATTGTCTCTGTGATAGTCATTACCGCGGAGAGGTGATCTTTCCCTGTAATTATTACTACTCTGCCAACGGTTGTCATACGGGTGGTGTCTGTTTTGGTCACGATTTGCGTTGTGAGAATAGCCTTGTCGCGTCCAGTTATTATCGAGAAATTGTGACGGATGTGACCTGTAATTGTTGTGTTCCTGTTTCCGCGATTGTCAGTGTCAATTTCCAATTCTTGTAACAGTCCCTGAAAAGCTTCAATGTCGTCTTTGCAACGTCCTGCCAAAATAATATGTCGTAAATGTTCAGGTAATTTGATTAAGCAAATGCGGATGAGTTCTGAGGGGCTGTATGGGGTTGACAGGTACTGATTCTTGTGCAACATGTCTTCAAAATATTTCACAAGACTGGAGAATTCAGATTGTTCGAAATGTTTCATCATTATGATGCCATGTTTTACTCGGTCTTGTGTAGCTTGAGACCAATATGCTGAGGGAAAGGCATGGTAAAATTCTCCTTCACTGTGACAATCGTGAATGACCGATCGCATTCTTACAGCTGGTTCATTCTCCAAGTAGCCACACATAAATTCTAATCTGTGTTGTAATGACCAGTTGGGAGGAAAACAATGAGAGAATTGATGGAGCCACGCTTGTGGATGAATGTCGTTGGCAGAATTCTTAAATGTTTTGAATTTACGTGTAGTAATGAACAGCTTATAGTCAAAGTCATCATGTCGGCGAGTCGCATATCGGTCATTGTTATGTCGTGTCGGCGGTTCCATCTCAAAATTCGGTCCACCTTGCCAATTCCTTTCATAATTACCGAAATGCCCTGTGTTATTATTTTGTGGCTTTTCCGTATTTCTAAGTTCCTCTTCCCGTGTTGGAGCGCGAGTGTCCTCTGAAATATGAAATTTTTGTATTACTTGTGCCAACTGATCTTGTAATTCCCGGATTTCTCTTTTGTATTGCGTATTAATTTGATTCTGATTTTGTTTGAATTTCCTAATTTGTTTGCACTCTTCTGTGTCATTCAGATTATCATCTACCTTCGTAGATAAGTTAGTGAGCTGATCCGAAAGTTCGGCTACTTTCTCCGATAGTGAACACATTTCCTCAGTGTGTTTTTCTGAACCAAGTTGCAGAGTGTCCATTTGTGTTGAGATCGAATCTACTGTGTCCTTTAAGTTTTCCTGAGTTCTTGCAAGTTGCATAACCGAATCGGTAGATGCAACTGAGTCAATTTTAGCCCACAAGGTCTCATGATTTTCATGAACAATGGTTTGCAGTTCTTTTATGGCTGCTTCGTGATTCTGTAATGCATTTTCATACCGCGAAAAAATAGGTTGAAAATGCTCACAAATTTGTGTTTTTACGTCATTACAGACTTTTTGACATTTCGATTCAATGTTATGTAACTCAGTAGTTAAATCTTCACGTGTTTGTTCAAGTGTGGTGTGAAGATTTTGTTCCATTGCGTCTAACTGTTGCTGTGTTTGTGTCTGGTGTTGTTCCATTGTGTCTAACTTTTGAAGATTTTGTTCCACTGTGTCCAACTTTTGCTGTGTTTGTCTCTGATTTTGTTCCATTGTGTCTAACTTTTCAAGCTTTTGTCCCATTTGTTGCATTAATTGTAATAACAATGCACTGGTGTCTGAAATATGTTCCTCAGTGCTTTTCGGCAGTGAATTTGCACCGGCAACATTCACATTTTGACAAGCGGAAAATGTGTCTTGACTCATTTAAGAAAACGGTGAGGACGCAAAACCTGAATCTACAGTATTTGCAAAATTGTGTCCTGTCATTTCGGATTCCTGAAGCGAGCTGTTGCCGACCGATCGATCGATAATGCTTCCCTGTTCACTAATTGTTTCACTGTCTACATCATTGTTTGCAGCCCGCTCCATTTCCCTATGTACAATTACCAAATTACTACTTTGAACATCAGTTAATTCATTACTCGGTGGCGCTAACACACTGCTTTCATTTTCACTGTCATTTCTCAGTTTACTTTGGAGCCTAGTATTACGTTTTTCACACGCCATTATTGTCACAGTGTTTCACACGATAACACAGAGAAGCACAATTTGAAGAGCAAAAATAAGAGAACACATTAACATAGCACTGAAAATAATATCTAGTTAATTGCAGCTGCGAAATACTTGGTGCAAATCTACATGCATGCCACAACTGTTTTACTGTGCAACAATGAAAAACCACAACTACCAAGGAGATTCTCTCTACAATTATGCAATAGCAATAAACAAAATCTACACTAATTACACAAACTACAAGAAAAAAATCAGAATATTTCAGTGAGGTATCCTCGGCTAAGGGTCGACATATGGAACGTCCCCTTAGAGAAATTATACAAGACTGTGCTTAACCTGACACACAATATTTTTTAGCGCAACGCAATCTGACTTTCAAAAATCCCTACAAAAGAATGGGCCCTCACTAACAGTAAACTATACCTTTCACAAATCACTTACCTCACAAAAATCTTCGCTACTCAAGCTACTGCAATACAGCGAGCGCCACTACTGCCAGCTAAATAAAAGATTCAAACTACTGAAGGCACTAACAACTGATAGGGATAGTTAGCAAATGAAAGATATTAATAGAGAACAAACAATGTATTTACCTTGATATCATCATATATAAATATAGCAGTTCATGACAAATTTCAAAACTCCGCCATCTCTCTCCCCACATCCACCACTGCTGGCGGCTCACCTCCAACTGCGCAACGCTACGCGCTGTTCACATCCAGCTGCTGCTGCCCAACACTACAATGGCGAGTATTACAACAATACAAAGCAGCCACAGACTGGACACAGCACAGCCAGTGATTTTCATACAGAGGTGGCGTTACCAATAAAAAACCTAAACAGCCTACTTACAGTTGCAGTAATCAACGAAACAAAAATTCTCTGTCGATGATTGAAGCTGAATATAGAAAATCTGTCACCATCTATCGTATATAGCTGGTGGGTAACGGGTGACACTAACGACACCGCCACGACATCGGACTAGTGCGGTAACAACAGGAACTGTGATAAACTTTCCGTAACTACGGCGGAAAATACGTGCCCAGGACTACCTAGTGAATTTAGGTACCATGAAACATGGTCAAACCCTGTTACAGCGTCACCGGCTCTGTAGCGGCTAATCCTTAATTGATGAATAATATGAATAAAACTGGGGAAATAAGGGCCTATCAGTAATTTCTGAGAACATTTCTCGTGGAGAAACAACGTTATGGGTGAAAGTACCTTAAAAATGGACACATACAGTCTCGACAGCGAAAACATTTATTTCGACGATAACCAGTTTCGGCCAGTTTTTTGATCATCCTCAGAGCCCCATACCATGATGGTAGGAGGTGGCGGTGAACGAAGCGACTATTGTAACTGCAGTTGACGTTCTTACAGTTACAACATTCACCGCCACCGCCTACCATCATGGTATGAGGCTCTGAGGATGGTCAAAAACTGACCGAAACCGGTTATCATCAAAATAAATGTTTCTGCGTTAGAGAGTGTTGTCCATTTTTAAAGTACCTATCACCCATTCCCATTCAGACAGATAGTAGCGCTCATCTGCCAACCTTTTGTCCCTGAAGATGTCGGGATCTTCTCTGGCATGAAATGTATTCGCAGTTGCAAATATGGACTACCATCAGCTGTGTAGTGGAATGACGACAGTGAAAATTTGTGCCGGATCGGGACTGGAACGTGGATTTCCCGCTTATCGCGAGCGGTCGCCTTACGATTTGGTTATCCAGGCACGACTAACGGCCAGATCACCCAAACTTCCATATGTCGTCAACCGTATGTCCACAACCTGTACTTTTTATATCCATTATGTATATCCCATACAGTCGCTCGCCCGTGCCGGCGAATAAATACGGTATTGCAGAGCCTGAATTATTCCGAATTGCGACGCAAAGTTTCTTCGGACACGCATGCATTCAGGCACTGTAGTATCGTATCTTCTCTTGCAGGTGGCTTATGGTCTGACAGTTTAATTTAAACAAAAATGGAAAGTAGGAAACGTACAGAACAGTGAAGGTATAAAATTTGGCATCTTTTGGAACGTTGTTCCTGAGAAATCGGGGATCAAAACAGAAATAAGATTTTTAATAAAAGCAGTCTAGGTTCGCATGTAAATAGGTAAAATTTATTAATCGGGTGACCGGTCTCGATCGTAGTATAATCATCTTCAGACCATTAAAATTCTGTGAAAAAGAGTTTCAGAGCACAATATTTGGAAAAACTAATTTATGTAATGTTACTTATTTAAAGTACTCTTCCATATCTACACATCATGACGCTGGAGACAGTTTGGCAAGGAGCAGTCCGACATGTGGCGCCGATAAACACTGCTAACGCATTTCCGCTTCCAGTTATCTAGCGGAGGCCACGCGGCCCCCCGGCCCCGCCCATTGTCTCTCCCATAACGTCATTTACAACCAATGGTTATAGAGTATGGCCTATTTTCGGAATAAGAACTGTGATAAAGTGTAATTACTATAGGTGTAATGACAAAACACGTAAATCTGAGACCATCTATGAATTATGCAACGGAAAGAAATTTTATTTACGGCAGAGAGTCGAAACGAAAAAATAGCCAGTAACATACGGTATTTCAACGTCGCCTGCTCCTCTAGGAGGCTGCAATAGCTACACGTAGCCCAAAGACGGCTGACAGGACACCAAATGGTTACCTAGGCGATGAAACCTGAATCGCTACTTACTGTTATCGAGGAATGGTATTATATAATCAGCGATAGCCTGAAACAAGCTAAAATAAACAGGAAATGCATTGTCATCATGTATCATCGTAACCCATTACAGTTGAACCCGGTTTATACGTAACCCTGTTCTGTATAATTCTTATTTAAACGTAATTTTTTGTCAGTCCGGGTTAAATAATATTTAAAAACGTTTTAATTAAACCTTAAGAAATGTTAGTCGCAGACAGGCACAACAAAAAGACTACTATACACGTAAGCTTTCGGCCAGAAGGCCTTCCTCCGATGTAGACAACTTATAGGAACACAAACACACACACACACACACACACACACACACACACACACACACACAGACACACACACACATACACACGCACACACACATACACTCTCTCTCTCTCTCTCTCTCTCTCTCTCTCTCTCTCTCTCTCTCTCACACACACACACACACACACACACACACACACACACATTCACGCAAAACACAGCTCACACACGGGGCGAAACTCGTAATATTGTCTCTTCCACTGTTTAATTACATTTTATATACACGAAATGCATTTTTACGTAATTTGCTGTTATACGGAACAAACACCCGTGAAATACATTGAAGTTCGCGAAATTGTTGTGAGTATTGTTGTTTGAAAAGAAACCCTGTCATATTTTCCTTAACTTCGTTGACCTATGCAAGTACAGCGAGAGAGCGGTGCTGTGGAGCTAAGGGACAGAGAAAAGGTTAACGAGGGCGAGCGGCAAGGAAACAGACACTCTTTCAAATGGCTCTGAGCACTACGGGACTTAACAGCTATGGTCATCAGTCCCCTAGAACTTAGAACTACTTAAACCTAACTAACCTAAGGACATCACACAACACCCAGTCATCACGAGGCGGAGAAAATCCCTGACCCCGCCGGGAATCGAACTCGGGAACCCGGGCGTGGGAAGCGAGAATGCTACCGCACGACCACGAGCTGCGGGCAGACACTCTTTGGCACTGTTGTTTTCAATATGAGAATTTCTTTTGTG
The DNA here is from genome assembly GCF_021461385.2 of Schistocerca piceifrons. Classification (NCBI taxonomy): domain Eukaryota; kingdom Metazoa; phylum Arthropoda; class Insecta; order Orthoptera; family Acrididae; genus Schistocerca; species Schistocerca piceifrons. Next base: position 583,833,809 of record NC_060140.1, on the reverse strand, counting down.
GTAACAGTCGAGAAGTTAAAAGCTGTCGACTGGCGTTTATTGTTCAATAGTGGTTCTATCATTCAGTCAGTTTATATCACACGGAAAACAGAAAATGTTACACACTAGATCAGAAAGTAAAATTCATACGAGAGGTGGATGCTAATCTACAAGAAATAAAATCTGAAATTGCTTCAGACTTAGGAACTGCCTATATCACGCGATGAAAAGTCATCAGCAAAAGAAACAGTATTTTGAACGAGTTCTTAAAATTGGGTGCAAAATCAACAAAAACGCAGTAGTCAGCAAGAATGGAGATAAGAAGATTTGAAAAAAAATTTTTTTTACATGGTTCCAGCGAAAACTGGCTGCCGCTCTGCAGATCAGTGGTGACACGCTGAAAGCAAAGGGGATAGATTTAGCTATAACTATAAATTTCACTGATGATTTCAAGTCTTCATCAGGATGGTTAGAATGATTTAAAGATCGTCATGGAATCACAGGGAAAACAATTTCCAACGAATCGAAAGCTGTGGACAACATCACGGTGCAACATTGCATTGACGAGATTCTGTCGGGTGTCTTAAGGGATAATCAAGCTGAAACCGGTCTGTTCTATAGTCTGCTTCCAAGTAAACTTGAGCTGAAAAAAGTGACCCATTCCATAGAGCGAAGAAAAGTAAAATTCGCGTGACAGTTCTTCTCGCCACGAATGCAGATGGATCTGATAAACTTTCCCCGCTTGTGATAGGAAAATCTAAGAATCAGAGGTGCTTCAAAGGTGTAGAGACAAAACATACCGAATACGAATCCAATAAAAATTCTTTGATGACTATGATTTTAATGAAACATTAGTTACAAAAACTCCACATTGAATGAAAAAGAGAAAAAGAGTTGCTTTCTTCTTATGGATCGATGTGCAGCGCATCCACCCCAAGTTGTTTTGAAAAAATGTTCGAGTGGTATTTTTCCCTTCAAACTGTTCCAGTGTTGCCGGCTGAGGTGGCAGAGCGGTTCTAGGTGCTTCAGTCTGGAACCGCGTTACCGCTACGGTCGCAGGTTCGAATCCTGCCTCGGGCATGGATGTGTGTGATGTCCTTAGGTTAGTTAGTTTTAAGTAGTTCTAAGTTCTAGGGGACTGATGTCCTCAGCTGTTAAGTCCCATAGTGCTCAGAGCCATTTGCACCATTTTTGTTCCAGTGTTCTACAGCCGCTTTATTTGGGGATGACTGCAAATTTCAAAGTGCATTATAAAAAACTGGTTCAACATTTGATAGCATTGACTGATGCAGGAAATGAAAATCTCTTCATTAACTTACTACAAACCATGGAATTTATTTCAACTTCCTGGCAGGTGATGCCGTCCTCAAGAATCAAAACTATTTGCGTAAAGGTGGTGCCTTACTGGAAGAGACTGCCGCTGACGACGATTGCGATGGTAATGAAGAAGTCGTGTCTGGTAATGAGCTAACTCTACTGAAGGGTGCAGATTTCACCAGTTTAGTACATTTTTATGATAATCTCACCGGGTGTGCGAAACTACAGGATGAAAAGATTATTGCTGATGTGTGCCAACAACAACGCTGTGATGATCATGGACGTGGACCAGCTTCAAGTGATAGTGGTGGAGATGGAGATGACGGCTTGAATTTTGAAACATCTAAGCAGAATGAAATGTTAAGTGCATCGATGTGTAGGACCTACAGGCGTTACGTGAGTGCGAAAAGTTGTAGTGAAAAAGCTCTGAATTCATTAATGAGTTTGCAAAATGAGGTGGATACACTAAATGCACGAAAAGTCAAACAAGCCAAATTATCTGATTTCTGTCCGCCCCTGGTAGCTGAGAGGTCAGCGCGACAGAATGTCATACCTAACGACCCGGGTTCGATTCCCGGCTGGGCTGTAGATTTTCTACACTTAGGGACTGGCTGTTGTGTTGTCCGTATCATCATCATTTCATTCCCATCCACACGCAAGTCGCCGAAGTGGCGTCAACTCAAAAGGCTTACACCGGGCGAACGGTCTACCCGACGGGAGGCCCTAGCCACACGCCATTTCCATATCTGATTTCTTTAAAGCAGGGTGAACTTCAAAATAATGTATTTTCTCTTCAATACTGCATCTTTGCTGTTTGTAGAGTGAAAAGTGCCAAATTACAACACAGTATCTAATTTTTCAAAAGCAGGAACGAGTAATATTTTTCTTTTAATGCTGTACTCTGTCTTAGTCGTTTGTAAAGTTTACACTGTAGGCCCACTGTATATCTTTTTCAGTGAAAAAATATGGTGTTTATTATCGTATCTATCTGACTTCTAAGTAATTCTGAGTTATAAGTAATCTTTTCTCTTCCCTTTGATATAAGTATAAATTAACTTCAACTATACTAATAAAAAACGTCAAGTTTAAAATGTCCCCCAAAATAAGCGATACATGGAAAAATGAAAGTATAGATGCGTTATAAGCAGAAGTGCAGGTTACATATTACTCTGTCAGATTAAATAAAAATGTATGATGAAGTATCCATGAGTATTTGGCATTTTAATATTTTAAGAAGTGACAATAACAGAAATCACAAAGACGTCAACAGTTTTTTAGGAACCAAGAGCTAAATCGGTATAATGACTTTTGTCGATTGCGGGGCATGTACAGTGAAATACACATAAGCATTTGTACGAATGTGCAAAGCATGGCATCATATAAACGCCAATTGGTTATCTAGGCAAGACGAGGCTCGCTTCTAGGAACTTACTGGCGGATTAAAATTATGTGCCGAACTGAGACTCGAATTCGGGACTTGTGCATTTCGTCGGCAAGTGTTCTACCGATTTTTTTTGTTGATCTCATTTTCCTCGTTATTGTTCGTTCTATCTGTTGGAGGCGGACATCCCATGACGCTTGTTCAAGTTAATCGTTCGTCCATTAACTCAGTTTTTTATATTTATTTTATTTTATTTTATTTTATTACAGAGGGCAGCTAACCCTCTGACCTAACACGGTGAGCTACCGTGCCGGCCTGATTGAGCAGCCCATGGACGACTAACGACCCGTCCTCAAAGCAGTAATTCTGCCACTACCTCGTCTCCTACAGATGCTATCCTGCGAACCTCCTGTGAAACCGAGTGAGGTGGCGCAGTGGTTAGAACACTGGACTCGCATTCGGGAGGACGACGGTTCAATCCCAACTCCGGCCATCCTGATTTAGGTTTTCCGTGATTTCCCTAAATCGCTTCAGGCAAATGCCGGGATGGTTCCTTTGAAAGGGCACGGCCGACTTCCTTCCCCATCCGGGATTACCCGAGCTTGCGCCAGGTAGAAGATGAGGTACTGACAGAATTACTGCTATGAGGTGGGATAGTGAGTCGTTCTTGGGTAGCTCAGTCGGTAGAGCATTGCCCGCCTAAGGCATAGGTCGCGACTTCGAATTTCGGTGCGGCACACAGTTTTAATCTGTCGAGAAGTTTCATATCAGTGCACACTCCGCTGCAGAGCGAAAATGTCATTCTGGAATTTGATTCGACTCAATGATCTTTATGCGCTTGTTGCATCATATTGAATGTTTTAGTCGTGGTTTTATCTCTTTTGAAACGAAACCTAATTGCAACATATTCCTCCATTTTGAAAAAAATGACAGACGACAAAGACGAAACAGGCACCATGTCAGATCTAGAAACATATTGTTGCCAACCACTACAAAAAATAGGCGACGTTGTTGTAAACGTGACATTATACTCCAACAAAACTGCAGTGAATGACTGATAACGGTCACGGGAGGCAAAGTGCAGTAATGCTGTGGTCGGGTTAACACGAAGGAGTGGAACAGCACATCGACTCCTGCGAGAGGTTAACGACTTACAGATGGAAAGCATTGAACCCTTTCCAGCCCAGATATCCGGAACGACTGGAGAGCAACCTTGCAGCTGAGGCGTAAAAGACAAGCAGAATAACTGGCAGTAAAGCTACAGGTCTGCTTTCCTGGCATCTGTCTTCTGTACGATAAAGTGCAATGAGTTTTCTAGGAGGAACGGAAAGTTTCCTTCCAAAACACCTTTCTTCTCTTTAGTTCGAAACAATTGCAGACGATCTTAAAATCTGCCACCCCGGAAGAAATTTTTTTCCATGTATATTTGTCTTCTTCCTCTCTTCAGCAGCATTCCTGTATATCGAAATAGTTCGTTGCACCTAACTGTGTTCTCTTCGCTGCAGCATTTTTGCCCAGATTTACGAAGTGAAGACAAAATTCTATTAACTCTGAGAGAGAACGATGTTTCCAGCATAGAATATTCCAGTTTCATGTACAGTATTCTTGTTTTATTTTTTCTCTTATGAGAGGTTAATTGGTCCTTACACAAATTATGAAATCGAATTGCTCACTGAGTATGGTGAATAAAAATATTCAGATACTAAAAAAGCTACCAAAGTATACGCAACTGATAAAACTGGCCTTCTAAACGTTTTTAACAAAGAGTCGCGCGTCAGCGAACAGGATACTACCTCAGGATCAATAGTTGGCTAAAGCAGAAGTTAGTCAAGAATGCGGAGAAAGTTGTGTGATTGGTAAGCAAATAAATGGGCACTAAAATAATAGCCACAAAACGAAATGGGAACATTCAGCTCCAACGTAAAACATGTTGAGTAGCTGTGAGGTTAAAATTATCATCTTCTGTACTACATATAAAAAATACTTTGAAGCAGGATACTTACCGAGCGTTAAAGATTAATTTTATTTTAAAAGTAACGTTAGGAAACGCCGATGAACGAGAGTGTTGTGTTTAACGACAATATATCGGAGCTAAACAGATGCATCTGTGAACCATGGAGTACGTGCGTAAAGCTACAATCAATTCCTAACAAAAGAGGGTTTATTATAAATTTAAAAGAACAGGTGAAACTATAGACGGTCAGTTTTAACATCTGCTGAAGGACTATGTTGACGGGAAAAAGCTTTAAAAGACCCGTTCTGTCCAAATAAACAGCACAAAACTAGGAACAGGCACTGTGTGAAGATCATTCCTCCCTTTTCTACACGCTTGGTCTTGCAAATAGTGTATGTAGTCGCCAAGTCGCCCTGGATTTTCGAAAAGCGTTCACCATCGCAGTATTCTGTCTGTGGATAGCGAAGATTAGTTCACATCAAGCATCTTAGAAGGAACGTGACTGACTCGAAGAATCAATAACAGTCAGAATTCAGTAAGCTACGCAGAACAGAGTGTGTTCAGAAAGAATGACTGCTACCCACAAGTATCCTTGGCTGGATTATCCTAGATGTACATGGAATTTTCTTCGAATGCCAATTAGTCTACAAATTTGGATAAGCAACAGACATTGCGTGTAGACATGAGGTAAGCTCTGGTACTTCTGTTAAACATACAGTATAACACTGCGAAGCAAAACGAAGCGAAACAAGCACATTACAAGGTGCATTCAAGTTCTAAGGCCTCCGATTTTTTTTCTCCGGACTGGAAAGAGATAGAAACATGCGCATTGTTTTAAAATGAGGCCGCGTTCATTGTCAATACGTCCCAGAGATGGCAGCACCGTACGGCAGATGGAATTTTACCGCCAGCGGCGAGAATCAGAACTGTTTTAAATACTTAAAATGGCGACGTTTTCCTTACTTGAACAGCGTGCAATCATTCGTTTTCTGAATGTGCATGGTGTGAAACCAATTGAAATTCATCGACAGTTGAAGGAGACATGTGGTGATGGAGTTATGGATGTGTCGAAAGTGCGTTCGTGGGTGCGACAGTTTAATGAAGGCAGAACATCGTGTGACAACAAACTGAAACAACCTCAGGCTCGCACAGGCCAGTCTGACGACATGATCGAGAAAGTGGAGAGAATTGTTTTGGGGGATCACCGAATGACTGTTGAACAGGTTGCCTCCAGAGTTGGCACTTCTGTGGGTTCTGTGCACACAATCCTGCATGACAACCTGAAAAGGCGAAAAGTGTCATCCAGGTGGGTGCCACAAATGCTGACGGACGACCACATGGCTGCCCGTGTGGCATGTTGCCAAGCAATGTTGACGCCCAACGACAGCTTGAATGGGACTTTCTTTTCGTCGGTTGTGACAATGGATGAGACGTGGATGCCATTTATCAATCCAGAAACAAAGCACCAGTCAGCTCAATGGAAGCACACTGATTCACCGCCACCAAAAAAATTTCAGGTAACCGCCAGTGCTGAAAAAATGATGGTGTCCATGTTCTGGTACAGCGAGGGCGTAATCCTTACCCATTGCGTTCCAAAGGGCACTACGGTAACAGGTGCATCCTACGAAAATGTTTTGAACAACAAATTCCTTCCTGCACTGCAACAAAAACGTCCGGGAAGGGCTGCGCGTGTGCTGTTTCACCAAGACAACGCACCCGCACATCGAGCTAACGTTACGCTACAGTTTCTTCGTGATAACAACTTTGAAGTGATTTCTCATGCTCCCTACTCACCTGACCTGGTTCCTAGTGACTTTTGGCTTTTTCCAACAATGAAAGACTCTCTCCGTGGCCGCACATTCACCAGCCGTGCTGCTATTGCCTCAGCGATTTTCCAGTGGTCAAAACAGACTCCTAACGAAGCCTTCGCCGCTGCCATGGAATCATGGCGTCAGCGTTGTGAAAAATGTGTACGTCTGCAGGGCGATTACGTCGAGAAGTAACGCCAGTTTCATCGATTTCGGGTGAGTAGTTAATTAGAAAAAAAATCGGAGGCCTTAGAACTTGAATGCACCTCGTAAATTAATGAAATGTCAGTAATCGCATTTCGAAAATTACTGCACGATGTATGGAGCTTAGCGGTTCGCACCAGTGTTGTAGTCATCCTACCAATGTTGTAGTCATCCTTCCAAAGTAGGTATTCTTTGGTGCGTACCTTAAAAGCTTAAAATTCATTACACAGTGAGACACGTACAAAATGCGAAGTAGGTTAGCTGGAGTCCTCTGTGAAGTTGGTTATCGAAATTTTAAGCGCTGCCCGACGTCTATGTTGCAGAGTGATCCAACGTAATTCACTGATCATGTTTTCATAAAATCTGGAACCATACTGACTGTTTCTCACTCACGACTGTTTGTTCACAATATAAATATGTTTTACAGTAACAGCTACCAGCCACAATTTTTTGCTGTCTTGTTAGGTTTCAGTGTTTGCAACGTGTGGCGAAGTGTACACCTCACCGTCCAATAACTATCACAACACGAAAAAATTTTTCCTAATAATACAATGACTTTCCCGTGGTATTATTGTCTTTGTGCGTGCTGCAGCAAGTTTTGTCAGTTTAGAATGTCTTCTTGTGGTGTACTATCCCTTTTTCCATCACTGTAACTAACAGAATTCCGACGATCATTGTTTGATACGTTTTCTCAATGACTGGCAACATGCTGTTTTAAGTAGTCACAGACCATCCGCACAGTAAAACACTGTGTTACTATTGACATGTCTCACGGAAGAGTTTCCATCTCGTTATATGTTCCAAAAATAGAAATCTAAGAAAGATGGTGACAAATTTCCTGTTTGATATGAACAGACATCACAAGGCTCAAGTTTAAGGTCCCATCCGTCAGAAGTGGTGGAGAATTGGTCAGTGTAATAGTGCTGAGGAAGGAAGCTGCCGGCACTTTAAGGAACAATCAAATGATTCACAGGCATTACGGCAAATATCGATTAGAATGGCTGGTCCCGGCGGAGGTTCGAGTCCTCCCTCGGGCATGGGTGTGTGTGTTTGTCCTTAGGATAATTTAGGTTAAGTAGCGTGTAAGCTTAGGGACTGATGACCTTAGCAGTTAAGTCTCATAAGATTTCACACACATTTGAACATTTTTTGATTAGAATGGTTTGGTCGGGGGGGGGGGGGGGGGGACCACTCAGCTTTCCGCCGATGCGTCAGTTCTCTCAGTCCCCGAACAAACTAGCAGTACTCGAGGCCGCTTCTTTCGCGGCGAGGCTCTTTGATGTTTTATTTTCGTCAGTCATTTTATTATCCACTCGTTTGATGCTGTTTTCCTCATCTTACTCGTATTTCCTACTGTCACTCTTTCCATCACTACACATCTTCTACATCTGACACTTTCAGTAGTCTGTAGCAAATAATTTTCCCTCTCTACAGCCCCTTCCAGTGCCACATTAACTATTAATTGTTACATCATGCTATCCTGTCGTACCCTTGGAGGATCAGTGAATGTATTGGTGAAACAGACATTCTCATAGTACCAAGTAACCCCGTCAAAATATTACTTTGGAGGAGCATTTATATTTTATGGAAGAAATGTCTATCTTTATCTTATTCTATAAAAAAAACCTGAAATATATTCACAGCTAAGATAAAACATAAACGAGGATGTCATTACTTGTGGGGAATGACTTATTTTAATTGTCATGTGGCTCAGCATATCATATATAGTGAAAACTCCAAACAAATCGAGCGAGTCATGAACGCCTGCGTCATGTACGTATGTAGCTTTATCAAGTTCGTCGTTCTTATTTTCAGTATGGTTGTCACCTTACAAACGGCTTGCTTGAGTGTCATACATTCTGTTATCTTGCTCTACATCTACGTTTATACCTTATGGTGCGTAGTGAAGGGTAGTTTGCTTACCACCGTCACTCCCCCCTTTTCATGTTCCAGTCGCGAATTGCTTGCAGGGAATAACGATTGTTGCTAAGCCCCCGTGCAGGCTCGAATGTCTCTGATTTTATCTCGAAAAATACTTACGAGGATACAATATATTAGTTGACTCTTCCAGGAACGTACGCTCTCGGAAACTTAACAGTATAACAAACCGAGATGCATGACGCCCCCCTTACAGCTTCTCCCAATGGAGTTGGCACAACATCCTCATGACGCTATGCCGCTTGCTAAGTGAACCTGTACTTCTCTATTTTGGATCTTCTCTATTTCCTCTATCAATTCTATCTGCTATTATCCTTATTTGGGGGTGGACTACACTTCCTGACGATTCTTCCAATGAAACTGTCTGGCATCTGCCATATCTATGATTACTTTTATGTGGTCGTTTATAGCGATACATCAGTATTTTTTCTTGTTTTGCTTTTGGTAGTAAAATTACTTTTATCAAATTATTCAATGAATAGCAATTAAACTACTCATGAGTGAGGGCTAATATATACAGGATGTTTCCGTAACAGAGATCAAAAATTTAACAGGACATAAAAGGATACTCCACTGAACAATTTGTGGCGGCGAACCTGGGGATGGAGAAGCCAGCTTAAGGAAACTATAGCAATGAAATCACAGTACCGTGTACCTTCTTATTTACTTTAGTTACAATTAACTGCAAATACCATCACTGACATAATAAGCGTACCATTTGTACTGTGTGCTACAAAATGTGCTGAAACTGACGGCCATCTACCCCAATGCAAGCAAACATCGGCGAAGAACATTCTGATATCCCTAATGTGCTTTGAATCGCATCACAGGCAGCTACAATTCTGGCAACTAATTCCATCTCCATATCCATTGGTGTCTCAGTCACAAGTGACTTTAGATATCCCCATAACAAATAATCAAGGGGATTCAAGTCAGGTGACCTCGCAGGCCATGGAATAGGATCTCCCCTTCCAATCCAGCGACCATGAAATACTTCTAGTAAGCAGGATCGTCCTCCTCGTTTCCTTGCAGGAAATAAAGAATGTACATATAAGTAAACAGCACAGTACGTGTAAACTTGTACGCATGTTAATTGTGAATAAGCTGGAAAACAGTAACCTAGACAAAGCAGTAGACAAGTTTACTTCCATATCTCCTTAAGCTCGTTTCTCCGACACCAGGTTCCCTACCTCAAGTTGTACAGTGGAGCATTCTCTATGTCCTCATAAAATTTTGCACGCTCTTACGGAAACGCCTTGTGCATGTATGAAGTGTTCTGTAAGTAAAGCAAGGGAGAAGGAATAAAAGCTATTTTATCCAGTCCGGTTATTTCTGATATGTCCACTCAGAACTGTCTGTGGTAAATAAATGGTGACACTGTGGTAAGTAGTGATGGGAAGTAACTGTGTCGCCAGCTTTATAAACTACGTGTGAACGAAAGTACGTTTCACTAAACAATGCTGAGATGTTGTGAGAATTCCAGTCGTAAAAAAAGTCGTCTCTTCACCCGGAGAAATGTGCTCAGTCCAATAGAATAGCCCGTAACGCACACACATCCATAAAGTTCACTGAATTGATGCGATGTCTAGGCATCGGTCACTCTGGCATCGAGGCATGATTAAAACTGAGGCATGCCTCAAGCTCAGTTGTTGTCGGTTTGCTACCTCCGACGCCTACATTCTTAACGTTGTACAAACTGATACGACGTGTTTTTCAAACTTGATACAATTATGTAAACGATGCGCAGAGACACAATATCCTATGCCTGTGTTTAGTTAGTTATTCTTAGACTGGTCCATGACTAATAAAGAGGATTAAAAACAACTGTATACGTTATACGGTAAATAAATTGTGCTGTAGCCAAAAGTGTTATGGTCATACTGTAGTATTACAGCCTCAAGCTATATTTACGATAATTTTTTGCAAGTCAGCCTTGATGCAAGTAACAACGATTATTACCAGACAAAGAGGAAGTAAATGACCTGTGCCTTAAAATATTTTTTTCTTGTCGGACACCTAAGTATTTCGTGTGCGCAACTATCATAGTGCGAGTCTATTACTTTTGCTTTAATCAACAGAAAGTGGACGTCGTCATAATTTCCATGGAACCCTGTCCTGAGAGGTGTCCTGTCCACTGATTTCTATTAATCTGCCTGGACGATCCTGCCTTTGATAATGGGTCCTAGGACATCACGTCATCGCTGCAGTTCTACGTATATCTCGTCCGTCGCCTGCAGTCCCCATGTCACCAGTCCTACCAAGTTAAGACTCTTAATTCAAACTTTAATAGACAATATAACTATTCAAAGTTTATCCGAACCTATTAAAGAAAAAACTGTAAATGAAACTGAATCATCTGTGCTTTGCTGTTGTGTGTTAAGTGACCAGAAGAAATAAGTGCAATGACAAGTTATTCTTTGTGATAATTACCCAGCTGTTGTCACTTTATCGGTCTCGTGAACTGAAATACGGCCGGGAGAGCGGAGTGCTGACGCCATGCCCCTACATATCTGCATCCAGTGACGCCTGTGGGCTGATGATGACACGGCGGCCAGTCGGTACCGTTGGGCCTTCACGGCCTGTTCGGGTGGAGTTTAGTTTTTAGTTGGCACTTTATGAAGCTTAAAACTATTGAACGTTACGATTAAGCATAATTAAAAGACAATCTTACCTTTTATCTATGTGTATTTCAACAATGTGTGGGTTTGATAAAGGGAATAGTGAAAAACTTCGTTTCTGCCAAGGGATATACTCTCATTTGAACTTTTGATGTATTTAAGGTGCTACGTATTTATCATTCCTGGAAATTTGGAATTAGTGACACTTTTAAGTTGGTTTCATCAAGTCAATAACATTTCCTTGGTTCAGTCAATACCAGTATTTTTTCTTTTATTGTGCTAGTAAAATTATTTTTACCATATATAGTTATGTACTGAGTCATTAGATCTTGTGCTAGTAAAATTAATTTTACCATATATACACTCCTGGAAATGGAAAAAAGAACACATTGACACCGGTGTGTCAGACCCACCATACTTGCTCCGGACACTGCGAGAGGGCTGTACAAGCAATGATCACACGCACGGCACAGCGGACACACCAGGAACCGCGGTGTTGGCCGTCGAATGGCGCTAGCTGCGCAGCATTTGTGCACCGCCGCCGTCAGTGTCAGCCAGTTTGCCGTGGCATACGGAGCTCCATCGCAGTCTTTAACACTGGTAGCATGCCGCGACAGCGTGGACGTGAACCGTATGTGCAGTTGACGGACTTTGAGCGAGGGCGTATAGTGGGCATGCGGGAGGCCGGGTGGACGTACCGCCGAATTGCTCAACACGTGGGGCGTGAGGTCTTCACAGTACATCGATGTTGTCGCCAGTGGTCGGCGGAAGGTGCACGTGCCTGTCGACCTGGGACCGGACCGCAGCGACGCACGGATGCACGCCAAGACCGTACGATCCTACGCAGTGCCGTAGGGGACCGCACCGCCACTTCCCAGCAAATTAGGGACACTGTTGCTCCTGGGGTATCGGCGAGGACCATTCGCAACCGTCTCCATGAAGCTGGGCTACAGTCCCGCACACCGTTAGGCCGTCTTCCGCTCACGCCCCAACATCGTGCAGCCCGCCTCCAGTGGTGTCGCGACAGGCGTGAATGGAGGGACGAATGGAGACGTGTCGTCTTCAGCGATGAGAGTCGCTTCTGCCTTGGTGCCAATGATGGTCGTATGCGTGTTTGGCACCGTGCAGGTGAGCGCCACAATCAGGACTGCATACGACCGAGGCACACAGGGCCAACACCCGGCATCATGGTGTGGGGAGCGATCTCCTACACTGGCCGTACACCACTGGTGATCGTCGAGGGGACACTGAATAGTGCACGGTACGTCCAAACCGTCATCGAACGCATCGTTCTACCATTCCTAGACCGGCAAGGGAACTTGCTGTTCCAACAGGACAATGCACGTCCGCATGTATCCCGTGCCACCCAACGTGCTCTAGAAGGTGTAAGTCAACTACCCTGGCCAGCAAGATCTCCGGATCTGTCCCCCATTGAGCATGTTTGGGACTGGATGAAGCGTCGTCTCACGCGGTCTGCACGTCCAACACGAACGCTGGTCCAACTGAGGCGCCAGGTGGAAATGGCATGGCAAGCCGTTCCACAGGACTACATCCAGCATCTCTACGATCGTCTCCATGGGAGAATAGCAGCCTGCATTGCTGCGAAAGGTGGATATACACTGTACTAGTGCCGACATTGTGCGTGCTCTGTTGTCTGTGTCTATGTGCCTGTGGTTCTGTCAGTGTGATCATGTGATGTATCTGACCCCAGGAATGTGTCAATAAAGTTTCCCCTTCCTGGGACAATGAATTCACGGTGTTCTTATTTCAATTTCCAGGAGTGTAGTTATGTACTGAGTCATTAGATCCATAGTCTTTCAAAATCTGGAGCAAGTGGTATAAACTACAATACCTTTGCGTAGTGGTGTGGGAGTGTTGTTGTATGAACGGCAATAACCGGCTTGGATGAAGTCTTCAGAGCCGCCCTTGCGGCCATCTCACTGAGATAACTACGAATCATAGTAATTGTTTGGGACCTATCTTTCTTCTTCTGACAATTCCTTCGTTACCTTTCCTCCTCCTGGCCTCGGTGTGGTAAGATGTGTGCACTGTTGTAAATGTATTGGTGCGAATAATTATCTACTTTATATCAGTAATGACTTTGGTTTTATTGTTTCTTAAGATTAATCTCTCTGTAGTGTTATTAACAGATTACCAAGTGAAAACGTGGGTGAGTGTTGTATAAAGGGCAATAACCGTCTTGGATGAAGTCTGTATAGCCGCCATTGTGGCCATCTCACCGAGATAACTACGAATTATAGTAATTGTTTAGAACCTGCTCTTCCTTTAATTAAAAGGTGAGATTGCCCAGTGCATATTACATCATCGCACTTGAAATATTTCAAACTATCACGGTCGCGAAAACACGAAGCAAGTCAGTTATTTCGAGAGAATTATATTTTGTGTATCTGTATTTTTAAATCGGTAAACCTTTCGTCAATTTAAATCGCTCAGTTCTCATCAAGGTGACTTAAACGTTTCACCTTAAATCGTTGTATATGTGTGCTCTAAGATATTATATGGCTGTGATTATGTCTAGTGATTGTTTTGCAATCGTGTATCATACAGCTATGGGTGTTTCTGCCGTTTATGATCAATAAATTTCATTTGTTTATGTTGAGGGTCAACAGCCAATCCCTGCAGCAAGCATCGATCCTCTGCAGATCTTCCTCCAGTTCGGTACAACTTCCTAGCGTTGCGACTTCTCTGTTTATTACAGCATCCTACGCTAAAAGCCTCGTGGAACTTCGACGTTATCCAAGAGAATATATATATACGAGAAAACAAAGGTCTTATAACACTTACGTCTGAGATTTCTCTCCGTTGAGAATGACATGCTGTGTTCTGTTTGATAGAACTCTTCAGTCCAGTCATACAGCTGGTCTGGTGTTCCGTAAGCTCATATTTTGTTCATTATATGACAGTGCGGTGCTGTACAGAACACCTTCCGGCAGCCAAGGAACACGGCATCAAGCTGGCCGCCGATATCTGCTGCTTTCTGGGGTCCTGGACGAACGAAGCGAGCTGGGTTTCACACGATCGTTGTTTTCGGAACCCACGTTGATTCCTACAGAGGAGCTTTTCGGACTCCAGAAAAGTAATGCACGAGCACAAAACGCCTTCCAAACTTTTACAACAGACCAATGCCAAAGATATAAGCGTATAGTTTTTGCGTCTGTTCGACTACCCTTCTTGAAAGCGGAAATGCCCTTTGCTTTTTGCCACTCACTATGAATGCTTCGCTCCTCTACCTACCAAGGTACGCTGCTGGTAGAAGAGGAGGAAATCCTTTTTTATATTCTATATATAATCGTATTGGTTTCCCAACAAATGCAGTGGCATATCCTCTGTTGAGCGATTTCAATTGCTTTTCTGTCCCGTGTTGCTTTTTGATATCTGTCACTTTGAAGTTCGTTCGGCCATTTAAAGGAGGAACTATACTGTGAGTGTCCTCTGTGAAACGGTTGTAGGAAAAAGTGTTAAGTATTTCCGCCTTCTCTCTGTCGTTCTCCGTCTCAGTGCTTTTATCGTCACAGAGTGTCTGGACAGATGGTTTCGATCCGTTTCTTGATTTGACGTAAGACCAGAACTTCTTACGATTTTTTAAGCCGGTAGACAGAATTTTACTTTTTTATTTGAAAGCTTCAAGCATGGCTCTTCTTGCGCTAATTCTGGTTTCGGACAGTATATGTCTGTCTGTGAGGATTTGGCTACGTTTAAATTTGAGGTGACGCTTTATTAGCTTTCGTAGCAGGTTTCTAACAGGGCTGTTGAATCGCGACGAGTCTTTCCCATTCATTGCAGCTTTGCTCGGCGTAAACCTGACTTAAGCGTACTATAGGATGCTCTTGAACTTTGCCCATCGATTCTCAACATTTTCGCCGGCCTGAGTGGCCGTGCGGTTCTAGGCGCTGCAGTCTGGAGCCGAGCGACCGCTACGGCCGCAGGTTCGAATCCTGCCTCGGGCATGAATGTGTGTGATGTCCTTAGGTTCGTTAGGTTTAATTAGTTCTAAGTTCTAGGCGACTGATGACCTCAGAAGTTAAGTCGCATAGTGCTCAGAGCCATTCTCAACATTTTCGATTCTGGAGGTGAATTTCTCACGTTGACATCTGAAGTAATCTGAAATTTTGTTTTTTACTACTCTTTCTAAGCAAAAATGTCCTCCTACCTTCCTTTAAATTCTCATTTAAACCGTATTAAGTGATGATGTAGCAGCTTTATGATAACTGATTCTCTATTCTGCACTGAGTCGAAAAGTCTGGGCCTATTGGTGACTAGGACCTCCAGCCAAAACGTTGTTCAGAAGTCCGTTCTCTGATTATATGTTCAAGGTAACTTTCGGATAAGGCGTTTAGAACCATTCCACACTATTCTCTGTCTCTACTAGCCATCTTAATCACTCGAGTCCCCTAGTCTAAAGCTGTTAAGTTGAAATCTCCTCCTAATAGTATAACATGACCAGGAAATTTACGCGAAGTTTTCCCTCAAATATTTCTTCGCTACTGTTCTTGAGGTAAGGGATCTATCAAAGCATTCGATAACCATATTTGATCCTGCTGTAAAACTTAATTTTCCAGAAGTTATTTCACATTCGGAAACTTCACTGAGCTCACTAGATATTGTAGTATTTTTTACAGCTACAAAGACGCTCCACCACCAGTGTTCAACCTATCTTTATGATATACAGTCCGATCGAAACTTAGAATTTCACTGTTGTTAACAACTGGCTTCAGTCAGCTTGCTGTCCATTGGACTATGTGGGCATTGTTGCCGTTTATAAGTGAGACTATTTTATTTTTCAATTTATTAATGCTTCTTAGACAGTATCCATACAGTTAGCCTCAAAAGGAAGTTTCAACACTGAAATGTGTAACAACCTGAAATTGTTAGAAAAAAAAGTTGTCAGCTACGTTTATTTAACCTGAAATTAAGTCCATGATGTAAAAATTCAAAATACATTCTTCAACGTGAAAGAAGCATTTATGACACAAATCGCACGTATTCATTTACTGTACTACAAAGTAAAAAAATAAATTAAATTTAAAAAATCCTCTTATCTTATAGTCTGGTTCTTCTTTCTGCTATAAAATCGTATACCATATTTCCCATCTCTAAAATACACACATCAAAAAAAGTTTTGCATCACCTCGGTTCCGAGAGTTCCGGAACCTGTACAGAAAATTGGAATAGAGATCAACATAATTATCGTTTCCGCCCTTTTTATTGCTCATGAAAACCACACATTGCATGTTGAACCACTATACAGCGAGACCTTCAGAGGTGGTGCTCCAGACTGCTGAACACACTGTAAGGTGTCAGGCAAATCCAGTACTTTCCATGAAAACCCTGACATGATAAGCAAATCCGGCAGTATGTCACATAGCTCCGAATAAATCCTGACATTAAATTAACCAAAGTAATACGATCAACGAGTGAGCAAATGGAATACCACAGACTAACACAAGAACGCCTAAATGCATGTCGTACCTTCCCACCGTGAAACAGACGCAGTTCCGGGGGAAGAAACGAGATCAGAAGCCGAGAGCAGAACCGTGTTAAGCTAGAAGGCCCTACGATAAGGGACGGACACCCACGTCGCCAGCTGACCGCCAAAACCACCCCCCAGACCATGTTAAAAGATAGAGCCCTCCAGAAGAACAGTATAGATCTTACGATAACACTAAAAGGGCCACACCAGCTGCAAGTTTTAGCGTGAGACTTTTTCGCGTCTCTGTTACTTTGCAAACGTTAAAAACATTGGCCCACCACGAAAAGTAAAACGTTTCTCATTGGATAGACAGAATTTTTGTAGGTGGAACTTAAGGGTAACATTGAGACCCTGACTGGTCAGTTGAAAACACAGCCAGATAGCTTTTTTTTAAACCAACTTCGGTAAATTGTAGTAAGGAGAAGTTAGGAGAGAGTTGCTTCCGAGATGGCGAGGTGTGGAGCTGCGCCGCCCGCCGCCCCCTGACGCTGCCTAACCAACGACAAGGTAATGAACGCACGTGATGGCGCATAACAGCACATAAAGCTTCACTCAGAACTGCAGAAGTCTCATCTGTTACACCCCCTTTTTGCGTAATACTACTGTCGATCGTCAATTAAAGCTCATGGTATTCACATTTGCTACGTAAGTTAAAATAGCAGAGTTCTAACATTCCAGGTACCAATTCTCGTTTTGATTTTTTGCCTCCTTTCAAGTTGTCCACCCCAGAGATCTGAATGGGGGATTATTTTACCTCCAGACATTGATTTAACATGAGAGGAAGCCATTTTTGTGCATAAAATGGAGACTGCATTATGCAGGGAAGATAATCTGCTGTGGTATTCCGTTGCCTTCCGCAGTTCTGGAGGTCGCCCCTAACATGGGATACAGATGCCTTTTGCAGCCGCCCGCTATGGGTCAGACGCTGTATGAGAAGTATAGGTTGGAAAATGAAAGACCCTTAGCCCTCGAAACCTAATAGTGTCAGGGTCGGAAAAGAATAAGAGCTGGCCGAAGGTGGCCAGATAGGAAAGATAAAAGTGAGGAGACTGGCATAAGTATGTGGAAGCAATACCGGGACTCAGCTAGGGATCGCCAGCCACGTACTCACTAGGTGTGAGTCCCTGAGGGACCACGCAAGTGATCAAAATTTTTTGTTGCAGCATTGTGCACCCCTTTCTGTGTGAAAGGAAACATTAATGTGTGTTGTAGCTCTGCACATCATTGTTTCTTTTGAACTGCATTGGATTATTTACAACAAACTTCGTGAGAGAATAAATATACTGTGAAGCAGTAGTCAGAATACCCAACTCCTTAAACAGATGCCTACAAGATGATCGTGTTTGGGCACCAAATATTATTCTTACAGCAAGTTTTTTCGCAATAAAAATTTTCTTTCTTAAAGATGAGTTATCCCATAAAGTTATTTCCATATGACATTATTTAATAAAAAATAGGCCAAATTTATGAACTTACTCTTTCGTCTCTCCCCAAGATTTGCATTGATTCTAAGTGCAAATGTTGATAAACTAAACTGTTTTAGGATTTCCACATGTGCTATTTCGAATTTAGATTCTCATCAATATGGTCATCAACGAATTTTGAGGTTTCCACCCTATTTATTATTTCTTCGCCGAGTGTTACAGTTCAAACATCCCCTTAGAAAAATTTTTAAATGATTGTGCTAATAAACCTCTTACGTTATTTGATTTTTAAACAGCTGAGCAAAACTGAACGTACTCAGACATTTCTCTCTTTACTTATTCTGATCATCACTAAACTGACACACAATATTTTTTTTTAGCGCATCGGAATCTGACTTTCAATAATCCCTAAAAAAGAATGGCCCTGACTAACAATAACCTATACCTTTAATGAATCACCTCACAAAACTCTTCGTTACTCAAACTACTGCAATACAGCGAGCGCCAATACTGCCAGCAAAATAAAAGATTCTAACTACTGATAGGCATAGTTAGCAAATGAAAGATTTTTATGGGGAACAAACAATGTATTTACCTTAATAGTGTTCAAAAGTCATAATGTATATATCAGTTCATGACATCCAGTCTTCCAAATTTCCTTTTTCTGACGGACACACGTCCAGATCGTCCGCTCTCAAAACTCTGCCATCTGTCTCCCCACATCCACCACCGCTGGCGGCTCACCTCCAACTGCGCAACGCTACGCGCTGTTCACATCCAACTGCCCAACACTACAATAGCGAATATTACAACAATGCCAACCAGCCACAGACTGCACACAGCACAGTCAGTGATTTTCATAAAGAGCGCTACGTGGCGCTACCAACATAAAAACCTAAACAGCCTACTTACATAAAACAGCCTACTTACACAGTTATCGTCGTTGTAGCACCTCTAGATGTGCAGAACTGAATATGTTGTGTCTTTTAAAACTGACAGTTAGATTATTCGCAGAAAACCAGTCAATGGTACTTTTAAGAACTTTGTTTAACATTTCTTCTGTTTCTGTATGTATGCTTGGATTGACTAAAATACTGGTGGCATCTACAAAAAGATCTAATTCTACTTGTCGTATATTAGAAGGAAGATTGTTTACATATACGAGAAACGATAGTGGACCTAAGACCAAGCCTTGGGGAACCCCATACGTGATTTCTTCCCAGTCAGAATTATGTCCCGAGAATATATAGGTTCAGTTACTAAATACTGCTTCCTGCATTCTTTTGGTTAGATGTGACATTATCCATTGGTTGGCTGCACGATCAATCCCACAAAACTTCAATTTATCTAGGAGCATGCTGTAATTCACACAGTCAAATGCCTTAGATAGATCGCAGAAAATGCCAACCAGCGGTATTTTATTATTTAATGCTTATAAAATCTGGTGAGTGAGCGTGTAAATGGCATTCTCAACAGGGCAACCCTTCTGAAACCCAGAGATTTGCTAAGGACATTAGTGTTGCTAAGGTGAGATACTATTCTAGAACACATCATTTTCCCAAAAATTTTGGAAAATGGTATCAGCAGTGGAACTGGTCGTTATTTATTGAAATCTCTTGCATCACCTTTCTTAAAGAGGGGTTTACCAACGGTATATTTCAATCTCTCTGGAAAAATGCCTTGATTTAGTGGTGCATTACATATTTCAGATAAGTCTCTGCTTATTATATGGGAACAAACGTTTAGTTCTCTATTGGAAACACCATCAAAACCAGAGCTCGCTGCATTCCTCCCTCTCCTTGGCCCCCGAACAGGAATGAATGTTCACTTAGTACGTGAACTACTACAACATTTATCTCCTCTTTAGAATATCTGCATTGACTAGTTTCAAGTTTCAGGATACGCGACGGCATCGCAACCTTTGGCTGGTGCATGGTTAAGTTCACAAGAGTAAGCTAAGAGCAGCATCGATCCAATTCAGTTAACACTGTATTCCTTCCAGTACCTGACTCACCCAGTCCCTTTTACACGATCGACTTTCTTGTCTCAATTGACTACAACGAGAAGTGAGTCTGCTGAAACGCCCCTGGC
Organism: Schistocerca piceifrons; assembly: GCF_021461385.2. NCBI lineage: Eukaryota > Metazoa > Arthropoda > Insecta > Orthoptera > Acrididae > Schistocerca > Schistocerca piceifrons. Next base: position 583,813,604 of record NC_060140.1, on the reverse strand, counting down.
GTCTGATTCCTGTACTGAGGCTCATCTGTTTCGAGTTGTCATTTTCGTTTACACGTCTAAAGCCAAAACTGCGTGTTGTGAGAGCTGTCTGCTGTGGAGTTTGGCATCTGAACTGTGAAACTGAGGTAATAAGGGACTAACCTTCTTACGAAAAAGCCTAACTATATTAACAAAATGTAGGAATAACCATTGATAATAGAGTTTATTAATGACCAAAGAAGAATTGATAGCAGAAGTGCTTGTCAAAGGTCGTGTGTTAATTTTTTTCCACCCTTGAGGACTGAAAGAATAGGAAAAGTGTCATCCAAAATTTCAGAACATATATATTTATTTTCTCGAGAAAATACATACTTACAGACACGTCCAACAACTTCTACAACGCAGTGAATAGCGCCTTTTTGCTTCGTTTGTTTTTTGTTTTCTTTCTAAGTGCCAAATAAAATCGAACCTTATTTTTTCATCAAATAAATGTGACTTTCTCAAGTTGAAATAATTTTCACCAACATATTTAAGTCGATCTATCTATCTGTTTAAGTTATTATCTATACGTAGTGTATGCTTCCTGTTTGTAGCGTAAATACTTTTTCTTTTCACATACTTTTTCTGATTTGGAAGAGAACACTAGTAGGAAGAAATAGGAGGACCTACTGTAATTTTTTAATGTGTCAGAAAAATAAAGCAAACAACTCAATAGGATTAAGAAGACACGAAAGCACAAAATTCGTATCTGTAATAGAAGTGAGCTTCCCCAGAATAGGTAAACTTCCAACGTTTAAAAGACGCCGCCGTAGACCCTTGTTTCCGGCATGCGCACTACGCAGCATACTCAGATATTTAGAACTCTGCACTCAGCACAGTCTATATAATTGACGTGATAGACTCGCGTCGTGGTTAGCTGCTGATTTACAAGCAGGCATGAAAGGCGCGCCCAGTTCGAGTAGTCGATATTGACCAAAAAGTCGCTCTTGTAAAGCTGGCTGTTCTTGTACCCGAGGCTTGCCGCACGTCGGTAAGCGGGCCAGAACGTCGCAATGCTGTCGTCACAAACGCGGACGCCAGCAGGAGAGTTCCTCGGCAGCGCTTCAGGAGACGAGTGACTTTCTCCAGGGTGACAGCGTTAGTACATTCTTGTGCTGCACGACACGACGCGACACGGCCCGGTGGTGGCTCTTCCTCTCAGGTGGTCGCGGCGGAGCACGCAGTACTAACGGCATCCGCTTTGCTGTCGCCATAGCGGAGGCACCCGGCCTACCACGGCGCGCATCGGGGCACTGGGAACAGCGAAGTGCTCGTCGCTGTCGGAAGCGACACAGGAAGGAGCACGGCCGGCGGGTTGTGGGCGGCGCTGGCTTTCTCCGCGTAAACGCTTAGCTCTCAGACAAGACCAGCTCATTGCGACGCCTTGTCAAGCGCAGTCAACATGGCACTTCTTTTATGGCTTCTACATGACTACACTGCAATTCATCTACATCTACATATCGGGTGATCAAAAAGTCAGTACAAATTTCAAAACTGAATAAATCACGGAATAACGTAAATAGAGAGGTAAAACTTGACGCACATGCTTGGAATGACATGGGGTTTTATTAGATCCAAAAAAATACAAAAGTTCAAAAAATGTCCGACAGATGGCACTTCATCTGATCAGAACAGCAATAATTAGCGTAACAAAGTAAGACAAAGCAAAGATGATGTTCTTTACAGGAAATGGTCAATATGTCCACCATCATTCCTCAACAACAGCTGTAGTCGAGGAATAATGTTGTGAACAGCACTGTAAAGCATGCTCGGAGTTATGGTGAGGCATTGGCGTCGGATGTTGTCTTTCAGCATCCCTAGAGATGTCGGTCGATCACGATACACTTGCTACTTCAGGTAACCTCAAAGCCAATAATGGCACGGACTGAGGTCTGGGGACCTGGGAGGCCAAGCATGACGAAAGTGGCGGCTGAGCACACGATCATCACCAAACGACGCGCGCAAGAGATCTTTAACGCGTCTAGAAATATAGGGTGGAGCGCCATCCTGCATATACACCTTACGTTCCAGCAGGTCTTTATCAGCCAGGCTGGGGATGATGCGATTCTGTAACATATCGGCGTACCTCTCACCCGTCACGGTAGCAGTTACAAAACCAGAATCACGCATTTCCTCGAAGAAAAAACGCCCGATAACGGTAGATGTGGTAAATCCAACCCATACCGTGACTTTCTCGTCGTGCAATGGAGTTTCCACGACAGTTCTACGATTTTCGGTAGCCCAAATTGTGCAGTTGTGGGCGTTGATAGACCGTCGGAGCGTGAAATGAGTTTCGTCGGACCACAACACCTTACTCAACCAATCGTCATCTTCCGCCATCTTTCGAAACGCCCACACCGCAGATGCCCTCCGCTTCACTAAATTGCCAGGTAACAGTTCATGATACCGATGGATTTTGTACGGATAGCATCGGAGGGTACGCCTCAGTGCCAACCAAAAGTAGGGTATGGAATGCAGGTGTAACGTGCGACTGCACGAGCGCTGACTTCCCCGTGCATAGACGAACCCGCTACAGTCTCCATTTCTTCCTGAACTGTCTCAGCAGCATTACGCCTTGTGCTCGGTCGGCCACTACGGGGTGTACCGTTTAAACAATCCGTGGCTTCGAACTTCGAAATCATTCTCGCCTCAGCTGCATTTGTCAACGGACCTCTTCCCGTTCGAATCCCCTTCCTATGGCGATAGGATCGTAACGCTGAACTAGCACATTCCCCATTCTGATAATACAGCTTCACTAAAAGCGCCTTTTCAGGTAACGTCAACATGCTGCGACTGCTGGCGCATCTGATTCTCTCTCTCATTACAGCTCCTTTTATACACGATTGTCATGCGCAGTCACTGACGTTTTGCTGTCCAGTGTCATCTGTCGGACATTTTGTGAACTTTGTTTTTCTTTTGTTCTAATAAAACCCAATGTCATTCCAAACATATGTGTCAATTTTTACCTCTCTATCTACATTCTTCCGTGGTTTATTAAGTTTTCAAATTTATAGTGACTTTTTGATCACCCGGTACATACTCTGCAAGCCACTGTAAAGTTGTGATGGAGGGTACCCTGGACCACTACTAGTCATTTCCCTTCCTGTTCCACTGGCAGTTAGAGGGAAGGAAAAACGACTATCTATACGCCTCAGTACGAGCTTCAGTATCTCTTATGTTCGTGTTCCTTACGCTGAAATATACACTGAGCTGACAAAAGTCATGGGACAGCGATATGTACATATACGGATGGCGGTAGTAAACCGTACACAAGGTATAAAAGGACAGAGTATTGCTGCAGCTTTGATTTATACTCAGGTGATCGATATGAAAAGATTTCCGACGTGATTACGGCCGCACGACGATAATTAACAGACTCTGAACGCCGAATGGTAATTGAGCTTGTAACCTCCCCCTTACTAATCAGCCTATCCGGCTTGCGATATAAAAAATGACCGTGGATGTCTAATGGATTTTTACTGATCCGATAAGGCTATCTATCCCGAAGAAATAATACAGATTTTTTTTTAAAAAATGGCTCTGAGCACTATGGCACTTAACATCTGAGGTCATCAGAACTTAGAACTACTTAAACCTAACTAACCTAAGGACATCACACACATCCATGCCCAAGGCAGGATTCGAACCTGCGACCGTAGCGGTCGCGCGGTTACAGACAGAAGCGCCTAGAATCGCACAGCCACACTGGCCGGCTAATACCGATAAGTAGGAGGAAAGTTTACAACAGACCCTTATGATGGAAAAGTCTACTAAAATTAAAAAGTAATTAAAACACACAGGTTTATAATTTGTAAAAATGAAGGTTACACTACTGGCCCTTAAAATTGCTACACCAAGAAGAAATGCGGGTGATAAATGGGTACTCATTGGACAAATATATTTTACTAGAACTGACATGTGATTACATTTTCACGCAATTTGGGTGCATAGATCGTGAGAAATCGGTACCCAGAAGAACCACCTATGGCCGTAATAATGGCCTTGATACGCCTGGGCATTGAGTCAAACAGAGCTGGGATGGCGTGTACAGGTACATGCCCATGCCCATGCAGCTTCAACATGATACCACAGTTCATCAAGAGTAGTGACTGGCGTATTGTGACGAGCCAGTTGCTCGTCCACCCTTGAACAGACGTTTTCAATTGGTGAGAGATCTGGAGAATGTGCTAGCAGCAGTCGTACATTTTTTGTATCCAGAAAGACCCGTACAGGTCTGCAACATGCGGTCGTGCATTATCCAGCTGAAATGTAGGTTTTCGCAGGTATCGAATGAAGGGTAGAGCCACTGGTCGTAACACATCTGAATTGTAACGTCCACTGTTCAAAGTGCGGTCAATGCGAACCAGCCGCCGTTGGATAAGCAGCTGAGCAGCAAGTCGTATACTCCTAGCTCACTCGTTTGTTACATAGTTTAATTCTTAATTTCTTTGCGTGTTTTTGGTACTTGCATTGTTTAATTCATAACTTTCGGGCGTATTATAGTATTTGAGAGTTGTAGCATCGCGTTTTAGTACCTGAATAGTGTAAATTCGCGTAGTCGTTTGTCTACTGTTTTTGTTTTGAACGGCCAGTGTCGGTTGGTCACAGTCAGTGTGCTCCCTGCCGCCGTTGGATAAGCAGCTGAGCAGCAAGTCGTATACTCCTAGCTCACTCGTTTGTTACATAGTTTAATTCTTAATTTCTTTGCGTGTTTTTGGTACTTGCATTGTTTAATTCATAAATTTCGGGCGTATTATAGTATTTGAGAGTGTAGCATCGCGTTTTAGTACCTGAATAGTGTAATTTCGCTTAGTCTCCTTCCGCCGCCGAGCAGTGTCTGCAGTGTGCAAGTAGCAGCATTACTGCATTTACTAGGCAATCTTGTATTTTAATAACCGTTTAAATTTTGTCGATTTGTTTGCGCTCTTTGTAGATTAGTTCAGACGTTCTTTGCAAAACAGTTTTTAGCATGGATAGGGACTGCAACTGCTGTGTTCGGATGCAGGCTGAGTTGGCATCCCTTCGCTCCCACCTTCAGGCAGTGTTGGCTTCGGTCACACAGCTTGAGGCTGTTGCCAATGGGCATCACTGTGGGGGTCCGGATGGGGGTTTGTCGGGGACGGCCAGCTCGTCCCACGCATCCCCTGATCGGACTACGACTGTGGTTGCCCGGGATACTGCCCGCATTGAGGCTGATCCCTCACCTGTGGTAGAGTGGGAGGTCGTTTCAAGGTGTGGCAGGGGGCGAAAGACATTCCGGAGGGCTGAACGGAAAGCCTCTCCAGTTTGTATGACGAACCGGTTTCAGGCTCTGTCTCAGGCTCATACTGATCTTCGGCCTGACATGGCTGCTTGTCCTGTTCCAGAGGTTGCCTCTCAGTCTGCAAGATCCGGGCAGTTGCAGAGGGTGGGCTTACTGGTAGTTGGGAGCTCCAACGTCAGGCGCGTAATGGGGCCCCTTAGGGAAATGGCAGCAAGAGAGGGGAAGAAAACCAATGTGCACTCCGTGTGCATACCGGGGGGAGTCATTCCAGATGTGGAAAGGGTCCTTCCGGATGCCTTGAAGGGTACAGGGTGCACCCATCTGCAGGTGGTCGCTCACGTCGGCACCAATGATGTGTGTCGCTATGGATAGGAGGAAATCCTCTCTGGCTTCCGGCGGCTATCTGATTTGGTGAAGACTGCCAGTCTCGCTAGCGGGATGAAAGCAGAGCTCACCATCTGCTGCATCGTCGACAGGACTGACTGCGGACCTTTGGTACAGAGCCGAGTGGAGGGTCTGAATCAGAGGCTGAGACGGTTCTGCGACCGTGTGGGCTGCAGATTCCTCGACTTGCGCTATAGGGTGGTGGGGTTTCGGGTTCCGCTGGATAGGTCAGGAGTCCACTACACGCAACAAGCGGCTACACGGGTAGCAGGGGTTGTGTGGCGTGGGCTGGGCGGTTTTTTAGGTTAGATGGCCTTGGGCAAGTACAGAAAGGGCAGCAGCCTCAACGGGTGCGGGGCAAAGTCAGGACATGCGGGGACCAAGCAGCAATCGGTATTGTAATTGTCAACTGTCGAAGCTGCGTTGGTAAAGTACCGGAACTTCAAGCGCTGATAGAAAGCACCGAAGCTGAAATCGTTATAGGTACAGAAAGCTGGCTTAAGCCAGAGATAAATTCTGCCGAAATTTTTACAAAGGTACAGACGGTGTTTAGAAAGGATAGATTGCATGCAACCGGTGGTGGAGTGTTCGTCGCTGTTTGTAGTAGTTTATCCTGTAGTGAAGTAGAAGTGGATAGTTCCTGTGAATTATTATGGGTGGAAGTTACACTAAACAACCGAACTAGGTTAATAATTGGCTCCTTTTACCGACCTCCCGACTCAGCAGCATTAGTGGCAGAACAACTGAGAGAAAATTTGGAATACATTTCACATAAATTTTCTCAGCGTGTTATAGTCTTAGGTGGAGATTTCAATTTACCAGATATAGACTGAGACACTCAGATGTTTAGGACGGGTGGTAGGGACAGAGCATCGAGTGACATTATACTGAGTGCACATCCGAAAATTACCTCGAGCAATTAAACAGAGAACCGACTCGTGGAGATAACATCTTGGACCTACTGATAACAAACAGACCCGAACTTTTCGACTCTGTATGTACAGAACAGGGAATCAGTGATCATAAGGCCGTTGCAGCATCCCTGAATATGGAAATTAATAGGAACATAAAAAAAGGGAGGAAGGTTTATCTGTTTAGCAAGAGTAATAGAAGGCAGATTTCAGACTACCTAACAGATCAAAACGAAAATTTCTGTTCCGACACTGACAATGTTGAGTGTTTATGGAAAAAGTTCAAGGCAATCGTAAAATGCGTTTTAGACAGGTACGTGCCGAGTAAAACTGTGAGGGACGGGAAAAACCCACCGTGGTACAACAACAAAGTTAGGAAACTACTGCGAAAGCAAAGAGAGCTCCACTCCAAGTTTAAACGCAGCCAAAACCTCTCAGACAAACAGAAGCTAAACGATGTCAAAGTTAGCGTAAGGAGGGCTATGCGTGAAGCGTTCATTGAATTCGAAAGTAAAATTCTGTGTACCGACTTGACAGAAAATCCTAGGAAGTTCTGGTCTTACGCTAAATCAGTAAGTGGCTCGAAACAGCATATCCAGACACTACGGGATGATGATGGCATTGAAACAGAGGATGACACGCGTAAAGCTGAAATACTAAACACCTTTTTCCAAAGCTGTTTCACAGAGGAAGACCGCACTGCAGTTCCTTCTCTAAATCCTCGCACAAACGAAAAAATGGCTGACATCGAAATAAGTGTCCAAGGAATAGAAAAGCAACTGGAACCACTCAATAGAGGAAAGTGCACTGGACCTGACGGGATACCAATTCGATTCTACACAGAGTACGCGAAAGAACTTGCCCCCCTTCTAACAGCCGTGTACCGCAAGTCTCTAGAGGAACGGAGGGTTCCAAATGATTGGAAAAGAGCACAGATAGTCCCAGTCTTCAAGAAGGGTCGTCGAGCAGATGCGCAAAACTATAGACCTATATCTCTGACGTCGATCTCTTGTAGAATTTTAGAACATGTTTTCTGCTCGCGTATCATGTCATTTCTGGAAACCCAGAATCTACTATGTAGGAATCAACATGGATTCCGGAAACAGCGATCGTGTGAGACCCAACTCGCTTTATTTGTTCATGAGACCCAGAAAATATTAGATACAGGCTCCCAGGTAGATGCTATTTTTCTTGACTTCCGGAAGGCGTTCGATACAGTTCCGCACTGTCGCCTGATAAACAAAGTAAGAGCCTACGGAATATCAGACCAGCTGTGTGGCTGGATTGAAGAGTTTTTAGCAAACAGAACACAGCATGTTGTTATCAATGAAGAGACGTCTACAGACGTTAAAGTAACCTCTGGCGTGCCACAGGGGAGTGTTATGGGACCATTGCTTTTCACAATATATATAAATGACCTAGTAGATAGTGTCGGAAGTTCCATGCGGCTTTTCGCGGATGATGCTGTAGTATACAGAGAAGTTGCAGCATTAGAAAATTGTAGCGAAATGCAGGAAGATCTGCAGCGGATAGGCACTTGGTGCAGGGAGTGGCAACTGACCCTTAACATAGACAAATGTAATGTATTGCGAATACATAGAAAGAAGGATCCTTTATTGTATGATTATATGATAGCGGAACAAACACTGGTAGCAGTTGCTTCTGTAAAATATCTGGAAGTATGCGTGCGGAACGATTTGAAGTGGAATGATCATATAAAATTAATTGTTGGTAAGGCGGGTACCAGGTTGAGATTCATTGGGATAGTGCTTAGAAAATGTAGTCCATCAACAAAGGAGGTGGCTTACAAAACACTCGTTCGACCTATACTTGAGTATTGCTCATCAGTGTGGGATCCGTTCCAGATCGGTCTGACGGAGGAGATAGAGAAGATCCAAAGAAGAGCAGCGCGTTTCGTCCCAGGGTTATTTGGTAACCGTGATAGCGTTACGGAGATGTTTAATAAACTCAAGTGGCAGACTCTGCAAGAGAGGCGCTCTGCATCGCGGTGTAGCTTGCTCGCCAGGTTTCGAGAGGGTGCGTTTCTGGATGAGGTATCGAATATATTGCTTCCCCCTACTTATACCTCCCGAGGAGATCACGAATGTAAAATTAGAGAGATTAGAGCGCGCACGGAGGCTTTCAGACAGTCGTTCTTCCCGCGAACCATACGCGACTGGAACAGGAAAGGGAGGTAATGGCAGTGGCACGTAAAGTGCCCTCCGCCACACACCGTTGGGTGGCTTGCGGAGTATCAATGTAGATGTAGATGTAGATGTAGAGGTGACCGAGACGTGTAACCAATGGCACCCCATACCATCACGCCGGGTGATACGCCAGTTTGGCGATGACGAATACACGCTTGCAATGTGCGTTCACCGCGATGTCGCCAAACACGGATGCGACCATCATGATGCCGGCCGCAGTGCCCGAGCAGTTCTAGGCGCTACAGTGTGAAACCGCGCGACCGCTACGGTCGCAGGTTCGAATCCTGCCTCGGGCATGGATGTTTGTGATGTCCTTAGGTTAGTTAGGTTTAAGTAGTTCTAAGTTCTAGGGGACTGATGACCACAGCAGTTAAGTCCCATATTACTCAGAGCCATTTGAACCATTTTTGAACCATCATGATGCTGTAAACATAACCTGGATTCATCCGAAAAAATGATGTTTCGCAATTCGTGCACCCAGGTTCGTCGTTGAGTACACCATCGCAGGCCCTCCTGTCTGTGATGCAGCGTCAAGGGTAACCGCAGCAATGGTCTCCGAGCTGATAGTCCATGCTGCTGCAAACGTCGTCGAACTGTTCGTGCAGATTGTTGTTGTCTTGCAAACGTCCCCATCTGTTGACTCAGGGATCGAGACGTTGCTGCACGATCCGTTACAGCCATGCGGATAAGATGCCTGTCATATCGACTGCTAGTGATACGAGGCCGTTGGGATCCAGCACGGCGTTCCGTATTACCCTCCTCAACCCACCGATTCCATATTCTGCTGTCATTGGATCTCGACCAACGCGAGCAGCAATGTCGCGATACGATAAACCGCAGTCGCGATAGGCCACAATCCGACCTTTATCAAAGTCGGAAACGTGATGGTACGCATTTCTCCTCCTTACACGAGGCATCACAACAACATTTCACCAGGCAACGCCGGTCAACTGCTGTTTGTGTATGAGAAATCGGTTGGAAACTTTCGTCATGTGAGCACGTTGTAGGTGTCGCCTCCGGCGCCAACCTTGTGTGAATGCTCTGAAAAGGTAATCATTTTCATATCACAGCATCTTCTTCCTGTCCGTTAAATTTCGTGTCTGTAGCACGTCATCTTCGTGGTGTAGCAATTTTAATGGCCAGCAGTGTATTTTGTGTATTGACTCACGAACAACACTGGACAGAAAAGAGGTACCACTTATCATGAAAAGTTACACTAATGAACGAAAAGGAAATAATTAACGGTCGCCAGCCCACTAGGGCAATTTACGTCCAAAATCCTGAACAGGATGGTGGGAAAGAAAAATATGTATTGTTAGTCACTGACGTGGCAACTGAAGGTTGTCTCTTTTTTTTACTACTAATTTAAGTGCGTATGTAATGATAAAGAAAACTGAGAGTCACATTTACGTTATGTTTGTCATTAAATTTTGAAAAAAAAAAAGCAATCGAGTAATGATTTGAAAATATGCAATTAAACTGTATGTTAGAACTGAACTTCGTTACGTGAAGAATGACTTTCAGGGACCTCAACGTCACGTCATCAAAGAACTTTAGAAAAAAAGCAAGCACTTTTTACTTTGCAGTTACTTATTTTGCAATCTACTACTACTACTACTACGTGATCAGGCCCAGTGAACCGCACGCATCTACAAGTTTCCTCCTCCACTGTATTCTGTCCATTGCTGCTATCCGCCATTCGTCCACATCTATTGACATTTGTTTTAAATCTTCATGGAGTCCATCCCTCCAACGCTTCTTGGGTCTCCCTGACGGTCTCTTTCCTGTAGGTGTGAAATCCAGGAGCTTCCAAGGCCATCTGTGATCCTCCATCCGGGCCACATGGCCGGCCCACTGCATTCGTTTGGCTTTGACAGCTCCTGCTATGTTGGGCTGCTGGTATAGTTCCTCAAGCTCTTGGTTGTATCTGATCCTCCATTCCCCTGTATCTGCATCCAGAACCGGACCGAAGATCTTCCGAAGCACTTTTCTCTCAAAGACAAGGAGCTTATGGAAGTCCTGTTTCCGGATACTCCATGTCTCACAGCCATATAGAACAACAGGCTGGATCAGGGTTTTGTACAGTCGAATCTTGAACTGTCTGGAGAGAGATTTGGACCGAAGCAGTTGTGCTAGGCTGTGGTAAGATCGGTTTCCTGCTTGTATTCTGGCATTGATCTCTGCTTCACATGACGAGTTCTCAGTGAAAAGTGCCCCTAGGTATTTGAATTCTTGCACTCTCTTGTAGGAATGGTCCCCAACCTGCAGTGATTGTAGATGATCAGCAGTCTGACAATGACCACGCGTCATAACGAGGTACTCTGTCTTAGCTTTGTTTATGTTTAGCCCAAATTTGCTGGCAGCCTCCTTTAGTGCTTTCGTCATTTGCTCCAACTCCTCTTCCGACCTAGAGAGTAAACAGATGTCGTCTGCATAGGCTAAGTATGCCAGTCTCTTTCCTCCGATTTCAATCCCTTCGTTCTCTTAGAAGGTCTCGCGTATGATCTTCTCGAGGGCAAAGTTGAACAGGATAGGGGCAACCCATCTCCTTGCCTGAGTCCTGTCACAATTTAAAATTCCTCAGTTACGCGATTTCCCATCTTCACCTTTGCATGTGTCTCGTTCAGACAGATCTTTATCAGATTGATGAGTTTCTCTGCTATGCCAAACTCCCTTGAACAGCTGAGCAGGCTCTGGCGATGTATACAATCATAGACCTTAAAATCAACGAATAAAATATGCAAATCTTTACCATATTCACCCAGTTTCTCAGTGAGCTGCCGGAGACTGAAGATGTGATCTACTGTTGACCGTCCTGGCCGGAAACCTCCCTGGTACTCCACAATCACCGATTCTGCCACTGGCTGAATTCTGTGTATGAGGCAATTGTACAGGATCTTATAGCAGACGTTAAGCAGGGCGATTTCTCGATAGTTGTCACATTTCAGTTTGTCGCCCTTCTTATGTATTGGACAAATCAGAGCTGTTTTCCATTCTCCTGGTAGTTCTTCTTTGGTCCATATTGCCTGTATCAGTCAGTGTATTTTTTCTGCAAGTTTCTCTCCTCCTGCCAGGATACAGAAAATGTTCGACTGCTACCCTGGCCAACATATTCTCCAGATCTCTCACCAATTGAAAACGTCTGGTCAATGGTGGGCGAGCAACTGGCTCGTCACAATACGCCAGTCACTACTCTTGATGAACTGTGGTATCGTGTCGAAGCTGCATGGGCAGCTGTACCTGTACACGCCATGCAAGCTCTGTTTGACGCAATGCCCAGGCGTATCAAGGCTATTATTACGGCCAGAGGTGGTTGTTCTGGGTACTGATTTCTCAGGATCTATGCACCGAAATTGCGTGAAAATGTAATCACATGTCAGTTCTAGTATAATACTCGTATATTTGTACAATGAATACCCGTTTATCATCTGCATTTCTTCTTGGTGTAGCAATTTTAATGGCCAGTAGTGTATATGCGATCTCCTTTACAGATGATCCACACTTTCCTAAAACTCGCACAATAAACCGAAGTCAGCCTTTCGCCTTCCCTACTACCGGCCTCACATGCTCGTTCCTTGTCATATCGCTTTACAACGTTACACCCAGATATTTAATTGGACTTACTGTGTCAGATAGCACACTACTAATACTGTATTCGATCAGTACGGGATCGTTTTTCCTACTCATCCGCATTAACTTACATTTTTATATATTTCGAACTAGCTGACATTTATCGCACCAACTAGAAATTTTGGCTAAGTCATCTTGTACTCTCCAACACTCACTCAACGACGACACCGACCTGTACGCCACATCATCAGCAAACAAACGTACCGCAACTTGGTGCTCACTCTGTCAGCCAGATCATTTATGTATGTGCAGAATAACAGCGGTCCTATCACACCTCTCTGGAGCACTCCTGATGATACCCCTAACTGTTATGAACATGAACACTCGCCGTCGAGGACAAAGTACTCTGTCATATTATTTAAGAAATCTTCGAGCCACTCATATTTCAGGGAACCTATTCATTATTCTCGTACCTTCGTTAACAAGTTAACAAACTGCTGTGGGACATCGTGACGAACACTTTTCGGGAATCCAGAAATATGGAATCTGTCTGTTGTCCTGCTTTCATAGTTCACGGGACATCATGTGAGAAAATTGCAAGCTAAGTTCCCCACGAGCGATGGTTTCTAATTCTGATTTCTGGACAGAAACCTTTCCATCTTTACGAAATTTGTTATATTCGTATTCAGAATATGTTCAAGTATTCTATTGCAAACCGATGTTTAGAACATTTCTTCGAAATTTTGAGGGTCTGTTCTTTTATCCTTCTTATATACAAGAGTCACCTGTGCATTTTTCCAGTACCTTTGAAGTTTGCACTAGGTGCGAGATTCGCGATAAACGCAAACAAGAAAGGGGAGAATGCCATAGAGTGTCTTCGTAAAGCCGGATTGCAATTCCATTCAGATTTGGCTATTTATTTGTTTTCAACTCTTTCAGTTGCTCTCCTACGCCAGGAATGCCTATTACTTAAGCGCTCGGCAGAGGATTCATGCAACCAAGTGCAGACTATTTCTCTACTGTCACTCTGAATAGCACGTGGGAAAAACGAACACCTAAATCTTTTCCTGCGGGCTCGTATTTCTCTTATTTTATTACGATGGTCAGTTCTTGTAATGTAGATGGTAGTTAACAAAATAATATCTCATTTGGAGGAGAAAGTTGGTGACTGAAATTTCCTGATCTCGCCGCAGCGAGAGACACCTTTGATTTAATGGTTGCCACCCCAACCCGCGTGCAATATCACTGACATTACCTCCCTTATTTCCCTGTAATACGCAACGAGCTGCCCTTCTTCGAACTTTATCGATGTCTCCCGTCAATTCTGTTTGGTAAGGAACCCATACAGCGAAGCAGTATTATAGAAGAATTAGATTTTAAAAAATCCATCAATAGTCCAGATAGAAGATTGACTGAGACTACGTTACGGTTGCAAGAGTGTTTTTATTTTATTTTTTATTTTTTGAGTCATCAATCTCCTCACTGGTTTCATGCGGCCCGCCATGAATTCCTCTCCTATGCCAACCTCTTCATCTCAGAGCAACATTTGCAACATACGACCTCAGTTATTTGCTGGATGTATTCCAATCTTTGTCTTCCTCTACAGTTATTACCCTCTACAGTTCCCTCTAGTACCGTGGAAGTTATTCCCTGATGTCTTAACAGCTGTCCTATCACCTTGTTCCTTCCTCTTGTCAGTGTTTTCCATATATTCCTTTCTTTGCCGATTCCGCGGAGAAACTCCTCGTCTTTTACCCTATCACTCCACTTTTTTTTCATCATTCTTTTGTAGCTCCACATCTCAAATGCATCGATTCTCTTCTGTTCTGGTTTTACCACAGTCCATTTCTCACTACCACACAATGCTGTGCTCAAAATGTACGTTCTCAGAAATTTCTTCCTGAAATTAAGGCCTATGTTTGATACTAGTAGACTTCTCTTGGCCAGAAATGCCCTTTGTGCCAGTGCTAGTCTGCTTTTGATGTCCTCCTAACTCCGTCCGTCATGGGTTATTTTGTTGCTGAGGTAGCAGAATTCGTTAACTTCTACTTCATGGTCACCAGCTCTGATACTAAGTTATTCGTTGTTCTCATTTCTGCTACTTCTCATTACTTCCGTCTGATCTGTATTGTGCACATAACACATGTTGTTATTAAGCGGTACTGTGTTATTGTATAATGTGTACGACAGTCTTACATTTTTGAATAAAAAAGATGGTGCTTACGGAAAGTTTCATCGATTTGTAAAATGCCAAACTTTTCCTGTTGTCACTTTCTTGGCCAAGCTTCTGTTGTATTGATGACAATGTGTCTTTGCCCAATCTTGTGGTTAGGCACTACACTCATTTTATTAATTCATTTGAAGATGGCTGATTGGTCAGGCTAAATTACTAATCAGTGGCTGATAAAATATTGCGATCTGGTCTATTAAAAGATTTTATACACTCTCAAGGACAAGGCCATTTTATTGACAAGTGAGGTGACAGGTAATCCATCACGAGTCACATTAAATTGTGCCCAAAGAGTCGCGTCGATACATGTGTAGCCCCCCCCCCTCCCATACCTCCCCCACAACGCCCTTACCCCCACCCACCCCGCTTTGATGACGATGCAGACTCGTGTTTTTCCACAGCCTCAATGTGTCTTAGGAACGAAAACATTGTCCAAGTAGGCTGTAGTCTGTTTATTATCCGTGCACAGCCTAGGACCATGTTTTCATTCTCAGAGCATAAGGATGCCGACTGATGTTCTGAGTTAGAGTGTCATAAGCGTCGTGCACCTTTTGTCGCAATTCGGCAATGGCACTAGAAGGCTACGGAGCACGAGTAAATTCTCGCTTCATGATGTCCCATACGTATTCAGTTGGCGAGAGATCTGGTGATCGTGCTCCAAAAAACTATACACATCTGTGAAGGAAACACAGCAGGATGTAAAAAAAAAAAATATTTTAAAGAAAATTACGCGCAGCCCGTTAAGCGGACAGAGCAGAATACTCTGATCGAGCTTAAACGTTCCAATAAATAAAATGTCGTGTGGCTAGGGCCTCCCCTCGGGTAGACCATTCGCCAGGTGGAAGTCTTTCGATTGTTCACCGCTTCGGTGACTTGCGCGTGGAAAATCTTTCAATTATTAACAAGAGGTTTACTTTTAGGAGTGTAGGTGGTTGCTCAATTTAGAACAGACTCTAGAATGTACAGAATGCAGATTAGATTTACATGGAAAGCGAATGACAAATCACACACAGGGTCCTTTAAACACAACAGTGGCATGTGAACATGCAACAGAAGTAAAAATTTTGACTTGCTGTAAATAGACAGAGACTGTTACACTTGATTAAAAAACGAAAAGGTGTTCTTACCTACTTTTGTGAACACAGTACAGAACCGGCATGTGTTCTAAAACAGACACTCAGAACGCAAATCAGAAGTCAAAGACCACACAGATCTCCCACAAAACACCACGGAATTAGAGCACAAGAGTTAAACTTGAGAAGAAGTGTTTAACTTCAGGAATACAAAATACTTACATTTACAAATATATGCACCAACAATGCAAAGCGAGAATTACATTCAAATGAGCTTAGGACTAATGACGTTCAGGATGCTGATGCACCTTAAATGCATCGAACAGACTATGGCCAGCAGAATGATCGGGGAATAATACAAAAACGACACTTAATGGCGACAGAGTAGAAGTTTGTTTCACGATCCGCCACTAACACATTAACGTCCGCGAAATATGGAGTTCGCCGTGATTCCTGCATTAGACCGAAATCAACCATGGCCAACGTAAGTTTCCACGTTCACGAACCAAGGCAGCAGGGAACTCACCAAAACTAATTGCAGCGTATGGTCTCATCACCCTGCAGACAGGGTTTATTTTATTTAATTTTTTTATGGTTGTGACGAAGTGCTACCAACTTAGTGGCTGAACTTCCTCTGTGGATAGTCAAGGTGTAACTTTACCTTCAATACAATCTTGAAAAGGACGCTGGGCTTTATGTCCTTTGGCTCTTACAGTATGTAGTTGAAATTTCAGATGGATACTTGCTGTGGGACTTCGATAATCGCCCGAGGTACCCGAACCCGGTGCCCACGCTCAGGTGCTGCTCATCCAACACGTTCTAAGTGTCGTGACGTGGGTCTTAGGGCTTCTATTTTGTCCGTGACCTTTTGTGTGTGCTGGATGACGTTTACCTGGATGGATATTTGGTTAAGCTCTTCGTGTAGGTCGCGGTTTCTTGCCCACCTGGGCGCCCCAAGAATGAGTTGAAGACATCGATTTTGCAAAAGCTGGATAGTTTTCAAATTAGAGGGGCTGGTTGTCCCCCACGTGGAACAACCATTAAAAAATAGCTGGGAGGAGTGTTGCCCTGTAAAGGCGAAGTTGCGTATAGACGTTTACCTGCGACCTGATCAGTAGGGCCTATAGTTGGCAGGTGAGTTGTAAAATCTTGATCCTCTTCTCCCGTGCATGCAGTTTAAAAAGTAACTTATTCTCGGATGTCAACCCAAGGTACTCGACTGACTGCCCCACGGGATTTCCTGACGGTGAAGAAGTAGCCTGTCTCAAACAGTGAACTGTGCGCGCGGTGAATCGTGCTTGTGTTGCTGCAAAAGCGCACCACACGTGACGCCAGAGAAGCCTAACTTAGCAACTCAACCAAAGGGGTTCAACGAGTACCAGAATAGTTATCAGGGCGCGCGCACGGCTCAAGTACAGCACGCATACCGAGTACCACATTACTCGTAATGACATAATTAGACGAATGTTATGACCTCTATCATCTGTGTCCCAATGTGAATATAAAATCTTGCATCACGTAATCAGTGAAAAGAAAAACGAATCTAATTACTCTATCCTCGAGGAGTGAGTAATAGTAATAAAAGTGAATCGACGAAACGGCCGCAGCCTGACGCATTTCGTATGGGCGTAGAATCTGAGGTGAATATGAAGAATGCACAACTCTTACTTGATCAACTGCCTGTCTGGGAGGCTGAGAAAAGTACCTTACAAACGACAAAGGGGGTCAGAATTCAAAAGATGGTCTCCAAACATAAGCTGGAGGGTACAGAACCCCACAGCGAAGAAAGCTACGGACGTGGAAAGTAAGTGCGACGTACGTTGCAGTTCAGGCCCCCTTCACAGCATAACCATTGGGCCTTTGGTAAATGCGAAAGGATTCATCTGCACCAGGTGACCTTGTGCAGATCTCCAGTCTCCCAAGAATCGTTTCACTTACTTATTGCTCGAACCGCAGCAATGAGATCTTCCATGGGACTTCATCGATGTTGTATGCCAGTCGTCGTCGAGTCCTTAAACAGTTGGTCGGCTTTTTCGTTTCTCACACTCTCAGCATGGTTCATGATCCACACAAGTGAGACCGCCTTGCCGGTTCGGTACGATTCCCATAGAGCATCAGCTCTTAGGTATGTAAGGTGAAATCACCTTTGGTCCTTACGAATTAAAGGAATTGCTTATACCACAGAGAGCGACTCCGTGAATATGACAAAATGGTCAGCCACTACCGTCATGCCGTAACTTACAAGGGAACATATCCAAGTGTCAATATACTGCCTTGATGAAACTTGCAGGATATGTAGAGAGCAAAACAGTGCAACAAGTTATTTTTTATTTGTGCCCAATTTCACTTTTAGGAGGTAAAACACATTCCCAGAAAAGCAATTTG
The DNA here is from genome assembly GCF_021461385.2 of Schistocerca piceifrons. Classification (NCBI taxonomy): domain Eukaryota; kingdom Metazoa; phylum Arthropoda; class Insecta; order Orthoptera; family Acrididae; genus Schistocerca; species Schistocerca piceifrons. Next base: position 583,795,563 of record NC_060140.1, on the reverse strand, counting down.
GTATTTTAGGTTTAGAGATAATATCTTCGAAATGATACAGATGTTTTTCATATAAAAGTCGATATGTAATTAATATTCTTGAAAACTTTGTAATCAACTTTTGTAATAATTTGAAATTTTGCGAAATACACCACCACCGTTAATTAATTTTGAAAGATGGAAACTTTTGTGTTACGGCATAAATTAAAGAACCGTTCAAGTCACATATATCCCTGCGTAATAAAGCTGGTTTCTGAAACCTTTACTGGAAAATAAGCTGTACGCAATGTGCTGACGGAGTATTTTTAACATACCTAATTACAATATCTAAACAATAATTACTATTGCAATTATTTATTTTACTTATACATCTGTTTTATGTTTTAAATTGTTATTTTACATTTTAGTCATTTTTAGTTTACTGTTTCACATATGTGTATTTTATTGATTGAAAATAATAAGTAACTCATTGTTATGGTAGAAAATAATTAAAATAATGGTAATCTGTAAGGAAATGTTTAAAACACAACGTTTTTACCCCACGTACGTAAACTGAACTAAATTTCTTCACGTAACACACACGACGGAGAAGACAATATGAAAAAAAATTCAGCAGGATTTCACGATTCTCTAAATATCCTGATTTGTATCAGGGTTATTTCAATACATTGGTAAGCCTTGGTGAAGAGAATTCATAATGTACTAATGACTGCAGCCTGATTATGTTGTTTCTCAAATGGAGATTGACATCATAGTCATTCAACGGAACTAGGTCTGAAAATGTTCTCACAAAGTTCTTCCAATACAGAAAGCCATAGGCGTTCCACAGCTGTACCTGCGCCATCGAACCCTTTGGGGTTACCAGATATTCCTTCTACTCAGGTATGAGGCTGTAAATGGTTCTTTCACACTAACCCGGCAAGAACCAAATGGTAACACGAGTATTATTTCTCCATCACTGGGAAAGAAAACATCTTCCAATATCTTTTGACCTGGTCATACGTTTGTTTACCAGATTTTGATGCTGTCACTAGAACATTTGGAGCTTCGAAAAGAGATTCTCGAATTACCGGTCGAAACTCACCACTCGTTTCTTTTAAAACTATAACAATCAAGTGGTCAGTGTGAAAAACCGTTTTGAGCGTCGTGCCCGAAGAAAAGAAACATCTGGTAATCCCAAAGGGCTCAGCGGCACAGGTACAGCCGTGAAATTTATACGGCTTTCGATGCTGGAAGAACTTTGTGAGAACCTTTTCAGATCTACTTCTGTTGAATGCTTATGAAGTCATTCTCCACCGGCGAAATAATACAATAAACTGCAGTCGATAGTACATAATCAATTCTCTTCTCCAAGTCTTGCTAATATACTGAAATACGTCTAATACAAATCAGGATATTTAGAGGATAAACCGTGACAGTTTGAAATCCTACTGAAATCTGTTTTATATTGTATTCTCCGTCGTGTATGTTACGTGAAGAAATTTCGTTTATTTTATGTGCATAGCGTAAAATGCATTTTCTTACAGATTATCATTACTGTAACTATTTTTTACCATAATAATGAGTTACGTATTATTTTCAAACAATAAAATACACGTAAGTGGAACACTAAACTAAAAAAATGACTAAAATGTAAAATAACAATTTAAAACATAAAACAAATATAATTAAAATAAATAATTACAATAGTAATTATTGTTTAGATATATCAATTAGATATGTTGAAAATACTTCAACAGAACATTGCTTACAGCTTATTTTGCAGTAACGATTTCGGAAACCAGCTTTATTACGCAGGGATATATGTGACTTGAAGGCTTCTTTAATTTATGCTGTAACAAAAGTTTCCATGTTTCGAAATTAATTGACGGTGGTGGTGTATTTGGCAAAATTTCAAATTATAACAAAAATTGATTACACAGTTTTCAAGAACATTAATTACATATCGACTTTTATATGAAAAACAGTTTTATATGTATCATTTCGAAGATATTATCTCTAAACCTAAAATATCATATTACCTTCCTGGGTGCGTTTTATTTCTTAAAAGTGGAATTGAGATCAAACAAAAAAATATGTATTGCACTAGTTTTGTCCTCTAGACACTCGTCAAGTTTAATCAAGACCGTTTAATGACAATTGGAATGTTTATGCATTAGTGCACTGTCATTGACAAGGAAATCAACCATGTAAATTGACGCCTCTTTCGGTAGACGAAATGGTTCACTCATCTTAATTTTGACATCAACATAGGCATAGACGGCGGATTTAGTTAGTTAGTTAGATATATGTTTCCATAAATCAATTAAACGATTCTTTTATCGAAATAATGAATGACGAGTGAGTTTTCAGGATATGTATACATAACTGGTGTTAACATTAGTGAACATATTATTTTTTTAATCCTGCTCATGAATCGACTCACAAAGATTAGGTTTTTTTTACGTGCTATAAGTTCATGGAGTAGAAGGAGTTGATCAGGAGAATGTTGAAATAAACTTGTAAAATGTAAACTTTCACGGCTGGAATTGTCACAGTTAATAAAATATTCCGGGCTATTATACCGTGGTCGAAGGGCTTTCACTTTAAAACTCGACGTTTCGTTCCCATCTCCGGAGGACACTTTCGAGGGGGATCGTAGCTTTGTTGAATGCTGTAGTCAATAGCGAGCCAGGGCATTAATCGAATATTCAACAAAGCTACGATCCCCATTGAAAATGTTCTCTGCAGATGGGGACGAAACGACCGGTTTTAAAGTGTAATCCCTTCGACCACGGCATAATAGTACGGAATATTTTATTAATTGTGAAATAAACTTCCTAGTTGAAGATCACAGCTACTTGACTGAGTGGACGTAAGTCATGGTACGACAAACAGACCCAAAGCACCACTAGACTATCTCCGACCTGAGCAACACCCTCCGCACGCTGCCGGATAAACGCCTCGTTGGGCCAACGCCTTGGATAAATAGTAAAGAACCAAAATCTCGATTCTTCCGGACCACGTTACACGCCCCCAGCCCGTTTTCTGTGTTCTTCGGCGCATGTAAGATGTGCACTTCGGTTGTTTGGTTGATTTGTTGGAGGTGACCAAACAGCAAGGTCATCGGTTCCATGGGGTTAGGGAGGATGGGGAAGGAAGTCGGCCGTGCCCTTTCAGATAAACCATACCAACATTTTCCTGAAGCGATTTAAGAAAATGACGGAAAACCTAAATAACGACGGCCTCCCAAATGCGAGTCCAGCTTGCTAACCACTGCGCCACGTCGCTCGGCTGTGCGGTTTATCTCCCGCTGTGAGCAATAGTAGTTGCGAGGCACTCCAGATGTACATTGGATCCATTTACCTTCGCAATATTCGCTCGGAAAAAGGTTGATATGGATTTGTATTCACTGTCATCAGCGGCTCCAGTCGGGTTTCAAGCCGATTCTCATTGACAAGGCGTAACACCATTACCTGTCCCTTTTCGGTTAGGATATTTTTTCGACCACTGCTCTTAAGCCGTGTTACATGGCTGCGAGTGGTACATCATTCCTTGTAGACAAGTTGGACAGTCCGCGTCGATATGCAAACAAATCCGCCGAATTCAGTCACGCTGTGATTCTGGTCGTATTTAAACATGGTGGCTCCGTACTGTCTTTCTGTCAGGTCTGCAAGCCTACCCATCTGACTTCGCTGATATTGAAGAGAAACGCTGCTGGGAACAAGCCTTTGTCCTTCACAACGCCTGAAACTGTCTTGCGTCCAGAAGAAACACCCTGAATCCACCAGGCTCGGGCAATTTGGACTGTCCTGAACCGCATCCTAACGAATGATGGAAGATGTGCAAACACTCTCTATAAATGGGAAAAATCTTCAGCGCCACCGTGTGACTGTGGTGCGGAACGACACACAGTTGCTCATGTTGTATCAACATGTCCCGCACATGCCTACAAGGCTCCTTTTGAAGAGATCCTGCCAGAGTCAAGTGATATGATACAATACATAAAAGACGTTGATTTCCGTGTTGTCATTTTAGTTTATGCTGGAGAGCTTTGTTTAGCCGGCCGTTGTAAGCGAGCGGTTCTAGGCGCTTCAGTCCGGAACCGCGCTGCTGCTACAGTCGCAGGTTCGAATCCTGCCTCGGGCATGAATATGTGTGATGTCTTTAGGTTAGTTAGATTTAAGTAGTTCTAAGTCTAGAGGACTGATGACCTCAGAAGTTAAGTCCCATAGTGCTTACAGCCATTTGAGAGCTTTGTTTAAATGTTGACATGTAGTACTATTGTTGGGATCAAAAAGGTAGCTAAGGAAACGCTTGGAGCCAAGGAGAGGAAAAAAGTAAAGAAAGAATGGGTAACACCAGATATGATAACCAAGATGGATGATCGCAGGAAATGAAAATCTGTAAACACAGAAGAAGGGAAGCGCAACTACAGGAGGTTAAATAATGAATTAAGAAGGGTGACAGAAAAAGCAAAGGAGAAATGGCTGACAGAAAAGTGTGACAAGATAGAGAAATTAGAGAAAGAAGGAAAATATTATTTGATGCACAAAGAAACAATGGATTTGGGAACATTCAGGGAAAAGAGAAACAACAGTGGACTAAAGGAAGTTTACAGATTAGTCATGGGTCAGCTCACCACATTGTGCATGATGTGCTCCAGTTTTACAAAATGTCTGCAATATGGGTGCCACGGCAGCTGACTCCTGAAATGAGAGAACGACGTGTTGATGCTTGTGAAGAACTTCTTCGGCGCTTTCAACGAGAAGGTGATGGCTTCCTTGCAAGAATCGTTACTGGGGACGAAACCTGGGTTCACTTCCACCAACTGGAAACGAAGAGAGCGAGCAAGGAATGGCGCCATTCCTCATCACCAAAACCAAAGAAGTTTCGAACAGAACCATCTGCAAGGCAGGTTTTGCTGACTCTCTTTTGGAACGAAAAAGGCGTCATTTTGGAGCATTACATGCCTAGAGGGACCACTGTCAGCAGTGCATCATACACAGATCTGCTACAAAATCGTCTGTGGCCTGCAGTCAAATCAAAGCGACGTGGATTGCTGTCAGCAGGTGTCCTTTTGCAACATGACAATGCAAGGCCCCACGCTGCCCGTACAACAGTTGCAACAATCACAGACCTGCATTTTGAGTGTCTTCCTCATCCACCATACTCACCAGACGTTGACCCAAGTGATTTTCATATGTTTGAACCACTCAAAGACGCAATGGGAAGAAAGAAGTTCCGTTCTGATGAAGAGGTACGCCACGCAGTGCATGTGTGGTTGCGCGGACTACCAAAAGAATTTTTTTTGTAAAGGAATTTATGCACTTTGTAAGCGCCTGGAGGACTTGCATTGAGGGTGGGGGAGATCATGTTGAAAAGTGATACAGTTTTGTACCACTTCTGCACAATACGAAATATTTAAAAAAATATTTAAGGTATTCATTTGACTCACCCTCGTTGTGCGTTGCACTATATGGTGTGGAGACCTGGACATTGAGGAAGGAAGATGAAAGAAGATTGGAGGCACTAGAGATGTGGATATGGAGAAGAATAGGAAAATTGAAATGGTAAGACCGAGTAAGAAATGAAGAACTATTAAGAAGAGTTGGAGAAGAAAGAAACATGCTGAAAGTCATCAGAAAGGGAAAACGGAACTGGATTGGACATTGTTTGAGGGGGGACTCTTTATTGAAGAAAGGAATAGAAGGAATGGTGGAGGGAAAAAGGGGAAGAGAAATAGAAGATATCAAATGCTGGACAATATCAAAGATGACAAATACTCAGAAATGAAAAGACTGGCTATGGACAGATGATTCAAATGGCTCTGAGCACTATGGGACTTAACATCTGAGGTCATCAGTCCCCTAGACTTAGAACTACTTAAACCTAAGAACATGACACACATCCATGCCCGAGGCAGGATTCGAACCTGCGACTGTAGTAACAGCGCGGTTCGGGACTGAAGCGCCACGCCGGCCGGCGGCTATGGACAGACAAAAGTGGAAGAGGCTTAACCAATGACAAGACCTGCCATAAGGCAGAATACCATACTACTAGTACTTTTGTAATCTTTGAGTATATGTATAGCCATACGATAAATAAATAACTCCGCTAATCCCATATAACCGAATCGCTCGTACTCACTGCTTCACTGCCATGACGCACGTCAGCGGTGGTGGCTTACATGTGAACCTGGTACCAGTTCTACATAACCCACAGCGCTCAAAAGCGACCAGTGTGCTCTTGTAAGTGGTTGACTAATATTTCGTCCGCTGAGTTTAACAGTGGAGCATGTTTCATTTGGCAATAGAAGTAAGCATTTTCACCTGTTACAGTGTTTCGAAATGTGATATGTATTTGATCGGATCGATGTTGCATATGCACATACTTTCACATTTTATTTTTTTCCTTTTGCACGACCTGCCAACATGCTAACTGTGTATGTATGATATGTAAGTAGACTTGGGTGCGACCGTTCCGTTGAATCTAGCCAATAGCGTTGAATATTCCATTCGTCTCTTCTAATAATGTACAGCCTCAGTAGAACCAAAATTTATTTTAATCGACGTTTAATCGGTGTGTGTCCAAACGTAAGGAAAACAACTGAAGTTAGTTTTTTTTTATAAGGAGACTTTATATAACAAAGCGAATAAATTCTGACTTTCACTACTTTGGGAGGTATACAGTATTTGATCTGTGAATGCGACAGAAAGAGAAGTAACTGCGAGGCAAGTTAGTTGATTGTTACTGCCGGAACAGAGTGGCGCAATGCCCGCAGCAAACGTGCGGCACGTTAATAGTCTGCGTGCGTGACGCCCACAGATTTTCCTGCCGCACGCCAAACTAAGGGAAGCTGCGTCGCTCATTCGATGCCTACAGCTCAGACATGAGTTAACACGGGAGGAAGATGCCTTAATTTCTCATACAGTATTTATTTCGTATCTTTAAACGTACCTTGATGGCCTAATAAAGAGGCAATAGGATTTCCAGAGGCTCCGACGTACTTAAAGCCGAAATGAGGTACCCTTTCTGCTCCGTGAAATTAACAGACCTACAGGAAGTTATTTCTAATCGTTTCAATTTTTCACGCTAGCTTTTATTGCCTCAAATGACGCTCAGCGAGAAAGTCACCGTTTCCCAGAAGACCCCGGCCGCCGGTTGGAAGAAAGCAAAATAGCAATTTCGGGTTCTTGTGAAATAGCAACTATTCTTAAAAGTGGCAAGATCCTTACCAGGTGGGATTGACGGAGGACATCGAAAGTGTGCAAAAAAGGGCAGCTCGTTTTGTATTATCACGTAATAGGGGAGAGACTGTGGCAGATATGATAAGCGAGTTTGGATGGAAGTCAATAAAGCAAAGACGTTTTTCGTCGCGGCGAGATCTATTTACGAAATTTCAGTCACCAACTTTCTCTTCCGAACGCGAAAATATTTTGTTGAGCCCAACCTACATAGGTAGGAATGATCATCAAAATAAAATAAGAGAAATCAGAGCTCGAACAGAAAGGTTTAGGTGTTCGTTTTTCCCGCGCGCTCTTCAGGAGTGGTATGGTAGAGAGGCAGTATGATTGTGGTTCGATGAACCCTCTGCCAAGCACTTAAATGTGAATTGCAGAGTAATCATGTAGATGTAGATCTAGATGTAGATCACTGACATTAATTTTTGATCTCAAAAGATAAAAAAATGTGGTTCGTACAAAGAATTCGTAATATAAAACGGCAGAAAAACTCAAAACTACTGATTATGCTTTCCTGTCAGTAACAGAGCAAACGTGTGAGAGACTGCACAGTGATCAAGATATCGATAAATCCTTGACTTGCAGTCACAGTGTTTTACTTGGTTAGTCGGCTAATTCCAGCAAAATGAGTTCGATTCTAAAGTCATGCATACACACTTCTGCCTCCACAAGCTTACAGAAAACGAGATCAACAAGCATACCACTGAGAGTTTTCGCTAACGTGCATTTTTCTACACACATCAAATAGGTAGGGTCTTTCACACTGCCGGTTTCGTTACACCCGCGGCATTGTAAGGGTGAAACCTTGAATGATTCGCCCTGTGCTACTGCAGTTGTGTATAGGAAGTTATGCACAACCAGGAAAAAGACGTAAAATACACCAAAGGAAAAAACTGGAACACCAAAAAATAATTACTGTAGAGTAATGAACTACCGGGAATATGTTTGTTTAAGTAACGCATGTAAGAGATTAATCTGCAAAATTACAGATTAATGCAAACGCGAGATAAGCTATAGCAAATGCGAAATACTGCTACATTAATACCCGGTGTAACCGCCAGAGTGTTGAATGCAAGCGCGCAAACGTGCATCTATTGTGTTGTACAGGTGCCGGATGTCCATGCCTGTTCCACTTGGTCGGTCAGTGCACGCACGGTTAATGTTCTTTGTGGATGACGCTGGAGTTGTCGTCCAATGATGTCCCATATGTGCTCGATTGGAGACAGATCTGGTGATCGAACAGGCCGAGGCAACATGTCCATATTCTGTAGAGCATGTTAGGTTACAACAGCGGTATGTGGGCGAGCGTTATCCTGCTGGAAAACACCCCTTGGAATGCTGTTCATGAATGGCAGCACAATAGGTCGAATCACCAGATTGACGTACAAATATGCAGTCAGGGTGTGTGGGATAACCACGAGAGTACTCCTGCTGCCATACGATACTACACCTCAGAGGATAACTCCAGGTGTGGGTCCAGTGTGTCCAGCACGCAGAAAGGTTGGTTGTAGGCCCTCAACTGGACTCCTTGTAACCAACACAGGGCCTTCACTGGCACCGAGACAGAACCAGCTTTCATCAGAAAACACAACAAACTGCCACCCTGCCCTCCAGTGATCTCTTGCATGACACCACCAAAATCACAAATGGCGGTGGTTTGGGGTCAGTGGAATCCACGTTACAGAGCGAATGGTTCGGAGCTGTCCTTGAAGTAACGGATTTCTAACAGTTCATTGTGTCAGTGTGGTGCCAACTGCCGCTCATACTACTGCAGCAGGTGCAGTACGGTGGGCCAGAGCCTTGATCTTCCCTCTCAGCAGTGTCACATGGCCGTCCGTAGCCTGGTCTTCTTGCGACTATACATTCCCGTGACCACCGCTGCCAGCCATCATGTACAGTGGCTACATTCCTGCCAAGCCCTTCTGCAGTATCCACCTTCTCATAGCCCTATTACACGATATCGTTCAAACTCTACATGTACATCTACACAGATACTTAGCAAGCCACCGTATGGTGACTGGCTGATGGTACTCTGTACCAACACTAGTCCTTTCCACTCTCAAATAGAGCGAGAGAAAAATGACTGTCTACATGCCTTCGTACGAGTGCTAATTTCTCGTATCTTACTTTCGTGATCCTTACGCGCAATGTATATTGGCGGCAGCACAATCGTGTGGTAGTCAGCTTTTAATGCCGGTCTTCTAAATTTTCTTAATAGCGTTTCTCGAAAAGAACGTCCCCTTCCCTCCAGGGATTCCCACTGGAGTTCCCGAATCATTTCCTGACACTTTCGTGTTGTTCGAAACTATCGGTAATAAATCTAGCAGCCCACCTCTTAATTTCTTCAATGCCTTCCTTCAATCCGACCTGTTACGGACCCCAAACATTCGAGCAGCACCCAAGAATAGGTCGCACCAGCGTCCTATATGTGGTTTCTTTTACAGGTAAACCCCTATTTCCTAAAATTCTCCCAATAAATCGAAGTCGACCATTAGCCTTCCCTGTCACAGTTCTCAAATGCTCGTTTTATTTCATATCGTTACGCCCACGTATTTAAACGACTTGTTTGTGTCAAGCAGGACACTATTAATACTGTATCTGGACATTACAGATTTGATCTTCCTACTCATCCGCTTTAGCCTACACTTTTCCACATTTAGAGCTAGCCGTCATTCATTGTACCCACTGTAAGTTTTGTCCAAGTAGTCTTGTAACTTTCTATACTTTAACATCTTACCGTACACCAGAGCATCATCAGCAAACAACCGCAGATTGCTGCCCAACACGTTCGCCATATCATTTATGTACACAGAGAACAACAGCGGTTCTATCACACTTCCCTGGGATATTCCTGACAATACCCTTGTCTGTGATGAAAGCTTCCATCGAGGATAACATACTGGGTTCTATTACTTACGAAGTCTTCGAGCCACTCACATGTCATTGAACTTATTCTATATGCTCATACTTTCGTTAACAGCCTGCAATTGGGCACCGTGTCAAATATTTTCCGGAAATCTGGGAATAGGAAATCCGCCTGTTGCCCTTCATCCATACTTCGTAGTATATCATGTGAGACAAGGGCAAACTGAGTTTCGCAAGAGCGATGTTTTCTAAACCATGCTGATTGATCCACATGAGAGTCTGTCCGATGGTCAAATGACGGTATGTTTGCACGATTCTCCTGTGCGAACGATTTCTTGAAAGTGAAATTTAAAACTTCGGCTTTCGTTTTGCTATCTTCAACTTCCACACAAGACTGGACAATAAGGGACTGAATGTGAGCCTTAGACCCGCTTTGCGATTTTACGTACGACCAGAATTTTCCCGGGTTCTCTGCCAGATTTTTTGCTAAGGTGTGATAGTGGTAGCTGTTGTATGCTTCACGCATAGATGTTTTCACAGACGCACGAATCTCTATTACCCTTCGCTTATTATCATTTGTGCGTCCTCTTCCGAACCGAGAGTGCAACATCATCTGCTTTCTCAGCATTTTCCGAATTTAAGTATAATAAGGAAGAAGAGGTAACATAGAGAAAGAAGAGACGACTGCAAATGACTTGAATATTCGCCTCAAACCGAAATTGTGCTCTTCCTATGGGAAAGAAGTATTACTTATTTCTAATAGGCATGTAGTTAAAAAATATCCGTCTTCATAGCTGAGTGGTCACCGTGGCTGACTGCCATGCCGAGGACTCGGGGTTCGGCTTCCTGTACTGCTAGGAATTTTTCCGCGGTGGGGGGACTCAGCCTCGTGTTACTAACTGAGTTTCTACTGGACCGAGAAGTTGTGGCTCCGGGCCACGGAAACTGACAACGGACGGGAGAGCGGTGTTCTGATCCAACCCTAACCCAAACAGCATAAAAAAAAAAATGGTTCAAATGGCACCGAGCACTATGGGACTTAACATCTGAGGTCATCAGTCCCCTAGAACTTAGAACTAATTAAACCTAGCTAACCTAAGGACATCACACACATCCATGTCCGAGGCGGGATTCGAACCTGCGACCGTAGCGGTCGCGCGGTTCCAGACTGAAGCGCCTAGAACCGCTCGGCCACACTGGTCGGCCCAAACCGCATCCAATGATGCCATTGTCAGAGAATAATACGGCGGGAGGATGACCGGCGGTCGGTTGCTACCAAGGAGCTGTCTGTGGATGGAGTTGACATTAATATAGTTTTAACAATAGAAGTATATAATGTGCCAGGGATTGTGTTTTCCTTGTGAACAAGAGTGCAGTCTCACAAAGTCGCAATTTTGATTCTCTTTCGCAGGACGCTGTGTATCAGGCTCAGGCTTGAAACACGTATGTAACATAGCAGCGATGGCGAGGCATTGCATCATCTGTGACCAGAGAGTATGCGCTTGACCGCGCTAGTGTTGCGAGCGGTTCTCAGTCTGTCAGTCAGTCGTTGCGAGTCTGTAGCTCTGTCTAGTTGAGAGCAGTACTCTGTCAGTAGTCGTCGCGTGCTGTACGCTAATAGTCGTCATGCAGAGCGGTCGGTCAGTAGTAGCAGCCCAGTGCGGTTGTGTGATGTAGGCGGTCGGCAACACTGGTCAAGATGGTGGATAAGGTATACTGTTAATTAATATAATCATTAGATAATGAAAAATTTTATTTATTGTAATTATTGTCCAACAAGTCCCCCAATAATAATTTTTATTTCAAAAGCATTTTTTCAAAAATTTAATTTTTATTGAACTAAAGATTTCGTTGCACTTCCCATTTCACTCCACTTCTTTTAAAGAAAATTTTCAGTAAAATCACAAAAAAAAGGAATATTATCATTTGCAATGTAGTTCCTCCAAGCCGTGCAGAAAGATAAGAGCAGAAATGTGACATGCATTTATTCTGAGGTAAGACTTTAACTCTGATTGTTTTACACAGGGCCAAAGACCGATATTTCGGTTTAATTGAATTTTCTTATCACTGAATGGACTTTAATTTTGGTGAAGAATTTATATTTGAGTCAGATTGCGAATTTCACATTTTGTTGCCATTGTCAGTACATTTCATTGTGGGCAGGTTACGCTTAGAGCAATGTCCATTAGGATTTCCAAATAATATTGTCATTAATTTTCCTTTAAATCATTGTGGGGAGGTTACACTTGGCGACACCCAGTCCAGGATCGTATTTCGTTGAGAATCTTTTGAAAAACAGTCAGATATCTGCTCTTGTTTGCTTAGATATAATTAGGATTTGGCGCAACGCTTTTATTAACTTGTGACTTTCTTTCTACAGGTCAACGGCAATTCGTTGCTCTATTGTATTTGTGTGTTGCTTTTGCATTTGTGCTTATTTGTTTTTGAATAATTGTGACTATTGTAAAAATGCCGCGAAAGACTGTGAATAGTGTATCGCGAGGTATTATGAACGAATTTACCGACTTAAACAACGTGACGAATAGTAATTGTGACACGCAGTGTAATGATGACAATCCTGCGTTCACTGACAATCAATGCATTCCAACCACTAGTGATGACTTTTACCCTGATAATGAACAAACAAACTCAATTGTCTCGTGTGTTAATTTGACGACAATTGATGACGCAGAACGCTCTATTATAATGAGCGCTGCCCAGCTTAACACACCCGATTCGGAAAACTCAAGTAATGTAAAGACAAATTTGTCTAATGAAAATGAACAGATCACACAAAGTAGGACAGATTCATTTAATTCCGAAATAATGTCTGACAGTGTAGGTCCGACTGATAATCCTTTTTGTAAACTGCAGAATGACCAAATGGTCACACAAAGCGCAACAATTCCAGGTACACAATCAAACAGCACAGATAATGGAGTAGGTAATGCTACATTTGATTTGAATCAATTTATGGCAATAATGCTACAATTTAAGAACGATATTGGTGTAGATATCAAACAACAGAGTCTAGATAACAAACAATTTAAAGAGAATTTCAAACAACTTAGTGAACAGGTCAGACAACAGAGTGAAGATTTTAAACAACTTAGGGAGCAGAACAAACAAGATAATGAAAATCTCAAACAACACTTAAATGAAAAATTAGACGACAATTCCAGACAGTTAAATGATAAATTAGACGACAATTCCAGACAGTTAAATGAAAAATTAGACGACAATTCCAGACAGCTTAGTGAACAAATTAGAGCCGTTGCCGCGCAGTGTCATGACACTAAGGAACAGTTGCGAGTGGAAATTGAGGCTTGTTCACGAAAAAATAGCGAAGAAATTAAGTCTGTTGCGCAAGAATTAAGGGAAATGCAAACAGCCGCAACAGAAACACTCAGAGACGAAATTAGCGGAGTCGCTAAACAATGCTCTGAAAAAGCTACACAATTACGGGACGAGTTTAAAGCAATGACGGTAGAACTTTCGCGCACAATGGATCAAAAGATCGACGCGAAATTCGACCAACAGAACACTCAGATTAACGAGCGCTTTAATCAGCACATACAGAACAGTGATACGCGTTTCCGCAGATTTATTCAGGATCAAAACAAAGTAAAACGACAAGTCATGGAAACAATCACTGCACAAAGACAAGAGGACAAACGTAAAATATTCGCGAAAGCGAAGACGTATGTAGACAATAATATTACTACAGTGTCCGACAAAATTAATACCATAGAACAATTGAACGCGGAATTACGGGATGAAATTTATGACCTTAAATCAAAAACAGATACACACACAGTAAATATTCAAACAGTGACAGATAGATTCGAACAATTAGATCTAACACAGGATTGCGATGTCATCAAAGCTGATGTTAAAAAACTGAGCGAAACTACGCGTAAGTTGCAAAAACAGATTAATGCGTCTGATTCTAAAACCGATGATCAGGCAAAAATACTGACTGAAAAATATGATGAATTGGCCAGTCGTATTGATGCTATCGAAAGTGCTAATGACAATAAATCAGACGATACTTCACCGGTTTCATTTAATCAAACACCTGAATTTCAAAATTTACAGCAGACAATTAATGAGATCGATTCATCTAACAACACGTTACGTAGGAAGTTGTCAAGTTTACAACAAGAAGTAACAGAAATGAAAAACACTTCAGTTAGTAACACACAACAGACACCACTTTATGAACATTTGTCAGATACACGCAGCGCGTATAATTTGGGTAATCTACAGAGAGTACGGGACTTAGATTGCGATCAACCACAGTTCAATAGATTCTCTTACGATCCTGAACATGTTCCATCACACAGAGATGATAGTTTCGACTACAAACATTTTCTGTCAGTGAGAAAGTTTAAAGTTTTTAAAAACGATAGAACGCAGATTCACCCACTGGATTGGATTCAACAATTTAGCTTTGCTCTTCCACCGAATTGGCCTGTAACACACAAACTTGAATTTATTTGCAGCTTTTTGGAAGGCGAACCGGCAACTCGTATGAGACCGATCGAGAGACAGTGTTACTCGGTAGAGGAATTTCAGAATGCTTTTCTGTCAGCGTACTGGTCGAAGACGACACAGCGCGGAATTAAAGACCAACTAATTAGTTTGCCAAACTATGAAAACTCAAATTTTCCCAGTGTAACGCAATTTTTTGAGCACATGGTACAACAAAACCAGTACCTAAGTGAACCGTACAGTGAATCCGCACTTATACAACTATGCATCTCTAAATTACCACGGTCATTACGAGTGTCACTTCTAACGGGCCAGCAAAAAGAAAACATTTCAGCATTCAGAGATCTTTTACAGCTCTTGGAAGTACAGCAATCTGATTATTCTTTTGTAAACAAAAACTTTTCTTATAATAACCAAGGTCAACAAAAGTACAGCAATTATGATCAGACACGTAATTTTAATAGGAAAGATAACAGACGCTTTAGGAACGACAACTACCAAAATTCTAATAACAGCCAAAATTCTAATTATCAATATCGTCAAACTTTTCAGCAACAGGAACCGCACTTTAGTAACAATAGAGGTATTTCACAACAACAACATCAAAACCAGCCGGTTAGCATACCTAACCAACAATGGAATGCACAAGGTCAACCAGGCTTTCATGTTTCGCCGCGTGGACGTATAGTCCCTGGTCCAACAAATAGTAATGGACGGCAGCAAGGAAACAACTACGTACAAAGAAGACAGTATTTCAATTCTCATCGCAATGCACCGTATAGGAATGACTATTACGACAGACGTAAAAACGATGAGCACAATTACCAGCGTACATATAATAACAGTCGGTCTCACCAACGGCAAAATCATACGCAAGAACATATTCGCATGAATGAACCCGACAGTAGGTACCATCCAGAGCGTAACACGTCTGGGAGGAGTAATAGGACAGTTCAAATAGTCGAAATGCCACAGAATCCTCCTAATAATAATAACACGTCAGATAGAATCTGACTAGATAATGTACAGGACGCATCTTCCAATAATACAAGCACTACCTTAGACACGCAAAATGTTGTTCACGAAAATGTAATTACTTTTGACGACATCAGAGACACTCTTTTACAGGAAAGACCAGTTATTCAGAAAACCATTTCACATCCTGTTATCGAAATTAAAATTGGTTCATCGAAATTCTCAGCAGTAATTGATTCCGGATCACCAATATCAGTAATAAATGAGGAGACTTTCAACGAGTGCAACAAAGAGAATACCTATCCGACATTACCTTTAGGCAAAACAAAAGTGAAAGGAGCAGTACCGAGTAAAGGAGTAGACGTCAAATTACAGACGCATTTATCATTTTGTATTGCAGGTCATACTTTTCACTCTAATTTTTGGATTGTTCCTTTATTGACAACAGACGTTATTTTAGGTACGAATTTTCTGGTACAACACGACGCAGTTATCGATTTTCAAAATTCTTATTTAATGTTAAAGGATGAAAATGTACAACTTGCTTTAGAATTTCAGCACTCATTATCTGCGGAAGAACAAACAATTAACCGCACAGAGGTCATTTCCGCAACACGTGACATAGACTGTAATCCCACATTGTTCACGGATACGTACGTACACAACTATAATACTCCAGACGAAGTGGACTACGACGTAATACAAATGATTTCCGATAAAGTTAGACAAAGCAGTGCAACTACAGACGACGAACGAAAGCAATTACTCAAAATTCTTTTACAGCAAGCTCCAGTTTTCGACAACATTCCTGGTACTATGTCCGGATTTATGTATGAATTTCAAGTCAAACCGCACGACACATTTAAAGCAAAGCATTATCCCATTCCGTATATTCACAGAGAACAAGTTAAAAAAGAATTGCAGGATATGCTCGATCAAGGAATTATTGAACCAGCAGTTAGTCCGTACATAAACCCGCTACATATTGTTAAGAAAAAAGATGGCTCACTTCGCCTTGTACTTGATTCACGTCACATTAATGACATTATTATTAATGAAACAGATCGACCACAGACACTAGAGGAACTTTTACAGAAATTTCATGGTACTGCTATTTATTCTACATTAGATTTGAAATCGGGATTTTGGCAAATTCAACTTCATCCAAATTGCAGAAAATATACAGCTTTTCTCTGTTTCGGCGACTGTTATCAATTTTGCAAATTACCGTTCGGCTTAACTATTTCTTCTGCAGCTTTTATTCGCGGTTTGAACACAATACTTCCGACAGAACTTAAAGACAGAATCACGACGTATGTAGACGACATTCTTATCGCAGAAGCTAACTGGTCCGAACACAATCTGATTCTTGAACAACTGTTACAAACTTTTCATGCACAAGGACTTACAGTTAATCTTAGTAAGTCGCATTTTGGCAAAACTTCTATAAAATTTCTTGGACACGTGATTTCAGCAGAAGGCATTGCACCTGATCCGGAAAAACTTCAAGCTCTACGTGACATTACTGTTCCTACGGCGAAGAAGCAATTACGCAGTTTTTTGGGTTTAATTAACTTTTTTTGTAAATTTATTCATCACTCTGCTTTAGACACACCCAGATTGTGCCAATTAACAGGTAAAAACACTATTTGGTCTTGGGATAAGCAAGCACACTCTGAATTCATGAACCTGAAACATGCTTTGTTGAATGCTCCACTTTTATCGCACCCAGATCTTACTAGAAATTTTTCCATTGCTACCGACAGTTCCAACACCGCTTTAGGCGTACACATTTTCCAGGAAATCGAAGAAGATGGTTCTACAGTAATTAAAAACATCGCATTTGCAAGCCGCATTTTTGTCACCCGCTGGACGAAATTATTCTGTTACATAACTTGAAACATTATGTGTTGTATGGGCCTTTGCGAGATTTCGGCACTTTCTTTATGGCAGACACACCACCGTTTACACAGACCACAGAGCGATACAATTTTTACTTTCGGCTAAATTCACTCACGACAGATTAAGTAGATGGAAACTTTATTTACAAGAATTTAATTTTACAATAGTTCACATTCCTGGCACACAAAATGTTATAGCAGACGCACTATCGCGTTCTCTTGGCAACAATCAGCAAGACGTAGCAACCAACTCGTGCAAAACAAATTTCAGTGTCATGTACATTCAACAAGTTGCATTTGAAAACTTTATTTCATCGTCATTACAGGACATAGCAAAGGAGCAAAATAAAGACAATGTGTGGAAAGAAATTAAACAGCTTTGGCAAGATAAGAATAATGTTACGATTAGGAACCACTACACAGTGCGCAATGACATTCTGTTTCGCCGCTCTCATCCAGACAGCAACAATTGGTTATTATGCATTCCTGACGAACTGGTTAACAAATTAATCTGGTACACTCATCTAAGTTACGCACATTACGGAGCACGAAAATGTTTTCTTATACTGAGACAGAACTGTTATTTTACCAATATGGAGAAACGTATACGACGAGTTTTAGCGTCTTGTAAAATTTGCCAGAAAGCTAAATCAGACACCATTTCACATATTCCTCCTTTATATCCCATTATACCTGTTAAATTAAGACACATGGCTGCAGTAGACATTTTTGGTCCGATTCCCAGAACTAACAGAGGTTTTTGCTACATCTTTGTCGCTGTTGAGCTCACTTCAAAATTTGTTACTTTCACTCCATTACGCAAAGCTACTGCTAAAACTGTTTCGAAAGCATTTGTAAAACATTTTCTATCTCATGTAGGGCATGTAATGAAAGTAATTTCTGACAATGGATCTCAATTTCGTAGTAGCGTATGGACACGCATGTTACGAGCTAGAAACATTTCTCCGATCTATATATCCAAGTACCATGCTTCTTCGAACCCCTGTGAACGATTAATGAAAGAAATTGGTAAGCTGTGCCGAATATACTGCCACAAAAGACATATTGATTGGGATACATACATATTCTCATTCCAAGATGTAATTAATTCCATACCAAATGAATCCACTATGCTATCTCCGTCTGTTATACTGAAAAATGCTGAACCACCTAACAAAATTAAAGAATTAATAACATTTCCGACATCTCGTCGATTACGACACCACGAAATAATTGACATTGCGCTGAACAACATCAAACGTGCCGCAGAGCGCCGGAGAAGACAGCAAAAACAGGTTTGTACACGCCGTGACTTTCACGTTGGACAGAAGATATTAGTACGTACACACTATTTATCCAACAAATTAAAAGGTAAGTGCAGTAAATTTGAACTTCTATACGCAGGTCCATATCGGATTCGCAGCATCCCTCACCCCAATGTTGTACACGTCGAAACTTTGAGAACCAGAAAATCGAAAGGCAATCACCATATCTCAAACATTAAACCGTTTATTGAATGAAGACACTTTATGATTCAACACACTATGATGCCATTTACTAATGCAATTATATTCACCTGACTAATTACTGATGATTATCGTATTTTTTCTTGGCAAGTGCCCGGCAAGGTAAGGTTAGCAGGTCGCTTTTCTTGTTGTTACACATCAGACCGTGCATATTTTTTCATACTTACGTATTTTATGACTAATTATGCAATGTTAGCTAATGACATGTTAATTTCATTACATTTTTTTTCATTAAAGGCTTTAATTCTCGCCTCTATTAACTACACTACATACAAGCTGAACACAACGAACGTCACATTTGTCTTTTTATGTACGATTGTATTCCAGTTTTGTTAGTATGCACTGTGAAATAGTTAAGATATAACACACACCAGTTGACTTTGACATTTTTTTTGCCTTATGACATCTCAACATCGTGACTGTTTTACATTTTTTGCTGCTGCATTGTGATATTCTCTGTACATTTTGGCTTTGAACACTGTCAATGTCTTTGACATATTACGTTTTCTGTCATGTTATGCTGTATGCTTAATTGTGTCACCATAAACCAGTCATTATTTAGTGGGTATATGATTTAAATGCAAGACATTAATCTTTGTTCATCAATTTCAGAAAGAAATGATGCGTGTAAGAAATAAATTCAACAGAAACGGGAATTTCACCTAAGGAATAAACGAAAGAAGATGCAATAACTTTATGAGGAAGAGTAAATGGATCAGGATTAACAAGCATTAACAAGAATATACTATACTCATCGTAGAATAGCAGTCTTAACTAATTTTTTCTTTCAGAATACAAGGTGATTGATGCAGGCTGTCAGAGAGAACTACACATCTTAGTTTTAGTGATGAAATATGCTAGAGATAAGGAATAGTTATGTAACGAGTAATGAAGTGATTTTTTGCAGATGATAATGAATACTGATGAATAAGGATGAAGGATATGGTATTATGGATAATGAAGTTTTTTCTTTACAGACGAGGATAATGTTGAAGTTATGTATTTATGCTATGTAGTTATTTAAGTATTTGTTGCAGTTTGTTTTGACAGCAGGTGTTACATTGCATAGTAGGATGACAGAAAGTTTTGGAAAGGACAGCTATGGAACACATTTTATACACATTTCACTACCTGTTAATTCGAAGTTCACTACTTTTCAGCATAGTGTGCGTTTCTTCTTTCAGGTTAATAATCCATTTTGTATTTTTTTCAGGAGAAGTTTTTCATGATACTTACTAAACCAGTTACTTATTATACCGGTTCTAGTACTTGCATTTTTATTTTTTACCCATTTGTGTTTATCATTTATAAATGTGATCACATATACTGCCTTGTTACATAACCTTGCTACAGCTGACTCATGACGAATGACGTTACCTATCCTCATTTGCAGCAATAGGTCAAAGCAAATAGTGTTATGCCTCAGCAATTAATTATCGATCTCAACGCAATGCATTGCTAACAAAAAAAAAATGTATTACCAGTCGCAAGTAGTGATACCAGTTTGAGAAAATTCTGAATAATACTGATTAGCTCTGAATAGTATGTCACTTGAGTAATGACTTCTTAATGAGACAAAAAAAAGTATATATTTAAAATAATGCTTTGTCACTAGTTAATAACTGCCACTGTTTATTGTAATGAGACTACTTATAATGCCTATGATTACTAATGCTACGACTAATTAACTGATTTTAATAATGACTTTGTAATGATCTGAATACTACTGAAGGAGAAACACTGTTTATTGTAATGAGACTACTTATAATGCCTGTGATTATTAATGCTATGACTGTAATTAACTGATTTTTCTTCGTGATGATCTGAATAATACTGAATGATGAACTATGTTTTATTCCATTCAATACTTGCTGGCCACTGAGTGCCAATAATTAATGTCACTTGAAGAATTGTTATTAATTATGCCATTAGTTAGCCCTTTTTTTTCCCATGTTGAGTTTTCATGTTTTGGTTAATGGCCAATGAGTGCCAATAATTTGTATCACTCAATGTATTATGTTAATGCTAGGCCAATAATTGACTCTCCTTTTCAACTAAGACTTCTGATGAACATTATTCTGTCATACTAAATATACTTTGTAACTGGCCAAGGACCACCACTGTTTATTGTAATACGATTACCCATGATGCCAGCTAGTGATTCTTAATAGATTGGAATGACACATAATTAATTAACTATGGTACTGTTTAATAATGCTTTGTAATTAGGAGAAGACTAATAATTCTTACTATTGGAATGACAAATGATTAATTAACTGTAATTAGGAGAAGGTTAATGATTCTTAATTACACTCTGTAACTGAAAAGAACGCGATTATTTAATAATGCTTTGTAACCAGGAAAAGAAGGCTACTGATTCCATGTAAAACAATTAATGAACATTTTTCTGTAATACTACATACTTGGTACAGAAATGTTCAATAACTGGGCTATGAATGCCACAAACTAATTAAGTCTCTAATTGTCAATATTATGTGACTTGATGTCCTTCACCTCATAAGCTGACTACCCTGAATTATTGCAATGTCCATTTGTCCTGTTTATCCTAGTGATCATGGAGTACTATCTTTGGTTTTGCACTAATTCTACGTTGGTGCGCCTTGTAAGAGCGTGGTGTTGACACGACATGCTGTCCACCACCGTGAGCGATGAAGACGTTATTATGGTCGCACTGTTTGGTGTACCTAATGTACTGCCAAAATGAAAACATGGAACATTACTACGACAGTTCAGTGTCTTGGCTACACTGATAAATTCTGATGGGAAAAGAACTTCAAGTTGTGTCACTTGGTGTTGCACTTCTGTGGAAAGATATGGACTTTCAGAGCAGCTGTGTGCAATCTAAAGTGCTACAACCATGATGCAATCCTTCCTTTTCCTATCCTGATTCTTGTCACATAAAAAAAAAAAAAAAAAAAGCTGAACTCCAGTGCGAGTACACTTATGTCACTGGTCGACATGATTTTTTGCCATTATGTTTATTTGTTGTGAAAATGCTAAAGACATTTTTTCAGTGTGTGTGCACTTTGGACATGATTTTTTTGTCATTATGTTTATTTATTGCGAAAATGCTAAAGACATTTTTCGATTTGTTCTGAAGTACAGTATACAGTATACGTATGTACACTCTTGTCTTTTATATTGTATATACATTTTTATTTTTATGATATGTTCTGAACTACAGTGCATGTGCACTTCTGTTAGGTGTTAATATGTTTTCTACTGAACTTCAGTGCCTGTACACTTATCTCATTTTTCAATATGTTTTCTACTATTCTGTATATTCAATACTTTAATGCGAATGCACTTATGCCATTTGTTACTAATTGTACATACATTTCATCAATTACTGATATGTTCTCAACTGCAGTGCATGTGCACTCATGTCACTTGTCAACATAATATTTTTTTGCCGGTCTGTTTATTTGTTCCGAATATGCTAAAGAATTTTTTCAGTGCCTGTGCACTTTGTTATCTGTCAAATAATTTGTATATACATTTTTCTGATTTGTTACTACGTTTTGTACTCACATTTTGTCTTTGTCTGATATATCTTGTACTTAGTGCGTGTGCACAACATTTACTTTATGTACTACATCTAATTATTCTGTAAATTGTAGAAGTTTATTAGTTAATTAAAAATTTTGCCGCGATTGGCAAGTCCAAATGACTCACCATCGCTGCCAAATTTTTGCCCCCCCAGTGGAGGGTTATGAAACACGTATGTAACATAGCAGCGATGGCGAGGCATTGTAGCATCTGTGACCAGAGAGTATGCGCTTGACCGCGCTAGTGTTGCGAGCGGTTCTCAGTCTGTCAGTCAGTCGTTGCGAGTCTGTAGCTCTGTCTAGTTGAGAGCAGTACTCTGTCAGTAGTCGTCGCGTGCTGTACGCTAATAGTCGTCATGCAGAGCGGTCGGTCAGTAGTAGCAGCCCAGTGCGGTTGTGTGATGTAGGCGGTCGGCAACACTGGTCAAGATGGTGGATAAGGTATACTGTTAATTAATATAATCATTAGATAATGAAAAATTTTATTTATTGTAATTATTGTCCAACAAGTCCCCCAATAATAATTTTTATTTCAAAA
Organism: Schistocerca piceifrons; assembly: GCF_021461385.2. NCBI lineage: Eukaryota > Metazoa > Arthropoda > Insecta > Orthoptera > Acrididae > Schistocerca > Schistocerca piceifrons. The sequence continues at coordinate 583,772,493 of NC_060140.1, read as the reverse complement.
GCATTTTTTCAAAAATTTAATTTTTATTGAACTAAAGATTTCGTTGCACTTCCCATTTCACTCCACTTCTTTTAAAGAAAATTTTCAGTAAAATCACAAAAAAAAGGAATATTATCATTTGCAATGCAGTTCCTCCAAGCCGTGCAGAAAGATAAGAGCAGAAATGTGACATGCATTTATTCTGAGGTAAGACTTTAACTCTGATTGTTTTACACAGGGCCAAAGACCGATATTTCGGTTTAATTGAATTTTCTTATCACTGAATGGACTTTAATTTTGGTGAAGAATTTATATTTGAGTCAGATTGCGAATTTCACATTTTGTTGCCATTGTCAGTACATTTCATTGTGGGCAGGTTACGCTTAGAGCAATGTCCATTAGGATTTCCAAATAATATTGTCATTAATTTTCCTTTAAATCATTGTGGGGAGGTTACAGGCTCAGCAGCTCTGAAGATGCACCGGTGTTTCATTTCAAGACTCTGGCTGTGTTTACTAGACCTAAAAAAGTTTCATCGAAGGCTTGTACAAGGTGAGACGAGGGTAAAAGCTGTACTGTTGTGTGGCCTTAACTACATGACAAAATTCAGCTATGTCTACAAGAGGATACGTCTGCAGAACGTGAAATTCCTTCAGAAAATGCTGTTTCCCCTCCAGTCTGCGTGTCGACGGCACGGACCTGTTGCCCTGTACGTCAGACGTGTGGCTGTGTGTGTCGCACTCACTACAGTGCGGAGACTGTATAATAAACTACGCAAATAGAGTAGTGCATAACTCTCACAACCAAAAAGTTTCCGTCCGAAGGCAGTATAATCCAAAATCGACATGGCAATCAGGCAAAACCGTCGTGAGCGTTGAGGGGATCATCCCACCGATGAAGTAGGTTGGAGATACCCGTTTGGTAAAACAGCATGCCTGTCCTGCTGCGTGAAGAAGTCTGCGCACATCCTCGTCCGACAGGAATCGTCGACTCTTCAAGACCTTCTTTAAGGAAGGCGTGATAAGTGCAGGGGAGAGATCAGGACTATAGAGACGGTGCTCGAATGTCTCCCATTTGTCCGTAGTGGATGAGGTTGCCTCCTAGATCGACCGGAGTATTGTGTCGAATCGCGACTAGCACGGACCTTCCTTCGCCATTCCACGACGGTTGTTTTCGACGGACGATCTGTGCCATACACATTCTTCATTCTGCGCTGGGATCTATCGGTGTTCGTTCTTCGACAGCCCACGAAAGAATAATAGCACGTTGGACCTGTTTACGTATTTGATAATAACATCTCCATAGTTCATGTTTCGACGTTATCTGAACGCACGCCGGAAAGACACGAATGGCACACTAATCTACATCTACATCTACATGATTACTCTGCAATTCACATTTAAGTGCTTGGCAGAGGGTTCATACATTCTCTCTACCATTCCACTCCCGAACAGCGCGCGGGGAAAACGAACACCTAAACCTTTCTGTTCGAGCTCTGATTTCTCTTATTTTATTTTGATGATCATTCCTATCTATGTCGGTTGGGCTCAACAAAATATTTTCGCATTCGTAAGAGAAAGTTGGTTACTGAAATTTCGTAAATAGATCTCACCGCGACGAAAAACGTCTTTGCTTTAAGGACTTCCATCCCAACTCGCATATCATATCTGCCACACTCTCTCCCCTATTACGTGATAATACAAAACGAGCTGCCCTTTTTTGCACCCTTTCGATGTCCTCCGTCAATCCCACCTGGTAAGGATCCCACACCGCACAGCAATATTCTAACAGAGTACCTACATGTCGTTACTTGTGAGACCTGAGTTTCTCCTGGCGTATACAACTTTCAAATAACTTCCGGGAATTCATCGGGCGACCGCCGATATTTCCGCGGGAGAACACCACGCCATTTTCAAGGCAAACTGCAGCGGACAGCCGGCCAGTGTGGCCGTGCGGTTAAAGGCGCTTCAGTCTGGAACCGCGTGACCGCTACAGTCGCAGGTTCGAATCCTGCCTCGGGCATGGATGTGTGTGATGTCCTTAGGTTAGTTAGGTTTAATTAGTTCTAAGTTCTAGGCGACTGATGACCTCAGAAGTTAAGTCGCATAGTGCTCAGAGCCATTTTGCAGCGGACAGGAAACGCACATGCAAATTTAAAACCTCGTCGTTGCTTATACACTGAGACGACAAAAGTAACGGGACACCTCCTAATATCGTGTCGGACCTCTTTTTCCCGGAGTATTCCAGCAACTCGACGTGGCGTGAGGTCAATAAGTCACTGGAAGCCCCCTCCAAAAATATTGAGCCATGCTGCCTTTTTTTTTATACCGAATTTGGCCGTCTAGGGACCGCGTTAAACAACTATTTTTCAATGTACACTCTTTGACATAAAACTTGACCGGCGGCCGGCCGCTTCAGAGGCTAAGTCCGCGCCGATCGCGACATGGGACAAAAAAACTGGCCAACTCGCTGATTCTCTAAGTCCGGTTATCTGCACAATCTGGCAACACTGTAGACTGCGGCACTTCCTGGAGGAAAACTTGTCCCATGATAGAGAAACGCTAGGCTGATTACGCCTGTGGTCTAGCGGTAGCGTGCGTTGTTTCTGTTCATAATGTCAGTGGATCGAGAGCAGGTGGTATAAAATATTTTTATAGCCTCTTCTGTCTGAATGCTGAAGACGTGAATGTAATGGTAGCGCAGATTCAATCTATTTCGCTTTGTGACACACCGATATCAAAATTTTATCCAGTAACGATTTTGCGGCAGATTTCCTGCAGACTGTCCTCCTCTGGACGCCGTATGCGGCAAAGCTCCGGGATCCATTTGCTGGCTACTGGCAGCGGCCGTGGCGACAGCAGCGGCGCTGCACTCCCCCGTTCTTTATCGAAAGCGCCTGCTACCGCTCATCGCTTTTGATGATTTAAAACGCTTTATTATTAAATGTTGCTCCACAGAAAATTTCTACAATTTCCATTCACGCTCAAAGGCAACGGAGACAGACGCCCTGATTAGTAGGCGGGTATTATATTACATTAATCGGCAAGAGCTGAGTATGGCCCGAAATTAATTTTATAGACTGGGACGAAATTAAACCACCTCACTACATTCGATGAATTTATAAATGCTTCATACCTCGTTTCTTTTCCTTTCAAACTCAATTATTTGTGCAACTTTTGGTCAATGTTTGGATGTTTTCGTCAAGCCAGAGTGAGCGTCTGTGGTGTAAAGTGTATTACAGTTCTTGTTTCATTCCTTATGGTAAGTCTATGCGATAAACTGTGTGAATACCTTGCAATGCATGCTCTGTAGCAGTGCAGGAACACCGCACATTTGGAGTTCCATGTATGGGTTCATGAAGTATTTATTGTTGATCGGAAGTGATAGTTAAGGTCATCAGATTTAAACCAGAAAAATTTGTCGTTTTGAAGGTTTCAGAGAACGGAAAGGAATTGCTAACGCCGGTGTTAGAAAACGTCTACAGTTAAATGCTATTGCAAAAATTTAGAAGAAGGGAACTACATTAATGAACATGTGCACTTCATAAACAACCTTCTGACATGTTAGACCTATATGACGAACAAAGCTCAAATTTATATCGTTGACAGTCGGTTTGAATCTTTTCAGGGTCTATTTTACAGTGAAGCACCTTGGAATTCGCAAAGCAGAAATCCGTGATATTAACTTAATTTACTAAGTCGAAATCGGACGAAGATTGATGTTTAAAGGCATTCTTCAGATTTCGCATAAGAAATTTTTACTAGCAGTTTGCAACTCCATTAATTAAATTGGAAAATAAAAGGTTGTACTCAGCGGCTTCTACCGTGATTCGAACTGCTATGCCTTATAGTACAAGCACTGCAACGCACAAGGGAACCTCTGAGCTAACGACACACTGGCGGCCAGAGGCGGAATATAGTCACTGCGATGTTGCCTGAGCCTCAAAACGCAACCTTAAACACACGAACAGAGGAGGTGGAGATTACTGTTTTAACGTCCCGTCGACAACGATGTCATTAGAGACGGAGCACAAGCTCGGATTAGGGAAGGATGGGGAAGGAAATCGGCCGTGTCCTTCCTAAGGAACCATCCCGGCATTTGCCTGAAGCGATTTAGGGAAATCATTGAAAACCTAAATCAGGATGGCCGGGCGCGGGATTGCACCGTCGTCCTCCCGAATGCACACACAAACAGGTGTTACTTATGTGAAGAACGCCATTCTTGGAGTCCAGAAATTAAATATACTTTCTAATTGTGTCATCTTGCAGTGGATTATATCGTACGAGTCTTCGATGTGGAAAACGAATGTCAAGTGAATTTAGCGAGGTAACGCCGACCTATCAGAGTGTTGACAAATACTTGCTACGACGCTGCCATTTCTCGGCTCTCTGACGAGGCAGCTCTTCAGCGAAATGCTTGCCGTGATTCTCCGATACGGTTCTTCAGAGTGGAGACGCGCGCGCACGTTTGGTTTTTATGCGGCGTTCTCCCCTGATGGTTTCTGACGTCGCCTTCTGGGCTTTGTATACATATGAGACATTCAATTATCATTAATCCAGAATGATACAAGTTTCAGCTTCCGGCGTGGAAGAAGGCTGTTGACGCCGACATTATATCATTTCAACGTAGGGAAAGCAAAACGGATCATTCAATGTTTCTCATTCAACATAAAGCATGTGAGATAATTTTCCGTAACGTTCATAATCATCTAAAAATACAAACGAAGTAAAAATACACCGGAAGCTTATTCAAATTGAATATAACGCTTTGCACCTCGATGTCGAATTTGTCCACTTGCAATCTTTTGCAGCATACACATAGAATGTCATGATTACCACGAGAATGAAGAAATATGTTGGTAAGGATGGAAGCAAGAAGAGACGCAGTCAACAAATATTCTATTCCTCATGGCATTCATTTCATTTGACACGTAAGAAGAGGTAAAGCGGGAATTTACTTTCGTTAACACGAAAGATATGCCGCACATATTGATAACGAGGAAGTCTGCGTCTTCATACGTTTCCTCCTTGAAATCTGTATGCTCTATTATATACTAAGTAGCCCGATCATTGTTTCAGTAATGTTACCCTCTTGTTTGACCCCGTAACGATGAACAGATTCCAAATGCATGTCTCCCTTCCTGGGTTGTTTTTTGTGTTTTATTGCTTGGAATTCCTGAAGCAGACCACTGTGCCTTCCCCCCTCGTGGGTTAGGTCTCAAAACTAAACCGCTTTGTATCCAATGGCATAATTTATTCAGACAGCATCAGCATAAGACTATCAAACAAAGCCTTCCATTTACAGTTGCAGCACTCTAACCAGCACTGACCAAAGTGTAATCCACGGTCATGGTCCTAAATTACCAGCTGTCTGCTACTGTGGCAAAGTCCGTACTACACTGTCGATTCCGCAGCACCATTTTATCTGGTAACACTGTGTAGTTGCACAGTTGTGCTACCAGGTCTGTCCTCACACTGTCAACTTTATGTATCTCACTTCTCCTGTAGCGTAGATCACGAGGAGCCGAAGTAAATGAGTGTATTCTGCATGACGTAACATTCAGTATTCCCTTCTTTCATAGCCACTCTTCATGTGCATCGATACCAAATAGGAATGCGAAAACTCTTGCGAGTGAGAGAATGACAATAACAATCGTAACAAGAACAAGCAAATAATGAATGATGTTTATTCCAACGCAGAACGAGAATGGCTTTAAATATAAAAATCTGTATCTATATCTATATCCATATCTATTGATCTTTGAGTTGGCACAATGCAAATATATTCTTAGCATTTAGTTACTGAATTTAGTTCTGGATGTTTGCAGAGAAAAGGAAAAGTCGGTACTTCTCGCTAGTGTAATATAATGTGAACCAGCAACTACCCTTTCCTTAGAACACGACTCAAGCAGGTCCTCAAGTAGGTAGCAAGGCACTGCTGCATTCTGTTCCCTGACATTGCTCTGATGACGGTTAATGCAGATAGTTCCGATTATGAAATACAAAACGTATTGCAGGTTAGTTCCTAGGATAGTAACATTAAATTTGCGTTGTAGACGGCACATGAACGTGACGACTATCCATATTACTCATCAATATAAAAAGACAATATTTAGGGAATTTAGCAGGATTACTCAAAATGAATTCTGAAATTGGGTGACTGACTGCACAGGTGTGGCCGTGCGGTTCTAGGCGCTTCAGTCTGGAACCGCGTGACCGCTACGGTCGCAGGTTCGAATCCTGCCTCGGGCATGGATGTGAGTGATGTCCTTAGGTTAGTTTGGTTTAAGTAGTTCTAAGTTCTAGGGGACTGATGACCTTAGAAGTTAAGTCCCATAGTGCTCAGAGCCATTTGAACCATTTGAACTATTTAACACAAAATGACATTAAAAATTAAAGTTATTCACGAGCAGCTAGTTGAGAATATGTATGAACATTAAATGACACGACGAACTGAAATAATATGACGAAGAGTTCAGCGCTCACTGGGAATAGAGCCCCACACATATCGTTGTTGACTACACACAAAGAGACGTCAGCTACCGAATTTTTCTCCACCAGCTGCTCAGAATAGCATCTTGAACTTACAGTCATCTCGCAAATAGTTCTGTGTCTCACTGGGAGTTAAAAACGTCAGATATCGTTAGTGTTGACAACGAATGAAAATACATTAAAAATCAAAATTATTATCCACCAGCAGATAGGTGTTCTCATGATAGAGCTTGATAATACATAATTAAATCTTTAGTGCCGGGCCAGGATTCGATCCCATTCACGCGTAATATGTGAAGGTGTTGAGGAATCTGCAGTTTTGAACAAACAACAAATTGTAGCCGAGCTGTATTGCCACGAAGGGGTCAAATTCCGCGTTAAGGGCGGTCTGAGTTGCATTCCCAGTTTAGAACCAATTTTATCGACATACAGAAGCTCAAATAAAAGATGGAATAAGTGTCCTGTGACCATACATAGCGTTTGTGTCGTCACTTGAAATAAATAACTAGTATAAGAAAGGTTACTGGTGATAGAGTTTCTACATGTCGCCACTCCAGACTTTATTGTGGTTCAACCTACCGCCTACTTGGTAAAGAAGGAATATCATCTTTAATGTGAATTTTCAGACCACGCAGCCATTATATCTCCTCCCTTGGTGTAGCCAGGAGAGAATGGAATCTGTCTCTCCCTATCTAAAATCATTGACGGAAGTGGGAATCGAACCCAGACCATAGGTATAACAACCTACCATCCGTCCAACAGACCACGAAATCCTCTTCTCTGCGAGTCATTTTTCTATCGTAACGCAGTTGCGCCACACTGGATGAGAATTCTGACACACAGGCTCCCTGTAGTAATTTGCAGCATGCTCAGTAAATTCATTTACTTGGTTGACCGAATCACCATGAACTAGCTGCCTCGGCTACCCAGTGCATACATTCGACTATTTTGTAATCACAGAAATAAAATCACGTAACTGCCACCTACACACAACTGCCAACAGTGTAGGACGCAGAAGTTTAAATAGGAAGTGTTCCTTTCCACTTGAGCTATTCTATTGCGCTATCTGTTACTAGAAAACGTCGTTCAGTCCAAAAGAAAAGCTGTAACTGTTTGTCTCTCAGAAGTCAAGACCTGGCCATATGCATAATCTCACAGTGCTGTGGAATCCAAAAGTTCTGGAGGAATAGTTACCGAGCTCTGGAGCTGCTGTAACTACGTGTCAGCTTGTAGCATAGATAAGATGTCGCGAGTTCGAATACATTCAGTGCTACATTTTTTAAAACGCAATTCTGCTCTCTGCTGAAGGTATCAATCTAATGGAACTTTGAACATAATTCCCTTCACTTCTCAACCCAAAGTAGTCGCATGTGGAAAAAGGGGTAACTACTGTGACATTTTGTTCTATTCAGGTTTAATAGACAGCAGGCAGCAGATGCATCTCGAAGATGTGCAGGGAGAGCGCATCGTGCCATAATATGTCAGAAAAGTATTTTCTATATTAGCCGTCGTGTGGTAGTGATATTTTAGTCTTCTTCAAACTTTGTTTGACAGCTTTAACTCAGAACAAGTTTTCTACATGCATGTAATCAATAAACTGCATGTGCATTGTCAGACTGTCATAGGTAACATCTGAGAATTCGCATATATCGTTGATGATTAATTTCTCTCTCATGTTTACTATTGTTTTAACAACACTAAAGGAAACCTTACGAAAATTGTGCACTGTATTATAAGAAATGAAATAAAACTAACCATGGTAACCTTACGACGAAAGTATCTGTAAACAAGCATGCCTCTATCGACACGAATTAGTAAAATACTACTCACTTAGATTTTGATTGGGTCTGTGTTTAATTGGTATGCTGTGTCATACTCAAGAGGTATGCAAATGTGGCATTTCATAAATATAGTTAAGTATTCCTAGAAACCCAAAATTCGCTTGTCAGCAGCGGAAAGAGGCCTTACCTGTTGTGCAGCATTGTAAGTTTTTCAACATTGCACTATGAGCTGAAAGCATTTTCTTGCGATTTCCTTATTGATGTTTGATCTGGCTGCTTGTAGCTCTTTCACAGAAGGGATAAAAACGTTACAGTCAGTGAGACTGGAACTGCGAACCGTAACAGACGCTTTTTCACAGCTCAGCACGTTACCACAGAGCTGGCGAGGAGGTATGGGTCTTAGCTTCCTATTACGACGGCAATAGTAACTAGAACTCGTAAACCGCTATTTGAATGTCGAGATTAGTTGCGGTTTCCACCTGCAACGACTTTCCTGGGCTGGAAACCGTAAATTTTCAATCTTTTGTTACCCTACAAGCGATAATAACTCGGATTATTCAATGGAAATGACAGGTAAAATCAAGTGAACTTTGAGGCTTAATTCCGTGCACACCAGGAAGTAACTCGTCGATCACAGGGTTGCCAAACATACGTTGCCTTGTTGCCAAATCTCAGTTACAGTACCAGCAGGAAGAAGACGAACCGATGTGATCCTACAGCGGTCTGGGAAGTGACCATAGCTGGTGTCTCCAAGTCACGGCTGCTACGGCCTGGAATACGTAATGCGTCTGATTCGCTTTCTGTAACTAGGTTTAGGGACTGGAGCGTAGTTACTAATAATACTCAGAACTGACTGCAAACTGAGCATCATAAATCAGTAACTCTCATTGTTGTTTTTATATTTCTTTCGTAAGTGTACTCAAAACTAAGAAAGTCATTCACAGGCGTTTTCGTGCCTCGCCGATAGTCGAGCACAACATACAAATAAAAATAAAAAAGAATGTGTGTGTGTGTGTGTGTGTGTGTGTGTGTGTGTGTGTGTTTGTGTGTGTGAGAGAGAGAGAGAGAGAAATAAAAAGCAATGAGAGAGAGTGTAAAAAATTGTTGTAAAGAAATTGAATCAAGGTATTTAAAGAAATCTTTCATTAAAAAGACACGTTCCATATCATTACGAAATGTCGTATTCATGATCTATGGAACAAGAGTTAATCTAATGTAATCTAATCTAATCTAATCACATCATATTGATGATTAGCAATGAAGAGTCATGAATTACCGAAATTTTGGCCAATACCAGTAACCAAATCTAAACTTGAAAATAAAAGACGACAGTTTTTGTAATAAACCGTGACTCCTATCAAGACCCTTTCGTCCCTGTTATCGAACCACGAAAGATGTCTGATATACCTCCATTCTGAAGTAACAAAGTGTGCATGCATTTAAAGATGAAGTGCATGATGTGAAGTTCTGTGACGGAGATACGAACCCAACACGTAATCCGATTGTTAACTAAGAAAAATCAAATGTTACGTATCGGTTTTTCTTACGAGCCGCTAGGTGTCTGAATCTAAAATAAGGATACAAACTTTTGTGCCTAAGCGACAATCGAACTGCACACCTACCGTGCATCCACGAATATAGCTTAAGTTTCAGTTGCTTACTCATGAACAGTAAGATGTGTGCGTGTTTGACCAGAAATAACGACACCTGTTGCCATTGTTGGAAACACATGAACAGACATTGAAATTGCGCGTTAATTTTCACTAGCAGGTGGTTGTGCACTTGATAAAGCTAGAAATGAAATTATGAATATTTTTGTACTGGATCAGGTTTCAGACCCACATACTTACCTTTGGAGGAGACCTAGAGAAGATTGCAGTCTTGGGAAAAGGAACGAAATGACTGAACTATACTGTTCCGAGAGATTCAGATCCTCGAAAGAGGAGATACGAATTCGAATCACAGTCCAGCACCAAATTTTTAAACGTCTCTAGTTCAATCAAGTACAAGTAAAATAAGAGCCCTGTCCCTTTAAATGGCTATCGGTTCATCAAATAAAATAAAATTTTCTAATGTAAGTAAGCTTACTGGCGACTGTATTTCTGTTTACCATGACTTCCGCTGTGTCATTTCCCAACGTAAACCGGCTCTGCCCAGTTGGTAATGAAGGAACGTGATGTTTAATGCGGATTCTGGATTATAACGTCTTTCTCTTGAGGTTACCAGAGGTAAAATAAATCTGTTTGTGCCTCTTAAAAGTAAATGCCTGAACCCACGCATTGCACCTGTGATAGCTCGTTCCACCATACCATTGTGGCCACATTACCCAGCCCCAAGAGTGTGCTGTAACGGATGATGTGCTTAGCTTACAAAATTAGTCACGGTGGAAAAAATGCGAGTCTATTAAATGGTCGAGTAGAAGCAAGCTTCTGACGCAGAGATTATGCTATTCTCATGTCATCAGGATGTAAAGACTCTTCTAGGCATCATAGGCTGGATGTGAAGCCATTTTGATTTTTCACAAATTCAGCAAATTTCTTAGTTCGAGAAAATCCACTGTGAAGTGTGAAGTTGCCGGATAATTCGATTATTACTGTTATTATTACTTTCATTTTATTTATACCGCTGCTGTAACACAAGTGCTTGAACATCATTTAATGCCTTTTGGTCACTATAGATGTAGTTTCTCATGAACAGGTTCTTTCCCTGTCTACGGAATCCTTTTCATGTTAATATCAAACACCAGCAATTACTCGTAGATTACTTTAAAACTAAAGTAATTGACGAAGACGTTACTTGGTAACAAAAACGCACTGCCTTTCTTCACTTACTTTCGCCTAGAAATGGCTATCGAGTACTGACAAACCAAAAGGCAAGAGATCTTACTGCCTTCCGATATACGTTGCTGTTAGTTCTTCCACATGATTTGGTCGACATGACCTGTTTCAAGTTGTGTATGACAGACAGTGTTTTAGAAAATCTATTGTTTCCCTTTGAAATAAACAGAAGTATTTTCATTCTAAGCTGCCCAAGTACAAAATTTTCGCAATATTGGTTCAAATTTAATATTCGCTTCTATAATGTAGGAAAGTATTTCACAGTCGCAAAACTCGCATCCGAAACATTGACCTTACACTTAGTCGCTGACCATAAATTCTAGCTCAGAGTGACACCAGTTTAAATAACCTAATGTAGTGAAGACTGTTTGCCAGTGCTCTTTCTCACCGGAAAATACGCAATTCACTCATTTGGCTCCATAAGTACACTGTAACAGTAATTTCTGTGTGAAATTTGTCAGTAAGCTTTTGCCTTCCAACCGGCAAAATACGGCAGAGTACGGCCGGTAAACAATTCACAAACCACGATTTAGTGCCAATAAGACGATTTCTTTAAACATTGTCGAAGCTGAGGGAACTTAGTTTCTGCTTAAATCGTCTTAAGCAGCAACAATCACAGATATCTCAAATAGGAAAAAGCTGAATATCCAGGTACGAAGGTTGTAAAACAAACTTCCCACAGTTTGTGTCAGGTTGATCTTTTCGTCTGATAACACTGCTTAAGTATTTTGTCTAAGAGGTGTCACAAGTAGTATCCTTGTAGCTGTGGGAATCATTGGTTGAAAACGAGTTTAACACCAATGGGTACAGTGCTGCTAAATTTTCACAATTATTATCAACCTAAGTCTGAGTTCATCCACAAACTGAGGCATATTTATAATATTGGAGCTAGACTGTGTATCCTTGTCTTTCTTGAGTGGCCATTGGAAGGCGTTTACACACACGTATACAATACTATGAATACTTCGAACGCTATGGTTAACGTTGCTCTCATAAACTACTTTTTTTTAATTCTTCTGGGTCTTCAGCGTGCAATATGTGTTGTAGATACAGTCTCAGACCAAAAAATTGACCGCCGAGTCGTTCACGTAAGGTGGACAATACAGTCGTGCTCCTCTCAGAATTCTATGTCTGGCAATACGCTCGATCTAGCAACATGTAGACCTGCGGCACTTCCCAGAGGAAGTCTTGACTCCAATCTTAGTACATTACTCTTGACTACGACCGTAGTCTTGAGGTAAAACGCGATACCAGCTAATATGATATTGTAGATTCGCTTGAATTACACTCATAGCTTCAGCACCGAGAGGAAAGGGGCGATAAATATTTTGTCGATATGTGCTTTCGGTCGCCAGACGTCATATTAGCTGATCTCGCGTTTTACCTGAAGACTACGGTCGTGTTCCAGCAGCGGTTTGAATAAAATGAAAGTAATAATAACAGTAATAATCGAATTATCCGGCAACTTCACACTTCACAGTGGATTTTCTCGAACTAAGAAATTTGCTGAATTTGTGAAAAATCAAAATGGCTTCACATCCAGCCTATGATGCCTAGAAGAGTCTTTACATCCTGATGACATGAGAATAGCATAATCTCTGCGTCAGAAGCTTGCTTCTACTCGACCATTTAATAGACTCGCATTTTTTCCACCGTGACTAATTTTGTAAGCTAAGCACATCATCCGTTACAGCACACTCTTGGGGCTGGGTAATGTGGCCACAATGGTATGGTGGAACGAGCTATCACAGGTGCAATGCGTGGGTTCAGGCATTTACTTTTAAGAGGCACAAACAGATTTATTTTACCTCTGGTAACCTCAAGAGAAAGACGTTATAATCCAGAATCCGCATTAAACATCACGTTCCTTCATTACCAACTGGGCAGAGCCGGTTTACGTTGGGAAATGACACAGCGGAAGTCATGGTAAACAGAAATACAGTCGCCAGTAAGCTTACTTACATTAGAAAATTTTATTTTATTTGATGAACCGATAGCCATTTAAAGGGACAGGGCTCTTATTTTACTTGTACTTGATTGAACTAGAGACGTTTAAAAATTTGGTGCTGGACTGTGATTCGAATTCGTATCTCCTCTTTCGAGGATCTGAATCTCTCGGAACAGTATAGTTCAGTCATTTCGTTCCTTTTCCCAAGACTGCAATCTTCTCTAGGTCTCCTCCAAAGGTAAGTATGTGGGTCTGAAACCTGATCCAGTACAAAAATATTCATAATTTCATTTCTAGCTTTATCAAGTGCACAACCACCTGCTAGTGAAAATTAACGCGCAATTTCAATGTCTGTTCATGTGTTTCCAACAATGGCAACAGGTGTCGTTATTTCTGGTCAAACACGCACACATCTTACTGTTCATGAGTAAGCAACTGAAACTTAAGCTATATTCGTGGATGCACGGTAGGTGTGCAGTTCGATTGTCGCTTAGGCACAAAAGTTTGTATCCTTATTTTAGATTCAGACACCTAGCGGCTCGTAAGAAAAACCGATACGTAACATTTGATTTTTCTTAGTTAACAATCGGATTACGTGTTGGGTTCGTATCTCCGTCACAGAACTTCACATCATGCACTTCATCTTTAAATGCATGCACACTTTGTTACTTCAGAATGGAGGTATATCAGACATCTTTCGTGGTTCGATAACAGGGACGAAAGGGTCTTGATAGGAGTCACGGTTTATTACAAAAACTGTCGTCTTTTATTTTCAAGTTTAGATTTGGTTACTGGTATTGGCCAAAATTTCGGTAATTCATGACTCTTCATTGCTAATCATCAATATGATGTGATTAGATTAGATTAGATTACATTAGATTAACTCTTGTTCCATAGATCATGAATACGACATTTCGTAATGATATGGAACGTGTCTTTTTAATGAAAGATTTCTTTAAATACCTTGATTCAATTTCTTTACAACAATTTTTTACACTCTCTCTCATTGCTTTTTATTTCTCTCTCTCTCTCTCTCTCTCACACACAACACACACACACACACACACACACACACACACACACACACACACACACACACACACACATTCTTTTTTATTTTTATTTGTATGTTGTGCTCGACTATCGGCGAGGCACGAAAACGCCTGTGAATGACTTTCTTAGTTTTGAGTACACTTACGAAAGAAATATAAAAACAACAATGAGAGTTACTGATTTATGATGCTCAGTTTGCAGTCAGTTCTGAGTATTATTAGTAACTACGCTCCAGTCCCTAAACCTAGTTACAGAAAGCGAATCAGACGCATTACGTATTCCAGGCCGTAGCAGCCGTGACTTGGAGACACCAGCTATGGTCACTTCCCAGACCGCTGTAGGATCACATCGGTTCGTCTTCTTCCTGCTGGTACTGTAACTGAGATTTGGCAACAAGGCAACGTATGTTTGGCAACCCTGTGATCGACGAGTTACTTCCTGGTGTGCACGGAATTAAGCCTCAAAGTTCACTTGATTTTACCTGTCATTTCCATTGAATAATCCGAGTTATTATCGCTTGTAGGGTAACAAAAGATTGAAAATTTACGGTTTCCAGCCCAGGAAAGTCGTTGCAGGTGGAAACCGCAACTAATCTCGACATTCAAATAGCGGTTTACGAGTTCTAGTTACTATTGCCGTCGTAATAGGAAGCTAAGACCCATACCTCCTCGCCAGCTCTGTGGTAACGTGCTGAGCTGTGAAAAAGCGTCTGTTACGGTTCGCAGTTCCAGTCTCACTGACTGTAACGTTTTTATCCCTTCTGTGAAAGAGCTACAAGCAGCCAGATCAAACATCAATAAGGAAATCGCAAGAAAATGCTTTCAGCTCATAGTGCAATGTTGAAAAACTTACAATGCTGCACAACAGGTAAGGCCTCTTTCCGCTGCTGACAAGCGAATTTTGGGTTTCTAGGAATACTTAACTATATTTATGAAATGCCACATTTGCATACCTCTTGAGTATGACACAGCATACCAATTAAACACAGACCCAATCAAAATCTAAGTGAGTAGTATTTTACTAATTCGTGTCGATAGAGGCATGCTTGTTTACAGATACTTTCGTCGTAAGGTTACCATGGTTAGTTTTATTTCATTTCTTATAATACAGTGCACAATTTTCGTAAGGTTTCCTTTAGTGTTGTTAAAACAATAGTAAACATGAGAGAGAAATTAATCATCAACGATATATGCGAATTCTCAGATGTTACCTATGACAGTCTGACAATGCACATGCAGTTTATTGATTACATGCATGTAGAAAACTTGTTCTGAGTTAAAGCTGTCAAACAAAGTTTGAAGAAGACTAAAATATCACTACCACACGACGGCTAATATAGAAAATACTTTTCTGACATATTATGGCACGATGCGCTCTCCCTGCACATCTTCGAGATGCATCTGCTGCCTGCTGTCTATTAAACCTGAATAGAACAAAATGTCACAGTAGTTACCCCTTTTTCCACATGCGACTACTTTGGGTTGAGAAGTGAAGGGAATTATGTTCAAAGTTCCATTAGATTGATACCTTCAGCAGAGAGCAGAATTGCGTTTTAAAAAATGTAGCACTGAATGTATTCGAACTCGCGACATCTTATCTATGCTACAAGCTGACACGTAGTTACAGCAGCTCCAGAGCTCGGTAACTATTCCTCCAGAACTTTTGGATTCCACAGCACTGTGAGATTATGCATATGGCCAGGTCTTGACTTCTGAGAGACAAACAGTTACAGCTTTTCTTTTGGACTGAACGACGTTTTCTAGTAACAGATAGCGCAATAGAATAGCTCAAGTGGAAAGGAACACTTCCTATTTAAACTTCTGCGTCCTACACTGTTGGCAGTTGTGTGTAGGTGGCAGTTACGTGATTTTATTTCTGTGATTACAAAATAGTCGAATGTATGCACTGGGTAGCCGAGGCAGCTAGTTCATGGTGATTCGGTCAACCAAGTAAATGAATTTACTGAGCATGCTGCAAATTACTACAGGGAGCCTGTGTGTCAGAATTCTCATCCAGTGTGGCGCAACTGCGTTACGATAGAAAAATGACTCGCAGAGAAGAGGATTTCGTGGTCTGTTGGACGGATGGTAGGTTGTTATACCTATGGTCTGGGTTCGATTCCCACTTCCGTCAATGATTTTAGATAGGGAGAGACAGATTCCATTCTCTCCTGGCTACACCAAGGGAGGAGATATAATGGCTGCGTGGTCTGAAAATTCACATTAAAGATGATATTCCTTCTTTACCAAGTAGGCGGTAGGTTGAACCACAATAAAGTCTGGAGTGGCGACATGTAGAAACTCTATCACCAGTAACCTTTCTTATACTAGTTATTTATTTCAAGTGACGACACAAACGCTATGTATGGTCACAGGACACTTATTCCATCTTTTATTTGAGCTTCTGTATGTCGATAAAATTGGTTCTAAACTGGGAATGCAACTCAGACCGCCCTTAACGCGGAATTTGACCCCTTCGTGGCAATACAGCTCGGCTACAATTTGTTGTTTGTTCAAAACTGCAGATTCCTCAACACCTTCACATATTACGCGTGAATGGGATCGAATCCTGGCCCGGCACTAAAGATTTAATTATGTATTATCAAGCTCTATCATGAGAACACCTATCTGCTGGTGGATAATAATTTTGATTTTTAATGTATTTTCATTCGTTGTCAACACTAACGATATCTGACGTTTTTAACTCCCAGTGAGACACAGAACTATTTGCGAGATGACTGTAAGTTCAAGATGCTATTCTGAGCAGCTGGTGGAGAAAAATTCGGTAGCTGACGTCTCTTTGTGTGTAGTCAACAACGATATGTGTGGGGCTCTATTCCCAGTGAGCGCTGAACTCTTCGTCATATTATTTCAGTTCGTCGTGTCATTTAATGTTCATACATATTCTCAACTAGCTGCTCGTGAATAACTTTAATTTTTAATGTCATTTTGTGTTAAATAGTTCAAATGGTTCAAATGGCTCTGAGCACTATGGGACTTAACTTCTAAGGTCATCAGTCCCCTAGAACTTAGAACTACTTAAACCAAACTAACCTAAGGACATCACTCACATCCATGCCCGAGGCAGGATTCGAACCTGCGACCGTAGCGGTCACGCGGTTCCAGACTGAAGCGCCTAGAACCGCACGGCCACACCTGTGCAGTCAGTCACCCAATTTCAGAATTCATTTTGAGTAATCCTGCTAAATTCCCTAAATATTGTCTTTTTATATTGATGAGTAATATGGATAGTCGTCACGTTCATGTGCCGTCTACAACGCAAATTTAATGTTACTATCCTAGGAACTAACCTGCAATACGTTTTGTATTTCATAATCGGAACTATCTGCATTAACCGTCATCAGAGCAATGTCAGGGAACAGAATGCAGCAGTGCCTTGCTACCTACTTGAGGACCTGCTTGAGTCGTGTTCTAAGGAAAGGGTAGTTGCTGGTTCACATTATATTACACTAGCGAGAAGTACCGACTTTTCCTTTTCTCTGCAAACATCCAGAACTAAATTCAGTAACTAAATGCTAAGAATATATTTGCATTGTGCCAACTCAAAGATCAATAGATATGGATATAGATATAGATACAGATTTTTATATTTAAAGCCATTCTCGTTCTGCGTTGGAATAAACATCATTCATTATTTGCTTGTTCTTGTTACGATTGTTATTGTCATTCTCTCACTCGCAAGAGTTTTCGCATTCCTATTTGGTATCGATGCACATGAAGAGTGGCTATGAAAGAAGGGAATACTGAATGTTACGTCATGCAGAATACACTCATTTACTTCGGCTCCTCGTGATCTACGCTACAGGAGAAGTGAGATACATAAAGTTGACAGTGTGAGGACAGACCTGGTAGCACAACTGTGCAACTACACAGTGTTACCAGATAAAATGGTGCTGCGGAATCGACAGTGTAGTACGGACTTTGCCACAGTAGCAGACAGCTGGTAATTTAGGACCATGACCGTGGATTACACTTTGGTCAGTGCTGGTTAGAGTGCTGCAACTGTAAATGGAAGGCTTTGTTTGATAGTCTTATGCTGATGCTGTCTGAATAAATTATGCCATTGGATACAAAGCGGTTTAGTTTTGAGACCTAACCCACGAGGGGGGAAGGCACAGTGGTCTGCTTCAGGAATTCCAAGCAATAAAACACAAAAAACAACCCAGGAAGGGAGACATGCATTTGGAATCTGTTCATCGTTACGGGGTCAAACAAGAGGGTAACATTACTGAAACAATGATCGGGCTACTTAGTATATAATAGAGCATACAGATTTCAAGGAGGAAACGTATGAAGACGCAGACTTCCTCGTTATCAATATGTGCGGCATATCTTTCGTGTTAACGAAAGTAAATTCCCGCTTTACCTCTTCTTACGTGTCAAATGAAATGAATGCCATGAGGAATAGAATATTTGTTGACTGCGTCTCTTCTTGCTTCCATCCTTACCAACATATTTCTTCATTCTCGTGGTAATCATGACATTCTATGTGTATGCTGCAAAAGATTGCAAGTGGACAAATTCGACATCGAGGTGCAAAGCGTTATATTCAATTTGAATAAGCTTCCGGTGTATTTTTACTTCGTTTGTATTTTTAGATGATTATGAACGTTACGGAAAATTATCTCACATGCTTTATGTTGAATGAGAAACATTGAATGATCCGTTTTGCTTTCCCTACGTTGAAATGATATAATGTCGGCGTCAACAGCCTTCTTCCACGCCGGAAGCTGAAACTTGTATCATTCTGGATTAATGATAATTGAATGTCTCATATGTATACAAAGCCCAGAAGGCGACGTCAGAAACCATCAGGGGAGAACGCCGCATAAAAACCAAACGTGCGCGCGCGTCTCCACTCTGAAGAACCGTATCGGAGAATCACGGCAAGCATTTCGCTGAAGAGCTGCCTCGTCAGAGAGCCGAGAAATGGCAGCGTCGTAGCAAGTATTTGTCAACACTCTGATAGGTCGGCGTTACCTCGCTAAATTCACTTGACATTCGTTTTCCACATCGAAGACTCGTACGATATAATCCACTGCAAGATGACACAATTAGAAAGTATATTTAATTTCTGGACTCCAAGAATGGCGTTCTTCACATAAGTAACACCTGTTTGTGTGTGCATTCGGGAGGACGACGGTGCAATCCCGCGCCCGGCCATCCTGATTTAGGTTTTCAATGATTTCCCTAAATCGCTTCAGGCAAATGCCGGGATGGTTCCTTAGGAAGGGCACGGCCGATTTCCTTCCCCATCCTTCCCTAATCCGAGCTTGTGCTCCGTCTCTAATGACATCGTTGTCGACGGGACGTTAAAACAGTAATCTCCACCTCCTCTGTTCGTGTGTTTAAGGTTGCGTTTTGAGGCTCAGGCAACATCGCAGTGACTATATTCCGCCTCTGGCCGCCAGTGTGCCGTTAGCTCAGAGGTTCCCTTGTGCGTTGCAGTGCTTGTACTATAAGGCATAGCAGTTCGAATCACGGTAGAAGCCGCTGAGTACAACCTTTTATTTTCCATTTTAATTAATGGAGTTGCAAACTGCTAGTAAAAATTTCTTATGCGAAATCTGAAGAATGCCTTTAAACATCAATCTTCGTCCGATTTCGACTTAGTAAATTAAGTTAATATCATGGATTTCTGCTTTGCGAATTCCAAGGTGCTTCACTGTAAAATAGACCCTGAAAAGATTCAAACCGACTGTCAACGATATAAATTTGAGCTTTGTTCGTCATATAGGTCTAACATGTCAGAAGGTTGTTTATGAAGTGCACATGTTCATTAATGTAGTTCCCTTCTTCTAAATTTTTGCAATAGCATTTAACTGTAGACGTTTTCTAACACCGGCGTTAGCAATTCCTTTCCGTTCTCTGAAACCTTCAAAACGACAAATTTTTCTGGTTTAAATCTGATGACCTTAACTATCACTTCCGATCAACAATAAATACTTCATGAACCCATACATGGAACTCCAAATGTGCAGTGTTCCTGCACTGCTACAGAGCATGCATTGCAAGGTATTCACACAGTTTATCGCATAGACTTACCATAAGGAATGAAACAAGAACTGTAATACACTTTACACCACAGACGCTCACTCTGGCTTGACGAAAACATCCAAACATTGACCAAAAGTTGCACAAATAATTGAGTTTGAAAGGAAAAGAAACGAGGTATGAAGCATTTATAAATTCATCGAATGTAGTGAGGTGGTTTAATTTCGTCCCAGTCTATAAAATTAATTTCGGGCCATACTCAGCTCTTGCCGATTAATGTAATATAATACCCGCCTACTAATCAGGGCGTCTGTCTCCGTTGCTTTTGAGCGTGAATGGAAATTGTAGAAATTTTTTGTGGAGCAACATTTAATAATAAAGCGTTTTAAATCATCAAAAGCGATGAGCGGTAGCAGGCGCTTTCGATAAAGAACGGGGGAGTGCAGCGCCGCTGCTGTCGCCACGGCCGCTGCCAGTAGCCAGCAAATGGATCCCGGAGCTTTGCCGCATACGGCGTCCAGAGGAGGACAGTCTGCAGGAAATCTGCCGCAAAATCGTTACTGGATAAAATTTTGATATCGGTGTGTCACAAAGCGAAATAGAT
This sequence comes from Schistocerca piceifrons, assembly GCF_021461385.2. Classification (NCBI taxonomy): domain Eukaryota; kingdom Metazoa; phylum Arthropoda; class Insecta; order Orthoptera; family Acrididae; genus Schistocerca; species Schistocerca piceifrons. The sequence continues at coordinate 583,751,786 of NC_060140.1, read as the reverse complement.
TGAATCTGCGCTACCATTACATTCACGTCTTCAGCAGTCAGACAGAAGAGGCTATAAAAATATTTTATACCACCTGCTCTCGATCCACTGACATTATGAACAGAAACAACGCACGCTACCGCTAGACCACAGGCGTAATCAGCCTAGCGTTTCTCTATCATGGGACAAGTTTTCCTCCAGGAAGTGCCGCAGTCTACAGTGTTGCCAGATTGTGCAGATAACCGGACTTAGAGAATTAGCGAGTTGGCCAGTTTTTTTGTCCCATGTCGCGATCGGCGCGGACTTAGCCTCTGAAGCGGCCGGCCGCCGGTCAAGTTTTATGTCAAAGAGTGTACATTTCTCCTATTGCGCTCCTCCTCTTTTCTCTTCTGCCAATATGTCTTCATCCTCTCTCTGTGCTGCTCCCTTCGGTCTTCTGTCCACACTGTTCCTCCAGTTCTTCTCTTCTTCACTTCAAATCCTTCAAAATGTTGAATTTTGTCTCTCATTAAGTCTCTGTTGGTTATATCATCTTCTCCTATACCCATCTCCTCTAAGTCTGCTTTGACTTCTTTGAACCAGGTAATTTGGGTTCTGGGGTTCTTGTCAAAAAATATGAATATTTTCTTTCTCAGCCTTTCATCATTCATTCTTTTCAAATGGGCGTAAAAGCTTACTCTTCTCTTCCTCATCGTATTCCCACTTTCTAAATTTTGTCATACACTTCTCTATTACTTCTAAGCTTCCAAGTCCCATTCTCAAACCTCGGCCCAAGTACTCTTCTAATGATTTTTCGCTCCTTTTTTGCTATAGCTTCCATTTCCTTGTTAGTGTTCATTGCTAAACATTCAGATGCATACAGACACTCTGGCTTAATCACAGTGTTGTAGTGCCTTATTATCGCGTTAATTGATACTGACTTCTTGTTGTACACATTCTTTGTTAGCTGGAATACCATTTCCATTTTTCTTGTTCTTGTTTTATTTCCTTCTTTATCTGAAGCATTGGGCTGGATGATTTCCCCGAAATATTTGAAATTAGAAACCTTCTTTATCTGGCCATACTTTGTAATCATATTGTTCGGTGCCTCTTTTACATTGGTTAGGTACTCTGTCTTTTCAAAGGAGATTTTCAGTCCTGCTTTTTCTGCTGTTTCATTCAGAATATTGATCTGTTTGACTGCTTCTTCCAAACTTCCTGCCAGAATCGCTAAGTCATCAGCAAAAGCGAGGCAATCTACTTCTAATCCATCCTTTATTCTTCCTAATCTGATTTTTTGTATTCCTTCTTCAGTCGTTTTCTTCCTCCACTCTCTAATAACTTTTTCTAACACACAGTTGAATAGCGTAGGTGACAACCCATCTCCTTGTCTTAATCATGTTCTGATTTTGAATGGTCTGGATACCTCACCACGGAACTTTACTTTTGCATAGGTATCCGTAAGTGTTTCTGTGACGATTGCGACTGTTTTCTTGTCTGCTCCAAACTCACTAAGGATGATAACCAAGGTTGTTCTGTCTGACCTGTCTGCTGCCTTTATAGCCGTCTATAATTGCGAAAGTGTTGCCAGTGTAGGATGTTGTGCACGAACTGTCCTCTCGATTTCGTCCCATGAATGTTCGATGGGATTCATGCCGGACGATCTGTGTGGCCAACTCATTCGCTCGAACTGTCCAGAATATTGTTCAAACCAATACCAAACAATTGTGCGCCGGCGACATGGCGCACTGCCATCGATAAAAATTCCATAGTTGTCTGGGACATGAACAGAAAATGGTTTCCTAGTAACTGAACATGACCATTCCCAGTCAATGATCGGTTCAGTTGGGCCAGACGACCTAGTCAACTCCATGTAAACACAGCTCACACCATTATGCACAGCTTGCACAGTACCTTGTTGACAACTTGCATCCATGGCTTCGTGAGGTCTGCACCGCACTCGAAACCTACCATCAGCTCTTACCATCTAAAATCGGGAGTCGTCTTATCAGGCCACGGTGTTTCCAGCCTTCTAGGGTCTAGTCGATACGGTCACGAGCCAAGCAGAGGCGCTGCAGGCCATGTCGTGCTGTTAGCAAGAGCAATCGCGTAGGTCCTCTTCTGCCATAGCCCATTAACGCCAAATTTCGCAGCACTGTCCTAACGGATCCGTTCGTTGCATGTGCAACATTGATTCCTGTGGTTATTTCACGCAGTGTTGCGTATCTCTCAGTCCTGACAACCCTATGCAAACGCCGCTGCTCTGGTTCGTTAAGTGGAGGCCGTCGGCCTCTGCTTTGCCACTGGTGAGAGGCACACGCTTGACGCTGTGAATCTCGGAATATTGAATTCCCTATTGATTTCTGAAATGGGATGTCCATTGCGTCTAACTTCACCTACCACTCGGCGTTCGAAGTCTGTTGATTCCTGTCGTGCGACCATAATCACGTCGGCAACCTTTTCACACGAATTACCTGAGTAAAAATAACAGCTCTGCCCATGCACTGCCCTTTTGAATCTTGTCTACGCGTTGCTATGGGCATCTGTTTATTCAAATGGTTCAAATGGCTCTAAGGACTATGTGACTTAACATCTGAGGTCATCAGTCCCCTAGACTTAGAACTACTTAAACCTAACTAACGTAAGGACATCGCGCACATCCATGCCCGAGACAGGATTCGAACCTGCGACCGTAGCAGCAGCGCGGTTCCGTGCTGAAGCGCCTAGAAGCTCTCTGCTAGAGCGGCCAGCCCATCTGTACATAAGGCATTTATAATGCAAGTGGTTCAAGTCAAGATAAAGTATTTCTGAGACACGGAGAACAAAGATACACTACTGGCCATTAAAACTGCTACACCACGAAGACGACGTGCTACAGACGCGAAGTTTAACCGACAGTAAGAAGATGTTGCGATATGCAAATGATTAGCTTTTCAGAGCATTCACACAAGGTTGGCGCCAGTGGTGACACCTACAACGTGCTCACATGAGGAAAGTTTCCAGCCGATTTCTCATACACAAACATCAGTTGACCGGCGTTGCCTGGTGAAACGTTGTTGTGATGCCTCGTGTAAGGAGGAGAAATGCATACCATCACGTTTCCGACTTTGGTAAAGGTCAGAATGTAGCCTATCGCGATTGCGGTTTATCGTATCGCGACATTGCTGCTCGCGTTGGTCGAGATCCAATGACTGTTAGCAGAATATGGAATCGGTGGGTTCAGGAGGGTAATACGGAACGCCGTGCTGGATCCCAATGGCCTCGTATCACTAGCAGTCGAGATGACAGGCATCTTATACGCATGGCTGTAACGAATCGTGCAGCCACGTCTCGATCCCTGAGTCAACTTATGGGGACATTTGCAAGACAACAATCATCTGCACGAACAGTTCGTCGACGTTTGCAGCAGCATGGACTGTCAGCTCGGAGACCATGGCTGCAGTTACCCTTGACGCTGCATCACAGACAGGAGCGCCTGCGATGGTGTACTCAGCGACGAACCTAGGTGCACGAATGGCAAAACGTAATTTTTTCGGATGAATCCAAGTTCTGTTTACAGCATCATGATGGTCGCATCCGTGTTTGGCGACATCGCGGTGAACGCATATCGGAAGCCTGTATTCGTCATCGACATACTAGCGTATCACCAGGCGTGATGGTATGGGGTGCCATTGGTTATACGTGTCGGTCACCTCTTGTTCGCATTGACGGCACTTTGAACTGTGTACGTTAAATTTCAGATGTGTTACGACCCGTGGCTCTACCCTTCATTCGATCCCTGCGAGACCCTACATTTCCTGTACGGCCCTTTCCCGATACAGAAAATGTTCGACTGCTGCCCTGGTCAGAACATTCTCCAGATCTCTCACCAATTGAAGACGTCTGGTCAACGTTGGCTGAGCAACTGGCTCGTCACTATACGCCAGTCACTACTGTTGATGAACTGTGGTATCGTGTGGAAGCTGCATAGGCAGCTGTACCATTACCCGCCATCCAAGCTCTATTTAACTCAATGCCCAGGTGTATCAAGGCCGTTATTACGACCAGAGGTGGTTGTTCTGGGTACTGATTTCTCAGGATCTATGCACCCAAATTGCGTGAAAATGTAATCACATGTCAGTTCTAGTATAATATATTTATTTGTCCAATGAATACCCTTTTATCATCTGCATTTCTTCTTGGTGTAACAATTTTAATGGCCAGTAGTGTATATGAGAATAAAAAATCAGCATAAACTTTACAAACATAATAGACTTTATTTTGAAACAGACAATCGTACTTCACTTGTTCCATCCAAAATGGAGTACATAGAACAAACACTGGAGACTGTAACAATGTTTGAAACGGAAAATGATGACTGGCTTCAGTACTCTCCTTAAAGTAGTCGCAAACAAAGTAGTATAGAATATAACAGTTCCATGTTTAATGTTTCCAATCGTTCTTTTATTTACAACACTTACCTACGTGTTCACACACACAAAAATTCATCAATGTCTTCAGCCTCATTTTCAGCAAACCGTTTTTCACCTGTGTTTGCAATGCAAGGAATATATTTGAAGAAATGGTGCTGAATGGGAAGAAGGCAACAAATCCAACACATGCTTCTTCTTTGCGTCCGTAACTGCACGTCGCTAACCGGAAGAGACTATCTGGTTTTCCTTGTCCTTTTTTCGCCAAATTAATTCGCTGAACTGTATGCCAGGATCGAGGCCGTTTTCATATTTTAGTGACTATGCACATTCATTTTCGTACCCCAGCCACTGAATGTCTAGCCAGTTCACTTTGTGACCATCAACGGTTTTCTTCCGGTTTACAACGGCTGCTTCCAATTTCTTTGTGGATAAAAAGTCAGTGTGCGTCATGTGAACAACTTTAAACGGATTTTTCTTCTTGGATTCTTTCACAAAGGTTATCCAGTCGTCTGGTGCATAAGTATGGGTTTCTATTCTATCCTTTGCTTGTATGAAGCCGAAGTAGAATCATTTGGTAGGTACGAATGCTCTGACAAATAGGATGGTTTATGATTTCTGTTTCCCTACGAGGTTATTGTAACAGGTCCTTCAAAGCAAGTGCCATTTTTATGTTTCGATTATATCCTTTGTAGCTGTCAGAATACAAAACCATATGTTTGCAACTTTTGCATTTTCCTTGAGATGCTTCACTAGGGACGTTGAAATGTCTTGAGGTCCTCTTCCCCTTCTGTTTCATCTAATATGTTCATAAAACCATTCTTTTCATTAAATGAATCTATTCCGAAGTTGTGCACATCAGGTTCGTCTTGTAGTATGCTACTGATGTGCACAGTTCTCGAAACGGGAGTGTCTACTATAGATCAAACGTCAGTATGTACAAGTCATATGAAACATTTGCTGCATGTGATTTCAAATTTTTCTTAGCCTGGGCTGCTTGTCTTGGACGCTTTGGCTTTCCACATCCAGGAAATACTTAAAGTACTTTGATTTCCGATTTCTAGAACCATTTCGCGGCCGTCTCCTTTACTCACTGAATGACTGCACTGATCCCCAAAGATAAAAATTTTGTTGTGAATAGTCACCTAAGTTCCAGAAAGAATAAAACAATTTTCCAGACTGCTCTTCCGTTATTCTTGCAGAGCATTTTAATCGACATGTGCAGATTCTGTTGGTAAAAACTTTTCCTTTTACCAGTTGTCCGTTTATGGTTATATACTCTTGTACAGTGTTTCGGAGGGTTTTCCTTTTGTCAGTCTTTCAAGTCTCCACACTTCGTGTACATTTTCTTCCTCTCTGTTTCAATGGTGACTGACCATTCTCTATGATTCCCTCTCTCAGCCCTTTAACAAATAATATAAAAATGGTAAAATTCGTGAAATCTTAGTGTATTATATTGCAATAACGGTTTTAAAACAGGTAATGTTGTTGTTAAACTGTGTATACAAATGATATAAATGATAAAAACGTGACCTGTGTTTCAGAGTACGTTTTGAATTACATCAGTTTACCTTTATTTTCTTCTGAACATTCATCTCTGTCCATAGTAACGATTATTTGATGTAATGGAGCTACAAAACTTTGAAACACAGCATGCAGTGTGGACTTGCTTCGCTTGTTGTCTAAAATAATAAACAGCTGATTCAGTTGCCAAGTAGAGTGTTGCAATTTGGCACCACACAACTCAACTGGGTCTGCCGAAAAGATCCCGTAATGTAGAGTGTACGACCCCTCCGTCCTCAAAACAAAATTTTTGTGGATTTACACCACTTGTGCTCTGATCGACTCACATGTGCATATCGCCATCCCATGACTTCCGCCACCTCAATGTATAGCCGCATCGGAGTGGTGCTACGTTGCATATACGCTGCAACAGTGCTCTCAAACGGGAACTTCTTGATCACCTCCTTATAATTTTGATCGAAAATCTGCTTCTCTGTACTCTTTCGTACACAGCCATCTGAGTAATGGAGGTAACAGTTAACCTTCGTTGCCTGGGAACTTCAATAGAGATCGCAGTAGCCACAATCGTGAACGAGATTTTTCCGCTTGTGTACAACCTTCAGTCTATCAACATGGTTCGAAGCGTTATTTAAAACTTAGGAAGGGTTGAAGAAGCACGGGAAGTTGGCCGCCGAATCGCGTACATCGTAACAAAGACAGACACATATTTAACCGCTATCGCGTCAGAAAACGTTGAAGCTCTGCTTTATATGATCGCCTGCGGACAACATTATGAGCTGACAACTGCTACCTACTATTTATGGCTCATGGCTCATATCTACGCCGAGCAGAATGCAGCAGAGTCGGGAAGATTTTTCCCTCTCATTAAATACACTGATGGAAAAAAAATCGTAACACCAAAAGATAATTAATGTAGAGTAATGAAATTTCGCTAATAAAAAAATGGTTCAAATGGCTCTGAGCACTATGGGACTTAACATCTACGGTCATCAGTCCCCTAGAACCTAGAACTACTTAAACCTAACTAACCTAGGGACATCACACAACACCCAGTTATCACGAGGCCGAGAAAATCGCTGACCCCGCCGGGAATCGAACCCGGGAACCCGGGCGCGGGAAGCGAGAACGCTACCGCGCGACCGCGAGCTGCGGACGCTAATACAATTATCTAGGTAATACATGTAAGTGATTAACATTACATGATCACAAGTTAATGTAAGAGTGAGATAAGCTATTGCAAATGTGAAATGATGGTACATGAATAACCGGTGTAACCTTCAGAATGTTGAATGCTAGCATCCAAACTTGCTTGCCTGGTGTTGCACAGGTGCCAGATGTCAGTTTGTGGGATGGAGTTCCAAATACTGGGACGTTTAGAAAGGTGTTTGTGGATGACGCTGGAGTTGTCGTCCAATGATGGCCCATATATTCTCGATTGGAGACTGATCTGCTGATCGAGTATGCCAAGGGAACATATTGACACTCTGTAGAGCATGTTAGGTTACAACAGCGGTATGTGAGCGACTGTTATCCTGTTGGAAAACACCTCTCAAAATGCTGTTCATAAATGGAAGCACAACAAGTCGAATCACCAGACTGACGTACAGATTTTTAGGCAGGATGCGTGGCATAACCACGAGACTGTTCCTGCTGTCAGACGAAATTGCACCTCAGACAGTAACTCCAGGTGTAGGTCCAGTGTGTCTAACACCCAGAAAGGTTAGTTGCAGGCGCTCTACTTGCCTCCTTCTAACCAACGCACGCACATCATTGGCACCGAGGCAGAAGCAGCTTTCATCAGATAACACAGCAGACCTCCATAGTGCCGTTCAATGAACTCTCTCTTGACACCACTGAATTCGCAAATGACGGTGGTTTGGAGTCAGTGGAATGCACGCTACAGGGCGGCTGGTTTGGAGCTGCCCTTGAAGTAACTGATTTGTAACAGTTCATTGTGCCGCTGTGGTGCCAACTGCTGCACAACTTGTTACTGCAGATACTGTACGATGCGTTACAACTACGATGGTCGTCCCTCTCGGTAGCGCCATCTGGCCTTCCGCAGTCCGGTAATCTTACGACTGTACAGTTCCGTGACCACCGCTGCCAGCAATCACGTACAGTGCCTACATTCCTGCCAAATCTTTCTCCAGTGTCGCAGAAGGAGCACCCAGCTTCTCGTAGCCCCATTACACGATCTCGTTCAAACTCAGTGAGGTGTTGACAATGACGTCTCTGTCGCCTAAAAGGCTTTCTTGTCTAGTATCAACTCAGCACGTCCAGTCTGACAAGTAACCACGCTCACCACTTTCGCAGCATCTATTTAAATCAATCCTGATTTGCATTCTCATAGTGGCGCTACTAGTGACTGGTTAAGTCTGAATGCATATCATCTTTCAGATGTACAAACACGGCTACACAATTCCTTATCGGTAGCGCGATTTTTTTCCGTCAGTGTAGTTTCCCCGGCTACTCAAAGAAGGATTCCTTTCCTCTCAAGGAATTATTTTTTCTTTTTACCTTAAGTACGACTAATGTTCTCTGAAAACACAAGAAAGTACGGAACACTTTTGGTACAGACTGTTCATTTCACGAGTGGCAACTCTGTGTAAGCAAAAGTATCACATCGCTAATATCATGTAAGTTAAACAGTAAACAGTTTTCAGGTCCATAAAGGTGGTTTGGCATTCAGGGTGACAATTCCAGCAGTTCTGCGCCAGCAATGACGACTGCAGTTTGCAGTATTCAGTTCAGTTCCTTGCAAGTCACTTCGACTGCAGATGATTGTAGCTTCGGGCCCTTCAGCGGCTTATGTTACAGTCTAGATAACTGTAACGCAGCATCATGATCAGTTCACGCTGCCAATGTGACTGCTGGTCGATATTATCGAGTCAATGTTAGGGTAGCTTCTTTCGAATCACGTTCTACGTGATGACTCGTTCATGACTCAGCTAGTTGGGTTCCTGCATGTCTTTTTCCTTTACGCCACAATGACCGATGCAGTCATTTTGTCCGATTCGCAATCGTCTATTTAACTCTTTCCGGTGAAACGGGAGTTTAGTTCCAGTACTTCCCCCTTCCCTTTCCCATGGACTTTCTCGCACCATGAATATTGTATGAATTCTATTGTCCAATTTCCTCTTATCTGCTGGTTGTTCATTCATAAATAAAGCTGTCGCTTTCTTTTCGTCCTTTTTTTTATAACAATAAATGTTGGTTAAAGAGGATCCATCTTTGATTTCAGTACATAGATGAATCCATTAATTCTTTTCATTATTATTAATTTTGGCAACCACACCCACGACTCATTTGTCAGAGCCATTAATTTTCCAATTGTTCCTGTTGCGTACAGTTGTTTACACATCCGCGTCAAAGGGTTAACTCGATACAGATCCCAAGAACAGTTTCTAAGCCGGCCGAAGTGGCCGTGCGGTTAAAGGCGCTGCAGTCTGGAGCCGCAAGACCGCTACGGTCGCAGGTTCGAATCCTGCCTCGGGCATGGATGTTTGTGATGTCCTTAGGTTAGTTAGGTTTAACTAGTTCTAAGTTCTAGGGGACTAATGACCTCAGCAGTTGAGTCCCATAGTGCCCAGAGCCATTTGAACAGTTTCTATTTGGCGGTAGCCCAATGGCGCCTTGAATTCCCCCGCTCGACTTCCAAAGGGAATCTTCCACATATCGCTGGAAACTTTCTACCAGTTGACTGACATCACTGAAACAAACACTGCGTCCATGGCACCAGGTTTTAGGCTTTTGAGGCCCACAAATGCTGCTTTAGGCAAGCGTTCCCTCACACAGTTATTGAAAATTTCGTTGAGAGTTTGAGTTCTTCCATGGACGTATTTAGCAAGCATGTCGTGGTAACTAAGTCTCTGTAGATAGGTTTTATAACGTCTGCTATTGACATTGGTAGGGATTGTTGTATTGTATCATCACGATGACTCAGGGTCCTTTGTACAGAGAGAATGATAGGGGTCCTTGTACTGTATGTGGCAGTCCTGTGAAAGAAGGTAAGCTACACAGCTTTTCACATTTCTTCTAAAATATCAGTATTTCTTCGTATTATTTTGCCCTCACTTACCATCTATATGGGTACAGTAATATGGATTTATGTGAATAAAATAACAGAAAACATTACTTCTAGAAAAAAGTGTCTCCTTCGAGTCACAATGACGAGAAAAATGTAAACACAACGCTGAATTCGAATTCAGTTGTTACCTACATTTGCTTAACACCGGGATGACCAATTTGAAAAGGAATGATAAGAGAATAAATAAAAACAGAGAAAGTCTGCTGCAGCCGAAATACGTACAGGAGAATTGTCAGAAAATGCTCTCTCTTGCCTGTCAACAAACACCAAACATACATTAACCATACATATCATTGTTCAGGAAGAACTGGGTTGTAACTTAGTTAGCATAATAGAAAAAAACTTCCTTATTTCAACAGATTTTCTCTTCCTGGGTTTCTTAAGCTCTGATTAATGACGACTGCATAAGATACAATGTATTTTGCGTCGACCATAGGAACAGCCAACAGTACAACGAAACGGCCAAATCTGAAAAAGAAACCAAAATAAATAAGTCGATCAAAAACATACAACAGGGCTTCTGTCAGCTCACTGACAAACGTTGGGCAGCTTGGCACGTGACACAGATTGCATCCGACCGTGTACTGGCCATCTTGGAGGCGTGCACATGATGGGCAAGACTTGAGAACTACGCAGTTTAATACGATACTACAGTGTCTGTGTTATTCTGATGACGATGCACTGCGGCGACCACAGCCGTTACGAAACAGATGCATTCGCAATTGTGAATAATGTCTACCATCAGCTGTAGAATGGAATGACGACAATAAATATTTGTGTGGGACCGGGACTCGAACCCGGATTTGTCGCTTATGCCGAGCGATCGCCTTACTGCTATCCGTGCATGGCTGACGACCAGACCCAAGCTTCCATATGTCGGCAACCATGCGTCTACAACCTGTACACGCACATCCATCATGTGTATTCACGTACAGATCAGACGTTGTACTTGAAAGTCGCATGCCCGGTAGCGGAAACCACAACAGTTACGAAAGATATCAGATGAATTGGCAATTGGAATGCTAGAACTTTGGGTCTGGCCGGGAGTCGTTCTCGGAGAGGCAAATGGTAAGGCGACCGCTCGCGATCAGCCGGAAATCCGGGTTCGAGTCCTGGTCCCACACAAATATTTATTGTCGTCATTCCATTCTACAGCTGATGGTAGTCTCGCTATGGGTTTCAGAATGCTCTTCCCTCAGCAGTTGTCTCTATTAACGGCCGGTGAAATTACACGGAGATTAGTACAGTACAGAAACAGCGTTCTTGGACAATCTGTATCACGGTATAAGTGTATATGTGCTTGTGTGTGTGTGTGTGTGTGCACTTTATCACGGAATAATTATATATTTTTATTTTTATAATTACATATTTTATGATTTTGGTTGGGGTGGCTTTAAATATTGTGGGCTAGCATGAGACTTTTAATTAACTTATATCTCGATAACACTCGTACGGACATCGACCGCCCCGAAGTACGTACGATATATTTTTTAAACAAGACGCGCGACTCACCGCCTTCTAATAAATACTTTGCGTGAGCGCTGCTATTTAGAAAAGAAATATATGCGTATTCTTACGCAAACTGTAATTATTAATATGGATCTCAGGGGCTACTGGTTGTTTATGTACCAAACTACATAAAGATTAACTGAGATATTGCGGAGCCCACTGGCTAAAAATATTTTCAATCTTTCTTGTTTATTATTTGCAAGGCAAAACTGGAGACAATCTCATCTGCTGTTAGGCGGCCAAAATGAAACATATTGAACTCATTCAGTGCTGTGGATTTTAATAAATGAAATTTATCACTACTGTCTTTAACTTTGAAATTAATGAAAGAGCAAACTTGAGAAGTCTCTCGCATTTACATTTAAGAACATGAGTTGTCAGCATAATGGCCGACGAAATCCTGCTAGGGGAGATGAGCTCGCCTGCACTACGAAGCTGTGTAAAAATCTTGTTAATCGTAAGTAATGTTGCCGATCATGAGAGGTGACAACTAAGTCAATAGTACACACTTTCTAATGACAATTATAAGTACACTACTGGCCATTAAAATTGCTACACCAAGAAGTGCAGATGATACACGGGTATTCATTGGACAAATAAATATATTATACTAGAACTGACATGTGATTACATTTTCACGCAATTTGGGTGCATAGATCCTGAGAAATCAGTACCCAAAACAACCACCTCTGGCCGTAATAACGGCCTTGATACGCCTGGGCATTGAGTCAAACAGAGCTTGGATAGCGTGTACAGGTACAGCTGCCCATGCAACTTCAACACGATACCACAGTTCATCAAGAGTAATGACTGGTGTATTGTGACGAGCCAGTGCTCGGCCACCATTGTCCAGACGTTTTCAATTGGTGAGAGATCTGGAGAAAGTGCTGGCCAGGGCAACAGTCAAACATTTTCTGTATCCAGAAAGGTCCGTACAGGATCTGCAACACGCAGTCGTGCATTATCCTGCTGAAATGTTGGGTTTCGCAAGGATCGAATAAAGGATAGAGCCACGGGTCGTAACACATCTGAAATGTAACGTACACTGTTCAAAGTGCCGTCAGCGCGAACAAGAGGTGACCGAGACGTGTAACCAATGGCACCCCATACCATCACGCTGGGTGATACGCCAGTATGGTGATAACGAATACACGCTTCCAATGTGCGTTCACCGCAATTTCGCCAAACACGGATGCGACCATCATGATGCTGTAAACAGAACCTGGATTCATCCGAAAAAATTACGTTTTGCCATTCGTGCATCCAGGTTCGTCGCTGAGTACACCATCGCAGGCGCTCCTGTCTGTGGTGCAGCGTCAAGGGTAACCGCAGCCACGGTCTCCGAGCTCATAGTCCATGCTGCTGCAAACATCGTCGAACTGTTCGTGCAGACGGTTGTTGCCTTGCAAACGTCCCCATCTGTTGACTCAGGGATCGAGACGTGGCTACACGATTCGTCACAGCCATGCGGATAAGATGCCTGTCATATCGACTGCTAGTCATACTAGGCCGTTGGGATCCAGCACGGCGTTCCGTATTAACCTCCTGAACCCACCGATTCCATATTCTGCTAACAGTCATTGGATCTAGACCAACGCGAGCAGCAATGACGCGATACAATAGACCGCAATCGCGATAGGCTACAATCCGACCTTTATCAAAGTCGGAAACGTGATGGTACGCATTTCTCCTCCTTACACGAGGCATCACAACAACGTTTCACCAGGCAACGCCGATCAACTGCTGTTTGTGTATGAGAAATCGGTTGGAAACTTTCCTCATGTCAGCACGTTGTAGGTGTCGCCACCGGCGCCAACCTTGTGTGAATGCTCTGAAAAGCTAATCATTTGCATATCACAGCATCTTCTTCCTGTCGATTAAATTTCGCGTCTGTAGCACGTCATCTGCGTGGTGTAGCAGTTTTAATGGCTAGTAGTGTATATTTTACTAAATTACAACCAAACTTACATCAAATGTTATCCTGCGCTACAATGGTGGCCTACCTCTAGACGAAACAAAAGCAGGAGAGCTGGTTCAATCAAAGCATTGTCTCTGATCTTCATGGCCTATGTTACACAGAGATTATACCAAAAAACTGTGTTTTGTTAATCACATCGATATTTGTGTTTTGATAATAATAACTTACGCTCTTTACTGTTTGTTATACATCGCGCAGACATATTTAGTCTTTAGATAATTTATTGTTCACACATCTCATAGCAAAAACTTCTTTTCCCTTTCTCAAATGTTCAAATGTGTGTGAAATCTCGTGCGGTAGCGTTCTCGCTTCCCACGCCCGGGTTCCCGGGTTCGATTCCCGGCGGGGTCAGGGATTCTCTCTGCCTCGTGATGACTGGATGTTGTGTGCTGTCCTTAGGTTAGTTAGGTTTAAGTAGTTTTAAGTTCTAGGGGACTGATGACCATCGATGTTAAGTCCCATAGTGCTCAGAGCCATTTGAACCATTTTTTTTTTGTGTGATATCTTATGGGACTTAACTGCTAAGGACATTAGTCCCTAAGCTTACACACTACTTAACCTAAATTATCCTAAAGACAAACACACACACCCATGCCCGCGGGAGGACTCGAACCTCCGCCGGGACCAGCTGTCCCCTTCTCCAAATGTCCATTTATGTGACGTACCGTCACATTGAAGAAAAATAGTTGTCTCTTCGGTGGATGAGTCGTGGGACACGTCATAACTGATGCCAGTGTACGCTTACAACGAAAGGCACCGAGGCAACGAATCCCTCTCGAAAGAGCCTGGTCATACTGTCTCGATGAATTTCTGGTACGTAGCCCATCACAAACGAACTCTAAGGATCTTGCGGCAGATAATTTGCGATCATTTGATCCGGTGACGTGACGCATTTGAATGACTAATTATAGTGAGGCAATGCTTACAACCTTGGGTTTGCATTCGGGAAGGCCAGGGTTCAGTTGCTCGTCTATCCATTCAGCTTTGTGTTTTCATTTGTTTCGTTAGGCAGATTAATATGAATGACGGGATAGATTATTTGAAAGTAATAAGGTCGATTTCCTTTCCCTCCTTTGTCAACTTGAGATTCCGCTCCGCTTCCAATAAGCGCGATGCTGATAGCATTTTAAGCAATACTCCTCCGTCGTATCTTGCTCTCCAATCTAGTGGTGAACTGTACAGTCAACGAGATAATGATAGAACTGACCACAGGTGTACTCCCGGTTCATAGTGCCCAGTGAATATTTCGGTCGTCGGATATGTTACCATCGTCATCTCTCTCTCTCTCTCTCTCTCTCTCTCTCTCTCTCTCTCTCTTTCTCCTTCTTTCTTTCCATTTTATTTTTTATTTTAACATCCCTTGTGGAGTTGAGCTGACCATGGCGCGTACGCTCTTAAGGGCCTAGGTTGTGGCTACATTCTGCTGTAGCCGCTCGACTTATTTGTTTAGTAGAGCAACGGGAAGAGCTATATTTTACATCTACTAATTAAAAATTTACCTGCATGGTATTGTAAATAAATAAATAAGTAAGTAAATAATGTGGAAACCTCCAGCCATCATCATGCGACCAAGGGAAATCTCCAAAAGCCTTGATTGGGGCTGCTGGTGTTTCCACCATTGGTTGCTATTTGAATGCACGTCGCACGTACCTTCAGTGGCACCGTGCTAGGAGCTGAACTTTTCAAATCGCGATTGCGTACCCAGTCGTCCTCGCCGCTTCCCGAAGAGGCGTTGTCTCATCACGTGGCGGTGTTGTCCCTTCCTACTCCACTCCAACTGACGGGCTGGGAGATCGCTCTTTTTTGTTTTTGTTTTTTTATTTTCTAAATAACTTTTCATCCCCGTACAGAAGAGTTCGGGCACACATCTCGCGAGTGATTAGCTCTATTGGGCCTTATCGTTTAATATTTTTCATGAAATTTATTTGCAATTGAGGAACATTTTTGACCTTAGCTGCATAAGGTATTAAGATTTTACATATTGGTGATAAATGAAAATTTGTGCTGGACTGGGATTCAAACGCGGATTTGCCTCCCATTGCGAGCGGTCGCCTTAACTACTTCGGCTATCTGAGTTCGCTTCCAGGAGCAACCCAAACTCCCATATGTGATACTGTATATGATACCATCTCTCGGAACTTTTACTGGATTCCAGCCACAGAGTTTCAGGGCGATAAATGTATTCAACGTTAGTATTCCGTCATTTTGTCTGTCGAGGCTTCTAATAATTAATTTAGCAATGTCTGAAGAAACAGACAGTGTTGGCGATCTTGCAGCTGTACTAAATTTTCGAATCTTTCTGACATTAGCTGCTAGACGTGAAAATATTACATATTGGTGGCATCTGAAAATTCGTGCCGGCCTGGGATGGGGTCGTAGACAGCATGGCGTATAGAAGTTTGGGTCGCTCCTGGAAGCGTGCTAGGATAGCCGAAGTGGTCATGGCGTCGCTTGAACACTCGCAAATCGGGGTTTGATTCCCAGTCAGGTACAAATACTTATGTGTCACCAATAGGTAATACCTTTACGCCTAATGCGGATAAGGTTAGAAAGATCCGGACTTGAAAATAAATGTAATAAATTTAGTACAGCTGCAAGATCGTTACCACGTATCTTCCTTCAGATACTGTTTAAGATATGTAATATTTTTCAGTTTTTTTATTGACAATATACCTATTCCATACTGGATGGGTTCTTATTTCTCCCAATTTCGAAATTTATTTGGAGGATGATGTTGGAGACAGTTCCATATTCACCTTACAGGCAGAGAAAACCTCCTAATTTCCTTATTTCACCACAGCGTGTTTCCACCTTGGCGTGTGGCTGTTGTTTTCTTGGAGACGGCTGTACTGTCTTCGTTCGCGTTACATGTTTCCCTCCTCGAGAGCGGCTCCTTCAGGACTTTTCAGCGCGCCAGGTGGCCTGACTATTTCCCCAGTCTGCGACGTGTGGTTGGTCAGCACAAGTGCAGAAGATCGCTCTTCTGTCTGCGTCGTCCGATCCTCCGATACCAGATTTTTTGTGTGGCCTTCTATCTGCTGCAGCACAGGTGTAAGCCCTGGGATGCACTGTCTTCGTTCACGCTACATGTTTCCTTCCTCGAGGGCAGCTCCTTCAGGAGACTTCAGCACGCCGTGTGGCCTGACTATTTCACCAGTCTGCGACGTGTGGATGGTCAGCACAAGTGCAGACGATTGCTCCTTTGTCTGCGTAGTCCGATTCTCCGATACCAGCTGTGTTGTATGGCCTTCTATGTGCTGCAATATGGGTGTAAGCCCTGGGCTGTACTGTCTTCGTTCGCACTACATGTTTTCTCCCTTGAGCGCAGCTCCTTCACGAGACTTCAGCACGCCGCGGGGTCTGACTACATCCCCAGTCTGCGACGTGTAGTTGGTCAGCACATGCGCAGACGATCACTCTTCTGTCTGCATCGTCCTATCCTCCGATACCAGCTGAGATGTGCGGCATTCTATCTACTGCAGCACAGGTGTAAGCCCTGGGATGTACTGTCTTTGTTCGCGTTATATGTTGCCTTCCTCGAGGGCAGCTCCTTCAGGAGACTTCAGCACGCCGTGTGGACTGACTATTTCACCAGTCTGCGACGTTTGGTTGGTCAGCACAAGTGCAGACGATCGCTCTTCTGTCTGCGTCGTCCGATCCTCCGATACCAGCTGTGTTGTGTGTCCTTCTATCAGCAGCATCATAGGTGTCAGCCCTGGGATGTACTGTCGTCGTTCGTGCTACATGTTTCCTTCCACGAGGGCAGCTCGTTCAGGACTCTTCAGCACACCCCCTGGCCTGACTATTTCACCAGTCTGCGACGTGTGGGTTGTCAGCACAAGTGCAGACGATCGCTCTTCTGCCTGCGTCGTTCGATCCTACGATACCAGCTTTGTTGTGTGGCCTTCTATCTACTGCAGAATGGGTGTAAGCCCTGGGCTGTACTGTCTCCGTTCGCGCTACATGTTTCCTTCCTCGAGGTGAGCTCCTTCAGGGAACTTCAGCACGCCATGTGGCCTGACTATTTCACCAGTCTGCAACGTGTGGTTGGTCAGCAGAATTGCAGAAGATCGCTCTTCTGTCTGCGTCGTCCGATCCTCCGATACCAGCTGTGTTGTGTGGCCTTCTATCAGCAGCAGCATAGGTGTAAGCCCTGGGATGTACTGTCGTCGTTCGTGCTACATGTATCCTTCCACGAGGGCAGCTCGTTCAGGACTCTTCAGCACACCCCCTGGCCTGACTATTTCCCCAGTCTGCGACGTGTGGTTGGTCAGGACAAGTGCAGACGATCGCTCTTCTGTCTGCGTCGTCCGATCCTCCGATACCAGCTGTGTTGTGTGGCCTTCTATCAGCAGCAGCATAGGTGTAAGCCCTGGGATGTACTGTCGTCGTTCGTGCTACATGTATCCTTCCACGAGGGCAGCTCCTTCAGGTCTCTTCAGCACACCCTGTGGCCTGACTATTTCACCTGTCTGCGTCGTCCTATCCTCCGATACCAGCTGTGTTGTGTGGCCTTCTATCCGCTGCAGCACAGGTGTCAGCCCTGGGATGTACTGTCTTCGTTCGCGATATATGTTTCCCTTCTCGAGGGCGGCTCCTTCAGGAGACTTCAGCACGCCCTGTGCCCTGACTATTTCACCATTCTGCGACGTGTGGATGGTCAGCACGAGTGCAGACTATCGCTCTTGTGTCTGCATCGTCCGATCCTCCAATACCAGCTGAGATGTGTGGCCTTCTATCTACTTCAGGACAGGTGTAAGCCCTGGGATGTACTGTCTTTGTTCGCGCTATATGTTGCCTTCCTCGAGGGCAGCTCCTTCAGGAGACTTCAGCACACCCCGTGGCCTGACTACTTCACCAGTCTGCGACGTGTGGTTGGTCAGCACAAGTGCAGAAGATCGCTCTTCCGTCTGCGTCTTCCGATCCTCCGATACCAGCTGTGATGTGTGGCCTTCTATCTGCTGCGGCACAGGTGTAAGCACTGGGATGTACTGTCTTCGTTCACGCTACATGTTTCCTTCCTTGAGGGCAGCTCCTTCAGGAGACTTCAGCATGCCACGTGGCTTGACTATATCCCCAGTCTGCGACGTGTAGTTTGTCAGCACATGTGCAGACGATCACTCTTCTGTCTGCATCGTCAGATCTTCCGATACCACCTGTGTTGTGCGGCCTTCTATCTGCTGCAACACAATTGTAAGTCCTGGGCTGTACTGTCTTAATTCGCGCTACATGTTTCCTTCCTAGAGTGCAGCTCCTTCAGGAGACTTCAGCACGCCATGTGGCCTGACTACTTCACCAGTCTGCGTCGTGTGGTTCGTCAGCACAAGTGCAGATGATCACTCTTCTGTCAGCATCGTCCGTTCCTCCGATGCCAGCTGTGTTGTGTGGACTTCTATCTGCTGCAGCACAATTGGTGGTCCTTGGCTGTACTGTCTTAATACGCGCTATATGTTTCCTTCCTCGAGGGCAGCTCCTTCAGGAGACTTCAGCATGGCATGTGGCCTGACTATTTCACCAGTCTGCGACGTGTGGTTGGTCAGCACAAGTGCAGACGATCACTCTTCTGTCTGCATCGTCCGATCGTCCGATACCAGCTTTGTTATGTGGCCTTCTATCAGCTGCAACACAATTTTAAGTCTTGGGCGGTACTGTCTTAATTCGCGCTACATGTTTCCTTCCTCGAGGACAGTTCCTTCAGGAGACTTCAGCACGCCGTGTGGCCTGACAACTTCACCAGTCTGCGACGTGTGGTTGGTCAGCACAACTGCAGAAGATCGCTCTTCTGTCTGCGTCGTCCGATATTCCGATACCAGCTGTGTTGTGCAGCCTTGTATCTGCTGCAGCACAGGTGTAAGCATTCTGTTCGCCCTGGGCGCTATGTGCGTGTCTTTTGCATTAGATCCAGTCTGGTTTAGAAACGGTGCTGAGAATAAAGCTGCAGTACGGTTGATAAGATTATGCCCGGTGCGTATTTCCATCACCTCTCTAACGGCGCTGTCCCACTATTTCAACAATTGTGCTAAAAGCCCGGTGCATTCGTATTTCATCGTATGAGTCTCGGACAGACAGTTCTCTGTTAAGTGCAAACTTGTTAGGATACTTTAGTAGAGTGTACCGCTCTTCGATGATGGGCACTGTTTGTGCAGTAACTGTCTTGCCACGTTGGCACGGAATCTGGTATATTCTGGCCTTTCAGGCGAGTCTCAGTTCAGCGGATCCGCGTACGGCAAAAAAATGTTCAAATGTGTGTGAAATCTTATGAGACTTAACTGCTAAGGTCATCAGTCCCGACGCTTACACACTACTTAACCTAAATTATCCTAAGGACAAACACACACACCCATGCCCGAGGGAAGACTCGAACCTCCGCCGGGACCAGCCACACAGTCCATGACTGTGCGCCCAAGACCGCTCGGCTAATCCCGCGCGGGCCGCGTACGGCAACATGGTGGATACATCTGCACGTACAGGAGGAGAACGAACCTTTCCTGACTAATGAAGAAGCAAAAAGCCTTGGTTGTAGGGTTGTAATTATTATTTATTTACCAATGAGGCGTTTCGTCTGACACAGGCATTATCAGGCAAGCTGATATTATATGGAGTTTGGCGCACTGGATACTGGGGATGCAAAACGGTCCAGCAACTAATGGCAATACTGTTTTATACGCTAGGTATTCCACGTGCCCCATACCATCTAATATCAGCCAATCTGATGACCCCTGAATCAGGCGCAACGTGTCATTGGTAAATAAATAATAGTTACAGCTCTGGAAACAAGACTGGTTCTCCGTCGTATATTACTGGTAATCGTACCATCCCCCCGCTATCAGTTGCAAAAAGTTGTTTGTTTCCAGACTGTACCCGCCGTCGTCATGCGAGCCCAGGACATGGCGTGATGGTGCCACTGGGTACACAGCATTTTCATGTCTGGTTTGCATAGACAGCAGACGTTTTATTTCTGACTTGTTAAGGCTAGTCTCTGTGCCATAATTAAGTGTCCAGCGTATTTCGCTTTGCATTGGGCTGTAACTTTCAGTGCTTTTTCTTCTCTCGTATTTCCTGTAGAACAATCGTTTTTCTGACATTCGAGCTAGTTCTTGTAATTCTTCTCCCAGAATCAGCATCTTCCGTAGCTTCGAGGCGAGATTTCCCCTGATTTTCTAACTTCTAGGTTTCACATCCATATGTCAGGACTTTCTGCACAGTGGACTTCACGAATCTTTTGTTAGTCTGAAAGATGATGTGCTTGTTCAGTAGAGGATTGTTCTTGTTTTGGAAGGCACTCTTGACCACTGCTATTCTTCTCTTGATTTTCTTGACATCTATTGTTTCCCACCGGGGTGCTACTGCGGTAGTGATATTCAGTTACTTCCTCGAGTTGCTCACTGCCTATTTTTATGCCAGTCTTACCTCTGCCTCCTTGATTGTCTATAACCATGACTTCTGTCTTCGTGATATTTATTTTTATTTTTAGTTTTGTTATCTCATAATTTAAGACTTTAAGCATTTTATTTAGTTTTCTCGCTGAGTCTGCCACTATTGCAATAACATGGGCAAATCTGATGCAGTTAATATGAATACCTTCAATTTTCATTCCGGTTCTCTTTTCTTTCATTGTTGTTATTGCCTCCTCGATGAACATTGCTTCTTCCTTGCCACCATTAATATCCATTTCAGTACTTTGACTTTAGCATATTAGCAAAATTAATCGTATGTCTTTCTCATCAAGTCCTACTTCATGCATTACTTTAAACAATAGCTTCTAATCAACTATACAAAATGAGATTTCTAGCTCAATAAATGTTATATAATGCTTTGTCGTTTGCTTCTAATGCTCTACCCCAAAACTTGACATAATGCCAATATTGCTCCTCTCGTTCCATTCCCTGATAACTGGCCAAGTTTTCTTTTTAATCCCCTCTACTACTATTGACAGTAACATTTTTGATGCGTATGACAGAACTGCTGGTGTTCTACTATTTGCACAGTCCTTTGCGTTTGCCCCCTTGGGTAATGCAATATTCCACTTTTCGTGTAGCAAGGTGGTATGACAGCCTCTTCAGAACATTTAGATCCCACAGTAGATAATTTACTTTTGGTACTGTCGCTACTGTTTTGCAAATCTGCAGGGAAATCATCCATACCTGTTGCTTTCCTTGATTTTAACCCGTTTATAGCAAAGATGAACTCTTGTTATCGACAGTTCCTTATTGTTTTCATCAATTAACTTTTCATTTCCAATGTACTAACCTAAACTTCTCAGTTTGAGCACCACTGATTGGGTCTTCAGTATATCTTATCATCTGCCACTTACATCTTCTATGTCAAATGGCAGTTTCCCATTTATATCCCCCACTTTGTTACTCTTGTTTGCCTCTCTGTGTTGCAATCTTTGAGTAAGCTTCATCCTGTTCTTCGTATTTAAAATCATCTTCTATTTCTTTGCTAATTCTTCCTAACCATTTTTTTTTCTGTAAGGGGCACGTTGTTGTACTTTGTTTTTGATTGCTTCATATTGATCAAGGAGTTTTCTTTTTACCATGTAGTCTGTTCTCTTTGTCAATAAGATTCAATATTTCTAGGGTCATCGAAGGCTCTCGAGGCTCTAATTTCCTAATTCCTAATACGTTTGTGGCTGCATTTGTTACATATGATTTCATAACATCTCAACTGCTGTTTTCCCTATCTGATTCCATTGTGGCATGCTTGAATTCCTGCACTTGTTTCTTTTTTGTACACTTTATTACACTAAAGCAATTCGCGCACTCCGGCTGTGTGAAGCTGTTCTGGTTGGTCCTTCGTCGATCCTAGAATATCTTTTATTTTATGGCAGCCGAAAAAAACTGCTTAAACCTTTACGTTGGAGGAATTTTCTGATGAGTTCGGTCACGAACTACTATAAAGCTGCGTCCTCTTTCGTTTTCTTGCCCGCTACTTTCTTCCACTTTAGGGCTCTGTTTAAAGACTTTTCGTCATAGCCATTTGTTCGCTATCTTAACCATTATGTCATCTGTATAAGTTTGGTAATGAGAACCATCAGAATGGGATGAGGAGGACTGAAAATAACAAGTGAATATCGTAAAACTCTGTATGTTCTTCAGATACAACGATCCAGTCCAGAATCTGTAAGGTAAATCCGTCCGGAACTAGATCGACGAACAAGTGCGCCTTTCTTAGCAACGTAGTTGATGCTCCACGTTCGACGAATTGAGAAATTTTACTGATGACCATCCAGTCACCCAAAGGCCCACACATGACCTCGCTGCAAGTTGAGCTTATTGCACGACTATAGTTCTGCAACGTCGGCCTTGTCTGCTAGGAGCTTCCTCCTCTGTACGCAGTATGACGCTTTGAATCGTTTCCTTTGTTGTCCTCTACTAATGTCCCATCGAAATATAATGTTTCAACAGCGGTGGGGACTCTGCAACCCACGACGATTGGCGAAAATCATGAAAAAATCAAAATTGACGTTTCTCAATATCCTCTGTTGCCTCTGAGAGGTAATATAGCAATTGGTGTACTGATAGAGACGCATTAAGGGAAGTTACAATTTAGAAACATATAACTAACCTTAACAATGCCTTCTGTAATTCATGGCTAGCGGACACCGGCGTTAGAAACAGGCATAGACTACTATATTGAAAATCTTTTTTTGTATCAAATGGTTGGTGTTGCTCAAAATTTATTGAAGGTGTTGTTGCGGTTGGAAAGTGCAGATCAGGTGACAGCATGATGCTGCCTTCAGGGAACGACGTCACGTTTTCTACACCATGTTCTCACATGTTTGGAACGAATGACAACGAGCTACCTGCCCTCCTCTCTCTCTAAGCGTACCGTCGGTACAGCGGTATCGAATCGGGAGTGTGAAGTACCTCACCAACCTAAATTCCAGGCGAAAGTAACGCCTAAACACAAACACAGCAGACGCCAGTCAAAGCCACTCGGCAGCACAGCTGGAAGCCAGATGTATTAAACACTGTGTTCGTTGTGTTTGATATAAGCAGGCGAAAGCACCTGTAAAACTATAATCGACATTCAGAATATGTATTTGATATAAAATTATAAATTGTGGTATGCATCAGGAAGATGATGATTTAAGGAAATTTTTTTGTTAGAAATGTAACTACATTGTAATTCGTATGCAAGATGACCCGTAACTACAGGAACAAACAAAGTGTTTCCATTATCAGAATGGAACAGTAACCATTATACGGTGTGCAGAAATTCCTAAGAGCATTAATCGTCTTGGACTATCAAAACCCTCAAGTGATTTTAACGAATAACCAGCACGAAATGAATATTTTTCGCCTTAATTATAACATGCTGTAAGTGTGCTGCTTCTGTGTTGGTAGCGCTGTGTAGCGCTTTTGCCAGAAGTGTTGGGCAGTTGGAAGTTAGTCGCCAGCAGTGATGGAAGTACTGTTGCGCAGTTGGAAGTGAAAAGCCTGCAGTGATGGATGTTAGATGTGAGAAGTTAGCATTGATGGAGGGTAGAGGTCTGAAGTGTTAGCGAAGGCTAACGATTTGGAAGTATCCGACTTGGAGATTTAAAATTATTCATAATTATATATCTCTGTACTGGATGTCAATGACGATTTATATTCGTGTTTGGACTGGATGTCACACTATTAGGGTAAAAAATGCATTATTTGGTTTGCAACAAACTCTTTCCTTTGCTAACCACATGCCTATTAGTAGTTAATGGCTTTAGTAGGTAGAATCTTTTATTTAGCTGGCAGTACTGACGCTCGCTGTATTGCAGTAGTTCGCGTAATGAAGATTTTTGTGAGGTAAGTGCTTGATGAAATGTATAGGTTATTGTCAGGATTTCTTCTTATTCAGGGCCATTCTTTTGTATTAATTATATGAAGTCAGGTTGTAATTTTTGTTTGTTTTTGAGCAGTCAGATTGCGTCGCGCTAGAATATTGTGAGTCAGTGTTGACATGATAAGAAAAAGTAAAGAGAAAGTAGGCTCAGTACGTTCAGTTTTACTCAGATGTTTCAGAATCAAATAACGTAAAAGTTTCATCTTCTCAGTGGTTCAGCAATTTAAGTACAGACACACTCATTTAAATAAAGAAGTTTCTTCGCCACCTCCGAACAATTGTGGCTGCGTTGACAATGGCAGCAGGTCATACTGCGTGAGAATTATCTACGTGTGTATCAGTAAAAAGAAACTATGAAAGCTAGGAAGTAACGTCCCACCGACTACGTCAGTAGAGAATGAACGCCCGCCACGCACGTACACCGAGGAAGGATGAGGAAGGAATCATCCTGGCACTCGTCTTGAGCTATTTATGAAAACCGTGCAGAAACGAAATCTTGATAGCCGGAGCGGGATCTGAACCACCTCCCTCTCGAATACGAGCCGTCTTACAACTGAGCCGCCTCGCACGCGAGCGCGCATCTGTTTTTGTACGATCGGCACGTATTACGGACTGGTGGTGAACTGGACAACTGTTGAGTTCTTACCATTATCAAAGTGTCGCTGCAAGGCTGGGTGACACGAAGAGATATTATTAGACCAATACAGCATGTGTTGTGCACATGTAGGTAAAGAAATAACAGCACAGCTTCGATAAGAGTAGAATTTTCCAATCAGTCGCCTTAGAGGTCATCAGTTGGTCTGGTCTGTGATCAGATGATTGAGGAAGACCGGAATATTTTAAGCTAAAGGGTGTCACAAAGGCGTGTCATGTTAGAGGCATCAGTTCTGGAGAGCAAATGCTCCACCACCTAACGTATGGAAGTTGGACGAAAATATGGAAACGCCGCGACAACCGCCAGTTTGGCCATAAATGCAGATGATAGCCAAGCTGGCTGTTTTATTTGACCACGAACGGCAACTGTGCAATGTCCTCTATACCTTGAGCCGGCCGCGGTGGCCGTGCGGTTCTAGGCGCTGTAGTCCGGAACCGCGCGACTGCTACGGTCGCAGGTTCGAATCCTGCCTCGGGCATGGATGTGTGTGATGTCCTTAGGTTAGTTAGGTTTAAGTAGTTCTAAGTTCTAGGGGACTGATGACCTCAGATGTTAAGTCCCATAGTGCACAGAGCCATTTGAACCATTTTTGAAATCTATACCTTGAAAGTGTCAGTAGTGGTCAAAACTGTTTTCTGTGTAGTTTTGAGTGCATTATGCTGGAGCTGAGTGAATTCGAACGTGCCCAAATTGTTGGTGCGACTATGGTGGATGCTTCCGTGACTAAGGTAGCCAAAGTGTTTGGTGATTCAGAAGGTACCGTATAGAGGATTTGCACCGCACACAGGGAAAGCAGAAAAACATCATCCGCTAAGTTGCAATGCGAACGAAAGCTTGCGCTGAGTGAACGTGGCGCACGGTCATTAAAAAGGATTGAGGCGAAAAATAAGAGGACGACAGCTGCAGAAGTCGCTACAGAACTGAATGTCGCACTCGCAAATCCTGTCGGTGCCAAAACAGCACTAAGGGAGCTCGACAAGCAGGGAATTTTAGAACCAACTGGAATTCCGAAACCAGTTATCAGAGATACAAGTGTCCGTAACAGGAAAATCTGACTATCGAGCAATGGGTGAAAATAATTTGGTTACATGAGTCTTGTTTTACTCTGTTTCAACTAGTTAAATGTACGTCTCGGTGATTGAAGCATGGTTTGGTGACGATTTGGGCAACCATATCGTGGTATTCCATGGTTACTCTGTAGGGTCACATTATTGCCAAGGATTATGTGACCATTTTTGACGATCAGGTGCATTCCATGGTACAATTTTTGTATCTCAATGGTGATGTTGTGTTCCAAGACGACAAGGGCTCTTACTAACACAGCTCGCATCGTCCAGGACTGGTTTTGTGAGCTCTGTGATTAATTTTCGCTTTTCACCTGGTGACCACAGCCACCAGAGCTCAGTATTATTGAGCCTTTGTGGTCTAGTTTGGGGAAGAATGCGTGATTGCTATCTACATCCATCGTCGTTATCTAAACTTGGCACTATTTTTCAGGAAGAATGGTATAAGATCCCTTTTAAACCACACAGGACCTGTATTTATCCATTCTGAGACGACTGGAAGCTGTTTTGAACGCCAACGAGTTTGCTATATCATATTAGGCATGTTATAGTATGGTGTTTTTGATGTTTCCATATTTTTGTTCGCGCCTATATGTGGAAAAGCCAGCACAATGCACGCCTGAAAGAGGAACAGCTACGCCTGTATAACTGCTAAACCTTTCAAGCCTAACAATCAGCTGATTTTAAGCCGCAGTTCGGTGTCGCTCACGTGGTACTGCGTTACGCAGACTAATCTGATTTTCTAGTGGAGAGAAGATGTTCGAAGTCAGAGCCAGTTATCGTGGACTAAAGATTCGGTAGTTTCACTTCCGCGTTGAGGACAAGAAGGTACAAGCAATTTGACATTAGCATCAACAGATTCGCAAAACTGGTTCACCAAAGATATTGCTGTCTATCTTGTGCGGTACGGTTGATATTTTTACACAGTTTGTCATCTGCACCTAATAATGATTTTTGTTATAATGTCAGTGGCGCCCATGGGATAGTTTTTAGGGGAGGAGGGACTAGGAAATGGGGAATCGTGTGTTTTTAATATTTTGGAAGATGAATGGCGACATTTAAGTAGCAAAAATTTTTCGGATGCGATCATGTTAAAAACCTGTATAGGCTTTCAAATCGTTTTGTTGAAAGAAAAGCACCTGAATACACCTTGTTTTTTTCCTTTCCCTGAAAACTGGGGGAAGACCTCACCCCCCTCCCCACTGCCCATACATTTGTGCGCCCTTGTATATTGCTGTATGTTCTATGGAGCAAAACAACTAGGCCTGAAATGGAATTACTGATGTTTTAGTTATTGAGGGTTACTCATAAGAACGCCTGGGGTTTCAGAAGACGACTGTGTGGAAACTGCAAGACACACATAAAAGATACATATTAACGGACAGAGCATCTCTCAAAAGTATTGATTCGTAATACGTGGCATGGTGTAGTTGCATAGCGCACTACCGGGGGGCAAGAGTGTCAGAAAACAGTGATGTGTGCTTTTCGTGACCTAGGATTCACTAAATTTGAGTCAGTTGTGACAGTTCTCTAGTTGTTAGTTATTAACGTATTCTTGGAGATGAACAAATAAACTAAATAATATAGGCGGCGAGATAAAAAAACTTAAAAACAAATCAAATTGCATGGCATTACTTTCACTGAAAAACTTACTTATTTAACACATACTATAATTGCTTGCTAATTTTATTACTTTCGCACGGCAATAAGCATCCAAAATTACCTGTAGATTATTGTTATTATTCACAAAAGAAATAACGGAAAAAGCAAATAGATTGTGCACAATTCTTTTTCATTGTCTCTCTGCACCATTCTCTTCCTAGAAATAATAATGGAAAAGCTGTTTATTAATCCTAGCATAATTCAGCATTAATTCTTATTAATTTGAACATTAGCATAAATCAAAATGAGTAAATAAATAACGGACTAAGCTTAATTATTTCTAACAAATTTTTATTATTGACCTTTGAAATGAACAATTGTTTTAAGTTTTTGTCTAATTTTTTGTTCCTCAATATTCTGGTTTTTAACGCATATATGTTTCTTGATTCTCAAACTAAAATAAATTTTCCCAATGTTGTCAATTATCCAGTTTCTGTGATCGTCTTCCCCACCATTTGAGAAGTGTAGCGAGTCGACAAATAAATTGAGATTTGAGCACTGGTTGAGCAAACTGTTGCAATAAAAGGTAAGATTGCTCTTTGATCTCCCTTTCAATGTGCTTGTCTTAAAAATGTTTTCACAAATCCTACATATGCGATTCATATCAGACGAAGGTTGCACCAACCCTCCACGGTTTTTAATTGAAACCAAATTGACAGCTAAGTTCAAAGGCTTGTTTTCGTTATGTCCACTGATTGCCACCAAACATTCTTCACATTTTATTTTCCGCCCTAGGCTCCGCACAACGTATCCTCCAATGTATTCCACAACATCCATACTTAACGTGGAAAAAACTGGCTCCATTGGTAAGAAGGGTTCATCTTCTTCATCACTTCCCCTTGAAACTTCTGCGTCCAACAAGCTTGATTTAGGGGTAGACATATTTAGTTTATCTTCACTGCTTAATTTGCTTCCAATTCCAAGTCCCAAAAGGTCAATTTTATCAAGTGGTATTACATTTCCACTGCTAACATCACTTTCATGCAAATGCTTATGCACAATAATTTTCCTGAACAAGTGGCAAAACTCGTAAGCACTTGGGTTGTCGAAGTTTCCTCCTCTCCTTCTGATATAGCAGAACAATCTCTCCAAATGGTCTTGACTTATTTTATACATGGGTATATATTTCAGCAACTTCTCCTCTTTCATAAGTCTGACATACAGTCTGCGCATGCTGTTGATGCATATCAGAAAATCCATAAAACCAGTTTTACGGGGACCATTGAGTACTAATCTGCCGTTTTTTTCTTTTAGTTGCAGAATGTAAGTTTCTGCCCTCTCTAAAGTTAGACAAACATCAAGTTCATTATTTTCATTTATTGCTTGTTTTAAATATTTTTCTCTAATAGTTCTGGAATTTAGTACATCAAATAAATCATTAAAAATATTTACGAATTTGTTAGTTCCATCACAGTCTTCGAAGCCTGGAATGCCTTCCATTTTACAATATTTCAGTGCATCCGCTACACTCGTACTAAGCAACTGAGCTGTTAGCTTCACTTTCATTTTTTGATTTTTGAACCAGACGTGCTGATTTTTTATTTTATTAGGCACACTCATACCTTCCATTTGTTTCAAATGTAACAGATTATCGAAGACTTTCCAGCCTATACCTCTCCCATCGGAGTCCACTAATTCTTGCAAGTCATGGAGAGAATTGCTAACTTTAGCTTGTGTGATGGATCGAAAAACACATTGACATGATGAGGTCCTGTTTCGAAATGCGTTACCAGCTGCTTTGGGTCTTTGAAATTACAACCAAATTTTCCGAAACACGCAAAATTGGATGAAGTACCATCACAGGTGACTGAGACGACTTTTATGTTTATGTCTGACAGAAGTTGCAAATACCGAGAATTCAGGCAATAAATTTGTTCGATGGTGATCCCTTTAATGAAGAAGTAACCCAGAGGAATTTTCCACAGTGAATTGATGCACACGAGATGAATGACGAACACTTCATTGGCAATTGGGGCTCCGTCGTCCGTATTTCCACATCCGAAGTCCATGTATCCATACAACTTTTTTCCATCCCAATCAATATGCTGTCGAATTGTCATTGAATCGAATATCAAACTACAAACAAGTCCATGATGAAGTTTGCATTTTTCTTTCAGTACCCAGAAGACTTCTGAGCTGAAACCTGGTTCAGCATTGATGGAAGAAAACTACTTAGCAATTGTTCGTGGATGCGGCAGGCAAGTCTGAAAAGTGTGTCGTACAAAGTTGTAAGCCTTAGGAGAGAGGAAATGCAACGTCGTCGTGTAATTCCGTATGCAGTCATCGTACTGTTTCTTCATGTTTGGATTCACACACTTTTCTGACTCTCGCTGCACAAGACACAATGATGGAGAAATGTTGCACAACAAATCGCCGTGCTTTGACTGAATAAGATTTTTTCTTTTTAGTTCTTTAACGATATCTGTTAAACTAGTCACTTTTAATTGCAGTCTCTTTTGTTTCAGTTTCATATTCCGCAGTTTTTTTCTAGATTCATTTAGTTTTTGTTGGGTCTTTTCTAGTTTTTCTTTAGTTATCGTTAAATCAGTTTTTGGTACTTTTTCGGGCACTGACGATGGTGTAGGCGAAGTAACACGTTTGAGAACTCTTCTTACCTTTGAAGCTGATGTTGATGGCTGTAGATGTGGTGGATGTGAACTAAATATCGATGGAACTGCATCTTTTTTCAAATATCTTCGAAAAGGAGAAGAATTCTCGAAGTCTTCCTCGCTGAAATGACAGCTGCAGATACGGCTGTGAGTTGAAGGTTTCCAGTTGTCTCTTCTGATCGCTCGAATCCATTTCTCCTTCAGTTCTGGATCGTTAGGAAAGCGGTGGAAAGAAATCCTTCTCCTCTCGATATTTTCTTTTTTTTTCCTACGGTTATTGCAACCGCACGCCACACACATACCCATTCGAAAGCAGGAAAATTTTCGCGCACAACAGCAAAATCTCACACAATAACAACTCGTCTCCGACTCTACACCGAACCAACACTGGACTGAACAACGAATAGCTCTAGACTGCATACCTGTTCGCATAAAGGAAGGAATTAACGGTAGGCAGCGCAGGGCCCCAGCGCGGTAGGTGCCCAGGGAGGCGGGGTTACCTGGCACACCCCGCGCCGGCCGAAGGCCGCTCTACATCCTTCTATGCTCTGTGTGTTTTGACACGTCGCATTGTCCTGCTGGTAGATGCTATTGCGCCGAAGAAAAACAAACTGCACGCAGGGGGTGGGTATGGTCCCCAAGGGTAGACGCATTCTTTTGTTTATCCACTGTGCCTTCCAGAATGAGTTGATCCCAAGACATCAACACTCTCTCCTCCGGCCCTGACTCTTCCGACGACTGTTGCAGGGTGTTTGCTTTCAGAAGACGATCTGGCTGATGGAGTATAAAACATGATTAATCTAAACAGGGCGCTTTTCACTGATTCATCTAAAAATGGCGCTTTTCGCTGATTCATCTAAAAAGGGCGCTTGCCACTCAATGGACGTCCAGTTGCGGTACTGTCGTGCAGATTCCAAGCTTCGTCACCGATAAACACCAGTAGCAAGTGTACATGAAACTAGTACCGACTGTGGTGGCCCATATGCAGTATCGTTCGCTGAACGGTCGTTGA
The DNA here is from genome assembly GCF_021461385.2 of Schistocerca piceifrons. Taxonomy (NCBI): domain Eukaryota; kingdom Metazoa; phylum Arthropoda; class Insecta; order Orthoptera; family Acrididae; genus Schistocerca; species Schistocerca piceifrons. The sequence continues at coordinate 583,720,492 of NC_060140.1, read as the reverse complement.
GGAGACACTACTGGTAGCCCCTTGTTTCATCTCGGCGTTCAGTGGCTGAACAGTTGCACGTCAGCACGGCAGCGATGGAACAGTTTACAGGCCTAGCCGTTTCGGAAATGAGTCCATCCCTGGCCCGGAAGCCGATGATCATGCCCTTTTGTTCGCCAGGTAAATAGCTTTGTTTCTGCGCTACGACAAAGACTGCAGTGTTTTTCCGCGTCCCTCCGACACGTTTTATATGCACTCCACTGTTGTTGCTGCCAAATATCGCCTTTTAGTTGTTTGTTGCACGTTGACTTCGAACATAGGCGGTTGTCACGATCTAGAAACTTGACACTTGCGACAAAAGTCAAAGGGACAAATACCTAATATCATATTCCTGGCAAGCATTATCATAACGAAAAACATGTAGCCATAGAAATATGAGGAGAATCGCATCACGAATTCAGGAACCTACAATTAGCCTAGAAAAGAGACTGCATGCAACAGACTTTTACGACCCCTGCTGGATTACTGTTCAAGTATATGAGACCCATGTTAAGTCGAACTTGCAGTAGACCTCCACAGTACGCAAAGAAGGACTATGTGAACGCGAGAGATTCTGCTTACTCCATCCTTTCTCCATTCCATCCTTAGTAAGTGTACTTAACTATCATCATACATTGTAAGTAGGCTGTTTATGTTTTCTCTATGTAAGTAGGCTGTTTATGTTTTCTTATTGGCAATGTTACGTAGCGCTCAATATGAAAATCACTGGCTGTGCTGTGTGCAGTCTGTGGCTGCTTTGCATTGTTGTCTGCCATTGTTGTGTTGGGCAGCGGCAGCTGGATGTGAACAGCGCGTAGCGTTGCGCAGTTGGAGGTGAGCCGCCAGCAGTGGTGGATGTGGGGAGAGAGATGGCGGAGATTTGTAATTTGTCATGAACTGCTATATTTATACATGATGATATCAAGGTAAATACATTGTTTGTTCTCTATTAATATCTTTTATTTGCTAACTATCCCTATCAGTAGTTAGTGCCTTCAGTAGTTTGAATCTTTCATTTAGCTGGCAGTAGTGGCGCTCCTGTATTGCAGTAGCTTGAGCAGCGAAGATTTTTGTGAGGTAAGTGATTTGTGAAAGGTATAGTTTAATGTTAGTCAGGGCCATTCTTTTGTAGGGATTTTTGAAAGTCAGATTGCGTTGCGCTAAAAAAAAAAAAAAATATTGTGTGTCAGTTTAAGCACAGTCCTGTATAATTGTTCTAAGGGGACGTTTCATAACATCCGTAGCACTACATCCATTACCTCCAGTTTTTTCTCTGGATTCTTCAAGAACCACTTATCACTTCCTTTTAGTGTCGGACATCGTCTACTTCGATGTCAAATCCAGATCCATGCTTTATAGGGACAGATCTGTCATTTATGGCAGCATTTCCCAGCTATTCTAATCTTCCATTAAAAATGGGAAATCGGTTTGAATATAACCCCACAGTTTCTGTTCTGTCACAACTGACATGACTGAAGCTACACACAGAATTGTATGACACTACTTAAACTACTTAGACTCGAAAAAGACGTATATTGCGATCTTCAAAAGGACGTACAAACCAGGTACACCTAATGAGCAATATTAATAACACTGAAATATGCAGCAAAGAGTGCTTATATCACTGAACCTATGTAAAATAAATCCTGGGTCAGGAAAATCACAGGTATTGTAACGCATTAGAAAATGAGACGAGTGAGAGGGAGGTATTATCAACTAAAGATACAACAGCAGTGGAACAATTACCATTAAATCAACGGCACCATGGATGATCAACTGGACTGAATGATCACCATCACATTATCACCATTACATTAGCCATGAGTTATCACGACTTATGAATAATAATATAGTCGAATGATTGGTCGTCGAAGTAGTAACCTCTCCTAAGCTTCTGAGGCTCCAGCCGTTGGAAAAACGACTGTAACGCACAATGTACCTAAAGAGCTGCTCCATGCAGCTCAGTGGTTGGGAATATCGACTGCGGAAGCGCATGCTGTCCCTTCGAATTCAGCTGAAACTGAGGGCAGCTCTTCTTCTTGGGTCTTATTTAAAAAATCCTAACCAGAAGAAAACAGTCATCTGACCAGAGCTGCACCATTATTTCTGAACAACTTAACTGCGTCTTTTTACAGAACTTTCTGAGGATTCATATGGTTGAAATGGCTCTGAGCACTATGGGACTTAACATCTGAGGTCATCAGTCCCCTAGACCTTAGAACTACTTAAACCTAACTAACCTAACGACATCACACACATCCATGCCCGTAGCGGTCGCGCGGTTCCAGACTGTAGCGCCTAGAACCGCTCGGCCACTGCGACCGGCTTACAGTAGTTCAACAAATAATCAATCATGTGTGGTTCACAGGTTTATGCAAAAATTTTTGTCGTTTTTCATGTTTTCCGTCGTTCCTGATACTGACCATGATGTTTTCGTATGTATATGACAAGAGTTTGATGTATCACAAACCGTGCCCTCACTGAGCACCTACAATGTGAGTTAAAAACTCGGTGAGATGCTCTATCTGCTGATAGGTGTCTCTTTTCTGTGCAGTCACCTTCAAAAACATCAGCGATACTTAGGAATAATTCTGCATGTTACTTGTGTCGGAATTTGTAATTTTTGGTTACAGGATATTACTTTTGATTGTTGCTTTAGCTTTTTTTTCGTTGTTGGTGGTTGTTTTGACATTATCATCTCCGACATATAGCAGAGTGTGTGTGTCTATGTCCGGCATGTTCTCCCAAACCCCTGGATAGATTTCTATCAAACCAGTCCCAACCAAGCCCTGACCATGAGCTTTCTAGTTGCTGTAAGGATCCGCATTAGATGGGTTAGTGCGAGGCGGATCGCTTCCGAAAGAACTCAGATACAGAGTAAAGAACTGCACGCAATAGATTTAACGATATCAAATAGGTGGCCCTGGTAAATGAGACCCGGATGTTTAGCGGCTAGACAAAAATTATTAAAGATATACTGCAGGGAGAAAGGCACTGCAACCAGAAAACTATAGGGCGAAAGTAAAAAGTTCTTAGTTTTTTCGGGCTGTTGCCGAGCCACACCAAGGTAGGCTCGGCCGTTTTGTCACAACCGGAATGACAAACAGGCAGAAACCCGATACTGCAATACTGCGGCACATAGCTGAGATCATTATCACGTGTCGCTTGAGCGACATATCCGAATCGTCAATTCAGCAAGACATAACGTCGTTCTGACAGCGCTGCAAGGTTTCGTAACAACACAAGAACGCCTTTGAATCTGCTCATATTGCAGAAAAGTGCGACGCTGAAGAGCTAAAAGGTACAGTTGAGACACTGAGCTGTGCTGAAGAATACTGATGAATCCAGAAATCCAGGCCACATTTGGTCATCCTCACCAAGACATAATGTAACAATCTCCAACTGACAACTATTTGGGCCCCTGAGCCTTTCCATTTCCCAGTTGCAGTGAGCCAGCATCGAGGCAGAATGTATGATATGCTGACTAATACCTTCGAGACTGCAGCCTGCCTGTTCTGCTGTACTTAGCCGCTGTGTGCTGCCAGCCTTTCACCTGTTGATGTAAAGACTTCGAACCACGCACCATCAGCTCACTGGGAGCCAAACTGATGGTGCTTGATGCACTACCACTCTGTCGCTGTACTTGGAAGGTGCACTGGATGCTGCTGCCTCCGACTTCCATTTGTGAGTGGACACCGGTGTCCACGGCCTTCCTCCGGTACAGAGGTTATGCTATAACTCTGCGCTACCATCACCGTTCTATACAGAGCTGCTGGAAACCTACAGGGGCACTCCGTACGAGGTCCACTAGTGTGCCATAGCAAAAAGCACTGTCCAGCCATTGGGTGCCATTGCCGGCGGAGGAACGCCTGCCGGCGCCGTTCATCCTGTGTGAGCCGCTGTGAAGCTGGAAGCCTTGAGAGACTTGCCAAGCTGTGTGCGTCAGCACTTCCACTTTGCTTGCTGTTCAAAATGGTTTAAATGGCTCTGAGCACCATGGGACTTAAAATCTGAGGTCATTGGTCCCCTAGAACTTAGAACTACTTAAACCTAACTAACCTAAGGACATCAGACACATCCATGTCCGAGGCAGGATTCGAACCTGCGACCGTAACGGTCGCGCGGTTCCAGACTGAAGCGCCTAGAACCGCTTGGCCACCAGCTGCCGGCTCTGCTTGCTGTCTCACACTCCTCCTCATTGCTGCTGTGGAGAAGACGATTCAGTTGTAAATTAAATATAATAAACGTATAATTGGCTAATGCTGAATCATTAACACCCATGTTGCCTGACAGGCCCTTGCCATCCATACTTCATCAACCTGCATCATTAAGGGGTACGGTGCACCGATCCTTACAAAGGGATTCACTAATTACTGAATTAAAAACATGGCCCAGATGAACCTACTACTTTTATAATCTTAACTCAACATGTACGAGTCTTTAAACGGTGGTCTCGCGGTTAAGGCGCTCAGTCCGGAACCGGGCGACTGCTACGGTCGCAGGTTCGAATCCTGCCTCGGGCATGGATGTGTGTGATGTCCTTAGGTTAGTTAGGTTTAAGTAGTTCTAAGTTCTAGGGGACTGATGACCACAGAAGTTAAGTCCCATAGTGCTCAGAGCCATTTTTTGAGTCATTAAAATAGAGTGTAATTAGCACACAACAAAAGCAATATTTCATTGGAATAAATGAATGAGATACAACAAGAGCTGATTAACTTAGCAAAGTTTTTGGAAAAGGACTCAAGGGTTTCAGAATTAAGTAACATCCTAACAATTTAGTAGCACGAAACATGACCACTAGTGCATACGCGGTGATTATGATACCATAGCAAATGGTGAACGGAAAACAAATATGAAACCCTGATCGCCTCGTGAATTTAATTAAGTGTCGAAAACGCCTAACTTCACTCCTACCTAACCAGCCGATGCTGCCAGATAATCTCACCGTAATTGATGTGTAGGAATGGAAGCTGCGTATGGTGCTGGTGGCTGCCACTGTCACTCGTCAGACAACGAACAGGCTACCGCTCGGTGCAGCATCTCTTCACTGAACTCTGAAATCCCCTGTCTTATCTCTGAACCTGTGTATTGCCTAGTGTCTTCCTCTCTGAACGCTGATCTGCACGGAGTCTATGCCACAAAACACAAACCTCCAATAAAAAGGAAGCTCCAGATTTGGTGTTGTCTGTCCTCCCACCAAGGAAACTGTGTGAAACGTTATCCAATCAGCTGGCTTCCTGCCGACGCCATTTCTAGAACATTCGATTCCGTACCTCACCAGTATCTTGTTTAGCCCACTCTCGAATACTCTTTAAAAACACCCAACAAGAAAATCTTCAGTCTTTATGTGGAAGAAATCCTTATGCCATCGTGGTTGGTCCGTCGACGCAACTTGCTTTGACAGGGAGACCGAAAAGACATTAAACAAAGCTTCCTTGAGAATAAAAAAAAAATGTTCAAATGTGTGTGAAATCTTATGGGACTTAACTGCTAAGGTCATCAGTCCCTAAGCTTACACACTACTTAACCTAAATTATCCTAAGGACAAACACACACACCCATGCCCGATGGAGGACTCGAACCTCCGCTGGGACGAGCCGCGTGAGAATAACAGGAGAAAGCGATCTTGTTCACATTGTTTCCCACTCCACCTACCTTCCGTGAATCAGTGGGCTGAGTACAATGCCTTCTGCAAAATGTGCATTGACTGATCTAGGACCGGTTGTAAAACGGCCATTTACTTGCTGTGAGCGACTCTCCACAGTTCGTTATTCTCGCTTCTTCTGTGCTGCGTACCATGTTGCCTACAGCTCGTCGAAAAAATTTGTGGGGCCACCGGAACAGCGTCCAGCAGAACAATATTTGTTGACTGAGTACCTCAGCCCTGTCTGACCAGAGGCACAAACCCCTCCTCCCTGCGGCAGCCCCTGTCCTGTAGAAAGTACACTGACAAAAGTTATGGGACATCTCCTAATATCGTGTCGGACCTCCGTCTGCTCAGCGTAGTGAAGAAACCTGACGTGGCATGGTCTCAACAAGTCGTTGGAAGTCCCCAGCAGAAATATTGAGCCATGCCGCCTCTATATATCCATAATTGCGAAAGAGTTGTCGGTGCAGGAATTTTTGTGCGAACTGACCTCTGGATTGTGTCCCATAAATGGTCCATGGGATTCATGTGGGGCAATCTGGGTGGCCAAATCATTCGCTCGAATTGTCCAGAATGTTCTCCAAACCAACCACGATCAATTGTAGCCCGTTAACATGGAACATTGTCAGTCGTAAAAAATGCATCGTTGTTTGGGAACATGAAGTACATGAGTGGCTGCAGAATGTCTCGAAGTAGCCAAACATAACCATTTGCAGTCAATGATCTGTTCAGTTGGACCAGAGGACTCAGTCCATTCCACTAAACATGGCCCATACCGTTACAGAGCCACCACCGGCAGTGCCTTGCTGACAACTTGGACCCATGTCTTCGTGGGATCTAGACCGCATACGAAACCTATCATCAGCTCTTATCGACTGACATTGGGACTCGTCTGACCAGGCCATGGTTTTACAGTTGTCTAGGGTTCAACCGATATGGCCACGAGACCAGGAGAGACGCTGCAGGCAATGTCGTACTGTCACCAAGGGCACTCGCATCGGTCGTCTGCTGCCATAGCCCACTGACGCCAAATTTCGCTGCACTGTCCTAATGGATATGTTCGTTCTACGTCCCACACTGATTTCTGCGGCTACTTCACCTAGTGATGCTTGTGTATTAGCACCGGCAACTCTAAGCAAACGCAGCGATCACAGTCGGGGCACACTCTTGACACTATGGATCTCGGAATATTGAATTCCCTAACGACTCCCGAAGTGGAATGTCCCATGCTCTAGCTCCAACTACCATTCGGTGTTCAAAGTCTGTTGATTTCACCACAACAAGGTTCACAAGCGACGTTTACTATTGTACATGTGAAAGTTACCAATCAGAATAGAGAAGATCAATAGATGGGTTTGATCTTTACAATTACCGATATAATTAATGTAATTAGCAACCAACATAAGTCGAATGGTATGAACGTGACTGTGATTGTGATTACTGGAACTTATGGCATAAAGTGAGATATTTCTGGCCGGAAATACATTGATACCTCTCGTGTGTGTGTGTGTGTGTGTGTGTGTGTGTGTGTATGCATTTGATTTTTTTACCTCCTAACACTTCTTCGGGAACATAGAACAGAGAGCTGTGTTCTCATGTAGTGTTTCCTCCCTTTCTACCACCTTTTTCTTGTAGTTTTTTCAACTGGTAATTGTTGTTGAGGTTTATCACTACATATAAGAATTTATAGATCAATGTTAATATTTATTTGCTGCATAAGCGTTGGATGCATATATTGAACACACCTCCTATTCGCCATCTCTCTGTCTCCCTCTTCCTCCCTTTGTCTGTCCACATCAACCTCCCACATCTTTCTACCTATCTCCTCCTTCCCAGTCTCTCTCTGTCTCCTCCTCCCCCTCTCTTTGTCCATTTCCTCCTCCCATATCTTCCTCCCCCTTACCCCTGACCTCTGTATTTCATGTTTCCACCTCTCCCTTTTCGTTTTCCACCTGCCCACTGCTCCTGTATACTTGTCACCTGTTTCATACATCTCCCATCCCTCACCTCTCTGTGTCCACTTCCTCCTCCCCCTCACACTGTCCATCTCCTCCTCTATTATGCATCTCAACCTGTCTCCAGCCAAGTGTAGTACCTGCAATAAAGTTCAATAAAGCAGGACAATACTGCTTCTGCAACACGCCTTTCATGCAAGGCAGGCTACAGATCAGGGGCTTGAAAATCATACGTTTGCTCCTGACCTGCAGGCCACCACGCAAATTAGGCTGATAAGGCTAGTACTACTCAAATAAAACATGTTTGTTATGCAAGGCAGCCTAGATATTGGGGCCTTCAAAACCATTTCCTATCTCTGACATGTAGGCTGCCCTGCAAAGCAGGTTGATCTGGCAGGTCGACACTGTTTCCACTCAACTTGCCTGTTGTGCATGGCAGCATACCAGTCACTGTCTGAAAAAAAACAAGGTTTTGCCCGTGTCTCTACTCCAACTGGAGCCAAGAGCTTATAAACCCCTCAGTGGTGATACAACCCGGGGGTTTGGGAGGAGATCCCAGATATACATACTCTCTCAGACTGGCCTATGGTCCACACCTATAGCGTGTTCTGAAAAACGTGAAGCGACAGCTATCGCTTTTTAGTGTCTTTATGTGCTCTATGTATCTCTTGTTGAGTTTTTTTCATGTCTCTCTAATGTATATTGACTTGCAATTTTGACAAGGGATTATTAATGACAAAGCTAATGTGTTTGTGAGAGTAGGTGTTTGTTGTTCCCAGTTTCTTTCATATTCAGTTTTCAGGGATATAGGCTATTTTCAGTCATAGTTTTCTGAGCTGTTGCCAAATCTATGAGTTAGTTTATTGTTTGGAGTAAGTACCACTTTTATTGTTCTGATGTTTGTTGACCTACTACATATTTCTCATTCAACAATCAATTCAGGTCACTACAGGAAGGGTTCTCAATGGGACTACCTTTCAATGGACTCCTAGTCAAGTAGTTAACGTCTTATGAAATCACATTGTAAACAAATTTCTTGAGAATATTGTTATCAGAATAATGCTAAATGAGGACACAGCTCTTTTTAATTGAACTCGATTCTCTGTTCTGAAAGAACTGTCACGAGATAGAAAATCAAACAAGACTCTCTCTCTCTCTCTCTCTCTCTCTCTCTCTCTCTCTCTATCTCAAAGTGACATTTAAAAATATTATTTCAAAAGGAAAGTTAGTTAAAGTGACATTTAAAAATGTTATCCCAAACTAAGAAATTAACATGTTCCAACGGAAGTACACATTTTCTCAACTAACTATCGTGTACATTTGTCGCAACCAATCACAAAAGCCTCAGAACAAACGAGAAACATAATTAACGGTAGCAGTTTGCCACCAGTAGTTCTATCAAGTAAATAAAAGTAGTACGTTAAATAGCAATAGCAACGTGAGCAAAGTAGTGAAGTTTTAGACTTTAAATTTCGCTCAATAAAAAGAACAGCAATGAATTATTGTCTGCACAAGACAAACTGTGTGAAGATTCTAACTGTACTACATAAAACAGCCAAATGTGCTGTAGGTGCCTTTTTTGGTGAAACCGGTCTATAAATTAAATGATCGTAATATTCGCTTCCATGTATTTGCAAGTACTCTTTTTTTTTTTTTTTTGCTATATAATAACGTGACACCAACTGTTGACGATGTAGAATCACCAAAATAAGTTTGTATAGACAGGGAAACTGAAGAACATGTGCTTTACTCAAGGCGTAATCCTCAACTATATTTACTTTTCAAGAAAACGCAAGTAACTAGTATGCTGTTTGAAAGTTGTGTAATACAGTACGTAACAAATAACGACTTGCAACACAGAAGCGGCAAATACTTACAGTATACCCATAAGCAGCCAACAAACAATTCAGTGGAAGTACACTTTTTTCACTCACAAAAGATAATTTGCTATAACAGCGACGCAATTCACGCCTACAATCTGAATGCGTACTGCAAAGTATTCTTTTTCTGTAGACGACACTTTACCACTACTATAAAAACCATGGTAACGAAATTACTCCTAGGTACAACATTTAACGTTGTTCACAGTTTACAGAAGTGTACAAATTAGGAAAATTGCACTTCCATTAACAGTTCAAATTATTTTCAAAGAAAAACACCCAGTGTCGATAGTGTAACTGTGTCAGAAGACATCAGAATCTTAGAAAACCAAAACGAGCTATTGAATTTTTTATTATTGTGTCAGCATAACCAAAGGAGCTTCAGAAGATATAAATAATATTCTGTATTCCTTACTGAATCTAAAAGCAACAGCTACTTAACATGCGTTAGAATGAGAGAGTAATCGATTTGCAAGTCGTATGCCGCGTCTGATTTGTTGCTGCTATTATCGCTTTCCAGGACGTGAGTGTTTAAAGAACGCAAGCGAGATTAATTATTGTCTGTAGCTGTGTTGGACGGATACACAGGTGAGAAGGGAACAGCGACTTTCGAAATTATGCAAATACAGTGCTGGTTTTATCGCTGGCTACTGCAATGGGAAACGGGTTATTCTTGACAGGCGCGACTTTCGCTGACATCTCAGATACTCGTATTTCCTAAGCTCGCTAACGGAAATTAATATTTTTGTTCATTTAATAGCGTAACGAGAATCAAAACCTGTAATTACTGTACTTGTACATGTAGCCATCTCAGCCCGTATTTACGACGTTGTCCTCTACAGATCTAGCAACCTCTTTCTTCTTAATGGAAACCATAAGTAACCAAATAGGATCATCGACATAGTTTCTGTAAGTAACAGGAGGGAGGAAGAATTATGCAATTGATCATCCTGTCAGCGCAGCTTCCTTTCAAGTAATTTGTTTGGACACGGGCGTATAAGTGGGAGTGGGGATGGTAAACTAAGTTGTAAATGTATGCAATTTGTGTAATAATACTTCGATGAGCCTAGGCCTCCCGAACGTTGACTGAAGTTTTACAGTTGAAGGGAGAGAAGTAACAAGTTACCTGCATTCTCTGAGTTTGAAATCATGTTGGACTTCAGGTGGTAGTCAGCAGTTTGCAGTGTAAGACGATCGGAAGTCAGGGTTTTATAAACAAAATAAATAACAACACGAATTGAACTGTTATTGCGAATTGCAAGTGATGAAGCAAAATTAGCAGATGTCAAATGGAAACTGTTACGTACGTCTGTGAAAACGGCAGATTACAAGGCTTAAGTGTCCGGTTCCTGATCAAAACCTTCACTGCGTGATAACAATGGTGATGTTACGGATGACAATGCCACTAAAGCACCGTTATTAAGCACAATTTTCCTTCGCCAAAGACGACGAAGTAAATAGCCCACAATTCGAATCAAAAATAACTGCCAACATGAGTAACTTAGAAGTTGATATCCTCGGTGCAGCGAAGCAACTTAAATCACTCAATAAAGGCGCGGTCTCCGGTCCAGACTATATCAATCACCTTCCTATCAGAGTATGCTGATATAATAGCTCCATACTTAGTAATCATATAAAACCCCTCGCTCGTCAAATGATCTGTACCTAAAGACTGGAAAGCTGCATAACTCACACCAGTACCCAAGACAGGAAATAGTAGAAACCCGCTGAATTACAGCTCCATATCGCTAATGTCAATTTGCAGTGGGATTTTATAACGTATATTGTGTTCGAACATTATGAGTTAGCCTCGAAGAAAACGATTTATTAATAAACAGCCGACACGGATTCACAAAATATCATTCTTCTGAAACACAACTAGATCTTAATTCTGACGGAGCAGTGAGTGCTATCGATCAGGGATACCAAATTAATTTACAGGAGGCTTTTGTCGCCGTTCCTCACAAGCAACTTTGAATCAAATTGCATGCCTATGGAGTATCGTCTCGGTTGTACTATCATGATATCCTCTCAGAAAGGTCACAATTAGCAGTAAGTGATGAAAGTCATAGAGTAAAACAGAAGTAATATCTGGTGTTCCTCAAGGAAGTATTATAGGCCCCCTGCAGTTCCTGGTCTCCACAAACGACGTAGTTGACCATCTGTGCAGCCCTCTTAGATTCTTTGCAGATGACGCTGTCACCATATGATCAAAACAAACTATAAAACAGTTTACACAAGATATCTGTATAGTGCGAAGTGGCAATTGACCCTAAATAACGAAAAGCGTGAAGTCATCCACTTGAGTGCTAAAAAGAACCTACTAAATTTCGGTTACACGATAAATCTCACGAATTACGAATAACTTAAACTGGAATGATAACATTGATAATGTGGAGAAAGCAAACCAAAGACTGCGGTTTTGGCAGAACTCTTAGAAAATGTAGCATTTCTAATAAAGAGACTGCATAAATACGCTTGTCCGCCCTCTTCTGGAGTACTGCTGCGCGTTGCTGGATACGCATCAGATATGATTGACGCAGGACATCGAAAAACTTCAAAGGAGAACCCGTTTTGTATTATAGCGAGGTAGGGGGAGGCTGTCGCGAATATGATACGCGAATTGGTGTGACATTAATTAAAACAAAAGCGTTTTTCGTTGCCACAAGACATTCTCATGAAATTTCAGTCACCAAGTTTCTCCTCAAAGTGTCGAAATATTTTGTTGGCGCCCACCTACATAGAGAGGAGTCATCATCCTAATGAAATAATGGAAATCAGAGCTCACACAGAAAGATTTAAGCGTTCGTTTTTCCCTTGCTCTGTTCGACATTGGAACTATAGAGAAATAGCTTGAAGGTGGTTCGATGAATCCTCTGTCAGACTCTTAATTGTGAACTGCAAAGTAATTATGTAGATGCAGGTGAATTGTGTTTTAAATCTGTGAAGCTCCGCGGGAATAGAGTTACACTGTCTAGTTAATGTGAAGAATTAATTTTACACCCAGGTCTTGTGGCCGGTGATCCTACGTTTAGCACCCGTTACGATAGCTCGCTCCAATCAGGTTCACTACCGTAGCATCGGTGCGTTCCTTGTACACGTTCATTTCTTCCGGTTAAAAACCGATGGCGGTTGCCTTTGTCCATTCTTCCTATATTCCAGGTGTTATTCAGGTTTCTTCCGCCTCTGTCCACTTTCTCCTTGTAAACGACCGATCCGCTTCATACGTGACTCCGTATGACAGTTTTCTTTCGAACCCATTTTTGTCTTTGTACATGGTCTCCGACAACTCTGTGGGACTCGTTACATTTTCTATCGATTCTCAAGGCCCGTCTCCAAACAGCTCCTCAATAAACTTAAGCAATGTACACCATAAAACGCCTAATTCATACGTATTGATCAGCGGTAGCTCTCCTACAGTATGCCTGTATGCTGCTTACACCACAATCCTAACACGTTTTCTTCTCTCACTTAAGCCCCTCGTCCAACTTATTTTCCTTTACTGGGATCAGCTTGTAGGCATGTTTCCTCGTAATCATGTTAAGGAATTAGTGGCGGTATGCGTATCTACTATTACTGAACTGTAACACGTTAAATTTAGGTTTTCACATTATGTCTCATGTATCGTTCATACCTCTACATACTTCTACAACAATATCATGTAAGTTATGTTCGATTCCGACTACCTGTCTTTCCACCGCGGAGGTTTTCCCTTCAGAGCGCTACCTTGTCGTTTGTATTTTGTTACTTCTTGTGCGTAGTATCTCCTTATTAATTACGCTTATCTTACAGATTATTTTCGATTGTGATCAACTATTCTATCACATCACTGACTTCATTGTAAATTTCACCATCTAACTCATCTTGAAATCCTTCTATCTCCTTTCTCTCCTCTTATAACAGGAAAGCTTTTTTTCCATTTTGGTGTTACGTTAGCCACGTTTTACTTTACCTGTGTCATGTTCGTTTAACCGTATCTGTTTTAGTAATAAGTTCAGTCTCTATCTTTCATAGTCTGGCTGCCATCAAAGCCGATTTTCTCGTTGGCTGGATGCTCCAGTCGTTTCTCGCTGGTTTCCGTCTTTCTTAATTTAGCTTTCAGTTCCATTTGATCGGATTCTATCCAGCCTAATTTAGACGATAATTCCTTCACAATACTATCTTAACACCACGGAGTTTTCGTAGCCCTTGGCACAAAATAAAATGTCTTATTAAAATATCATTGTGTGGAATTCGCGACCCACTACCCAAACCCCTCCCACCCTCCCCCATCCACCGCAGGCCGAATTTCAATGTGACTGTGTCCATCACGTCAACACCATTCATAGAATCTTAACGCCATATCAGCTGCCAATTAACGAAGAATTATCTGACATGAACACTGACAATACACATATAAATTACAATATTAACAAAATGCATATTGTGCTGCTATTTTTAGTCACTCAACTGTTGCTAAATGTCATTGCTAGGTGATGATCGTATTTAACGCTATGCCTGTCAATTTCCAGTTTCATTTTCCGGGCGGGAAGGCGTGCCGGTCTCCGGCGGATTAGTGTCGAGGTTTTCAAGGTGGTTTTCCATCTGCCTCGGCGAATGCGGGCTGGTTCCCCTTATTCCGCCTCAGTTACACTATGTCGGCGATTGCTCCGCAAACACTGTCTTCATGTACGCGTACACCATATTTACTCTACCACGCAAACAATGGGGCTACACTTGTCTGGTGTGAGACGTTCACGGTGGGGTCCACTGGGTTCGGTGTGGGGCGGCGGTGGGGCGAGTGGACTGCTCTCGCCTGTTATAGGATTTTCTATCACTGATGGCTTCGGCGGGGACGAAGCCTCTCTGTCGTTTATAGGTCCCCAGTTCAATGCAGTACAATACAATCTTTTTCAATGAGGCAAGTACAGAATATGTTGAATTAACTATCAATGAAAACCACCTCACCTGTCTTATTACACATTTATTGTGTTACAACCAGATTCGTTCGAAGAACATCTTCAGATTGCCTGCAGTTAAACAAAACAGAAAACTAGGCTAAAGCTACATCTTAATGAATAAAATAGGCAACTCTCACTGAGAGTAGTCATATAATTCTCACCGAGTTGTGATGAAGCCATGACGGTATAGTTGTCGTGTGTAAAGATAAGACCAAGTCCAAAAGCAGTGATCATAAACATTCTGCTGACAGACTGGCGGGAGCAGGGCGAGCAGGCACGCCATGATGCATACAGTAGACTGACCTAACAGTGCAGCTCCACGACAGTGTAAACGTTTAAAACGGCACTTCGCCTCTATGAGTGCAATAGTCAACTGGGTGGTCATAATCGTTACAAGCAACAAGCAATGACGAAACGGTAAATACAGAACTGATATTAAAGAGCACTCAAATAATCCAAAGAGATGGAAATTACAACAGTAAAAAGGGAACAGGTGACAGTGCTTATAGCAAGCTACATCGTCACCGGTCAGCTAGGACAGTAAGATGATAACTACAAGATACGGTTGCAAATAATTAAGTAAAATTATCAGGAACGGTAATTATGACCTCAGAGATAGATCATAAGTCAGGAATAACGTAGTCACGGAATATATATGGTCTCTGAAAATGGAAAAGACTTGAAGCAACCAAAGTAGAGTAGTGGGATAAGGCGGTTCTGACCCCTATTTTGATATCAAACTAATATGCAAATTAATTTAATTCGTCAATTAATTACTCTCAACCGAATGATGTCAGGTGTTTTACCCATCTGGCATGTGGGTCCTCGCTCCCTCCCTCAGTTTTGGCGAAATTTAGAATTTTGGCGAATTTCATTGTCCAAGGGTTGAGTTGACGACCCACCCCAGCCCCCACCGGGGAATTTGCGGGAAATTAAAAATGACGGTACCCATTCCAGGACTCGAACCCCAGTCCTTTTGGATGGAAGCCCTAGTGCACCCTCAACACACGGAAATTGTCCAGATGCAGGAGAGGAAGATTAGGGTAGTGTACTTTACTTATTTTGGCGGGGAAACTGAAGTAAAGATCGGTCCTAATTACGTAATTTATCATAGAGATCGGTCCTAATTACAAAATTATATGAATAGCGCTACACAAGGAGCGCTTAAAATCGCTATATAGCTCAGAAATTGAAGATGCCAGACAAATGGTGTTTTCCTGTTGGAAAAAAATTCCGCATTACCATTCAAAGATAGTGGAAGGTATACACAAACTCTACTGGCTGACGGGAAAAAGGCTGGAGAGGAAGGTACTAGCTTTATCTTTTGGTGGGAAAAATGTTCAACTGACGAGATGCTGGTGTTGGACAGAGAGGAGTTTAATAAGTGTATTACCTGCAAGCATACAGCTCAGGGCAGTATGTTTGACATGAGAGTCCGCTAAGGATGCCTCTCCCTGCATTGCTCGACAATCACCCTGGAGCTCAGCTAATCGAAATTCAGGAAAAAAAAGCTACCACAACTTATCGAAAATGCTTCACTGTTCTAATTACACATCGAAATTGTCGTGAAAAACAAACCAGCGCTCATAATCAACAGGTCATAATCGAGCACATATACTGGGGACTAGAGAAAATCATTATCCCAAAAGATTGCACAGGGAGCGAGGGGCAGCAGATGAACGTGCGTTCTCTTTGATGTACGATCACAAACTACCGAATTTAAAGCCACTCCTCCCTCCCTCTTCCCACCTTAGATGAGGATACAGGCTTTTTCAAATGGCCACCAGCTACCACTTCCGCAAGCCATGCCCTGGTTCATGGCTTACTGAACTCCTGCTGGCAAATGAGCGGGCATTCACCATCTGCACCTGTCCGGCCAACACAGCCCATCTTGGGTTGATGGCAGCTGCACAGTCCAAGTGGCTGCTCTATCTAACGATACTGGCATACACGAAAGGTAAGATGTGGTGTCACCGCCAGACACCACACTTGCTAGGTGGTAGATTAAATCGGCCGCGGTCCATTTAGTACATGTCGGACCCGCGTGGTGCCACTGTGTGATCGCAGACCTAGCGCCACCACAAGGCAGGTCTCGTGATATGAACAAGCATTCGCCCCAGTTGTACGGACTACCTAGCTAGCGACTAGATGTACGAAGCCTTTCTCTCTCATTAGCCGAGAGACAGAATAGCCTTCAGCTAAGTTAATGGCTACGAACTAGCAAAGGCGCCATTAGCCTTACAGTGATTGTAATTAAAGTCTCCTGTGTATAATCAAGAGCGATGTACCACAATGATTGATTAAAGATAAGTATTAATCCAGCTACGTACTTTTCTTCATAGCATTAATTACGTAGCCTGTTCCAGTACTTCACGCCCGTCTGCGTTAGTCTAGCGTGCATTTTCAGCCATCTCGATCTACAAGGTGTTGGCCCAGCTGCCGACACATCATAAGATGTCCCTTGAAGAAAGCGAGATAAATGAGTCACCCTGAGTCCAACTTGTTTGTCTGAAATGAAGCTACACCACACACACCACCCAAGCCATCCCCTGCTTAGACCATAGCAGCCTCGGGCAACGACACACACCAGCCCCACCGCTATATAGCTCAGAAATTGAAGATGCCAGACAAATGGTGTTATCCTGTTGGAAAAAAATTCCGCATTACCATTCAAAGATAGTGGAAGGTATACACAAACTCTACTGGCTGACAGGAAAAAGGAAACACAATTGCAACGATAATAAATGTCCTCTTTCCACGAATACAGAAGCATTCCATTTTCTTTTAGTCGGTGTACTTTGAGAGCAATCCGTGAGTTCAAATTACAAATTGTCATGCATGAGGGTATTACATTAATTTCAGACATATGAAATACCGACACAGATCAGCATCTATACAATCATTTAGTACATTCCAGGGCACTCCTTATCATTATTTTGTACATCCAGGGTAGGTAAAGAAAAACTTTGAACTATCTGCATCCAAACTTTAACCAGTCATACCACGCCCTGTAAATGAACTTGCTACAAGATTTTACTGTGTCTCTCTCTTCCAGTATATCTTAAAACTAATGCTGTCTGCATGTTGACATCGAGCATATTACATATACACGTGTCACTCCAATGGAGCAGGTGGCCAGTGAATGAATTCACTTGCACAGACCTGTGTAAAGTTTTGTCAGCTGTATTAGAGGAAGATCATATCCAACAGACTATCAATCAAAAGGGAGGGTGCCTGTGTTGTTCTTCCATAAGCAGTTTAATACATTGTTTTTCAGCTATAACACAACCAAGCAGTGTACGAGTATAGTTTTGTACACTGCCATACATTTTGTTTTTCTACCATGACTGTGAAGTCTGTGTCAGGTGCTAAACCGACGTTAACACGTTTTGATGCATTCACTCTCACAGAAAGTTGAATAGCACATGGTATAAACTATGCTGTTTCCACAACACACAGGATGGTAGAAACAAAACACAGAGGCGATGTTTCTCATTGACAGAAATTGTGGAAGACATCACAACATATGGAAACTGGAAGAGTTTGTGGCACTGTAGAACGTTTCCCTATGCGAAGGTGATGACCTATACAGTTATTCTCATCTTCCACATTGACTGGGTACCAGATGTCTTGGTGTTCCATGCAGTCATGTACATGATTACTGTTCTGGTGTTGACCATCACTGGAAGGTGCTGTTCAAAACACGTGTGGGTAGTACAAATAAAAAGAGGTACTGTTATCTTATTGGTGAAAAAAATGTGGAGGTCATCACAGAATGCTTCACAATTTCTTTATCATCGCTAAACAACCCCTCCATTACTTTGCAAGTAGCATATACTAGCTTGTGAATACAATAGATGGCTGTGCAGTACATCCATTTGGTCAAATACACCAAAGTAACATCCTATACAGATGCAGTTATGTAATCGACATATGGATTTAAGTTATAGGTTAAAAATTAATTTGGAAATTGTTAAAACTACACCTAACAAAAATAAGGTAAATGTCGGTCTTTGTATATAAATGTACACGCAAAACTTAATAAAAATTTGTACCACAATATTTGCTTGTCTTACTCGCTAACCTACGAAAAATCCTAAGACATTCCCTTTATACAATAATCCATGTGTATGTATTTCTGAGGAGAAAACTGGGTAGTAGGGTGACCATGAAAAGTAGTTGAAAGTATAGTAACCTCATTTACGTACTTGTGTGAAATTCCCGCCATAATACGAAATTCCCACCAACTTAGTAAGTTAGTTACTTAGTTAGTTAGTTCGTTGCATGTTCCATTGATCAATCACACGGTACGGTAGCCATTATGAAGTGGAACATGTCAAGTGCACAAGAAATGCACATATGAAACAAGATTTTTTAATATATATATATATATATATATATATATATATATATTGCAATACAGAGTTAAGGATTAATATTTCTATTATTTATCCCATTCTCTTAAATGGCACAAAATGCATATACTATATTTATAGATTTATTTATTCCTATTCAAGAATTCATCTATGGTATAGAAGGAGTTGTCAGGGCGATATGATTTCAATTTATTTTTGAAGCTATTACTGCTGTCTGTCAGACATTTTATTTCATCTGGTAATTTGTCGAAAAATTTTATAGCAGCATATTTTACCCCTTTCTGTGCCAAAGGTAGGTTGAGTAAGAATAGTGTCTTTCTTTTTTCTGGTATTATAATGATAAATGTCACTGTTGTTTTTAAACTGGTCCATGTTGTTGAGAACAAATTTCATTAGTGAGTAAATGTACTGTGAGGCTGTTGTAAGAATTTCCAATCTTTTAAAAAGATGCCTACAAGATGTGCGACTATGAACGCCACACATTATTCTAACCACTTTATTTTGAGCAGTGAACACTTTTTGTCTAAATGTTGAGTTACCCCAAAATATTATTCCGTATGACATCAGAGAGTGAAAGTATGCAAAGTATGTTAGCTTACTAATTTCTCCAATAGGGTAGGTGGTGGATGGTGATGGGGATGGGGAGGGGTGGGGAGGGAAAAGAGGTGGAGACCCACGTGCCGGCTCGGGAAAACACATGACATCATCTGGGGAGTGGTGGTGGGAGCAAGTAATTAATTGATCACTTTAATTAATTAGCATATCAATTTGATATCAACATTGAGCTCAAAACCCCTTATCCCACTACCAACAGGTGGCTGTCGCATTTAGTGGGTATCATATGCTGTTAATGAAATTTCAAGCGAGATGTGGTAAAGTAGCTACAATTATTTACAATCGAAGAGAACATACACCGTTGGTTACACAAAGCTGTATCATCACTAGGTTGACAATGCCATACGACTTATCATACAATGTAACAGAACCAGTAACTGAGATAGTACAGATTGATTATGGCAACAGAATAAAGGCAGATACAACAAACAATGTCTACTCACCGAATGTATAAAATAACTGAAAATAATTGAACTGGAAGTTACTAACAAACCAAAAGCAAGCTGTGCTGAATTTGCTACATGCCTGTCCAATAAAGGGACAGATGCCAAAGCTTACACAAGGCTGAACCGACGTCAGACAGATAACACAGTAACTGTTTACACAAATGACGAAGTAAATGCACTCAACATTCCGAAAACGGTAAGTGTCCTCATTCAAAGTGACTGTGAGCAATGAATAAAAGCGTTTACAAGAAAACATATTGTCACTGAACATGTAGAAGTTTTCACTCGTGTTTTGACAATTAAAACCTACCTGTATCAAGCTTGGTGCTATTATGTACAAAGACAAAATTGATCTTAATGAATTAAAAACCACTACACAATTAATACAAGCATCTGAAAACAAAAAAACAGATCCGAACGAAGTTTAACAACATAACTACGCACAATAACAAGGAAACAGCTGACAGTGCTTACACGAAACCGCATCATCATTTGCCAAGCATGATGGTAAGAAAATAACTACAAAATACAGTTACAAAGTAATTATGTAAAATAAATCGAGAATGGTAATTACGATCTCGTAAGATGGCGCTATCAAGCTAGAGACGATACAGGTTTGTGTAACCACTAGTGTACGCTGCCTTTCACTGTAAATAATTGTAGCTAACACAGCTTACTTGTAGTTTTATTAATAATATAACATAATTACGTTTGTTCCTTTAACTCCTTTACGTTTTCAAAGACGATTTTTTAACTACGTTATTCAGAACTAATGATTGCTCTGTGAGACTGTAATTAACGATCCTAATTTATTTTACATAATTATTTTGCTACTGTATGCTATATTATTCACTGTCATAGTTGTCAAATGACGATGTAGTTTGGTGTAAGCACCGTCACGTGTAAATTTACAAGCGAACTGTGTTAAAGTAGCTACAGTTATTTACCATTACTGGCATAATAACATTTGTTAACTTTCGTTCGTTTCTACTTTTCAGTTATTTGAATTAATTGTGTACTCCTTCATATCAGTTCTGTACTTAAGGTTTTGACATAGCTTGTAACGATTATGATCACACAGTCGACTATCGTACTCGACAGAGGCTAAGTACTAGGTTTACATATTTACTCTTAGCCCATCAAATGGTGCTTTTCCAGTAACAAAATTGCGGAAGTTTTTTCTTCAACGTTTTGTGACGTCGCAAGGTATTACGGGATAGCATTTATTGCAGGAAGATACGTAGATGTGGAACCGGTGGCTGTGAGGAAGCTGCAGGAAGACGGCTCAGCTATGAATCACCATGCAGCTGACGCTATGTGGCTATGCGAACGGGCTACCATGTCATCTAGCACGACCGTATATTCGTAATCTAAATAAATCATAGTAAATATTAACCAATTGTTTTCAAACTTGGTATACGATGTTTTGTTATTCAGTAGAAGATCTCAAAAAAAAAAGACAGATTGAGAAAATTACCTAGAAACCATAAATCCGACACTTGGGGTGTAAAATTCAGTTATGAACAATAACCGTTTGTCTTTTGTTATCAATTGAAATCATAACCAATGTTCTCAATGTGTACAATCATTTAATTGGGACTTTTATTTTTTTAAACTTTAATTATTTCGCATTTCGTAGCATGAAATTCATGAAAAATTAACATTTGTTTATTATGTTGTTGTGAAAATAAATGGGAATGAATGGGAGTGTGTATGTGGGACATACGTAAAATCCGATATTACTTTCTGTAAAACATTACGCAATCGGATCGTGGGAAAGCTGTATTGTACCCACATTACTGATGACACATGTCAAGGTGTGATTGCTTTTGTAAGAAGGCAGCCAGAATATCAATTTGAAGTGTAATCGGTTTCTATATTAATTTCAAGATAGTTTTTCTTTCGGTCTTTTTATTAAACATTATATTAATATTGACATTTTAGAATGACACAAATTACTTTTTGAAAAGTGATTGATTAGGAAAGTTTTAGCATGAGAGTGATCTCGCAGAATCATTCTGATTGGTCAGTCAGACTGATCAGCCAATCACGATTGAGCTGTTCCCGCGCGCGGAACTTAGATATGCAGAGAGTGGACTAGCATCGAGAGAATCGATCGCCAGCTATCGAACCCGAAAGGTCATGGTAAATGTCACGTTGCTCATTATGTGTAAAATGAAGAAATATTGAGTTCTCGCGTTTAGTACGAGTCGTGACTAAAGCTGTCGCAGTTACGAACATTTTGATGAAAGTTTGAAGTTTCTGGATTGTTT
Source organism: Schistocerca piceifrons (assembly GCF_021461385.2). Classification (NCBI taxonomy): domain Eukaryota; kingdom Metazoa; phylum Arthropoda; class Insecta; order Orthoptera; family Acrididae; genus Schistocerca; species Schistocerca piceifrons. Next base: position 583,698,342 of record NC_060140.1, on the reverse strand, counting down.
TGTTGGAAAGTTATTAGTGTGTGAAATTTCAGCCTTAGTGAAAATTTCGCTTGGCATATTCTGTATTCATTTATGGTGTATTGGGCGAGCACGTCTTTTATGTAAGACCTCTGAATGAGACCGAATGTAGAACTCGCAAATAATGGTGAATCAGAGACAGTGAGATCGCAAACATGAACGGATCGGACTTGTGTAGATTTCTGGCTGCTTTGAGTGTGAAATTTGTTGTTTGACTGGGAACTGAGAACGATAAATGTGGACTTGATAGCCATAAACGTGTGTTATTAAGCAATAAACATTACAGGTCTTGAAATTTTAGGACGCTTATTTCAGTCAAAAATACACCATATTACCACCCTAAATCTTGATAACTAGGAACTTTCATCATGAAAACTACACCCTTTTCGAAGATGACCACTCGGTACAAAATTAAAGTAGACAAAATTTACTACAAAATGTGCTAGTCAGATCTGATTATCTGACGAGTAAACTGTATATTGAGCAGGCAGTGAAGGAAACAAAAGAAAAATTCGGTAGAGGAATTAAAATCCATGGAGAAGAAATAAGAACTTTGAGTTTCGCCGATGATATTGTAATTCTGTCAGAGACAGCAAAGGACCTGGAAGAGCAGCTGAACGGAATGGACAGTGTCTTGAAAGGAGGATATAAGATGAACATCAGAAAAAGCAAAACGAGGATAATGGAATGTAGTCGAATTAAATCAGATGATGCTGAGGGTATTAGATTAGGAAATGAGATGCTTAAAGCAGTAAATGAGTTTAGCTATTTGGGGAACAAAATAACTGATGATTGTCGAAGTAGAGAGGATATAAAATGTAGACTGGCAATGGCAAGGAAAGCGTTTCTGAAGAAGAGAAATTTGTTAACATCGAGTATAGATTTAAGTGACAGGAAGTCGTTTCTGAAAGTATTTGTATAGAGTGTGGCCATGTATGGAAGTGAAACATAGACGATAAATAGTTTGGACAAGAGGAGAATAGAAGCTTTCGAAATGTGGTGCTACAAAAGAATGCTGAAGATTAGATGGGTAGATCAAATAGCTAATGAGGAGGTACTGAATAGAATTAGGGAGACGAGAAATTTGTGGCACACCTTGACTAGAAGAAGGGATCGGTTGGTAGGACATGTTATGAGGCATCGAGGGATCACCAATATAGCATTGGAGGGCAGCGTGGAGGGTAAAAATCGGAGACCAAGAGATGAATACACTAAGCAGATTCAGAAGGATGTAGGTTGCAGTAGGTACTGGGATATGAAGAAGCTTGCACAGGATAGAGTAGCATGGAAAGCTGCATCAAACCAGTCTCTGGACTGAAGACCACAACAACAGTATAGGCGCTAGAACGCGCTAAGGAGCAGCGATGTTTTGGCCCTTCTGCGAAAGCGTCAAAAACACCCACTCCCATCTCCTGCAACTCGAAAAATTTACATGTTGTCACCAAAAAACCCATCACGACATGAAAGTGCATTAAACTTCCTGCTAGAGTCGTCCGTAATATTCAATTTTCTCGTAAGGGCGCGGGAGGGGAGAGGTAACAAAGCGAAAATTGTGAAACATGACTTCTTCGCCCTTCAGCGGAATGACCCCTCCCACATGTCTACGTCTTATCACCGCTGTGCTTTCGATGTATTACGCTTAAAAGGAATGTTTTGAATGAAGTGATGGGAAAGCAAATTTGATGAAAATTCAACAAATTATATTAACAACACATTAGGTACATGACACTGAATATGAAATCTGCATGTAGTAACGTACATTGGTCATCAAATGAGTGAAGGTCGAGCCCAGGTTGAATCATCACTTCGAGTAAGTTCTCCATCTGGAAAACAAAGAAGGCATTTAGTGTGACAACATGGATACAAGGGACAGGTAAGTTTCACAGTGAACTATCGATGTATGATGTCATGAGCTCAGATATTTTAGTCGTTTCCGTTTGGCTGTTGGTGGCCTAGGCAATGTTTCCTTGGCACTAGGAGATCCAGCTGAAGGATCTGGGGCAATGGAAGGTTCAGGCAAAGAGTTAGGGGCTGTGGAAGGTCCAGGTTGAACAGTGAGCTGTTGCTGTTTTACTAATGAAAAAATTGTAATTCTGTGGTTAATGTTATGATAGAGAAAAATTGATTGGTAAAGATGAATAATGCTGTAAAATATGTTGAATTGTCTTGTGTCGCCTCAGCTGCTTCAGCCGGTGGTACTACACGGGGCTCGTGCACATCGTCTTCTCCGTGAAAACTGTCACTGATGTTGGAGCACGACCCTTCGCACTGCTGGCATTGTTTCTTGCAGAACAGTCTTGCTCGTCTACATCCACACCGACCATGGCAATCTATCTTGCATTTTCAAGGTATAAGCTGAAGAAATCTCTCGGGAGCGGGGGGTTTCAGTGTCGTAATGAGAGTCAACCAATTTTTTTTTCTCTTTTTTGTCACCTGAAGCAAAATTCTGAAGGTATGTTGTTGAGTTGTAGCTTCAGCGGGAGGTATGGAAGCCTTGTAGCCTGTTGTCACGTACTGTTTGTTCCTCAGCTTGTTGAGTGTTTTGGTTGGGTGGTAAGCACCATAAAGCACAGCCAGAAATTTCTCAGTAGCAGCTGTTACATCCTTTGGATGGGATAAAGGAACAGTGAATTTAGTTATGTACGCATGGAGATCCGGATATTTGGACGGAATCTTGAGAAATTTAATCTTGCCTTGGTTGAATAACAAGGACGTAGAGTCGCAACCACTCGTTGTGAGGAGGGACATCATGTAGTTGGCAACACTCCTATCTCCAAGCACTTCCTGGTTGGTAGAGAAGCTGAAGGGCTGTACCTCTCCCTGGTTTAAGGTTATATTCATAGTGGGGAGTTTGGAGACCCATTATTACGACCAGAAGGTCAACACTTCCTTCCCCCCCCCCCCCTCCAACCACCATCTGCGACGGTCTTGTCAGCCGAAATTGAGGATGCCTTCGTCCGCACTATCAGTATATCTACGTCATCAGCTGCCTGCTTGGAGGCGATTCCATTTACATTACACTTTGTCATCAGTGAGGTTGTTTCTAACTTAAAAAACAATGAAAAACGTGAGGAAACGTAACATCCTAACTTACTTGTAATCACTGCACGATGCATTTATTATTATACATAAAAACTAACATGTATTATAGAACACTGAAGATACTTGATAAATAAAAGAAGCGAAACGTGTATGGCCAAAAACAAACTGCCTTTCATTTAGTTGTAAGGACGGAACATAGCAACATACTTCCATGAATACTAAAGCAACTAGGCAATACGGAAAACGGAAAAAGTGACGAAAAAGAAATGTACTATGAACAACAGCTGGTTTTTGTGACCCTCTGGAATTAATAACTGTGGCCGAGCGGTTCTAGGCGCTTCAGTCCGGAACCGCGCTGCTGCTGCGGTCCCAGGTTCGAATCCTGCCTCGAGCATAGATGTGTGTGATGTCCTTAGTTTGGTTAGGTTTAAGTAGTTCTAGGTCGAGAGAACTGATGAGCTCAAATGTTAAGTCCCATAGTGCTTAGAGCCATTTGAACGATTTTTGAATTAATAACTCCGGTATCCATCGTAAGAAAAATCTGTTTCAAGAGATTTGGCTGTTCGGACTAGCTGGGGCGAATCCTTGCCTCACAGTCTTTCGGTTAGATGGCGCAGTTGGATGTCAGATCTTCCTGAGCTAATATAACTATTTCAAGGTGGATACACTTGTTAGAGAACAATAGCTCCTAGACTCCCGTGTTTTGGAAATTTGTGCTAAGGTCTTATGGGACCAAACTGCTGAGGTCAACGGTCCTTAAGCTTGTATTGTATTGTACTGTATTGCATGTTAACCGTGTGCCTAGCAACGATGGAGACGCTCCGTCCCTGCCGCAGCCGCAGTGGTCCACAACCCCACGACGACTACCGCAGTCCACTTAACCACTCCGCCGCCCCACGCCGAACCCAGGGTTATTGTGCGGTTCGGCCCCCGGTGGACCCCCCAGGGAACGTCTCACACCAGACGAGTGTGACCCCTATGTTTTCGTGGTAGAGTAATTGTGGTGTACGCGTATGTGGAGAAATTGTTTGCGCAGCAATCGTCGACATAGTGTAACTGAGGCGGAATAAAGGGAACCAGCCCGCATTCGCCGAGGCAGATGGAAAACCGCCTAAAAACCAACCACAGACTGGCCGCGTCACCGGACCTCGGCATAAATCCGCCGGGCGGATTCGTGCCGGGGACCAGGCGCTCCTTCTCGCCCGGAAAGCCGTGCGTTAGACCGCACGGCCAACCGGGCGGGCCCGGCGCGGTCTACTGCCCGACGAATTTGCAGCAGTTCTGAAGTGAATGCCGTGAAGTGTTTCCTTCAGTTTAGAAATCGAGTTGAATTTACGAGGAGTGCAGTAGGTGGTATAGCACTTAGCAGCCCCATCAGTCAAACAAATCAGTAACTGCATGCAATGTACGTGTTTGAGCATAGTCCTGCAAAATTATGGTCAGGTCCCGCAGAAAGCGTCATCACTTCTGTCTCTAAGCTGGTCGAGGTTGTGTTCCAAAAATGAACAGCATTGCAGATGTGGAGCCATCTATCGACCATAAACGTCACTGTCGCCAATTACCTCTTTCAGTCATACAAGAACTAACTGCTATGCATTCTAAATCTGCTAAGCGGTTGATATACAACCATTGAAATGATTAGTAAAGTTAGTATGAAGCTCTAGAATTAGATGAATGTAGGGTCCACTGCAAATGATTTCCATTCGCAATCAAATGTGTCCTTAACTGCAGTATAATTGTTAGATTTTGTCACCGTTCCCACGTTATGTTCCGAAAAGGCTTGAACTACTGATTTAATTGAAATACCTTGCTTTGACCATGCACAACGAAATGAGATGTAGCTACCACATGAATCTTATAGCGGGTAACGGGAGTACCAAGTTGCCACACGTCAGAAGATCTTTGAGGACGTGTACCTTGTGCATCACTCATCCATCCACTTGTTTTAATTAATTTGGTTTAATGATCACATCATTATCATCATCATCCACCAGTTCAATCACCTGGTGATGTAGTCTCTTTGAGTCGACGTGGAACGTAGGATCCTATCAAATTCTTCCATTCCTGCCGATCTTGAGGCTCTCGTTATCAATTCAGTGCAGCTGTCTTTGGTAAGTCTCTTTTCCATCTGTCCGGTGGCCTTCCCTTTGCTCTGGGCTCCAATCATGTATTTATTTTGATCATCTGCCATCCTTTCTTTCTTTGAGGACATGACCAACCCATGTCCACTTGAAGGTATTTCATATTTCCATTATGTTACTTGTCCATGCTGTACGTCTGATATCTACTGCATCTTTCTGTCTTTCTATGTGTAATCCAACATTTATCTTTCTCTTACCTCTTTGAAATACTATGCGTTTTCTGTCAATGCACTCACTTAATGTCTATGTCCCTGTTGGCAGTACACATTGGTCAGAATCTGTTCTCTTCAGCTCTTCCGACAATTTAGACTTCAAAACTGAAAAGCATCTCCCGTAAGTTTGTAGCTCAATTTAATGTCAAAATATTTATGGTTTTAAGTAATATTTCATATTTATAAGCTAGATAGACATGTTCTGTGGCGCTTTGCAGTTGTATACTTCCAACACATATATTTCAATCCGATGTCTATTCATTTATCATGATCTTCGTTTTATCATAGTTCACTTTTAGATCAGAGTCAGCGTACGCAAACACAAGCTCGGTAACTAATATTTGAAGTTCTTCTATATCATTTGCAAATAAAACAGTGTCATCAGCAAATCTCAGATTGTTTCTTTAAAGAACTTGAATTCCTTTATTTTCAAATTCAGTTTAAACACTGCTTTTTCTGGGACTACCGTCAGTAGTTGAAGATGTAGTCTCCTTGTTTTACATCCTTTCAATGGTAAATTTATTGGTTTCATCAACAACACTCACAAACGCTGTGATAGTTTTATATGCATTATCTCATATAAGATTTTAATGTAACCTAGTTCTACTCCTTGTTCTGTTAGAGCGTCAAACACGGCTGGGTGACTGATCGAATCGAACGCATTTTCAAAATCTATTAAGTCAAGATAAATAAGTTGATGGTACTCATATCTTCTACAAATTATATCGCGCAGCGTAGGCTTGTGGCCAGTTGTACTAAACCCTGTACAGAACTCAGCTTGCTCATTGGCTTGAGCCAGGGCAAAAGTAGTGCTCAATCTGGTACTCAAAATTCTAGTGAAAATTTAGTACATTGTGTACACAAGGCTGATAGAGCGATAGTTATTTATGTCTTTAATACTACCTTTCTTGTTTATTAGGATTATTTTCGCTTTATTCCAATCTCTTGGTAGTTTCCCACAGTGATAAAAACTTGAAATTATTTTATCTAAATGCTTTATAGACTTCTCAACCATCATATTTTAAATATAGACTGAGAAGATATCACTACCTTGAGCACTTCTTTTTTTGTCTTATTTATTTGTTTATAGCATGTTTGACTTCCGAGAGGAGAATTTATGGGATTTGGGAGAACAGAAGCATCTATTTCGTTGATTTTACTGTACATGTTAATATAAAGATTTCCAGTATAGTCGAGTATTTATTTCTTATCTGTAATTGGTCCTTGATCTTTGTCTGACGCAATTAGCTGATTCTTTCCAATCATACGCTTCCTCTCGGCCATCTTTAACCTAGATTTATTTTCAGAACTGGCTTTCAGTGTATCTTTTCCATATCATCATGACCATATAGCCATCCGTAATTTAAGAATATAAGTAAACGTCGGTTACAAGTACTGCGTATGTTGAACGAAATACACACACTAATAAATGATATTACAGCAATCCCAAGTAATAGGAGGTTGAAAACATCGAAATACGCTTACAAATTAAGGGATCTTCGTGAATATGCACTACACTCCCAGTATGTCGGCCCCTTCCTTGTGGTCTGTTCGTATGTCTGAGAACCATTTCAAGCCGTAATGACTACATAAATGAAGGAGGTCAAACGAGGACAGCGAGATCATTCGGCAGGCACCTGACAACCGATTTTTGAAACGAACAGTCCTTCCCCTCACAGGTGATTCTGTTAATACGTTATTTCCCCACATAGAAATTTCATGTGAGGATGACAGTAGCAAAGCTAGGGAGATTCATGGACTTTTCGGAATTTCACAAGTACTCTATCCTCCAGAATAGCGTCCGCTAAAAAAATAAGGGGCGAAAATGCTACTTATAACGGGACTCTTCTGTAAATTACTGTACGCCGACTTGTGGAATTTAAAACACAACTCCAGTACTTCATTACAGTTGTAGAGTTTTACAGTCGAAGAAGTTGCCGGCTGATCTGTAAAATACACTCCTCATGGGTTTTCACCAAAACTAAGCTGTTGTTCGTCAACGATATTTAGAGGCCACATAATAATTGCTGATTGTTAGCACCATTAAAGTAAAGACCTCATCAACCAGAAGGCTAGTGTGAGCACCACCTTACTTTATTGGGCACGGACCTGTTGCACGCTGAACGCCATTACCTTTCTTCGACCTCTGAAATGACTTACACGGGGACCTACAGTTATACGGGACGTCGAACTACGATGGGAGTCGGGATTTTTCGCGTTAACAAATCATTATGAGATACAAAAGAAACGATTTTACAGAATTAGTCATAGGAATGATTGCGGTTCGAAATCTGCACCTGTGGATTTGCAAAGTGACGCTTGCTCCTTAGTCACGGAGCGAAGTCTTTACTTATTTGAATTACGGATGAATGTAATTTAAGTGTATTTACACGCTTACAAAACACCATGCGGAAGCAGGTAAGTAGTCGTAGTTGGTCATTTGTGTTAGACACTTATGCAAAGAATTGTGCGTACGTTCTAGTATTTTACGAACTTCTTCTCAAACTTATTTTTATTGTCAAAAGTGATGCTGGCGAATTTCTTGAGAGTACAAGCTAGGCCACATGTCTACAGTCGCGATGGGAAACACAAATCCAATTCAATACTTTACCGGCATAATTTATTAACTCAATCCAAGGATTACAGCAGCCAGCCCGATGCGAATTGAAGAAGTCGACGCCGAAGAGCGCTATATACTACGCAGCGCTACAAGCACTTATTCCGGTATCTCGCACATCTAGTCGGGTAACTTTCTCTATGTCTTTACTGGATTTCACGCTTTCTCTTTGGCGTAAACAGAATACAAGCGTACACAGCAGCACCAGGCATACAGCACAAGAGAAAACCATTATAGTCCACTGTTATCCCGCCTGTCATTCAGGTCAAACTGAAGTTGAAATAAATTACCACACGTTAAACGTGCCGCCGAGCTGTTATTTACTTTAAGGGATTCTTCGGTGCCAAATAACCGAGCCTTGAAGTGTGTTCTTGTCGTTTCGTCTATTAGGATATTCTCCCATTTCCTGTCCCTTTTTAGCTGTGATGCTCTAAGCGTGAACGCCATCAGCCTGAGAAAGTTTCAGTGGCCAAAACTTCCGCATGCACCTCCTACAGACTCTTTTCACGAGGAGACATGGGGATGGTATTGTCCGTCATTCTACTGACATTAACGGCTCTATTTGTACTACAAGGCCTCGACATTTTTCCTTTCAGTGAGCAAAAAATTTTTTCGCTGATGACATTCACATAATCAGTATTGTAACTGAAAACTGGGTGAAAATTAACAACAAAGCAATTCATAAAACTCCATAATGAGTGGAAGTGGACTATTGAGCAACAGAGGTTTGAATCGCATTAGCGAGAAAGTAACAGAAAAGATGTTCAGTGATTTTTCCAATTTCTAAATTTTGAAAAAACAGACTACGTTCAGTACTACAAATCGTCATACCAGTAACTGACGTAATACATGTGCAGGAGACAGTAAATAGAGAAGAATGTTCGAAATTTGTGGGTGTACATATTGATGATAACCTGAACTGGAAAAAAACATATTACTAAGCCTCTCAAACAATGAAGTTCAGCTACATTTGCTCTTAGAACACCAGAGGGAAAAATGTCCTTTATTATCCACTATTACAGATGTCAGTGGCTCAGAAAGGAGTTAAATATGCAACAACAAAAATCTTTGATCATTTGCTCAGTAACATAAAATATCTGACAGGTACCAAAGCAAATTTTAAACCTAACCTAAAATCATTCCTCCTGGACAACTCCTTCTATTGCCTGGCGAATTCCTTTTTAAAAACTGGTAGACTGTAAGAAAAAGTCTTGTTTTAAGCGTAGTTACATGAGTACGACCAAAGGATAAAATGATGTGTTTATTAATGATACCACTAATCATATATACGTATCCTGTAAACTTACTCGTTCCACATCACCTCGATAAAAGAATCGTTCAAATGACCTTTCAAACATGTAACTGAGTGACTAACTAACAAAAGGAAAAGAACTTGAGTAGAAATTACTATATTATGCGCGATCAAAATACCCTTGTCTCTCATAAAAACTCGCCATCAAGTACTGCATAATCGTTTCTGTTACTTACGTAATTTTCGAGCCACTCACTTGTCACTTATCTGGGAACCTGTTCCGTATGCTCGTAGCTTCATTAACAGTCTACAGTGGGATACAGTGTCAAATGCTTTTCGGAAATCTAGAAATATGGAATCTGCCTATTGTCGTTCATCAATAGTTCGCAGTATACGAGTATCATGTGAGAAAAGCGCTAACTGAGTTTCATACGAGTGATGCTTTCTAAAACCGTGCTGATTTGTGAACGTAAGGTTCTCGCTCACAAGAAAATTTAGTATAATCGAACTCAGAATATGTTCTAGTATTCTACAGCAAACAGATGTTAAGGATATTGGTCTGTAATTTGACGGATCAGTTCTTTGGCCCTTCTTATACACAGGGGAAAAAATGGTTCAAATCACTCTGAGCACTATGGGATTTAACTGCTGTGGTCATCAGTCCCCTACAACTTAGAACTACTTAAACCTAACTTACCTAAGGACATCACACACATCCACGCCCGGGGCAGGATTCGAACCTGCGACCGTAGCGGTCACGCGGTTCCAGACTGTAGCACCTAGAACCGCACGGCCACTCCGGCCGGCTATACACAGGAGACAACTGCGTATTTTTCCAGTAGCTTGGGTCTTTTCACTGGGGGAGAGATTCGCGATAAATGCAAGTTAAGTGAGAGGCCAGTGCCGTAGAGTTGTTGTTGTTGTTGTGGTCTTCAGTCCTGAGACTGGTTTGATGCAGCTCTCCATGCTAATCTATCCTGTGCAAGCTCCTTCATCTCCCAGTACCTACTGCAACCTACATCCTTCTGATTCTGCTTAGTGTATTCATCTCTTGGTCTCCCTCTACGATTTTTATCCTCCCACTGCCCTCCAATACTAAATTTGTGATCCCTTGATGCCTCAGGACATGTCCTACCAACCGATCCCTTCTTCTAGACAAGTTGTGCCACAAACTTCTCTTCTCCCCAATCCTATTCAATACCTCCTCATTAGTTACGTGATCTACCCACCTAATCTTCAACATTCTTCTGTAGCACCACATTTTAAAAGCTTCTATTCTCTTCTTGTCCAAACTCTTTATTGTCCATGTTTCACTTCCATACATGGCTACACTCCATACAAATACTTTCAGAAACGACTTCCTGGCACTTAAATCTATACTCGATGTTAACAAATTTCTCTTCTTCAGAAACGCTTTCCTTGCCATTGCCACTCTACATTTTATATCCGCTCTACTTCGACCATCATCAGTTATTTTGCTCCCCAAATAGCAAAACTCCTTTACTACTTCAAGTGTCTTATTTCCTAATCTACTTCCCTCAACATCACCCGACTTAATTCGACTACATTCCATTATCCTCGTTTTGCTTTTGTTGATGTTCATCTTGTATCCTCCTTTGAAGACACTGTCCATTCCGTTCAAGTGCGCTTCCAAGTCCTTTGCTGTCTCCGAGAGAAATACAATGTCATCGGTGAACCTCAAAGTTTTTATTTCTTCTCCCTGGATTTTAATACCTACTCCAAATTTTTCTTTTGTTTCCTTTACTGCTTGCTCAATATACAGATTGAATAACATCGTGGGGAGGCTACAACCCTGTCTCACTCTCTTCCCAACCACTGCTTCCCTTTCATGCCCCTCGACTCTTATAACTGCCATCTGCTTTCTGTACAAATTGTAAATAGCCTCTCGCTCCCTGTATTTTAGTCCTGCCACCTATAGAATTTGAAAGAGAGTATTCCAGTCAACATTGTCAAGAGCTTTCTCTAAGTCTACAAATGCTAGAAACGTAGGTTTACCTTTCCTTAATCTTTCTTCTAAGATAAGTCGTAAGGTCAGTATTGCCTCACGTGTTCCAACATTTCTACGGAATCCAAACTGATCTTCCCCGAGGTCGGCTTCTACCACTTTTTCAATTCGTCTTTAAATAATTCGCGTTAGTATTTTGCAGCTGTGACTTATTAAACTGATAGTTCGGTAATTTTCACATCTGTCAACACCTGCTTTCTTTCCAATTGGAATTATTATATTCTTCTTGAAGTCTGAGGGTATTTCGCCTGTCTCGTACATCTTGCTCACCAGATGGTAGAGTTTTGTTAGCACTGGCTCTCCCGAGGCCGTCAGTAGTTCTAATGGAATGTTGTCTACTCCCGGGGCCTTGTTTCGACTCAGGTCTTTCAGCGCTCTGTCAAAGTCTTCAGGCAGTATCGTATCTCCCATTTCATCTTCATCTACATCCTCTTCCATTTCCATAATATTGTCCTCAAGTACATCGCCCTTGTATATACCCTCTATATACTCCTTCCACCTTTCTGCTTTCCCCTCTTTGCTTAGTACTGGGTTTCCATCTGAGCTCTTGATATTCATGCATGTGGTTCTCTTTTCTCCAAAGGTTTCTTTCATTTTCCTGTACGCCGTATCTATCTTACCCATCGTGAGATAAGCCTCTACATCCTTACATTTGTCCTCTAGCCATGCCTGCTTAGCCATTTTGCACTTCCTGTCGATCTCATTTTTGAGACGTTTGTATTTCTTTTTGCCTGCTTCATTTACTGCATTTTTATATTTTCTCCTTTCATCAATTAAATTCCATATTTCTTCTGTTACCCAAGGATTTCTACTAGCCCTCGTCTTTTTACCTACTTGATCCTCTGCTGCCTTCACTACTTCATCCCTCAGAGCTACCCATTCGCCTTCTACTGTATTTCTTTCCCCTATTCCTGTCAATTGTTCCCTTATGCTGTCCCTGAAACTCTGTACAACCTCTGGTTTAGTCAGTTTATCCAGGTCCCATCTCCTTAAATTCCCACCTTTTTGCAATTTCTTCAGTTTTAATCTACAGTTCATAACCAATAGATTGTGGTCAGAGTCCACATCTGCACCTGGAAATGTCCTATAATTAAAACCTGGTTCCTAAATCTCTGTCTTACCATTATATAATCTATCTGATACCTTTTAGTATCTCCAGGATTCTTCCATGTATACAACCTTCTTTTATGATTCTTGAACCAAGTGTTAGCTATGATTAAGTTACGCTCTGTGCAAAATTCTACCAGACGGCTTCCTCTTTCATTTCTTAGCCCCAATCCATATTCACCTACTATGTTTCCTTCTCTCCCTTTTCCTACTGTCGAACTCCAGTCACCCAAGACTATTAAATTTTCGTCTCCCTTCACTACCTGAATAATTTACTTTGTCTCATCATACATTTCATCAATTTCTTCGTCATCTGCAGAGCTAGTTGGCATATAAAGTTGTACTACTGTAGTAGGCGTGGGCTTCGTATCTATCTTGGCCACAATAATGCGTTCACTATGCTGTTTGTAGTAGCTTACCCGTACTCCTATTTTTTATTCATTATTAAACCTACTCCTGCATTATCCCTAATTGATTTTGTATTTATAACCCTGTATTCACCTGACCATAAGTCTTGTTCCTCCTGCCACCGAACTTCACTAATTCCCACTATATCTAACTTTAACCTATCCATTTCCCTTTTTAAATTTTCTAATCTACCTGCCCGATTAAGGGATCTGACATTCCACGCTCCGATATGTGGATCTTTCTCCTGATAACAACAACCTCTTGAGTAGTCCCCACCCGGATATCCGAATGGGGGACTATTTTACCTCCAGAATATTTTACCCAAGAGGACGCCATCGCCTTGTAATCATACAGTAAAGCTGCATGCCCTCAGGAAAAATTACGGCTGTAGTTTCCCCTTGCTTTCAGCCGTTCGCAGTATCTGAAACAGTAAGGCCATTTTGGTTAGTGTTACAAGGCCAGATCAGTCAATCATCCAGACTGTTGCCCCTGCAACTACTGAAAAGGCTGCTGCCCCTCTTCAGGAACCACACGTTTGTCTGCCTTAGAGTATTCTTTGCAAAACCGAATTGGTATTCGCCCGGTCCTGGCGATTTAATTGTTGTCAAGTATTTCTGTTGTTTCTCTACTCCAGCGATGCTTATTACTCTGCTGTCCGTAAGGGAGTCTGTGGTGATGATACGAGGGTAAGTTTGTACAATTTGCCTGCGTGAACGATTTCTTAAACGCGAAATTTAAAACTTCGGCTTTTGTTTGGCTGTCTTCAACTGCCACAGCACACTGGCCAACGAGCCACTAGATGGAAGCCTTAGACACACTTAGCTATGCACAGTGATCTTTTCACAGACACACTAATCTCTATTAACTTTTGCCTGTCGTTATTTCCGCGTTCCCTTGTGTACCGAACAATCTTTGCTTCGACAGCGTTTTCTGAAATTCGTTGCTAAACCACCGTGGATCTTTTCCGTAATTAATCCACTCACTCGGCACATACTTGACCAGAACACGATTTACAAATTATTTAAGCTTTGTCCTTAATAGCATCATACCGGAAGTAAATGATTGCAGTTCATTGTCTAAATGAGATACTAACAAATGCTTATCAGCTCTTTCTAGTAGAAAAAAAGAAACTGCGCCACATATATTATCGACTTGAACTGTAGGATGAATGTCTCACCAGTCTGAGTAGAAGTTATTCACAAGACAGAAATCGCAATACAAATGAGGCACTGAGAACCATGAGCGTCTAAACCACACCTGCGTCGAGCCCACATTTAAGTGAATATCACAGAAACTGGTGAGACAGCATTTCGTGAATGTTCATGCGTACATTATGGTCCTCCAGCACACACAAACCCGATTCGCTATACGATCAACGGATGCCAGGCGCATGAAAAAATGATACACTCTCACAGTCGACGATTATGTGCTTTAGTACGTTATGGTTCTCAGCGCCTCAAATAGTCTACAACAAACATTGGTCTGTAACGAGCCTCATGTGATTACAAACCGCAACTGATTCAGTGTGAAATACTGTCTTACTTAGTATAAATGTTTCTGAATTGTAATCTTTCCAATTACGTCCCCATCTAAGTGCGTTAAAATTTCACCCATGTCCTGCGTTAACCACAGATACTACAGCAGTACGTTACTTGTTACGGTTTACCGCACAGTCGTGCCTATTAAAACGAGGTACTCCAACGTCATCCTCGCACTCGGATGCAACACTGCCCTCGTCTCTGCAGCGAGTGACGAATTCCTTAAAAGACCCCAGATCATCTCGTAAATCTTGACAAGAGTCTGCAATTTACTGCTGCCGTTCTTCAACTCTATCAATGGGAATACTGTACACGAGGTGACTGTCTGCGAGGTGACTCGCGACAGAAAATTCCAGACACTTGAGGTCAGGTGATCGAGACCAAGGCACAGGACCTGCTGGACCTATCCACTATTGGCACATAAGATTTTGTCTTATACCAGCAAAAAAAAAAAAAAAAAAAAAAAATGTACCGGTGTCCCATTATGCATGTGCCACATTCACAAACCACTGAGTGCAGTTAGATAGGGAAACGATTACGTACCAAGTATTTTTGTACTAAGTACGACCCTGTTACAACACACAATTCTCGGCTTTTACAGGAAAGGTGAGAACTCGAAATTGAGTCTGACGGTGAAGTTATCTGGTCGCGTATAACACGTCTAGGTGGAACCAAGTTAATTGTTCAGCGTTTTTACCGGCCATCCGATTCCGGTGTGCCAGTTCTAGAACCATTCAAAGAAAGTTTAGGGTCAGTAGCGCGTGAATACGCAGATCATACAATATTAGCTGGAGGTGACTTTTACCTACCGAGTATAGACAGGGACGAGTATGATTTCATTGCAGGGGGCGAAGGCAGACAGTCTTAACGAAGTACTTCTGAACACGTTTTCCGAAAACTGTCTTGAGCAGCTAGTTCGGCAGCCCATACCCAATGAAAATATCTTTGACCTTGTAGCTAAAAAGAGACCGGACCTTATCGATGGCGTGAGTGTAGAGACGGGGATTAGTGGTCATGATATCATAGTGACTGTGCTTACGAGAGTTAATAAAGCGGTCCAGATGGTTGGAAGAGTGCTACTACTAGAAAGGGCTGATAAGCAGTTGCTAGTACCTCATTTCGACAATGGACTGCAATCGCTTACTTCCGATATGATGTTATGATAGACGTAGAAGAATTAAAGACAAAGCTTAATTTGTAAACCGTATTCTGATCAAGTATGTGCCGAGTAAGTGGATTAATGACGGAAAAGACCCATGGTGGTTTAGCAACGAAATTCGGAAAATGCTGATGAAGCAAAGGCTGTTGTACTCACGGTACACAAGAAAACGCGGAAATAACGACATCAACATAGCAATAAGCATCGCCGGAGTAGAGAAACAACTGAAATACTTGACAACAATTAAGTCGCCAGGACCGGTGGAATACCAATTCGGTTTTGCAAAGAGTACTCCACGGCACTGGCGCCTCACATAGCTTGCATTCATCGCGAATCTATCTCCCAGTGAAAAGACCCAAGCGACTGAAAAAATACGCAGGTCTCTCCTGTGTATAAGAAAGGCAAAAAAAAAAAAAAAAAAAAAACTGATCCACCAAATTACAGGCCAATATCCGTAACATCTGTTTGCTGTAGAATACTAGAACATATTCTGAGTTCGAATATACTAAATTTTCTTGTGATTGAGGAGCTTATGTCCACAAATCAGCACGGTTTTAGAAAGCATCGCTAGTATGAAACTCAATTCGCCCTTTTCTTTCGTGATACTCGTATACTGCGAACTATTGATGAACGGCAACAGGCAGATTCCATATTTCTAGATTTCCGAAAAGTATTTGACACTGTAACCCACTGCAGACTGTTAATGAAGCTACGAGCATTCGGAATAGGTTCCCAGATAAGTGAGTGGCTCGAAAATTTCTTAAGTAACAGAAAAGACTATGTAGTCCTTGATGGCGAGTTTTCGTGAGAGACGAGGGAATCTTCAGGAATGCTCCAAGAAAATATGATAGGACCGATATTATTTTTCTGGTGGACAGGCTGGGCGGCGATCTGCTGTTGTTTACTGACGATGCTGTGGTGTAAATGAATCTGTCGGAGTATAGTGACTGTAGGATGATGCAGGATGACTTGGAAAAAATGTATAGTTGGTGTGATGGATGGTAGCCGGCTCTAAGTACAGAAAAATATAAGTTAATCCGAATGATTGGGAGAAACAAACCAGTAATGTTCGGATACAGCATTCTAGTGACCTGCTTGACACAGTCACGTCGTTTAAATTCTGAGTGTAACTTCACAAAGCGATATGAAATGGAGCACACATCTGATGATTGCGGTAGGAAAAGCGAATGGTCAGCTTCGGTTTATTGAGAGAATTTTAGGAAAGTGTGGTTCATTGGTAAAGCAGACCACCTCTAAGACTCTATTCTTGAGTACTACTCGAGTCTTTAGGATCCGCAACAGGTCGTATTAAAGGAAGACATCGAAGCGGTTCAGAGACGTGCTGCTAGATTTGTTACCGGTAGTTTCGAAAAACACGCAAATGTTACGGATGCGCTTCGGGAATCCCTGGAGGAAAGGCGAATTTCCTTCGAGGAACACTATTGAGAAAATTTAGAGAACAGGAATTTGAAGCTAACTGCAGACCGATCCTACTGCCGCCAACATAAATTACGCATAAGGACCTCGAGGACAAAACATGAGACTTTAGATCTCGTACGGAGACATAGAGACTGTCGATTTTTCCCTCGCTCTATCTGCGAGTGGTTCAGGGTACCCTCCGCTACACACCGTACGGTGGCTTGGGGAATATGTACGCGTATGTAGATGTAGATGTAGAAGCGATAATGGTACGCAATGTATCTTCCGCCATACACTGTAAAGTGGCTTGCGCGGTGCAGATGTAGAGATTTCATCCTGGAGTCAGTGGCGTATCCTAATGAAATATTCGGAATTGTCTCGGAAATGGCTCATCTGGTGGCCTATCTTTCTTGAAACGTGTAACCTCCCCACAAAATAAAATAAATAATATGAATATGATTCTAATTTAGTGTAACCTCAAAACAGAAAATTCATTGACATTTAGTGTAACCTCGCCGGCCGAAGTGGCCGTGCGGTTAAAGGCGCTGCAGTCTGGAACCGCAAGACCGCTACGGTCGCAGGTTCGAATCCTGCCTCGGGCATGGATGTTTGTGATGTCCTTAGGTTAGTTAGGTTTAACTAGTTCTAAGTTCTAGGGGACTAATGACCTCAGCAGTTGAGTCCCATAGTGCTCAGAGCCATTTGAACCATTTTAGTGTAACCTCAAAACAGAAAAATTCGTAAACCTCTCCACGAAATTCTTTCTGATTTAATCTACCCACAAAATTCATTCACATTTAATGTAAGCGCAAAACTGAAAAATTCCTAAATCTCTCAACAGTAAAAAATTATAATTATGTCGTTCACATTCAGTGTAACGTCCCAACAAAAAAATAAATTCCGTAACCTGGTAATAATACAATGTAACTAAACTCTCAATTAAATTGTCGCTCACTTATAACTTTTCAATAATTGACTGTGAATTTAACCTGGTAAATTTTGGACGTCAGCAGTGCTGCATCATGGCCCTGAAAGATCATTCTGAATAAAAAAGAGAAAAATTCTTACCTCAATGAAGTCGCCGGATAACGCATATATATCTGCTCTTAAAATAATGTTCTCTGGCACAGCCCTGTGCAATGCTGGCCGATAGATTTACCATTTATGAAAGGAAGCAACTGATTTTTCTTTTGCAACAATCGGGATGATCATGGATGGGAGAAATTAGTAAATTCTTTAAATTGAAATGAATGGTTGTTAAAAGTTACTTTTTATGAGAAAGATTATTATTACGAGATTTTTAAAACATTTACATGGGACTTGAGATGAGATTACTACATATGCGCGAGGCTGCTTTTTACCTTATACAATAATATTCAGGCTCCGACATCGCTGCACCGCGACCGGCCACCCAACACGATACACCAGAGCAGCCTGCAGACTAGCAACAACTTACTGCTACAGCTACACAGTTCCTACTGCAGTCAACGCTGCTCTCTGGTCAGAGATTCTCTTATACCTTGCATATCGTAGGCAGCGCATGAGCAATACATCGAAATTACATCTGCTCGGACCTCTTACATAACCCATAACCCTCCAGGGGGGGGGGGGGGGGGCAAAAATTTGGCAGCGATGGTGAGTCAATTGGACTTGCCATGAGCAACAAATTTTTCTTAATTAACTAAGTTTACAGTCACAGAGTACATATATATATAAGTGCAGAACATAAAATGAAATAGAGTGCACATGCACAGAACATATCAAGCAATGACAAAATGTATACGCAATGAGTACAAAACATATTAACAAATGACATAAAGTGCACACACACTGTATATATTTTTACCATTTTACAAGAACTAGGATACGCAATGAGTACAAAACATATTAACAAATGACATAAAGTGCACACGCACTGTAAATATTTTTTAATATTTTACAAGAACTAGGAAAGAAAAGGGAAGGATTGCATCATGGTTGTAACACAGTAGGTTGCACGTAGCTGCACTGAAAGTCCATATCTTTCTACAGAAGCACAAAATCAAGTGAGACAATCTGAAGTTCTCTTCCCTGAAGTATTAATCAGTGTAGCCAAGACACTGAAATGTTGTATTAATATTCAATGTTATCATTTTGGTAGTACATTAGGTACACCAAACAGTAGGACCATAATAACATCTCCATCGTTCAAGGTGGTGGACAGCATGATGTGTCAACACCACACTCTTGCAGAATCCATACTCTTTCATCAACGTAGAATTAGTGCAAAATCCAAATATAGTGCTCCATGATCATGAGGATGGACAGGACAAACGGATATTGCAGTAATTTCTGGTAATTAGGTCAGAAGGTGAAGGACATTAAATCTTATGCTAGGCATAATTGAGAATTACACTAGTCTATCAACCGATTTGAGTAATTGTTGGCACTCATTGCCTAGTTACTAAACATTTCTGTACTATGTATGGAGTATTACAGAACATTATTCATAAGTCATTTGATTACAGTAAACATTGGCACTCATTGGCCAGTTACAAACCATTTTTGTGCATTATTCAGAAGTGCTCATTCAAAGCAAGAGTTAATTAATGGCATAGCATTTACATAATTCATCTAATTATAGTAATCATTGGCACTCATTGGCCAGTTACAATCTATTTTTATGCATTGTTCAGGAGTCATCATTCAAAACAGGAGCTAATGAGTGTAGTATCAAGCTACTGGTATTCATATATGATATCATGTAAGTGACATAAGACAAATTTAAAATATAAGAAACAGTGGCATTCATTGGCCAGTTACAAAGTATTCATATAGTTTTATAAAACATTATTCAGTATTATTCAGAATTCATCATTCAAGTGACATAACAAAAATATTATTTACAGAATTTATTGGCATAGCATTTATGCATTATTACAAAACATCATTCAGTATTACTCAGAATTCGTCATTCAAGTGACATAATAAAAATATTGTTTACAGAAATTATTGGCATAGCATTTATGCATTATTACAAAACATCATTCAGTATTACTCAGAATTCATCATTCAACTGACATAAGACATATTTCAAATGTAACACACTGTAACTATTACTCAAGGTCTGTGGTCCAATAATACATAGATATAATGGATTCAATACATCTGAGAAATTTGCATTATATTTAGAACTAGAAATACATCTTAAACTAGTAGCATTATTTGGTTGTATACTGGTAATAGCTGGGACTGGTAATTTTTTTTTTTGTGCTAGCAATGCGTTGCGTTGAGATCGATAATTAACTGCTGGGGCATGAAAATATTTGCTTTTGACTTATTGCTGGATATAAGGATTAGTAACGTCATTCGTCATGAGTCAGCTGTAGCAAGGTTATGAAACAAGTAGAGTATATGTGATCACATTCATGAATGACACACACAAATGGGTAAAAAAATGCAAGTACTAGAACAGGTTTAATGACTAACTGCTTATAGCACATTAATTTCATGAATAGCTTCTCCTGGAAAAAATACAAAATGGATTATTGAGCTGAAAGAAGGAACGCATATTATGCTGAAAAGTAGTGAACTTCAAATTAACAGGTAATGAAACATGTACTCAATATGTATGTACTCTAGCTGTCCTTTCCAAAACATTCAGTCATTGTACCATGCGACATAAGACATACTGTCAAAATGAACTGCAACAAATACTTAAATAATTACATAGCATATCTTAACTAACAGTAAATATATAAACTTCATCATTATTCTCATCTGCAAAGAAAAACTTCATTATTCATATTACCATAACTTCATTACTATCATCACCTGCAAAGAAAAACCTCATTATTCATATTAGCATATTCTTCATATAACTATTCATCATCATTCATTATCGTCTGCAAAAAAGACACTTCATTATACATTATTCATATTACCATTTACTTCATACAACTACTCATAGTATAGAGTTTCTTACTTCTAGCATATTTCATCACTAAAACTAAGACGTGTAGTTCTGTCTGACAGCCTGCATCAATCGCCTCGTATTCTGAAAGAAAAATAATTAGTTAAGACTGCTATCATACGATGTGTATAGTATATTCTTGTTAATGATTGTTAATTCTGATCCATTTACTCTTCATGACATGTTATTGCATTTTCTTTCGTTCATTCCGAAGGTGGAATTCCCATTTCATAGTAATCACTGTGGTTTGTTTAAGTTATTTCTTTTACACGTTATTGCTTTCTGAAAATGATGAATAAGGATTAATATCTTGCATTTAAATCATATAATCATTAAATAAAAACTTGTTTCTAGTGATACAATTAAGCATACAGCATAGCATGACAGAAAACGTATTATGTCAAAAACATAGACAGTTTTCAAGTGCAAAAAAAATGTACACAGAGTATCATAATGTAGCAGCAAAAAAAAAAAAATGTAAAATAGTCACGATGTTGAGATATCATCAGGAAAAATGTCAAAGTCAACTGGTGTTTGTTATATCTTAAAGATTTCGTAGTGCATACAAATAAAACAGGAAAACAATCATACATACACGAAAAATGGAAAATGAGCATGGTCTGATATATAACGACAAGAAAAGCGACCTGCTAACCTTACCTTGCCGGGCACTTGCCAAGAAAAAAAATGATAATCATCAGTAAGAGTTCACATAAATATAATTGCATAAGTGGTCATATAAAAATCAGGAAATGGCATTACAGTGTGATAAATCATAAAGTATGTTCATTCAGTAAAGGGTTTAATATTGGAGACATGGTGATTGCCTTTACTTTTTCTGGTTCTCAGAGTTTCGACGTGTACTACAATGTATTGGGGTGAGGAATGCTGCGAATTCGATATGGACCTGAGTATAGAAGCTCAAATTTACTGCATCTACTCTTTCTTCTGTTGGATAAATAGTGTGTACGTCCAATGTGAAAGTCACGGCGTGTACAAACCTGTTTTTGCTGTCTTCTCCGGCGCTCTGCGGCACGTTTGATGTTGTTCAGCGCAATGTCAATTATTTCATGGTGGCGTATTCGACGCGATGTAGGAAAGGATACTAATTCTTTAATTTTGTTAGGTGGTTCAACATTTTTCAGTATAACAGACGGAGATAGCATAGTAGATTCATTTGGTATGGAATTAATTACATCCTGGAATGACAGTATGTGTGTATCCCAATCAATATGTTTTTCATGGCAGTATATTCTACATAGTTTACCAATTTCTTTCATTAGTCGTTCACAAGGGTTGGAAGAAGCGTGGTACCTGGATATATAGATCGGAGAAATGTTTCTTGTTCGTAACATACGTGTCCATATAGCAGATCGAAACTGTGGTCCATTGTCGGAAATTACTTTCACTATATGCCCTACATGAAATAGAAAATGTTTTACAAATGCTTTCGTAACAGATTTAGCAGTAGCTTTGCGTAACGGAGTGAAGGTTACAAATTTCGAAGTGAGTTCAACAGCGACAAAGATGTAGCAAAAACCTCTATTAGTTCTGGGAATCGGACCAAAAATGTCTACAGCGGCCATGTGTCTCAATTTAACAGGTACAATGGGATGTAACGGAGGAATATGTGAAATCGTGTCTGACTTACCTTTCTGGCAGATATTACATGACGCTAAAACTCATCGAATACGTTTCTCCATGTTGGCAAAATAAGTTCTGTCTCAGTATAAGAAAACATTTTCTGGCTCCGTAATGTGCGTAACTTAAATGAGTATACCAAATTAATTTGTTAACAAGTTCGTCAGGAATGCATAGTAACCAGTTGTTGCTGTCAGGGTGAGAGCGGCGAAACAGAATATTATTGCGTACAGTGTAGAGGATTTCTGACGGTAACATTATTCCTATCTTGCCAAAGGTGTTTAATTTCTTTCCACACGTTGTCTTTGCTTTGCTGTTGTGCTATGTCTCGTAATGATGCCGAAATAAAATTTTCGAATGCAACTTGTTGAATATACATGACGCTAGAATTTGCTTGGCAGAAGTTGGTTGCGATGTCTTGCTGATTGTTGCTGAGAGAACGGGATAGTGCGTCCTGCTACAATATTTTGTGCACCGGGAATGTGAACAATTGTAAAATTAAATTCCTGTAAATAAAGTTTCCATCTGCTTAACCTGTCGTGTGTAAATTTTGCTGAAAGTAAAAACTGGATAGCTCTATGATCTGTGTAAACGGTCGTATGTCTTCCACAAAGAAAATGCCGAAATCTCGTAGATGCCCATACAACACACAATGTTTCAAGTTCTGTAACAGAATAATTGCGTTCAGCAGGTGACAGAATGCGACTCGCAAAGGCGATGTTTTTAATTAGTGTAGAACCATCTTCTTCAATTTCCTGAAAAATGTGTACGCCTAAAGCGGAGTTAGAACTGTCGGTGGCAATGGAAAAATTTCTAGTAAGATCTGGATGTGATAAAAGTTGTGCATTCAACAAAGCTTGTCAAATTCAGACTATGCTTGGCTCTCCCAGGACCAAATAGTGTTTTTACCCGTCAACTGGTATAATCTAGGGGTGTCTCAAGCAGAGTAATGAATAAATTTACGGAAAAAGTTAATTAAATCCAAAAAGCTGCGTAGTTGTTTCTTCGTCGTAGGTGCAGTAATGACACGTAAAGCTTGAAGTTTTTCCGGGTCAGGCGCAATGCCTTCTGCTAAAATTATATGTCCAAGATATTTTATAGACGTTTTGCCAAAGTGTGATTTGCTAAGATTAATTGTGAGTCCTTGTGCACGAAAGGTTTGTTAAACAGTTGTTCAAGAATCAAATTGTGTTCAGACCAGTTAGCTTCTGCAATAAGAATGTCGTCTACATACGTTGTGATTCTGTCTTTAAGTTCTGTCGGAAGTATATTATTCAAACCGCGAATCAATGCTGCTGAAGAAATAGTTAAACCGAACGGTAATTTGCAAAATTGATAACAGTCACCAAAACAGAGAAAAGCTGTGTACTTTCTGCGGTTCGGATGGAGCTGAATTTGCCAAAATCCCGATTTCAAGTCTAATGTGGAATAAATAGCAGTACCATGAAATTTCTGTAGAAGTTCTTCTAGTGTCTGTGGGCGATCTGTTTCATTAATAATAATGTCATTGATGTGACGCGAATGAAGTACGAGGCGAAGGAACCATCCTTTTTCTTAACAATATGGAGCGGGTTTATATGTACGGACTAACTGCCGGTTCAATAATTCCTTGGTCAAGCATAGCTTGCAATTCTTTCTTAACTTGTTCTCTGTGAATATACGGAATGGGATAATGTTTGGCTTTAAATGTATCGTGCTGTTTAACTTGAAATTCATCCATAAAACAGGACATAGTACCAGGGATGTTGTCAAAAACTGGAGCTTGCTGTAAAAGAATATTGCGTAGTTGCGTGCGTTCGTCGTCTGTATTTGCACTGCTATGTTGAACTTTATCAGAAATCATTTGTATAACGTCATAGTCGGCTTCGTGTGGAGTATTATAGTTGTGAACATAGGTATCTGTGAACAATGTGGAATGACAGTCTATGTTACGTGATGCAGAAATGACCTCTGTACGATCAATTGTTTGTTCTTCTGCAGATAAAGAGTGCTAAAATTCTAATGCCAGTTGTACATTTTCATCCTTTAACATTAAATAGGAATTTTGAAAGTCAATAATTGCGTCATGTTGTACCAGAAAATTCGTAACTAAAATAAAGTCTGTTGTCAATAAGGGAACAATCCAAAAATTTGAGTGGAACGTATGACCTGCAATACAAAATGATAAGTGTGTCTGTAATTTTACATCTACTCCTTTACCAGATACTGCTCCTTTTACTTTAGTTTTGCCTAATGGTAACGTAGGATAGGTATTCTCTTTGTTACATTCGCTGAAAGTTTCTTCATTTATAACTGACATAGGTGATCCAGAATCGATTACTGCTGAAAATTTGGATGGTCCAATCTTTACTTCAATGACAGGGTGTGAAATGGTTTTTTGAATAACTGGTTTTTCCTGCAAAAGAGTGTCTCGGATGTCGTCAAAAGTAATAACATTTTCGTGAACAAGATTCTCTGTGTCAAAAGTATTTCTTGCGTTGCTGGAAGGTTCAATCTGTACTGTATCTAGTCAAATTCTTTCTGGCGTGCTGTTATTCGCGGGAGGATGCTGTGGCATTTCAACTATTTGTACTGTTCTGTTATTTCTTCCTGACGTATTACGTTCGGGATGATATCTACTGTCTGGTTCATTCATGATAATCTGTTGTTGCGGATGATTTTGCTGCTGGTAAGACCGACTGTTACTAAACGTACGCTGAAAACTGTGCTCATTACTTTTACGTCTGTCATGATAGTCATTTCTATATGGCGCGTTGCGATACGAGTTAAAATGATGTGTTTTCTGTACATAGTGGTTTCCTTGTTGCTGTGCGTTACTATTTGGCGGAGCCGACGCTATACGTGTAGGCGGCGAAACATTAAAGCTTGGTTGACCTTGCACATTACATTGTTGGTTAGGTATGCTAACCGGCTGGCTTTGATGCTGTTGCAGGGAGAACCCTCTGCTGTTACCAAAATGTGTTTGCTCTTGCTGATAATTTTGACAATACTGATGATTAAAATTTTGATTGTTATTAAAATTATGTTGGTAGTTCTTGTCATTTCGCGAGTGCCTAATAAAAACTGTCACTTTCGGTAAAACTTGTCATATCAGGTTTCCATTATTCATTCCTAATTCTAGATATATCGATAGTTGAAGAGCTGTTTTGATAGATATAAAGGATAGTAAAAGAGAAGGCAGCAGTGCAGAAAACTAAAGATGAAATAGCACTACTACGGCTCGGGGCCCTCTGCACGCTACGGCACATATTCATCGAAGTGTAATGAATCCCCTGAGGTCTCTTACGTGTTGCAAATAAATTTTAGTTTCTGCGTTACAGACAATGGCGGTGAAAATTCAAAAGTAAATTTTTGTATCCAGTCCAATTCTAGTTTCTGCATTACAGGCCAAACTGGTGAAAATACGAAGACTAAATGTTGTATCCAGTCCAAAGGATGTATTTGTGTTCTGTCATTTTTAAATACCTTAGATTTTTTTACGGATAAAAATTGCTTATAATCAACGTTATAGTCTCTGAATATGTGAACAGATTCAGGATTGCATGAGAATCTATTTATCTGTGTCTCTTCGGATTCTAAGTCACGTAGTCTCTGTAAATTACCTAAGTTACACTGGTTGTGTGAGTGTGACAAATGTTCGGAATGTGGCATATGCTGTGACATGTTAGAGACTGAAACATTTTTCATTTCTGTCACTTTAAAACGTTCGTCAATTTGGCTGTTCTGTTGTTCAAATTTTGTATCTACTTTCGCATCCAGCGTGTGTGAAAGTTCTGCTGACATTAATTTAAACTCGTCACGCAACTGTGTTGCGTTTTCAGAACATTGTTTAGCGACTACACTACTTTCATCTCTAAGTAATTTCGTTGAGGTTACATGTGTATTACTTAATTCTTGTGCAACAGATCTAATTTCTTCACTACTGTTCCTAGCACAAGCCTTACTTTCCTCACGTAATTGTTCTTTAGTATCATGACGTTGCACGGCAACGGCTATAATCTGTTCACTAAGTTGTTTGTTCTGTTCATTAAAGTTGTCGTGTTTTTCATTCGACTGTTTGAAATTTTCATTAAGCTGTTCGTTCGATTCATTAAATTGTTTATAACTGTTGTCTTGTTTTTCATTAAGTTGTTTGAAATTGTTGTTTAGTTTTTCATTCCACTGTTCGAGATTTTTATTACGTTGCTTGTAGGATTCATTAAGTTGTTTGCACGATTCATTAAGTTGTTTGTACGATTCATTAATTTCTAGCAATACTGCCATAACTTGATCCCAGCCAAAATTAGCGTTCATTGTAACGGAACGTGCCACGTCATCAATTGTTAAATTAACAGAGGACACAATTGAATTTGTTTGCTCATCATTAGAATTAAAATCATTACTAGTGGTCGGTATGCACTGATTGTCTGTAAATAGAGGATTATCACTATTACATTGACTGTCGCTAGTATGATCGGTCAAATTATTCGAGTCGGCTATTTCACTCATTGCACATTGCGATGTACTGTTAACAGTTTTTCGCGGCGTTTTCACTAATTAAAATTAAGCACAAAGTGAAACAAAGACAAAGTAAAAGTGGAACAAACACAATTACAACAAAGAGCAATAAATTGCCGATGATCTGTGAAAGAAAGAGTAACAAATTAGTAAATGCGTTGCGCCAGATGCAAACTACATTTAAGTAAATAAGAGCAGATATATGACTACTTCTCAGAAATTCACAAAGAAATACGAACCTGGCCGGTTGTTGCCAAGTGTAACCTCCCCACAAAATAAAATAAAGAATATGAATATGATTCTAATTTAGTGTAACCTCAAAACAGAAAATTCATTGACATTTAGTGTAACCTCAGAACAGAAAAATTCGTAAACCTCTGCACAAAATTCTTTCTGATTTAATCTACCCACAAAATTCATTCACATTTAATGTAAGCTTAAAACAGAAAAATTCCTAAATCTCTCAACAGTAAAAAATTATAATTATGTCGTTCACATTCAGTGTAACGGCCCAACAAAAAAAATAAATTCAGTAACCTGGTAATAATACAATGTAACTAACCTCTCAATTAAATTGTCGCTCACTTATAACATTTCAATAGTTGACTATGAATTTAACTCGGTAAATTTTGGACGTCAGCAGTGCTGCGTCATGGCCCTGAAAGATCATTCTGAATAAAAAAGAGAAAAATTCTTACCTCAGTGAAGTCGCCGGATAACGCATATATATCTGCTCTTAAAATAATGTTTTCTGGCACAGCCCTGTGCAATGCTGGCCGATAGATTTGTCATTTATGAAAGGAAGCAACTGATTTTTCTTTTGCAACAATCAGGATGACCATGGATGGGAGAAATTAGTAAATTCTTTAAATTGAAATGAATGGTTGTTAAAAGTTACTTTTTATGAGAAAGATTATTATTATGAGATTTTTAAAACATTTACATGGGACTTGAGATGAGATTACTACATATGCGCGAGGCTGCTTTTTACCTTATACAATAATACTCAGGCTCCGACATCGCTGCACCGCGACCGGCCACCCAACACGATACACCAGAGCAGCCCAGAGCAGACTGCAGACTAGCAACAACTTACTGCTACAGCTACACAGTTCCTACTGCAGTCAACACTGCTCTCTGGTCAGAGATTCTCTTATACCTTGCACATCGTAGGCAGCGCATGAGCAATACATCGAAATTACATCTGCTCGGACCTCTTACAAACGATTTTGGTTTTATTATCATCAGTTTTAGCTACTAATTATGATACACCATGTATAGCGGCGTTGTTGCCTTCCGTTCCGACTACTTGTGAAACAAGGATATCTTTCCTTTTATTGGCATCTAATACATAGTTACCAAGGAATAAAAGATTCTTGTAACGACAAGATTTACGTTTAATTTTTTTGTCGACGCCTAGGTCGTTAAAGATGGTGCACTGGCTCGGACTCTATACAACTGGGTAAGAGAATCGACTGTGGCCTTACTGACGGCATTGCATCTAAATTTGACAGCACTGATTTCTGAAGGCTATGGGACAACTAAATTGGAACGCCTGGCGGCGGTTGAGTTTCAAATACGTGGAACATATTCCTGTTTAGGGATCATATTAAGCCGAAATCATTTATGGTTCACAGGAAACAATTGTTTTTGGCTTCCCAGTTTGGTTCAAATGGCTCTGAGCACTATGGGACTTAACAGCTGAGGTCATCAGTCCTCCAGAACTTTGAACTACGTAAACCTAACTAACCTAAGGACATCACACACATCCATGCCCAAAGCAGGATTCGGACCTGCGACCGTAGCGATCGCGCGGTTCCAGACTGAAGCGCCTAGAACCGCTCGGCCACCCCGACCGGCCCTTCCCAGTTAGATGGAATTCCCTGCTGACTTCTTCATTGTCGCTTCATTTATATCTCGGTATGGTATCTGGAATCTGCTTGAGATCAACGGACAATATACACTCCTGGAAATGGAAAAAAGAACACATTGACACGGTGTGCCAGACCCACCATACTTGCTCCGGACACTGCGAGAGGGCTGTACAAGCAATGATCACACGCACGGCACAGCGGACACACCAGGAACCGCGGTGTTGGCCGTCGAATGGCGCTAGCTGCGCAGCATTTGTGCACCGCCGCCGTCAGTGTCAGCCAGTTTGCCGTGCCATACGGAGCTCCATCGCAGTCTTTAACACTGGTAGCATGCCGCGACAGCGTGGACGTGAACCGTAAGTGCAGTTGACGGACTTTGAGTGAGGGCGTATAGTGGGCATGCGGGAGGCCGGGTGGACGTACCGCCGAATTGCTCAACACGTGGGGCGTGAGGTCTCCACAGTACATCGATGTTGTCGCCAGTGGTCGGCGGAAGGTGCACGTGCCCGTCGACCTGGGACCGGACCGCAGCGACGCACGGATGCACGCCAAGACCGTAGGATCCTATGCAGTGCCGTAGGGGACAACACTGCCACTTCCCAGCAAATTAGGGACACTGTTGCTCCTGGTGTATCGGCGAGGACCATTCGCAACCGTCTCCATGAAGCTGGGCTATGGTCCCGCACACCGTTAGGCCGTCTTCCGCTCACGCCCCAACATCGTGCAGCCCGCCTCCAGTGGTGTCGCGACAGGCGTGAATGGAGGGACGAAAGGAGACGTGTCGTCTTCAGCGATGAGAGTCGCTTCTGCCTTGGTGCCAATGATGGTCGTATGCGTGTTTGGCGCCGTGCAGGTGAGCGCCACAATCAGGACTGCATACGACCGAGGCACACAGGGCCAACACCCGGCATCATGGTGTGGGGAGCGATCTCCTACACTGGCGGTACACCACTGGTGATCATCGAGGAGACACTGAATAGTGCACGGTACATCCAAACCGTCATCGAACCCATCGTTCTACCATTCCTAGACCGGCAAGGGAACTTGCTGTTCCAACAGGACAATGCACGTCCGCATGTATCCCGAGCCACCCAACGTGCTCTAGAAGGTGTAAGTCAACTACCCTGGCCAGCAAGATCTCCGGATCTGTACCCCATTGAGCATGTTTGGGACTGGATGAAGCGTCGTCTCACGCGGTCTGCACGTCCAGCACGAACGCTGGTCCAACTGAGGCGCCAGGTGGAAATGGCATGGCAAGCCGTTCCACAGGCCTACATCCAGCATCTCTACGATCGTCTCCATGGGAGAATAGCAGCCTGCATTGCTGCGAAAGGTGGATATACACTGTACTAGTGCCGACATTGTGCATGCTCTGTTGCCTGTGTCTATGTGCCTGTGGTTCTGTCAGTGTGATCATGTGATGTATCTGACCCCAGGAATGTGTCAATAAAGTTTCCCCTTCCTGGGACAATGAATTCACGGTGTTCTTATTTCAATTTCCAGGAGTGTAGTTTATCTTTGGGCATTGGTATCTATGCAACTGTTTGACAGGTCACATAGGGTGGACAATCGGACCACTAAAAGAAGATTTCACCAAGCGCACGTAATGCCACATACACTACGGAACAATTAAATTCAATGCATCTAACGCGCTTAAATAGACGGAAAGGCCAGACATTGTTTGAGAAGATGATCAGCAGTCAGTCAGTCGTTAGAATCTGATCTAGTAATCTAGGATCCCCATATCTTGAACGATTCGAAGTTAAATGTAGTTGTATAGAAGATAAATGCCTTCCTGAGGGTTATCGGGAGATTCCTATGGATGCGCGATTAATTCACGAAAGAGGTGGCTTAGAAAACCATAAAACCAATGCTTGAGTGTTGTTCAGTAGTATCAGACCTTTAGGAAGTTGAATTGAAGGAACAAATTGATGACATACAAAGAGAAATTGCTCGATTTGTCACGGGTTTATTTAGTCAGCGCGATAGCGTCGCAGAACTTTTCCAGGAACTGTAGCAGGAGAGGCAAATTCCGAGAGCCCAAGTTCCGGTTGGAGTCAAGAAGCAAATTACTTCCTGTAGGAATAATAGTCGCATAACCAGAGCCAGCGATTGGTGTGGGTGTAATGGTTCAAAAATGGTTCAAATGGCTCTGAGCACTATGGGACTTAACTTCTGAGGTCATCAGTCCCCTAGAACTTAGAACTACTTAAACCTAACTAACCTAAGGACATCACACACATCCATGCCCGAGGCAGCATTCGAACCTGCGACCGTAGCGGTCGCGCAGTTTCAGACTTTAGCGCCTAGAACCGCTCGGCCACCACGGCCGGCGGCTGTAGTGGGTAGCTGTACCTACTCAAAAATGGAAGGAATTGAAGGAATGTGTTTATACTATGAGAACAGTTGTGCTAACTGCATCCACAATGACGTACTACCGTTTTAGTGCGAGTTCTCTCCTACTATTTGTGTGTTACAGTGTTAACCTAAATGTTGTAGCTGCTGCTGCTGCACATTTGGGAAGTCTGCAGTTCCAAACGGGAGAACCTTACTGGAACGATGAGATGGCTGCTAACCACCGTTAGGAAGAGAAGCCATTCTGACTGGGACAGCAGATCCCCCAAAGCTCTCTCAGTGTACGAAAATACGAGTATATAGGCGAGGTAATTAAACTAAAAAAAAGGCATGAGGAGACGTGGCACAAAGAAGCGCTATGCATTGTTTATTTTCCAGGGAAATAGGATGCTTGCCGTAGACGAGCAGTTACAGCTCTTTTTCAGATTAATTTGGTGGCTCATCACTCGGCAATTTTGCATCATACAAAGAATTAGCGAAATTATTTTCGATTTTCCGGTGCACTTATACCATTAGAATATTAGTAAACAATTCTCTTTCCTTCGATATTCATATTGTCTTATTAGCGCCTACCAAGTGCAATTTCATCTCAGCGAGTAAAAAATATTGAAGAGACACTAAAAGACTGTATGCAATAGACGGAACAGTCCTGTATCTCAGATTTTCCTTTCATTGTTCTTAAAATGGAAATTGATAAATTCGTGGTAAGAAACAAAAGAAAAAACAAGGCAGCTTAGACGAAACAGTTATGCAGCATTCTATGGAAAAGACATCCGCATCATCTTTCAAAACCGTGTGCCATGGAGCCTTTAATGATGAGTATGTTGAGGAAATTTCTAATGTAAATCGTAAGTCTACTATAAAATCACTTCAGTTTTTAGTTCTTTTTAATTTCGAATAATCGAGAAAAATGTTAATATTATTCTTATTTACACAACTGTAAATCTAAATGTGTCGTGTTATAATTTTACACTTAGTTTAAAATGTCTGCAATTTACAAAAAGCATTATTGTGATTTTAATAAGCAGTTTGTTACCTTAGACAATGGTGACTGTGAAGTTTGAAACTGCGTTACATTCCCAGAATATAAATGAAAAACGCATAGTGATACAGAACATCCGCGTCATTTTCATTGTTTACATTTTTGCGTTGATTTTTTTATGTTTTTTGTATAACTTGACGAAAATTTGGGTTTATAGAGTAAGTTTCAAAGAACTCTTTAGTGCCTTCAGGTTTTAAAAAGTGGGTGAAGCGTAATAGATGCCTTCTAATCAACATATAATAAAAGAATTTGTCACACCTGTACTGAAGTGTGTGCACGGACCTTAGTAGTCACAATCGACAAGCAGGGCATAAAATCGAAAAAAAAAGCTTGGTTGGCGACCGATTTTTAACCTGGAAACATGAGCAACGCGGCTAAGGACTCCCGCAAGAAGGTTTTTTTCATATTAATTTTACCGAAGCATTAAAAAACCTTTAAGAACTGACGTCGTTCAAATATTTTCGGTATTTCAGTTGATACCATTATCAAACCGGTTATTGAAAATATTCTGCACATTAAAGGCACTGACGAGGCAGCAAACTGAAAACTTCAACATTATTACGTTTATAAAGGCTCGAACAGGAGGGAAACATGTGGTAGAATTAGAATCTTGGTTAAAAGGATGTGGCTACAAATGGCTTCAGCATTGTAAGTGAGATACATGAAATTCTCAAGTTGATGGCATCTACAATCCCCTCAGGAATTATGGCCGAGATAACAGCCGCTGACTATTTTTCAGTTTTATTGGATGAAAGTTGTGATGTGTCCCAAACTGAGCAAGTCTCTATTTGCCTCAGAGAAGTTATTGGGTGAAAGTTGTGATGTGTCCCAAACCGAGCAAGTCTCTGAGATTTGTGAAGTTTTGACAATGAATGAGTATGTTAATGGGTTTTATTCTACGAGTATAGATTGTACTTCGGCAGATAGTCTGCTGTCTTCAGTGACATTTCAAACCTCTTAAAATTTCGTGGCCAGTGTTACGACGGGATATCAGATGCCTCTAGCAAAGTCTCAGGATTGCATTCACGAGCACGCAAAGAAAAGACTCGAGCATTCTTTGTGCAATGTCATTTTCAGAATCCTTATCTCGTCGTTTTGCATGATGGAACTGAAAAAGTTTTCCCAGCAATAAATTTATAGGAATAATGGAAGATTTGATAAACATCGTACGCCACTCGCTGAAACACCGTGCCCAGTTCAAAGAGCTGCAGGTTGGAACTGGGAACGAAATCGAAAAATATTTACGTTTTCTATCAGCCTATGTTTCAGCAAGATATCAATTACGATTAAAATTTTTTATTGACTTGTGATTGATGTTTTATGTTTATAATAATGATATACTTTTATTTTAAAGATGGGTAATACGATAAAATTCCTGAATGCCACAAGGGCTCATTATAGTAACTGATACAGCTTTTATATGACCTTTCAATTAACAAGGGAGCTGATGATATGGTATCAGCTAGAGAGTAAGCATTTTTATGATTATTTGCAAAGGTTCGGGTCCTATTTTAATTTAGCAATGCTTATTGAAGTTTTTCATCGAATAGAAATTTTAAATTAAAGGTGTCTATGTATCATCAAATGATATAAAAAAATAGAAGCAGTCATTGAAGTGTTCAAACTGTTTTTGATCTACATCTTGAAGAACATAAAGTTCTGCTTCAGCACAAAAGTCCAAAACGTTTAGATCAGTTTAATAACGAAAACGTCAAATTCAAAACGCCTCAATAATTGTTCAAACACTATATTTTGAAGTTTTCGACCAGCTGATTGAGTCACAGAATCGACTCGACAATTATTCCCCGAAAGTTTCTAGTCGTTACTCTTGGATATCCTACAGGCGCCAATGGAATTTTAAAATTTTGCAAAACTGATTTTGATTTAGAGAGACTGATAAGCGATAGAGACATGTTTTGCAAATTTAGAATATACGAAACGAGCAGACAAAAACTTGAGAGAAGTTGTGTAGTTATTAAAAAATTGAATGGACAACAGGGCTAATTCTGGAGTTAGTGCGCTTTGTATACTTGCTTGTTACGATTCTTGGATCATCCTTTTCTAATGAACGAATTTTTTCTTTATTATGTGGTTTCAAAACTTATTTAATATCAACAGTGTTGCAAGACTGACCCAATCATATTGCTCTTTGCACTTTTACTGGACGTTATCGATAAATTAAATTTACATGATTTGTTAAATACATAAATGTTACCTGTAAAGCGCAGCACGGTTTCTGCAGTCTGCAAATTATTTTTTTATAATGAACAAAATTTAATTTAATTAATTAATATCTGAAGAATCATTTTAAATTTATGTGTTTCTTCGTAATTTACTAACGCATGGAACACACAATTGTAATAAATATTTCGTCAATTAAGTATAAATATTAAAAAACGATTATTATCCTAACGACGCATGCGACTGACTGCTTTCTAGCCGCTTACAACGCTAGTGCCGCTCCAGCTGTCAATCGGTATTAACTTTCGCACCAGGGAGTGTTGCGACTGTATATCAGACTGTGGTTTATCCAGGCTCTTGGTGGATAACGTCAATAAAGTTTTCGATGAAGTCAGTTTTTTCGTTTAGGATTAAATGTGGATGGTTTCTTCTGTGCAAATATATCTCGATTTCCTGCAAGATATTAATTGTCGGTCATTTTGATGTTATGTGTGAAATACTGACAGCATTTTCCAATAGGTCTGTTGTGTGTTGTTCATTTTTAATGTAGTGGAAAAAGGTGGATGGACAGTTGTCACTTGCTGTCGATGTCTAGTAGCGAAGTTTCTGCCTGTCTGTCCTACGTAGAATTTTTCGTCTTTGCAGCGAATATGAATAATAATGAGCGTATGGCATTGGTAGCCGGGAGACCCCTCGCGGGGAGGTTCGGCCGCCGCTCCACAAGTTCTTTAACGCCACTATACCTGGCGTATACCTGGGTTTGAGTGTATTGATGGTTTCCAGTTGTGTGACTATTTTTTTATATTATGTCGTGTTTGGTAAGCGAAAGGTTTGTTGGTATTTTTCAGTAGTGCACTAATTTTGTGTGATGTATCAGCGTAACGTGCTTTCTACATATTTCTTTTCCGCCCCATGATCAATCTTATGGCGTGCAAAAGACAGTCCATTGAATAATTACACTAACACCACTACCCCTTTCTTCCACACTCAACGCCTCACTTCCATCGCCACCGGCTCCCTTCTGTTTCATTCGAGAACTGTGCGTGGGAAAAGCGACTCTATTTGTGTGTAAGTTCGAATGTTTCTCATTTTAACCACGTGGTTATTAGATACGTATGAAGGGAAGTAATGCGTTGACTGAATTGTCTTGGAACCTGCTAGCTCTGAATTTAACAATAGTCCATTCCATGATGCGCAACGTCTATTTCGTAACACGTAGCTATGGAGTTTGTTGAGCATCTTGTAACGGAACTGAAATGATGGTGGGCTGACAGTAATTTGGAGCCCGCGCGTCGGAAACGGGCGCGCTGGTGTGAGACTGCCAGGGAGTGCACCCTGATGCCATCTATTGGCGAAACTGGGTATTAACGCTGCCTGTCAGACAATGCACTAAGCTCTCGGAGTCAAATGTATTCTTTTTCTTGGTAATTATAAGTTATTACTGTATGATTTAATGTTATAAAGCACTAGTAGTAAATTATTATGACTGGTATGAACTCCAGGGTAATAAATATAAATATTCTTAAATACTAAATGATTTCGGTGAAAAGGTGGTAGGGGAACGCCCCCACTCTTGGTGATACGAGCGTAGCTAGAGGTAGCTGGAGACACAGGGACTGAACAATGGAATGGCCTGGGGAATGTTGATGTGACCGGACGTGTGTAACTGTGCTCACGCAAAAGTGATTGTGCAACAGCGAAGAGGAGAATATCGTCGCCGTTTGTGGAGTAGAACGCGACGAATGGTTGTCGAAGCCGTCTCTATGCCACTGGGGCTGATTGTAAGAGTTCCTGCGCCCAGATTTTATGGCGGACGTGCAGTAGCTTATACGAGTGCTACAGCTCGTAGTTCCAGCCGCCATTAAGGGCATGAGGCGTGAAGAGCTGCGTTAGCCACATGCATCTCACCACCAGCACCGACACGTCTACCCAAGGCAAGACTGCTTGCAATTGTTAAGTCGAACTTTGTATACATGTAAAAGGAGAATACCAGTTTTCTTTTGTGCAAGTGCAGAAGACAGAATATAGTAGTGAGTAAAATTACGACGCATGTTGTTCATTGTAAAGTGTAGTAACCTGAAACATAGTGTAGTGAAATCAGACTGAGGCCACCATCGCCTCTTTCATTTACAATTCTTTTGGGTGTAGAATACTTTAGCGTATAAGAATGTTGAAAAGAGCAATGGTCACACCAGAATGAGTCGCCTATTTATAGTTACTTAAATTTTTCTGAGTAACCTTTCAAGTAAAGTCACTTAACTAATTCTATATCAATTGTCCAAAGAGTAATATCCAAAATCATTAAATAAGTTGAAGGATAGAATTTTGTTAACCTAAGTTGCATAAGTTGTCTTGGTGGTAATTACCAAGCCAACTCACAGAAATTGAGAGAGTATTTGCTTTGTAGAATCACCTAGAATGATCAGAAATAGTAATATTCAGAATTAAGTTTAAATTCAACTCAAGCCGTTTCACTTTGAAACGAGCCAAAAAATTGATTTATTCTTTTGCTCCTTCAGAGCTGGCGACCGTAGTTATAAGTATTTTCAGGAGGATTCGACGGTAAGTCTGCTGCTCTCGTCGTGCTGATAGGATTATCCACTGCTGCTAGCAGTGGTGATTGGATACATAAGCTCACTACCAAGTTAAGTGGGTCAGGTGGGC
The DNA here is from genome assembly GCF_021461385.2 of Schistocerca piceifrons. Classification (NCBI taxonomy): domain Eukaryota; kingdom Metazoa; phylum Arthropoda; class Insecta; order Orthoptera; family Acrididae; genus Schistocerca; species Schistocerca piceifrons. The sequence continues at coordinate 583,661,197 of NC_060140.1, read as the reverse complement.
AGTGTTACCGTGTGAACTGTAGGGCACTGTAGGCCGTGGATCGAACCCGTTCAATCATCACAGCTCTTTGGGAAATAGTCCGGTTAGGAGTGTACTAATCATTAGGTAAATACTGGCGAGTAACGGTCAAAAATGTATACGCAAGTGAATTTAGCAAGGTCCATGTAGCACCTAGTTAATGTGGTGCAATGGCGAGGGTAGGAGTGGAGTAAAAGTGAGCTGAGCTTGTGGCAGCTGTGCTGTTTTCAAAGATTAATAACGTGAATTCACTACTGCCTCTTACCATTAGGGCTGAGCTATTTACAGTTAAAATACGTAGCAGTAAGCGCAAAGGCGTGACAGCTACAAGTCCGTATTGGCTTTATACATACGGAAGTAGGAAGCGGGTCATTCTGTCAGTGGAGGGGGTTAAAACAACCGAGTCAGTTGAGAACATACCCCATTTACTGATGGAAAGATTCGGTGGTTCGGTCGCAATCTCCATGACGATATTGGACATGATCAGACGAACCTGTGACGTTAATCTATCCTGTGGCCGTGGGGTTCTAGGTGCTTCAGTCTGGAACCGCGTGACCGCTACGGTCGCAGGTTCGAATCCTGGCTCGGGCATGGATGTGTGTGATGTCTTTAGGTTAGTTAGGTTTAGGTAGTTCTAAGTTCTAGGGGACTGACGACCTCAGAAGTTAAGTCCCATAGTGCTCAGAGCCATTTGAACCATTTTTTTAATCTATCCTACAACGTCCGTTACTTCCACCTATTCAAGAATTGGTCAACGAGGTTTTGATACCTACCTTCATAGCTGTCCGCGGCTCGTGGACTTGCGGTAGCGTTCTCGCTTCCCGCGCACGGAGTCCCGGGTTCGATTCCCGGCGGGGTCAGGGATTTTCTCTGCCTCGACATGACTGGGTGTAGTCTGTCTTTCATCATCATTTCATCCTCATACACTAGAAAGTCGCCGTAGTGGTGTTACAGAACTCGTGGAGCGGCGGCCGAACCACACCACGGGGGGCTCCAGGCCACCAATGCCATACGCTCATTATTATTATTACCTTCGTGGGTCAATTTCTAGATCTTAAGCCTTTTACCATGAACTTTAGTTACCTGTCGCTATTAAAACTAGTATGATGTGGTCGTTCTACCTTATTGGCTCCAGATGCCTACTTACAGGTATTTACGTCAGTTTTTTCGTTTAGGATTAAATGATTGCTAAGGTTTAATAAAACAATAACAGGTCTTATCGCCTATTTATATGAAATAAGCTACAGTTTTTGTGTTGAGATTCTGTTCTTAGACTAAGCGTCTCTCCTAGAAAATCGTTCTACATGTTATTTCAGTTTTGTAAGAGTGCAACCTTGTGAAACTTTCAACTGTATCCACCAGGCCATTTATATGAAGTGGACAATAATGGTACTTTAGCCAACCACTTTCACAACTGACAATTTTCAGTGAAACAGTATTTATACGTTTCTCAACCCTACACTGTTGTCCATGTCCAAGAAATCGTTACGAAATGTGTCGTATATGGTATGGCAAGTGATTGTTGGTTTGCTGTCTGCATACAAACACGCAGCCATTATTGTGGGTCGTAGCTATAGTACCCATGGCAACACTGTTATTCATGATGACCTTGGGGCAGTCGACCTCAGAGATAAGGAGGAGGTATACGATCCGCGGTCCAACAGTCACAGTATATGACAGTGGTATGCAGTTTCAGCTATCGGTAGTGTGAACAGGTGCAAGAGTACATTGAGCGACACTAGATTTTACCCGCCCTGAGACGGTGTTGTATTGTTCTTATAAATCATTTCACCATCATTGACACGCTAGTCGCCGATGTGGCATCAAATGAGAAGATATGTACTAGGCGGCCGAACATCCCCAGATGAGGTCTTCCGACCAATAATGCCATACGATTAATTCGTTTCGCTTTTGTGCATGCGAAAATCTTCATCACAAAACAAAAGGAGATGTTTTTCCATTCAGAGTAACATAACTGAAGAAGTGCAAAGAAATCCTAGTGAACTTAAAGCGAACATCTCAAAGTATCTCAAAATCCTATATTCTACTCTAACTATCAAACTGGCCAACAAGAAGGAAAGGAGGAGGGGGGGCGAGGGTAAAGTGACCACTCAAAGAGATGTTCAGATATGGTTATTGATGGAAGCCTACTATTTTCACACTTGAATGTACATGTTATCAAGACCCGCACCAAATACTTTAGGTGAAATGGAACTGTATGCATTTTTCTGAAGGCTTAGATAGTGACCAATTTTCCGTACCTATGCGGGTACTGAGGTCAGTGCCATGGCAAAAGGATTACATGTTTGTTGTTCTGATTTACAGACATATTCTCTAACTATCTAAATTCCTTGGTATCTGAAATTATAACAAGCGCCTGCAGCAGGCCGTTTTCAACATTGATATTGTAAAAAGTTGTTTCTCCTCGTACAAATGAGGCAACAAGAACAATATAAATAACTTATCTTACACTAGATGATTCAAAAACAAAAACGCTGTTACTGAAAAATAAAGGAACAAGCTTCCTCTGTGAATCTCACTGGCAACAGTGGCGGTGTACATTACATGTATTAGAATTAGTCTGACCACTTCTCGTCATGTGGCGGCGCTGTTCACAGCAAAAAATATGTTTTAGGCAAGATACTGTGTGGTGCGAAAAATGGCAGTTAATTCTAAATTATGAAAAGTGAGAAGTCATCCACATGAGTACTAAAATGAATCCGCTAAATTTCGGTTACACGATAAAACACACAAATCTAAAGGTTGCAAATACAACTAATTACTGAGGTACAACAATTACGAAAAACTTATACTGGGACAACCACTTAATGTTGTGGAGAAAGAAAAGAAAAACTGCGATTTGTTGGCACAACACTTAGAAAGTGCAATACGTCTTAAAGAGACTGCCTACACTACGCTTGTCCGCACTCTTCTGGAGTATTGCTATGCGGTGTTAGATACGTATCAGATATAACTGTCAGAGGATATCGAAAAGGTTCGAAGAAGAGCACCTCGTTTTGTACTGTCGCGAAACAGGGGAGAGACTGCCAAGGATGTGATATGCAGATTGGAGGTGCAATCATTAAAACAAAGGCGTTGCTGCAAGATCTTCTCATAAAATTTACGCTAGCCTTCTCTTCAGACTGTGAAAATGCATTGTTGGCACCACCTACATAGGGAGAAATGATTATAACAAAATAAGAGAAAGCAGAGCTAGCACGGAAAGATTTAAGTGTTCGTTACTCCCGCACGCAGTTCGGGAGTAGAAAGACGAAGAAAGAGCTTGAAAGTGGTTCGAAGGAACCCTCTGTCAGGCGTTTAATTGTGAATTGCAGAACAATCATGTAGAATTAGATGTAGGTATACAGGGTGTATCAAAAAGAATTATCTGATTTTTAAAAAAAATCATAATTATTATGTTAATTGAGATATGTGCCTGAACAATATGGGGTTGGAAAGAGCAAACTCTCAAGTGTTACATGGTTCTCACTAGGTAGCAGCAGCGTGCGCTCGCTTCAGTTCTAGTAAGAATGGTTTCGTGACAAGAAAAAGCTTTTTGTGTTCTACGTTTTGCGCAGTGCGTGTCAGAAATAACTTTCAGCGTGACTTTCGTACTAGGTATGGTGTGAATCCTCATACATCACAGAGCATTAGACGATGGTATGAATAATTCCGAGAAACAGGTTGTTCGTGTAAAGTCAAATCCCCGGGCCGTCCCCGAGTCTCTGACACAGATGCCGGACCCATCTGCCATAGTTTCACAAGGAGTCCGCAGAAATCTGTTCGCCGTGCAGCTCGACAGCTCAACATGCCCCTGATACCCGTTCTGGCGTGTGTTGCGTCGACGTTTACAAATGAAAACATAAAAAATTCAGCCACTGCACGTTCTTCATGAAGGTGACAAACAGCAATGCGTGGAGTTCTGTAATTTCGTTCTTGGCAAACTGAAGGCTGACAGTTTTCTTCCACAGTTAGTGTTTAGTGATGAGGAGGCAACATTAAATGGAAAAGTAAACGAGCATTATGTGAGAATATAGGTTACCTAACAACCACATGAAGTTGTACAACATGAGAGGGACTCTCCAAAATTTAATGTGTTTTGTGCAGTTTCATGGGAAAAGGTGTATGGTCCATTTTTCTTTGCCGAGAACACTCTTACAAGAAGCACAAATCTCGATATGCTTGAGAAATTTCTTTTCACACAATTGGAGACTGATTCGAATTACTTCATTTACCAACAGGTTGGGGCTCCACCAAACTGGCATCTGGAAGTGCGGGAATTTTCAAATTAAAGGATTACTGAAGGATGGAACGGTCGCACTGGACCAGATGATTCAGCCTTACATTACTGGCCTCCAGGGCCACCAGACCTATCGGTATGTGATCATTTCTTGTGGGTCTTCATAAAAGACTGTTTATGCGCCTCCGTTACCGACAACAATGAATGAACTGAGACATCTGGTAACAGCAGCACGGAAACTGTAACTCAAGACACGATTACCACAGTGTGGGAACAATTCGAATACCACACAGACATGCATCTGAAGGGGGCATATTGAACATCTGTGGAAAGGTATGAAAAAAAATTTTTGGGTTTCCCATTCAAAACAAGAATTCATTGTTTATGTTTATTACTTTCAGAAATATAGGTGTGCCAAATCAGATGTTTCTTTTTGATACACACAATGCTAACTTCTCGCATCCTGGTCACTTTATCACATCTTTCCCTACTGATCGTGCTATTAATTGATAAGAAACATAAATTAGTATGTAACATCAGCAACTGCATTGTGAGAGTGATCACAAATGTTTACTTAATGATTTCAATGTAATTTTTCTTTCACTTACTGCTCTGTATTACAACAACATTTATTTGATTTCATGTTACTTGCTTCAAACACGTACCACATTTGAAGATGACCGTCAGTAGTATATGCGTACTGATTCTGGAGCAAAGCGCGTTTCAGAGACAAATTTCAAGTTTGCCATCCAAGAATTCAGTTTCTCGTTTCCCCAAATAAAGAAATTAAGATAGGAGGAAAAGGGATAACATCATATGAAGGTGGCTTTCTTCCTTTACTATTAGTAGCTTTACCTTATCTTGCAACAATTGGCTCATTGGCTGGCGGACCTACAGCAACTGCAAATGCAGTAATAAACAAGAAAAAACCAATAAAGAGCTAGAAGAACAAAAAAGAAGTAAAAAAATTCGAAAAAAATTATTTAAAAATTTAACAATCCATTATCTAAATTCTACATAGGAAAACAAGTTAAAAAATTCATTCTGTAATCGTTTTGTTAAAGAAGGCAGTGTTGATTTTGATGTTCAGATAAAGGTTAACGAAAACGACTCAATGTCAAAATCGTTTGAAGAATTTAAATTTCAGTTGATTGGATCAAATGATGTTTCTTCCTAAATTTTGTCTACTTTATGTATATAAATATACATATGAATGCTATTTTAAGTTTAAGTATGTAAAACACACCTGGAAGTTTAGCTTCACATTTTAAAAAATGTTTGCTATATTATTTACATCTTCAATTACAAACGTTGAGTTCTTGTGATGTCGGCAAATGACCAACACTCTATTTGTTGGTGAATATTTCGATTCTTATATTAATTCAATTTGATGAAGAGTCATTACATCATTAATCAGTTGCTCTTGTGTATAGTTATCCAAAGTGTTGAAAAAATTTCGATAGCAAAGAGTGCTCACATTTTCTCTCATTCAATGGTATAAATTTATTGAATTTGGAACATAATTAATTCTACAGATTCTTCACAATTTGCACATTGTTAAATTGTGTTCGAATAACATAATATTCATAACGAAAATTATATAATCTGAAAATAACAAAAGTTGTTCTTCAATATTCATTATTTAATTGAATAAAAACATGTGGTAATAATGTATTTTTTCCTCATTTATTCTGTTTATTATGTACAAAAACACGTTAACTGTTCCTTCCAAATTTCCTATTCGCTTTTCATGCAATTTACTTATTTCTCGTAAATATTTTATTTTGTTTTAGAGGCATCTAGCATTTCTTTTCTTATAACATGTTCTCCATGTTTTCAAATTAATGATAAAACTTCATGAGATACCCATTTATTAAATTGTTTTGCTTCTTCTTATTTAGATTTTAAAATTAAGCGATGAAGTCCCCCTTCATTGATAAAAATTGAAGTTTTTTTATTACCTTTTAACACTACCATTTTGGAGTGTTTTAAATCTTTTAATATTTTTTTATCTTCTTCATCAATATGTTTGAAAGCTTTATCTACTTTTTAATATTCTAATAAATCTTCAACATCTTTTGTTTTAAACTGTGGTTCATTATTTTCATCAATAATTAATAAAACATTTTTGTTGTTGTAAATGAGCTTTTTATTGTTTAGATCGACAAGCAAATCCATTTATATACATATAAAAGAATTTAATATTTTTTAATTTTATATTCTAATAATTTTTTCTATTCTTTTTTATATGTCCAATGGTAGAGTTCGGTTATCATTGTGTTTTAATGAGTCCAAATTGAACAGGTTTATATTTTCTAATATTTTTTATCATCTTCATCAATATGTTAAAATTCTACAGCAGGCACAGATAAAATTTCATCATAAATATTTTTTCTCTCCCCATTTATTCCATCAACAATATTTTTGGACTGTTCACATAATTCATAATTTCTCAACAAAATAAGGTAGGCTGTTGAAGTGAATATTATATATTTCTCTTCTTTTATCTACTCCATGTACACCAAAATAAATGTTAAGCATTTGCTCTATTAATTTATAATCAGTACTCTTATGTTTTCTGACATAAAATATTTTATCATCTTTAGGTCTTCCACCATTATAGCTCGATAATCTTCTTGAAAGATGATTGTCAGATAATATGGCACCAACTTTAAGATAATTTATCTTGGCATACTGTTTCTATGTGGCAATGTATATAATTTGTTCTTCTTTGTCTCCACTACATCAGATACTACATCTTTTAAGTGAAGGTGTTCTTTTTCTTTTTCTTACAACTGGTTCTCTTTTATTTTTAATTGACTTTCAAAGTCGAGTGTGAGTTGTTCTTTTACAGATGCTGTGTATTTTAGGTAATCAACAAATATTTTTCTGTAGTTAAGTAGTATTTTCTTACCTGCTTGCATTTTTTTGTGTTAAACATCCTTGCAGATTGTTTAAAATTTTCAACTGTTAATAAAATCCATATCTTTTGAACAAGATTGTTTGGTTTTCATTTCTTTCGTAATACACTCCTGGAAATGGAAAAAAGAACACATTGACACCGGTGTGTCAGACCCACCATACTTGCTCCGGACACTGCGAGAGGGCTGTACAAGCAATGATCACACGCACGGCACAGCGGACACACCAGGAACCGCGGTGTTGGCCGTCGAATGGCGCTAGCTGCGCAGCATTTGTACACCGCCGCCGTCAGTGTCAGCCAGTTTGCCGTGCCATACGGAGCTCCATCGCAGTCTTTAACACTGGTAGCATGCCGCGACAGCGTGGACGTGAACCGTATGTGCAGTTGACGGACTTTGAGCGAGGGCGTATAGTGGGCATGCGGGAGGCCGGGTGGACGTACCGCCGAATTGCTCAACACGTGGGGCGTGAGGTCTCCACAGTACATCGATGTTGTCGCCAGTGGTCGGCGGAAGGTGCACGTGCCCGTCGACCTGGGACCGGACCGCAGCGACACACGGATGCACGCCAAGACCGTAGGATCCTACGCAGTGCCGTAGGGGACCGCACCGCCACTTCCCAGCAAATTAGGGACACTGTTGCTCCTGGGGTATCGGCGAGGACCATTCGCAACCGTCTCCATGAAGCTGGGCTACGGTCCCGCACACCGTTAGGCCGTCTTCCGCTCACGCCCCAACATCGTGCAGCCCGCCTCCAGTGGTGTCGCGACAGGCGTGAATGGAGGGACGAATGGAGACGTGTCGTCTTCAGCGATGAGAGTCGCTTCTGCCTTGGTGCCAATGATGGTCGTATGCGTGTTTGGCGCCGTGCAGGTGAGCGCCACAATCAGGACTGCATACGACCGAGGCACACAGGGCCAACACCCGGCATCATGGTGTGGGGAGCGATCTCCTACACTGGCCGTACACCACTGGTGATCATCGAGGGGACACTGAATAGTGCACGGTACATCCAAACCGTCATCGAACCCATCGTTCTACCATTCCTAGACCGGCAAGGGAACTTGCTGTTCCAACAGGACAATGCACGTCCGCATGTATCCCGTGCCACCCAACGTGCTCTAGAAGGTGTAAGTCAACTACCCTGGCCAGCAAGATCTCCGGATCTGTCCCCCATTGAGCATGTTTGGGACTGGATGACGCGTCGTCTCACGCGGTCTGCACGTCCAGCACGAACGCTGGTCCAACTGAGGCGCCAGGTGGAAATGGCATGGCAAGCCGTTCCACAGGACTACATCCAGCATCTCTACGATCGTCTCCATGGGAGAATAGCAGCCTGCATTGCTGCGAAAGGTGGATATACACTGTACTAGTGCCGACATTGTGCGTGCTCTGTTGTCTGTGTCTATGTGCCTGTGGTTCCGTCAGTGTGATCATGTGATGTATCTGACCCCAGGAATGTGTCAATAAAGTTTCCCCTTCCTGGGACAATGAATTCACGGTGTTCTTATTTCAATTTCCAGGAGTGTATATTCATACTCTAAAACTTAGGAATCATTGTGTTGTATTTCTATGTATGGTATCTGGTTGTGTTTGAGAAATTTAACAGAAACTTCTTGAAATCCTTTATAATCTTCATGAGAATAATTAAATTCCTCCAGAATTGCATACAAAAATGTTAGAATATCGTTTGTAGTTAAAACAGTCTTCTCTTCTAACAATGTAACCCAAATGTCTCTAAATGAACTACCCAATGTTAAATCACACTTCTTCTCTCGAATGGATTCAAAAATATTCAACATGGATGAAGTTGATGTTGATGTAATTGTATCCATTTATATAAAAATAATTTGATGTGCATTTTTAATTCTATTAAATTTTTTTCATTGTAATTGAAGAGTGCAAATAAAATTATTTGCCCACTATGGAACCAAGAAAAAGAAATTCATGAAGAAATTAAAATAACAAAACGTAATTTGCCGTCAGTATCAGGTTGCAAAAATTGTATAAGAAAGAAGCAAAAAGAACATGTTCATATTTGGCATAATAAAATTTTTATTTATGAAAAATGTGGAAAAGAAATTGAGAATACTTCTAGGATCTTCATAGCTGCAATCATTCAAAAGATGGAGATTAGCTTTAATTTATCAAAAATATAAAGAAAAAGAAAATCAAAAAGTTGAATGTTTCTGTGGAAAATTTATCTGTAAATACAATTTGGAAACACATCAAAAATTACCATATCTTGAAGAAGTATTAAAATCTGAATAATTTTTTACTTTTTTTATTTTAATCTTCTTTACAGCTGTTAAGTCTTTTAAGAAATCATTTTCATTGTCTGAGCAATTATTCAATTCTTTTAAGAAATTATTTTCATCTCCTGCACAAATGTTAAACTCTCTTAAGAAATTATTTTCCTCATCTGTACAGCTGTTTGTTTCTCTAAGTTTATAATCATCATATGACAGTGTATGAATTAATCTTGCAATACAACAAGTTTGTCATTGTGAGAGCTTAAAACAATTTATCACATTCAACTGTATGCAATTCATGTCTGTATGATCAAATTAAATTCATTTTTCTGTATAGTTTTATTTTGGCACCTAAACATTTCTTATAATCGGCGAAAGTGATCATTTTTCACAACTGACTTCTTGACTCAACTTATTCTCTTCTTTATCACTGACTTTATAAGCATACATTTTTGATCTTAAACTCACATGTTCTAGCATGATTTTTCCCCTATTTCTATCTTTCATTTTTCCTACAACATTCTTATCTACCTGTGGAATTCCATAAATATTGTCTTTTGGGTAATCGCCTGTATCAAGTTCATCTAACATTGATTTCATATCTTTATAGAAATATTCAGTTCTTATATAATAAATGAAAGAATAAGTTTCCATATAGCAAAGATCGATATTTTCACTATATTTTGGGTTCATAACATTATAATGGAAATCATACATTTTTATTTTCGAAATATCTAGAATGCTCATTCCAACATAATTTGGTTTAATGAATATTATTTTTGACTTTTTTTATGTGAACTATTGTTAAATTTTCTGAAAACTTGTAGCATGCTCATAATTTCGTCTTGTAACATATTTTGTATATTTTTCTGTGTCTCTTATTATTTTGATGTTTTGCCTATTTCTAATGTTTTCCACTGTTTTTACAAAGATCGAATTGTTCATCAATGTATAGAAATCTTTTCAGGATCATTTGCTGCCTTTTTTCTCATTTCTGTGTTAATATCAATTTATTTTTTCAACCAGTCTGACTGCTCATATAACAAGACCATATTAATTTTCTTTCCTTTTAATCCAAGATTTAAATATTATTTAAGATTTCTATAGTGAAGCTCATATTTTTGTATGTCATTCAGCATTGTCAACAATTTATTTCCTCCTTCCGCCGCCAATGGCAAATCTTTATGTAAATCATGTCATTTTCTTGGATATTCTAGATCAACTGCAAAAATGTAGCCATATTTGTTATTGTCTGGAATTTCAAGTATTTTTCCTGCACTAAAACATTTTGGCTCCATCCAACTGAAATCTTTAAATGCTAAAAATTGAGACATCGCCCAAACATACAAATTGCTTGCATCTAAGTATGCAATATAGTTTTATTGTTTTTTTGGTTCTAAATTTTTCATATATTTGTTTTTGGCTTGTGCATGTCTTTTAATACTTTGAGAAATTCCACCTCGAATTCCTTTTTCAAGTAACAAAATAATGCCATTATCATGTAATAAATATAGCCCAGTTTTGTTATTTTTAACATCAAATCGCAAGCCAATCCTGGAACTGTGAAATACTCACATGGATCGAGTTTATAAGATTTAATGCATGTACCTCTAAAATTTTAGGAAACGTCTGCTAAAATTAGAACATCTGTTTTTATATAGTCTTCTTCTTCTTCTTCTTGTTGCGTTATGGCCTCTGTAGGACCATGGGTAGCCCCTTCATGGAACTGCATTGTCGTCTTCTCTTCCGAGAACCTCTTCACTCTTTCTCTTCTTCTCTCCCACTCTTCTTCTGATATCTTCAGTGTCTGTTTATCCTGTCGGCTCCACTGGTGACACTCTAATCTTTTCCTTTATTCTTCTCTGTCATTGATCCTATTGGTGGGTGTATATTTGTTCCTCCAATTTTCGTTTCCTTTTACCTCCCCAATTCCAACCAGTCCTTCCGAAGTTCAACAACCCACTTGGTTCCTGTCTTTCGCTTGTCCTCCCTGTTGATTCACACACTCTCTTCATCATTCTGTCCATACTCATCCTAACTACATTTCCAGTAAATTTTGCCCTTTTGAGTCTGATTTCCCCGGATATTGTTCTCATGTTACGGTACAATTCTTCCCTAAGTCTTCGCATCCACCTCTCTCCACCTCTTTTGGGACCTAGTATTTTTCTCAGTATTTTTCTCTCTTCTTCCTCTAGTTGTGCTGTCCCATATCTTCCTAGTGTCATCGTCTCAGCAGCATATAATACTGCATTCCTAGCGTTGCCTTATAGTGGCTTATCTTTGCCTCTGTGGATATATTCTTTTTATTGTATATCTCTCTCATCATGCAGAAGGTTGGCCTCATCTTCTTTACCCTCTCTGTTATTCCCTCCTTGCTCCTGTTCATTCCTGTTACAAATTCTCCCAGGTATTTAAATTTGTCCACCATTTGCATAGTGCCTTCCGGTGTTTCCCAGTCTGCAATGGTATTTAATGTCTTTGTCTTGTTAAAGGCGATCCTCAGTCGCACCTTTCTGGCTACCTTACTTAAGTTGTTGAGTTGTGTCTTTGCGTCTTCTTCCGTCTCACTTACTATTGCTATGTCATCTGCAAAGGCTAGGCAGTCCACTTGAGCCCTGTGGTCCTTTTTGTCCCCCACATGGGTCTTTGGTATTCCCATTTTCTCGTTTATTGCCCTCCACTGCCTGATCACTTCGTCCACTACTATATTGAACAACAACGGTGACAATCATTCTCCCTGTTTAAAACTAGTCTTATCTCAAATTCTTCTGACAGTGCTCCTCTGAATCTCACCCTTGCTTTTGTGTCTGTCATAATTTCTTTTATGAGTTCTTGTGTAGTTCCATCAAGTCCTCTGTTCTTCAGGATCCTAACAAGAGTCTATCTGTCGATGGAGTCATATGCCTTTGTGAAATCCTCTAAGGTTATTACTGTCTTTTTGTTTTTTAAGCCCCTATGTTCTATCAGTTGCTTCAGGATAAATATCTGTTCTATACAACCTCTTCCCTTCCTGAATCCCGCTTTGTAGTCGCCAACTGCACTTTCAACCTGTTCTTCTACTCTCTTGAGCAATAGTTTTGACAGCACCTTGTTATCTACCTCTAGTAGCGATATTCCTCTGTAGTTCATTGGATCTCTCTTGTCCCCCTTCTTATGTATTGGTACTACAATTGCATTCTTCCATCCTTCCAGCAACTTCTTTGTTCTCCAGATCTGGTGACTTATGTTTGTCATGTTGTCTATTGCTTTGTTGCCTCCCTACTTTATCATCTCGACTGCTATACCATCTTCTCCAGTTGCCTTATTATTCTTTAGATCACTTATGGCATATGCGACTTCATCCCTGGTTGGAGGGCATGGCTCTGTCTCTTCTGTGTCAGTCCCCAGTTCCAGCTCTTCTTCAGATGGTTCACAGTTCAGCAGGTCGTGAAAGTGCTCTGCAAAAATCCGAGAGTTCTCCTTCACACTAACAGCCAGTTTCCGTTTCTTACCTCTTTTAAACAGTTCTCTACCCTTGTATCCAATCAGACTCTTTTTGAATTTCCTGAAAAAGTGTCTGCTCTTGTTTTTCCTGAAGTTGGTGTCAATCTCGTCCAGTTCCTGCTTCGTCTTCTGGTCTTATTGGTAGGGCCGCTTCGTTTCTTGCTCCTAAGAAAACTTCCCATTTTTCTGGGTCCTTCTTGCTGCTCCAGTCTCTCCAGGCGAGTTTCTACCACGTCCTCGCATTCCTTGTTCCACCACCAGTGCTTCCATTTCTTTTCATCCTTTCCCCATAGCTCAGCCTATTTCGCCATATTTCGCTTCATGTCGTCCCATTCATTCAATGATTCAATTCCTTCCTCATATTTGGATCGATTGTGTCTTAATTTGTCTCTATCTACCTTTATGTTTTCTGTTTTTCTATTCATCTGTGGCAGTCTGTCCCTGTTTGGAATGCAAAGGCATTTAACTTATGTTAGATATATAGTTTTGTATATTCATCTAAATTTTTGATATTGAACTTTTTCCATACTGTTTTCGCTCTTTTATAATCTTCATCAGAAATGAAACTTCCTGGCAGATTAAAACTGTGTGCCGGACCGAGACTCGAACTCGGGACCTTTGCCTTTCGCAGGCCAACTGAGCTACCTAAGCACGACTCACGCCCCGTCCTCACAGCTTTACTTCCGCCACTACCTCCTCTCCTACCTTCCAAACTTTACAGAAGCCCTCCTGCGAACCTTGCAGAGCTAGCACTCCTGAAAGAAAGGATATTGCGGAGACATGGCTTAGCCACAGCCTGGGGGATGTTTCTAGAATGAGATTTTCACTCTGCAGCGGAGTGTGCGCTGATATGAAACTACCTCGGTCCGACACACAGTTTTAATCTGTCAGGAAGTTTCATATCAGCGCACACTCTGCTGCAGAGTGAAAATCTCATTCTCGATTCATTAGAAATGTCTGATTTTTTAAGTCTCAAATAAAAGCATTGTTTTTGGGTAACTTCGTTTCTTGTAATTTTTCTTCAGAATCAATGAACTCATATGGATGAAATCTTTTTTAATTATTAAATCTAATTGTTCACCTTCAAAATATTTTGCTGGGTCTCTAAATTGTTCTTTTGTGAGGTTAGTAGATAATTTAACTATGCTTGAAGCCATAAATTTGAATGTCTCCGAAAATCTTAATGTTAATCCAACTTGAACATGTTTACTAAGGGAAGTATATTTTTCTTCATTATTTGGAATTGCATCAATATCTTTATTATAGATTGCTAATTCTTTGATAAACAAATGAATATCATAATTTGTTAAGTTATGAATATAAACTGGAAGAAATTTTGGATTTTTGTAATTAAGATTGAAATTTTCATGCACAGCTTACTGATATTTTCCAGTTAATTGATCATGATCTCTCACTTTCTTATCATCAAAATCAAATTCTCATTCCCAAATATGGCAAATTTCTGAAATTTTAAAACTAATTTCATCTTCCTTAGTCAATTTCATTTGAACATTCCGTGTATATGTTGTAGCAATTTCTCTTGGTTCTTCTTTTAACATTTCAACGAATTTTCACCAACATTTGTAATCATATTTTTATATTCACCACTCGAATACTTCACATAATAACTGAATGAAATTGGCAGATGTTTCTGATATTTGTTAATGTAAGATTTTTCATGATTTGCCTGACACATTTGAATATCTTTTAATAAACATTCAGAAACTGCATAAATAGTAAAACCAACCCTTAATGAATTATTATAATTTTTAAATTCATTATTTTGTCCTTTATGGGCATATCTATCTTTACTGCTTTATGTTATTTACAATCGATTTCATGAATCTCAAATTTTTCTTGTGAATAAAAATATCTTAAACATCGATCACAAAGATAAATTTGGTGTCCATCATAAGTTGTCTTTGATCTTAATAATCTAGATAGATTTTTAATCCAACAATAATCCGAATTGTTTTCATCTCACATTAAAAGACGATTTACAAGTTTTTCTTGTTTATTTTGTGTGTGACAAAGAGGACACACAATAATAATTTCTTCTTATTTACCACTTCTTTCATATGCATAAACATTGATTGAAATATCTGATTTCTCCTCAAATTTTGTAATATCTGTTAATTGACCTGGAGAATTAATTTTTTCTTTCTCAAAAATTTCATCTAATTCTAATCCAATATTTTTATAATTATTTCCTCGTTCTATGTGGTCACTTGCTGGATATAAAGCTGATTTTACTCAACAAAGAAAGCATTTTTATCTGTATTTTTTACATTAATGACTGCTTTTATATCTTTAATTTCTTTTGGTAAATCGATAAATGAAGAACAATAAATTGGGTTGTGCCTATTAATGATTAAATTGTCTGTATAAAATAAAGACCAACCAGATTTTTTTTTGCATTTCTTTCATTTCTGTGATTAGTTTATTTGTTGAATTTTGTTAATATTCTTGATTTGATGTTTTAAAATTAAATTCTTGGATTTCTTCTTGTCTTTTAAAATTACAATAAAATTTCATATTAATTTTAATTGCTCTTCTTTGTCGCAAAATGTTCTTTAATTTGGTGATTATTAGTTCTTTATTTTGATTAAAAAATTCTTGTGGCTAAACAATATTATTTATATTACCCAATCCATAAGTTGTTATTCTTGATTGGAAAGCTGAGCGCTTTCTATAAATTCGCTTGGATGCTTCGAAAAATCATTATCACATAGAAAATTGAAACCTGGTAAACTTTTCTGATAATTTTTTTGTTTGGTTTCTTGATATTTATGTACTGGAAGTTTTTGAAGATAATTCTCATCATTGTTATTAATAATTTTACCCTCAGCTCTATTGATAATACCATTTAAAACTTTTTAAAACTTTTCTTTTTATAAATATGATGAACCTCATCTAAAGATTTTTTACTCAAATCCTCATCATTATTAATTTTAACTTCATCATCTTTGATAAGATCAATTAATTGGTCTTCTCTAAATTTAGAACACTTTTTTTAGCTTTACAGATTTGGTGAATTTCTTTTAGATTTTTTTACTCAAATCGTTATCATTATCATTGATTTTCTTATCAGCATGACTCACAATAGAATCAATCAAGTGTTGCTTTCTAAGCTTGAAATAATTCTTGATTTTTCTGTTTTAGCGATTGATTGAAGTTCTTTTTTAGTTTTACATTTTAGTTCTTCCTTCCGGATTTCATTCTTCATTTCTTTCACATTATAATAGGCAATAAACGCTCACAAATCGTTTCTAGATATGTTTGAGTAACCATTTCTTTATAATAATGTTCTAAATCTTTTAAACTCAAACCAAGTTTTCCTTTACAAAAAAATTCTAAGCTTTTAAACATCTCAGCTTTGTCCACCATATTTTTTCCATTGTATTTAGAGAGGAGTAAATTTGATTTTTTTCATTTAAACATTCACTGTTAAAATGTGTCTTTGAGATCTGGAGTTTGTTGGTGCCAATTCATAGAGAATAAAATTTAGTAGTTATATAATTTTTAAAAATTAAAACTTTTAATTTGATTTTTTGAGGTAGCGAAATAAGGTTTGACAACTCTGATTTATAGAGAACAAAATTTAACAATTTTAAGATTTTTCAATATGTTGAAATTGAATTTGTTTTTTCGAGATAGGCAAATGGGATTTGGTAGCTCTGATTTATAGAGAACAAAGTATAATAGTTTTACAAAATTTTTAATATGTTAAAATTTAATTTCTTTTTTCGAAATAGGGAGATGGGGTTTGACAGGTCAGTTTTGCTTATCATGTTTGTTCCATCGTAGTTATGTAGAATTTGATTTTTTATTTTCTGAAGATAGCAAAATGAATTTTTTTTATTCTGGGGTGAGGTAACCAGATATTTTTATTTGGGGAAACGAGAAATTGAATTCTTGGATTGCAAACTTGAAATTTGACTCTGAAACGCACTTTGGTCCAGAATCGGTTTACACTTACTATTGTTGTTGTTGTGGTCTTCAGTCCTGAGACTGGTCTGATGCAGCTCTTCATGCTACCCTATCCTTTGCAAGCTTCTTCATCTCCCAGTACTTACTGCAACCTACATCCTTCTGAATCTGCTTAGTGTATTCATCTCTTTGTCTCCCTCTAAGATTTTTACCCTCCATGCTGCCCTCCAATGCTAAATTTGTTATCCCTTGATGCCTCAGAACATGTCCTACCAACCGGTCCCATTTTCTTGTCAAGTTGTGCCACAAGCGCCACTTCTCCCCAATTCTATTCAATACCTCCTCATTAGTTATGTGATCTATTCATTTAATCTTCAGCATTCTTCTGTAGCACCACATTTCGAAAGCTTCTACGTACTACATACTACTACAGTCACTAAAATGCACATTCACAAATCGATGTTGCTTTCATTTGACATTTATACCATAGCACCTGATTGGTGCTAGTTGCGCACACTCAATAGTTGTCAACACAGGAAGACAAACAATGAAGTATATCCCCCTCTTCCTATTAACCTCACAGTGGCCGCTCTGCATAGTACATATGACTATGTTCCTGGCGTAAGAGGCAAACTTTACTTTGTTCATGGTCGAATTCCAACGTCAACAGCAATTAAGCACAGCTTAAAATATTACTGTTTTTGTAAGTACCGGGTGGCTATAATCAAAGTGCAGCTATCACATAGGTCCAGTGTGGGATGTAATTATCGTATGACAGCGAAACTTGGTAGATATTCTAATGCATTAATGAGGAACCGATTTACACTGAAAAAAATATTAGTTCCAAATTTTGCCATGAGGTACAAAAACGGCGCTGTGAATGCGTATAGAAATGTTTCCTTATTTAATGGAATAGAAGTGGGATGTGGAAGAAATGTCAAACAAGTTTGGAAGGCATAATTTTGATTTTATTAGCAACTTCCACTTACCCAGTGTGTTCAATATGAGCACTGGAGATGTCGATGCTTCATCCTTAAAACGACGTTATCAACAGTTGTTGGCAGCAGTTCCAGTAAAATCTGATCAGTTCTTCCTGTATACGGGCCTTCAGATCAGGTAGACACGGAATGTGTCCCTGGTAAATGCGTTCTTTTAGATGTCCTCAGAGCCAAAGTCATATGGATCAAGAGCAGGTGATTTTGTAGCCCATTCGTGAGCGGGATGAAGTGTTGGCCCATCTTGTGTGAAAACAATGTTTTTTTTCACACAGTTGCCCTCTTCCAAAGTAGGAATCACATATTATACAGAGAGGTCTCGATAACTGGCAAATGTCATGGTACACCTGATAGGCCCTCTGGATGTATTCTATTCAAAGGAGAACGGAGCAAGAATAAAGGTGCTTGTGAATCCAGTTGGCGGTTTAACAATATCCCAAATTCGGTAGTTCTGTGTGTTCACTGCACCCTGTGATGTAAAATGTGCCTGGACACGCCACATGATATCTGGCCACAGGTTATCAACTTCGATCACATACCAGAAATCAACGAGCAAATTCACAACATGGCTGCAGATCATGAGGTTTCTGTTGCTGCACTGT
Organism: Schistocerca piceifrons; assembly: GCF_021461385.2. Classification (NCBI taxonomy): domain Eukaryota; kingdom Metazoa; phylum Arthropoda; class Insecta; order Orthoptera; family Acrididae; genus Schistocerca; species Schistocerca piceifrons. The sequence continues at coordinate 583,642,756 of NC_060140.1, read as the reverse complement.
CGGTATATTGTACTACTACCAGTGTAAAATAGGCCGAAAACTTTCTGTGCTGTTGACCATTTGATGGACACTTCTCGTGAAGCTGCACGAGCACAAAGACTACCCGTGGCACAAGCTGCATGTTCAGTTACAGCACCAACAATTGCGTCAATAACTTCCACCGGGATAGGACGCCTTTTTCTGCCTGGTGTCACACCAATTACATTATCATTTTCTTTGGACCATTTTATGACATCGGGTCGCTGCTCTGACCTTTTAGTGAGCACTACTCTCTCCAACCAACAGTGTAATTACTGCTGTTCACATAAAGCAGTTTCACCAACATTGCACAATCTCTCTTCTTGATAGCCATACTGTTCATTCATGTTATGGCTTGTCAGAACGGCAGTGTGGGTGTCATACTATCGTACAGACACTGTACAGCGCCAGCCTTGCACCTAGTGGCCACAAGTGGAACTTATGTTTTTTCCCAGCGTAAAACGATTCAGAATTAATACCTTAGAATATCTAGCAAGTGTCGCTGCCATACGATAATTACAACACACACTGCACATCTGTGAGTAGCTACACTTTAATTATTTTTCTTTGTTACTGAGCAATAAAAATACACTCTTAGGAAGCTGTTGATGTTAGTTGACGCTTTTGGATTCTGCTGTTAGTTACTAGATTCATATTACAATAAAATACGGCTGATAATCACAGGCCGCACGAGCACTTGATTCGGGTCGCATACAGGCCAAGGGCCGAAATTTTACGACCACTGATCTAGCACTTCGAAAGCCGGGCCAAGCAGTGAGAATTGCACGCATATTGTAGGTGGGAAGTTTATGGACTTAGAAAATTGACTGCAAACTTTGTTTACGCTGCAACGTGTTGTTAATGCGCCTGTTTCAGTCATAATACTGAAAGAAAAGGCTTTAGAATTCGTTAAAAAGTTGAACGTTGTAAACCTTCTCACTTCCTCTGGATGGTTACACCGCTTCAGAGTAAGATGTGGCGTTATTGGCCGCCGAGTTTGTGGGGTGGCTAACAGAGAGGATACTTTCACTGTAAAACGTCGGAAAGAACGTAAGATTCCAAGCCTGACTGCAAAATACAGTTAGAAAGATATGTACAACACACACGAAACATGACTTTCTTAACTTATTGTTGGACAAAATATTGGTATTTAAGGGCGACACGTGTTCTGTTGGAAACTGAAGCAAGAAAATAGTGAGGTACCGTTTATTGCAAACACAAGTAGTTCTTATAAATTCCGACCACTAATCGCTGGGAAGTCAAGAAGCCTCGATGTTTCAACACAGCAATGTGCCACCAGCTATGTGTCAAACAAGAAGTAGTGGATGGCTGCAAACCTCTTCAAGAGCCGCTTCGAAGAGCTTAATGCCCACTTGCATCGCGAGAAGAGGAAAAAAATTTTAACTTCTGGACAATTTTTCGGTTCACCCTTGGGCACTATAGTTCAACAACATAGAACTGGTATTTTTTCCAGAAAATTACACGAGCCTCCTTCAACCTCTGGACTAGGGCTCCAGTACTGCCACAAAAGCAAAGTTCAAGAGGATGCTGGTTCAATGTGTCATAGCACATCTTGACACTGGGAAGGAAGATCCTAAACTGATCGTGTTGTAGCTAATCCAAAGAATCGCATTGTTGGTTAGGGTACTCTTTATACCTACACTATGTATGTATAGTATTCCCTGTCATTTTCATCTGAACGTCACTAAAATTATTAGAATACGTCTATAAATTAAATTAAATGCAGTGTTAGTAAGCGTATGTAGGTTTTAAATTTATTTTTACATTTGTAGGAAATACAGTACATAAGGACTACTTGGGATCAGTGTAAACCACCCACAGTAAGCAAATGCTTTCGAAAAGCTGTCATCACAAAAGCTGAAACTAAAGATGAGCTCGATGTATCAGAAGGCAATGACTGGGCTCATACTTGAAATGGAATTGATTTCGATGATTTTGTTGATGATGAAATAATTAAAGAAGTTGTGCCACTATCAACGGATAAAAATAGTTCTCAGGAATCTGAAGAATCGAAGCTGTATCTGAGGATACTCTCTGTCTGTCAGAGGCACTTACTACATCAAGAGTAAAACAGTGTTATAGAACATGACAAGTTGTACTCAGAAATTACATATGAACTATCCGTAATTCAGGCATAAGCTTATTTGAACTACTGTCAATATATGTATCTTCTGCCTGCATGTATTGAAAGTTAACACAAATATACTAAGAAGTTTCATTTTAATGTTAATCTCACTTGTACGTTTGTTTTATCATCCCCCCTCAGGAATGTATAAACGAGGTTCATCTATAGTAAGTCTTCAGTCCAGTCACAGATTTCGCCCAATATTTCATTCACTTGGCCACAGTGCGGAACCGTATTGAAAACCTTCCAGAAGTCAAGTAACCCGTCATTAAGGAGCCGGTATCTGAATCCTATATATTTTACAAATGAAGAGAAGAAGTTAAGTTTCACATGAACTCTGATTGTTGATTCCATTTCGAAACGAATGTAACTGTGTTTCGTTCTTCGAAAATGTATTAACGCCATTGATATAGGCCTATAGCTATGCACACCTGTCCGATGTGCCTTCAAGAAAACTGGAATGACACGTGTCTTTTTCCATTCGTTCGGAACATCTCCTCTGCTCCTGCGATTGCCTGTTTCTGTAAAATTAGCATTTTGGTTATCTTAATGTATATATAACCAAAAGCCGTTGTCATGTAGGATTTGAATATGTACAAGGGCATGGAAACGGGCGAGATCTCTAACGCAATAACGTGGAAGTTTCGTAGCAAGCTTGCATTCGACGTCACACTCCAGAGAGGACAGACACTATGCTGGGATACATCTTTCTCTAGCTAAGTTTCTATATTTGTTTTCGAACCCGCTTCCTATGAAAACTACTATTTCAGTCACCTGTGGATTAAAGAAAGATTAAAAACGCGTCGTTTTGGATAGGATTTGACCTGGTAAATGTCGTCAAACAGTGGTTAAAAAGTTCTATTAAACCTCTAAATGCAAATATGTATACAAGAATACAAACCTCTCTAGACCTATTACAAAACCAATGTCTGTGTGCATCTCTACTGATTATATAAATTGGAATACTTAGTTCGACACAAATTTGAGGGAACTGGAATCAAACGGTTTTCATACAAGAAGTTTTATAGTATTGTCCCATGTCCAAAGGAGGTAATCAGTAGACTATTGCTTTCTCAATTTGCTCATGTAAACTCGGTTCTCCATTGACAATAAAGTTTCCTCTTGTGACAAATACTACAAGCTTACTCGTAGTGTACTTGACCAAATATGTTCCACAGTCAATAATATTTTTATCAAAGAAGAAATACAATATTTGTAAAGTTCCCCTTCCAACTCTTCGGATCCAATGATGTCCCCATAATGTTTGAGGTTGTCGCCATGCTTCTTCGACAGTCGCTTATGAAACATGCTTTTGTTCTTCCGCGCAACATCCATGTAGGTGATGAGCGAGATGAAGCTGCTGTTGGGGATCAAGTTGCCAAGAACCTCATGTGTGATCGTTTCTTCGTTACTGGAGACTCAACTATCAAGCTGGAAATCTCACTGGCACCCATGTCTACATCTCATCCTCGATCTTTCCTCTACTGAGTGAATTTAGATGATTTTCAATCCCATGATCACCTATCTCTCTACACCTCCCAATTCAGCACTCATACTAAATATAAAAAATAGTATAATGAGTTTTGAAAGATGGGAAAAGATGAAGATAAAGTTACATAAAAGGGAAATTGGATGTTTATTACTATTTACAAAGCTAAGGTACTCTGAAATAACGATCGTTGGAGGAGCAATTATAATATTACCTTAATTTTTAATTCAAAAGTGACTGAGGGAGTAGGTAAATAATTAACTGTTGTTACTTGCATTACTACTCCCACGCTTTGAAGGAAATAATCAGCTGAAATAAGCAGTTATAAAGTTAACTAATAAGCATGCTCCTTGAAGACAAATTATTTTGTGACACGGAAAGCCCTCATTAAAGTTCAATTGAGTCAAAATCGTTCGTTATTATTTATATAGAGAAACACAGATTCCATTCACTGCCTTGATTGCTCTTGATTAGACTGTCTCCTGTATATCGTTTAAAATTCAATAGCCCCTGCTGAGAATTGTAAGACGGTAATTAATGGTGCTTGACAATCTCGTTGTGTAGGGTCAGCTGCAGATCTCCGCCCATCGCCTGTAAATTGCAGGTAGCATTTAGGATTTTGTATAGAAGCTTCGGAAACTGATCCAATGCAATTCAGTTATTATTTCGTTCGACGATGCGTAGCCCGACGCAGTTTACTTCAGTCATCGGTACAAACACCTCCCGTTATATCGTAAGACTGCAGATTCGTCAGCAATGATCATGAACCAAATTTCCGTAGGTCCTACAGAAGCCTTGCATGTATGTTCACTCCTGGAAATGCACCGTTTATAAAATGAAACTTGTTTTAATATCTTTTCAACACTGTACTACAAGAGTCGAGGGGGACGAACGGGAAACAGTAGGTGAGAAGGGAGTGAGACAGAGTTGTAACCTATCCCCGATGTTATTCAATCTGTATATTGAGCAAGCATTAAAGGAAATAAAAGAAAAATTTGAAGTAGGAGTTAAAGTATAGGCAGAATAAATGAAAACTTCGGGGTTTGCCAATGGAATTGTAATTCTGTCAGAGACAGCAAAGGATGTGAACAAAATGGAAAATATTTTGAAAGGAGGAAATAAAATGAACATCAACAAAAGCAAAACGAGGACAATGGAATGTAGTGAAATTAAACCAGGTGATGCTGAGGGAATTAGATTAGAAAATATGATACTTAAAGTAGTAGATGAGTTTTGCTATTTAGGAAGCAAAATAACTGAAGAAGGTCGAAGTAAGGAGGATATAAAATGTAGACTGGCAATGGGAACAAAAGCATTTCTGAAGAAGAGAAATTTGTTAACATCGAGTATATATTTAAGTGTTAGAAATTCCTTTCTAAAATTATTTGTATGGAGTGTAGCCATGTATGGAAGTGAAACACGGATGATAAACAGTTCAGACAAGAAGATAATGGAAGCTTTTGAGTAGTGTTGTTACAGAAGAATGCTGAAGATTAGATGGGTAGATCACGTAACTAATGAGGAGGTACTGAATAGAATTGGGAAGAAGAGAAGTTTGTGGTACAAGCTGACTAGAAGAAGTGGCCGTTGACAGACACATTCTGAGGCATCAAGGGATCACCAATTCAGTACTGGAGGGAAGTGTGGGGGGTAAAAACCTTAGAGGGAGAACAGGAGATGAATACAGTAATCAGATTCAGAGGGATGTAGGTAGCAGTAATTACTCGGAGATGAAGAGGCTTGCACAGGATAGAGTTGCATGGAGAGCTTCATCTAACCAGTCCTTGGACTGAAGACCACAACAACAACAAGGACAACATTATGTCCGTGACGAAAATTACACTCTCTTCTCTTCAGTTCTTTCAAAACATTCCTCACAATAGCAAAGTAAAATGAAATTTCCTTTAATGGCGGACAACAATGAGTTATAACTCTGTTCAAGACTCATACATGTCTATTCCCGATGGCATACTGTAACAGTGTGCACTATGCGTTTTGCTTTGAAAGGGTACAGTACCGCCCGACATTGAAAATAGGTACAACATACTTCATTATTCTTGTCTGAACAACATATTTTTTCTAATAATAACTCAATTTCAATTAATACAGCGAAGCCAGATACCAGTGTGGGAAAGAATGACAATTTATTTATTTAATTGATCACATGTGCACTCCCACAAAATAAATCCCTACATCCAGTTTGGTGAGATCTGTGAAATGAATGAATGTATGGTCGTCTGCTAACTGCAGATAGTGAATGTGAATATATGATCATCTTTGAGACGATCCTTTGGCCACCTTTGGTGGGACCAAAGAGATGAAATTTACCTGAGCTTTGAGCGCCTGAAATGTGGCTGACCAATAAGGTAGCATGGTCTTCCCCCACTTCGACAGAGGTGCGAGAGGACCTGAAGAACGGCCATGTTTCAGCACTCTGCCGCTGGATCTTGTGCTGTTAAGACCTGTCTTGGGTGTGCTCTGTAAAGACAGAAGAGTGGCGACATGGTATGCATGTGGAATATTTAAGAGTAGTTTGAAATAATAATTTCTATATTTCAGGAACTTTTGTGGGGATAATTAAATATCAGGCAGGTAATATTAATGGGATCGTAGTAATCTTTGGAAGTGACCAACGGTCACAATGAAACCACGTGTAGCAATAAGTTGAAATACTTCCGTGTGCTTAAGTTAAGCTGAATTACTAGCGTGTGTACAATAAGTTGAAATATTTAAGAAATAGAGTGTGTACCATAAGTTGAAATATTTAAGAAATGGCGTGTGCAGGACTTGAAATTAGAGACGAGTACTTCCACGTGGTGAGTACTGTGTGAGTCTCAATCTGTGTATGAGACAAAGGATAAAGAGAAGTACTCGTCCATGGTATCAGTTGAGGACTCGCGTGTGTGATGAATATGTTCTTAATATTACTTTGCGTGATATGATTCCGTGTGACGCTAGATTCAAACTCTGAGAGAGAAGCAAGGTGAGTCGGCTGTCTATCCAGCAACGCCACTTGGCTTGCATTGCACAGGAAGACGTGCATATATCTCCAGAGTTCGTAGTAGGAAAGTAGAATTACAAAGTGGGGCAGTGTCGTGTGAAACTGGGATAAATACTAATTGAAGTGGGAAAGCTGAAAGTGATAGTGTTGTGACTATTTATTGTATTGTATTCCATGTTGTAGTGTGGTGCATGTCATGAAATTTGGGTATGTGTGGTTTGCATGGGAGAGTAACAAGGTAGTTTCAAAAGATTAGTGGGTTATGCTTGTTCCTTCGGTACCGCTCGGTCTGGAGGAAAGTTTCGTGATGATGATTGTGAGAGTCGAAGTGTGAGGTATAATAAAAGATCCACCATCCTATCCAGAAAGTGCACTGTAGCGTTAAATAATTACGAGACCATAAGGTAGAGAATCACCAATGTAAAGCCATGCCCACTGGGCGGAATTTCTCATGTGTTATTGTTGTAGGTTATAGAATTTGTGTGTTTAGGTTATAGAATTTATCGGAATAAATAAGATAGTGAAAAGAAAAAGATTGGTGGACTTTTCCTTCGAATTGTATGTTGTCATGATGTTCCGAATTTATAATGTGTGCACCATTCATATTCAGTGCGGTGGCCACGTATTGATAAAAGCCGTTAAATAAAAAAAAAGAAAAAAGAAAATTTGGTATTGACAGTGCGCAGTGAACAGTCAGAGTTCTGTAAATTACTGATAGTCAGATGTGCGTTTCCGTTGCGTATTATTCATACAGGAGGTTGATTAGTGACTTAATTGTGAGTACGAGAGTTCATGTTACTCGATAAATAAGAATGAATCCACTCGCTTGGCAGACCACTCATCTTGCAGGCCTGACTGCTTGATGCCACAGTATGAGCAAGGCACGTGGGTACCTCTCAGCTTTAGGTTTAGTTCTCCAAGAACCAACTACAGTCCAAAGAGTAAACCACCTCTCTCACAAGTGGAATGCAATACAGACCAGTATGATAAGGCCTTAAAGAACATATGTGACTGTGCAGTTACGTGAGTCTCTTAACGACGAGGAACAATCAAGTACAGTTGGCAATAAAAACAGTGATCAGTAAACATTGTTTTATCGAGTACCAGTTTCTTCACTGTGGTTAACAGATGTGTATTTTTAGGATAGACGTTTCTTGTTTGGTTAATTATTAAATAATGGAATATAAAGTTTTGTGTAAGTTTCAAAATGTTTGCTGCACAGCACACACAGACGGTAATAGATACCACTTGTAGTTTTTTATTATATTGACACACATGCAATGGTGATTTACATTGTACTTCTTATGATTTAGTGATACGTTATTTCAACTTACATTTAGTTATAAATGACATGTTTATTATTTTATCTGATTATTGTAAGCTAACTGGACAAAATATTAGTCACATACTGAAAAGAACACAATAACAGCTTTGGAGCGCTGTAGGTATTGTACCAGACTGTCATGTGATCCTCCACAGGCTATGTAAGTCATGGCAGCAAACTGGAGTGTATGCACCAGTCGATTGTATGTTAGCAGTGCAGTAAGATGGATTGAAATGGAGACATGACTGAATGGAAGAAATGAGCTGTAGAATTTGGACTTGTCCTTGCCCACTCTGTCAATAAAGTTTCCCAGTTTGTTAGTGTTTAAGTGCGAATTGTACAACTCGCCTACAAGGAGAGGTGAAAATTCGCAGCCACATAATACGGCATAAGAACAATGGTCTTAGAAATATTTGGGAGTGGAGATGAGTCTCGTGCGTTGTCAATAACAATCGGTTTCATCACGCCAGGAGTTGTTGCTATCAGTGGATGCAGATCGATCTCAAACAATTTCGTTCTGAAACGAACACTGCAAAGCGAACTACAGTCAACGAACATCTGGAGTCAGGTAGCTCATGAAAGGTCATTTATCTCAGCCACACAGTTTCTCGTCTTCACTGGCCCGAACGGCAGAGAAAATGGCCAGTAATTGACTGGACGCTTGTCGTGCTTCCCGATGCGTTATTATTTTACTTCTTTCCAAACGATGCAAGAAGTCGACGGCACTGAAGGCCAACGAGGCGTTTACCCGCAGTGTGAGGAGAGTGTTGTGTAGGCCACAGGAGGTTCCGTGATGTTTTGTGGGTTCTTTTGTACCATTATTTGAGCCCACTCTTTCTTATTTTCTTGAACATGTACTAGGGTGTTTAAATAGGCCACAGTGCCTCCGGAGTCATACTGGTAATAGAGACTACTGACAGTGTGACTCTCCTGGCTCTGTGGTCTACTTTACACCATAATTTAAATATGTGCAACGATGTTAAGTTGATATTGCGCGTGTTTTGTGACGGTGCCACTGTGACTTCACTATTTTAGGACACGTTGTAAAACAGATCTGAAGATGGTCGTTGCTGACCGAAACCGGTAGTCTCAGAATTGAAAGTTTTGTGATCATTGACGGAAATAAATGAGATTTATTCTACCCTTCCTGGATTACTGTTTTAATCAGCAACTATGTCGCTGCTTGTGGGTTAATATGGGGTGTGTCCACCATTTCCCTTTATCAAGGTTGGGGCCACTTTCAGTGATGTGTTTGAATGTCTGTGGAGAAATGACAGCCTATTCTTCCTCAGAAGCTGTAACCGCTGAACATAATCGTGTTGGACCCGGGGGGTCTGGAGCGACGTCGACGTTCTAATTCTTTTCAAAGATGTTCCAATTGATTCAGATCGGACTCTGGGCAGGCCAGTCCATTTCGGGAATTTTATTGTCCACTAACCACTGCCCCACAGATGCTGCTTTATGACAGCTTGTATACAAATAATCATTATCTCCAAACAGTGCCCCTTTTGCGGGTCATATTTACTTTGAGTACAAGCCTTTTGTTGCACTATTTATTTACTTCCCTGTAGTGATACATGTTACACGACGAGTTCTTTTCGGCGTTTTGCCATTATCAAGTGTAGGTCTACCCATGAAGAGGGTATAATAGGTAAAACAGTGCTCCTTTCGTCTATGTTAGTCTATGGCTACATTTGGCACCTTATGATTACGTCACAGCTAGTATGACGTGGTCCATATGGCATCTTAGAGCGTAAATGTCAATTGTCTTTTTGATGCAGAAAACAGCCGAAGTTGCAAAATTCGTTTCGTTTCATTTAATTGATGACCGCTTTCGGGTATGAGAACATATTCTACAGCCATCCAAATCACCTTTTTGTTATGATGTGATCACTTTATTTATTTGTGTGATCTTGTAAAGTTATTATTGACGGCTTTTTGACAGCTTCGGCTCCAGCGATGCTGTTATGTTAACAATGGAATTTCCATTTCGCGGAAAGTCAGTGATCACGTTTAATTTTTCAGAGACAGTATTTTTGTGGTTTCTAAGTAAATAATAAGTGTTCTTTTGTTTTGTGTTTATCGCGATAATTTACAGCTTTTCTTTTATAATGTCAATGAAACTTCTGCTGTTACTGCTTCCCTGCTGACAACACAAAGAACACAAATAATTTACTGTTTACTGTTTACGATTGCTTCATGTTCATTATTTTCGTCGTGTGCACGCAACAACGTTTTAAATACTAAAAAATACAGTGCTTACACTAATAATCCAGTGTCACGAATGCAATTTTGAACGTTTTTCTGTTGTTAAATGCATATTTGTTCCAGTAATGCGACACATTTGGCCTCGTTAATGTAATTTGTTTTTTTTTGTTGATATTTCGAATAACCAAGAACAGAAGAAAATGACGTGAAAAGCATGCTTTCGTAATGCAATTAATTCCACTTTTATTGTACTGGAATCGATAGCAAATGAAGCTGGAACTACAAAACCAGTACTTTGCTTCTTGTTCGTTACATTTTCAGCCTTCAATTTGTATGCACAACTTTTTTAATGTTCACATTTGCAAAAAAAAACTTATCTATGTGTTCTTTGCTAGCCTATAAACGTGTACTTTGAGCATAGTGTAAATTTCTCTGGAGTGAGCATTCACATGCGCAGAACAGATTTTGTGATGTCAACATACATTGCCGGCTGGGTCACGTGTTCTCGGGACGTCGTGTGTTTGTCCGTATAGCGCCCTGTATATTTCGAATGTCATTACATCCCTAGAACAGACGGATTCTTTTCGTACGTGTCGTGGATTATTTATATATGTTGCGCAGACATTTTAACAGTATCCATTTGATACCGGGAATAAACCAGCTACGTAAATTTTAAGGGCAAGTGATATTGCATTCTGCTTCTTTGCGATAGGTGTCACAGTTCAGATGCACTCGATTTTTGGTAGTTTTCGGTATGATACGGCACTTTATACACTCCTGGAAATCGAAAAAAGAACACATTGACACCGGTGTGTCAGACCCACCATACTTGCTCCGGACACTGCGAGAGGGCTGTACAAGCAATGATCACACGCACGGCACAGCGGACACACCAGGAACCGCGGTGTTGGCCGTCGAATGGCGCTAGCTGCGCAGCATTTGTGCACCGCCGCCGTCAGTGTCAGCCAGTTTGCCGTGGCATACGGAGCTCCATCGCAGTCTTTAACACTGGTAGCATGCCGCGACAGCGTGGACGTGAACAGTACGTGCAGTTGACGGACTTTGAGCGAGGGCGTATAGTGGGCATGCGGGAGGCCGGGTGGACGTACCGCCGAATTGCTCAACACGTGGGGCGTGAGGTCTCCACAGTACATCGATGTTGTCGCCAGTGGTCGGCGGAAGGTGCACGTGCCCGTCGACCTGGGACCGGACCGCAGCGACGCACGGATGCACGCCAAGACCGTAGGATCCTACGCAGTGCCGTAGGGGACCGCACCGCCACTTCCCAGCAAATTAGGGACACTGTTGCTCCTGGGGTATCGGCGAGGACCATTCGCAACCGTCTCCATGAAGCTGGGCTACGGTCCCGCACACCGTTAGGCCGTCTTCCGCTCACGCCCCAACATCGTGCAGCCCGCCTCCAGTGGTGTCGCGACAGGCGTGAATGGAGGGACGAATGGAGACGTGTCGTCTTCAGCGATGAGAGTCGCTTCTGCCTTGGTGCCAATGATGGTCGTATGCGTGTTTGGCGCCGTGCAGGTGAGCGCCACAATCAGGACTGCATACGACCGAGGCACACAGGGCCAACACCCGGCATCATGGTGTGGGGAGCGATCTCCTACACTGGCGGTACACCACTGGTGATCGTCGAGGGGACACTGAATAGCGCACGGTACATCCAAACCGTCATCGAACCCATCGTTCTACCATTCCTAGACCGGCAAGGGAACTTGCTGTTCCAACAGGACAATGCACGTCCGCATGTATCCCGTGCCACCCAACGTGCTCTAGAAGGTGTAAGTCAACTACCCTGGCCAGCAAGATCTCCGGATCTGTCCCCCATTGAGCATGTTTGGGACTGGATGAAGCGTCGTCTCACGCGGTCTGCACGTCCAACACGAACGCTGGTCCAACTGAGGCGCCAGGTGGAAATGGCATGGCAAGCCGTTCCACAGGACTACATCCAGCATCTCTACGATCGTCTCCATGGGAGAATAGCAGCCTGCTTTGCTGCGAAAGGTGGATATACACTGTACTAGTGCCGACATTGTGCATGCTCTGTTGCCTGTGTCTATGTGCCTGTGGTTCTGTCAGTGTGATCATGTGATGTATCTGACCCCAGGAATGTGTCAATAAAGTTTCCCCTTCCTGGGACAATGAATTCACGGTGTTCTTATTTCAATTTCCAGGAGTGTAGTATTACAGAGCCTGAAGTACATTTTTACAGTGATAGTCTTGCAAAACGACTTGACAGTACGCTAGTACTTTTGCAAGTGTCCGAAAAATACCGAATTTGCCTCACATTAGTGATTATATCCCTGCTAATTCGTCCTTTTTTCTGCTGTTTCTGCGTATTTATTTTCTCGTTTTTGCGACCTAAAGCTTAATTTTTCTTACTGGTGACACTTTGAAGTGTTTATTTAACGCATTTTACGTACTTGCTCCCAGTTTATTAAATAAATAGTAGTCTGAGTAAGAACGGGGAAAAAAGGTGATCGGAGAATAAATGTACTGTAAAGCAAATACAGTTGGTCATGTAACAGTCAACCCATATAACACCATTAAGGAAAGTGGAAAGTGACACAAATGAAAGAGTTTGGGGACATGTTTACTAATATTTTACGCTTCTAGATACACTTAACATGGCCTCCTACTGTAACTTTATAGTAAACAAAAGGTTTGGACACACATATTATACGAAGACAATTACAGACTCCCACTGTATTGAATTTATCTGTCTCCCGTCTTTCAAATCTATATACATAATGGACAAGTCACTGATAAATGCATGGAGGATAGTATTTGCTGAAACAACTAACCATTCCCTTTCCTGTTCCACTAGCAAATTTACGAGAGGAAGCGATTGTTTGTAAGCTTTTGTACGAGCCGTAATATCTATTATATGGTCATAAAATCGTAGAAAAATAGGCCTAAAGACTCAAGCCTTAATTATAATGCGTCTCGAGATTTTTAAACATGGTACCCATGAAAAGTTACTATCCCTCCTTTCGCATTTTTTCTTTGCATCCGTAGCAAGAACAGTAATTCACCATTGCTATTACACTATCAACAAACGGTGGAAACACAACAAAAACTCTTGATATTATAAACTTCATACTCTGAGGAAAGCACGCACGCACAGCGAAGTCCCGAAAACACGTGACAATCCTGGTTTAATGTTGACAACATGCGCAGAACCAACGAGTTAAAATTTCATAGAGTGGCTATAGTTCCGCCAAGTTTGAAGCAAATTGAAGTTCTGGCCGCCATGTTTTCTTTAGTCAAGGCATTCGTCTGCTGTGTCCCGCCCCCTTGTAACTGCGTTTGACTTACTTGAAATAGCCCATACTAGCTTTATTTTTTCTAAAACAAGCAATAGACAGCAGTGATTTCAGTGTACACTGACAGCAAAAAGGGATGTTTTTGTCGAAATATGGCTAAACTTTTCGATGTAGATAACACTACAAGACAACTCAAATAAGTCTGTCCATCCACTATAACGTTACTTGTTGCCCATAAATTAATGCAATTAGAGCAGGTCCCACCAGAATATTACGGTGAAACTTCTAAACATGCTGTGGTTAACTATTAGAAACAGTAACGGGCGCAGAAATGCGATATTTTTGTCGCTATTTCAAAGTAAACAGTCAAAGCCTCAAAAACCAGTACACTGTGAACGAGAATTTATTTGAAATATGTGTTACAAGTAGTTAACACAAGCATAGTAATTCAATAACAAAGTCGAAGCGTTCTTGGGTGGGGTAATTTCACAAATTTTCGTAAGTACCTGTATGCCTTGGCAGAATAAAAGTGTAGGGTCAGGGCAAATTTCCTTATTTGCTGAGAATAATGGCATACTTTAGCACTGCACTGAAGTTCCAATAGCTCCTTCAATAAACCAACTACATGTTCACTGTTTAACATATCAGAAACTGAACTACATAGCCTTCTTCTCAAACCGGCAACTAAAGTCTGTAACTGCACTATTCTTCTTTTGTGCTTCGTTTGCTTTATCCGCTCCTTTAGTCGCACATTCTCTGCTTGTACTCTGTTATATTGTGTTTTCAACTTCTTAAGGCTTGGTAGACAGTAATTGTGGTCAACAGAATCAGATGTGTGTCCGACAGGCACTGAAAGAATGTAGTTACATCATAAGTTTATAACAGAGTTACACCATAACATTATAACAGAAAGTATGTAATTCAAAGTAATAAGAACACGGAGTAAAATTAAATTATTGACTTACTTTGTGCTAATGATGTCACTGTAATAGCACTATCTTGCAAATTGTCGAAAGATCGCTTTCTGGGTTGTGGTCGTAATACTTTATCTTGCTTTTGTAAATGTGGTGGAAAGTTAAAGATAGTAGGTACTGGTTTTGACAAAAGAAGCCTCTGGACATTTGTGTGGTACATATATTTCTCTTCAAAATGAGCTGAACAGAGGTAACTGGCTGTAGTAGGAAACCAGTTTTCTCGCTTCATATTTATAGCCCATCTTTTTGTAATTTCCTTATCTTTTAAAGGAAATCTGTAATCAACGATAAATAAATTACTTCCTGCATTTGTCTTAAGCATAATTACAGTTCCAATGCAAATGACTCTTTAATAAACATTAAAAAACGTGTGTCGTATTTCGGTACTAATATACTTACTTATAATATGAAATATTTGTTGTTTTATCGCTGCGATTTGTGCAGTTGAACGCTGAACACACTGCAGGCATGTTGACTTCATATTTTGTAACAAAAAAGTCAACTAGAAAAGTTAAATATTGCAGTAATATCACAACATCTGACACACTTCCAACACAAACAACAGTAACGCTTTCCTAATGTTTTGACTAAGGAGAACATGGCGGCCGAGTTAGCGTTGGTTGCCGCTAGGAGCGCTGTAACTAGTATCTCAGCCACTCTATGAAATTTTAACTCGTTGCGCAGAACGCAATGCTCACTCCAGAGATATTTACTCTATGACGTTGAGGGAAGATATAATTCTTGCAATCGTATCTTGTGCTGATCAACAAAGTGAACGATTATTGAAATGTCACAAAACAGGACTGTATAAAGGTGTACCTCGTGCATAATAGAGTTCTTGTTTTATTAGATTGTCATTTCATTAGTTTCACTATAATTTAAACACCTTCTCACTTTGAAATCTTACTTATGACGTGTCTTTCAGTGTGGAACCAATAGTAGCAATTTACATGGTGAAAAAAAAATACAACTTTTAAATATGTGCCAGCATTGTGCAATATTACACTGTAAATGTGATAAAGGAAAAGTTTCAAACGCTTAGACCCAGTATAATGGATATTTTGCTTTCACATGTATGTGTGTCATGTTTAGTAATGATAGCCTAACATGTGTAACATTTAGGCCTACCTTTCCGACAGTAGCCTGTTTACTTCTTCCCAGGAATATATCTCACCAGTAATTCTGTTAGTTTCTCAAGAATAGCCAAACATAGCACAACTGGAATATACATCTGCTTTGATCATCTGCTTGATTTTGCTTTGAAATTTAATTTTGAGGTTTTCAAAGTTCATAAGCCTATACCGTGCTTTGTGATACACCAACAGTTAGTTAGTTACTTAGTCATCTTCATGTTCCATGTATCATTTGGACGATAAATCGTAATGATGTGGAACGAGTTATTTGATACTGACATAATTTTTTTTTTGTAAATATGCCTCCATACTCATCATTTATTAGTTTCTTCGTTTTTTATTTAAATACAGACATACGTTAGTCACTAATTCATAACCATCACCATTTACACAATACAATGACAGATAATCTTCTGCGGAACAGGAGGAGGTGTCAAAGAGAAACGTTTTCAGTTTAGTTTTAATTTTGGTTTTGCTGTCTGTCAGGCGTTTTATATCAATGCGTAAGTGATCCAAACATTTGTCTGGAGCATTGTGAAACCCTGTTTGTGCTACAGGTAACCTCAATGTGACGGATATCATTTCTTCTTCTCGTATTGTAATTATGTACATCATAGTTCTTGTTGAACTGCATTGGATTATTTACAACAAACTTCATGAGGGAATAATTATGCCGTGAAACGGATAGATTGCTACTCACAAGCCTAACAGCAGGAAGGCACGACAAAAAGAGTGTCCACATAAGTTTTCAGCCAAAACCTTCTTCAGAAAGAAAGCAAAGGACACACACACATCCATATAATCATACACACAAAATTCCCACACACATCACCGATGTCTCCGACTGCTCTAGCCAGAATTTTTTCAAAGAGGGAAGAAATGTGAATAATGAATAATTGTCGACGAGAGGAATTTAGGGCATGAGATGCTGCACCAACAATCAGCGCGGTTACGTAGTCGTGTATTGTTTGGGGACGAGATCGTTGACACATTGTGGCTCGGATGTTGGAGCGTTTGCAACTGGGAAGGCAACGGAAAAGAAAGGAAAGAAGAAAAAGAAAGGGCACTGAATAAAGTAAGGCAAATGTACAGTCAGACGGTAAAAATAAAACCACTACAATAAAAGCAAACAGTGCAACCATAATTGATGTATACAAAAGAAACTATTCCTTGCACGTCTCCACTTACGAATGAAATGTGATTCCTTTAAACTTTAAATTGCTAAAGGATCTGTTAGTACACTCATAAACAACGCAAGCTGGAATTCTTGTGAAACAACTACCTCTCCAAACAATCAAGCGCCCAACAGGGTCGAAACTGGGCAAGCGAACTTCAGAGTGACGTCACGGGGAAGTGTCGCAGCGGTGAACCATGGTAGTATGAATGCTGTGAACCTAATGTTTTGGGCTACTTAAGATGGCGGACGTCGGCTTCAAGTTTGTGACGTAACGACAATTACCTTCTTTTTTTGCCTCCATGCGTGTAAACGACGAAAATAATATCTGAGTAAAACTATACCACTGACTTTCCTCGAAATAGAAAATTAATTGGATACGAATAGCATCGCTGGAGCCGAAGGTGTCAAAAACACCCATCAAAGATAACTATACAAGTTCACGAAAATAAATAAATTGATCATATCATAACAAAAATATGATTTGGATGATTTGAGATTGGGTTCTGATACTGGAAACTGGTCATCAGTTAAATAAAAAGAACTGAATTTCGCAACTTTAGTTACATCAAAAAGACAACCGACATGTACCCTCCAAGATGTCATATGGACCACGTCGTACCCGCTATGACGTAAGCATAAGGCGTTATACATAGACACAGACTAACACAGACGTAAGGACACTATTAGACCTTTGATACCATCATAACTGGTAGACTTGATAACGGCAAAACGCCGAAACGAGCTCAATGTGTAACTTGTACCACCGTTGTTGTGGTCTTCAGTCCGAAGACTGGTTTGATGTAGCTCTCCATGCTACTCTATCCTGTGCAAGCATCTTCATCTCCGAGTTACTACTACTGTCTACATCCCTCTGAATCTGCTTAGTGTATTCATCTCTTGGTCTCCCTCTGCGATTTTTACCCCACACCTTCCCTACGTACTAAATTGCTAATCCCTTGATGTCTCAGAATGTGACGAACCAACCGATCCCTTCTTTTTGTCAAGTTGTAACACACATTTCTCTTCTCCCCAGTTCTATTCAGTACTTCTTCATTAAATAGTTACGTGATCTACCCATATGACCTTCAGTATTCTTCTGTAGCCCCACCTTTCAAAAGCTTCTATTCCCTTCTTGTCTAAACTACTCGTATTTATCGCTCGAGTTTCACTTCCACACATGCCTACACTCCATACAAATATTTACAGAAAGCGTTTCCTGACACTTAAATCTATACTCGACGTTAACAAATTACCCTTCTTCAGATACACATTTCTTGTCATTGCCACTCTGCATTTTATATGCTTCCTACTTCGACCGTCATCCTTTACTTTGCTTCCCAAATAGCAAAACTCATTTGCTAGTTTAAGTGACTCATTTCCTAACCTAGTTCCCTCAGCATCACGCGATTTAATTCGACTATCCTCGTTTTGTTTTTATTGATGTTCACCTTATACCTTCCTTTCAAGCCATTGTCCATTCCGTTCAACTGCTCTTCTAAGTCCTTAGCTGTCTCTGCCAAAATTGCAATGTGAGTCTTTTTCTTCTGCCTGGACTATAATTCCCACTCCAAATTTCTCTTTTGTTTACTTTACTGCTTGCTCAGTATACAGATTGGCTACAGGCCTACCCCACTCCCTTCTCAACTACTGCTTCCCTTTCGTGCCACTCGACTCTTATAATTGCCCTCTGGTTTCTGTACAATTTGTAAATGGCCTTTCAAAAAATGTTCAAATGTGTGTGAAATCTTATGGGACTTAACTGCTAAGGTCATCAGTCCCTAAGCTTACACACTACTTAAGCTAAATTATCCTAAGTACAAACACACACACCCATGCCCGAGGGAGGACTCGAACCTCCGCCGGGACCGGCCGCACAGTGAAATAGCCTTTCTCTCCCTTTATTTTACCCCTACGACCTTTAGAATTGGAAAGAGGGTTTTCGACTCAACATTCTCAAAAGCTTTCTCTAAGTCTACAAATGCTATAAACGTAGGTTTACTTTTCCTTAAAGGGGGGCAGGACGTCAAAAAAAAAAAAAAAAAAAAAAAAAAAAAAAAAAAAAAAAAAAAAGTTCAAATGGCGCTGAGCACCATGGGACTTAACATCTATGGTCATCAGTCCCCTAGAACTTAGAACTAGTTAAACCTAACTAACCTAAGGACAGCACACAACACCCAGTCATCACGAGGCAGAGAAAATTCCTGACCCTGCCGGGAATCGAACCCGGGAACCCGGGCGTGGGAAGCGAGAACGCTACCGCACGACCACGTGCTGCGGACGGCAGGACGTCAAACGGGACGCCTTGAGCAGGAGAGTCACCACAGGACATTTTAATTTCCACTGTCTACACTTTTAAAAATAAATTTATAAGACTTTGTCAGAATGACCAGAAAGGATTCAGGATTTACACTTATAGTGGTGGAAGTTCAAAAAAAATAAGAAAATAATTTATTTTTTTACATTTGTATTTCACCTTTTTTTCACTTACCATTGGCTGCATTTGTTGTTATAGGTACACTTTTCTCCATAGGTAAGGGAGATTCTTCGATGAGTTTTGCAGAGAATACAAACCATACTTACAGGTGTATGAAACACTAGAATTTTCCAAATCTATTAAAAACTGTGGTAAAAATTGAGATAATTAACTATAAAATTTGAGTTTTTTCTAAACATGAAGTTTAAAATATAACAGCACATTCATTTTTTCATAAATTAAATAATTTCTAGAGTTTCATACATCTGTCAGTATGGTTTGTATGCTGTGCAAAATTCATCGAAGAATCTCTCTTACTTATGAAGAAATATGTACCTATAGCAACAAATGCAGCCAATAGAAGTGAAAAAATGATAAACTTTCACACGTAAAAAAAAAATTATTTTGTACTGTTTTTGAACTTCCACTGCTATGCTTGTGAAACCTGAATCCTTCCTGGTCATGCTGACAAAGTTTTATGAATTTATTCGTAAAAGTAAAGACAGTGGAAATTAAAATGTCCTGTGGTGTCTCTCCTGCTCCAAGACGGCCCGTTTGACTTCCTTCCCCCCTTAATCAATCTTCTACGAGAAGTAGTAGGGTCAGCAATGCCTCGCGTGTTTCTATATTTGCACGGAATCCATACTGATCTTCCTCTAGATCGACTTCTACGAGTTTTTCCATTCTTCTGTAGATGATTCGTATTATGAGTGAGTCAATAAATAGTCCATCAAAAAAACGTGCACTTAAAAAAAAACGTGTACTTCGACCTCAGGCAAGCTCCAGGCCCCCTGGCAAGGAAATTGCTGTCTGCTGTGCGCAGTACACCATGCTGAAAAACGTGTTCACATCCTTCCACATTTAGTGTTTTCTTAAGCGCAAGAAGGGGATCAATAACTAAACACGAAAACCCCCATATTGTAACGCCTCCCTCCTCTGTATTTGACTGTTGACACTACGCACGATGGCGGGCCACATTCTCCAGGTATTCGCGAAACTCAAAGACCTTCCAACGGATTTCCACCGCGTGTTGCCTGATTCATCACTCCAAATCACTCATTTCCACTCATCTATTGTGCAACGTGGTCGTTCTTTACACAACATAAAACGTCGCTTAACAGTGAGTACAGAAATGTGTTGCTTATGAGGAGCTGCTAGGGCATTGTACCCCATTATTTTTAGCCCCGGCCGGCCGCTGTGGCCGAGCGGTTCTAGGCGCTTCAGTCCGGAACCACGCTGCTGCTACGGTCGCAGGTTCGAATCCTGCCTCGGGCTTGGGTGTAAGTAGATCTAAGTCTAGGTGACTGATGACCTCAGATGTTTAGTCCCATAGTGCTTAGAGCCATTTGAACCATTTTTTAGCCCCGACGCACAGTCGTTATGCTAGCTGGACTGCTAGTAACGCTTTGGAACTCACGATTGACTCCTTTCGCTGATTTCATGCGATTTTTCACGACTACCCTCCCCAGTGCTCGGCAGTCCCTGTCCGCCAGCCCATGAGGTCTTCCTGGACCTCGTTTAGCTGTGCTTATTAGATTGCGTTTCCATTTCATGAATACATCACCGATAGTCGACTTGAGGACTTAAGAAGGTTCCAAACGTCCTTGACGAATTTATTGCTCGGATGTCATCCAATGGCTAGTCAACGCTCGAAGCCTCTGAGCTCTCCTAACCGACCCATTCTGCTGTTACTGCTACCCCAGTGACAGCATACTGCTTTCCAAATGGCTCTGAGCACTATGGGACTTAACAGCTGTGGTCATCAGTCCCCTAGAACTTAGAACTACTTAAACCTAACTAACCTAAGGACATCACGCACATCCATGCCCGAGGCAGGATTCGAACCTGCAACCGTAGCAGTCGCACGGTTCACTGCTTTCCACCTTCTTTTATACCGAAATTAGAATTATATTAATACCGTCAGCTGCTCACGGGCGTTGATACATATATCAACGGGGACAGGTGAAAATGTGTGCCCCGACCGGGACTCGAAACCGGGATCTCCTGCTTACATGGCAGACGCTCTATCCATCTGAGTCACCAAGGGCACAGAGGATAGTGCGACTGCAGGGACTATCTCGCTCACGTCTCCCGCGAGACTCACATTCTCACCTTGTATGTCCACACACTACATTCGTAGTGTCCCAGCTCAACACACTCATTACTCGTGGAAGATATTCTTACCAAGTCCCGTAAGAGTTCGGGAAATATGTGTGCATCCGCACAGAAGAAGAAGGTCATGGCCGGTATTGCCGGAACTATGTACTTATATGGATATGGTGTCTTTTCTTTCGGATATGACCGAAAGAATGTCCGAAAGAACAGACACCATATCCATATAAGTATATTCTTTTATACCGGCGAGTCCACCCCTCATAATATCTAGTGGTTAGTTTCGCGTTACCTAAGGGTGTCCAGATACTTTTGATCGGATAGCGTAGTTACGCTCTGTGTAGCAGGTCCGCGCAGCCGTGACTGCAGAGAGCAAGCGCTCCTCCCTCCCACCTTACGCGCTCAGCGCATCTGCGAGACGTCAGTTTCAACAGGATCATTCTGAAGTAATGATAATAGCTGTTTGTATAATAACCTTACCAGCTGTCGCTGTTTTGCAATTTTTCTATGAGCTGTACGAAACAAAGGTAGAACATCCAAATTTCGGGGAAACCTGTAATTTTGAACACACAAGGGCACGCTGAAAAGCAATGCCTCTGAATTTTTTATGTGAAAGCTCTTAAAACGTTTTAAGTCAAGCAAATTTTATTGACATTACATACCTTTGTTCTCCATCCCTACATTTTTATATCTCAACTTATTCACCTTGGTGACGAACACATTCATCCCAACGAGAGACCAGTTTCTTGATACCGTCAGTGTACAATGTTTGTTGACGGAGCCACAACCTCACCTCTGCTTCTACCGCATCTTCCCTACCATAGTCATGTTTTGGAACGTGCTCTTTAAGTTTTGGAAACAGGTGAAACGCGGGTGGAGCCAAGCTGGAACTGCATGGAGAAGATCGATGACAATGAACCCATGCGTCGGATTGTTGCAGATGATGCAGCGCTCGTGCGTGGTCTGGCATTGTCGTGCTGAAGGAAAGGGTGCACCGCGTGCGGATGAACCCTTCGGATTCGTGCTTTCAGTTTTCTGAGGGTCTCGAAGTACTTTCAGGTTTATGGTGGTGCCTTTAGGCATGAATTCCATACGCGCCACACCTTGAAAGTCCACTGGACCTGACGGGATACCAATTCGATTCTACACAGAGTACGCGAAAGAACTTGCCCCCCTTCTAACAGCCGTGTACCGCAAGTCTCTAGAGGAACGGAGGGTTCCAAATGATTGGAAAAGACCACAGGTAGTCCCACTCTTCAAGAAGGGTCGTCGAGCAGATGCGCAAAACTATAGACCTATATCTCTGACGTCGATCTGTTGTAGAATTTTAGAACATGTTTTTTGCTCGAGTATCATGTCGTTATTGGAAACCCAGAATCTACTATGTAGGAATCAACATGGATTCCGGAAACAGCGATCGTGTGAGACCCAACTCGCTTTATTTGTTCATGAGACCCAGAAAATATTAGATACAGGTTCCCAGGTAGATGCTATTTTTCTTGACTTCCGGAAGGCGTTCGATACAGTTCCGCACTGTCGCCTGATAAACAAAGTAAGAGCCTACGGAATATCAGACCATCTGTGTGGCTGGATTGGAGAGTTTTTAGCAAACAGAACACAGCATGTTGTTATCAATGGAGAGACGTCTACAGACGTTAAAGTAACCTCTGGCGTGCCACAGGGGAGTGTTATGGGACCATTGCTTTTCACAATATATATAAATGACCTAGTAGATAGTGTCGGAAGTTCCAGGCGGCTTTTCGCGGATGATGCTGTAGTATACAGAGAAGTTGCAGCATTAGAAAATTGTAGCGAAATGCAGGAAGATCTGCAGCGGATAGGCACTTGGTGCAGGGAGTGGCAACCGACCCTTAACATAGTCAAATGTAATGTATTGCGAATACATAGAAAGAAGGATCCTTTATTGTATGATTGCGTGATAGCGGAACAAACACTGGTAGCAGTTACTTCTGTAAAATATCTGGGAGTATGCGTGCGGAACGATTTGAAGTGGAATGATCATATAAAATTAATTGTTGGTAAGGCGGGTGCCAGGTTGAGATTCATTGGGAGAGTGCTTAGAAAATGAAGTCCATCAACAAAGGAGGTGGCTTACAAAACACTTGTTCGACCTATACTTGAGTATTGCTCATCAGTGTGGGATCCGTACCAGATCGGTTTGACGGAGGAGATAGAGAAGATCCAAAGAAGAGCGGCGCCTTTCGTCACAGGGTTATTTGGTAACCGTGATAGCGTTACGGAGATGTTTAATAAACTCAAGTGGCAGACTCTGCAAGAGAGGCGCTCTGCATCGCGATGTAGCTTGCTCGCCAGGTTTCGAGAGGGTGCGTTTCTGGATGAGGTATCGAATATATTGCTTTCCCCTACTTATACCTCCCGAGGAGATCACGAATGTAAAATTAGAGAGATTAGAGCGCGCACGGAGGCTTTCAGACAGTCGTTCTTCCCGCGAACCATACGCGACTGGAACAGGAAAGGGAGGTAATGACAGTGGCACATAAAGTGCTCTCCGCCACACACCGTTGGGTGGCTTGCGGAGTATAAATGTAGATGTAGATGTAGAACATCCCAGAACACTGTGAGCCTGACTTTGCCTGCTGATGCCATGGTATTGAACTTATTTGGCGTCGGTGATCCTTTGTGGCCGAACTTCATTGATGCTCCGTTGTTTTC
The DNA here is from genome assembly GCF_021461385.2 of Schistocerca piceifrons. Taxonomy (NCBI): domain Eukaryota; kingdom Metazoa; phylum Arthropoda; class Insecta; order Orthoptera; family Acrididae; genus Schistocerca; species Schistocerca piceifrons. The sequence goes on along the minus strand of NC_060140.1, from coordinate 583,618,726 downwards.
GGGGTCAAGATAGTGAACCTAGCTTTCATTACGTGGCACATGGTTGTTAAGAACCTCATCACTCTCACGCGCCAGACGCAAAAGAAACTGCTGACAGACGTCCGATCTCCTTTGTTTCATGTCACGAGTGAGCATTCGAGGCACCCACCGTAGACACAGTTTTCTGTACCACAGTTCTTCAATGACGGTCTGTACACGCCCTCGTGACATGCCACACTTACCTGAGTGCTGTGCCTATGTTATCCGACGATTTTCTCTTGTGAGTTCATCAACACGATTCCGATGAGTCGTCTACTCCGAGTTCTGTCTCGCACATTGAGGATAGCACCACTGTTTCCTTCATTACGATCATAAAGAACCCAACGCCGCGCCTTACTGATGTCGGTACAATAATCACCGTACACAGATTTCATTCTTCTGTGGATTTCAACTGGAGGTACGTACTCTGCGATTAGAGACTCGATTACAGTAGGTTCTTTCTTACTTTACACAGTGCCATAACATACTCTACAATTCAATGCCCTCTAGCGGCAGAGGGTGCCAACTCGCGTCAGCGAAGTGGGAAAGTCGATGGAGTAATGTACGTGACATGTAATAACTCAACCGATGTTGAGAATAGAATAAATTTTAGAGGCATCACCCCAGTTCCCAGAACTCCTGAAGATAGACGTTGACTGCGGATATTGTATCACAGACACAGTCCCTTTGACTGTTCAGAGATGTCAATAAATTCGCCCAAAGATCTAAACAACCATGCATGAGCAGCGCCTGTTAGACGGAGCGGTCCGACAGCTGATCAGTTCCAGTCATTCCACCAGGAAGGAGGTACACGGCTCGTGTTGTCTGTAGTTCAACCATACCTAGAAGGTCAATACCGCTGTTCGATCGTTTCCGCATTGTTACTTTGAGCCAGGAAGGGCTATCAACAAGGGAAGTGTCCAGGCGTCTCGGAGTGAACCAAAGCAATGTTGTTCTGATATGGAGGAGATACAGAGAGACAGGAACTGTCGATGACATGCCTCGCTCAGGGTTACTACTGCAGTGGATGACCGCTACCTACGGATTATGGTTCGGAGGAACCCTGACAGCAACGCCACCATTTTGAATAATGCTATTCGTGCAGCTATTAAGGACGTCGTGTTACTACTCAAGCTGCGAGCAAAACGCTGCAAGATGCGTAACTTCACTCCCGACGTCCACGGCGAGGTCCATCTTTGCAACCACGACACCGTGCAGCGCGGTAGAAATGGGCCCAACAACATGCCGAATGGACCGCTCAGGAATGGCATCAGATTCTCTTCACCGATGAATGTCACATATGCCTTCAACCAGACGATCGTCGGAGACGTGTTTGAAGGCAACCCGGTCAGGCTGAACGCCTTAGACACAATATCCAGCGAGTGCAGCAAGGTGGAGGTTCCCTGCTGTTTTGGAGTGGCATTATGTGGGGCCGACGTACGCCGCTGGTGGTCATGGAAGGCGCCGTAACGATACGTGAACGCCATCCTCCGACCGATAGTGCAACCATAACCATATCGGCAGCATACTGGCGAGGCATTCGTCTTTATGGACGACAATTCGCGCCCCCATTGTGCAATCTTGTGAATGACTTCCTTCAGGATAACGGCATCACTCGACAAGAGTGGCCAGCATATTCTCCAGACATGAACCCTATCGAAAATGCCTGGGATAGATTGAAAAGTGCTGTTTATGGACGAGGTGACCCACCAACCCCTCTGAGGAGTGGGACAATCTGGACCAACAGTGCCTTGATGAACTTGTGGAGAGTATGCCACGACGAATACAGGCATGCATCAATGCAAGAGGACGTGCTCCTGGGTATTAGAGGTACTGGCGTGTAAAGGAATTTGGACCACCAACTCTGAACGTCTCGCTGTATGATGGTACAATATGCAATGTGTGGTATTCATGAGCAATCAAAAGGGTGGAAATGATGTTTATGTTGATCTCTATTCCAATTTTCAACCGAGACGATGCAAAACTTTTTATGATGTGTGTATATAGAGATGACAAGCGTCAAACAGATCCACAAAAGCAGCGCCAGTAATCTTCCTTTTCTAAAACCTTGTTGACTGGAATACGGAAGGGAAGGTGGATGTCCACAGACATATTGGGCAGATGTTATCGTGCAGGATAGGGGAATATTCCTAAGTGAAATGTGGAATGACTATGTTAAGAAATAATGCCTGACGCGCCATGTCAGGGTGTCATTCTCGAATGTATGGGTGAGAAAGATTCAAAAGTAAAATGCTCGCTATCGCCAAGTACCAGCTGTTGTTTTAATGGAAGCAGAATACTAACAAGAGTGGTGAAGGGCATCACAGAGGCGACAAGTAGCAAGAGAAATAAGTGCCTGCTGCGCTGTCCTAGTCTTTTACCTGTAGCTGCTCCAACAAGCCGCTTTAAGCTTTACGACCATTAATCACTTTCACGTGGGATGAATCAAAATTTCCTGGGCCAAGAAACAACCCATTCTCGGTACAGAGTTTCTTCAAGTTCGCATTTAATTACACCTGCTGCAGACGAGAAGAATGCGGTAGTTGCGAACTACATTCACTGCCTCGACAATTAATTTATTTTCGCGGCAACCTTGAGCAAGGCCACCAGATGAAAAACAGCCGCTGGCTGCTCGGCAAACACGCCCTGTCTTGGGGGCTCCTGTGCGCGGTCTGCCTTTCCCTTTCCTGGACTGGTGTTGTGGAGTAGTGGCACTGCCTCTGCACAGCTTTCTTTCTCCAGGCTATGCTCAATGTATTATCGGCTCTGGCAGCTGCAGACACGAGAATTAAGGCAAGGAGAAATTTTCTCAGCCCGGCAAACAAATGGCTATAATGTCAATGAAATTTTATTTTTGTTGTTTTGATACATATTGCGCAACAAAGTAAATCAGTTTCCAACTTGATTTACAGAATACTTTTATTGTGTGTTTTACGTTCAAACGGATTTAACGAAAGTACTGTGATGTTGTGATCAGTTGTTTGTCTTTGGCCGTTTATCGCGAAAGGGAATTCATTATAAGTTAAGAAAGGGTTATAAGCAGTGTTAGGAATTTTAGGTGCAAATCTGAGATGAAAAAAGGAAAGGAAAAGCTGCTAAAATAAGGTAAAAAGGGACAAAAAGGTTGGATTAACTCCCCTAATTTAACAAATTCTCTTTCTCCTATTCTGATTTATTGAGTAACAAGCAAGTGCATCAAATCATCACTCATCAGAAGAAGCAAACACCATGAAGCTGTTGTAGTTCAAGACATTACGCATCTCTAAGTTTTTAAAAACGTCTGTTTCCGCAGAAACCAGTGGATCAAACATTGCATTCTTTCGAAATTAGAATTCTACAATTCTACATCTACATCTACATTTATACTCCGCAAGCCACCCAACGGTGTGTGGCGGAGGGCACTTTACGTGCCACTGTGGCAAATCCCTCAACATCCGGATTCTTCCGAAGATTAGACTCAAAGCTACCTATGTGCTCCCTCACGGAAGTAAAAATATTCAACTATTTTTCCTTTTCAAGACCTTGTTCTAATCGTTTAAAGCTGCAGTAAGGAACTTGTATGAGGGTAGGCTTATAAGTAATGCATACGTGCTTGCACCACACGGGCAAAAACAATTCGGAAGATCGGGCAAGAAGCACAGTAAAGTAATATTCTTAACATACTCTTGCATTCTTAATATGACATACTCTGTATACTTGCATATCTTCCACTATAAAGATTAATTTGTGGTATGTCGGTTTGGCCCTTTGTATATTTTGTTCTATATTTTGTACTATGGTTTTATTAATTTTGTTTCTCGACAATTTCATTATACCTTTTATTATTTTATTTCTTGACAATCGTGTTGTACATTGCACGTATAGCTTTTATTGTTTGCTCTGTATTAGACCTATCTTATGTAATGTCCTGCATGAAGATGGTGGTTTAGCGCTATTAGTTGCGGTAGCGTTTGGGAGGAAACGTGCGGATGCAGCCGTGTTGTTAGCTATTACTTCTTCGGTGATCCCTCCTGGCCTCGTTATTAGTTCCCTCTTGCTGGGCTTCCACGATACGCGGTGGGCTGGGCACTTACATGGTAAGTACTTTCGAGGTAGACCGATTGGCATTCTACAGCTTTTATGCCTCATTGTAATTTCTTAAGCAACTTATGGAGTCGTCCACAGTTGGTTCATAGGCTACTTGTCCGCCCCGGTAGCTGAGTGGTGCCGGCACGGTAGCTCAGCGTGTTCGGTCAGAGAGCTCGTTGCCCTCTGTAATAAAGAAACTTAGTGGAAGGATCAACAAATGAACTTGAACGGATGTCACGTAACGTCTGCAACGGCCAAACACAACGATCAACAAGGAACAAAATGAAAAAGAAAGAAAAAAAAAGTGGTCAGCGTGACGGAATGCCGTCCTACGGGCACGGGTTCGATTCCCGGCTGCGTCGGGGATTTTCTCCGCTCAGGGACAGGCTGTTGTGTTGCCTTCATCATCATTTCATCCCCATCCGGGGCGCAGGTCGCCCAATGTGCCGTCTAATGTAATAAGACTTGCACCAAGGCGACCAGACCTGCCCCGTAGGGGGCCTCCCGGTCAATGACGCGAAACGCTCATTTCCATTTCCATAGGTTACATTAGGCTGGCGGTGTGTGCTTATTTGCTGTTGCATTCATGTTTTTTCGGTTAGGTCCTGTTTATCCGGTGTGATACTGGTTGACTTAGAGAACCTTTTCATACCTCACCCGCACAGGATCTCATACGCTGCCTGATAAATTTAACGGTCTTTTTACGTGACTGGTACGATTTTCTCGTACACAATCAAGGTCTGACCAGATATTCGTATTTGTATGGGCCCCTTTAACGTTAATTAATTTTATGAAGAATCTCTCTTTATTTTTCCTTTTTTTTTTTTTTTTTTTTTTTTTTTTTGTATCGACTCAAGATGGGATTTACATCCTGAAGCCCTAGTCGTGTGTACGATTTCATCCAAATAAAGGATTTGCCAAGTACAACTGGAGCGAACTTGTTCACCATGAAAAATAATATTCTTAGCCTTCAAAATCATAAATTTATTTTTCAACATAGTTATCATTAAGACTAATAAATTTCTGCTAACATGTAACAAGTTTTTTCATTCAGTCACTGAAAAATTCTACAGACTTTTTTCGAATCCAGGACTTGACAGTTGCCCTCACCTCATCGTCTGAGGTGTAATAATTTCTCTTGAGGTCTCTCTTGAGTAGAGAGAGAGATAAAAAATAAAATAAAAAACACAAGGCGCAAGGTCGTGGGAGTAAGGAGGGTGTGAAACCGGTTCAGAATTCTGGTTTTCCAGAGCCTCTCCGGTTGCGCGTGAGGTGTGTGGAAGAGTGTTGTCATGTTGCAAGATTATTGGCTGCAGGCTGCCTCTGACACGACGAACTCAACGTCGAACGTGGGTTAGACTCTCTATGCACTGAGAAGAATTTAGCGTTGCCCCTCGTACCAGATAATCGGTCACAAAAACTCGATGAGTATCCCAAAATACAGTAAATATTTTTAAATTTTTTTTTACGGATGGTTGTGTTTTGAACTTTTTCGCCTGAGGAGGAGACGTAAGTCGATATTTAGCGGACTGACGTAAGTCGATATTTAGTGCTCTGTCTCTTCGGGACCCATGACTCGTCCCTCGTTACATTGTTGAAAAGCAAGTCGTCTCCTTCGTAACGGTAGCGCTGCAAAATCTCCTTAGTCTTGGTAGTGCTGCAAAAGTTGCTCGCAGAGTTCCAGTCGATGCGCTCAGATTTTATCTATCTTAATGGATCATAAATGAAGCCGACACGTTCCTTAGATTTTTCCAATATAGTTTGCGATACGCATTTGAGTGATTCGCCGATCATTTTTGTTCAAATCGTCGACGAGTTTGCGACCTTTAACGTCTGTGGCAGTGATCGAATGTCCGCTGCGTGTTTCAACAACAATTATGGCGTTTCTAGGCTTGCAACCACGAAATTTTAGTACCCATCGATTTACAGTAGACGTATCAGCAGCATCGCCACCGTAAACAGCCTTTAAACGACGATGAATCTCACTAGGAGTTACTTTTTCAGCAGTTAAAAATTCTGTAACAGTACATTTTTTAACTCACGATGACATAGTACTGAACACGTCTCCGTATTTCCGCTACTCAAAATACACTGGATGAACGCAACACATTTAAACTGCGCATGCGTACAGAGAGGGAAGCTACATTCCAAATTCCACCTGACGCTTTTCTCAAGGTCACTTACGTCGCTTTCTACAAGCATGTGAGCATTACTTATCAGCCTACCTCGTAACTATGGCCACAAAATAGTTCTTTCTGCAAATTATGTATTTTCTCCAGTAGCAGAAGTTACTGTGATTTATAAATTGCATCTATGTCGACTGGATCCAAAGCTAGCAGAAACTCTTTACTCTTGTTAAAATTCTTACACAACATAGCAGCACACTCTATTCATGATGTTCAGTGACCAATGACCAGGAAATCTGGAAGAGGCAGGCTAGTGATTTCTCCATAGATAACAACATGGCTCAGAATTTTCAGTAGACTCTTCCTCAGGGCAGAGGTGAATTGATTTGCGATGTCGTATTAGATCCTTATGGGTTCACGAACCGTGTGAAGGGCAATGACCAAGCATGTCACATGCTTCACCTTAAGGAACGAAGGTTTCAATTGGTTAACAGCTGTAACTATGTATTGAGCTTGGGCCATAACCACCAGTAGAACTGTTTCAAACTCGATACCACGAGGCCACAGTTTTTGACACCAGTCCATCATTACTGCAGTACTGTTGTGGCAGCTCATACATTTTTAACAACATGGGCTTAACTTCCTCTCCTGCTAAGTAAAAAACTAAAACGGTGACAACATCGCGCTCCTCTGAGTCTACGATTTCATCCAGGATAATTCCCACATCTCAGTCAGCTATTTTCTCCTTGATTACATGTATGATTTCTTGGTAAACAGGCTCCATGTAGTTTTTTCTTAAAGTCCTCCCATCGGGCATTGACATCCTTGTGTATTTTTGAAGAAACCCCTTGAAGACTGAGTAATTCATCTTATGGAGTGGAATTCCTACTTTTGTAAGGTCTGCACACAAATGATTGTTAAATTCCTACGAACTTGGCTTTTTGAAGAACTCTATGTAAATGCATTTTTAACAGACTTTGCCGTGATTTGTTTGGTTGAATAGTCCTGTTCTTTTGATGCTTAAAGTTGCATATGAATCATTTGATGCGATCTCGCTGGTGCTTTTCATTTAACAATTTTCCGGAATCGCAAATAGTAGATCGCATAACAATTCTATCAGTTTCTATTGAATCTTGTTTGAACTCCTGAGCCAAGACAAAATATCGGGAGCTGGACACTCTCGACATGGTAAAATCTAGTACTACACTCGTTTAGTAGCAAACTTACGTTCACAGGGTACTGCAGGCTATTTATAAGGGAAAATTGAGAGAAAGAGGATTTGTCGTACGCACAATAAACTTCCATTGTCGCGTGTATGCTTTCAGGCCCGCGTTTACTTAAAAACGTAAGCTCACTATTTGCACGTTCACTGCAAGCTGAGGAAAATTTAGTTGAAAGGAAATATTTTTTGCTGATTCGAAACCATGTACAAATGGAATTAAACTCAAGTCATTTCTGTTATAAATAATAAAACGCTCTCAAGAAGATTACTGAAAAGCCACAAAAAAGAAAAAAGGAAAGAAGGGAATTACAGACATGGTTGGAGAAAAAAGGGACAACGGGCCCAGAAAAGAGGAAAAGTGACATAAAAAACGAATCTTTTTCGCAACTAGAAGCAAAATTTCGCATTGTAGTATTTTTCCGAAAAGCTTCAATTTACCTCAAGAAAAAGAAACTAGCCACAGTTATAAGGATCCTTCTTCTTCGTGTTCAACAATTGAGAAAGGGTCAGTTTAAATCCTGAAGTAGCCACACATCTCTATGCTCCACGTGAGATGCGATCCAGATCTGCAACCACAGATGAAGACTTTGAGCAGTATACAGTGCGGTATTCGATACCGGCTATCAAAAATATATTAAATTGCTGATGCCTTCGGCATGTATAAAGTAGTATGATATAAGTTGCATGAAAAATTAACCACGGTAAACCAACATGCAAATTGGATGCAACGTTTATTGAATGCTGAGCAGAAGAAAATGTGAAAACTAATTTTTCAGCTGTTTACGGACGGAATGAAAAATAATTGACATGAAAAGGGACGAACACATAAAATCAGTGTTAGGAAGAGCGAATGGAAGACAAGTTTGCTGGAGAATTTTTGGAAAGAACACAGCATGTGTAAAGGAAATCGCACCCGATTTGTTAGTGCGAACGGTTCTGGAGTACTGCCGCAGCGTTTGTTGTCGTTACCAAGCAGGCATGGCAGCAGCCATCGAACGAATGCAGGTTAGCAGATCAGTGTGAATTTTTATCCTGCAGCCGCTGTGAATCAAGACACAAAGGAGACATTAGCTGTCAAAGGGCACTGATTTAAATCAATGGGAGAAGTCGAAAATTTTTGTGTGTCTGGGATGTGAACTTGGGTCTCCTGCTTAGTAGGCAGATGCGCTGAGCACTACACCATCCATACAGAATGATTATCGCTCCTGCACAGACTCCCTTAGCACGCCTCCCGTCAGACCCAAATTCTCAACTTGCCCATTATCCTCATTCTTCTTTGCATCTCTCTGATTCCTGGAGGACTTCGAGCTAGGTGCGCATCTGCACTGAATGGATCATTAGCCATCCTTGCCTGAATTGTATTTATGTGGTGTGCATTCTTTCTGACATGTCCAAAACAACAGAAGTCATTTTTATCCTGCAGCCGCTATGAATCAAGAAACAAAGGAATTATATACATTAGCATGTCCGAAAGAATAGACACCACATATATGTACCGTATTTCTGGTGAGGGCAGCCAACGATCTCTTCAGTGCGGATGCACACCAAGCTAGAACTCTTATGGGAATCACCGAGATGCTGTGAGTAGTGAGGATAATTGGCAAAGGGCATTACATAAATAGTGTGTGGATAAGTTGAGAATTTTGGTCTGATGGGAGGCTTGCTAGGGTAGTCCATGCAGGTTGGATGAACGCTGCGTGAGGATGGCATAGTGGTCAGCGCATCTGTCGATAAGCAGGAGAGCCCGGTTCGAATCCCGATCCTGAACAAATGTTCAACTTTCCTCATCGATTTAAATCAATGGCCACTGGCAGCTAATGTCTTTAATTCCTTTGTGTCTTGGGTCGGTATAGCTCAATGAAAGCGTAACAGAGATGCTCAGGATATGCAGATGGAATTTCCGGAAGCAAGGCAACGTTCTTCTCGAGACCCCCTCAGGGATATTTAGTATTCGAAAAGGACTATGTGACCACTCTGCTCCTACCAATGTACAATCACATAGGATAAATAGGTCTTGACGAAATTTTCCTATTGACTTGTACTTATTTGATGAATTCACATTGTTTCTCTATAAGATTAAGGTACATTATCTGAGGTAAATTTGTAAATACCATATTGCAGTGCGTGTGTTGTTAAGAATAACGACGAAATGTTCCTTCGTCCATGCATACCTTTCTGAAGGTACAGGCACTGCAGTGACTACAGCCATTATGAAATACAAGAAATGTATTCGCAGTTGCGAATATGAAAACAGTATACACATTACGTAATTCTCGTACAGGGGTGGACATTTTAAGTGATAGTCGCTGCCTGGTATCGGCAGATAAGTACGATACAGCAGTGCCTGTGTTGTTAAGAAGAACGATGGAATGTTCATTTGGTTCCGGTGACCCACTGTCGCAACTTCCTGTGTATTTAGTCTTATTTTAATTACTATAATTTATGACCCAAATAATGGCCCAAATGTTAGCAAATCTGTCACTTATACTATTATACAGTATTTATTTATGACTTACAATCATTACATCATATATATATATATATATATATATATATATATATATATATATATATATATATATGTATATATATGTGTGTGTGTGTGTGTGTGTGTGTGTGTGTGTGTGTGTGTTGGTATGTATGTATGTACATACATATAACGCAAAACTTGCGCTACAGATATTGCCGAAATAGAAATTGCTATTGATGTGCCATTTTCAGAGGTGGATTGGTAGTCAGGGCCTCGTATTGATAGCCAATCAGCAGATTGTAATAATACATAGAAATTTTATTTTTCTTGGAGACATACATTTTTAAATGGAACAGTGTCTATTGAAATTAACAAACGAAAAGTAGGATAAATTAGAATCTAAGTGGTGTTTGTTGCAAGAATCTTGTGCGTGTCATTTACAAGTTATTGTGATTTGAAGAGTTCACACACTGACACTTGTACAATACTTGTAGTAGTACACAATGAAGAAAAACACAAGTGCATGCTTAGTTATGCGGATTCTGGCCAGTGACGAGACAACTGGCCATCACAGGTTGTGTTCAAAGTGACTACCAGCAGCAGCAGCAATACACGCTTCCAGTCCAGAATGGAATGACAACTCCACACATGCTAGTATTTAAGAGGAGATGAGCGAGCAGACTGCAGTAATAAATCATAGCATATCGTCGGTTGTAGTTGGTATGCCCTTGTAAATAGCGTCTTTCAACTTTCTCCATCGAAAGAAGTCTGCATGCGTCAAATCTGGGGAACGAGCCAGCCAAGGTACAGGTCATCTGCATCCAATCCACCGATTTGGAAACGATTTGTGAAGATATGCTGTAATACTACGTGCACTATGGGCTGGACAGCCATCATGTTGGCACCACAGGTTCCCCCTAGCCTGCAGACCAACGTCTTCTCGTATCTGTGGAGGATCGTCTGTTAGGAGGTTGTGATACTTGTGTGCCTTTAGTGTTCTTTCTATGAAAAACAGGCCTATGAGCTGATAGTTCACTATCCAACACCACACATTTACACTCCATGGATGCTGACGTTCCACCTAAAGAAGTCAGTAGGAATCGTCAACAGACCAATGGTGCATGTTTTGGCAGTTTACCTGGTCATGATTGGTAAATTTGGTTTCATCTCCACACAAGATAGTAATACATTTGGGCTGTCTTGTTTTAATGTCCATGTAACAATTAACACAATTCTCATAATCGTTTCCTTGCACCTCTTGACGTTGAGAGAAGTGACTGGGATGTAACCAATGTCGATGGAGAATGCATAGGACTCTTGCCTGACTCATGCTAGTTCCTCGTGCAATTGTGAAGGAGCTAATGTGCGGATCAACTGCAACAGCAGCAAGGACATTACTTTCGTTCTTCTTCTGTCGTCACTTGTTTCCTTCTGTTACGTTGTCTAGGTGTTACACTACCACTCTCACGTAATTGTTTGAAGAGATTGATAAATAATTGTTTGTTGGGATATCATACCGCATGCACCTGACAAGAACAAAATGCATTCTTCCTACACTCTCCATACACCATGAGCATGCCAGATTTTTATGCATTGTTAAATCCCATCGTCCACTCACGACCTATGCTTGGACTGCCACGCAGTAACTGACTAGCAAGTTGCAAAGCATTCAAGGAAAACAGAAGTGCACTTTAAGCAAACATAGCAACAACATATCAAGCAACTATGCACCTTGAATGGCACAAACAAGCGTCGTTATGGATGCTTTCCGCAGTACTATATCTCAAAAACGACTCGCTGTAGACTCCTACAATAAATACCAGTGATATTTTAATTTATATTACTTTTAGTTTGTTAAAGTCAATAGGGATTGTTCCATTTAAGAAATGTATGTTCGCACAAAAAGTACACATTATAAGTATTATTCCAATGTGTTTAGTGGCTAACAATATGACCCCCAGACTACAAATCTATTCTGTGAAAACCGCACATCAATAGCACCTTCCATTTCCGCAATATTTGCGGTGCAATTTTTAGGTGATTCACCTGTATGTTCGTATACATAGAATCATTCATTTCTGAAAGTCCTTCACCGATTGCTCCGAAATTATGACAATGTTGCATTTGAATATATGTGGGTTTTATAGACCTATTTTATGTATATAATATGTAAATAAATATATATACCATAAACGGTAATGAACATTCAGATGAACATATGCTATATATTTTTAATGTATGTAATATGTATGTATTAAATACATATTAGTGAAATTTGTAATCTTTTGGTGGTTGTATATATACCAGGTGATTAATGAAGATAAGCAAATATTTTAATACGTTATTCTACAAGTAGAATTAAAGAAAAAAGTTCATATAAACATAGATCCACAATGTTTAGTTACGGGTAATAAAAGATTTTGCCTGAAATTTAGCAACTTCGCTAATATGAAGGCATCGCAAAACTGTACGAGGTTAAAGTAAAGCACGTTTTCCATTTATTTTATTACTATTGATCTGGTGAATCTAATAAAACATGTCTCACACGTGGATCTGCAGTAGTTTTCCAGAATATCCTGAGAAGCAAAGAAGTAATTTCGTAAAATTTTTAATTTATTAACTATTTGGCCCAATTTGTTTTTTAAATTCCAGACAATTGCACAAAATTTTCAACAGAAGTTTTAGACAATTTAATTTTGAAAAAATGATGGTAATAAGGTTAACTGAAACTGTATGAATGTGTCAGATAATCTGCTTTTATTAATACCATAGCACACGTTAATTCATGTTAAACCGGAAAAAAGAAAGCTCAGTATTATGGAAGTTGTATAGCATACATACCATTTCACAAAACATCACAATAAATGTTCAAAAATGTCTCCACCGAGTTCAATGCGTTTAGCTGCATGTGTATGAACTGAATTTGTTGCTCGTTTCAGTTTCACAGGGTTATTCTTAATTTCGTCTATTGCATTCATAATGCGAGCAAGTAATGCCTCAAGTGTATTGACTTTGTCCTCGTAAACTAAGTCTTTCATCCATATCCGTACACAGAAATCTACTGGTGGTAAATCGAGCGATCTGAGTGGCCACAGACGTGTAGCACCGCGACCAATTCATTTCTGGGGAAAATGTTTAATTAAATGTGTAGTAACGGCGTTGGTGAAATGTAGAGGCGCGCCATCATGTTGAAAATACATTTGCAATCGCTTCGAGCAAGCGGAGCATTTCTTCTTGAAGGGATTGTAAGTAAGTCTCGCCTGTTAGACGTCCTGGGAAAATGAATGGTCCAATAAAGTGTGTGTTGTTTGTAACACACCAAACATTTATGCTAAATCGCTGCTGGAAATTGCGTTGCACTGTTGAATGTGGGTTTGCTTCAGACCATACGTGCTCTTTATGTAAATTGTTTATACAATCTCGAGCAAACTGTGCCTCATCAGTAAATAAAATGTATTTGTGTAACTGCCGATTAGTATTTAACTAGTTGCACAACTCCAAGCGAAGGGCAGGATCTCCCGGATGTAAATGATGCACTTATTGTTTCTGGTAAGGATAAATATTATAGTACTTCAGTGTAAGCCATACATTACACTATGAATTGTCTAATCGTTGAGAGATACGACTTGTACTGGTACCTGGGCGACGTTGAACAGCACCCATAATATCCTTATCATCATCTTCAGGTATGGAGCGATCGTAATGATTATAAACGCTAGGAAGAGAACCTGTCTCCCGTAAGATTCTAAATACTCCACTAATGGTTCGTGCATTCGGAATCCTCCGAGTTGGATAACGTACGCGATATTCGTTAACTGCAGCCTTAGCATTACCATCACATTTGCCATAAATAAACGCCATATTGACATATTCCTCTGTCGTGAATCTGAAAGGCATCCCTATTTCATAAATAATCTAATAACTACAACAGTTACTATGTGGTTTCACTTCAATACATTGTTGTCATTATGCTCTTTCACTGAATAATACAGAAAACAAACTCGTTTCAAGGTTAGGAAACGACTGAAACAATTCACTAACGGTTGCCGACAATGACATAAACGTTCTACATTCTTAATGGAAAATAAGCAAATTTACTTGTATAATAATCGTTGCTTCTTTGTATCTACATTCTTAATGGAAAATAAACAAATTTACTTGTAACACACCAAACATTTATGCTAAATCGCTGCTGGAAATTGCATTGCACTGTTGAATGTGGGTTTGCTTCAGACCATACGTGCTCTTTATGTAAATTGTTTATACAATCTCGAGTAAACTGTGCCTCATCAGTAAATAAAATGTTGTTTCTCTGGATGCTCTGGAAAACTGCCGCAAATATACGTCTGGGACATGTTTTATTGGATTCACCGGACTAAAAACAACAAAATGAATGGAAATTGTGCTTTAATTTAATCTCGTACAGTTTTGCAATGGCTTCATATTAGCGAAGTTGCTAAATTTCAGACAAAATCTTTTATTAGCCATAACTCTATAACTAAACATTTGTGGACCTATGTTTATATGAACTTTTGTCTCTAGTTTTACCTGTAGAATAACATATTAAAATATTTGCATATCTTCGTGAATCACCCAGCATATATATCGCTGTCTGTGTGTGTGTGTGTGTGTGTGTGTGTGTGTGTGTGTGTGTGTGTGTGTGTGTTTGTGTGTGTCGTGATGAGTGAGCTCACCTTCAGTAAAAGATTACTAATTTTTCCCCAATTAAGATCTCCGGGAGGGTTCTACAAAGGAGATGATCACCATGCCAAAAATATTGAATAACCAAGAAAAGTGTAACGCGCTGCAAGACAGAGCACATTACTACAATTTGTGACCCAGAGACGACGTTATGGCTGCCCAGGCTCATTGATATTACAGCAGATGTGTAAAATTAAAGGTGTGATATCATGTTGGCTAAATCATCTTAATCACTAGCATGCATCTACCAGAAAGCACACCAGCCCAAACATAACGTACAATTATAACATTTAAAAAAATATAATGAACTTGTTTTTGCATTATCAATGTGTTGAAATACTTTGAACTACACTTGCTGTAACTTATGACTCAAAAACTGCCCTACGCACTGTGACTTCACTATCAGGCTACCTTAGATAAGTCTGATACTATAATATTATAGTGAGCTTATAAGTAATGGCAGAATATTTTAAAAAAATCTAACTAGGACTGTTTCTATAGATTTGTATGTATATACACTTCAGGTCACACGCAAGACATCGCTAAATGACATTAATACTCATCTTTAAACAGTTTCCCATACTTGGGTTGTTGCTTCCAAAACTGGGAGAGGACAGGAACAATAACGACGTCTTTATTACAAACAAAGTACGGGGAAGGCGTCTCCTGTTGGCCACTACCACTCATGCCTTGAGTACCCCAACCCACCGCTGCCACAGCCAGTGGCTAGTTACTGTCGCATTGGAGACAGACTCACAGGTGAGCCCAGTCAATGCTACTGCCGATTCACTTCTGAGGGACAGAGACAGCAGGCAATGGCAGATGGCAATGACATCATAAATTATAGTAACTCAGCCTTCCACAATCACCCAATCGCCCTAGATCTGAGTAGGAGGGGAGGCGGTGGCCATTAAGATAAGGCTAAAAGCATCTGTTCATAAATTAGATTTGCATAAACGTAACTTAAGAGTACAACTGAGCAGTTTCTTTACATTAGGAGCATAAATTACGCTTGGGTAACATAACAGAGTCTAGGTGAGCAGTTTGTTTACATAACGAGGCTAGGACAAGTGGCAATGTACAATGCACCCACACAGTCCTACTGCTGATATCTGCTATTTACTCACATTGTAGACTGCAGCTGTGCAACTGAAGCCACGCAGCAAAGAACGTTTTAAAGTGTTTAAAAAAGTATTCAGAATTATTACAGGTGCCATTAGTGCCAAAACTAGAAACAGGATCTTGTGAACATGTCATAAGCGCACACCACATACGGTTAACACCTAGTTCATGTAGGCGTTCTTCTCTGTCCCTCGCTGTATTTACATTTGGATGTAGTTGCTGCTGTTCACTCCAGCTCTAACTCTTGATTTTTTCCTATGATTTTTCCATCTAATATTTTTTCTTTCATTTTTATAGAGTTTATTCATTAAATTTTCTTTCTTCGTCATATCCATATCTCTATAGTTTATAATTTTTAGACTTCCATAACTCATCGATAAAGACGAGACCATCGACACATCAAGATGAAATTTGTGTCACATACTCAAGTCCATCGGCCCTTGGCGGTGTAGTAGGTTCTAAGTCAATGCAGTCAAGAGATATGACTATTTATGTCGCACATTTGGATACTGACGTACCCACTCGTCAAAACTGGTGGGTATTTGCCTTTGGCCTAGAATCATGAAGTTTTGTAAGCAGCACGCTTTCACCGTAAAAGTAAAGGAAACAATCCGGAAACTGCTAAATTTTGATATAACTACAAAGTAACAATATTTAGATTTACATCACACGAAAAAATATTTTTTTGGCATGTGTTTTGCCCTGTCTGTCTGTCTGTCCGTCTTTTAAAACCCCTTTTTTATCAGGAACGGATAGACAAATGAAGTTGAAATTTATGCCACATACGAGTACTAAGATCTACGATTCCTTGGCGGTGTAAAAAGTTGAATCTTCTAAGTCAGTGTAAACAAAAGATCACTTATTTTGATACTCGCAATTTCACTGATCAAACACGAATAAGGTACTTCCCATTCAATTATACTCATTAAATTTGGCAAGAAGCAAGGTTTCACAATACAAGTAAAGGGAGAAAAGTCGAAAATTGTTAATTTCTAATTACCTCGCAAGAAAAAAATTATCATTTGTTAGCCGACTGTGTATCTGTCCATCTGTAAAGACGCGTGTTTCTCAGGAACTGGTACACGTATCAAGTTGAAATTTATATCACATACGAGAACTAATGTCTACGGGCCCTTCGTGATGCAAAAAAATTTAGCTTCTAAGTCAATTTAATCAACAGTCAGTTCACAAAATTTGGTAGTCACAAACACACTCATGAAAATCTTTAGAGTACTTCCCGTTGATATAGAATGGTGAAATTTGTCAAGATGCAAGTTTTCACACTATGGATAAAGGAAAAATCAGAAAATTGTTAATTTGCAATTGTTTCACACAAAAACATTTCTTCTTTCTTAAAATTCAAATATTCTCAGAAGTCTTGGAATTCCCAGGACTGATATCTCGCCAGGATCAATGTGGATAACAGGCAAAAACAGTCAAGATTCTCGATTTCCGGAGCGGATGAACCGTTCATATACATAATTAAATTTGCGCGGAACCCTCAGAACGCGAGTTCTACTTGCAGCTGGAAAATTTTTTTGCTTGTTTCCTGAGAGTCCCCCTTCACAAACATAGCTTAAAAATGCTCCAAATAAAAGTGTTGATGAACTTATTTCTTGTTTCTGCATTACAATGGTTGTTTGTTAATAAATTACGGTTTTTCCGTAACTTGTTTAATCACAGCAGTTCTTCTTTTAAAACCCATTATACTTCTGTTATCATGAGTAATTATGCTTCCCAGGTAGCAATAGTCATTTATTGGCAATTGTATCTTATTTCTTATGTTAATGTTTGTCCTTACTAGTCTGTCCGATTTATCTACTACCGCTATTATAGTCTTCATTGAGTTTATTTTCAATTTGTGGTCGCCCAAGCCATTATACGACATTTGTAGCACACAGTAAATGTCCTTTTCAGAATCTGGCGAGACTGTTGTATAATCAGCAAGCGGAATACACTGTATTTGTTTGCTATTAATTTAGATACCAGTGGAGCTGCTTTTCCTTGTTTCTATTCCGCTTTTATGAACATGTTAATTAAATATGGAGAGAGAGGACAGCTTTAGTGAACGCCTTTTATTATCCTAGTCTCTTTCTGAGCTAACATTAATCAACAATTAAGAGAAGACCATTTAGAATTTACAGAAGGAAAAGGGATCAGGGAAGCTATAATGTCAGTATGAATGGTCCGAGAAAGAAGAATTGAGTGACAGTAAGATGTATACCGCATTCATTGACCTAGATAGGGTTTTTGATAGAGTGACCTGGAAGATACTGTTTGAAAAACTGAATAAAATTGGAATAGACTGGAGAGATAAAATCTGTACAAAATCTAAACAAAAACCAGAATACAGAAAGAACATTCAGTAGAATTTTTGAAGAATGACCTAGTAATGTCAAAGTTCTATAATCGGAACAATCATTGTCATTTCGTTTCTTATCTACCATAACAGTTTTAATTTTTATTAATTCCTCTGCTAGCGTTCCATCCTCACATCAGATACACAGAAATTCGTACACTTGTACTTCGCTTTATCTCCAGAGTTATTTAATATCTCAGAAGGGATTTTATCTGTTTCATTTACTTTGCTGTTGTTCAAGTTGCGTAATGTATTGTTGAATTCCGAATTGGTAATTGATCATCCAATGAATTCATTTTTCACTTTCTCCATTGTGTGTATCTAATCTCAATCATGTGCGACAGTTTCCCCAGTGTCTAGTTCTTCAGTGAATTATTTATTTCTATCTGCTGTGTTTTAAGAGTCTTTAACAGTGTCGCTAAGAGTCCCAAATTTAAACTGTAGGGACCAAATTTTTGAGTATAACTTGACTGTTCATGCTTTTGCTATGTTTTCTTCTATCTTATTTGTGTTATCCATTTATCTTCGTTATTTGTTTTTTTTATTTTTCTGTATCGGTCCAAATCAGTTTTTCTGAGCCTGTTTCGTTCTTTTATGAGATCTAATATTTTCCGTATCATCCATTGTTTCCTTGGCTTCAGTTTCTTCTTCTCTAGTAAATTCTGTGCTTCTTCAGTGTAAAGATATGTCCGGAAACAAATACATGTTGAAATATGGGTCACTTTAATTTAGTCGATAACGGTCAGTATTCTGTGGTGCTGGCTGTCCTCCTGTTGATGTTGATTGCTCATTTTTTATTAGTTGTGTTTCACGCGTCTAGCTGTGGTGCTGTTGTCTGCCTTATATATCGTTTTGAGGTTGTGCTGCCATTAGAACAACGTTAGCTTTTCATTGGAGTGAGAACAACGTAGCAGTGGCTCAACTCTCACTGCAGTCCTATTACTACACGCAGGAAATGTGTAACTATTTTTATTTTATTTAATTGAGTTTGTTGTTGTGTATGTAAACTGGTTTGCTATTCTTAAACGTTCGTGTATATATGCATGTTGTAGTGTGAATGTGAACAATGTAAGTTGTTTCCTTACTTTAACGCAATGTAATGAAATGAGTCGCCAAATTCAACTGAAACTGTGTAGTTCTATTGCAATTAAGTTTTACTAAAATAATTAAAAAACGTAAACATTTATACTTAAGAAGCTGTTATCTGAAATTCTGTATCGTGCAGAGCAGCGAACAGTGTTGCAATTTGTGACGTCATAGTATGTGACCGACAGTTTCAACACACGAAACTAACAGAGTAGAAAGTCTACATAAAGTTAAAATCGAGTTTTGAAAGTATAAATCTTCAAAATTTATTAAAGGGTCCTGCAATTTTACGTACTCAAACTATGTAAAGCCCCGAAAACTAAATGACACACACACACACACACACACACACACACACACGCACATGCAACACTGCACTTCTAGAATAAGATTGTCTGAGAAGGTAAACGAGATCTGAACTAACGTTCACTGAACTGAACCCGATAATACACTCCTGGAAATTGAAATAAGAACACCGCGAATTCATTGTCCCAGGAAGGGGAAACTTTATTGACACATTTCTGGGGTCAGATACATCACATGATCACACTGACAGAACCACAGGCACATAGACACAGGCAACAGAGCATGCACAATGTCGGCACTAGTACAGTGTATATCCACCTTTCGCAGCAATGCAGGCTGCTATTCTCCCATGGAGACGATCGTAGAGATGCTGGATGTAGTCCTGTGGAACGGCTTGCCATGCCATTTCCACCTGGCGCCTCAGTTGGACCAGCGTTCGTGCTGGACGTGCAGACCGCGTGAGACGACGCTTCATCCAGTCCCAAACATGCTCAATGGGGGACAGATCCGGAGATCTTGCTGGCCAGGGTAGTTGACTTACACCTTCTAGAGCACGTTGGGTGCCACGGGATACATGCGGACGTGCATTGTCCTGTTGGAACAGCAAGTTCCCTTGCCGGTCTAGGAATGGTAGAACGATGGGTTCGATGACGGTTTGGATGTACCGTGCACTATTCAGTGTCCCCTCGACGATCACCAGTGGTGTACGGCCAGTGTAGGAGATCGCTCCCCACACCATGATGCCGGGTGTTGGCCCTGTGTGCCTCGGTCGTATGCAGTCCTGATTGTGGCGCTCACCTGCACGGCGCCAAACACGCATACGACCATCATTGGCACCAAGGCAGAAGCGACTCTCATCGCTGAAGACGACACGTCTCCATTCGTCCCTCCATTCACGCCTGTCGCGACACCACTGGAGGCGGGCTGCACGATGTTGGGGCGTGAGCGGAAGACGGCCTAACGGTGTGCGGGACCGTAGCCCAGCTTCATGGAGACGGTTGCGAATGGTCCTCGCCGATACCCCAGGAGCAACAGTGTCCCTAATTTGCTAGGAAGTGGCGGTGCGGTCCCCTACGGCACTGCGTAGGATCCTACGGTCTTGGCGTGCATCCGTGCGTCGCTGCGGTCCGGTCCCAGGTCGACGGGCACGTGCACCTTCCGCCGACCACTGGCGACAACATCGATGTACTGTGGAGACCTCACGCCCCACGTGTTGAGCAATTCGGCGGTACGTCCACCCGGCCTCCCGCACGCCCACTATACGCCCTCGCTCAAAGTCCGTCAACTGCACATACGGTTCACGTCCACGCTGTCGCGGCATGCTACCAGTGTTAAAGACTGCGATGGAGCTCCGTATGCCACGGCAAACTGGCTGACACTGACGGCGGCGGTGCACAAATGCTGCGCAGCTAGCGCCATTCGACGGCCAACACCGCGGTTCCTGGTGTGTCCGCTGTGCCGTGCGTGTGATCATTGCTTGTACAGCCCTCTCGCAGTGTCCGGAGCAAGTATGGTGGGTCTGACACACCGGTGTCAATGTGTTCTTTTTTCCATTTCCGGGAGTGTAATTATGAAATGAAAAGTTTGACTGTCAACGATTTTACTGTGGCCATACTGATATTAAACTGGCATTATCAATTTTTTATGACTTACCGTGTGGTAACTGAAACTCGATACTGCTCGAAAGTGAGGGATGTTAAAGTACAGCGCAGCACCAAACCAGTTAAAGAAAAACCTTGCCAAGTGCAGTGCAAAGAAAAGCAACTGTGCTGTGCAGTTGCTTTTCTTTGCAATGCACTTGGCAAGGTTTTTCTTTATTCATGCTTTATGATTTGAACAACTATGGCGACGCACCAAACTGTACTTTCATGAGGAGATGATGGAAGAAAGTCGACTTACTAAATGAGGAGACGGTGGAACAGAGTCGACTTACTAAATGACTGTAAAGAGACTAACATTCAAATCTGTATTATGAACACCTTTCCTTTACATTTACAACCTTGTTTACAAAAATAACTTCTTATAAACAGAATGACTCTGTCATTGACTTAGTTAATGAATTGGTGAAGGAGTGGTGAATCTATAGCTCTGAGTCAAACCACGTGAGCAAGTAACTTTGTTGAAACACATGTCGACAGTCAAACTAACTGAGCCGAACCAATAACGATAAAATCATGCTAATAATTTGCCTTTCTCAAACTTTCGCACGAGGAAGCGATGCAGCGAAAACGTTACTGGCATATCTTCAGATTTCTCAAATCAGTGTTTTCAAAATCGTGTTTCCAAAAAGCAACATCATCTGCCTTTGTATCTCTGATTTCTGCTGGTTACTTCCAGACCGCTCAAGCAGCATGACGAACACCCGACTTTCTCACGCACTTCTCACTGCTATAGTGGCAACGACAATACTACTAACAAAGATCGGAACTTCTGTGGCATAACATACCGACTACTGATGACTTCCGTTTGAAAAATATCCAGTGCACAGATATGAAGTACGACACATCGAATAAAATGAGAGCTCACATAACTTTCGTTGACTAGGAAACGTAAGCTAGAAACCTTACAAACAGCAGAAACATTCTGCTATGGTAAAGCCATCGGCTTTAATGCACTGCCTTGTGTAGCGTACGCCGACCAACTTTCTCAATTCAGCATCCCAAATGGAAAAAATTTTCGGCAGGTTATTGCAACGACTTGCAGACAGATGATCATTCGCAACTAGGACAAAAGATGACGGTAGGCCCCGCATAGTTCCCACGCTGAATGTGCAGCAGTAATCCTTTCACGAGTAGAAAACGCTAGAAGAAAGTGTACGAAGTGTTTGGGCTGTTGAAGCCATAAAAAGCGCTCTTGCGTTGTTAATCCTGCACAAACAGATACTTTATAAATGATAATTAAGCATGCCACAAGATCCCCATGCTAAATTACGCCTCTGCCGACGGATTCTTAGACGTAGCACTGAAGATTTATCATTCTGAGCCTGCATTTTATTTTCTGTATGAAGCATCACAGCAGAATCCGGTAAGAAGCAAGGTATCAGGTTAACTTTAACGTCGATATGTGGACAGGAATTGTAGGTGGTAGGTTCGCACTTCACCGTATACTTTAGCTGTGCTTTTTCAAATGTTCAAATGGCTCTGAGCGCTATGGGACTTAACATCTGAGGTCATCAGTCCCCTAGAACTTAGAACTACTTAAACCTAACTAACCTAAAGACATCACACACATCCATGCTCGAGGCAGGATTCGAACCTGTACCGTAGCGGTCGCGCGGTTCCAGGTTGAAGCGCCTAGAACCGCTCGGCCACTGCGGCCGGCTGGTGCTTTTTAACACCAGTTTCTACGCAACAAATTATTCGCGGTATTGCAGAACGTTACCACAGAAGAAAAACAACGGATGTGGTGTGTACACGACGGTGCACCATCTCATTTCCCACACTTCTTACGTCAGCACCTAACACAAATCTTTAATGAGGTATAGATTGCTCGAGGAGGTTCAGTAGCATAGCGATCCTGTCACCTCCCCTTAATCTCTTACGTATCTAGCTTTAGCAACATCCGGAGATACTCGTGTATTTCGTACACATAGCCAACGTGCACATCTTGCAGCAGTGTGTGTCCCACGCATGCCTCTAAATCTGAGGAGAGTCAGGCGTGTTTGCACGTCTTCGAGGTTCTTTGTGGAGGGCTGAAGCTTGCGTAAGAATGGATGAGAAGCACACTGAGAACCTCACGCAGTGTCAACAGACGACTGTCATGGTGTAAGTAGGCTGTTTAGGTTTTTATATTGGTAACGCTACGTAGCGCTCTGTATGAAAATCACTGGCTGTGCTGTGTGCAGTCTGTGGCTGGTTTGCATTGTTGTTGGCTATTGTAGTGTTGGGCAGTTGGCTGTTAACAGCGCGTAGCGTTGCTCAGTTGGAGGTGAGCCGCCAGCAGTGGTGGATGTGGGGAAGTGAGATGGCTGATTTTTGAGAGCGGATGATCTGGACGTGTGTCCATCAGAAACAGTACATTTGTAAGAATGGATGTCGTGAACTGCTATATATATATATATATATATATATATATATATATATATATATATATATATATATATATATATATATATATATATATATAATGACTTTTGAACACTATTAAGGTAAATACATTGTTTGTTCTCTATCAAAATCTTTCATTTGCTAACTATGCCTATCAGTAGTTAGTGCCTTCAGTAGTTTGAATCTTTTATTTAGCTGGCAGTGGTGACGCTCGCTGTATTGCAGTAGTTCGAGTAACTAAGATTTTTGTGAGGTAAGTGATTTGTGAAAGGTATAGGTTAATGTTAGTCAGGGCCATTCTTTTGTAGGGATTATTGAAAGTCAGACTGCGTTGCGCTAAAAATATTGTGTGTCAGTTTAGTGTTGATAAGAATAAGTAAAGAGCGAAATGTCTGAGTACGTTCAAATAATGTAAGAGATTTATCAGCACAGTAATTCAATAATTTTTTTAAGGGGACGTTTCAATGGTTCAGAATGGACCATATTAATTTGAATTGGAACATTCATTTATAAGCAGGCTTACCACATATTTTTGGGTCCAACTCACGGAATATTACCATTTTCTCGGGTCCAGACCAGGACATATTTTCGAAAGTACTTAAAAGGCTTCACAGTTTACTAAAACATTAAACTTTATTTATTCAGTTATATTTTTCACTAGACATAAGAATAATTGCCCCCGTTTTGAGTCTAACAGATGAAAATTTTGGGTCATTAAACTTTTTAATGAGTTTGAATCTGGAGTCTGATGCCCTGAAGCAGTTCGTGTCTAGCAGTGTGTTTGGAAATGTAGCGTCTTTAGCTGCACGCTCGAGACACTGTTGTTCCCATCCTCAGTTTTCAAAAAAATCTCTTATATCTGGTGAAGCAATAGCAATAATACCACTGCTTTGTCTCGCTGTTTTCACATGGCCTTAATGTCACTCTTTCCTTTCTGCGCTACACAGTTTGCAATAAGCGCGTCCATTCTTTCGTTACACAATTTCGGAAATTGGTATTCGTATTGCACGTTAACATTAAACACACGCCTTCTTTTGCCCATTGCTACACGATAAGGCAAAAAATGAATGGAGATAAAACAATCAAAAACCTGTGGGCAAGATGCATCAAGCACGAAAAGAACGTAAGCACATTGTCCCTGTTGTGTTGCCAAATGATCAACAGTAAGGGAAACGTTGTAGCGGAACTAGTAACCATGCCTCCAGATCGACGTCATCGCTTGCTCCAAGGTCGGCTGAGAGAGACATGCCCGTAAGAGAATGTTTAAAAATGCGATGTCGAACATACTGGTCTAAACTTTAAAAAAGAGATCCTCGCCATTCATAAAATTCTCAAATCCCTGACATTTTTTCAACAGCGAACAACACAATAAAACCAGAGCTATTCGGGCTAATAATGGACGTATGGTAAGCCTATTTATAAGATTTTTGTCCTAGTTTTCACCAGAACTGTCTCATCTCAGAATATGAGACGCGTTCTTAAACACATTATATATTCTTCCATGAAATTTCTTGATAGTAATCCGTTACATCGCACAGAAGTGATTATGCATATAATCAAAATTTTAGAACCGAGTGAGATGGCGCATCGGTTAACACACTCGTCTCGCTTACAGGAGGTCGGCGGTTCGAATCTCCCGAACGAGTATCTGATTTCACTGTCTGCAGTTCCTCAACCGCAGCCTGTAGTCAGCCTATAATGATACCGTTGCCGACGATATGATAAAACCTGATAGTCTTTAATTATCCTTATTTATTTTTATTTTCGTTTTTGCAACCTGAGGATCATGCCATTGCGGGTCAACTTCGATTTTCTAGTCTTTATCCCTGTCCAGTATTCTTTCGTTCTCATACTTTTCAATCTTCTTCTCTCTTCCACCCGTGATGATTTTGCCCTGCATCTGATTCTGCTCTGGAAGCCTGTGACAGTCTGAATTTTTTATTTGAAAAGCACGGTATTCCAAATCACTGGTTCCTGTATTCCCTTTTCTACCAGATCCGTGTGTACCTCTTGCATCCAGCGTACTTTGGTTCTCTTGTTCACAAGAAACTGTGTTCTACGATGCATCAACTTCCCCTGCTACATTCTCAGGACATATTTCAAGATTATAGTCCTTATTTTCCTGATGGTGTCTGAGATCCTCACTATCATAGTAAACAGTTCTTGGTTCGTTTGTCATCTGTAATGATGATGTGCTGTTCTCTAAGGTCCCAATATCTGCCTGAGAATTCTTCGTTCCGTAAGTTGTAGCATTCTAAGTACTCCTGTTCTTACTAGGTTCAGACGTTCTGCTGCGTATAAGGCTTCAGGGAGGATCAGTGACCGATAATGTCTCAGTTTTGCACTGATCTAAATTTTCTTCTTATTGTAGACAATCATAATTAATTTGGATGTTAAAATCATTTTGTTTATTCGTGCTTCCATTACTGTTTTCTCTCTGAGACCAGTTTCTATCGATTCTCCTAAGTATTTAAATCTCTCCACCTTCTGAATTTTCCCTTCGTCTGTTGTCAACCATCTAGCAGTTAACGTTTGTCATTTACTGTGTATTCTCGATTGAGGTCGGTATGACTGCTTTATCCGCTTGTCTCTGTGCTTCCTTGGTTTGATTCACCGCCTCTTCTAATGATTGCGACAATATCACACTATCTTTTGTGAATGCCAGACAATCTACCTGCAGCCCTTCTTCCCTAAACCCCAGTCGTATTCTATCCATTCGTTTCTTGCCGCGATTCCCAGCTCACCTTATCAAGTACCGAGTTAAGGAGCAAATGGGAGAGTCCGCCTCCCTATATGAAGGTCTCTGGAAGCTTTCCTTTGAACGTGGTCATTATGCTGTGTTACTTAAGGTCTGTTTGAATCACTGGATTTTCTATCCAAGCAGATCTCTTGCAAAATTTGGAACAGCATTCGTCTTCCTACTGAATCATAGGCTTTATGGAGAATATGAATGAGAATAAGAAATACACTCTTAGGCAAAAAAAAGGAACGACGCACCACGAAGGAACCATCCAGATGCAATAGAAATCGGTAGAGGTGATTTACATCTGCAGAAAAACAAAATACTGCAATTTCAGAAAATAGATAATTTATTCAAGAAAAAGGGCTTCACTAATTGAACAAGTCAATAATGCGTTGGTTCACCTCTGGCCCGTATGTAAACAGTTATTCGGCTTGACATTTATTGACAGAGTTGTTGTATGTCCCCCAGAGGGCTATTTGCGCCAAATTCTGTCCAATTAACGCGTCAGATCATCAAAATCCTGATCTGGTTGGAAGGCTCTGCTCACAATGCTCCAAACGTTCTCAATTGAGGAGAAGACCGCCCGCGTTACTGCCTAGGCAGGGTTTGGCAAGCACGAAGACAAGCGGTAGAAACTTTCGCCGTATACAGGCGGGCATTATCTTGCTGAAATGTAAGCGTAGGATGGCTTGCCATGAAGGACAACAAAACGGACCGTAGAATATCGTCGACGTACCGCTATGCTGTGATGGAGCCGCGGATGACAACCAGAGGAGTCCTGCTATAAAAAAACATAGCACTCCTGGTTGTCTGGCCATAAGAAGACAATTCTTCTCCAGTCAATAGGATTCCAGGCCGAAGACGTGTCTGGAGACGCCTCGGACAGCGGTGGGATACCTGCCACATTTTGTTTAGTATGAGCACTGAAGATGTTATCGAGATGCTGCACCTGTAAAACGACTTGATCAACAGTTGCTCGCAGTAGTTCCGATGAAATCCGAGCAACGTGTTCCTGTATAATGACCTATAAATCAGGGAGAGACCTACCGTGTTTATGGTAGACAGGTTCTTTTAGATATCCCCAGAGCCAAAAGTCACTGGATTCAGATCGTGTGATGTTGCAGGACATGCATCTGCAGAAATCTCTGCAGATAACACGTCCGTGGGAGGCTGCATTAAGTAGATCTTTAGTTGGGAGAGCGATATGTGTGGTTGGCCCATCTTGCATGAAAACAGTGGTCTCCAAACAATTGCTCTCTTCCAAAGCAGCAATCACATGCAGTGCCAGTAGTTCTCGATAACGTGCAGACGTCACAGAGTCCCTGGCAGGTTCTCTGGATTATTCTCTTCAAAGAATTACGGGCCGAGAATAAAGGTGCTTGTGAATCATCCACACCACGCAGTCACATGCGGCGAGTGCAATGGCTTCTCGTGCACAACACGCAGCTTAACTGTATCCGAAATTCGCGAAATATGTGTATCCACTGCAACCTGTAGTGTAAAACGTATCTCGTCACTCTGCAGAATATTGCCCGGCCACACGTCATCGACTTAGACCCGTGCCAGAAACCGACGAGCAAATTCACATCATGAGGTTCCAGTTGCTGCACCGTCTGGATTTTGTACGGTTACCAGTGTGAAACAGACAGCAATACTTGACGTAATGTTGACCGTGAGATGGACAATCTCCAAACACTGCACGAACCCTAACACTACCTGGGGCACGTGCTGCATGCTCATTTACAGCAACAACAACATTGTCAATAACTTCCATCGTGATAGGACACCCTTCTCTTCCAGGTGCCACACCAACCACACCCGAGTCTTCGAATTCAATTATCATCTTCTTTATATCATTTAATACATCGGGCCTCTCCTCATACCTCGCAATTGTCGATAGTCTCTCAATGCAGCACTATAATTGCTGCCGTTCACATAAAACAGTTTTACTAAAAGCACACTGTCTCTTTTCGCTAGAGCCATACTGTTCATTCACGTTGTGGCTTGCCAAACGACAACGTGGATGTCATATTGTCACACAAACAGCGTACAGCGTCAGACTTTCCTTGGTGGCTGCAATTGCAAGTAACTTGTTTTCCTGCGTAAATCGGTTTCGTATTAACGCATTAGCATATGTACCTAGTTTTTCTGCCATACTATAATTACAGCGCACACGGGTCCTCCGCAAATAGCTGTATTTTAATTGAAAACACTCGATATAAGGCAAAGTAATTGCGACAAACAAATGTGTGTTTTTTTCATTATATATTTTTCACTACCTCACATGGTGCATTATTTGTTGCTATTATTTAGTCTGCATACGTATATGTGACCATAGTACGCTCTCAGATTGTGTTTTCATCATGAGCAGAATGCTTTGATTTGAGATATTTTGTGGTACTTTGTTACTTTTGGGATCATAGTTTTACATTTTATTGTGCAGATAGGACTCTTTATCCATTTCACGCTTTTTCCTATAATGGACGAACTGAGTAGGAGGTCGTACACAATCAGTTGTAACGTTTCATTAAGATATTACTTCTACCTTATTTGGATGTTTCTACCTTGAGATCTTATTGTACTTTAATATCGTTCCCAATATGTATAATAGACTGCTCTTACCGAGAAAGACCTCTATTGTTTTAGTCGTTTGGTTTTCAACGGTAAATATGACTCTTAACAATGAAACAGCATTTGTAATTATGGTTCTTTTATGAGTTTAGAATTTTGCTGATGACACCGGCAGATATTATTTAATTACGTTCAGTATACGTAACTTTAGTTAACATACGTATGCTTCATAATTGTTACCATTGACATTATGACGTTCTTTTTTTGGATAACTGATCTTAATGAAACGTTCGCTCTAGGGGCCCGATGACGGTGGACTGAACCACCGAAACCGATTTCTATTAAATAAACGATAAATACAGACACACAGCTGACGGTATTATTCATTGGTTCACATAAAAGTTCTACGGTCGGCGATTCTCACTTGAGATTTGACTCTTCCAGGTTACAGCTGAACGTCTCAGATGGCACTTCACAGTTTAGAAACTGTTCAAAGAACTTGGCCAATACCTGACTGTTTTCCAACGCCATACACTACCTTTCCTCTTTTGTTGTTAAAACTGAGATTTGGTGGATCGTATCTACTTAAGTTAGGCCTGAAGGAAACTTATTGTTTTCCTGGACCGGAACTCGAACCTGTCACCTTTGCCTTCCGTGGGCGAGTGCTCTACTTACTGAGCTCCGTACGCACGACTCACGACCCCTTCTCACAGTTTTACTTTCGCCAGTACCTCATCTCCTACCTTCCAAACTTCACAGAAGTTCTCCTGCGAAGCTTTCAGGACTAGCATTCCTGTATCCAGAATGAATTTGTGACTGTAGCGGAGTCTCCCAGCTATATTTCCGTCAATACCTCAGCTTCTTCTTTCCAGAGAGGTTCTCCTGCGTAACTTGAGGGACTAGCACTTCCGGAAGAAAGGATACTGCGGAGACATGGTTCAGCCACAGCCTGGGGGATGTTTCCAGAAGAAAGTTTTCATTGTACTTCACTCTAGGCTTCAACGTTATATAAAAGTTTCACGTAATGTTCTTTCGAAATTCCTCCTCTATTTGAGTTAAGCGTTCCTTTCCTTATTTCCTCCTGAGATTTCTAATAATTTGGGAATATTTGACCGTACTTCTTGGAAGTTCTTTGTATTTTTCTGAGAACACCATTCAACCTACGCTTTCCAACGCTCTTCGATTGCATCTCCTACTGCCGGCCAACGTGTATGTCTCCTCTTTTTCTCCAGGGTAACTGTCCTCTACGCAATGTCAAGTAGTGGATCATTAACTGTTTCGATTCTTGATAGTTGTTCTGATTCAAGCTCATCTTAAAATTTGTTTAGTTACAAGTTTCCCTATATCAGACCTCAAGATTCGGTTAGTGTTTTTAGTATGCTGGGCTCTTTGTACAACTGTGACCATTATTTTGGAAAGAAAATGATCTGAATCTTAGTTTTCACCCATGAATGACATTCTGAATTTCCTTTTCCGCGTGTCTCGAAATAGCTACATATTCAGTCTGGAACTCTCCTAGCATAGATTTTTGAGATATCCACGTTTTCTGTTTTATTGGAAAATGTTTAAAAGCTCTCGTTTGTTTTTTTTTTTTTTTTTTCATTGCCAGATCAAAGCTCTAACGAATTGCCGCCATTCGTTCGCCATTGCGATTATTCCTGTTGTGAGGTAGATAGTTCTCAATGACCATCGTTAGAATATTTGAAGAAAAATCATCTCCATAACTCTTACCTGAAATCGAATTTAGCTTGGAAAGGGATGTAGATGCTCCAAATAAAATCTTTGCAAAGTTACTTAATGACAAAAATGTCTGACTCTATAAAAGCTAAAGTTTAAATTTTTCGTGGAGTTCGTGGTTGTTATGAAGTTAGTGAAATGTTAAACTTCGGCCCAACTACACAAGTGGCGGAAGCCAAATTTATCGTATTGATTGGAAACAATACCCGCTTTCAGCACATCAGAAAGTACGGCTACTATAGGTAAATACTGTAGTACCACCACTGAAAGGAGATATGGTGCTGGTTACGTTTATCATCATCACATTTCTGGTGCCTGGGGAAGTTATTGCAATGGGTGATTGAAGACACTGACCATTTTTTTTTCATGGTAAATTGTATTTCTTGGTAAATGTTATTGTCCGATCTAGAAGTGCCGATACAGCAATGTGCTTCACTAGTAGACAGCAAATCGAGACTTTATGTAAAAATAACGTCACACTACTAGCAGTCCAAAAAGGCAGGACTGCTGAAGCTCTGACTCCCGAGGGAAGAGGAAAGCATTAATTTCCGTTGTACAGGAGAGAAATCTCGCGGCAGGAGGTCATTTCACGGCCGAGTGCCCCTAGCATAGAGCCAGTATCATAGGAAGATTCCGCTACTACTTAAGCTTTATTGGAATGATTGTCACGACTGTGCTAAAACAAGTAAGAGAAATCTGGACTAGGTCGTGGAAACTTCCCTACTAGCTGTACTGAAAATCTTTTCCTTAAGGTATTAGAAAGATTCCGCGACAAATTCCAAAATCATCTGACGCTTTCTCTGAATCTATACTATCACAGTAACTCCTTCTTCTGCTCCTTTATATTCTTTTACTTCGATAGCGAAATCTCATGGAGGATATTAACACCGACTAGTGCAGTAATTAAACATGAAGTCAAGTGCTAGTCATTAATTAAATTTTAACTTTTCGGTTGATGGGCAAAAAATGCTGTTGCCTAAGAAAGCATTCACAGCATCTTAAAACATCATTAAACAACACATTCATCCTCACCACTCTTCCTTGCCAACCCCAATCCCTAGGAGAACACTAATTAATCTGATTATTGTGTTCAACATTGCAAAATTCAGGATGGAATGTAACAATTTTATGAAAAGGATGGTTGCTGCTCACAATATAGCGGAGATGCTGCGTTGAACATAGGCACAACAAAATGACTGTCAGAAAAAGAGCTTTCGACCAACAAGGCTTTCGTCTGAGATAGAACACACACAAACATACTCACACAAACTCAACATGACCGCAGGCTAAGGCTGCGTGTGGCCTCGGCATCTCCGCTGTATGCTGAGTAGCAAGTATCCTTTTCATCATTGTGATTATTGTATTGTCATTCTCGCGCAGTTCTCTTCTCGGTACCACAAATTCAAATTGTTCAAATGGCTCTTGAGCACTATGGGACTTAACATCTGAAGTCATCAGTCATCTAGAACTTAGAACTACTTAAACCTAACTAACCTAAGGACATCACACACATCCATGCCCGAGGCAGGATTCGAACCTGCGGCCGTAGCGGTCGCGCGGTTCCAGACTGAAGCGGCTAGAACCACTCGGACACACCGGCCGGCGGCACCGCAATTCACACGGTGTTTACAGAAATGAATCGCTGTTAGACACACCTGTCTGTCACAATTTCCCTGTCCAAGCTGCACAAGACAGTAGCACGCTTATAGAGAATGTATTCATACAACAAGAGGAAGTTGGAAAGCCATATGCCTGTACTGTGGTAAACGAATTATTGAATCAAAAACCGCAGTTAGTCCCATTTCTTAACTTTGCTGTGTGTACAGGTAAAAAAGATCTTAATGGGCTAGTATGCATTTTGAAGTAGTTTTCCTAAAAAATTAATTAAATATATTAATGGGAAGCCGTAACAGAAACCTTGGATCACTACAAGCATCAAAGTCTCTTCGAAATGAAGGAAGGACTTGAGCAAAATAGTGAGAACAAGTAATGGTCCAGAAATGCTTTCGTATTATAAACAGAACTGTAACACATTAAGCAAAGTTGTAAAAAAGTCCTATAGAAAGCTCACCTTTACCGATATTGACCGATCAGACAATAAAATAAAATCAATATGAAATATTGTTAAGAGAAAGACGGTGATAGAAGCCATATAAAATGAGGTTATTTGTGGTAAAGAGACTGGAAGCATTATAAAAGACAGTTCATGCATAGCAGATAGTTTTAATAATTACTTTTTAAAAACAAATGAGAAAATTGATCAAATATTAGGTTGATGCTTAAGTTCGTAGCGTTTTGGCTTTTGCATGTTGGCATTCCGGGTGCTATGGGTTTATTTATCGACTGTCATTTTTTATTTGCTGTTCTCTGTTGCTATTTGAGTGTACATGTTGTGATTTTGTCATTTGGAGATAGTGAGTGGAGCTGTGGACGTTAGAAATGTAGTGGCAAGTGTATAAATCGTAACTTTTCCGACGTATTTTTCTGTTTTATTCCAATGGAGGGGTTACAGCAGCAGAGGCAGCCAGAATCATTTGCGCTGTGTATGGGGATAATGCCATTGGACAGAGCACGGTAATAAAATTGATTTCTCGTTTTAAGGAAGGTAGTTTTGACAATAGTGACTCGCTACGTTAAGGAAGACCTATGGGGTTTGATAATTATTATATTCGATAACTGGCAAATGTAATGAACTGTGAATCGTGCGACATTTGCGTGCAGTGAGGAAAGGACAAAAATCGGGCTTATGTGTACCACATGTTCTGAAGCAGCCTTATGTGCATCTCTGCTTGCTCGTTGTCAAACGGCTCGCGAACAACACTGACCATTCCTAACTTGTATCGTTACTGGTGACGAGAAATGGCGTCATGATGTTATCATAAGAAAAATAAAGGAATGGTTGGGCCGAAACAAACCAGCAAACCCCGTACAAAGACTTGTGTGCATCCACAAAAGATAATATTAAGCATCTGGTGGAACAGCGACAGTGTAGCATACTGCAAATCGCTTCCCCGAGGTGTAACCATCACACCTGGCACTTATTGTCAACAACTGAGACGTCTTACAGACGCAGTCCAAGAACTGGGCAGGAAGACTGCGCACGATAACGCTTGCCCACATTCTGCTAAAGTCATACCGCGTCCAGCTTACTCACCTCATCTTGCGCCCTTAGATTTTCATCTTTTACGCTCGCTATCGAACAATCTTCAAGGAACTTCCTTTCCGGTTGAAAATATCCTCCGAACATGGCTCAACGAATTCTACGCCTCGAAACTATCTGATTTCTACACTCGCGGAATCGAAAAGTTATCCCAGCATTGACAGACTGTTATAAATAGTGAAGGAGGATGTATTAATGATGACAAAAGTCTCTGTTATGTCTATCTATTGTATTTATTGAACTTACTGTAACGTTCCCTGGCAGCACACACACTATTAATAAAATGAAATGACATTTAATTGTAATATGTACGCCACTATGAAGCAATTCGTATGTACTGTAATTGTTTAACAAAAAATATTATTTAATTTTGTATAAAGGACATTCGTTATTACTGTAATATTTTCTGTAATAATATTCTCGATGTATTTATGATTGTAATATTTCTATACTCATAATGTAATTACAAAATGCACTCCTGGAAATGGAAAAAAGAACACATTGACACCGGTGTGTCAGACCCACCATACTTGCTCCGGACACTGCGAGAGGGCTGTACAAGCAATGATCACACGCACGGCACAGCGGACACACCAGGAACCGCGGTGTTGGCCGTCGAATGGCGCTAGCTGCGCAGCATTTGTGCACCGCCGCCGTCAGTGTCAGCCAGTTTGCCGTGGCATACGGAGCTCCATCGCAGTCTTTAACACTGGTAGCACGCCGCGACAGCGTGGACGTGAACCGTATGTGCAGTTGACGGACTTTGAGCGAGGGCGTATAGTGGGCATGCGGGAGGCCGGGTGGACGTACCGCCGAATTGCTCAACACGTGGGGCGTGAGGTCTCCACAGTACATCGATGTTGTCGCCAGTGGTCGGCGGAAGGTGCACGTGCCCGTCGACCTGGGACCGGATCGCAGCGACGCACGGATGCACGCCAAGACCGTAGGATCCTACGCAGTGCCGTAGGGGACCGCACCGCCACTTCCCAGCAAATTAGGGACACTGTTGCTCCTGGGATATCGGCGAGGACCATTCGCAACCGTCTCCATGAAGCTGGGCTACGGCCCCGCACACCGTTAGGCCGTCTTCCGCTCACGCCCCAACATCGTGCAGCCCGCCTCCAGTGGTGTCTGACAGGCGTGAATGGAGGGACGAATGGAGACGTGTCGTCTTCAGCGATGAGAGTCACTTCTGCCTTGGTGCCAATGATGGTCGTATGCGTGTTTGGCGCCGTGCAGGTGAGCGCCACAATCAGGACTGCATACGACCGAGGCACACAGGGCCAACACCCGGCATCATGGTGTGGGGAGCGATCTCTTACACTGGCCGTACACCATTGGTGATCGTCGAGGGGACACTGAATAGTGCACGGTACATCCAAACCGTCATCGAACCCATCGTTCTACCATTCCTAGACCGGCAAGGGAACTTGCTGTTCCAACAGGACAATGCACGTCCGCATGTATCCCGTGGCACCCAACGTGCTCTAGAAGGTGTAAGTCAACTACCCTGGCCAGCAAGATCTCCGGATCTGTCCCCCATTGAGCATGTTTGGGACTGGATGAAGCGTCGTCTCACGCGGTCTGCACGTCCAGCACGAACGCTGGTCCAACTGAGGCTCCAGGTGGAAATGGCATGGCAAGCCGTTCCACAGGACTACATCCAGCATCTCTACGATCGTCTCCATGGGAGAATAGCAGCCTGCATTGCTGCGAAAGGTGGATATACACTGTACTAGTGCCGACATTGTGCATGCTCTGTTGCCTGTGTCTATGTGCCTGTGGTTCTGTCAGTGTGATCATGTGATGTATCTGACCCCAGGAATGTGTCAATAAAGTTTCCCCTTCCTGGGACAATGAATTCACGGTGTTCTTATTTCAATTTCCAGGAGTGTATGTTAATATCTGCGATAAAAAATGTAAAATACAGCCACAGAGGAAAATAATGTTGTAAGATTACAAAGAGACATTAACAATCAGCCATAGTATAAATAGGAATACATAATGTGCATTGTTTGTCGTCTTCCTCGAGAGCTGAGAGAGAGAGGAACCTGTGACGTAGCATTTTATGAATGAGTAGACTTCTTTTGTCTGTATCTATCTTTAGCCGCCATTAGAGGAGAAATTACAAAGTAATGTAAGTTTAATTATTGTTGTGGTCTAAATACATTATAATTCATCAAAATTGTGTATTACTAATGTAAATTAGCTTGCCCATGTCATCTATAATATTTCTTTAAAGAATTTTCAGCATTTTTAGCGGTTATCGTTGGTGTTGCTGGGCTGTGCCGCGACCGAACGATTTGCAGCGGCGGCACATTTAAAAAATTGTTCCGCTAAAAAAATTAACCAAACCCGTAAATCGGGAGCAGATAAAATTAGCAGTGAATTACGAAATATTTTTCTTTTACAGCGATCCTGAGGCTGCCGGAATTTATTACTGGTTTTACATTTGTGCATTCATAGGCGGATAATTAACGTTGAAGTTGTTAATCTGTTGGTTCTTTCAATTTCTAAAGCAAATAACTTAAACTTATAGTGGAGTGTGTTTTGTCAATGATAATTAAACGTTCAGGTCGGCTTGGCAATATTTAACCATTTTATGCTAACAGAGACAGTCTTGTGTTCCATAGCTAACGCCGGGAAAGAATTCAGTAAATATTTAAAAAACCACTGCATTTAGAAAATGTGTGCCAAGGCCGAAATACGTAAAAAAATTTAATTTATACAATTTTCAACTAAATGTTCTTAATCAGTTAATATGAATTTATCAGCATGAGAGGGTTGCTAAGGTTCACGTAATTTTAAATGTGCTTAATTCTGTCTAAATGAATTTTTATTACCACACGTAAATAAGGGGTTCTACAACAAAGTTCGTACTGAAAGAGCAAATAACAAAAAATATTTAAAGCAACATTTCTTCCCCATTTTCATCCATTTTCATTCATTCTCATTTTTACATAATAAATAAATATTTTTCTTTTTATTTCATTAAATTATGGAAAACGCTACCAACTTATGCACCAGTGTAATAGTTCAGAAGAGAAGCCATGTAGAAATACTCTAATACGTTTAGATTCAGATTTTTTTTCATAAGAATAGTTTCCAACTTTGGGGATGTAGAAATCAGTAAGTCAACATCTACTGCATATTTTCAGTCACTTATGGTATAGTATTCTGGGGTAAGTTCTCACTAGGAAAATAAATATTCATTGCACACAAGAAAGTAATTAGAATTACGTTTGAGGTACTTCTTGCAGGCATCTCTTTGAGCAGCTGGGAATATGAACCACAGCCTCACAGTAAATTTATTCACTTATGAAATTTGTTACCAACATTTCAAAAAACGGTTCAAATGGCTCTGAGCACTATGGGACTTAACTTCTGATGTCATCAGTCCTGTAGAACTTAGAACTACCTAAACCTAACTAACCCAAGGACATCACACACATCCATGCCCGAGGAAGGATTCGAACCTGCGACCGTAGCGGTCGCGCGGCTCCGGACTGAAGCGCCTAGAACCGCTTGGCCACATCAGCCGGCACCAACATTTCATTTGTGTTTGGGACTAACAGAGATATTTGTGCCGAACGGATACATCGTGGTGCGATTCATTATCGATAGAGCCCTCTGTTTGGCATCATCACTAACGATCGTGGAGTCACAGCGATTTTCCGCCGCTAGATGGAAGCTCTGTGACGACGAGGTCGGTTTAAGTGCAACTGCAGGGACGGCTGTTCTCTCTCAGTAATCGGGTGTCTAGCAGTTTGCGTGGCGACTGCGGGCATTAAGCACCGTGACGTCGTGGACGATACGATCCTTTGCTCGCTGCTGCATTTGAAATGCTAGTCAGAGCATGTTACGTGATGTCCTGTGGTTGCCGAATCAGTGGAGGTTTCCCGATGCAGAAGCTATTTCGGTGTTTTGTTTGGGCACCTACTTGGATTTGTATTATTCCGAAGAATCCTGTGTACACTGTGGTGCCAGGTTGGTATTCTGTCAGCTATTTCCGAAGGACTGAACACGAGGGCGTCTGGTGGATACGCTCAACCGATGCAGCTGTTAATTGGGTGGTCGTTGACTTATTACTTCCTGGGAATTATGGTAAGCATTCAATTGCAGTTCTAATCGTTCTAGTTGGTGTGTGAAAAGGCTATTTCTCTTGCTTGCCATCCTGGTTATCTATCGTCATCTGTAAAGCAGATTTTGTGAACTTTTGAAATGATCTTTGTATTTCTGACTATTAAATTGGCGGTGTCGAAGCTTACCTGGTGTAGCAGCGCTAACTAGCGTTATACAAATTAATCTTGGTAATGTGATTTCAGCGCTCACATGACACATCTGGTTTACATTTTGAGTTCCGCTAAAAGGGTCTTGAGTAAAAGAAATGGCGGATCCTAAAGTGATTGGTCTCTCTTTTAACTATATTAAAGCGAGAGCCTAAAAATTCAGCTGCTAACCAAGTTGAGTGTTGTTTTGGCCCTACACGGGCACATTGTCTGCATCACCAACTGACTGTATTTTGCTTAAATTTGTCATCAGCCTGTTCACTTGGACTGTTTGTTTTTCCTATTACATGCGATCTGCTTTACTTGGCAGGTGATGTGGAATGTTAATTGCCCGTTAATCGTTTTTGTAAATTTCTAAAGCACAAACGTGGAATGTGTTGTTAAACGCCACATTGTTGATCTTATTAAACATCTGTATTAAGGCTTGTATTTATTGTAAAGATTTTTAAAAATCGATTATTTTGTTAAATTTCTTTCTTAAATGTTATTTTAGAGATTTTGCAAGTTCTGCGACTAGTTGCCTTGCTTCCAAATGAAAAAGTCGCTAGTAAATTAAATGCTGTTGATAGTTCCTGAGACTTTTTGGATCTTTTTGATGTGACAATAAAGTCGTTTATTTCTTATTAAATTTGTTGATAAAATCATGGCCCAGTATTCTACCACTCAACACCAGCTCCCTAGCGCATTTCAGTACTCTCAAGTGCAAAACTACAAGAAAAAATATATACTAAGAATAAGAAAATACACCATGAATGAATTAAACAGAGTGGTTACAAACAGATATTTGTACAGGTATCGACGGAAATTGCAATTTTAAGCTCTGGCAGCCGATTGGTGAATGTCTGAAGCTGGAGTGCAACTTCACTGTGCAGCTGGCAAGGATGGTAAACAGGGGACATGTCGATACAAGGGCATAAAGTCTTTGCAAATTTAATTCCAGGTATTCAGTTGGACAGTAACTATTCCTTGCACAGAGGCGAGTGAACAGTACATGCAGATGTCAGCATTTGAAGTAGAACATGGAGCAGCGCTCAAATAGGCCAGTTGGAGTAGTCGGTGAATAGCTCGACATTCGAAAAATAGCTATGCCATTATTCGACGATATTGGCAGGAATGGGTGAACCATGATTGAACACAATGGGAAGAAAGAAACAATCGACCCAGAGAGGTGGCAGAGTGTGACAACTGAGCAATCGTCAGAGAGGAACGCAGAGACCTGGATTCATCGACATCATCCATTCGATATGCAGCTGGTGCTTCAGTTACCACAAGGACCATTAACAGGCGACTCACAGACAGGGAGCTGAGGTCACGGTGCCCCTTGTGCAGGCTGCCATTGACCTCTGCATAACAAGAACACCGTTTGCAGTGGTGTCAGGCACATTCGACCTGGAACTTCGTTGACTGGAGTAGAATCATCTCCAGTGATGAGACCCTCTTCGAATTACGCCATGATGACCAGCGAAGATGTGTTTGGAGATGCCCCTGCCAGCGGTGGGATACCAATCTGACTGTCGTCCACGATTGTCTGACGTGCCATTTCATTTCAGAGCACGACCCATTTTTTTGACATCTGTGGCACTCTCACAGTGCAGCGGTACGTTGGCGATATTCTACGCCACATTTTGTTGCCCTTCATGGCAAGCCATCCTAGGCTTACATTTCAGCAAGATAATGCCCATCCGCAGGTGGCTTGTCAAACTCTGCCTTGGCCAGCATGGCCGCCAGAACCCTTCCTAATTGAGAACATTTGGAGAATTTTGGGCAGGGTCCTCCAATAATTTCGGGATTTTGACAATCTACTGCGACAATTGGATAGAATTTGGCACGATATCGCTCAGGAGTACATACAACAACTCTGTCAATATCAAGCCGAATAACTGCTTGCATAACTACCAGAGGCCGACCAACGCATTATTGACTATCTAAATTTGTGAAGCTCTTTCTCTTGTGTAACTCGTCCATTTGTTTGTCTATACATGTAGTCATATCTGCCGATTTCTACCCCATTTTAAAAATTCCTTCGTGTTGCGCTTTTTTTAGTCTGTTTGCATTACCCTGTAATGAACGTAATGTTGGCACCAAAAGAGCTAAAATGCAGATATAAAACACTGAATAATTGACT
Source organism: Schistocerca piceifrons (assembly GCF_021461385.2). Lineage (NCBI taxonomy): Eukaryota > Metazoa > Arthropoda > Insecta > Orthoptera > Acrididae > Schistocerca > Schistocerca piceifrons. Next base: position 583,578,577 of record NC_060140.1, on the reverse strand, counting down.
GATCCTGCCCTTTGTAACATCAGCCAACACAGTGTTGCTGTGCTGCTTCTGTGAAAAGCTTAAAGAAAAGGGAAACTACAGCCGTTACCTTTCCCAAGGACATGCAGCTCCACTGTATGGTTAAATGGTATGGCATCCTCGAGGGTAAAATAGTCCAGAGATAAAATAGTCCCCCACTCTGATTTCCAGGTGGGGACTACTCAGGAGGACATAATCATCAGGAAAAACAAAACTTGGCATCCTACGGGTTGGAGGGTGGACTGTTAGACCCCTTAATCAGATAGGTGGGCTATAAAATTTGGAAAGAAACCCCTTAATCAGATAGGTGGGTTATATAATTTGAAAAGGAAAATAGATGGGTTGATGTTAATGGGGATTAGAGAAGTTTGGAGGTGGGATAAACAGGACTTCTGGTCAGATGAGTAATGGGTTAAAAATACAAAAGCGAATAGAGGTAATGCAGAAGTAGGTCTAATAATGTATAACAAAATAGGAATGCGGATAAACTACTGTGAGCAGCATAGCAAACCCATTATCGTAGCCAAGACAGACATAAAACCAATACCCATCACAGTAGGACAAGTTTACTTGCCAGCTAGCTCTGCAGATGATGATGAGATTGTTAGACTGTATGAGGAGATACAAGAAATTATTCAGATAGTATATTGAGCAAGCAGTAAAGGAAACAAAAGAAATATTTGGTGGAGGAATTAAAATCCATGGAGAAGAAATAAAAACTTTGAGGTTCGCCGATGACATTGTAATTCTGTCAGAGACAGCAAAGGACTTTTAAGAGCAGTTGAACGGAGGATATAAGATGACCATCAACAAAAGCAAAACTAGGATAATGAAATGTAGTCCAATTAAGTCAGGTGATGCTGAGGGAATTAGATTAGGAAATGAGACACTTAAAGTAGTAAAAGAGTTTTGCTATTTGAGGAGCAAAATAACTGATGATGGTCGAAGTAGAGAGGATATAAAATGTAGACTGGCAGTGGCAAGGAAAGAGTTTCTGAAGAAGAGAAATTTGTTATCATCGAGTATAGATTTAAGTGTCAGGAAGTCGTTTCTGAAAGTATTTGTATGGAGTGTATCCATGTATGGAAGTGAAACATGGATGATAAATAGTTTGGACAAGAAGAGAATAGAAGCTTTTGAAATGTGGTGCTACAGAAGAATGCTGAAGAGGAGTTTGTGGCACAACTTGAGTAGAAGAAGGGATCGGTTGGTAGGCCATGTCCTGAGGCATCAAGGGATCACCAATTTAGTATTGGAGGGCAGCGTGGAGGGTAAAAATCGTAGAGGGAGACCAAGAGATGAATAAGCTAAGCAGATTCAGAAGGATGTAGGTTGCAGTAGGTACTGGGAGATGAAGACGCTTGCACAGGATAGAGTCGCATGGAGAGCTGCATCAAACCAGTCTCTGGACTGAAGACCACAACAACAACAACAAGAAAGAGGAAAATTTAGTTATTATGGGTGACTGGAATTCGAGAGTAAGAAGAGGGAGACATGTAAAAATAGTAGGGAATATGGACCAGGACAGCGGAATGAAAGAGGATGACACCTGGTAGTGTTTTACAGAGAGCATAATTTAATCACTGCTGACACATGGTTTAAGAATTATGAAAGAAGTTTGTGTCCTTGAAGGAGACCCAAAGACACTGGAAAGTTTAAGATTGATTTTATAATGGTAAGACAGTGATTTCGGAACCAAATTTTGAAACTGGAAGACATTTCCACAAGCATATGTGGACTCTGACCGTAATTTTTTAGTTATGAACTGAAGATTAAAACTGAAGAATTTCCAAAAAGATAGGAAATTAAGGAGATAGGCCCTGGATAAATTGAAAGAACCAGAGGCTGTTGAGAGTTTCAAAGAGAGAAACGGTTGAGTGAAACAGGGAAAGAAATACAATAGAAGACGAATGGGCGGCTTTGAGAGATGAAATAGTGAAGGCAGCAGAGATCAAACAAGTAAAATTACAAGGCATAGGACAAATCCTTGGATATCACAGAATGTATTGACCTTAACTGATGAAGGGAAAAGATATAAATGTATCAAATGAAACAGGCGAAAAGAAATACAAACATCTAAAAAATGAGATTGGCAGGCAGTGCTAAATGATTAAGTAGGAATGGCTATAGGATAAATGTAAGCGTATAGATGCGTGTATAACTAGGGGAAAGATAGATACCGTCTACAGGAAAATTAAACAGGCCGTTGGAGTAAAGAGAAGCAGCTGCATGACCATCAAGCGCTTAGATGGAAAACCAGTACTAGCAAAGAATGGAAACCTGAAAGGTAGAATAAATGTGTAAAGTGGCTCTACAAGAAGAACGAACTTGGAGGTAATATAACAGAAAGGGAAGGGGGAGTACATGTAGATGAGATGGGGGATACGATACTTCGAGAATAATTTGATAGAGCACTGACAGATTTAAACCGAAATAAGGCCGCTAGATTAGGGGACATTCCCTCAGAACTGTTGATATTCTTGGCAGAGCCAATAGTGACAAAACTATATACTATAGTGTGCAAGATGTATGAGATAGGGAAAACACCCTCACACTTCAAGAAAAATGTGGTAAACCCAATTCAAAAGAATGCAGATACTGAAGTGGTTTGCGCAGGATAGAGTAGCACGAACATTGGTGGCTCGATGAACCCTCTGCCAGGCACTCAAGTGTGATTTGCAGAGCATCCATGTAGATGTAGACGAAATCTGAGGTGGTGAAATTTCTCCGCCAGCCTTTGAAAGGATCTAGGGAACGTTCCTCACCTCAGTTTTGGTAATCCTTTTTGCGGAGTGTTTCTGACATCGACTGCACAATTATGCAAGGACGAACGCACAGTGCATCGAACCACCTTCAGACAGAAGTCAACAGCAACATATACATCTATGTATGTTCTATTGACACGTTTACTATCATAAATTTTATCGTGAATTTGATCTATGCAACTACTGACTAACTCAATGGTGCGACCGAAAGTCGTCCAGAGAACCTATAGCGGAGTTATCTTACTGCGGATGGTGTAGAGTTTGTGGCTTCTGATAGATTAACTACATGTATCAGGCAAAAAGAGCAGTGTGGGTTGGTCCTTGCAAGATAATTGTGCAGTCGATGTCAGAAGCACTCCCCAAAAAGGATTACCAAAACAGAGGTGAGGAACGTTCCTTAGATCCTTTCAAAGGCTGGCGGAGAAATTGCACCGCCTCAGATTTCATCTACATCAACATGGATACTCTGCAAATCACACTTGAGTGCCTGGCAGAGGGTTCATGGAACCATCTTCACAATAATTCTCTATTATTCCGATCTCGAATATCACGCGGAAAAGACGAACACCTATTTCTTTCCGTGAGAGCTCTGGTTTCCCTTATTTTATTATGATGATCGTTTCTCACTACGTAGGTCGGCACCAACAAAATATTTTCGCATTCGGAGGAGAAAGTTGATGATTGGAATTTCGTGAGAAGATTCCGCCGCAACAAAGAAAGTCTTTTTTTAAATGGTGTCCGCCCCAAATCCTGTATCATGTCAGTGACACTCTCTCCCCTATTTCGCGATAATACAAAACGTGCTGCTCTTCTTTGAACTTTCTCCGTTAATCCTATCCAGAAGAGAACGAACTAGCGTAGTGCAGGCAGTCTCTTTAGTAGATCTGTTACATTTTCTAAGTGTTCTCCCAATAAAACGCAACCTTGATTTGCCTTCCCCACAAAGTTGTGTTCTCTCCAATTTAAGTTGTTCGTAATTGTAATTCTTAGGTATTTAATTCCAATTTACGGCCTTCAGATTTGTCTGATTTATCGTGTAGCTGAAGTTAACGGATTCCTTTTAGCACTCATGTGGATGACCTCACACTTTTCATTATTTAGGGCCAACTGCCAACTTACGCACTATTCAGATATCTTTTCTAAATCATTTTGCAGTTTGTTTTGGTGTTCCGATGAGTTTACTAGACAAAAGCGACAGTATCATCCGCAAACAACCTAAGAAGGTTGCTCAGATTGTCTCCTAAAAACTACTTTGGGGAATGCCTGAAATCACTTCAGTTTTACTCGACGAACTTCTGTCAGTTACTAACCCATGTTGACTGTGTGTCAATAGACCGTTTCCTTCGAGATAAGTCATAATGTTCGAACACAATATATGTTCCAGAATCCTGCTGCATATCGACATTATTGATATGTGCCTGTAATTAAGTGGATTACTTCTACTACCTTTCTTGAATATTGCTGTGACCAGTGCAACTTTCCAGTCTTTGGGTACGGATCTTTCGTCGAGCGAGGGATTGTATATGATTTTTATGGATGGAGCTATTGTGTTATCTCACAGAGAAGTCATTATGTCTTGCCGTTGGCTTACTTCACGTACGACCAGAATCTCTTTGGATTTTCTGCCAGGTTTCGAGACAACGCCTCGTTGTGGAAACTATTATAAGCATCTCGCATTGATGTCCGCGCCAAATTTCGAGCATCTGTGAAAGATCGCCATTCTTGGAGATTTTGCGTTCGTTTAAATTTGGCATGCTGTTTTCGTTGTTGCTGCAAAAGTGTTCTGACCCGTTTTAAGTACCAAGGTGATCAGCTCCGTCATTTGTTAATTTATTTGGTATAAATCTCACAATTGATGTCGATATTATTTCTCTGAATCAAGCCACATCTGCTGTGCACTTACATTATTAGTTTGGAAAGAGCGGTGATTGTCTCTCAGGAAGGCGTCAAGTGAATTTTTGTCTGCTTTTTTGAATAGACATATTTTTCGTTTATTTTTTGGAGGGTTTAGGGTGTGACAATATTCAATTTCGCTTCGACAACCTTGTGTTCACTAATACCTTTGTCCACTTTGATGCTCGTTATAAGCTCAAGATTATTTGTTGCTAAGACGTCAAGTGTGTTTTCACAAATGTTTAATATTCGCGTGGGCTCATGACCTAACTGTTCGGAATAATTTTCAGAGAAGCGTTTAGCATAATTTCGGATGATGTTGTATGCGTACCTCCGGATTTAAACATGTATTTTCGCCAATATGTCGAGGATAAATTAAAGTCACCACCAACTATAATTGTTCTGAGTCGGTTATGTGTTTGATATTAAACTCAAGTTATCTTTGAACTGTTCAGCAATTGTAACATGTGAATTGGGAGGGCGCTAAAAGATTCCAATTATTATTTTACTCCTTTTTCCAAGAATGACCTCTGCAAATACTAACTCACAGGAACAATCTACTTCAGTGCGCTATAACATAAACTACTCCTAACAGTACCCAACACGCCACCGCCAACTGTATTTAGCGTATCTTTTCTGAACATAGCCAGCTTTCATTGCCTATAACGATTTCAGCATCAGTGCGTTGTATTAGCCCTTGGAACTCAGGTAGTTTTCCACCACAGCTACGACAGCTTACAAATTTTATACCTATGGTTCCTAGACCTACGTTCTTTCTTAGTTCTGCCTGCACCCTTTGAGACTGAAGCGCGTTCTGTGTTTCCCCGAGGCCCTCTAACCTCAAGAAACGGCCCAGCCCACGCCAGACAGCCCCCGCTACCCGCACGCTCCTGCGTGCAATGGTCTCCTGACCTATTTAGCGGAACCCGGAACCCCACCATCCTATGGCGCAAGTCGAGAAATCTGCAGTCTACATCGTCGCTGAAACGTCTGCGACTCGACCCTCCACCAGAGGTCCGAAATCACTCCTGTCGACTTTGCTGCAAATGGTGAGCTCTGCTTTCATCTCATCTCAGGCAATGAAGACTAGCAGCTTTTACCACTTCTAATAGTCACCCGAAACCAGAATCTCTTCCGATCCAAAGTGACAAACATAATTGGTACGGACATGAGCTACCACCTGCAGTTGGCTGCAGTCTGTGCCCTTCATGGCATCTGGAAGGACCTGTTCCACGTCTGGTATGACTCCAACCGGTATGGACACGGAGTGCACCTTGGCTTCCTTCCCCTCCTTGGCAGCCATGTACCTAAGGGGCCCCATAATATGCCTAACATTGGAGCTCCCAACTAACAGCGATCCCACCCTCTGTGACTGCCCAGATCTTGCAGGCCGAGAGGTTCCCTCTGAAACAGAAGAAGTGACTCCATCTGGCTGAGAGACAGTATCAGCCACAGATAGCACCTGCAACCTGATAGACTAACTGGAGAGGCCTTACGTTCGGCCCCCTGGGAAGTCTTTCTCCGCCTGCCACACCCCGAGGCGAACCACCATTCGACCACCTGGTCAACCTCAGAGCGAGCAGTAACTGGGCTGGTCACCAGTGCGGACGAGTAGGCGGACTCAGAAGTGTTGGACGTCCGTTGGATCCGCACGGCCGGCCCACAACACTGATGTCCGTCTGCTGCAGCTGCAAGCTGTGTAACCGAAGATATCACAGCCAGGACGTAAGAGCGAAGTATCACCAACTCGGCTCGCATCCGCACACAGCAAACGCAGTTCCTATCCATACTAAAGACCGTGAAAAACTATACTAAACAGACAAACAAGGACAATCGACGCGCTCTACGGAACTCTGTTGTAGACTCCAAGGAAAATGCAAGAATTGTGTGCAGTAAATTAGATTAATATGCAGTGATCCAAAACTGAACTACCAAAGCACTCAGATGAGACTAAATAATTCGCTCCTGATGAGGAACTTTTAATACGTCACAAAATCGGTTTACTTTCCGACGCAAACGAATACGCAAGAACTGTGCCTATGAAATATTAAATTAGCACGCAGAAACTCAAGGAACTAAACTACCAAAGCACACAAATGAAACTATACAATTCGCTCCTGGTTAGAAACTCGTGAAATGTCGCAAAATCGGTTCTTTCCCTGTGGCTGCTTGTGTCTCGGCCGGCTGCTGGTGAGTGACTTAAGGGATGGTTTCTGTTATACTAAATACACTAGGGTTCTAAAATGTGCCCAAGGATTCCTATAGGTCTAATAATTTATTTCGATGTAATAATTGTACTTTATTCTGGAGGGTACTATTAGGTCAGCTGCTAAGAAAGATTTTTTTCTTTTTTCATCGGCGTTCTGACTGGTTTGATGCGGCCCGACATGAATTCCTCTTCTATGCCAACCTCTTCATCTCAGTGTACAACTTGCAACCTACATCCTCAATTATTTGCTGGGTGTATTCCAATCTCTGACTTCCCCTACAGTTTTTGTCCTCTACAGCTCTCTAGTTCCAAGGAAATCATTCCTTGATGACTTAACAGATGTCCTATCATCCTGTCCCTTCTCCTTATCAGTGTTTTCCACGTATTCCTTTCCTCTCCAATTCTGCGCAGAACCTCCTCATTCCTTACCTTATCAGCCCACCTAATTTTCAACATTCGTCTGTAGCACCGCGTTTCAAATGCTTCGATTCTCTTCTGTTCCGGTTTTCCCACAGTTCATGTTGCACTGCCATACAGTGCTGTGCTCCGAACGTACATTCTAGGAAATTTCTTCCTCAATTTAAGGCCGATATTTGATACTAGTAGACTTCTCTTGTCCAGGAATGCCCTCTTTGCCAGTGCTATTCTGCTTTTGACGCCTACTTGCTCCGTCCGTCTTTGGTTATTTTGCTGCCTAGGTAGCAGGATTGCCTAACTTCATCTACTTCGTGACCATCAGTCCTGATATTAAGTTCCTCGCTGTTGTCATTTCTGTTACTTCTCATTATTTTCATCTTTCGTCGATTTACTCTCAGCCCGTATTCTGTACTCATTAGGCTGTTCATTACATTCAGCAGATCATATAATTTTACTGCACTTTCGCTCAGGATAGCAAGGTCATTAGCGAATCGTACCATCGATGTCCTTCACCTTGAATTTTAATCCCACTCCTGAGCCTTTCTTTTATTTCCATCATTGCTTCTTCAGTGACAGATTCAACAATACCGGTAGGGGCGAACAAAAAGGCTACATCCCTGTCTAACACCCTTTTTAATCCGAGCACTTCGTTCTTGGTCATTAAATCTTATTTCCTTTTCCACTTTCTGTATATTATTCTTGTCAGCAACTTGGATACATGAGCTGTTATTCTGCTTGTGCGATAATCAGCGCACTTGTCAGCTCCTGAAGTCTTCGGAATTGTGTGGATGATATTTTTCCGAAAGTCAGATGGTACGTCGGCAGACTCGTACATTCTACACACCACTGTGAATAGTCGCTTTGTTGCCTTTCCCTTTTAGAAATTCTGGTAGAATGTTATCTAGCCCTTCTGCCTTATTTGATCTTACGTATCATGCGGTGTTCAAATGAGCATGCATGGAAGGCACGATATAGGCCATACCGTCAGTAGGGTTTCTGAATTTTGGGCAATAAGTGATCGAATCACAGCGTTGAGAAGTGGACAACACGAATCGCACCTTTGCTCCATACGCGAGTGTAAGAGAAGGGGAAACCGCAACAATGATACAAATAAGACGGTGTAACAAGCTTTTTATGCTGCTCTATCCTTTGTTGGCAGACGTCTGGACATGAGGACGTTTGCGTCGGTGCCAGGGAGTAAGGCACCTTACGCTCCACTGAATGACGCAACTGCCTGGGTTACATTCCTGTTTAGCATCGCAAACCAGTTGCTTCGAGCGTATTCAGTATCAAAACCGGCTGGACAGCTGTCTAATTGACCAGGCTGCCTAGCCGATGACAGTGTTATATTACATTACGTAAGGCTGTGCGGAATTACTTAATGGTGCGTAATTTCTGCCTGGAAGTTCCCAAAGGTCACACCGCAGAGAGGTCGCTGCACTCTACCTTATAATGTTCAAACGAAAAACGAAAACAAGCAGAATTATGTAAAACGTTTACTGTTGGGTTCACGACTTTTGATGTATATTCCTGTCTACGAATACTGCTAAATAAAGTAATACTATATGGTATCAGCTCACTAAAGCAGAATATCTCGTAAAGTGTGTATTCATGCAATAGGTGCATCGACAACAAAGTTTGGTCGGATTGTAGAAGTGTCTTTAGAGCAGGTATAGCGAAGACTGCCATTGTATTATCTGTTGGTGTACCTAGATCAAGTTTTAGGTGTGCCTACAAAAAATATACAATTATCACAATATGTTGATGTGTGGCGATTTGCCTCTTCTACCACACTCAACCACCACGAGTAATTTATGAGACGACTTTCGTGGTGTACTGATTAGTTTGTGGTGCTGAAATTTTGGCTTCGATTGGAGAACACTTAACTTCATGTGGCCAGCATTTGATGAGATTGTAATTACAATAATTATTATAGTTATTACTATTATCATTTTTATCGAATTAATTAAACATAGCTGTACACACACTCATAGTAGTGTGGACAGGAAACGTGTTACTTTGTCGCCGACACGTCCACACTTATAACGCAAGATAAGTAGTGGTTGCTAATCTACAGAATCGTTCACCTGAGCTGAACTACCATCATGAAGTCCGATAAGCGCAGGATTTTCGTGAGAAAACGAAAATTTCCATTAGCCTACTGACCACCAAAATCAAATCCTTGCCTGGACGGTTGCAAGGGGTCAACATCTATCTTGGTGAGGTTAATGCTGAAAGTTGAAGTTTCAGTGTGTCCTGTGGTAGGGAGACCTTTATTGGCGTTGCCTAATTGAGGAAATTTCGCAACGGAAATTCTTAGAAATCAACGCTGAAGTAAAATATTTAGTTATTTACTAGCATTATTAAAAACAGCTATAGGCGGTACAGAAGGGCTGTACAAATTTCTAGTCCTGCATTTTTAGTTCTACAAATTTCTAGTCCTAATCTTTAGTTACCACTGCTAATAAGGAGATGTGGATTCTTATATGATACAGGTACTTACGATTTTATATCATTGAACGACACGTAGTTCAGGATATATGATGTCATAAAAACTGACATACGTGAAAAACTGCCTCATCGAGCATGACGTTTAAATTAATTACTTCGTTACTACTACTGGAAAAGAGCACAGGTAGTCCCAGTCTTCAAGAAGGGTCGTCGACCAGATACGCAAAACTATAGACCTATATCTCTGACATCGATCTGTTGTAGAGTTTTAGAACATGTTTTTTACTCGAGTATCATGTCGTTTTTGGAAACCCAGAATCTACTCTGTAGAAATCAACATGGATTCCGGAAACAGCGATCGTGTGAGATCCAACTCGCTTTATTTGTTCATGAGACCCAGAAAATATTAGATACAGGCTCCCAGGTAGATGCTATTTTCCTTGATTTCCGGAAGGCGTTCGATACAGTTCCGCACTGTCGCCTGATAAACAAAGTAAGAGCCTACGGAATATCAGAACAGCTGTGTGGCTGGATTGAAGAATTTTTAGCAAACAGAACACAGCATGTTGTTATCAATGGAGAGACGTCTACAGACGTTAAAGTAACCTCTGGCGTGCCACAGGGGAGTGTTATGGGACGATTACTTTTCACAATATATATAAATGACCTAGTAGATAGTGTCAGAAGTTCTATGCGGCTTTTCGCGGATGATGCTGTAGTATGCAGAGAAGTTGCAGCATTAGAAAATTGTAGCGAAATGCAGGAAGATCTGCAGCGGATAGGCACTTGGTGCAGGGAGTGGCCACTGACCCTTAACATAGACAAATGTAATGTATTGCGAATACACAGAAAGAAGGATCCTTTATTGTATGATTACATGATAACGGAACAAACACTGGTAACAGTTACTTCTGTAAAATATCTGGGAGTATGCGTGCGGAACGATTTGAAGTGGAATGATCATATAAAATTAATTGTTGTTAAGGCGGGAACCAGGTTGAGATTCATTGGGAGAGTCCTTAGAAAATGTAGTCCATCAACAAAGGAGGTGGCTTACAAAACACTCGTTCGACCTATACTTGAGTATTGCTCATCAGTGTGCGATCCGTACCAGATCGGGTTGACGGAAGAGATAGAGAAGATCCAAAGAAGAGCGGCGCGTTTCGTCACAGGGTTATTTGGTAACCGTGATAGCGTTACGGAGATGTTTAGCAAACTCAAGTGGCAGACTCTGCAAGAGAGGCGCTCTGCATCGCGGTGTAGCTTGCTCGCCAGGTTTCGAGAGGGTGCGTTTCTGGATGAGGTATCGAATATATTGCTTCCCCCTACTTATACCTCCCGAGAAGATCACGAATGTAAAATTAGAGAGATTCGAGCTTTCAGACAGTCGTTCTTCCCGCGAACCATATGCGACTGGAACAGAAAAGGGAGGTAATGACAGTGGCACGTAAAGTGCCCTCCGCCACACACCGTTGGGTGGCTTGCGGAGTATAAATGTAGATGTAGATGTAGATGTAGAACTCCATTCGCAACACATTTTGCAGACAGTATGCGCATAAGATGCTGAGTGTACCTATAAAATTATATCATTGTATAACACACAGTTCGGAAGATATGACGTCATAAATATTGCTCACAAGGCCAGACGTTGCGTGGCACGAGGCTGTAAATAAATACCAGGGCACCGCCAGGTTACTCCGCTAGTTTACACCATAAAAGAAAATGGTTCAAATGGCTCTAAGCACTGTGGGATTTAACATCTGAGGTCATCAGTCCCCTGGACCTTAGAACTACTTAAACCTAACTAACCTAAAGACATCACACACATCCATACCAGAGACAGGATTCGAACCTGCGACCGTAGCGGTCACGCGGTTCCAGACTGAAGCGCCTAGAACCGCTCGGCCACTGCGGCCGGCTCGGATTATGATAGCCTGGAGACTCGGCACGATCATTTTGGAAACTGCACGATTTGTCAGGTGTTCGAGGATTTCTGTGATGACTGTCTTCAACTCGTGGCGAAACCAAGGTGTAAGCACGTCCAGACATCGTGTGGTAGATCGGCCACCCCTCATTACAGATGTCGGATGTTGTAGGCTGGGCAGACTTGTAAAACAGGACAGGCGACGAACTGTGGCTGAACTAACATCAGACTTTAATCGTGGATAGGATACAGGTGCGTCTGAACATACAGTGCAACGAACACTCCTAACGAAAGGCCTCCGCAACCGACGACCCAAGCATGTGCCAATCTTAGCACCACGACATCGGCAACTGCGACTGAAATGGGCACGTGCCCATCGGCACTGCATGAAGAGTGGGAAAGTACTAAGCGATAAACATTTTTCCTTTCATCATTTTGTAGGGGTATCAGGGATGCAAAGACGAGTTAAAGTTTCATCCTCTTACAGGGGTATCGGGGATGCAAGGACGAGTTAAAGTAGTTGTGGACCAGCTTGCCTGATGATAAGATTCAACGTATTTATGACACCCTTCCAAAATGAATCAGTGCACCCATCTAGGCCAGAGGGGGTGCAAAGTCAAACTGATAATTTGTCTCATACTGCCAAGTTCTTTGTAAATTTGATTAGACTTTTTTAATCAATGAAATAACACCATATACCCTGTCAACCTGTGAAGTTTCATTTCGTTTTCTTCTTCACTTCTGAGTGCTTCACTTTCTTAGTCAGGCATTGTAGCTCTGTTGTAGTTAAATCTTACACTGCTTCCATAAAAACATTTAGTAGGATGAAACGTGTCATTTCTTGATTGCAGTTTTCAGTTTAATTATGACTGAAGTTTTTACTTAGTGTCTGATTTCTTTCAACTATCTATTCGCCCACAATATCACACAATTTTCCGTTTTGATGTAGATTGTTCAGCATTACTGATGAGTTCATTTACCTGCATAATGGACCGCGGTAGTGAACTGTTTATTGTAGGTAGCCATATAAACTAACATCGACTGGTCTCAACTAAATCAAGCATTTAACGCTCAAAGGAGAGAAGCAAATAATTGGTCTTTGGAAGAGAGTTGCCGCGCGGGGTTAGCCGAGCGGTCTAGGGCGCTGCAGTAATGGACTGTGCGTCTGACTCGGCGGAGGTTCGAGCCCTCCCTCGGGCATGGGTGTGTGTGTTTGTCCTTAGGATAATTTAGGTTAAGTGGTGTGTAAGCTTAGGGACTGATGACCTTTGCAGTTAAGTCCCATAAGATTTCACACACATTTGAACAATTTGAATTTTGAAGAGAGTTCTGTAGCACGTTATCGAACTGATTGCCTGGACCTGTTTTCTTCACAGCCGCCGCGGGCACACCGAGCGACTGGCCGCAACAAAACCCTAACAACCATGATCTACTTTCTCCAGCCATCGTATTCAGTCTCATAATTTCTTTAATGCGTGCTCTGCGCTTATACGAAGTGCTATACCCTCGAGCTGTATTGTTTTTTCGTCTTGCACACTTTTCCGCGTGGGACCCTCTATTTAGTTACAGCTAAGGGCGTGTCACTTTCACTTGGTAGTGTTCGTTGTGTGAACACAGACTACGCTTCCTACTGCTTCTTGGCCAATAGTTTATCGTAGCAGTGCACACAAGCTCACATCTCACACACGCACACACATATCTGTGGGAAAGTTAACAAACGGAACAGTCGTATACGGGGTAGCCAGAGACCTATCGCTACCACGGATAAAGACACACCAAAAGTTAATGTGTGCCTTAGGTTTACCAAGATTGTAGTTTATGTGCACTTCATTTTTGCAGAACAGACAATTATAGTGAACATTTACCTTGATACGCCATAGCAATTCCTAGGATCACACTGCAGGGAGAAGCCACTGCTGTCACTGTTGTTTTCCAACAGGGCGAGCACCTTCACATTTTGCTCTCATAGATATGGCGTACTGGCACCTAAATCGAAGATTTGACAACAGATGGATTGGTACAGCTTCAGCAAGACTGTGGCCGTCTCGTTCTTCTGATTCCAAGTGCTCTTGGATTTCTTCACTTGGGAGTACATAAAGTCAAGGGCGTACAAAATAATGGTAATGGATCTCCGTGATCTATGAGATCGAATCTGAGGTGCAGCGACGGCTATTTCACAAGATATGCTTCTGAAGGTTATCCAGGTCTGCTCTTCAACGGCGGAAACAATATTTCGAAATGGACGGTGGCTATGTTGAAGTGCGTTGAAAATGTATACATAGATTTCCGAAAAACATACATGCGTATTATGTAAACTGATCTATTATTGGTTAGAAATGCAGACAGACTTTATGATCACTCAATATTTACTTTACCATTAATTTTACTTACTTACTTTTCTTAATGTGCTTCAGTTTTTCGTGTTTGGTTTCTGTTTTTGAAACTATACCCACTGTTGCTAACATGTTTTCTAAGTCAGATGAACATCTTATGCGCAGTGACATAACAATTTTTGTGAGCAACTTCAATGAACTGATTCACCAAGCTTTATCTCAATTTTAATGTTTTTTTAAAAATATGTTTGAAGCAAGTGAGATATTTTAGTCGAAGCAGGTGGGCTGTCATAAGTGGCTGTATTTATTACCAAAGCTAACGTTATTCTTTAATAGTAAAGCTGACGTTATTCTTTAATAGCAAAGCTGGCGTTATTCTTTAATTAATTTGACTGAAGTTACGTAATTCATAGTTAAACTTTTTCTTGACAACAATAAAATTTTACAAAGTTTCACATTTATGGTTTTTGTGATGGATTATAATCAGTAATGCAATATTGCTGGCAAAAATTAATTATATTCTGAATGAAATTATTTTACAAACGGTCGAATGGGACTTACTTTTTACAATAATCTTACAACTAGCATTGCGCAAACATATCTTCAGTAGTCCTGAGTGTCTCAAAAAAACAATTCAATAATATTAGTTCCTCTTATGATAATAGTTAGCTGATGTCTCAGTACATCCGTTTACGATCTCTTGTAAATCATAGCTGGTGGTTGGCAGGCACACCGCTCCTCTCAACCTCTCGCTTCAGACCTGTTACCGACTCGCTTCACTTCTCGCTTACTACTGACTTCCTACGAACGGCCGGCCGAAGTGGCCGTGCGGTTAGAGGCGCTGGAGTCTGGAACCGCAAGACCGCTACGGTCGCAGGTTCGAATCCTGCCTCGGGCATGGATGTTTGTGATGTCCTTAGGTTAGTTAGGTTTAACTAGTTCTAAGTTCTAGGGGACTAATGACCTCAGCAGTTGAGTCCCATAGTGCTCAGAGCCATTTGAACCATTTTTGAACCTACGAACGCTAAAGTGGGGTCTCTCCTGCCAACAATGCTTTCTGGTGCAGACAATCCCTGCTACCATTACAAAATGTATCAATGCGCGGTCTTTCCCTCTCTTTTCTTAAAATGTATCCATACGCGGTCTCTACCGCCCTTTTTAAAATTATATCAATGTGCGATTTCTCTTGCCAACAATACTTTGGTGCAGACATTCCCTGCTACCACAATTATTTCCAATATGACAAATATTAATTATTCCTACTTAATCCTATTAATAAAATATAAACATCTTTCATAAATTGTGGTTTGACAATAGACAATTGAAATATACACATCTTACAACTGTAACGCTTCCAATTTCAAAGAAGCAGGTACTGACAGGTTTGCGTATTACCCGACTATCAGTTTAATAAGTCATTGTTGCAAAATACTAACAAAAATTCCTTACAGAAGAATGCAAAAACTGGTAAAAGCCGATCTCAGGGACGATCAGTTTGGATTTAGAGAAATGTAGGAACACGTGAGGCAATATTGACCCTACGATTTTTCTTAGGAGATACGTTAAGGAAAGGCAGATCTACGTTTACTGCATTTTTAGACTTAGAGAAAGCTTTTGAGAATGTTGGCTGGAATACTCTTCTTTAAATTCTGAAGGTAGCAGTAGCAAAATGCAAGCAGTGAAAAACTATTTGCAACCAGAATTGTAACCAGTCCTCTCTGTTGTTCAGTCTGTATACTGAGCAAGCAGTAAAGGAAATCAGTGAAATATTTGGAGTAGGAATTAAAATTCAGGGAGAAGAAATAAAAACCTTGAGGTCTGCTGACGACGTTGACAGCAAAGGACTTGGAAGAGTAGTTGAACAGAATGAACAGTGTCTTAAAAGGAGGAGATAAGATGAATGTAAACAAAAGCAAAACAACAGTAATGGAATGTAATCGACTTAAATTAGTTGATGTTTACGGAATTAGAGTAGGAAACGAAACTCTTAAATTAGTGGATGGGTTTTGTTATCTGAGCAGCATTAACTGATGAATGCCGAAGTAGAGAGGACATAAAATGTAGACTGGCAATGGCAGGAAAAGCATTTCTGAAGAAGACAAATTTGTTATAATCGAATACATATTTAACCAGTTTCTTGTGTTAGCCTTTTTCACAGCAGCTGGATATAAATTGCAATTGTTCAAAAGAAAAATGCCTTTTGCATGCTGGACATTAAATTTTTTATTTGTCTTGTGCGACCAGACGCTTTTCTCCTTAGTAACGATGCATCTTCAGTGGGTGTCCTGAAATATTACACGATTTTTTTTTTTTGTTAGCACGTATAGGCTATCGTTTGCACATACAGGATGTTTCCGTAAGAGCGTGCAAAAAATGTTACAGGGTGTAGAGAATGCTCCACTAAACAATTTGAGTTAAGGAACCGGGGGGCTCGGAGAAGCCAGCTTAAGGAAATGTGGAAGTAAAGTTGTCTACAGCTTTGCCTATCATTAATGTTTTCCAACTTATTTACAACTAACTCGCGTACAAGTTTGTCAGGGTGCGTCAGAATGTAGTTCGCCGATATCATGCTTGCACTGAGGTTGATGGCCTGCAGCAGTAGCTTCCTCTGGCTTGTCACAGAAATCCCCAGGAAAAAATCAATCTGCGTATAATACTAACTTCGATATAGCCACACAACAGATCTTGCTCTACCAGAGCACTGCTAGAAAAGACACCTGAAGCTACGACCTGCCGACGTGAATGTGGCTGCGTGAAATCGGCCTGACTGTTGCTTTCCAGGGTAAGTGGAGATTAACAGAAGCAACGTATTTTAGACAGATGGCCAAATAAAATTTCTTTTCTCTAAAGAATAGGTCCTTATAGCTTCGTATAGCTTCATACTCACTGTACATGCACTTCGGACGAATAAAAAAACAAATACTACTATTTGGAAAAAATAACAGTGTGTCCGGAGACAGCGACTGTCCCTCCTGTTCATACATTTAGTATTTTCATTGACACAATTCCATAAAAGTTTTACACTGTTAGCTGGTATTGTCCACCATTGACCGTCGTCAGCAGCATCAGGATTCGCCCTAGGCAAAAATATTGAACCAGGTAATAATGAAAAACTTTTATGTGGCTGCGTTAATGAAGATATTAAATATACAAACAAATGCCACTATGACGTCGAGAGTGGAGGCGTGGATTGGAGGGGGAGAGAGAGCAAGAGATGACATCGTCCCCTTTATAATTCTCATAAATTAATAGAAATGATTGTCTGTGTGATTCTACAAAACTATAGATTTAACCTTTTCTGACAGATTTAACCTATTCTGACATTACCTTGCCGAGTGTGATCCTAAATACTTTAGTTGTCACAGTTGCTATGTATATGTTTTTTGCTTTCTCGGTAAATATACATAAAGCACCCCCATGAACGCACGTCTTCCAATATCCCATCCGCCTCAAAGACAATAATAAGTAACACCTTAGATCTCAGCCTGGAATTGAGAAATTGTTATTTGTTTTGATTAAAAATTCATAATAAGATGTTAATTAATTTTGTAAAGGTAACTACTGTCATGGTTCAAAAGAGATAATAAGTGTGGATATAATTCTATTTGTGATTTACTTCCATTACATTCCTACACCTGACACTGGAATATAATGTACTGATTGCTCCACTTGAGAACAAGACTTTTAATTTTTCAAGGTGGTATTTGTCTTTATAAAATCTCTCTGATGAGCACTTGTAATGAGTGAGTGTCTCTCTCTATATGTTTCCCACACCACTTTCTCTTTGTATGTATGAGTGACTGTGTGTGCTCTGTTGCGTTGAATACCCACACCGTTGGTTTGATACAGGGCGACGTGTGAAACTGCTTTCACACTACACGCTTCCGTTGTTGTAGCGATCTACTCCAGCTGCTGCAGACGCTCTATTGAAGCTGAAAGGCCGGCCGCTGTGACCGAGCGGTTCTAGGCGCTTCAGTCTGGAACCGCGCAACCGCTACGGTCGCAGGTTCGAATCCTGGCTCGGGCATGGATGTATGTGATGTCCTTTGGTTAGTTAGGTTTAAATAGTTCTAAGTTCTAGAGGACTGATGACCTCAGATGTTAAGTCCCATAGTGCTCAGAGCCATTTGAACCATTTTGAAGCTGAAAGTGTTAATTAAAGTTGCGGAGAAATGTTCGTCTGGGCTCTGTTGCATAGCAATCAGATTTGCTTTCAGTTCTTAGACATGTCCAACATTGATGGATTTAAATGATCCGTGAAATTACTCCTTTTCCGAAGAAAGCATCTAACTATTTAATTATAACTGAACGCTCCTGTCGGAAATGTTCTCGAGCCGGTATTCATTAACAGATCATAATTATGTATACGTCAATTGTGGAATAAACACGTACCTTCTTGAAATGAACAATCTTTTATTGACTTTTGTGTCAATGAAGTTCTTCTCGTAACATGCATTATCTGTTCACTGGTTTATATGCAGATATATAATACAATTTTCTTCAAACTCTCGCAGTGACGTCGATTTCTACTTCACAAGAATGAAAACTCCTAACGAATTACTCCTTAACAAGAACAAAGACTTCCTACACTAAGAATAATTATCTGAGCGCTAACCACCACAGAGTAATAAAGAATATCTTTGTCTCTCTCTCTCTCTCTCTCTCTCGCACCGAAACGTCAAGTCACGCTGCTTTCTCTCGTATTGCATGATACATCATATATGCCCCTCTTATGGACGAACGTTTTTGGGCAAAAACAAACACGAGCGTTCACACAACACTATGTTGATGATTGTTCATGACGCTGTATACCATTAACGATAGCAATATCTGTAGTAACATTTTGTTATTAATCCATGTACCATCAATTGAAAATTGAACCTAAATTTACATTGGGGTGCATATACTATAATGAAGCATAATACCGTGCTAACAAATCTGTGCTGCTTGAAAAGTATTGAAATGCAACTTATATGCATAGCTCATTTAGCTTGTTTTAATTCGTTTGTCGAGGATGGCATGAGATGTGATCAGAATCTTTTTTCATCGTTACTCGAAGATTCTGTCACGCGCCTTTGGATGTCTCAAACTTGCAATCTAGCCATTCAGCCAAGCCCCACAACGGGAAACGAAGGAAAACCTCGTTGTAGGTTCAGCATCCTCGTATTTCTCATTTGCAAAAAAATTAATTGAATACCAATGGATAATAGAGTATTTACAATATGAAAATTTTTTTTAAATGAATTTAAACACTTTTCACAAAAAAACTTAATTTGTGCAGAAGCCTTCCTGTTTCAGTTAAATCCACATGGAATAGAACAGAGGTAATGAAAACAGTTCCCAGTTCAGAAAATGGGTTTAAATTGGATCTGAGGCGAAGTACTCAGTTGATGGAATGCAGTAGAACTACTACCCAGCCCCTGGTTCATTACAGAACTCCCAACACAGGAGGATGTCTTCAAAAGCCAACACACAACTTGCAAATGTTAATTGTGATACATCTTTATTCTCTGCTGAGGTGGTGCAAAAAGCAAGCAGCCAGACCATGTGTAGCATGAAATAAACTGCAGTATGGGTGTCCTCTAGGGCAAGAAAGCTACCAAAGAGAAGCAACGATTTTTTATGGTTAGCTCCAGGGAATCTGCATCACCAGCGCCTGGATCCAGCACCAACAAGGAGTTAGCAGCATGTGTGAGTAAGCCAATTCCAAGTAACAGAAGACTTCACAAGGCAAGTTCACAAACTGATGTACAATTGCAGAACAATTTAGACCTACCATCATGTAACGATAAATCCCTTTTATTCATGCATATAAATATCATGTCTTTAAGAAATAAAATTGTTGATTTGAGTATTCTCTTAGGAAAGAACAAAATCACCATACTATGTAAAATGAATATTGGCTAAGTGAAGGTCAGTTGGATTTGTATGTACCACCGGGCTTTGATTTAGTTACAGGATTCTGTAAAAAAAACACAACAGCGTGGTGGAGTTTCAATTTATATTAGTAGTGATCTAGATTTGCAATATAGTGTCTTTAACATTGCTGAATACTGTACAGAGAATGTGCTTGAAGCTGCTGCAATGCTACTTCCAACACTGAAACTCATGATAGTGTCAGTATACCATACCCCAGAGAGTGACATTGAATTATTTACACAGGTCTTAGAAAAAATGATCTTACACGATGAAAAGTTAAGCAAATATAGAATATTAATACTTGGAGGTATAAACATTGATATAAGGCTAAAGACATCAAAGCAGCTTTATCTACAGAATATGTTAAGATCACATGATCTATATTGCATTAATAACAATCCAACAAGGCAGTTATCCTGTCTTGATAATGTTATCACCAATGTTGAAAAAAATGTGTATGAGCTAGGGTTGTTCAGTACTTATTTTCTTTCAGACCATGAGGAGATATGGTTAAAATTAAAAATCAATAAACCTATATCTAACTGCCCCAAAGCAAAGCATATCAGGCTACTGTATGATCAAAATATTGACAACTACAGGACACAGTTGCAGATGGTTAGATGGAATGACATCCTACTTAATAGTGAAAGTGTCGAGGATGCATTTACAGTTTTTATCAATATACTCGCAGGCCGACCTGTTGTCCAAAAGTCCTGAAAAGAAATATGGCAACAACCAGAAAACATGACTACACCCAAGTAGTTCACACCCACTCTACAGAAGCTTAGATCATTGGTTACGATTTATTATGATAAATATAAAAATCATGATGCAGACAAAGCTAGTTATATTAAGTTAAAGAGTTAATACAGATCAGAAATCAGGTTAGCAAAGTGTGAGGCAAATGACAATTACAGTAATAATTCTGACAACAAATGTAAAGCTGCATGGAATGTTGTAAAGACTGAACTGGTGAGAAGTACGAACTGTAAAAGTGATGACTGTAATGTGAATATCACACCAGATGAATTCAGTGCCTATTTCGTTAACGCTTGTGACATAAGTTCCTCTGCTGCAGCCGAGTCAAATAATAAACGTCAACAGGACCTAAAGGAAGCTGTATCTTTCCTACAACATTCGAAACACATGTCTGCTACATGTGAATGGAAAGAGGTCCAGTTAAGTGATATCATGAGATGAATTGCAAAATTAAGAAGTTCAAGAGCAGAAGACATTTATGGTCTTTCTAATTTTGTAATTTAAAAATAGGAGATATTATAGCATTTCCACTCTGTGTACTTGTAAATTGGGTGTTTACTAGTGCTTGTTTAAAAATGACAGTGATCACACCACTATACAAAAAAAAAAAAGACGTCATGTCCAAGTAATTATCGACCAATTTCTCTTTTACCCATTCTACCGAAAGTAATAGAGCAATGCATGCAACTCCAAATCCATAAGCATCTATCTGCAATAACCTCCGTAGTGGTTCTCAATATGGATTCAGACCTATGTTATCAACTGTAAAGGCATAGGAAAATATTATTTCTTTCACTTTGTCTGCATTCGAATCCAAACTTTCTGTAAATGCCTCACTTTTAGATCTAAGTAAAGCTTTCGATTCTGTCAACCACAGAATTCTATTAAATAAGCTCTGCTCATATGGTTTTGAAGGCAAAGTACTATCTCTGATTACGTTCTTATCTGAGTGAGAGAAAACAAATAATACATTTTAACAAAAACAAATCAAACACACTGGGTGTAACAGGAGGTGTAACACTAGGTGTGCCACAAGGGTCTGTGCTTGGGCCCTTGCTTTTCGTAATTTATGTAAATGATTTGTCCAATATGATGCCTTGTAAGTCCATACTATATGCAGACGACACCACCTTTCTTACAATAGATAGGGCCTTGGACATACTCAAGCACAAAAGTGCAGAACAACTCAGAATATCCAGTGTATGGTTCAGAGCAAATGAATTACAAATTAACACTCTAAAACTGTAAACATTCTATTCAGCCTATGTAACAATAACTGTAGTTCCTCAGTTAAGCTTCTTGGGATTCATCTGGACCCAAAATTAACCTGGGAAACTCACACCAATTATGTATACAAAAAGTTATCCCTAGTCACCTATCTGCTAACTAAGCTCAGGACTTGTGTGACAGACGAGCTACTGCTAAATGCCTATTATGCCGTTTTTCATAGCTACCTCACGTATGCAGTGCTGTTATGGGCAACGCCTCTGGGGCAAAAAGAATTTTTCTTTGGCAGAAAAAGGCCATTAGGTGTATTGCTGTAGTGAGAAACCATGTATCATGTAGAGACTATTTCAAAGAGTTAAAAATACTGACACTTACATAACTGTTTATTCTCAGTTGTTTAGTGCACATAAAGGAAAACCAAGAAAGCTATAAACTGTGCGAGTCTGTACGTAGCCATGACACACACCAAAGGCAGATGATGGACATCCCAGTTACTAGGCTTTAAAAAACCAAAAACAGTTACACATAGACAGGGATACAATTATTTAACATGCTACCACCTACAGCACACAGTGTATCACTAAATGTCTTGAAAAATATTACAAAAAGGTTGCTTGGACAAAAATCATTCTACACAATAGAAGAATTTAAAGTACATAATAAAAATGATCTAATCTATTAAAACTGCTGTATGACATGACCACCATATTACATGAGCACTTCTGAAAATGTTATTGTATCATGTGGTTCTGCTTTATTTACATAACGTATTTTTACTCAATAGTTAACTGCTGTATGACGTGACCACCCTATTACATAAGTTCTTCTGAAAGTGTTATTGTATCATGCTGTTGTGCTTTATTTACATAATGCATTTTCTCCAAAGGTTAACATGTATTAAGCCTGTCTCATTTATATTTGTCAAAATGTTTTTCTTAGCATGTGTATTGTGTTACAAATACAGTATCTCCTTTTATCATTCTGCATGACACATTTATGTTTAATGACTACTAAACATGTGCAGTATAAAACATATTTACTCATTCAGAACGTAAAAATGTATGACTTATTTTGTAATTATGTAATGTATGTAAAATGATGACATCAATGTCATGAAAAATTGATAAAGATGGATCAATAAATCAATGAAACACAACACTGTTAATCTTCTGTGTCTTGAGGTGAATAGTCGACGCATTGGGTTACGTCCATCCATGATTCCCTTCTATTTTTCATCTCCAGGTAACTGATTTGAATTCTATTCCCATTTCATCATATCCTCGTGGGTATTATTTTTTCAGCATGAAAATAAGAGTCAGTGTAAGTTCCGTGAAAAAGGTGTTTGATCTGTGCTGAGATGAAATAGAATCTAATCTAAAGTCCTTTCTAATTCCCTGTCCTGAGTTCTAAATATTCGGAAGTTGTAAGATGTTCTTGATTCTTATCAATAGCCGTATGATGCACTATACACTAAACCAACAGGTGGTGCCGTCACAACTTATGCTCGTCATCTTTCAGATGTACCTTAACACTTGTTGATGTGCTTGTAACTGCTCAGCATTAGCTTAGTTGGTAACTTCGCGAGTAACAATTTAGATGACAAAATTTACATGCACACGTATGTTACAACAGTAATACAATTACAAAGAAAACGTCCATTACAAAAGATTGAAACAAAGTATAAGTGGGTTTTTAGCTGAGAATGGGTTACCCCTTCCAAACAGCATGACTTCAGCTCAGTGAGTTAAAAAAAAAGACACACACATACACTTTCATTGTCAAATTTTACATAAGCAAAAAATATCATGCCATAGACCAGATTCATTTGAATCACTAACCCATGGTCATTATGCACTGTGTGACCTGACTGAAGTTATTATTAATTAGGTAATTAAAAATTAAAGAAATCAGTCATACTATAGATAATTCTCTGCTTTCTGGGAAGAAAAATTATATCTACATTGAAAAACAAATACATAATGTCTGCATACAACTTGAACATTATGCCTGAAAAGAAAAACTAACTACTAAATTGCAAAAACAAGCAAAATATCCTAAGTATGGTTCACAGTTTCAATGTAAAATTGTCTAATCAATGTTATTTGATATGAATAGTGTCTTCAGTCTTCAGAATTTTCAGTCATCGTGAAATTCCTTCAACAAGTGATGAGGATACATTCCTTTCACCTTTTCATTCTTCACACCCTTCAAAACATAGGCCCCTGGAAGATGTATTTTTGTAATCACAAATGGTCCTAGATACAGTAATTGCCTTTTTTTGTTCCTCCTGTGTATAAGTGAAGCCTTAGGATGAGTTTTTACTAAAACTTGGTCTTTCACTTTATATGTTTTTATTTTTCCTCATCGATTGTCAAAATAGATTTTTCTTCTCTTCGCCTTGTTCATTATATTAAGTAAAGCTTGGTATACTTTATTTTGTAGAGACATTCTGTCAATTGCTACTTTAGGGATTAATCGAATCCAGTCATTCTGCTCCTGTTTCCCAAACATCAGTTCGTACAGAGTGCACTCTGTCGTATTGTGTGTCATACTGTTCACAATTTCTTGAAAATCGTCAAGATAATAGATCCATTTGGTTTGCAATATGTTCTCATAAACTGGTTTAATTCACGAAAGATTCATCCACAGGATTTTCAGAAGGGTGGTACAATGATCTTAGAATTTGTTTTATACTACAGCTGCTTAGTGTTTGCCTCCAACGAAATCCAGTGAACGTTGACAAATTGTCAGAAAGAATAGCCTCTGGTTTGCCTACATTGACTATATAATCTTTGACCAGTTTCTTAGCTGTGGATTCATCAGTAGCTGATTTTGACATATTTAGTGAATAGATAGAGAAAAGCCACAATATACTTTCATCCTCCTCTTGATGATGGTAGACGACCACAGATGTCGACTGAATCGATCAACAGTGGTTTAGTAGAGATAATAGGATGTAGGAAATCCATCACGCAAAAATTTCTTGGTTTGGCTAGCTGACAAATTTTACATTTCCTTAACTGTCAGTGTACTTTCCTGCGAATATTTGGGAAGTTGCAATATGCTTGAATCTTTTGAGCACATTTTAATACTCAAAAATGTCCCCAAGTGATGTGCAAAAATTAAGTCATCCTCATTCTTCTCGGGAATACACACTCTCCAATTATCTGAGTCAGTGTGCCCTCTGAAAAATAAGACATTGTCCTCAGCTTTGTACAGTCGCTTCAGATCATCGTTTCCAGGTTTTCCTAAACCTTCTTTTATTGAAAGCCAACGAGGATCTTCATTCTGTAGTTTCCCCACGTGTTTACACATTCTTAGAAAATGTTTTCTATATTTTTTATTAGTTATCAACAGAATTTTGAAGTCGGACAGATTGTCCATGATGTTAATTGTTGACACATCATCATCTGGCATTCTTGACAGTACATCGGCGATGAAATTATCCTGTCCGCTTATGTATTTAATTTTAAATTGAAACTCTTGGAGTGAGAGAATCCATCTTGCTAATCTTGGATGTAACAACTTACACGTTTGCAACAAACTTAAGGCTTTGTGGTCACAGTATACTGTTGTCTTTGCTCTGTATAAGTAATGGTGAAATTTTTTCAATGACCAGACTAGCAATGCTTCCTTTTCGGTACTTGTATACGCTCGTTCACAAGCAGTTAAGAGTCGCTAGCGAAAGCTATGGGACAGAAAGTTGTTTTTCCATCTGTTATTTTTACTTGGAAGAGGCAGGAACCAATTCCAATTTCCAAAGCATCCGCCATTAAACCACATTCTTGGCTCATATCTGGATGACATAATATTTGTGAATTAACTAAGGCATGTTTTATTGCTTCAAATACATGCTGGAATTGTTTCGTCCACATCCAGGGAGTATTTTTTCGCAACAAGCTGTGCAACGGTTCACATTAATAGAGTGGTCATAAATGCAGCGCCTGAAAAAAAGAAGCAACTCGGATAAATCCCTTTAATTGCTTTTTAGTTGTTGGAACTGCAAAGCTTTTGATTGCCTTTAATTTCTGGGAGTCCAGTAATATTCCTTTTTCATTTATTTCATTTATAAGACCTAGAAATTTAATTTTATCCAGAGCAAAATGGGACTTCTGCAGATTTGCGGTTATGTCTGCTTCATTGAAACATTACAACACTCCCCTATTAAATCGACGTGTTCCTTCCATGTGGTCGTAGCAATGAGCATGTCGTCCACAAACTTAAACTACTTCGAAGTGCAGAATGTCACATACTGAGATCTATAATCTTTTAGTTGTGTAAAAATATTGAACTTCTAACTGAATGCAATCAAAAGATAGTGATGTATGTCACAGATTTTGATACTCACAAACTCACTCATTAAAACCTATAGGGTAATTCCCATTGACGAATCATGAAATTTCGCTAGAAGAATGGTTTCACATTACACGCAAAGGAAATAAATCGGAAAATTTCAGAATATTTCTTTTGTCATTTGTTAGCCAACTTCAAACTTGAAATTAAAACATTCTCAAAAGTTTTGGAATCTGTGGGACCAACATCTTGCCATTATCAGTGTCTACAACAGGCAAAAATCGTCTATATCCTCAATTCCCGGAACGGATGAACTGTCTGTATACATAATTAAGTGTGCACGAAACCCTCAGTGCGCATTACTCCTCGCACCTGGAAAACTTTTTCGAAAACATTTGAACAACATCTATGCCCCCTGACTACCTCTGCCTGAATCCGAAAAGTTGCGCTTCCTCGTCCAAGAAAAAGCCTTAGGACAGCCAGTGAATGCCGACGGAGTCTGTTCCAATCCAGAGAAAATTAGAGCAGTCAGTGATTTTCCTACTAATTAGCACATTCGTGATGTGACATGTTTTCTCAGAATGTACTGGTACTACCAGCGCTTCATAAAGAACTTCTGTACCAACGCATATCCCTCGTAAGAAATATTGCACAGTGTCGCAAAATTATCCTGGATCAAGGTGCAAGAAATATCTTTCCTTGTCCTTAAGGAAGCACTAACATCTTCTCCATTGCTATTGTTGTATGACAAGAATGTCAAAACAGAAGTTCACACCAGCACTAGCGGTTATGGGATAGGTGCTGAGACGATGATAGCTTGTGCTTCCATAATACTACGCAACTCCAAGAGGAACCACTCTATAATTGACAAAGACTGCATTGCAGTTGTTTGAGCCACCAACAGCTTCCGGCCATATTTATTTGGCAAACCATTCACCAATGTGACGGGCCACCGTTCTCTATGCTAGCTAGCCTGACTAGTCTGAAGCATCAGTTGAGTCAGCTGGCGTGGTTGGCATTGAGGCTTCAGGAATACTATGTCACAGTCGTACAAAAATGGACGCAAACACAAGGACGCTGATTCCTTTTCTGTGAATTGTCTGGTGGAACACAACACCATGGATAAAATGCCAGTCGTCGCTGCATTAAATGACATTGCGGCTGAACAGAGAGAGGATCTAGTATGGTTGAAAACCAAAGAAGCCTTAATGAGTGAGGAAACGACTAAAGGAGAATTCCAATTACGTTGAAAAAGAGGAACTATGATCTGATGGGGTGGATATGGTTGCTCGTCATCCCAGATCACCTACAGCCAAATATCCTGAAGTTTTTCCACGTCTTTCCAACGTCTGCTAACCTGGGATTCGTGAAAACTCCGGCCAGAACTGGACTCAAGTATCTCTGGACAGGTCTCTACCGATCCATTAGGCACTGTGTCAGCCGCTATAATGAATCCCAACGATGGAGGCTGGTGCCGCAGTTACCTCTGTGGTGTCTGGTACCAATCCCGCCTGCAGCAGCCCTATTCCACTGAATTGGAGCTGATCTCTTTGAGAGGTTCCCGAATCTAACAAATGGGAATCGATGGATTATAGTCTGCACGGCATATCTTGCTGAACTGTCACTAAAGCTGTGCCGACTAGTGAAGCATCGGAAGTCGTAGGGTTCATTGTAGAAGACATCATTTCGAAGTGCGAGAGATCCAGCGTGATTATATCTGTTTCGGAAGAAGTTTTCCAATCGAGTTAGTGTCAAAGGTAATTTCACGTCGTGACATCACCTATAGGATAACAGCTGCCTACCAACAACCAACGAATGGTCTCATTGAATGCTTTGACAACATGTTGGCTAATATGTTCTCGATGTATGTTAATGCCATATAGAGTGACTGGGATACAATACTGTCCATCGTGACAAGTGCTTACAGCACAGCAAAGTAAGATACAATAGGCTTGACACCATTATTTCTGACCCACTGTCGCTAAGCTAAAACGGCAATGGATGCACTGTTTCCATTTCAACTGGACTGTACTTAGGATGACTACATGAAACACCTCATCACCAGGATCGACCGAGCAAGACAGCTGGCTTGCATATGGACCTTGGACACCAAGGAGAAAGATCGAGAACCTGGAACCTTGAATTGATCTTAATCTGGATGGTCGGGCGCACATTTGAACAAACGCCCACCAAAATACCACAGCGCAAAGCACCGGCCGGAAAATATGGCCCACAGGACTTGGTACAGACTTTTTACATCTGTGGCCCACATCGTACCCTTCTACACTTGTCAGACGTCATTTACGACATCGAGGATTATGACCCTTTATCAAGAAGACAAAAGCGTAGAGACTTCGTTCATGTCCTCTCTATGAAGCCCTACTAACAATAAGAGCTTCTCGTTCAGGGGAGCTGAAGATCTACTAGACTATCGCTAAGCATTGGGGGGAGGAGCTACCTTCAATGCTCGTCACAGTGAAGAGGACGAAACAACACGACTAGAACGAGAGGATCCGCAAGTGCTACCGTACAGAGGGCCATTGACAAGATTTAGATTCAGGGTCCTACACAATTGAGGTGTTGAGATCAAAAATGGGATATGTTACTCAATTGATGTTCTGAGATCTATTGAAAAAACTGTATAATTCTGGATAGTGGTATTCATAAACCTTATAGTTAGTCCTACAGACTCATGAGGAAGAATGCAGTGTTATACCAACAATCTGTAATTACAGGATGAAGGCAACTAATAGGAAATGGTAATAGAAAATGACTGACATACCTCCTTTTTGAGTTAAACACGTCATTGTACTGAAATACTGTGTAATGAAACAAAATACCACATCTACAAGCAAAACATCCTCCCCCCATGAACCATGGGCCTTGCCGTTGGTGGGGAGGCTTGCGTGCCTCAACGATACAGATAGCTGTACCGTAGGTGCAACCACAACGGAGGGGTATCTGTTGAGAGGCCAGAAACGTGTGGTTCCTGAAGAGGGGCAGCAGCCTTTTCAGTAGTTGCAGGGGCAACAGTCTGGATGATTGACTGATCTGGCCTTGTAACACTAACCAAAACGGCCTTGCTGTTGTGGTACTGCGAACGGCTGAAAGCAAGGGGAAACTACAGCCGTAATTTTTCTCGAGGGCATGCCGCTTTACTGTATGGTTAAATGATGATGGCGTCCTCTTGGGTAAAATATTCCGGAGGTAAAATAGTCCCCCATTCGGATCTCCAGGCGGGGACTACTCAGGAGGACGTCGTTATCAGGAGAAAGAAAACTGGCATTCTATGGATCGGAGTGTGGAATGTCAGATCCCTTAATCGGGCAGGTAGGTTAGAAAATTTAAAAAGGGAAATGGATAGGTGAAAGTTAGATATAGTGGGAATTAGTGAAGTTCGGTGGCAGGAGGAACAAGACTTCTGGTCAGATGAATACAGGGTTATAAATACAAAATCAAATAGGGGTAATGCAGGAGTAGGTTTAATAATGAATAAAAAATAGGAGTGCGGGTAAGCTACTACAAACAGCATAGTGAACGTATTATAGTGGCCAAGATAGACACGAAGCCCATGCCTACTACAGTAGTGCAAGTTAATACGCCAACTAGCTCTGCAGATGACGAAGAAATTGAAGAAATGTATGATGAGATAAAAGAAATTATCCAGGTAGTGAAGGGAGACGAAAATTTAATAGTCATGGGTGACTGGAATTCGACAGTAGGAAAAGGGAGAGAAGGAAACATAGTAGGTGAATATGGATTGGGGCTAAGAAATGAAAGAGGAAGCAGTCTGGTAGAATTTTGCACAGAGCATAACTTAATCATAGCTAACACCTGGTTCAAGTATCATAAAAAAAGGTTGTATACATGGAAGAATCCTGGAGATACTAAAAGGTATCAGATAGATTATATAATGGTAAGACAGAGATTTAGGAACCAGGTTTTAAATTGTAGGACATTTCCAGGAGCAGATGTGGACTCGGACCACAATCTATTGGTTATGAACTGTAGATTAAAACTGAAGAAACTGCAAAAAGGTGGGAATTTAAGGAGATGGGACCTGGATAAACTGACTAAACCAGAGGTTGTACAGAGTTTCAGGGACAGCATAAGGGAACAATTGACAGGAATGGGGGAAAGAAATATAGTAGAACAAGAATGGATAGCTCTGAGGGATGAAGTAGTGAAGGCAGCAGAGGATCAAGTAGGTAAAAGGACGAGGGCTAGTAGAAATCCTTGGGTAACAGAAGAAATATGGAATTTAATTGATGAAAGGAGAAAATATAAAAATGCAGCAAATGAAGCAGGCAAAAAGGAATACAAACGTCTCAAAAATGAGATCGACAGGAAGTGCAAAATGGCTAAGCAGGCATGGCTAGAGGACAAATGTAAGGATGTAGACGCTTATCTCACTAGGGGTAAGATAGATACTGCCTACAGGAAAATTAAAGAGACCTTTGGAGAAAAGAGAGCCACTTGTATGGATATCAAGAGCTCAGATGGAAACCAAGTTCTAAGCAAAGAGGGGAAAGCAGAAAGGTGGAAGGAGTATATAGAGGGTCTATACAAGGGCGATGTACTTGAGGACAATATTATGGAAATGGAAGAGGATTAAAATGGAAATGAAATGGGAGATACAATACTGCGTGAAGAGTTTGACAGAGCACTGAAAGGCCAGAGTCGAAACAAGGCCCCGGGAGTAGACAACATTCCATTAGAGCTACTGACGGCCTTGGGAGAGCCAGTCATGACAAAACTCTACCATCTGGTGAGCAAGATGTATGAGACAGGCGAAATACCCTCAGACTTCAAGAAGAATATAATAATTCCATTCCCAAAGAAAGCAGGTGTTGACAGATGTGAAAATTACCGAACTATCAGTTTAATAAGTCACAGCTGCAAAATACTAACGCGAATTATTTACAGACGAATGGAAAAACTGGTAGAAGCGGACCTCGGGGAAGATCAGTTTGGATTCCGTAGAAATGTTGGAACACGTGAGGCAATACTGACCTTACGACTTATCTTAGAAGAAAGATTAAGGAAAGGCAAATCTACGTTTCTAGCATTTGTAGACTTAGAGAAAGCTTTTGACGATGTTGACTGGAATACTCTCTTTCAAATTCTAAAGGTGGAAGGGGGAAAATACAGTGAGCGAAATGCTATCTACAGTTTGTACAGAAACCAGATGGCAGTTATAAGAGTCGAGGGGCATGAAAGGGAAGAAGTGGTTGGGAAGGGAGTGAGACAGGGTTGTAGCCTCTCCCCGATGTTATTCAATCTGTATATTGAGCAAGCAGTAAAGGAAACAAAAGAAAAATTTGGAGTAGGTATTAAAATTTATGGAGAAGAAATAAAAACTTTAGGTTCGCCGATGACATTGTAATTCTGTCAGAGACAGCAAAAGACTTGGAAGGGCATTTGAACGGAATGGACAGTGTCTTGAAAGGAGGATATAAGATGAACATCAACAAAAGTAAAACGAGGATAATGGAATGTAGTCGAATTAAGTCGGGTGATGCTGAGGGAATTAGATTAGGAAATGAGACACTTAAAGTAGTAAAGGAGTTTTGCTATTTGGGGAGCAAAATAACTGATGATGGTCGAAGTAGAGACGATATAAAAATGTAGACTGGCAACGGCAAGGAAAGAGTTTCTGAAGAAGAGAAATTTGTTAACATCGAGTATAGATTTAAGTGTCAGGAAGTCGTTTCTGAAAGTATTTGTATGGAGTGTAGCCATGTATGAAAGTGAAACATGGACAATAAATAGGTTGGACAAGAAGAGAATAGAAGCTTTCGAAATGTGGTGCTACAGAAGAATGTTGAAGATTAGGTGGGTAGATCACATGACTAATGAGGAGGTATTGAATAGAATTGGGGAGAAGAGAAGTTTGTGGCCCAACTTGACTAGAAAAAGGGATCGGTTGGTAGGACATGTCCTGAGGCGTCAAGGGATCAAAAATTTAGCATTGGAGGGCAGCGTGGAGGGTAAAAATCGTAGAGGGAGACCAAGAGATGAATACACTAAGCAGATTCAGAAGGATGTAGGTTGCAGTAGGTAGGTACTGGGAGCTGAAGGAACTTGCACAGGATAGATTGGCATGGAGAGCTGCATCAAACCAGTCTCAGGACTGAAGACCACCACAACAACAAGCAAAATATTATTTTTAATCATTTCAACATGGTCATACACATGTAACAAGGGGAGTTAATTCCACGTTTTTTACTTATTAAACTTTTTATGTGGAAATAGTTATATGTTCATAAATTTGTTATTGTTTATCAATGTCCCAGACTTTACTTCCAGATTAATTGGCGTCCTCACCACCAGTCAGTTCATTAATATCGCATTGCTTTGGAAGACTATCAAAATACTCACGAAACTGAAAAGGGATAACGTCAATCATGCGTGCAATATCCTTCGGTTTCTAAGGATTCAGTGTAATGACGTCCATGTATGCTCATTATGGAAATGAGGGACTGTCCCAGCCTCAACCAGACGAAAATCATATTTCACCATTCCACAGCTACTGGGTGAAACAGAGACACATTTTGACTGGTCAGTGTACTCAAATAGTTTGTACCGTGTAACAGCCCATTTTTCTCTTAAAAAATTAATCTAGATGTTTCTGATAGTCAAGAAACGCGTCTTGTGTGAATAGTTCAATATACATGCGTTTCCTTGCTTTCTGTAGTACTGTGAACCATTGATGAGGAGTATACACTGTGTCCTGTTTCCTTTTCCGTAATTCCAGACTTGCAAAGTCCCTATCACAGGCATTGTAGAAATGCCCACGGGTTGGGAAAAAGTGGAAAACGTTGGAAAATCTACCACTATGAACTGAGGTGTACCAAAATTGAACCATTGTGCGGTTCCTATTCTTTCCTGTACAGGCATTTCAAATTGCATACAACGTTTTCACACTAGAGGCCACATGTTTAGTTATGTAATTCATAAGGAGAGAAACCACTGCATTAGGACCCTTCTTAGCGGTTCCTTCATCAAACATATTTATGAAAGCTTTGTTATCAGAAAATCTATGAATACCAAATATAAAAACCCAGGGCTGCCGCAAATAGAACATATTAGTTACCGGTAAGTGTGGAACAGGCACGTTCTGCATGAAATCGGATGTGATCGTTTCTGATTTTCCCACCTCTTCTCCTTGTACGAGTTT
The DNA here is from genome assembly GCF_021461385.2 of Schistocerca piceifrons. Taxonomy (NCBI): domain Eukaryota; kingdom Metazoa; phylum Arthropoda; class Insecta; order Orthoptera; family Acrididae; genus Schistocerca; species Schistocerca piceifrons. The sequence continues at coordinate 583,545,189 of NC_060140.1, read as the reverse complement.
TTCACAACGTGCCATGTTATCATAGAACTGACGTGCCCGAAGCTTGTGGAGTTTCAACTCATTTTGCGCTGCAATCTTGATAGCAGGGTTCATTCTCCCCTTCAATTGTACATGTAAGCCTTTCACATTCACCACAGACATCCACTCGAGGACGAGCAAAGATGTAGTTGTAATGATTCTTGAAATAATCATAAAAATAACGATATCGTACCTTTGGTTTCAACAACCCTGAATCAGTAGTGTTACTTTGAGACCTATAAATTATGTACATTTCGGGGTCGTATTTTTCAAGAACCATTTCCCACATGGTTTTCACCGATAAAGAACTTGAGAGGTATCTTTTCTTCCTATCACAACGTCCATATTGTGCTACCCTTACTGGAAACGACTCAATGAATCCCGCTATAATGACAGTGGTATTTTCTGGAACGGAATAGTGGTTTTGGTGTCTACCACAACCATCATGTGGCGAAGTCACTCCTCCTTGACTTAAGCGATACAGTCTCTCCACTCGGCATTTTGTTATGCCATGGAGTGCAATAAAAGCTTTCTTCCATACCATAGTTTCATTGAAGTCAACTTTAACCTGCAGATGCAAGTGAATTAGTATCATAAAACAAAAATCTACAAAATCGTAATACTGTAACCCTGTTAAATATATGCCTTAACTATTTGCCTTAAGGATTTTACAAAACGTGGATCAAAGATGTACATAATTCGGGAACGAAATGGTTAATAAAATAATATTATAATTGTCATGCCAGTTACCTTATAATAACAGTTTGCTGTCCTTCCACGATTGGTAATGGAATTTGGGCGCTGTCTCCTTGCTTTTAGAATGAAGTGAAGAATGTGAGCACTCAAGTACCTATCCTGCCCATCTTCGTTGGGCATATTGTTGAATTCTGTCAGCAATAATTCCTTCTCAGCAAATGAGAACTTCTCAAAACATGTACGCCGGCATCTGTTAACAGATATTAGCGTATTATTAACCTATATACTCGGCGAATAACATATTTTTACCGATTTACTGTATTACAGCTAAAACAAATTGAAACTTTGTGTCCATAAAAGGAATTTATATTCACATTTTAGTACAATGTTTCTACAGAACTTGCCTCTGCTACAGAATATTACATTATGTACAGAGAATTCAAACAATGAACATTGTATGACTATTTACCTGCAAACTGCACCTGTTTCCCTCCTAGGAACAATGTTTCCTTTCCAGTTGGTATGCTCCAAACCCTTGACTTTCTTTTGTTTAATCAGATTCCTCTGCCACAATTCGGGGCGTCTTTTCTTCCTTCCAAATTCATGTAAATCGTCTTCGGGCTCGTCTGACGGTTCCATCACCGAAGCCATTTTCAAACCTCACAACTGATTACTGCAAACCGCTACAGTGCTGCCCTCACGCCTCACGTTCTTTCGTGCAATATAGGGACTTCTCTCTGTGAAAAGTCCTCTTTCTGCACGAAATGTAATTTCAACACTGGTTTTTGACAGGGAAAAAAACACTGTAACAAGTCCCATTTTAGAACCAACAGATGTGGAATAGTGTGAAAACACCAACTACAGTAATAACTCATATACCCCAAAAATGATGATAAGTCCCGTTTCTGATCTCAACGCCTCAATTCTGAAAGAACCGGTCGCAGTTTCTCCACGAGAGGAAGCATGCAGTGCAGCGTAGCGGTTAGATCGCTACTGGCGGTCTATGGGTCGCCATTTCAAACCCGATTACCAGCAATTATTTGTTGGTTGGTGTGTGGGGTTGAAGGGACCAGACTACTCGGGCCATAGGTCCCGCAATTATTTGTCATTTAATATGCATCATTTCTGGACGGTTCTCGAAATTTATTACGTTTGTTTATTCTGAAGCATTCCATTTTTGTATAAATAACAGCATTCTCCGTCCAGGAATTCAGCTCGTTTCAGTGCTATGTGCTGGACTTCTTTGGCGAACTTGTTTTTGGATTTGGACTCAATCCTGGTTAAAACGTGACGGAATCAACTACGAGATCTGAAAATGGTCATAAAATGTCGAATCGAACCGTAAAACTGAATAGTAAACACTATCAGATCTGTCGGACCATAGCGGTACTGTGATTATGAAAGTTCCTCGCAGACTATGATGTTTAGGCACTAATTGGAGAAGCACTCTGAAGTGTATGATCACAAGCTGCCACAATACTCGAAAACAGATTATACGAATCATAGATCCGAAATTCCCATGTCTTATGGAAGGAAATTTTACACTCTTATTTTTTGCAGATCATTTGTCTCCACAAGAAGGCTACGTTTACGTTTCTTCTCATATGATACAGAACACAATCTCTTTAACACTCACTTCCGTAGCCTTTGGCGTATAGCATAAATTATACGTAATGTTCAACATGATTCGGTTTTTCCACGTTGTTGACATACAGTATACCAAATCCCGGTAAACCTCTAACAAGAGGTCCCTAGCGGTGGTATCGATTTTTGAAACCAAATTTACGGTGATGTAGGTTAAGATCCAAGGTATCACACCCTGTGATCATTCACCATGGTGGGTCATCGTTTGCGAGCAATTGACGAAAAAATTTTGGAATTTTGCGTGATGGTCAATACCGTTAAAAGAAATCGAATTAAATTGTCGGGTTGTGCGGTGTAATGGACGGGATGTAGCTATACATGCTAGAGCTTGTGGGTTCGAATCTTGTAAGGTGCAGTAAATTTATTTATTTTTAAATCTTTGTCCAAATGATTGGTAATTATTTTTATTCAGCTAATTAGTTTAAATATAATTTTTTGTTTCTATTCCTTTGTCACGTTATGTTAATCACTGTATGAGTCTTTTTCATGTGTTTCATTTTTCTCTTTATATCATTCTATTTGCAGTCAGAATTTTTGTGAATATTAATTTAATTATTTTTAACTCTTATAATATTCAGCTATTTGAAAATTCCGATCCATCAATTAAAAAACGAAAGACAAATAAGCTATTTATCTTGAATTTGCAGTGCTGGGAAAATGTATTTTCCGTTACCAGATGTGCAACTTTTTCGCACGGTAATCGTCATACAGCCTGCCTGGTTAGCCGTTCGGTCTACCATCTGCCTCGTCGAATGCGGGCTGGTTCCCCTTATTCCACCTCAGTTACACTATGTCGGCGATTGCTGCGCAAACACTATCTCCACGTACACGTACACCATAATTACCATACCACGCAAACATTGGGGTTACACTCGTCTGGTGTGAGACGTTCCAGGGGCGGTTCACTGGCGGCCGAACCGCGCAATAACCCTGGGTAATGTGGGGCGGCGGTGGGGTGAGTGGACTGCTGTAGCCTGTTGTGGGGTTGTGAACCACTGAGGGCTACGGCGGGGATGGAGCCTCTCCGTCGTTTCTAGGTCCCTAGTTCTATACAATACAGTACAATACAATACAATCGTCATACGAACATTTAAAACGTAACCTAAATACCTACTGCGCTACAGACAAAATAACGTAGATGAAGATTTAAATGAAAGAACGGTTTACAATATAACGAAATTGATACAAAATGACAAATTGATATAATCAACGCAGTAGCGTGGAAGAAAAAACAGAGTGAGAAAACAAAAGAAATTAAATCGAAATTAGACGGCCGGTGTGGCCGTGCGGTTCTAGGCGCTTCAGTCTGGAACCGCGTGACCGCTACGGTCGCAGGTTCGAATCCTGCCTCGGGCATGGATGTGTTTGATGTCCTTAGGTTAGTTAGGTTTAAGTAGTTCTAAGTTCTAGGGGACTGATGACCTCAGATGTTAAGTCCCATAGTGCTCAGAGGCATTTGAACCATTTTTTAAAATCGAAATTAGTACATAAAAATAACTAAAAACACATGAAGAAATATTTCAAGTGGAGAAAGATTGACAGGAAGAAAAATTTGAGAAAATGAAGAAGTTGATATGATTAAAATGATATGACAAAGGAATGGAAATTAAAAATTACATTTAAATCAACTGAATAAGACTGATGATCAAAGGCATTTCTATGAAGATTTAAAAAATCAAAAAAATTAATGCACACGGTAAAATTCGAACATATACTCTCCTGTATGTGAAGCTACTGTCCTATCCATTACACCAAGCAACCACACTATTTGGCGAAACTTTTTAACGCTTTTGTCACACAGAATTCCGAAATTTTTTTTCGTCAGTTACTCGCAAATGAGGGTCCACCAGGGTGAATTACTGCACTGTGTGATATCTCGGATCTTAACCTACTTAACCGTATATATGGTTTCAGGAAGCCGATCCCACTGCTGGGGCCTCTCCTTGTAAATCATGTATATATTTTTAAAAAGTGTTGCTTCCAGGTGCCATTCTGCTTGTTTCCTAGACTTATCGTAAGGTACTCTTTCAAGATGGCTGAATTTATCTTGCTCTGATGCTAACTTACTTGATTAGCAGGAGGCCGATTTTTTTCGCATCACACTTCCTGTAAGCATATAAGCTTTTTTAAGCATCATCTCTGCACTAAATAACGAAATAAGAAACGCAACGGTACTATATCCATTTTTGGAGGAGTCCGCCTTGGGCAAAACACAATATTCTCTTATGTCGCTACAATCCATTCAAACTGACTTTATTTTTTGTACCTCTCGATACATTTTGACAAAGTCGTATGATTCTTTTAGTTGGAACATCTCGAACGGTATATTCAGTCGCCTATATGTTAAAGTTCTCTCTATTCACGCACATTTGCAGGTTTCCTGTTAGCGGCATCGGAGGAAGATATGCAAACGACTACACTACATTAAGAAGTGGTACACTATTTGACACATTAGGTGAAAATTAACAGGGACCAAGCCACAACAGCAGCTAGACATCGTGTCTGTAAAGTTTGAAGCTGTAACTTGTAGGTGCGATTAGTTAAACTAGTGGTCTCCAAACTTTTTTGCTCAAGAGTCAATACTGGCATTGTGGGGCGGCAGCTCGGGACGCATAAGTACTGATCTTGTTATTACTAGGTAATTACATAAACTTGTATGTCGTGAGCTCGCAACAGACGAGCTGAAGTATAGGAGAACTGATTTTCCGCTGAACTCCAAGTACTAATCGTTAAAAGTCGGCACCATTCGGAACAGTTCGTTCTCTGGTTAAGATTGCTGCTTCCCTTGCCGACCCTAAAATTGCGACACTATAATTGCCTGATGAAGTGTTGTGTTGTCTTTGTGAGCTGGTAATCAACTGATTAATAACAGTTATTTTACGTATATTTAAATGCATTGTGCAACATTAGACACGATCACAAATATTTACTAAATGTAAGTTTTCTGAATGTCATTTTTATACTACTCATTGCACTGGACTATAGCAGCATTAATTTTATTTCATACTGACCGTCTCTATAAAGCGCATTCACGAATCATGTTACTTCAGTTTAAAATCTATACCCTTATCAGCTGATCAGTTGTAGGCACACACGCCAACGAGTTGTCACAACTGGAAGACCAACAAGAAAACATTCCCCCGTCACGTCCCCTCTCACAACAGAACGACAAATCTATCTGCTCGTACCAACTTCGCCCCGGAGGTGATCGGCCAACTTTTCGCACGTTTACTACAATTCCTTCAGTATATTCTTGATTCGTCGAAGGAGTCAGGTACAGCAAAAATCTGCAAATGGTAAGTATTTATTCTTTACCGTATTCGGCTATTAAGACAATTATCCTTGTTCAGAAAGTATTGAATGTCAACAATTGTAACAAATGGAAATATATTTTCGAAACCAACAAAGAATAAAATATTTACCATTCGCAATTCGCAACTGACTCCTCCGTTGAATAAAATTAGTATGCAGTTTCTGACAAAGATCAGCCATGTTTATGATACAGAAATGGAAATGAGCGTTTGGCGTCTGGCCAGGAGGCCCGTTCCGGGGCAAGTCCGGCAGCCTTGGTGCAGGTCTTATTACATTCGATGCCTAGGAGGATATTGGGCGATCTGCACGTCGGATGATGAAGATAACACAACACCCAGTCCCTGAGCAGAGAAAATCCCCGACCCAGCCGGGGATCGAAGCCGGGCCCGGAGGACGGCAATCCGTCACGCTAACCACTCAGCTATCAGGGCAGACTTTATGACATTAAAATCCTACAATACATAGAATAAGAATTTTAAATCTCCGTGCGTCGATTTGACATCTAGATTTTGTGGGATGTAGCTTATTCTTGGGAGTCTATAGTTGGTCAGGGCCACTTTGTCAACAATTACGTTTGTAGTGAGTATTCATGGGAGACGAGTGCTGGCGCTGACTGGAATAATCGTTGTGGCAGCATCAGCCAACGACCGGATCCGCCGCTGACAGAATTTCTCAGGATGACTGCCGCCATGTTTACGAGTGTTGAAAACAACGTAGAGTTTTGCTAATCAGTTTAAAAAAGAAAGACTATAGAGCACCCGTCTAATTGAGTCCAGTCTACCTTATTGTGAAAATAAATTTCACCTGACTTGTGTTGCCTTATAATGTTCATGTCACTCTGCAACAACACCAACGCTATACTATTGTACATATGAAAATTTTTTCTTCTGATTTTCGATAAATTAGTGTAAGCAATGTTTTGATTTCATTTCTTTTTCTTTTCATGTCATTATGTTAAAGAAACTGTAAACAACTTTCGATGTGAATATTAATATTTATGTCAAATTTTAAGTAATGCTATAACAGAATTGAAGTGTAACCCATGTTGAATCTATTGTAACATGTTTAAAATTATAATTGTGTGTCTGGTCCATACGTAGGCAATGTATTAGGATATGTAGAATGCAAAACCTCGGGTGAATACCCTGTCTGTAAGGGGAGCGGTAAAACGTGGATGGCAGGCGAGCGTGGGAAAATGCACACGGGCGCGGCACAGCATAACGGGCTCAGCAGTAGTAGTCGGAGTTGGGCATCGGTCTGAGAAACATGTTCTGGATCGAGGAGGCTCTCCTGGAAAATGTGATTTCGTTGAGCCTCGGATGTGTCGTTTCCGACGCCTTTACAGCATGGCAATATTCCATAGGCACTAAATGGAAAAATATTGCAACGCTATGAAGAAGTAAAGTGCTGATACATCAAGAGCCATAGCTGTGATTGTATGTGTGCTCTGCGCCTCGCCATCTCGCCGGCCACCAACCGCCGCATCAATACGAACAGGTTGAAACTTTTAGTACTGTATTCGTGTGGACCAGTGTTACTTTTGTTCCTGACTGTTCAATAACAACTTAACTTTTACCAGAATTGTCCTATCATTTAATTATCCTCATCACTAACCTAGACAGGGTCCTTTCCACATGTTGTGCAATCTGAGTGTCCCGAAATGAAGATTTAAAGTTTATGTTAATAAGAATTACCTGCAGACCTATCTATGCTAGAATGATGTTTAAAGAACTTTAGTATTAATGAATATACAAGTAAAGAACATAGGTCTGACAAAGTTGGAAGATAATGTTGAAATTGGTTTAGTAATGAAGTTTGATTAATTTGAGACAAAAATATTAGTAGTTAAATGAGCAAGAAATAAGACAAAAAGAGTTGTAACTCATATATTGGAAATCTTGAGTGCTTAATGCTCTCAATAGTCAAAATTTCAGTACAGTGATCATAACAGTTTCAGGGTCCCTCCCCCTTTTTCTTTTCTATTCATTTAAATTCTGAAGTGTACTGAACTGATTTGACTAGCAAAGTTAAAATCAATATGAAACCAAAATTTATTAGTGTTTTACTTTTTTCAAAATTGACATTGTATGTATGTTCCGAAAGTACTATTTCTAGGGTAACCTATGCCCGATTTTAATCGGATCAGCAGACAGTACGAAGGTTGTAGTAAACATTATAGTGTATTGTTGTTTAATTATGGCTTGTTCATATTAGTACAGAAAGTGAAATTATTAGTTCAGTAGATTTTCTGGTTCTAAAATTTACCCTATTATGCAGTGTCATTACGTGTTGTTTTGTATGAACGTACATCAACTGGGAAGAAACTCTGTTAATGCCTAATTAGGCTGGCGACTGTATTATTAACAATTTGGTAGCATCTGCTGTGTTGTTTCTTGTCCGTCCTAACGTGTAGTTGCACTTCAGACTTGCTTGACGTATCATTGTTGTTACTGAGTGGGTGAAAGTATGATTTTGCCTCCATTCAGGTACACGCGGTCAATAATTACACCAAAATCCTTTCTCATAAGGTGAAGCCCATCAACTTACCATAGTACAGGCTTTAATAAGTATCATGCGCGGTAGCGTAGGGTTACAAGTGGCTTCCCGGTGACAGGACATCTAGTTGTTGTCGGTCACAAATTAATGTGAATACCGAACAGTGGATGTTCAGTGGCACGAATTGCAATAATAATTAGTAAAGTAAATAGCAGTGAACGTCAAGTATAGTGGTGTGGTGTAATTTGCGTTCAGTATGGACAAGAATGTAGAAACAGTAGATGTGCCGAACGTAATGGAAAATGCGGCTGGAAATGACAGGAGTGTACGCGGCCAGATAACAGATGGCGTTAGCAGTAGACAATTGGCGTACATACAATACCACGAACATGTTAACGAACAGATTGAAATGTCGAGATTGCCTAGAACACAGCAAGGAATAAAACAAGAAGTAGAGGGTGACTTTATAGACGATAGTGGGTATGTGAATGAATCCACTGACATGTTTGATTCACCAAAGATAAAGAAAGAACCGAAAAAACTTTTGAAGTAGGATCGGAACACACCGATTCCGTAGAACAGAATCGTGTGAAAATTTTAAGCATGAACGAATTATTTGAACGATTGACCAAACAAATTGCAGGACAGAATGATCAGCTTAAAACACATGTTGATGAGCTCAAAACACAGAATGATCAGCTTAAAACACACGTTGCCGAGCAGCTCAAAACGCAGAATGATCAGCTTCAAAAACAAGTTAGCAGTCAGGTTAGTCAGCTTAAAGCACACGTTGACAAGCAGCTTAAAACACAGAGCCATCAGCTCAAAACACAGAATGATCAGCTTAAAACACAGATAGAAGAACAAGGAATTAAAATTAGTAAACAAATACACTCCTGGAAATTGAAATAAGAACACCGTGAATTCATTCTCCCAGGAAGGGGAAACTTTATTGACACATTCCTGGGGTCAGATACATCACATGATCACACTGACAGAACCACAGGCACATAGACACAGGCAACAGAGCATGCACAATGTCGGCACTAGTACAGTGTATATCCACCTTTCGCAGCAATGCAGGCTGCTATTCTCCCAAGGAGACGATCGTAGAGATGCTGGATGTAGTCCTGTGGAACGGCTTGCCATGCCATTTCCTCCTGGCGCCACAGTTGGACCAGCGTTCGTGCTGGACGTGCAGACCGCGTGAGACGACGCTTCATCCAGTCCCAAACATGCTCAATGGGGGACAGATCTGGAGATCTTGCTGGCCAGGGTAGTTGACTTACGCCTTCTAGAGCACGTTGGGTGGCACGGGATACATGCAGACGTGCATTGTCCTGTTGGAACAGCAAGTTCCCTTGCCGGTCTAGAATTGGTAGAACAATGGGTTCGATGATGGTTTGGATGTACCGTGCACTATTCAGTGTCCCCTCGACGATCACCAGTGGTGTACAGCCAGTGTAGGAGATCGCTCCCCACACCATGATGCCGGGTGTTGGCCCTGTGTGCCTCGGTCGTATGCAGTCCTGATTGTGGCGCTCACCTGCACGGCGCCAAACACGCATACGACCATCATTGGCACCGAGGCAGAAGTGACTCTCATCGCTGAACACAACACGTCTCCATTCGTCCCTCCATTCACGCCTGTCGCGACACCACTGGAGGCGGGCTGCACGATGTTGGGGCGTGAGCGGAAGACGGCCTAATGGTGTGCGAGACCGTAGCCCAGCTTCATGGAGATGGTTGTGAATGGTCCTCGCCGATACCCCAGGAGCAACAGTGTCCCTAATTTGCTGGGTAGTGGCGGTGCGGTCCCCTACGGCACTGCGTAGGATCCTACGGTCTTGGCGTGCATCCGTGCGTCGCTGCGGTCCGGTCCCAGGTCGACGGGCACGTGCACCTTCCGCCGACATTGGCGACAACATCGATGTACTGTGGAGACCTCACGCCCCACGTGTTGAGCAATTCGGCGGTACGTCCACCCGGCCTCCCGCATGCCCACTATACGCCCTCGCTCAAAGTCCGTCAACTGCACATACGGTTCACGTGCACGCTGTCGCGGCATGCTACCAGTGTTACAGACTGCGATGGAGCTCCGTATGCCACGGCAAACTGGCTGACACTGACGGCGGCGGTGCACAAATGCTGCGCAGCTAGCGCCTTTTGACGGGCAACACCGCGGTTCCTGGTGTGTCCGCTGTGCCGTGCGTGTGATCATTGCTTGTACAGCCCTCTTGTAGTGTCCGGAGCAAGTATGGTGGGTATGACACACCAGTGTCAATGTGTTCTTTTTTCCATTTCCAGGAGTGTATAACAGGTAGAACAAAAAGTGGGTAGTTTAAGCTCTGTAGTAAATTCTATGAAATTTGAAATTGGCACAATTAACAAGAATATGGATACTACGCAGGGGGAAATTGACAGCATTAACAGTAGGTTTAATGTTGAAATTCTCAGCATCCAAGATAAAGTAGAGCCTCTAGTCGAAACAAAAGTAGACGAAAAAGTTTTCGGTCTTAAAACTGAGATCGTAAACGTATGTCAACACGGAATATCACAGTTGAAAAAGGCAGTTTCGGACACTGAAAGAGATTTAGGTGAGAAAGTTACCGGATGTGTACAAAAGTGTGAACAAAATACTTCGAAAATTCAAGGCAAAATTTACGATCTTGAGAGTAAAATTAAAGATAGATCTGGTGTTGCCTATAATGGCACACCACTTACGAAGCTGTTGGAAGGTGAGGAACGCTTCGATCCGGCCAAGAAACATAACGGATGGCATCCGTTAGATTTCATCAAAAATTGCGAGAGAATATTTCCTGAACACTTGTCTGGTCAGGAAAAGATAAACGTAGTAATTAGCGCCTTAGCAGGTGACGCTAAGCGCTGGGGAATTAACTTGAATACCGAACGAATGACGTTCGAAGAATTTAAGCAAAAATTTACGGAAGAATATTGGTCCGAACAAAAACAGGATCATTTGTGGCGCGAGTTTATTATGGCCAAACTTCATGATAACAGGGGCAGGAATTCTTTGAAAGATTTCTGCGAATATTGGTACCGAAAGTTGACGCATTTAAGATAAAAGAAGATCCGATTCAGAAATCATATGGGAGCTATATAAAAAGCTTCCAGAAGATTCAAAGAGATACGTGGGAAGCAATCATCGCAGCTTCCTAGCATTTCTCGAAAGGGTCGAAGACGAAGACCACTGGCACGAAAGTCGTGCCAATTTTCAAAATTATAGTAACAGGAATAATCGCAATAATGACGAGAGAAATGACGCCGAAGGGTTTCGCGTCAAGGTGATACAGAGAGGAAGAGGCAGAGGCAGAGGAAGAGGGAGTTATCCAGTTCGCGGAAGAGGATACACCGCGCAAAATAATAACAACGCGGGAAACTGATTTCCGCGAACGTTGCGGGCCAAACGGAAGCGGACAGTACATACCGGCCCCGATTTAAGAAATGTTATCAGACCGACAGTAAAGTTATGAGACAGGCGTGGAACGACGCAACGTGTTGTTGCGAAACAAGCGTCAGGTGCAAGCGCGGATGAGTCATCTTCGTCGCGCAGAGCGATACTCGTCAACAGGCGAGTGGAGCGAAGAGGGCAACGGCCCAGCCTGGCGGAACAGCTGTTCAGAGAGAAGCCGCTAGCAATGCGGCAGCATTAGGTACGAACATTGCCGTAAGAGCTGGTGAATACATTATGAGTGGTAATTCCGTGGCGAAGGAAATAATAGATGAAACTGTGGATACACAGAGAGGTACGGTTAGCAGTGTCAGTAATGAAGTAAATGGCGAAAATGAATTAGCAGAAGTAACTGATTGGCGTGTGCAGATCGACGATCTGTACAAAGGCCTTAAGCAATGTGAGTGGGAGGATTTTAAGAAGGAATATGAGGCAAGGAGGTTAATTAGTGAAAAAGGAGATAGTAGGGACATCGATAAGGTGACGTGGCCCGAATTTAAAGAGGAGAGAGTAAATAGCGCCGCGCAAAGTACGCGTGCTGCCGATAGGACGAAGGTTAAAGATAGGAAGGAATTGGAGGATGAAATCCTTAGCATTGATGAGGAAGTAACTTCTGTTAATGATCCGCCAATAGGACAAGCTGCTACCGAAAGGCACTGTGGGGAAGAGGCGGGTGATTACCTAAAAGTAATTGAAGTCCACGAGGATTACACTAAATATGAAGTAACAGTGGATGTGAGTAAAGCTGATAATGAGGCCGTTTTGCCAAAAGAGGATATTGAATTAAAATTAAAGCCTGACGAAAATGCAGAGGGAGAACTTAGTGCCTGTCTCAGAAAAGCTTTTATGTTAGAACCTGAAAGCGATCCAGAATGGTCAGATTCTGACGATAGTTCAGATGACGAATATTTCGGTACTAGTGAAAATAATGGGGATACAGCTAATTGCGATATTGTACCTAATGATGACGAAGTTTCAAAACAAAATCCAGATGTCGAGACTGAACAAAGAAAGAAAGAGCCACCTGACGACTCAGTGTTTATTTTGCAAAGAGTTCAAGTAAGTAAAGACTTTGAACTCCAGAAACCTAGAAAGCCACCAGATATAAATGGTTCACAGGTCAGGAACGTATCTTGGGACAATGTCACAGTCGACCAAGGTGCGTTGTGGAAAAAACAGGAAGGGGCGTGATTTAGAGTCTGGGGCAGATTTATATCGGATTTTTAGAATGTCATGAACACATTACATCATGAAACTACTGGGTTCCCACCGGAAGAAATTTTGTTAGGCGGCAGAAGTAAAAGTTTAATTGAAGAAAAACTAGAGTTTCCACCTTGTACAAGTTTGGGGTTGAGTCAAAAGAAAGAATTAGTCAGAAAAAGGGCAAAGCAAAAAGCTGAATCTAGATCTAAAAGACATGATAAAAATCTGAAAGTTTCAAAATTTAAAATTGGGTATTATGTTCTTTTAAAAACCCACGAAAAGTCTAGTGAACTGAACCATGAAATATCCAAATTTAAATCTATTTATAATGGGCCATATATAATACAAAACATTCCACACGATAATGCTTACTACCTGATCTACCCAAAATCCAAAAAACCTTTAGGTGTAAGAAATGTTGTGGACCTGAAACTGTATGTTCCTAGGAGTGAATGACCTAAGTACACTCAGAGAGCAATTTGCAGTAAATATGCTGTATATTATGCTGAAACTATTTTATTCCAAATGTAACAAATCTTTGTAAATGTATGTATACCAATGACAGTGTGCTAATGTAGTTATGTGAGTTTCAGATTACCAAATGTACTGTAAATGTAAAGATGTATGGAGAAAAGGGCTGAAAAGAAAGGGTAAATGCTGCAAGCCAAAGAGAAGATGGGACTGTCAAAAATCTAAGTGGACAGTATATGAGCCATAATATAAGGGACTGCCATACACCAAAGGGGGCAGATTAATAGTCAATGGAGAATTGTAAGTGTGGTCCAGGTGATGTGGTAAAATGATGCAAAATGGACTGCCCAAAATCTGAATAATAGGCAGCAAATACACTCCTGGAAATTGAAATAAGAACACCGTGAATTCATTGTCCCAGGAAAGGGAAACTTTATTGACACATTCCTGGGGTCAGATACATCACATGATCACACTGACAGAACCACAGGCACATAGACACAGGCAACAGAGCATGCACAATGTCGGCACTAGTACAGTGTATATCCACCTTTCGCAGCAATGCAGGCTGCTATTCTCCCAAGGAGACGATCGTAGAGATGCTGGATGTAGTCCTGTGGAACGGCTTGCCATGCCATTTCCTCCTGGCGCCTCAGTTGGACCAGCGTTCGTGCTGGACGTGCAGACCGCGTGAGACGACGCTTCATCCAGTCCCAAACATGCTCAATGGGGGACAGATCTGGAGATCTTGCTGGCCAGGGTAGTTGACTTACGCCTTCTAGAGCACGTTGGGTGGCACGGGATACATTCGGACGTGCATTGTCCTGTTGGAACAGCAAGTTCCCTTGCCGGTCTAGAATTGGTCGAACAATGGGTTCGATGATGGTTTGGATGTACCGTGCACTATTCAGTGTCCCCTCGACGATCACCAGTGGTGTACAGCCAGTGTAGGAGATCGCTCCCCACACCATGATGCCGGGTGTTGGCCCTGTGTGCCTCGGTCGTATGCAGTCCTGATTGTGGCGCTCACCTGCACGGCGCCAAACACGCATACGACCATCATTGGCACCAAGGCAGAAGTGACTCTCATCGCTGAAGACGACACGTCTCCATTCGTCCCTCCATTCACGCCTGTCGTGACACCACTGGAGGCGGGCTGAACGATGTTGGGGCGTTAGCGGAAGACGGCCTAACGGTGTGCGGTACCGTAGCCCAGCTTCATGGAGACGGTTGCGAATGGTACTCGCCGATACCCCAGGAGCAACAGTGTCCCTAATTTGCTGGGAAGTGGCGGTGCGGTCCCCTACGGCACTGCGTAGGATCCTACGGTCTTGGCGTGCATCCGTGCGTCGCTGCGGTCCGGTCCCAGGTCGACGGGCACGTGCACCTTCCGCCGACCACTGGCGACAACATCGATGTACTGTGGAGACCTCACGCCCCACGTGTTGAGCAATTTGGCTGTATGTCCACGCGGCCTCCCGCATGCCCACTATACGCCCTCGCTCAAAGTCCGTCAACTGCACATACGGTTCACGTGCATGCTGTCGCGGCATGCTACCAGTGTTAAAGACTGCGATGGAGCTCCGTATGCCATGGCAAACTGGCTGACACTGACGGCGGCGGTGCACAGATGCTGCGCAGCTAGCGCCATTCGACGGCCAACACCGCGGTTCCTGGTGTGTCCGCTGTGCCGTGCGTGTGATCATTGCTTGTACAGCCCTCTCGCAGTGTCCGGAGCAAGTATGGTGGGTCTGACACACCGGTGTCAATGTGTTCTTTTTTGCATTTCCAAGAGTGTATATGTAGTGATTTTTCTAAATATTATTGTGTGTTTTTTTTATTAAGTAAGGAAATGGACTGCCATTCAATGCAAGCAGCAACAAATTGTCTTATAGTGTATATAGATATTTGCATTTGCTTTTGTAGTTAAGTGTTTGTGTTCCAGATTTTGAAATTATTTGTTTCAGAAATTTAGTAAAAATGAGTAATTTGCTATTTTAATAATGTTGTGATAGGAGGTTGGACTGTGCAAAAGGCACTTAAGTAAATGTTCTTGATATGTTAAAAAGTGTAGACCTATATAATGTGAGTGAAAGGAAGTTTGTAGTATAAATTTTTTTTTGGGACATTCACATAAAGATTCAGAACCACAGTATAAATGTAAAATTTAGTGTTCCCATCAAATTTGCACTTAGTGAAATTTAATGGAAACAGGGGCATGTGTAACAACACCAAGGCTATACTATTGTACATTTGAAAATTTTTTCTTCTGATTTTCGATAAATTAGTGTAAGCAATGTTTTGATTTCATTTCTTTTTCTTTTCATATCATTATGTTAAAGAAACTGTAAACAACTTTCGATGTGAATATTAATATTTATGTCAAATTTTAAGTAATGCTATAACAGAATTGAAGTGTAACCCATGTTGAATCTATTGTAACATGTTTAAAATTGTAATTGTGTGTCTGGTCCATACGTAGGCAATGTATTAGGATATGTAGAATGCAAAACCTCGGGTGAATACCCTGTCTGTAAGGGGAGCGGTAAAAGGTGGATGGCAGACGAGCGTGGGAAAATGCACACGGGCGCGGCACAGCATAACGGGCTCAGCAGTAGTAGTCGGAGTTGGGCATCGGTCTGAGAAACACGTTCTGGATCGAGGAGGCTCTCCTGGAAAACGTGATTTCGTTGAGCCTCGGATGTGTCGTTTCCGACGCCTATACAGCATGGCAATATTCCATAGGCACTAAATGGAAAAATATTGCGACGCTATGAAGAAGAAAAGTGCCGATACATCAAGAGCCATAGCTGTGATTGTATGTGTGCTCTGCGCCTCGCCATCTCGCCGGCCACCAACCGCCGCATCAGTACGAACAGGTTGAAACTTTTAGTACTGTATTCGTGTGGACCAGTGTTACTTTTGTTCCTGACTGTTCAATAACAACTTAACTTTTACCAGAATTGTCCTATCATTTAATTATCCTCATCAATAACCTAGACAGGGTCCTTTCCACATGTTGTGCAATCCGAGTGTCCCGAAATGAAGATTTAAAGTTTATGTTAATAAGAATTACCTGCAGACCTATCTATGCTAGAATGATGTTTAAAGAACTTTAGGATTAATGAATATACAAGTAAAGAACATAGGTCTGACAAAGTTGGAAGATAATGTTGAAATTGGTTTAGTAATGAAGTTTGATTAATTTGAGACAAAAATAATAGTAGTTAAATGAGCAAGAAATAAGACGAAAAGAGTTGTAACTCATATATTGGAAATCTTGAGTGCTTAATGCTCTCAATAGTCAAAATTTCAGTACAGTGATCATAACAGTTTCAGGGTCCCCCCCCCCCTTTTTCTTTTCTATTCATTTAAATTCTGAAGTGTACTGAACTGATTTGACTAGCAAAGTTAAAGTCAATATAAAACCAAAATTTATTAGTGTTTTACTTTTTTCAAAATTGACATTGTATGTATGTTCCGAAAGTACTATTTCTAGGGTAACCTATGCCCGATTTTAATCAGATCAGTAGACAGTACGAAGTTTGTAGTAAACATTATAGTGTATTGTTGTTTAATTATGGCTTGTTCATATTAGTACAGAAAGTGAAATTATTAGTTCAGTAGATTTTCTGGTTCTAAAATTTACCCTATTATGCAGTGTCATTACGTGTTGTTTTGTATGAACGTACATCAACTGGGAAGAAACTCTGTTAATGCCTAATTAGGCTGGCGACTGTATTATTAACAATTTGGTAGCATCTGCTGTGTTGTTTCTTGTCCGTCCTAACGTGTAGTTGCACTTCAGACTTGCTTGACGTATCATTGTTGTTACTGAGTGGGTGAAAGTCTGATTTTGCATCCGTTCAGGTACACGCGGTCAATAATTACACCAAAATCCTTTCTCATGAGGTGAAGCCCGTCAACTTACCATAGTACTGGCTTTAATAAGTATCGTGCGCGGTAGCGTAGGGTTACAGCTTGACAGGTGCATATGAAAGGTGCAGGAAAGGAAGGGATACTTTAGTAATTTGACCATTTTGAGTCAATATCAAAAATGAGTCCGGGATTAGTGGTGTACTTTGTTGATTCCATAGTTCAGTTATCCAAGATCAGCCAGGTCCATGACTAAAAAAAAATCACATTACGTTAGTCAAATGGCCATATATACTTTATTCTAATGTCATTAATCTCGAACTTTCAAAAAGACAAAAAGCAAATGAGCCCCTTCATTTCTGATAACCTCCACAGAGAATGTTTTACATGTTAGTGCCGTCGCAAAAGGCTTCACTCTCATATTTCCAACCCGCATATGCTAAAAGCTACAGGTTTGTTCTTGAATCTATTTTTATTCATTCTAATTGTAAATCAAACTTACATACAAAAATAAAATTGCAGATTAATGTAACTTGTGATGACGTACTTTTTTTGATATCTCGTCCATATTTGATTCGTTTATACTGCAAGCAATCTTCATTGCGTCTTCGAAATGAGCGGACAACTCGTTAGAATATTTATGTTTCAAGCAGTTCGTTTTTTAAAACTAAGCTTCACGGGGGTAAGTTGAATGACTGCCCCGCCGACAAGTGAGCGGCCGCCGAGCCTTGGATCACAACTCGCATTGTTAGGCTTAACAACGTGAGCGGAATGCTCGACCTTACAGGCCGATTCCCATTACAGCGCGGCGACGGCAGCGGCAAGCGTTTTCTGCTGTGACGCGGCGGCACGGGGAAACGAATGGCGTTGCCACCTGGAAGGGGCAGACGCTAGCGGTAGCCAATGACAAACAGCCACGGAGATAAGGGTGAGGACCCACTGAAAGGCTTTCCAACATTCACCTTGGAGGCGGGTTCATTCGTCAACATGGCTCGTAACGGTGACTTAGAATGTGCAGTTGCAGTATTTTTTAATGTATCCATGCATGCAGTTCGAAAATGGTGCGAAGAGGTCTGCTGCAAATTATTCGATACGCCAGGAGTAGTATGATGTGCCAGAGTACCATAATATGCGGTGTGGTGTACACAACAAAACTGTCGCTCGTGCCAAACGTGTCTCATTTACAATAGCTGTTGACTGAACTTGCATCTGCTGTTGCCACGAAAAATACAAGAAGGACGGAGCACATAATGAGGTGCACCTACATTTTATGCAAAGCACTGGAAGCATACCACAGTGACAAGCTCCATTGCAAATTCTAGGCAGACCCATCAGTAGTCGAGGTGAAGAACAGAGTTTCACACTCTTGCATGGGATATGAGGGAAAAGAACATACAGAAGTACTGTATATATTTCCGAATGACACCACAGAGATAAGTATATGTTGCATTTGATATTCATAATTCACCTGGTTAACTGTAGTGTGCCATAATAAAGATACAAGAGGCAACAATATTTTCAAACATTAAATGATAAGTACAGAACAGCTAAAGAGGCATGCTACCCATTTTTAAAAGACTTCAATTATATTGCATTGTGTGGAAGATGAAGCTAGGCGAAGACTACCAGTTTTTTTAAAGCTCTTTAGTTATTTTCATAATTTGATAATATTCTTTCATGTATTTCATTATTTGCTTTGTCTTGTCTTAACAAATTCGATAAGTTATTGTTAATGCTTTCTTCCCACCTCATGAAACAGACGACAAAATCTAGAAAACCAATCACTGCAGAGGAACAACTTGCCATTACATTCAGTTACAGGAAATTCCAATATTTGGAGCTGTTATAAGTAGAGGTGGTTGAAACTGCTGTTCGTTATTCTTGTATGCAGTTGCCATCATCATCAACATTATATATATATATATATATATATATATATATATATATATATATATATGCAGTTGCGTATGTCTGAGAATTGTACCTTAACTATTTGTTAACTGAAGATAATGTATTAGCCCACAAATTTTATAGTCAGTTAGGTAAGGTACTATCCTACACGTCTGCATTTGTAAAATATGTTTATGAGACGAACTCCGTTTAACGTTACCACACTCTAACCACAACTAGTGATAGCTTTGATTGGATAAGTCTGTTGAGCTTCTTATGGCAAAAAAATTTTCTTGGAATGTAGGCTTGGCATACATCCCTTGTATATGTTATGTACATAATTTTTAATCGCTGCTTTCAACCTGGAACGAATTTTACAACTGAAAATGATACACGCTGTATTAATTCCAGAAGCATTTAAGGTACTACTGTCTCAACCAGTGTTAAGTAAATGTCAGCAGCTTAAATTAATTTCTCTGTTTACGATTACGGAACCATGTGTAGTTACTATAATACTGAGAACATGTTGCGCAAATAAGTTCTGCATTTGATATAAATCATAGTTAGGTCACTATCACTTTTCTGTGTGATACGATATTATTTGGAACAGCATATATCTTGCTCTTGTTAACTGCAAATGTATTTTATTTACTTGCAGATATCTCGCTCATGCTGACACCTTGCGAATGATTGCATTGAGTTACCATGTTGGACGATCAACTACTGTATATGCAGGATTATCCGAAGACCTTCCAAAAACTATGGGACGTCCTCTAGCCTAAGTTTCTCCCGAAAACAACAAGCGACGATTGGTTAAGCATTGCTTATTTTTTTCGGACGCAGGGGCACTTTACTTCAGTTATAGAGGGACTCAAAAGGTAGTGTTAATGGTGCCATCAGATGTCAATTATAAGTTTACGTGGATGGACATTAGGATTGTAGAAAGAGACAGTGATGGGAGGAATTCGTGACTACACAGAATTTGGAAATCGTCTCATGAAGAAAACATTAAACCTACCTCCTACAACTGTGCGACGTCGTGCCTCATGTACTGTTGCAAACGAAGCTTTTCCTCTGACACCAAACATCATGCGGCCATAGGCAGGCCGGTCGAAGGACTCAGTGTCTCTTTGTGAGGCAACTTTTAATTATGTTTAATTATTAACTATAATTTATTATCAGGCACGCAGGATAATTGAAAATACGTTCGGCTGACCAGGATCGTGTTGAAATCTTCTTCGTCCAACGTCCAACTGTGACTGTCCTAAAACTTTTCTCAGGCAGCGTTGCTGTTGATCCCACTGTCCGTTCCCAGAATCCTCCCCAGCAAGGCGCGTGTGGGGCGATGAATTTCCAAGTGATGGCTTGCTGGGCGAGGTATTTGTGCGTCTTGCTTGCTACGAGAGCCTGCCAGAGCTCCTTCAGCTGTAAGTGCGTGGCATGGAAGGTAGTAGCATTATCAGTGTAAATTGTGCTGGGCACTCCTCGTCTTCCGACAAACCTTTGTAGGGCTTGAAGAAATCTGTCAGTTGACATATCTGAGCATAGTTCCAGGTGTATGGCTCGTGTTGTTGCGCATGTTAATAGAGCAATATATGCTTTCTTCGTAATATGTCCTTGTCTGACATATAATGGACCAACGAAGTCAATACCTGTTACTGTAAATGGTTTCAGTGGTGAGACTCGTTACGCTAATAATGGAGCCTCAGTTTGTTGAACAACATGAGCTTTCACCATCTTACAAGGTAGGCAATGGTGTAGAACATGTTTAATTGCCTGTCGAGCTCTAAGGATCCAGAATTCTGTTCTCAGTTCAGATAACACTATGTTTACTCCAAAGTGATGCAAACGAATGTGAGTCTGCTGGATCAGTAAACGTGTGAAATGATGATGTCCTTCAAGAAGAATCGGGTGGCGTTGATCTCTGGGTAATTCTGCAAACTGCAGCCGTCCACCGAGAACGAATAAGACCATTATCCAAGAATGGGTTGTAGCGAGCTATCTGAGAATTACGTGGTAGAGGCATGTTGTTGTATAGTGCATGCAGTTCGAGCGCAAAATGTTGCTGTTGAACAACTTGAATCCAGTAAGTGCGTGCTTCGCCCAAATCTGATGCTGTTAGTTCTCCAGATGTTCTGTTTTCTTTCAATAAGTGCCGTTTAAAGCGAAGTACCCATCCTGTAACTCTTAACAGCTTGAAGTAGCTACCGTACCGTGTAGCTGTTAAAATAGGAATCGTTGTTTGTACCATGAAGACTTGGTCTGGTAATTTCTTCTTTTCTGGCAAGGAGTGCTCTTCCGTCTGTAAAATTCGAGGCCACTGTGTTCTGTTCTTTGTTAATCAAGCAGGTCCATGGAACCATACAGAAGCATGGTGAAGTTTATCTGCTGTGGTACCTCTGGAGGTTAGATCAGCTGGATTTTCGTCACTAGGGCAGTGCCTCCACTGTGACGGATTCGTTAGTCGTTGTATTTCCGTAACACGGTTTGACACAAACGTTTTCTATCGATTAGGGTCATGTTGTATCCATCCTAAGGCTACAGTTGAGTCAGTCCACAATGTTGCACGACTTGCATTATAGCTCGTGGCCTTACAGAAATAATGAAGAGTCTGGATCCAAGAAGTGTCGCTAGAAGTTCCAGCCGTGGAAGAGTTACTTTTTGGTGGGAGCTAGTCGGTTTTTACTGCAAACTAAATGGACTGATACCATATTTGTTGCGGTGCACCGTACATAAAGGACTGCTCCGTAGGCCTTTTCTGATGCGTCGTAAAAGACATGGATTTCTGGCTCAGTGTTTTCAGATACACCAACCCATCGGGCCATTTTTGTGTGTGAACATGATGGCAATGTTGACACCCACATTCGCCAGCGTTTGCTAAGATCAAGGGGTAAAAGTACATCCCATTCAGTTCCTCTTGACCAAATTTCTTGAAAAATTATTTTTGCAGTGAGGGACACAGGCGACAACAAACCCAGTGGGTCATAAAAATGGCTCTGAGCACTATGGGACTTAACATCTATGGTCATCAGTCCCCTAGAACTTAGAACTACTTAAACCTAACTAACCTAAGGACATCACACAACACTCAGTCATCACGAGACAGAGAAAATCCCTGACCCAATGGGTCACAGAATCTAGCAGTGTTTCGTAGTACTTTTCGCTTAGTGGCAGGACGATTTATAACATTGTCGGTAACATTGTTGTGAACAACACTGAGCGTATCAGTCTGTGTGTTCCAGTGGACTCCCAGTACCTCCGTATCTGTAGTGTTTATGACAGATTCTGATTGCCATATTCCAATCAGTTGGCTTGAATTTGTGGCCCACTTTGCCGTTGGTAGACTGATCTGTCCCGTGAGTGATGTAAGCTCATAATATAAGTTAATTACGGCATTGTCATCTTTAGCACCTGCTACAAAATCATCCATGTACATATTATCTTCAACAAGTAAAGCAGCTTGCGGAAAATTTGTTTTGTGCATTACAGCAAGTTCTTTCAGCGTGACTGCAAGAAGAAACGGACTGCAGGTAAGTCCGAAAGATAGGCGGGTGAAGCGGTATGTAATCCTTTTGTCAGTTGTAATATAGTTTCCTTGTTGATCTACGATTACTTTGTACCAAAAAAACCTTGTGAGATCTCTATCTTTCCTATGAAGAATTAACTGTAGAAATGCTTGTTTGATATCTGCAATTAAGACTATTTGATGTAGACGATACCGCAGTAATATTGAAAGAATGTCAGGAAGTAAATTAGGACCTATTTCTAAAGAGTCATTCAATGAACGTGCATTGTGGTTGTGTGACGAACCATCAAATACAATCCTCCATTGGATGACACCTAACTTTTCTTTCTTTACTGCATGATGTGGCAGATAAAATGTGTCACGCAATTTCTGTCCAGAAGGGGTGACTTCCACATGTTTCTTCTTGATATGTTCTATCATTTGCGCCTCGTAAATTTGTTTCAGTTTCTTGTCCTTCGTAATTTTCTTCTCCAGTGAAGCAAATCTCTTCTCTGCTTGCTGAAGATGATTAGACAACATAAGATTGGGTTTTCTGGGGAAAGACACCACTCTTCTTTTGTCTTCAATACAGTAGGATTTTGAGAAATCTTGCAATAACGCCAATACCTTCTGATTCAGAGTTGTTGTTTCATCTTCTGTGATTCCCATTGTTTCTAAATTCCAGAAACGTCGTAAAATATCGTCTGTTGTTGTCGCTGTCTCTAAACTGATGTAGTTTGCCGTCACAACGTCAGCCGTGGTGCTTGATTTGCTTCCACTAAGAATCCAATCTAGAATGGAAGGTACCAGAACAACTGATGACGTTAGTCGAATCGGAGGGGAATCTTTAACGATTTTCCAACAGTAATCTGCTCCGATAAGAATCTCGATGGGAAGATCTTCTGTACCATCCCTTAGGTCCACAAACTGAAGTCCCCGTGTGCGTACAAGTTTTCTTAAATCGGAAGGCACAGTTGGGTGTGCGGAAAATGAGTATGTGCTTTCAAACGCAGTCATAGACGTCTTGGAACTAGTCCATGTACCCTGTAGTGTGAATTCTACGACTCTACGATGCGATGAAGTTGCGGATGGCATTTGAAAGGCGTTGACAGATAGATCACGATGTTCTATAGTTCTTAACCTAGCTCATCAATCAGGAACTTGGAAATGAAGCTTGATTGACTTCTGCTATCCAGAACGCAGCGAGTAAGTTTGCTTTATCCTGCGGGTCCACTGACCCAAACTCGAGCTGTCTGAAGATAAGTAAAACCTACTGAACTTACGTCGATTCTCCCTACAGATGTAGAGCTAATTTGCTGAGAAGATGAAGAAGAGGCAGCAATGTCAGTACAGATAGCTTTGTGATGACTTTTCTTGCACTTAGAACACCAGACCTTGCCCTTCTTACTGCAGTTTCTAGCATTATGACCTCGGTTTAGACATATAAAACAGCGATTATCTTGCTTTAGTTTATCGATACGTTGTTAGCTGTCAGTTACAATGTTGCAGTCTTGGGCCCAATGAGAGCGAGCTTCGCAAAATACGCAATATGGTTGTACCGGTACTTCTCGTTTAGGCTTACGCGGATTTTTCGCTTGCTTTGAATTTATGTGAAGCGCTGCTGCAGTGGGCGTGAAGCTAGGAGAGACTGATATTCCGTACGAATCTTTTGTGCAGTGAGAGCACCACGAACTTCTTCTTCCAAAAAGTTAAGTAGTTTCAGTACATCTCCTTCCGCTACCTCGGTTCTTCTAGCACAATTCTGGCACATTTCAGCGGGAAATGCACGCAGAATTTTCGGAGTGAGAATTTTACCGTATCCCACGACGTCTTCTCCTAAGGCACGCAGTGCTTGAATACGACGGTTACATTCCAGGAATCTATTGTTCAGCGTTTCAGGTGTCGCTAACTGTACAGGCTTTAGCGCATCCAAATAATCGAGGTGCGCCTGTATAATGCGATTGCTATTTCCGTATTATTCAATAAAATTTTCATTGTTTCTTCATACGTGTTAGCTGTTATAGGTATTCCATCTACTAGCAACTTCGTTTCGCCTGACAGGTACCCTCGTAGGAAAACATGTTTGTTAACTGTAGAAAGGGATGGGTCCGTATCAATGGTCGATTCAAATTGTTCCCAGAAGCGGGACCACATTTCGACATCTCCACAAAATGACTCAAGCTTAATTGCTGGTAGCTTGACAGAGTTGAATACAGTTGGTTGTGTGAGCACTGGTGTGACGTGATATACATCTGCGACGTTGTGGCTGAAAGCTTGTAATCCATTGCTTTTGTAGCCTTCTGTATAGCGCGTTTGACTTTGTCTATATATTCCTCACAGCTCAGCACGTCTGCATTGTATTCATCGTCAGAGAGAAAATTATGAATAGCGTCATCTAATGAAACGAGCTTCTCTAGAGTTTCTTGAAAATACGTTCCCTGTAATGTTCAAAATCATCAAACGGGCTTTCTGTGGTAAGAGCATCAACAGCCGCACAAAACCGCGTAGCATTAGTCCTCTCCCTAGTTCGCTTTCTTTTGAAGTTTGCTAGCTGTATCTCTGATTCGTCCTGCATTACGTCTTACTAAAGACGGCTGTTGTAAGATTGTTTACGAGTGCGCTTGTGAAAGCTTATAACGTTTAACAAGCAGCGCATGAGCAAACGTAAGTGAACGAAAATCTTTTAACAAAACTAGCTACTCTGAGTGCAAGTTTCAGGCATGCAATACAAAGCCGCAAAAATTGTTTTGAAGCAACCAGTTCGTGCGATCATATTATATTGGAATGGTCTTAGCTTGTGATGCGGTCCGACGTCGTCTCTTGTTTCCTACAGCGTGAAGTAAGCCGTTAGTTGTTGAAATCACGCAGGAAATCGCAATTTCTTCCCGGGTTTCGGCACCAAAATATTGCGCACACACAACAGCGTGATTCCAATACAACATTAATTTTATTTCTCTCCAAAGAACGTACATCATGGAATATAAAACATTAATTCAAGGATAATCAATATTTCCAGAGTGTCTATAATTACAAATATCAACCCGCAACAACCGTCGTGTTATAACAACTGATGTAGAAACAGCGAAATTAATTATTACGGCAACTGCGGTCCTTCACAGCTATCTGAAAGACTGCGACCAACTGGAACGTTCATTTAGTAAATTGTATTGTTCACGAGAACTTTTAGATTGTGATATTGCATTCAAGAAATTATACACGGATCGTGGCGTCAAGGCGTATCGGAAGAGAATGAAGTCAAAGATGTTCGATCGTTTGGGAAAGAAATTACACCATAATATCAGCAGCTATACGCTCTGACTATTTTAACAGTGATGCTGGAAAGAAAAGTTGGCAAGCACATGTTACACGATGCTGTAAAGGACTGTAACAGTTAATAATAAACAAAATTAAATTGGTAAAACTAATAATCGTTTAACACCTGTCAGCAACTTTGGAATTGGAATTACTAGATTCTTTTTGAAGACCAAGGGTGTTTTGCCTGTCTCATCCATCTTACACGCCAGATGGAAGAGTTTTGTCATGGCTTGCTCTGCCAAGGCTATCAGTAGCTGTGACGGAATATCGTCTAGTCCTGGGGCCTTCTTTCGAGTTAGATCTTTTAGAGCTCTGTCAAATTCTTCTCACAGTACCATATCTCCCATCTCATCTTCATCTACGTTCACTTCCCTTTGTGCAATATTGCCTTCAATTTTAGGTCCCTTGTATAGATCCTCTACATACTCCTTCCATATTTCAGCTTTCCCTTCTTTGTTTAGGATTGGTTCTCCATCTGAGCTCTTGACATTCATACAGCTACTTCTCCTTTCTCCAAAGACAGAAACGTACCATTATAAAAACTGGTGATTTTATCAACTGCTTCTTTGAATTGTTTCCCCACTGTTTAGTAAATATTCATTAAATTTAGCGAAATGGACAAAAATCCTTAAATTTTCATCAGACCTGTTTACAATATACAGGGTGTTACAAAAAGGTACGGCCAAACTTTTAGGAAACATTCCTCACACACAAAGAAAGAAAATATGTTATGTGGACATGTGTCCGGAAACGCTTACTTTCCATGTTAGAGCTCATTTTATTACTTCTCTTCAAATCACATTAATCATGGAATGGAAACACACAGCAACAGAACGTACCAGCGTGACTTCAAACACTTTGTTACAGGAAATGTTCAAAATGTCCTCCGTTAGCGAGGATAGATGCATCCACCCTCCGTCGCATGGAATCCCTGATGCGCCGATGCAGCCCTGGAGAATGGCGTATTGTATCACAGCCGTCCAAAATACGAGCACGAAGAGTCTCTACATTTGATACCGGGGTTGCGTAGACAAGAGCTTTCAAATGCCCCCGTAAATGAAAGTCAAGAGGGTTGAGGTCAGGAGAGCGTGGAGGCCATGCAATTGGTCCGCCTCTACCAATCCATCGGTCACCGAATCTGTTGTTGAAAAGCGTACGAACACTTCGACTGAAATGAGCAGGAGCTCCATCGTGCATGAACCACATGTTGCGTCGTACTTGTAAAGGCACAAGTTCTAGCAGCGCAGGTAGAGTATCCCGTATGAAATCATGATAACGTGCTCCATTGAGAGTAGGTGGAAGAAACTAAAATGAGCTGTAACATGGAAATTAAGCGTTTCCGGACACATGTCCACATAACATCTTTTCTTTATTTGTGTGTGAGGAATGTTTCCAGAAAGTTGGCCGTACCTTTTTGTAACACCCTGTATACACACTGCCTATCATTAAGGGATTAATATGCACCTTTTTTAGTACATGACAGCTGTGTACCTAAGTTCTTTGTGTATTGCCAGTCCAAACAGTTTTTTTTATTGCCAGCAAAAAAATTAGCAACTACCAGAGATTTTGTGATTAAGTACAATTTTCATCGTTCTCATAACACGTACTGCTTCATGTAGATATCGGGAACTCGCTATACCATGTCACAAACGACAAATAATGTACTCGAATGCAGTGCACTATGCGTCTAACTGTGGAAGACCCATTTGCATTATATTGGGGTATACATAAAGATAGATGTAAATTGTCCGTATCCGCGTATTATGCAAGCTGGGTGCTCTCATCCGGCGGGAGGATCATCGTTGTTCGGAGTGATGAGTGTTAATGTCACCACTGTTTCTTACTGGACATTCATGGAAATTTACCTGATGACTACGGCTACGGTTTCTGCGCAATTACAGTGTTGCAGTGGTTCTCTAAGGCTAAAATGTTGAACATGCAGTTCCGAGATTCTCGACAAGGTAGTTTCTCTGTAGGACATCAGGATGGTGTTAATGTTTCCTTTTCATGCTCTGAATCTTTTTCAGAGTCTTGAGACTTCGTTTAAAGAACTGTAAAAATAAACTATAATACTGAATTGTTATGAATGTTATATATCATATTATTATTACGGTGGCTATTCAGTTATGGTTTTGTCCGTAATGTCACAAGAATATCTATCCGCAACTGTTCGTTGCACCTTTATTAGCAAACAGAACTAGCTGCATCGAATTTATGTGCAAGCACGACCAGGTTGGGCTATTAAAGTCAATTCTCAAGTGTTGTGAACTGTTTCTACAACGTAGATGTCATTGTATTAGTGTACATACTCCAAATCGAAGGAACATTCGACAACAATCGAAAATAGCCTTTTATTGTAAATAACCAAATGTTATGTGACTGGTTTGCTGGTGTGGTTTTTTCTACGAGGCAAGTATATAAATAGTCGTTTTGTAAATTAAACAACTTCTGTTGTTACGATAGTAGTATTTGATTTCCGGATGTGTAGTATATTAAAAACATTTTCAGTGGATTTTTCTGGAATAATGTACAGTTTTTTGACGTTTCTTATGGATCTGAATAAATTCACGAAATAATTTGTACATAAATAAAATGCAATTCAAAGTTTCTTTTCACACACTGACGATTTCGTAGTTTCCTTTCATGAAGCAATGGGTAAAATAAGCAGTTCCGCTTCACTTAAGAAACTTCGACACATACGAAGAAATTTTCGGTTTACTTGTTTTTCTCTCTCTTTTTGCGTGTAATACTGGTAGGTGAGGTGAAGCACTTCCCAGATGAACTGCTCATCAGATTCAACATCACAATGAAAGTGCCTGTTTAGCCTTGCCTCCCTGGTAAAAATGTCGCATAGTGAAATCGATAGCCTCAAACATCAGCAGGATCACGTTACAACAGCATTCGTCGTTATTATGCAGGGGTGGCTTCTGAGGTAGTGCGGCTGTGCCATGGCAGCACTTGTATAAAAAAGAAAGACAGAGAAATCTATGCGAACTGCGCATTAAACATTGTTTCGGAGTATGTGTTTTCTGATTTGAAGGGGCGCGCCTCGCCGCGCTCGCTCTCGCGGTACTTTTCTGAAGCTTGGGGACAACTGCAGATTGGCACCGTCTGCCGTCATAAGGGCTGAGTGAAAGGCGTTGGTTTCTATACGCTTCTTAATGACGGACGAAGTGCCACAGGTAGTCTGGCTCAAAGCTTCACGTTCTTTCTGCCAGAGAGCAGTAAAGTGCAGGACCTGTAGAAGCACGATCTCCCATCTAGCGATCATGTTAGAATACATCGGGACGCAGATTTCTTGTAACCCAGTTTTACAATCTTTATGCAAGTTAATGGTAATGCATTCCTAAATGCTAATTAATGCTTAATTAAATCGGATTGAGAAATAATGCACTTCATTATCGTTATAAATACTTATATATAAAATTCCCGTGTCACAGTGTTAGTTGCCATACTCCTCCAAAACGGCTCCGTCGATTCCGATGAAATGTTACATGTATATTCGGTACGTCTGAGAATCGGTCGTAATCTATTTTTCATACCCTAAGTGATAAGGGTGGTAAATTTTACATGTACATTCGGTAGGTCTGAGAATCGGTCATAATCTATTTTTCATACCCCTAAGTGATAAGGGTGGTCCACGCCAAAAAAATTTTTCTTGTTTTTTCGACAAAACTTTTTATTTTTATTTTTGTATGATGTGGTATTAAAAAATACAAACAACCCTAAACTTCACCCTTCTACCACTAACTCCTATTATTTAATAACGATTTTAGTAATTTAATAATTTTCAACCCCGGTCGATTATCACTTGATCGGTTACCCCCGCCATGTGTCTACCGGTCATAGTCTTTCACTTTTCGATAGACAGGTAATTGAAGAAAACGTACCAAACGCAACGACTCGAATATCCCTCTTTGAATCGACGTAACTAGACGAGAAGTTTAACTAGGTAGCACGCGTCATTCGCCAAACCGACATTTATGCCTAGCGCACACGCATCGATTTTTATCGTACGGAAATATATCCTACGATCAAATGCTTTTAGTGGAACAACGAAGTTCCTATGCTCTCCTTTGTTCCTCTAAAATAATTTATTTGTACAATATTTATACGTCCGATAAAATTGATGCGTGTGCACTTGACCTTATTCATAATGCTGGCGAACACGATTCGACACGAAATTGCCGCTATGTTTGTACGCTCATGCACGAGCCGTGTAACAACTGCAATTGTTAAATCCGTGCGATCTACCGTAGAAACGCTAGAACTAATAGTGGCCGATACTGCCGGACTCCCCTCTAAGCCTTTTCTCACTCCCTACACAGTTTTCGGTCATTATTATTGTTTGAGTCACGGGCTCCCGCCAACAACGGCTATTGTGTTACACGTATAGATTGTGTTACACGTATACATTATTCTTATAGACTAGACATAATTTATATGGCAAAACAACGTTTGCCGGGTCAGCTATAACACACAAAGATTTTCAGAAGTGGAACGAAGTTCTCCGGGTATACATTGTGTTACACGTATACATTATACTTATAGACTAGAGATAATTTATATGGCAAAACAATATTTGCTGGGTCAGCTATATAACATGTAAAGATTTTCAGAGGCGGATCGAAGTTGACCGGGTATAGCTAGTAGCTATATGTAATTTGAATACAATTATGCCCTTAGATTTTGAAACTAAGACCTATTATTTCAATATTGGTATATTTCATAACATCGGGGCTATTGCTACAGAACAAAAACACTAACGTATTCACCACCAGTTGAGCAAACGAAGTTGTAGTATTTCTGTTACGTTCGTGTTTTGCAGTTCTGTACAAATGCGTTGTAGTAATTGTGAGGTCGGGTAATTGACTGTATATAACTGTCTGCAAATTGTTATCTGTAAGAGAATATTCAGTTGACTGTGAAAACAGCAAACATGAACATCATAAACGAGTTATTAAAAAAACCATTTAGCGACCGGACTCTCTGATAAAAAACACTAGGTAGACTGCTCCTGAATCTGAATCTGTAGCAGCAAACACAAAATTGATGCCTCAAGATCCAGAAATTTACCAAAAGAAGAAATGGGAACAAAGCAACGCTGTTTTTTGTTTTGCTTGTGTGTTATTTCGGGGGAGATGTTAATTGGTGTAAGACGGGAGTAACTGATATTGTGCTTATATGGTCTGAAATGAAAGTTCATGAGATGTCAAAGTGACACATGAATAATGTGCTTAGTCTTTCATTTCTAGACAAAACCAACATTCAGCAGAAATTAGATTCGCAATATAGACTAACAATTGACAGTCACAACAAACGTGTAGAAAAGAATGGATACATATTGAATTTAATTATAAACTGTATTTGGTTCGGTGGTGCTTTGGAACAGGCTTTCAGGAGCCACGATGAATCTGATGCCTCTCAAAATAAGGTGGTTTTTCGCGAGCTAATTCAGTTCAGCATGGAACTGGATGAACGGTTTCACAAGTTCATCTCATTCAAGCATCAATGTTCAAAGGCATTTCTAAGACTGTTCAGAACGAACTACTGCAATGCACGTTGGAAGTGTACCATGATGACGTTCATAAAGAAATAAAACATGCTGATTATGTTGCAATAATTGCGGATGAAAGCACAGCGTGCCTTGCGAATTTCAACTGGTTATTGTCTTGCATTATGTAGTTGAGGGAAAACCTGTTGAAAGGTTGGAACTTCGTTAATCCAGAAATTCAGCATGCTCATTCTATAGATGAGAGAAATTGAACCATTAATTGGCGATGATCGAGAATAACTAATAGCTCAGAGTTACGATGGTGCAAACATTATGAGTGACAAGTCGAATGGGGTTCAGAATTAGAAGACAAATAACCAAATGCAAACTACATTCATTGTTATACGCATCAGTTCAACTTCACGTTAATCGCAAAGCCCTCATCTTTTTGCACACATTTCGGGGAATTCTCCTTTCTTTTATAACTCGCCACAGAGATCAAAAGTGTTGCGTACCATTATTCAAAATTGCTTGCCCCATTTGCAAATAGTAAAAGATGTTTTTGAAAACAGGGAAAAATCGTATTATCATTACGGAAGTCAGTGAAACAAGCGAGAGCATAAAACTATCTCCTAGTAGTGAAAAAGCTGGTTCATACAAACAAAGACTGCGAGATAACGAAGTCATTTTCTGGCTATCTCCTTATGTATAAAATTCTCATGTCACAGTGTTAGTTGCCATATTCCTCCAAAACGTCTCGATCGATTCTGATGAAATTTTACATGTATATTCGGTACGTCCGAGAATCGGTCGTAATCCGTTTTTCATACCCCCAAGCGATAAGGGTGGTCCACACCAAAAATTTATTTCTTCTGTTTTGGACAGAACTTTTAATTTTTGTTTTGTATGATGTGGCATTAAAAAATACACACAACCCTAAATTTCACCCTTCTACCACCAGCCCCTATTTTTTAATAGCGATTTTAGTAATTTAATAATTTTCAACCCCAGTTGATAACTGATCAATTATCACTTGATCATTATCCCTGCCATGTGTCTACCAGTGATAATCTTTCACTATTCGATAGAAACGTAATTGAAGAAAACGTACCAAAAACAATGACTCGAATATCCCTCATGGAATTGACATACCAAGACCAAGAAGTTTAAATAGGTAGCATGCATCATCCGCCAAACTGACATTTAGGACTAGCGCACACGCATCGATTTTTATTGTACGGAAATATATCCTACGATCAAATTCTTTTAGTGGAACAACGAAGTTCCTATGCTCTCCTTTGCTCCTCTAAGAGAATTTAATTGTACAATATTTTTACGTACGATAAAAATCTATGCGTGTGCACTTGGCCTTATTCATAATGCTAGCGAATACCTTTCGACCTGAAACTGCCCTTATGTCTGTATGCTCATGAACAAGCCGTGTTTCAGCTGCAATTGTTAAATCCACGCGATCTACCGTAGAAACGCTAGAACTAATAGTGGCCGATACTGCCGGACTTCCCCCTAAGCCTTTTCTCACTCCCTACACACTTTTCGGCCATTACTATTGTTTGTGTCACAACCTCCCGCCAACAACGGCTATTGTGTTACATGTATAGATTGTGTTACACGTATACATTATTCTTACAGACTAGAAATAATTTATATAGCAAAACAATGTTTGTCAGGTCAGCTATAACATATAAAGATTTTCAGAGGCAGAACGAAGTTCTCCGGGTATACATTGTGTTACATGTATACATTATTCTTATAGACTAGAGATAATTTATGTGGCAAAACAATGTTTGCCGGGTCAGCTATAACATATAAAGATTTTTAGAGGCGGATCGAAGTTCGCCAGGTATAGCTAGTTTTTCTATAAAATAATGCCTCATGCAGATGTACTTTTTAATCAGTTTCAGAAGAAGATAACCGAACCGACCACAGCAATGCAAGACAACCAGAACATTGAAGTGGTAATGCAAAACATCAGAGATGACATTGACTCCATCGTTAACGAGATTGATTTCGAAAATGATGAAACGATGCCTGCCAAATAGTCACGGATTCTTGATGGCCATAAAAAAAGAGATGCTTTGGAAGTGTGCGATGCCGTCCTTTCTGAAATAAAATTACGTTTTCAGTTCACTAGGCACCTCATGTAGCCATCTTACTTGATGTTAATCAGTTTGACAAATACATCACAGATTTTCCTGGCAAATACCTTGAAAATAAAGACACATAAACTTCTAGAACAAAGAAAGTTGAAGGATGAGCTTCAAGTCTTCTATGCTAGGTCTGAGTTGAGAGCAGTTGCATTTCTTTGTCTGATTCTAGAGAATGAACTTCGCGGCACATTCGACGACGAGACTGTTAAAGTTTTGAAACTGCTAATCACGACGCCTATCTTGACATCAGAAGCTGAGCGGTGCTTTTCTGTTCTCAAGAGAATTAAAACTTTCCTATGAAAAACCATGAAAGAAGAATTAGTGCCTTGTGGATACTATCATGTGAAAAGTTGTTCGTGTGTAAAATTGAACATTTTAAATATCATTCCTACTAATTATTTTGAAGCTGTCTTCCCAAAGTCATGGAGTTGCTGCTTTTGATGAGTACAACACTTTTAGTTTTAAATATTGGTAATTTGATTAAATCTGCTTCGCAAAATCCAGATTACAAGTTCGAGTAATTTATACAAGCTCTATTATTCCTCGTACTGGCACTCATGTCGTAGTGGACACTTTTCTGGTAGTCGGCCGCGAACGTAAAACAAACCAGGAGTTCTGGCTGTCGAGGGGAGAAGAGCTAAATGGAGAATGGGGGGGGGGGGGGGGGTGATAAGCCACGCCTCCTCTCACACAGAGCTGGCCGCCTACGACAGTGCTCTGTGCTCCTGGGAAGGCAGAACCGATGTAATAATGTACATATGGATCGCTAATTCCACCTGGCATTGTGAGAGTCGTATTCGAGCCCTGTGACACAGCAAGATTGCTCTCTGCACTCATTCCAAAATAAGAAAAGGAAACAACCAGCAAGCACAACTCAAAGCAAAGCTGAGTACATAAATCATTTGGTGACGGCTAGAACGCAATTGTTAGCTCAGGTTGGTGGTGTCGTTACGTCTTAGTTCAGGCCCGATCTCCACCGGTGTCTTAAACAACTATACATCAAAACACCCACTGCTTTGACTGCCACGCTAAAGTGACCGAACATACCCTTGAAAAGTGAAGAACATTGCTGTTGATATATCTGTGCGTATGTGCATTTGTGTGTGCGAGAGAGATTTTCGGAGTTAGTGTTACGTTTTATATCTCCTGCAGACATGCGATAAAGATAGCTAAAGCAACTTCTGCCTGTCTGTCTCTCTTATAGAAACACTTGCTATCATGTTCTACAGGAAGATATCAATCTCCTACGGTGCATAAGAAGGGCTCTGTTGTAATAAGTGTTTATTTCTGTTTCCTTATACGTTTTGTTTATATTATATCTTGTGAAATATATGAATTATCGACAAAATTCCGTAATACGTTCGTTGCTACCAAACTAAGTTATTTTTGGCACAACCAATGGAATGCCTCAGTGGCCTCCACTGTTACTATGAATGGAATAACAGTAGTTTCACAGCAGTATAACAGTCAAACCGTTTTGTTTTCTACTATACCTTTTCCTCCTGTTTGACAACGAGCGGTAGGTGTCAGTTTGTTACTCCAGAAATACCATTTATGATGACCTCGATGTCACTGGGACGTTAAACATTAATCTTTCTTATCTTTTCTTCAGAAAGAATGTGTGAGGGACACAGGCGCCGACTCCACGTAGCCCCCAATAATTTAAGAAAATGATTAGTTATATTATGCTTTGTAAAATCACGAAATTATGTAGGATTTTTTTTATTTTCCTTGTTTGACGATAGTTACCTTTTAAAATACATTCAGTAATGAGTTAAAACAAACAATTATTACGGTAGTAAGCAGGTCACCTCAAAACTTGTGGTGTGATTCATGATAATGTTACGGTGCTGCAGGCATACTTAGAATTTGTCCCGGTGCGCGAACCTTCGGGTAAAATCTGGCGCTGGCGGACCAGCGCTGCGGCCGCGGCGACATCAAAAGGACCGGAGCAGAAGCGCCTGGAACCCTCCGCCTCGTGTTATCTTGACGCTTCGAGACATTACGACGCCGCAGCTATATAAAGCCTACCTTGCTGTTGCAGGCATTCAGTGTGGATAGTTTCGTTCAGTCCATACTGCAGACGTGTTTAGCGTTCCGACTTCAGTGGACTATTTTATATGACTATATTTTCTTCGTTTACTTTAGTCTCTTAGTGTATTGTGAATTAAGTTTGCAATGGATAAATTTGTTACCAAAAACGCGCGCTTGGAAGTTGATGATACTGCAAGTCAACCTCCAACAATTATTGTGTTGTCAGTTGCTTTGCCGTCTTCAGGTGAGAACCGTTCACAGCCAAAACGTGGACAATCCGGTAAGGGAAGATCATTTCAGAAGTTTTGGTTGATCAAATATACGTGGCTAGATCAGAAACATCAACCGAAAAAGTTTTTTGCAAAACCTGCAAAGAGGCAGATGCTAAAAATCTATTACAATTTTCTTCAAAAAAGAAGATGCATTTACTTCTGTAGGGTTTTCTAACTGGAAAAAGGCTATGGAAAAATTCCGTCTTCATGAAAATAGTTTTACTCATAAAGAAGGTGTTCTGAAACTAAATTCTATCACTAACCGAGGTGTGGCCTCCCAATTGAATGAACAGTTAGATAGTGATATGAAGAAAGGCCGTTTAGCTCTTGAGACAATTTTTATTACCATGCAATTTCTATGCCGACAAGGACTAGCAATTAGAGGGTACGTAGATGTAAACTCAAATTTTTTGCAATTGTTGGAACTCCGAAAGAATGACATACCTGAGTTTCAAGATTGGTTAGGGCGTTCGGGGTATAGGTGGACGTCCCACGATATTCTAAACGAAATCATTGATCTACTAAGAAAGTCTGTGTTGAGAAAGATACTGGCTTCAATCAAGAAGACTGAACATTTTTCTATTATGGTTGACGAAACAAGTGATTCTTCGATTCATGACCAAGTGTCATTTGGTACTGTCGATTATTCCTTAATCATCAACGAAGGCTTTATTGGGTTATACGAGACCCACAACACTGAATTACAAACTCTGCTTAGTATTTTAAAAGACACTTTTGCTCGTCTTGATTTGTCAATGGATAACTTAAGAGGACAGTGCTATGATGGTGGCTCGAATATGAGAGGTAAGTTCAAAGGACTAAAAAAGTTAGTTTTGGATATACAATCAATAGCACATTATGTGCACTGCACTGCTCACAGTTTAACCTTGGCTGTTGTAGACAGTCTCCGCCATCTTACAACTATGAGGGATATTATGGCTTTAGCCAAGGACTTAATAAACACCGTAAGGGAAGCCAACAAATGGATGGGACTTTTCAGAAGCATATGCTGTGAGAGCGCCAACAACCAAGCTGGTCTACGACACCTTTGCCCGACTTTGGACTATGTGAGCTTCTATTATCTTGAGAATATTGAAAAAATTTGAAGAACTTCGAGACTTTTTAAACATTTTCTGCAGAGGACAAAACAGAGGCAGGTTACAAATGTGCAGGCTACAATGTTACGATTCAAGACTTGTTTCTTTTTACGTCTTTATTGCCATGCAATGAACCCATTAGAGGATGTAAATGAAAAAATTCAATGCCCTCATCTAACTGCAACATCAATATTTTATGTTTTATTCTTTTAATGATAATTTAGGATTTATTTAAATATAATTTCAGTCTTTTCAGAGCTATATATTCGCCCCCCATGAACCATGGACCTTGCCGTTGGTGGGGAGGCTTGCATGCCTCAGCGATACAAATGGCCGTACCGTAGGTGCAACCACAACGGAGGGGTATCTGTTGAGAGACCAGACAAACATGTGGTTCCTGAAGAGGGGCAGCAGCCTTTTCAGTAGTTGCAGGGGCAACAGTCTGGATGATGGACTGA
This sequence comes from Schistocerca piceifrons, assembly GCF_021461385.2. NCBI lineage: Eukaryota > Metazoa > Arthropoda > Insecta > Orthoptera > Acrididae > Schistocerca > Schistocerca piceifrons. Next base: position 583,507,768 of record NC_060140.1, on the reverse strand, counting down.
TCTGGCCTTGTAACATTAACCAAAACGGCCTTGCTGTGCTGGTACTGCGAACGGCAGAAAACAAGGGGAAACTACAGCCGTAATTTTTCCCGAGGAAATGCAGCTTTACTGTATGATTAAATGATGATGGCGTCCTCTTGGGTAAAATATTCCGGAGGTAAAATAGTCCCCCATTCGGATCTCCGGGCAGGGACTACTCAAGAGGACATCGTTATCAGGAGAAAGAAAACTGGCGTTCTACGGATCGGAGCATGGAATTTCAGATCCCTTAATCGAGCAGGTAGGTTAGAGAATTTAAAAAGGGAAATGGATAGGTTAAAGTTGGATATAGTGGGAATTAGTGAAGTTCGGTGGCAGGAGGAACAAGACTTTGGGCCAGTTGAATACGGGGTTATAAATACAAAATCAAATAGGGGTAATGCAGGAGTAGGTTTAATAATGAATAAAAAAATAGGAGTGCGAGTTAGCTACTACAAACTGCATAGTGAACGCATTATTGTGTCCAAGATAGACACAAAGCCCATGCCTACTACAGTAGTACAAGTTTATATGCCAACTAGCTCTGCAGATGATGAAGAAATAGATGAAATGTATGACGAGATAAAATAAATTATTCAGGTAGTGAAGGGATACAAAAATTTAATAGTCATGGGTGACAGGAATTCGTCAGTAGGAAAAGGGAGAGAAGGAAACATAGTAGGTGAATATGGATTGGGGGGGAAGAAATGAAAGAGGAAGCCGCCTTGTAGAATTTTGCACAGAGCATGACTTAATCATAGCTAACACTTGGTTCAAGAATCATAAAAGAAGGTTGTATACCTGGAAGAATCTTGGAGATACTAAAAGGTATCAGATAGATTATATAATGGTAAGACAGAGATTTAGGAACCAGATTTTAAATTGTAAGACATTTCCAGGGGCAGATGTGGATTCTGACCACAATCTATTGGTTATGAACTGCAGATTGAAACTGAAGAAACTACAAAAAGGTGGGAATTTAAGGAGTTGGGATCTGGATAAACTGAAAGAACCAGAGGTTGTAGAGAGTTTCAGGGAGAGCATAAGGGAACAATTGACAGGAATGGGGGAAAGAAATACAGTAGAAGAAGAATGGGTAGCTCTGAGGGATGAAGTAGTGAAGGCAGCAGACGATCAAGTAGGTAAAAAGACGAGGGCTAATAGAAATCCTTGGGTAACAGAAGAAATATTGAATTTAATTGATGAAAGAAGAAAATATAAAAATGCAGTAAATGAAGCAGGCAAAAAGGAATACAAACGTCTCAAAAATGAGATCGACAGGAAGTGCAAAATGGCTAAGCAGGCATGGCTAGAGGACAAATGTAAGGATGTAGACGCTTATCTCACTAGGGGTAAGATAGATACTGCCTACAGGAAAATTAAAGAGACCTTTGGAGAGAAGAGAACCACTTATATGAATATCAAGAACTCAGATGGAAACCCAGTTCTAAGCAAAGAAGGGAAAGCAGAAAGGCGGAAGGAGTATATAGAGGGTTTATACAAGGGCGATGTGCTTGAGGACAATATTATGGAAATGGAAGAGGATGTAGATGAAGACGAAATGGGAGATACGATACTGCGTGAAGAGTTTGACAGAGCACTGAAAGACCTTCGTCGAAACAAGGCCCCGGGAGTAGATGACATTCCATTACAGCTACTGACGGCCTTGGGAGAGCCATTCATGACAAAACTCTACCATCTGGTGAGCAAGATGTATGAGACAGGCGAAATACCCTCAGACTGCAAGAAGAATATAATAATTCCAATCCCAAAGAAAGCAGGTGTTGACAGAAGTGAAAATTACCGAACTATCAGTTTAATAAGTCACAGCTGCAAAATACTAACGCGAATTATTTACAGACCAATGGAAAAACTGGTAGAAGCGGACCTCGGGGAAGATCAGTTTGGATTCCGTAGAAATGTTGGAACACGTGAGGCAATACTAACCTTACGACTTATCTTAGAAGAAAGATTAAGAAAAGGCAAACCTACGTTTCTAGCATTTGTAGACTTAGAGAAAGCTTTTGACAATGTTAACTGGAATACTCTCTTTCAAATTCTGAAGGTGGTAGGGGTAAAATACAGGGAGCGAAAGGCTATTTACAATTTGTACAGAAACCAGATGGCAGTTGTAAGAGTAGAGGGGCATGAAAGGGAAGCAGTGGTTGGGAAAGGAGTGAGACAGGGTTGTAGCCTCTGCCCGATGTTATTCAATCTGTATATTGAGCAAGCAGTAAAGGAAACAAAAGAAAAATTCGGAGTAGGTATTAAAATTCATGGAGAAGAAGTAAAAACTTTGAGGTTCGCCGATGACATTGTAATTCTGTCAGAGACAGCAAAGGACTTGGAAGAGCAGTTGAACGGAATGGACAGTGTCTTGAAAGGAGGATATAAGATGAACATCAACAAAAGCAAAACGAGGATTATGGAATGTAGTCAAATTAAGTCGGGTGATGCTGAGGGAATTAGATTAGGAAATGAGACACGTAAAGTAGTAAAGGAGTTTTGCTATTTAGGAAGTAAAATAACTGATGATAGTCGAAGTAGAGAGGATATAAAATGTAGACTGGCAATGGCAAGGAAATCGTTTCTGAAGAAGAGAAATTTGTTAACGTCGAGTATAGACTTAAGTGTCAGGAAATCGTTTCTGAAAGTATTTGTATGGAGTGTAGCCATGTATGGAAGTGAAACACGGACGATAAATAGTTTGGACAAGAAGAGAATAGAAGCTTTCGAAATGTGGTGCTACAGAAGAATGCTGAAAATTAGATGGGTAGATCACATAACTAATGAGGAGGTGTTGGATAGGATTGGGGAGAAGAGAAGTTTGTGGCACAACTTGACTAGAAGAAGGGATCGGTTGGTAGGACATGTTTTGAGGCATCAAGGGATCACAAATTTAGCATTGGAGGGCAGCGTGGAGGGTAAAAATCGTAGAGGGAGACCAAGGAATAAATACACTAAGCAGAGTCAGAAGGATATAGGTTGCAGTAGGTACTGGGAGATGAAGAAGCTTGCACAGGATAGAGTAGCATGGAGAGCTGCATCAAACCAGTCTCAGGACTGAAGACCACAACAACAACAATATTCACTGCTCTGTAATAGTCTATAAGCATGATTATTACTGTAAATTAAATTAGCTTTTTACGAAAATACTGTGTTTATGTTTTGTTTCTTTTTTGAAGTCAAAAAATGTATCAGGCTTGTCGAGTTTCCTGGAGTGTCGAGTTATCGAGAGTCCAGTTTTCGGGGCTCTAATGTTGGTCATATAACTCTTAAAAAAACTTTAAAACTCATTATTTTTCATCTAAAATTAGAAAATTTCCCGGGGCAAGACCCCCCAGTATGGGCCCCCCCAAAATTTTTTAGAAGTCGGCGCCCCTGGTGAAGTAGAAAAAAATCTTCCTTATTGTTTCATCTGTATACACAACAGTAGTGATATGGTCACATCATCGATTATATTTATAACCGCGTGCATTTTTTATCTGCGTAGCTACTTCACATGTTTCATGATTCTTTATTATTTTTCATACAGTGTAAAAATTTTGTGCTAATGAATACTTGTTAAATGGCTGCTGTAGATTTTATGAACTGCCACACTTGGTCAAGCATAAAATCTTGCATGTCAAATTCCGAGACAACAAAAATTTTTATTAAATAAAAGATAAGGAGTTCTCAACTGAAAGAATAATTTCAACTCACAGTCATGTACTAGTCGTTGTCCTACTGTATGCTGTTATGCCCGTCTACGCTCTGAACTGATTTTTCTTTCTTTATTGAATTTCAGTCCCCCTCCCCCCCCCTCTGGTGGGGGGGGGGGGCTGGCAGCAGCGTAATATGCCTCTCTGAAGTCTACAGAAGAGTTAAAAACATAATGAGGAGATAACAAAACAATGAAAACAGGCGATAAAACGGTGGCTGTTTAAAACTGTAACATGGCGAAAAGTTGCGATGTGAAAATATAAAAACAAAGGATTGGTGATGCTGATTAAAACATGTAGTAATTAGACAGGCACAATTAAAAACACAGCAATAGTCTGGTTTCTGTTCACAAGAGTAAAAAAAAAAAAAAAAAGCCATCGAGCGACAGTATGGTGTCTCTACACAACACTTAAAAAGGGGATGCACAGCACTATTGAAAAATTGGGGAGGATCTGAACTGACTTACCCAATCAGTTATATATAATACATGACCCACTGCTGTGCCCATGTACAAACGAACAGCTCAACCAGTTTACGTGACAGCTCGATAAATGTAGTAGCCAAACTAGCGACATCTTTTGGTTCTATCTACACAGCATTTCTTAGCTTCATTGATGTACGAGGGTGGTTTGAAAAGTTCTCGGAATCACCATGAGAGGTCAGCGCTATCGCAACGAGTTGTTCACGTGATATTCATTGGACTGTTGCCAGTAAACACGTGCCACGTCAGTGCTCTTGGGAGAGAGCTGTGGCGGTACACATGATTCTGTTGTTGTTCCCACCTAGTGATTTGAGAAGATGGAAAAAATCGAGATTCGAGCTGTGATAAAGTACTTCGTACAGAAAGGTATGAAAGCAAAGGACATTCATCCTGATTTCCGGAATACGCTCGGGGACTCTGCTCCTTCATATTCAACTGTTACCGAGTGGACAAATGAATTTAAATTTGGTTGGGAGAGCTTAGATGATGATCCGCACAGTGGTTGGGCAAGATGTGTCACTACTCCAGAAATCATTGCAAAAGTGCACAAAATGTTCATGGAGGATTGCCGATTGAAAGTGTGTGACATTGCTCACGATTGCCAGAAGTCATGTGAAAGGGTATATCACATTTTAACTGAAGAATTAGAAATGAAAAACATATCTGCAAGATGGGTGCCACGACTCTTGATGCTGGATCAAAAACGCATAAGAATGGACATATTGGAATAATGTTTGGCCCGTTTTAGGAGAAATGAACAAGAGTTTTTGCGCTGGTTCGTGACCACAGATGAAACGTTGGTGCACTGCTATACCCCAGAGACAAAACAACAGTCAAAACAGTGGAAACATGCTGATTCTGCGCCGCCAAAGAAAGCAAAGACAATTCCTTCTGCGGGAAAGGTCATGGCATCAGTGTTCTGGGATGCGAAGGGGATTCTGTTTGTAGATTATCTCCCCACTGGGCAAACAATTACTGGAGAATACTATGCTAACCTCCTGGACAAATTGCAACAAAAGATACGCGGAAAAGGCCAGGTTTAGCAAGGAAGAAAGTCATCTTCCATCAAGACAATGCGCACCTGCACACGTGTACCGTCGCCAAGGTAAAATTACACGAACTAAGGTATGAATTGTTGCCACACCCGTCTTATTCACCTGATATGGCTCCGTCAGACTTCCATCTCTTCCCAAATCTGAAAACTTTTCTTGATGCACGAAGATTCACTTCAAACGAAGAATTGGTAGCTGGAGTTGACAACTATTTTGCAGGCCAGGAGGAAACTCATTTTCGAGATGGGGTCAAAGCACTGAAACATCGTTAGACCAAGTGCCTTGATCTACAAGGAGACCACATTGAAAAATTAGAAAAAAGTTTCAGTGATGTAAGTTTTTTTTTTTTTCTATTGCGTTACGAGAACTTTTCAAACCACCCTTGAATTATGGGTTTTAGTACTAAAAGTAATTGTGAAACACAGGCTGCAGTATCTTATAAGGTGCAAGTCGTATGTAAAAACAGCAGCTAACAAATAAATAAAAGATAGCAATCACGATTTAGTTTAACTCTCGAGCTTTCACTATTCTAGCAAATGCAGTGATGTATGTTGGTACTCTCTATACGATGGGTTGTGCTACCACTACAATTAGTTTAATAATATTTATTTCGTTTACGAAGGATTTACTTGTTGGTTAATTTCCATCGTTCTTTCATCTGAACGCTGATTTGTTTTCAAACTGCTTAAAAACTGGTAACATTTTGATACGTTGTTCTAATACTTGCACAGGGGTAACAGTGATTGGAACGCTCATTTGCATCCACTTACTCTTCTCTAATGACCAAATAAAATACACACTGTGTCAGAACTGTCATTGTAAATGTGTTCAAATACAACAGGAGTTTGTGCAGCTTTAGGATATAACGCAATTTCCTCCTGTATTTCACAAAATTCTAGAATTTAAAGCACAGCTATATCTTGTTCTTGACATTAGTTCGAAGTTTCTGACGTGCTCTTTGTAATCCCGCCACCCGAGTCAAATATCAAGTGATTTTTCGAGCCGCTCTGGAAACCATGTCGAGTTCTGCAATGTATCAGGAAACCTCGAGCCTGTTCGAATGCAGGTATCGTTTGCCCAGTCCTACGTGAACACGGAACCATTTTTCACAGTAATAAATCACTGCCAGTGAATAAAGATGGGATAACTGACAGAAAAAATCTTAGGATTGACTGACTATCGAAATGTAAATCTTTGGATTTTTAGTATGGTGCTTACTTGTAGAGACACGCTGGTATTCCCCATTAAGAAAAAAAAGTTTCTAGTTTTTCACACTGAAAAGATAATATTTTTTCTTGATAGCAGGACAAGAACGTATACACAGACTGACTATACGACCATATATTTTATTCATCGTAGTTTAGTTACGAAAATTTCCATTTGACATTGCTGGTTTTTTCATGTCGTAGTCTAGACGCCAGTTGTCTCTGTGATCCAGTCGCGCACCTGCACGATACTGGTGAAGATGCTGGGGTAGCCGGGCATGGCGCAGCCGTTGCTCCAGGAGGTGATACCCACCTGGACGCCATTGAGCACCGCTGGACCGCCCTTGTCCCTACCGCAGGTGCCTTTCCCGCCGCCAGACCAGCCGGCGCAGAACTGGCGCTCCGTCAGCTTGCCGCTGTAGATGTCTACTTCGCTGCACTCGTCCCAGTTGACCACGTACAGGTCCACCGCCTGCAACACCTCTGCAGGGTAGCCACCATTCCAAAGCGTGCCCCAACCCATCGCCGTCACCAGAGCACCGTCCGGTGGCGCCTCCGTCGACAGAGTAATTGGCTGCGATCACAGATGAAAATCACAATATTTTCATTTGACGTTTTGCTATTGAACTCACATATTCAGAATGTAAACGAAAACAACGTACAAGTCAGCACTCTTCATTGTTAATAACAGACTTTCGTCACACTGACCAAGAAGGCAAAACAATACGTTGGGCCGGACAGTGTGGCCGAGCGGTTCTAGGCGCTTCAGTTTGGAACCGCGCGACCCCTACGGTCGCAGGTTAGAATCCTGCCTCGTGCATGGATGTGTGTGATGTTCTTAGGTTAGTTAGATTTAAGTAGTTCTAAGTTCTAGGGGACTGATGACCTCATATGTTAAGTCCCATAGTGCTCAGAGCCATTTGAACCATTTGAACAAGACGTTGGTGGGCAACGACTTGTTTTCAAACTGCTTAAAAGCTGGTAACATTTTAACATGTTGTTCTAATACTTGCACAGGGGTTATTCGATCCCATCCGTTCAGTTTTCAGTATAATTCCATCATCTTCAAATATCCTAACTAGATTTAGCGAAAAGGGTTGGGAACTGTAGGGTCCTCATAAATGTCTCAAGAATGCACTACATGTCAGAGGCTCCTACACAGGTAGCTGAGTGTGTGTTACACACAAGGGTTTTTTGATTAGTCTACATAATGATAGCTATGGAGCCCCTGAAGTACAAGGGCTACTTTTTTTCAAGATCCAATCGGTCACGAAATTAAAACCGCAGTGAAAAATCCAATGAATCTTTGTGCAGATGCGTTGCACAGTGTCTCTAGTACGCCCATCGATCGCGTCACGTCGCACGTGTCAGTTCTGGGTGCGCAGTGAGCACGTAAACATGCGCAGAAGAACAGGGTATCCCGCCAAGAGCGAAGTGAGTGCTCTCATTCGACTTCTTCGTGTTGAGGGGTGATATGCAGCCGAATGTCATCGACGAATGAGTAATGTGTACGTCAAAACTTTCATGAGTGACAGCAATGTGCGGCAGTGGTGCAGGAACTTCGAAGTAAGACGTACAGACGTTCACGACGCAGGCAGTCAGGGAAGGAAGACAATGTCAACTGAAGATATCGTTCGCTAGTGGATCAGGCTATTCGAGAAAACGGTCGGTTCACAATTTCTGTGTTGAGTGACTCGTTTCCCGAAATTTCTAGGTCATATCTACACAATCGTGACTGGGAGAATTCAGTTCAGCAACTTCTGAGTGAGGTGGGTTCCCAAGATGCTGTATGACCACCAGAAAACACAGCGAATGGGCACCGCTGAACGTTTCTCTAGCGCTACCACGATGAAGCAGAAGAGTTTTTGAACAAAACTGTCAGAGGGGACGAGACATGAGCCCATTTCAAAAATGAAGAAACAAAAGAGCAATCCAAACAGCGGGTGCATTCACATTCCCAGAGTAAATCAAAGAAGTGCAAGCGAATATCCTCCATCATAAAGTGTATGTTTACTGTGTACTGGGACCAAAATGGGCTTTTGTTCGTGGAATTCATGCAACGTGGCACGACCATCACCGCAGCCTCAAACACTGTGACTCTTCATCGTCTACGCCGGGCAATTGAGAACAAGTGAAGAGGAATGTTGTCATCAAGCATTGTCTTTCGTCACGACAATGCTCTGTTGCACACTGCTGCTGCAACTAAGACGCTACTGCAGCGTTTTTGATGAGAAGTGTTCGATCACCCGTCATACAGTACCATACCTCCCAAAGCCGTCTGATGAAGTGTGCTGGAGGATACCTCTGGTACCAATATCTCGTCCCTGCTTTCCTGTTTGATTCACGACGAACCATACACCAATGTAGAGAATTGACTGAAAGCACTGTACACGTGTATGATGAGGGCTTTGAAAAGATGGTACCACACTAATACAAAAATCCGCCCCCCCCCCCCCCCCCCCAGTAGCTGAGTGGTCAGCGCGACAGAATGTCAATCCTAAGCGCCCGGGTTCGATTCCCAGCCAGGTCGGAGATATTCCCCACTCAGGGACTGGGTGTTGTGTTGTCCTAATCATTATCATTTCATCCCTATCGACGCGCAAGTTCCCGAAGTGATGTCAAAACGAAAGACTTGCACCCGGCGAATGGTCTACCCGACGGGAGGCCCAAGTCACACGACATTTACATTTATTTACTAATACAAATGTCTAAGTCGCAGAAGCGACTTTGTGTAGAAGTTGCTGCAGTGTGTAGCTAAATGTTGTAAACAAAACATTTTTCATTTTCAATGTAGTTTCCATTTTGCGACCGATCGGTACCTGAAAAAAAAATGGTAGCCCTCGTACTCATATTAATGTAGGATCCCATGAAATGCCCCTCTACACATATGATGATCAAAATCCTAGTGATCAACTGCCAAAGAATTCACAACAACGTATCACAGTTTGAAGACGTCCTAAAAACCAGTGGAGTTAATATAACACTAGGTACAGATAGTTGCTAAAACCCGAAATTAACTGCAGTGAGATTTTTGAGGGGAATACAACATAATAATTTGGAAATGATAGGTTAATGGGACAAGGAGGCAGTGTATTCGTCGCTGCTGAGTCCACCGGTACTTTCGGTATATAGCCACATACACAGAGGGCGCATGGCAAGGTGAAACTTCAGAGTGGCGCCACACAGCTAAGTTTCGATGCTATAGAGGGCGCTAAAAGCGCGGACTACATCATGCTTCCACCTGGCGTCATGAAAATAGTTCGCAAATGAACATTCATTCGCCAAACGCGGGGTTAAGGGGATGCACAGCTACATTCATAAATCAGTGTTGGAGTCAGTGTGTCCAGTCTCTCACGCTGTCTCAGTATACGCCGGATGTCACAGTACATGTGTATGAACAGAGAGTGCAAGGACTTAACGTAATATTGTCACCGCCAGCAAAGCCAGACTGCACTTACTACTAGTTAAGTGAGTTCATCGTTGCTCTGATTCAGGAACAGAACAGTGTCCGTAGATAGAACTGTGTAACCACTTTACCACGCATTATCATCATCATAATACTGTATTTGGAGTCACGAATGACGGCTGTCAAGTTTAGGCTTGTTCTGCGCACCTACGTCACACATTCTCCGATAGCTAACGAGCGTTCAGTTGTGTTCTGAGGGGTCTGCTGTGAACGTCGTAGTCAGTGCAAGCATTAAACGTGATAGTACCGAGTTGCGTGGTAAATTTGAATACCATTTGTTGCGAGTTGTTATCGCTGATGATCGTGCTAATCGAGAAATTGTACATAAACAAACGAGAGAATGAAACAGGAAAGCAGGGATGAGATAGTGGTACCAGCAACAACGTATGACAGTTTGAAGACTTCCTAAAAACCAGTGGAGCTGGTAATCCCCGACCGTGCCTTGACTTGCACGAACCGCCATAGTTAGTGAACCGGACTTTGAAGATATGTAACATATATAATCTCTAATGAAACACTGTTAATTGTATTTCTGCCAACATTATTCTGTCGTGGTTCCACTATATCAGCTTTTCGCTGGGACGAAGCTAATTAACTGCTCAGTGGTTAACAAACAACCTCAGTAACAGCAAATAATATCTGTGGTAGGGTGTTCTCTTCATGCCACGTTCATGTTGGATACCAAGCTTCTTTGGTGTACACAACAATCGCAGTAGACAGGAAACTCTCTACCGTGACAGAAATTGATGCTACATGTTAGACACAGTCTCAGTAGCAAGAGTGAGCTTAAATTTGTAACTGGATCCTTCCACCGCCCACCAGACTCACCCCACATATGTAGCCGCAAACTTTCGAGAAAACCTCAGCTCGCTAGTAGGTATGTTCCTCAAATACACTATTATTACTGGAGGAGACTTCAGTCATCTAATAAGTTCAAAAAAATGTTCAAATGTGTGTGAAATCTTATGGGACTTAACTGCCAAGGTCATCAGTCCCTAAGCTTACACACTACTTAACCTAAATTATCCTAAGGACAAACACACACACCCATGTCCGAGGGAGGACTCGAACCTCCGCCGGGACCAGCCGCTCAGTCCATGACTGCAGCGATCTAACAAGTGATTGGGATAAGTATAGTTTTGTAAGTAGTGCGCATGACAATACATCTTGCAAAGCAATGCTGATATATTACTCTGAAAACATCTAAAACAGTTCGGGAGTCCACTCATGACAACTACATTAGATCTAATGGTAAGAAGTACATCTGGGAAAAGACGATGAACGCTTCATACTCGATGATAAAGTGCACACTATAGCGTAGCGTCGTATGCGAGATTTGGCTAGTCAGCAACTGTGTGGGAAACAAGAGGTGATTTAAAATTGGTTTAACAGTAAAATACGGGTTGTAGATGAATGAAGTTGTAATCTACTGGTTATAGGTGTAACGTACTAAAATTTTGGATGTAGAAAAGATGTAAACTGGAACTGTGAGCTAAGCATGACATTAATATAATGTATGGAAACAGTAACCTATATTCTAGATACAGAAAAGATGTAACCTGAAATTGTAATATATTGGCTATAGATGTTTTATGATAGTACAACTAAGAACTTCCATAATATATTGACCAACAATTCTCAGTTTTTTTCTTGTGATCTACACCTACCACGAGAGATCAAGTGCCTGTCTGAACTATTCCACCTACTTTATGCATTTACACTGTTGCCTAGATTACGTTAGGAATAGCTTTCGTGCAATGGTTTACTATTCTCGGCGGGCAGACGATAGTTAGAAACCCAATTGTCTTACATTTGCACCACATAGCTTGGGGGGATACGCAAGACAGACTGTTGCTAGGCATCACAGATCTTGCAGGGATCCTAAGGGTAGGGGCATTTAAGCCGACAGGTGTTGTTGACATACCTTCATGGGGACAGCTGAAAATCTGTGCTCCGACCGGGACTCGAACCCGCGATCGCCCGCTTACATGGCAGACGCTCTATCCATCTGAGCCACCGAGGATAAAGATGAATAGCGCGACTGCAGGGACGTATCCCTTGCACGCTTCCCGAGACACCCACATTCCCAACTGTCCACAATCTACATATGTAATGTTCCTAATAGATACTTTTCCCATCCATGTAAGCAGGAGATCCCGGCTTCGAGTCCAGGTCGGGGCACATATTTTCAGCTGTCCCCATCAAGGTATGTCGGCAGCTGATGGTTTCAATTAATTATCATTTATTCTATAGAAGCTGCATGCTCATCATGGTATCTGTTCTTTCGAGAACAGTTACTATCTTCAGATGTACCTGAATTATTTCATTCACACTTAAAAAGACTCTTTCATCAGGAACGATGTTGTTGTTGTGGTCTTCAGTCCTGAGACTGGTTTGATGCAGCTCTCCATGCTACTCTATCCTGTGCAAGCTTCTTCATCTCCCAGTACTTACTGCAACCTATATCCTTTTGAATCTGCTTAGTGTATTCATCTCTTGGACTCCCTCTACGGTTTTTACCCTCCACACTGCCCTCCAATGCTAAATTTGTGATCCCCTGATGCCTCAGAACATGTCATATCAACCGGTCCCTTCTACTTGTCAAGTTGTGTCACAAACTCCTCTTCTCCACAATTCTATTCAATACCCCCTCATTTGATATGTGATCTACCCATCTAACATTCAGCATTCCACTGTAGCACCACATTTCGAAAGCTTCTATTCTCTTCTTGTCCAAACTATTTATCGTCCATGTTTCACTTCCATACATGACAACACTCCATACAAATACTTTCAGAAACGACTTCCTGACACTTAAATCTATACTCGATGTTAACTAACTTCTCTTCTTCAGAAACGCTTTCCTTCCCATTGCCTGTCTACATTTTATATCCTCTCTACTTCGACCATCATCAGTTATTTTGCTCCCCAAATAGCAAAACTCCTTCACTACTTTAAGTGTCTCATTTCCTAATCTAATTCCCTCAGCATCATCCAACTTAATTCGACTACATTACATTATCCTCGTTTTGCTTTTGTTGATGTTCATCTTATATCCTCCTTTTAAGACACTGTCCATTCCGTTCATCTACTCTTCCAAGTCCTTTGCTGTCTCTGACACAATTACAACGTCATCAGCGAACCTCAAAGTTTTTATTTCTTCTCCATGGAGTTTAATATCTACTCCGAATTTTTCTTTTGTTTGCTTTACTGCTTGCTCGATATACACATTGAATAACATCGGGGAGAGGCTACAACGCTGTCTCACTCCCTTCTCAACCACTGCTTCCCTCTCGTGTCCCTCGACTCTTATAACTGCCATCTGGCTTCTGTACAAATTGTAAATAGCCTTTCGCTCCCTGTATTTTACCCCTGCCACCTTTAGAATTTGAAAGAGAGTATTCCATCAACATGGTCAAAAGCTTTCTCTAAGTCTACAAATGCTAGAAACGTAGGTTTGCCTTTCGTTAATCTTTCTTCTAAGTCGTAAGGTCAGTATTGCCTCTCGTGTTCCAACATTTCTACAGAATCCAAACTGATCTTCCCCTAGGTCGGCTTCTACCAGTTTTTCATTCGTCTGTAAATAATTCGCGTTAGTATTTTGCAGCTGTGACTTATTAAACTGATAGTTTGGTAATTTTCACATCTGGCAACACCTGCTTTCTTTGGGATTGGAATTATTATATTCTTTTTGAAGACTGAGGGTATTTCGCCTGTCTCATACATCTTGCTCACCAGATGGTAGAGTTTTGTCAGAACTGGCTCTCCCAAGGCCGTCAGTAGTTCTAATGGAATGTTGTCTACTCCCAGGGCCTTGTTTCGACTAAGGTCTTTCAGTGCTCTGTCAAACTCTTCACGCAGTATCGTATCTCCCATTTCTTTTATCTGGTCATACATTTCATCAATTTCTTCATCATCTGCAGAGCTAGTTGGCATATAAACTTGTACTACTGTAGAACGCCAGTTTTGTTTCTCCTGATAACGATGTCCCCCTGAGTAGTCCCCGCCCGGAGATCCGAATGGGGGATTATTTTACCTCCGGAATATTTTACCCAAGAGGACGCCATCACCATTTAACCATACAGTAAAGCTGCATGCCCTCAGGAAAAATTACGGCTGTAGTTTCCCCTTGCTTTCAGCCGTTCGCAGTACCAGCACAGCAAGGCCGTTTTGGTTAGTGTTACAAGGCCAGATCAGTCAATCATCCAGACTGTTGCCCCTGCAACTACTGAAAAGGCTGCTGCCCCTCTTCAGGAACCACGCGTTTGTCTGGCCTCTCAACAGATACCCCTCCATTGTGGTTGCACCTATGGTACGGCTATCTGTATCGCTGAGGCATGCAAGCCTTCCCACCAACGGCAAGGTCCATGGTTCATGGGGGCGTGTAGTTGGGTACAACGACAATTTTCACCTGGGGTTTTAATTTTGTCGAATGACATTATTCTACTTTGTAACAGTGAGAGAGCGTATCTCAAAGGTTAGTTAATATTAACTTCACAGTGCAACACATTTTTTATTAATTTAGTGAACTTGTGCGTCGACATGGTGGTAATTTGGCGTTACAGTGCAACCACATTTTATGCGTCTTCTGGAACACTCAAAAACAACTTTTCATAAGTTTTTATAGATGTGTTTGTACAGTAAGGTATTATACAGCATTTGTAACCCATTTTCCGAAATGTTAATACCAAAAAAAGAGATCAGCGTGAATTAGCGTTATAAAAGTAGAAGCAGTGAGCTAGCAAGTGACGTCACAGGCATCACATGACGAATGGAGCGAGCGTTTCAGCGGGCTTCCAAATTATCTGAATTTCATTGCCGTTTTTATTCAAGAATACTGAAATTCAAGAGGAAAAAAAGCATGTTGGGGTATAAAATGACATAACTAATCATTTAAGACAATTTGCAGAAAACAGTCAAATACCCTTCTACAAGCAGCACACATAATGCAAATAGATTACTGTGGCACACTTAATAATATTCTTAATGCCAGTTTTGAGCATCAGACATGTGTTACACACGTGATGTTTTTGTTTACAATTCAAAGATCATCATTAAGCAAAGATACAAAGACATCATTCATTTCCTACTGACCAAGCATGTAAACGGGTAAACAGGGCAAAGATGATGTGTGAAATGTACAAAATGCAACATGTTAATAACAGAAAAATGTTTGCACTCTAAGATTAGAGTAAGAAAAAAAAAGATGACGTACCAAAAACAGTTTGTCCTATTGTCTTTTAATAATGAGTTTACGTTTAGAGTGCAAATGTTACTCTGTTATTAACATATTTTAATTTTGCTGTGATTTTTATCTTAATATTATTGTAACTTTATGTGAATGTAATAACACACATAAATAGACACAAATTAAAAAAAAAGACTATACACATTTGATATGTTACTATGTCAACCTTCCTTACAGATATATTTTATTTTTATATAAGCTCTTACATGTTAAGCACTATTCTTTTTTTATAGCACACACAGTAAACATTGTATTTTACTTGTTCCGCACCTCTCAACATCCCCCCTTAAAATACAACATTTGTTTTTAATGACTCTAAATCACAAGCTTCACAAATTTAGTTATCACACAGTCATGATAATTGTTCACAATAGCATTTCTAAATTTCTCCAACTTTGATCTTTGTATAGCTTTGGTCAGTCTGTCTGCTAATTGTTCTTCCATATTACAATATTTTATCTCGAACAAACCTTCTCTGTATTGTTCCTTAACATAGTGAAATATTACATCTATATGTTTGCTTTGTCTAACCAACTGTCCTGATTTGATCATTTGCATAGCACTTTGATCGTCTACATGAAGAATGATTTTCACTTTTCTTCTAGTTAACTCTTGTATTAGGGTCTTGATGTTTTTTATTTCTTTGGTGCATTCTGGTGCTGAAATGTATTCTGCTTCAGTCGATGAAGTAGCTGTCACCCTTTGTTTCTTGGAACACCAACTAGTGGGAGCATCATTACAAAGAACTATGTATGCTCTTGTACTTTTTCTGTCTCTTAAATCTTGTGCATAATCGGCATCACAATAAACATTTAGATGAATACTGTCATCTTCTTCACTTTGTTTTTTCTTGTAGAAAAGACCATAATTCTTGGAACCTTGTAGATATCTAAGAATTCTTTTTACATTTTTGTAATCCCTTTTCTTGGGGTCTTCTGTGAAGGGGCTCTCATAATTTACTGTAAATCCAAGATCTGGTCAGGTTTTACATGACAAATGAAGAAGGCTTCCTATGGCTTCACGATATGCAAATTCAGTGTGTTTATTTTCTTGATTTTCTTCATTTGTCTTTCCCTCTGGAACTAATGGAGTCTTCATGGCCTTACAGTCAGTCATATTGAATTTTTCTGGTACTTTCTTTGCATACTGTTCTTGGTGTAGAAATATTCCATCCTCTGTCTTCATTATTTGTATCTGGATTTTCTACCACAACCATTTCAAATTTCTTCTTAAGTTTCCTTAGTATGTTTTCAAATTTCTCCAAGTTCTTTCCTATTATGATTCCATCATCAACATGTATAGCCATGTACATTTCTTCAGTTGCATCTTTAAATATGCACTGATCTGATTTCAATTGAATTAGTCCTTCTGATTTTAGGAAATCTGTCAAAGTTTTATTCCATCTGAATTGGGCTTGTTTAAGCCCATACAGAGCTTTCTTCAAAACACAGATTTTTTCGGCTTCTTTGTATCCTTCAGGTACCTTCATAAAAATCTCTTCATCCAGTTTCCCATAGAGAAATGCTGTTTTGACATCAAGCACACTCATATGGAAATTTTTCTATGCTGCCAGCGCAAACAACAGTCTCAGTGAACATATATCTACTACTGGGCTGAATAATTCCTTGAAATCTGTATCGTTTTCTTGTTGACAACCTCTGATAACTAGTCTGGCCTTATATCGTCCATCATCTTGGACTTCAAAGATCCATTTGCTTGTTAAGGTTTCTTTCCCTTTTGCTTCCTCTGGACTAACCAACTTCCATGTTTCATTCTGTTGAAGAGATCTCTTTTCTTTTTCAATTGCTTTTAACCAATTTTCTCTATCTGGACCATTCATATATTCTTCATAGGTAAGTAAAGCTGTTTCATAATCATTATATTTTACAGGTTTTTTCAAACTAGTTCTTTTCCTAAGGTTGTAGTTTCTTGTGACTTCATTGCATTTATTACTTCTTGATTTTCTTCTCTTCTATTTCATTTTCTTGATTGCTAGTATCATTTGATAGTTCACCAATAACAAGATTTTTCTGTAGAGTTTCTTTTGTCACTTTCTGCTCAATTCAACATCTCTTGACGCAACAATATTTCTTCTTTCGGCATCAAATAGTCTGTAGCCATTTGGTGCATAACCAACAAAAATGTATGCATTACTTCCTACATCTAGTTTCTTCAAATAGCCTAAATTTTCGGCAAAAACTCTTGATCCAAAAATTTGAAGTCTTGACAGATCTGGTCTTTTCCCAAACCACTTCTCTGCAGGTGTGGCACTTTGATTGCTAGCGGGGCTTCTATTGATTAAGTATGTAGCTGTGAGCACTGCCTCTCCCCATAGCTCTTTCTTTAGTTTGCCATCGAATATCATAGCTCTTGCCTTGTTCATTATTGTCAGATTTAGTCCCTCTGCTTTTCCATTGAGCTGGGGCCTATAAGGAATACTGTAGTCTACCACAATTCCTTTTCCTTCACACCAATTCTTAAACTCACGGCTGGTGTATTCACCACCGTTATCACATCTTATTTTTGACACTTTTGTATTGAACTTATTTTCGCTTTCTAACACATATTTTCTTATGAATCTTTCAACCTCAGACTTCTATCTTAACAAGTAGATTACATAGAAATGAGTGAAATAATCTAACACTGTTATGTAGCACCTATATCCATTAAATGTTGGGGGTTCTATCTCTCCACAGATATCAGTATGTACGATTTCAAGAAGTCTTGTTGCTCTTTCTCTCACAGTAGAAAATGGTTTTCTTGTTAATTTGGCTCTCACATAAGCTTCGCACAATTGTTCTGCTGAGCATAAGCTATTACGAACTCCTTGACACATTCTCTTGATCTTTGAAATACAGCTTATGCCTGGATGACCTAGTTTCTTTTGCCATTCTTGTTTTTCTTCTTGTGTCAGTAGTGATTGCATTCCTGATTTAATGTTCACTTCATACAACCCATTTCTTGTTTTTTGTCCTTTCAAAACAGGTATTTCACTTTTATAGATTTGAACAGAATGCTTAGTAAATACAACTGTACAATCTTTTTAAGTGATTGCATTTACAGACATCAGATTTCTGCTCAGTTCAGAACATACATGACATCTTTTAGAACACAGTTATCTTCTACAAAGTTTCCTGTTGCAACTATTTTCATCGATCCACCTTGTTTGGCAACTTTTACAATACTATCATAATGTCTCACATTTGTTAACTTGTCCACTTCATTACACAAATGTCCTGCACATGCACTATCAACAACCATGACCATATCTTCTTTCTCATTCGCTTTTTGTGAAATCTTTCCTTCGTTACATTCATATGCAATATGTGTAGTGTCTTCCATCTTCTTTTCTTCAACAGTGTCTTGTTTCTTATTTTCTTGAGTGACTAGATCTTCTTCTATATCTTCAAAAGTGCAAAATGATATTCTTCCACTGTCTTTGTTCTTAAAATAACAATCTTCTTCTTTGTGGTTAGTCTTTTTGCAATGAGAACAGGGCTTGAAAGATCTCAATTTTGGTTCTTGAATTTTATTTTTATTTTTAAAGTAACACTCTTCTTCTTTGTGACTATTCCTCTCCCATATAGAATAGTGTTCTTTCTTCTTAGGCTTCTTGCAAAATGTCCACGACCACCACAATTTTTACAAATTATATCTTTTATTTTATTTTTGTTAAACCCAACATCAAAGGCAATACTCTCTTCTTGATAATTGTTTTTCAGTCGTTCCTCTTCTCTTATAAGCCTTGCAGTTAGATTTTCCATAATATTCTCACCACTGGGTGACGAATCCCATGCTGGAGAAAAGTGTTTGTATTCTTGTGGCAAAATAGACAATATCTTGGATATGATCATAATATCTGTCATTTTTTCTGACTGGAGACGATTCACTTCAAATACCATATTCTGTAGTGCACTTATATTACAAATATGTCTCTGGTTTTATCGTACTTGAAACTATAAAATTCTTGAAGCAACTCTGAGTTCTTTGAGACGCATCTCTTTTATAAATTGCTTTAAGTTTATCATACATTGGCTTGGAAGTTTCACAGCACAATACATGTGGCTTTACCTTTTTATCAATTATTCTCATTGTAAAATGTTTTGCCTTGCTGTCCATTTTCTGCCATTTTTTCTGTGTTTCTAAAGTTTTGCAATTTTCCAGTGTTTCAGTTCCATCTACAATATCACACAGGTCTTGCGTTTTAAATAATATTCTAATTTCAACATCCCACTGATTGAATGTTCTACTATCTTTAAGCACTTATATATCACGAAATTCTTCGTTTTCTTGAAACATCTTTAAATGTTTTTCTTCCTTATTCATGCCTTCTATTTTTAGCTTTTCTATTTTCTTATTGCTCTGGGACCGTAACTTTACTTGGTCAGTACCTTTCAACAAATTTACACATCCCACACATCACCATTCCTCTGTTTACATCCTTTGCCAGTAGGAAATGAACGATATCTTTTATCTTCGCTTAATGATGATCTTTACATTTCAAACAAAAACATAAAATTTATAGCTCGTGTTTGACAATCAACAGTGGCATTAAGAATATTACGAAGTGCGCTACAGTAATTTGTTTACGGTATGTATGCTGTTTGCAATTCAACAACATGTACATCAACATGGAAAACCGTATGGACCACTACAAAACAAATCGCGATCTACAGGAACGTACGTAAGTGAGTACAATTATTTCACATTACACATAAATAAACTTGAGCACATTAGCGTGTTTTAATTAATGAAACAACCTATAAAGCTACACCAAGTATTCAAACGTCTTTGTGCAGTGTAGGAGCAGACGACACGCTACTGATCAAGACATCTATGTAACTGAAAATATTAGTCATGTTTCGATGGGCATTGTAGACCGAAATTGGTTAGTTATGGCACTAAAATCAAACATGCTAAAATTATTTGTGGACTGGTTGCGTTGTTCACCAACATCAGATAAAGTTTTATCGTAGAGACCGAATAATAAAGTAGACAGCAAAAGACCAAGGAAACGTCTATAACAACTTCCTCTGTGAGCAGAACAAGAGGATCACCCACTCCTTCAAAGAAAAAGAAGAAAGATGCTAATCTAAACTTAAACCCAAGGAAAGACTACCCAATTATTTGGTCCATAGCAAACATCCTCAGCATTGGCCACAGCATTTCGTCTCGATTCTAAATCTACTTTTACATCTACATGACTACTCTGCAATTCACAATTAAGTGCCTGGCAGGGGGTTCATCAAACCATCTTTAAGCTACTTCTCTACCATTCCACTCTCGGGTACAGCGCTCGAGGAAAAGAATACTTAAAGCTTTCCAGACGAGCTCTGATTTCTCTTATTTTGTACGCAGGTCGCCGAAGTGGCGTCAAATCGAAAGACCTGCACCAGGCGAACGGTCTACCCGACGGGAGGCCCTAGCCACACGACATTTCCATTTCCATCAGGACCATTTCATTCTACGTAGATGGACGCGAAAAAGTATTTTCACTATTTTCACGCTCTGAGGGTAAAGTTGATGATTGAAATTTCATGAGAAGGTCTTTCTGAAGCGAAAAACTCCTTTGTTTTAATGAATGCCACCCCAATTCGTGTATCATATACGTAGCACTCTCTCCCCTATTTCGCGATAATACAAAATGATCTGCCCGTCTTTAAACGTTTTCAATGTCCGTCAATCCTAACTGATGCGGATCCCGCACCGCAGAACAGTACTCCAGAAGAGACAAAGAAGCATTGTGTAAGTAGTCTCTTTAGTAGGCCTGTTCCATTTTCTTAGTTTTCTGCCAATAAATCGCAGTCTTAGGTTTGCTTTCCCTATAACATTGTTTATGTGATCGTTCCAATTAAAGTTATTCGTGCTGGCCGCTGGTGGCCGAGCGGTTCTAGGCGCTTCAGTCTGGAACCGCGCGACCGCAACGATCGCAGGTTCGAATCCTGCCTCGGGCATGGATGTGTGTGATGTTGATGTCCTTAGGTTAGTTAGGTTTAAGTAGTTCTAAGCTCTAGGGAACTGATGACCTGAGAAGTTGAGTCCCATAGTGCTCAGAGCCATTTGAACCATTTTTAAATTATTCGTAATTGTAATCCTTAAGTATTTAGCTGAGTTTCCAGCCTTTTGATTTGTATGATTTACCGCGTAACTGAAATTTCAGAGATTCTTTTTAGTGTTCTTGTGGATGACTTCATACTTTTCATGATTTAGAATCAACTGCCGCTTCTTACACCATACAGATATCTTGTCTAAATCATTTTACAATTCGCTTTGATCATCTGATGACTTTACATGACGGTAAATGACAGTATTACCTGTAAACGATCTAACAGGACTACTCAGATTGTCTCATAAATTGTTTACTTAGATAAGGAGCAGCAGAGGGCCTATAGCACTTTCTTGGGATACGGCAGATATTACTTCTGTTTTACTCGACTACTTTCCGTCAGTTATTACGAACTGTGACGTTTCTGACAGGATATCACGGTTCTAGTCACACAGCTGAGGCGATACCCCACAGGCACGCAATTTAATTTCTGGAAATCTAAAAATATGGAATCAGTTTGACGTCCCTTGTCGATAGCACTTAATACTCGGGAGAATGAAGAGATATTTGTGTTTCACAAGTACGATATATTCTGTATCCGTGTTCGCTATTTGTCAATAAACCTTTTTCTTCGAGATGATTCAGAATTTCCGGTAAGAGTACATGTTCCAAGATGCTACTGCATATCGGCGTTAGTGATAGGGGTCTATAATTCAGCGGATTACTCTTATTTCCTGTCGTGGGCATTGGTGTGACTTGTACAACTTTCCAGTCTTTCTGTGCGGATCTTTCTATAAGCGAACGGTTGCGTGTGGAGGTATCGATCAACAAGCTCTGAAACTATTGATTCTTTTACAGAAAAATTACAATTACAAAAATTTCTTCCGTAGTTTGGACTCGAGTCTGTAATCTGTGAACTTTGCAGTCTTAAATAATGATGCAAGGGGGTTAGGACGTCAAACGGGCCGACTTGGAGCAGGAGAGGCACCACAGGACATTTTAATTTCTACTGTCATTGTTTTTACAAATAAATTCATAAAACCTTGTCAGCATGACCAGGAAGGATTGAGGACTCACACTCATAGCAGTGGAAGTTCAAAAACGTAGCAAAAGACCTTTTTTTACATGTGAAATTTCGTCATTTTTTCACTTACTACTGGCTGCATTTGTTTCTGTAGGTACACTTTTCTTCCTAAGTAAGAGAGATTCTTCGATGAATTTTGCACAGCATACAAGCAGTACTTACAGGTGTATTAAATTCTAGAATTTTCCAAATCTATTAAAAACTGTGGTAAAAATTGAGATAATTAACCATAAAATACGAGTTTCTTCTAAACAAGAAGTTTAAAATGTAACAGTTCATTTATTTTTTCATAAATTAAATAAACTCTAGAGTTTCATACACATATACGCATGTAGCTATAGTTTGTATGCTGTGCATAATTCATCGAAGAATCTCTCTTACTTAGGAAGAAAAGTGTACCTATAGCAACAAATGCAGCCAGTAGTAAGTGAAAAAATGATGAAATTTCACATGTAAAAATAATGTATTTTGTTACGTTTTTGAGCTTCCACTACAATGAGTATGAATCCTGAATCCTTCCTGATCATGCTTTCAAAGTTTTATGTATTTATTTGTTAAGTTATAGACAGTGGAAATTAAAATGTCCTGTGGTGCCTCTCCTGCTCCAAGTCGGCCCGTTTGACGTCCTACCCCCCTTAAGCAACTTTTACCACAAATGTTGTGAATGACCACTTGCACGTCTCGAAACGGATACGAATGACAGTTTCACCGTACCTGCACACTGTCGGTGAAGGTAAAGGTGCCGTCGATCTGAACGGCGCCCACGTCGTAGTCCCTCTTTTTGGAGCTGAACTTGTGGTTGTATTCGTTCCGCGTGACGTTGTACAGAAGTCCTCCATTGGTACGATCCGCTGTGCCGACCCGCACCCAGTAGTCTGTGGGCTCGAACTTCTGCACGCAGGCGGCGTTGGTCAGCACCCAGGTGTCGCTGATGATGGTGCCGGAGCACTTGATGTCGCTGCGGTACTGGATGACGGCCATCCACGGGTAGTCCTCGATGCTGGCGTCGCTGCCGTTGACGATCCGCGCGCCGTGCGGCAGCGCGCTGGACGCAGCGATCAGACACAGCAGCAGCAACATCGGCAGCACACGCATCGCCATACTGCTGCAGACTGTCTCCTGACCTCAGCTGCAACAAGCAGCAGTAGAAGAAACCCGCACACTTCACGCCAGATTAGATAAACATCCAACATTCTCACGCTATGGGATTTTCCTTTCAGTCTCTCTGATATCGCAGGGGAAACAGCGGTACTCAACGTGCGGCAATCATTATTTATTTTTAAAGATACGAGGGTGGCTTCATAAGACTGGTAAATTTCCAAGAAAGCATGCAACGTTTTTGTTGCACCTTCGTGACTGGTAAGCTTGATTATTCCAAGGATCGTATAAAGAATTTCAACAATTTACAGCGTACTGTCCGTTATTGAAAGCCGTCTGAAATGGTCAGTGTCGGCTGACATTGAAGATAGAGAAAGCCAAGTTTCGCGCCGTTATTAAATATTTTCATTCGAAGAGTTGTACAGCAGCAAAAATCAAAACAGAATTGGGTGAAGATCACGCAATCTCTACACTATCATTGAAGGCCGTTTACTTTTGGATCATCATCATCATCATAATCATCATCATCTCCTTCCAAGGATTAGGTGTTGTAATCATCTGTTGTGGTCTCTGTTATCCATCCATCTATAACGAGTTCTACCTAATTCTCTCTTTCCAGTCGGGCGATCATTTACTATCTTCTCTGGAAATCTATTTTCTGCCTTTCTATCAACATGGTCCTTCTATTTCATCTATCTTTCCATTTCATTTCATTATCTTTCCATTTCTTCAACCTTGTCATTAACTGAAAAGATTTTTAAATCTGATCTTATTGTTTCACTCCTTATTTTATCCATTGTATTATAGCCTCTTACATATTTCTGCTCCTTGTATGCGTGACATTTCTTTTTTTGTTACTGTCCATGGTTCGGAACGTTATACAAGAGTGGATACAGCCATATTTTTATAGAAATTCATATCTGTTTCTATTCTTGACTTTCTTCCCCAAGCTCTTCCAATTGTTCCGAAGGTAGCGTGACATTTATTAACCTTCTTCTCAATGTCTTTGTCACGGTTAAAACTAACATCACATCCTAGAAAATTTAAGTGCGATACTTGTTCTAAAATTTTTCTCATTTCTTATTACTTTCTAGCTAACTGGATTTTTTTCCTTTGAAAGCCGTTATCTTTGTGTTAGTTGCAGATATAGTTAATTTGTAATATCCTGCATTTTGGCTAAAGTTATCTTCTGTTTCCTGCATATTTATCTGATCATCAGCATGTAATAGAGTATTTGATGGTACGCTAGATCCTGTTTTAATTCCTACGTGTATTTCATTTTTCCATTTCATAACTAGTCGTCGATATACAGGGTGATCAAAAAATCAGTATAAATTTGACAACTTACTAAACCAAGGAATAATGTAGATAGAGAGGTAAAAATTGACACACATGCTTGGAATGAAATGGGGTTTTATTACAACCAAAAAAAAAAAAAAAGTTCACAAAATGTCCGACAGATGGAGCGAGAAAGATTTCTTGCGCGCGTCGTTTGGTGACGATCGTGTGCTCAGCCGCCACTTTCGTCATGCTTGGCCTCCCAGGTCCCCAGACCTCAGTCCGTGCGATTATTGGCTTTGGGGTTACCTGAAGTCGCAAGTGTATCGTGATCGACCGACATCTCTAGGGATGCTGAAAGACAACATCCGACGCCAATGCCTCACCATAACTCCGGACATGCTTTACAGTGCTGTTCACAACATTATTCCTCGACTACAGCTATTGTTGAGGAATGATGGTGGACATATTGACCATTTCCTGTAAAGAACATCATCTTTGCTATGTCTTACTTTGTTATGCTAATTATTGCTATTCTGATCAGATGAAGGGCCATCTGTCGGAAATTTTTTTAACTTTTGTATTTTTTGGTTCTAATAAAACCCCAAGACATTCCAATCATGTGTGTCAATTTGTACCTCTCTATCTACATTATTCCGTGATTTATTCAGTTTTCAAATTTATACTGACTTTTTGATCCCCAGTACAAATTAAATAAAATGTGAGATAGACTGTACTCTTGTCGACTATCTTGATTTATTAAAATTTCATCTGACATTTTCGAACCTGAAGTTATAACTATTTTAGTGTTTACACACAGATTTTTTTATGGTATTAATAAGATGGTTTGGAAAACCTTTTATTTCTAATATTTTCCACAAAACGGGTCTTTTTACCTTATCAGAGGCTTTCTAAACATCAATAGATGCTAATGCCAAATTACCGAAGTTTTCCAATAATCTGTGTTAATTTATAAATTTGTTATGATTACACTAACATCCTTTGCTGAAGCCTGATTGGATAAATGAATTTAAATGACGTCAGACAAGCACCGGAGGCGAAACGCGCTCCGGCCGTGAGGTCACCACGAAGGAAAACACTGACAAAAACGATGATATGGTAAGGCAAGACCGCCAAATAAAAATTGTGATATTTCGGACTGACACTGTAAGCTTCTCAACTGAGCGAGTGCTATTCCACACGGGGAACTTGCTGTGAAGAAGCTGCGGGCGTGGTATGTGCCGCCATTGCTCAAGTCGACCAATTGCACTTCTGGCACAACATTTCAACACAATGTTTGGAGGTTTAATCGCAATGCACACGACTTTTTGCGCAGATTTGTTACTGTTGGTGAAACCCAGATCGATCGTTACGCACCATAGTCAAAACGGCAATCAAAACAGTGGACAAAGGTACGTGAAAGTGCACCGAAGAAGGCAAAGACCATTTTAAAGTTTTAAACATGGCTGCGTAGTCAGCGACCATTTATCAATTAAAGTTAAAGCAATTACAGCCCTCGGTCACAAAATTTAAGCCTTTTGACCAGATTTCGACACTTGTGTGAGTGTCTTCATCAGAAATTAAATATTCAAATTGGCATGTCACTTATAAGATAAATATCAAGCAAGAAAGGCTTGTCACAAAAATTTAAAAAAAATATATGTATATATGAGCAGCCCATAGTGGCTGGTCAAAAGGCTTAAATTTTGTGACCGAGGGCTGTACTTGCTTTAACTTAAAAAACCATTTTGTCATCCGTTAAGATGATGGTCACTGTTTTTTTGGATTACCAACGAATATACCTCAAGATTATATGGAAAAAGGCAGAACCATAATTAGACCCTATTACGTTTCATTCTTGGATCGTTCGAAACTTGAGTTGGCTGAGGAGAGACCAATGTTGCAACAGAAAAAAGTGGTCTTTCACCAGGATAATATGTACACCATCCGACACATCAGAGATACAACGGTGACAGTGCGTGAACTCGGCTTTGAATTGATTCCTCATTAACTCTATTTACTATACTTAACACCAAGTGACTTCTTCCTGTTCCATGACTTGAAACTTTGACTTGCTGGGAAGAAATTTTCCTCAAATAAGGAAACGATAGTTGCAGTTAACGAGTATTCTGCAACATTTGACAGAACCTATTTTTCTGATTAGATGAAAAAGCTGGAGGACCGCAGGAACACGTATATACTGAGGTGACAAAAGTCGTGGGGCACCTCCTAATATCGTGTTGGATCTAGTTTTCCCCAGCGTAATGCAGCAACTTGATGTGGCATGGACTCAACACGTCGAAAGAAGTTCCCTGCAGAAATAATGAGCCATGTTGTCTCTATAGCCGTCCATGATTGCGAAAGTGTTGCCGGTGCAGGGCTTTGCGCACGAAATGACCTCTCGATTATGCCACACAAATGTTCGATGGGATGCATGTTGGGCGACCTGGATGGCCAATCTTTCTCTCTAATTGCCCAGAGTGTTCTTCAAACGAATCACGAACAGTTGTGACCCCAGTGACATGGCACTGCGTTGTTTGGGAACATGACCTCCATGAATGGCTGCAAATGGTCTCCAATTTACCGAACACAACTATTTCCAATCAATGATCCGTTCAGTCGGACCCAGTCCATTCCATGGAAACACAGCCCATACCATTATGGAGCCACCAACAGCTTGCACAGTGCCTTGTTCACAACATGGGTCCATGGCTTGGTAGGAGCTGCGCCACACTCGATCCCTACCATCAGTTCTCACCAACTGAAATCGAGGTTCATCTGATCAAGCCACGGTTTTCCAACCGATATGGTCACGAGCCCAGAAGAGGCACTGCAGCGACGTCGTGTTGTTAGAAAAAACTTTCGCTCCCATAGCGCATTAACGACGAATTTCGCCACATTATCTTAACACATACGTTCGTCGTATGTCCCACATTGATTTATGCGGTTATTTCGTGCAGTATTGCTTGTCTGTTGCCACTGACGACTCTACGTAAACGCCGCTGCTCTCGGTCGTTAAGGGAAGGCTGTCGATACTGTGTTGTCCGTTGTGATAGGTTCAAAATGGTTCAAATGGCTCTGAGCACTATGGGACTCAACATCTGAGGTCATCAGTCCCATAGAACTCAGAACTACTTAAACCTAACTAACCTAAAGACATCACACACATCCATGCCCGAGGCAGGATTCGAACCTGCGACCATAGCAGTCACGTGGTTCCGGACTGAAGTGCCTAGAACCGCACGGCCACCGCGGCCGGCGTTGTGATAGGTTGTTGTTGTTGTTGTGGTCTTCAGTCCTGAGACTGGTTTGATGCAGCTCTCCATGCTACTCTATCCTGTGCAAGCTTCTTCATCTCCCAGTACCTACTGCAGCCTACATCCTTCTGAATCTGCTTAGTGTATTGATCTCTTGGTCTCACTCTACGATTTTTACCCTCCACACTGCCCTCCAATGCTAAATTTGTGATCCCTTGATGCCTCAAAACATGTCCTACCAACCGATCCCTTCTTCTAGTCAAGTTGTGCCACAAACTTCTCTTCTCCCCAATCCTATTCAATACCTCCTCATTAGTTACGTGATCTACCCACCTTATCTTCAGCATTCTTCTGTAGCACCACATTTCGAAAGCTTCTATTCTCTTCTTGTCCAAACTGGTTAACGTCCATGTTTCACTTCCATACGTGGCTACACTCCATACAAATACTTTCAGAAACGACTTCCTGACACTTAAATCTATACTCGATGTTAACAAATTTCTCTTCTTCAGAAACGCTTTCCTTTCCATTGCCAGTCTACATTTTATATCTACTTCGACCATCATCAGTTATTTTACTCCCTAAATAGAAAAACTCCTTTACTACTTTAAGTGTCTCATTTCCTAATCTAATCCCCTCAGCATCACCCGATTTAATTTGACTACATTCCATTATCCTCGTTTTGCTTTTGTTGATGTTCATCTTATATCCTCCTTTCAAGACACTGTCCATTCCGTTCAACTGCTCTTCCAAGTCCTTTGCTGTCTCTGACAGAATTACAATGTGATCGGCGAACCTCAAAGTTTTTACTTCTTCTCCATGAATTTTAATACCTACTCCGAATTTTTCCTTTGTTTCCTTTACTGCTTGCTCAATATACAGATTCAATAACATCGGGGACAGGCTACAACCCTGTCTCACTCCTTTCCCAACCACTGCTTCCCTTTCATGCCCCTCGACTCTTATGACTGCCATCTGGTTTCTGTACAAATTGTAAATAGCCTTTCGCTCCCTGTATTTTACCCCTGCCACCTTCAGAATTTGAAAGAGAGTATTCCAGTTAACGTTGTCAAAAGCTTTCTCTAAGTCTACAAATGCTAGAAACGTAGGTTTGCCTTTTCTTAATCTTTCTTCTAAGATAAGTCGTAAGGTTAGTATTGCCTCACGTGTTCCAACATTTCTACGGAATCCAAACTGATCTTCCCCGAGGTCCGCTTCTACCAGTTTTTCCATTCGTCTGTAAAGAATTCGCGTTAGTATTTTGCAGCTGTGACTTATTAAACTGATAGTTCGGTAATTTTCACTTCTGTCAACACCTGCTTTCTTTGGGATTGGAATTATTATATTCTTCTTGAAGTCTGAGGGTATTTCGCCTGTCTCATACATCTTGCTCACCAGATGGTAGAGTTTTGTCATGACTGGCTCTCCCAAGGTCATCAGTAGTTCTGATGGAATGTTGTCTACTCCTGGGGCCTTGTTTCGACTCAGGTCTTTCAGTGCTCTGTCAAACTCTTCACGCAGTATCTTATCTCCCATTTCATCTTCATCTACATCCTCTTCCATTTCCATAATATTGTCCTCAAGGACATCGCCCTTGTATAAACCCTCTATAGGTGATAGGTAATAACTGAAATTTGGTATTCTTGGTACACTATCGACACTGTGGATGTCGCAGTATTGAATTCCATTACGATTTCCGAAATTTAATGTGGCGTGCGTCTAGTTCCAACGACCATTTCCTTTTCACAGTCTGTTAATTGCGACCATAATCACGTTGGAAACCTTTGCACATGAGTCACCTGAGTACAAATGCCAGCTCGCCAACGCACTGCCCTTTTATACCTTATGCACGAGATACTATCGCCGTCTGTATGTGTGGATATCGCTATCTCACGACTTTGGTCACCTCAGTGTATATTCCTCAAAGGATATTATGTCCAGAAGCAACGTGGGCTGTTTACGAAACAAACTTGTTTTCTTATTTTTCACCTGACATACCAAACCACCTTCGGATTTGGTGCTCACACTAGTCAATTTGTGCAAGACCAATTAATAGGCTTAATGAAGAATAACATTTGGGCGAAACACTTTCAGGGCGGTGCTTACCACCACTTCTTAACGTACACCGAGGAGCTGAATCATTATGACCAGTTCCTTAAGAGCGCGTTGGTCCACATTTGGAATGCGATAGAGCAGCAATTCTGCATATCATGAATGCGCCAAGTCCTTGCTAGGCTTCGAGAGGTGTGTGGCATCAGATGTCTTCATACAGATCACGCAATTCCGTAAATTACGGGTCGATGGTTTTTGAAGGCGGAGCTGGCGCCAGATAGTGTTCCAGATGTGTTCCACCAGGTTCATATCAGGCGAATTTTGTGGCTAGGATATCAACGCAAGTTCACTATCATGCACCTCATGCCACTGTAGTACGATTCTGGCCTTGCGACACGAACAGTTATCCTGCTAGAGGATACATCGCCGCTGGTGAAGTCATCTAGAATTAAGGGAGGCTTGTGGTCTGTAATGTTAAAGTAAAACCAATTTAAGCTGGTAAACAAATTAGCTGTAGCCACCATATGAAAATTCGATGCAGTTTTCTGTTTATATGACGATATGAACATCTACGTCGTCATTTGACAGACCATAACGTGAGTGAACAGTATGGCTATCGAGAAGGGAGACCATATGCTGTTAGTGAAACTGTTTTATGTGAGCGGTAGCAATTACAGTGCTGCATTGAGAGTATCGACGACTGGAAGGTCAGAGGAGAGATACGATAACATTAAATAGTTTAAAGAAGATGATGATAAAATTCGAAAACATGGGTGAGCTTCGTGTGGCACCTGGAAGAGAAAACGCCCCACCGCTGCGGAATGTACTGACGAGGTTGTTCTTGCTCTAACTGCCCACCCAGCACGTGCCACAGGTAGTGTTAGCGCTCGTGCACTGCCACGAGGATTGTCTATCCCATAGTCAACAGTACAGAAAGTTTTGCAGTCTATTTTATACTACGAGGTGCGACAATAAAGTAATGAGACTGATGTGAAAAAAAATGTTGCTTACCGTTTTACTCAAGTTTAGTGTTGTCTCCTTCAAAGTGGTTCCCTTCTGACTGCACACACTTCTTCCAGCGCTTCAGCCACTGATGGTAACATTTCTGGAACTCATCTTCTCTAATATCCTCCAAGACCCTCGCACAGCCTTTTGGACATCTTGACTCTTGGAAATAGAAAAAAGTCGCACGGAGCGATATCTGATGAATAAGGTGGCTGTAGTAGTACTGAAATTTGTTTTGAGGTTAAAAATTGCTTTACTGACAGAGCAGTATGGGATGGCGCAATATCGTGATGCAGAATCCAGTTATCAGCAATGTTGGCACGGACACGAAGAACTCTTTTACAAACTCTTTCTAAAATATCTTTGTCGTAAAATTGGTTAACTGTTAGTCCTGGAGGCACCCACTCTTTGTGAACAATTCCCTTGGAATCAAAGAAGCACACAAGCATGCATTTCACTTTTGACTTTGACCAAAAAAATGGCTTTCAGCACATGGGACTTCACATCGGAGGTCATCAGTCCCCTAGAACTTAGAACTACTTAAACCTAACTAACCTAAGGACATCACACTCATCCATGTCCGAGGTTGGATTCGAACCTGAGACCGTAGCGGTCGCGCTCTTCCAGACTGAAGTGCCTACAACTGCTCGGCCACACCGGCCGGCTGACTCTCACATGCGAGCTTTTTTTTGGTCTGGGTGATCCCTTTGAGCAGCGTTGCGAACTTTGGTGTTTTGTCTCTGGACTGTACTGAAAAAACCAACTTTCATCACCAGTGATAACATGGCTCAACAGTTCTGAATTGATTTCCGTTTGCTCTAACAGATTGGCTGCCACATTTTTCCGTTTTTTCGCCGTTATGGTGTGAGATTTTTGGGGACCGTTTTTGCACAAATCTTTCTTTTATTATTAGACGAACCGTTTCTCGATTGATGTTCAGTTCTTCTGCAATCATTTTCACGGATGATCTTCGACCAGATCAAACGAGTTCACGCACCCTGGCCAAGTTGGCATTCGACCGTGAGGTTGATGGTCGTCCATTGCGGTCTTCATCGTCAACATTCGTTCTGCCTTCACTAAACATTTTATGCCAACGAAAAACTTGAGTTCTTGACATAACCTCCTCTCCAAAAGCCTTCTGAAGCTTCCTGTAAGTTGTCGTCGCGTTTTCACCCAATTTAACGCAAAAAGAAATGGCATACCATTGCGCAATATTATGCAGTTCCATTTCAGTGACAAGAGACACAAACACATGTTAACTTATTACAGCACAACTCACGACTGAGCAGTTGCATCGATGTGCCACTTGGACTAGAAGCAGCTTACAGATCAAGGTCAAAGATATTGTGCCTACACAAGCCTGCAGGGTTGCCACATCTTGCAAAGAAAATCAGTCTCATTACTTCATTGTCGCACCTCGTACTACCTGTACAACATCCAGACGGTAGAGCAACTGAAACTTCCTGATCTGTAACAACGTTCTGAATTTGCTTTCTGGTTTCTGGCACAGATCAAAGTTGATGAGATGTGGGCGGGCAATATTCTGTGGAGTGACGAGGCACATTTTACACTATAGGGTTCAGCATATAGACAGAACTGCCGACATTGGGGTACTGTTAAACCGCGTGTTGTACACGAAGAGCCGCTGTACTCGCCATGTGTGACTGCATGGTGTGGATTGACAAGCACCTTTATCCTTGGTCCGTTTTTCTTTGAACAGAATACACCCAAGGGGCCTGTCAGTAGTACTGTGATGTCTGCACGTTATCGAGATCTCCTTGTACAGCACGTGGTTCCTACTCTGGAAGAGCGCAACTGTGTAGAAATCACTGTTTTCATGCAAGACAGGGTAACATGTCTTCTCGCTCGCCCAGTGAAAGCTCTGCTTAATGCAAATTTCCACAAGCGTGTTATCTCCAGAGGTTTTCCAGATGCATGGCCTGCAAGATCTGAATCAGACTTTTGGCCCTAGGATATCTAAAAGAACGCGTTTAACAGGGACAGGTTTGGTCTCTATCTGATTTGAAGACCAGTATACAGGAACACGTCACTCAGACTCCACCGGAACTGCTGCGAGCAACTGTTGATCGTGTCGTTTACGAATGAAGCATCTCGTCGGCGTCTACAGTGCTCATATTAAACAAACTGTGTAAACGACGTTTAGTAATAAAATCAACAATATGCCTTACTCACTTGTTTGATCTTTGTTCCCCAGCTCCCTTTCCTATCCAATTACACTACCGACTATCAATTTCAATACACCCTGGTATTTCAGATTTACAACCCAAATCAAACATTATTTCTCACAACATATATAGTTATATCAACTTCCACATATACGAGTATAATACAGTTAGAATCATTGTATTTTACTTTCATCAAAGTATTCTTCTTTGGATTTAATGACTGGCTCACAATCTTGAGGCAGGCGGTCAATCAGTTTTTGTAGGTATCGTGAATCTATATGATTCCACACATCCTTAACAATATTCCAGAGATGTTCCTTGCTGGATATATTAACTTCCCTAGTACGTCTGTCCACTTCATCCCAGACCATTTCAATAGGACTACAATTGGGGCTTTGGGACGGTCATACCATATCACTCGGTACTTTCTGTTTTTCCTTTGATGCAATGTAGTTCGCACAGTATGCCGACTGATGTTTTGGGTCATTATCCAGTTGTAAGGTGAACCATTTCCCTATTAGGTGCAATACTTAACTGTAAGTAGTACACACTGTTGGGCTACCCTTTTCCTTACAAATCGGCGAACAAATATTCTGCTTCTGGTTCCAAAAATCTCGAACTTCGATTCATTGGTGAATAACACCTTCGTCCATTCTTCCGATGTCGAATTACGTTGTTGTCTAGCCTATTCTAGTCTCTTCTGTTTATTTATGGTCCTTAGAAGTGGTTTTACTGCTGTGACACATCCTTTCAAGCTGACTTCAGTCAGTCTCCTTTTTACTGTTATAACAGATATTGTCGACGTGTTCATTTCTACCAATTCTGCACGAATTTGGGGCGCTGTTTTAAATCTATTTCTCTTGCTGGTAATACTGATATACACTCCTGGAAATGGAAAAAAGAACACATTGACACCGGTGTGTCAGACCCACCATACTTGCTCCGGACACTGCGAGAGGGCTGTACAAGCAATGATCACACGCACGGCACAGCGGACACACCAGGAACCGCGGTGTTGGCCGTCGAATGGCGCTAGCTGCGCAGCATTTGTGCACCGCCGCCGTCAGTGTCAGCCAGTTTGCCGTGGCATACGGAGCTCCATCGCAGTCTATAACACTGGTGGCATGCCGCGACAGCGTGGACGTGAACCGTATGTGCAGTTGACGGACTTTGAGCGAGGGCGTATAGTGGGCATGCGGGAGGCCGGGTGGACGTACCGCCGAATTGCTCAACACGTGGGGCGTGAGGTCTCCACAGTACATTGATGTTGTCGCCAGTGGTCGGCGGAAGGTGCACGTGCCCGTCGACCTGGGACCGGACCGCAGCGACGCACGGATGCACACCAAGACCGTAGGATCCTACGCAGTGCCGTAGGGGACCGCACCGCCACTTCCCAGCAAATTAGGGACACTGTTGCTCCTGGGGTATCGGCGAGGACCATTCGCAACCGTCTCCATGAAGCTGGGCTACGGTCCCGCACACCGTTAGGCCGTCTTCCGCTCACGCCCCAACATCGTGCAGCCCGCCTCCAGTGGTGTCGCGACAGGCGTGAATGGAGGGACGAATGGAGACGTGTCGTCTTCAGCGATGAGAGTCGCTTCTGCCTTGGTGCCAATGATGGTCGTATGCGTGTTTGGTGCCGTGCAGGTGAGCGCCACAATCAGGACTGCATACGACCGAGGCACACAGGGCCATCACCCGGCATCATGGTGTCGGGAGCGATCTCCTACAATGGCCGTACACCACTGGTGATCGTCGAGGGGACACTGAATAGTGCACGGTACATCCAAATCGTCATCGAACCCATCGTTCTACCATTCCTAGACCGGCAAGGGAACTTGCTGTTCCAACAGGACAATGCACGTCCGCATGTATCCCGTGCCACCCAACGTGCTCTAGAAGGTGTAAGTCAACTACCCTGGCCAGCAAGATCTCCGGATCTGTCCCCCATTGAGCATGTTTGGGACTGGATGAAGCGTCGTCTCACGCGGTCTGCACGTCCAGCACGAACGCTGGTCCAACTGAGGCGCCAGGCGGAAATGGCATGGCAAGCCGTTCCACAGGACTACATCCAGCATCTCTACGATCGTCTCCATGGGAGAATAGCAGCCTGCATTGCTGCGAAAGGTGGATATACACTGTACTAGTGCCGACATTGTGCATGCTCTGTTGCCTGTGCCTATGTGCCTGTGGTTCTGTCAGTGTGATCATGTGATGTATCTGACCCCAGTAATGTGTCAATAAAGTTTCCCCTTCCTGGGACAATGAATTCACGGTGTTCTTATTTCAATTTCCAGGAGTGTATTTATCATCACGTTTAGTTTTTTACGAGGTCGTCCTGGTCATGGTATGCCCTTATTGCTACCTGTTGTCTTCTGTCGGTGAAGGGTGTATTGCACTCCCCGTATAGACACACTACACTGTTTCGCAATTTGGCGAACAGACAAACCTGCTTGGCTAAGCGCTACAAGTGCAGCACGTTTTTCTGTGGATATCTGCACTCGTGAAGCCATACTTTCGATGTGCACACTTCAGTGACACGAAGGAACTGACGTGCAGGAACTACGTGTTATATATCGTAGCAATGCTTGCCGTTCGCTGCAGACATCACATCACTACAGGGAACAACACAGGGGCACCAAATGCGGCGTCCGTCGGCAAATAGATAATCAAACATATCAGATAGGTACATAACCAGAATGAAATTTTCACTCTGGAGTGGAGCGTGCGCTGATTTGAAACTTCCTGGCAGATTAAAACTGTGTGCCGGACCGAGACTCGAAGTCGTTTGTTGGATACTATTGTATCTCGATGACCACAAATAAAAATCATGACATATGTACAACTGTTGTACTATTCCTTTGCTTCCTCAACCGTACCCACGGTATTAGACCTTATCTACAGAAAACTAGATGTCATTTACTGGGTGTATTAAAATCAATGAGCGGTAGTGTGAAAATGGAAACATTTCGATACATCTTTCTTGCTTTCACAGCGCCAGATTTGCACATAGTAGCCAAACTTGAAACTAATTTTTTTCCGGCTAAATCTGTACCGCATTAACGCACTGGAATGTCTACCAAGTTCACTACTATACGATAATTATAGCCCACTGGACCTCTGTGAATAGCTGAGCTACAATTGTAACCACCCAGTATGTTTCGATCAGCTATTCGCTGGGATAACGGTATATCCAGGCACTACTATCGACCTGGTGACACAAAGTGAGATTCATCCAGCTGGACGGCACACTTACATTGATCCACGGTTCAGTCTCCATTATCCCGCGCCCCTGCAGTCGTAACTGGCGATGTCGTTGGGTCACCATGGGAACACGTAGGAGTCGTTCACTGAGGAGCCTCACGTTCAAGAATGTGCGCTGAGCGGCGTGCTACGATACATCTGTGCCTGCACCAACATTATGCTCTGTCGCCAGATCTACCTTAGGTCGCCCCCTGTTCTGCTTTCAGAGCGGGCAAGTATCCGAACTCCACGTTCTCTGCTGAAGCAAAGACATCCAACGCCTTGTCGCTTACTCGTGGTTTCATCGTCCTTCAGGATGCCCACGACGGTAGCTGGCAAACAGCCGAAAGGCTTCGTGATTTTCGAGATGCTCGTTCGCAGGTGCCAAGGCGTAACAATCTGCCATTTTCTGAGTCGCTTGGGTCAGATTTTTGGTTTTGGCCCGGACGCATGTTACTAGAATTATTCCCCATTCGTGTCTGCACCAGTTGACATCCTCAGTCAGTATGTATAATACAGGGTGGTCCATTGATCGTGACCGGGCCAAATATCTCACGAAATAAGCGTCAAACGAAAAAACTATAAAGAACGAAACTTGCCTAGCTTGAAGCGGGAAACCAGATGGCGCCATGATTGGCCCGCTAGATGGCGCTGCCATAGGTCAAACGGATATCAACTGCGTTTTTTTAAATAGGAACCCCCATTTTTTACTACATATTCGTGTAGTACGTAATGACATATGAATGTTTTAGTTGGACCACTATTTTCGCTTTCTGATAGATGGCGCTATAATAGTCACAAACATATGGCTCACAATTTTAGACGAACAGTTGCTAACAGATAGGTTTTTTCAAACTAAAATAGAGAATGTAGGTACCTTTGAACATTTTATTTCGGTTGATCCAATGTGATACATGTACCTCGGTGAACTTATCATTTCTGACAACGCATGCTGTTACAGAGTGATTACTTGTAAATACCACATTAATGCAATAAATGCTCAAAATGATGTCCGTCAACCTCAATGCATTTGGCAATACGTGTAACGACATTCCTCTCAATAGCGAGTAGCTCGTCTTCCGTTATATTCGCACATGCATTGACAATGCGCTGACGCATGTTTTCAGGCGTTGTCGGTGAATCACGATAGCAAATATCCTTCAACTTTCCCCACAGAAAGAAATCCAGGGACGTCAGATCCGGTGAACGTGCGGGCCATGGTATGGTGCTTCGACGACCAATCCACCTGCCATGAAATATGCTATTCAATACCGCTTCAACTGCACTCGAGCTAAGAGCCGAACATTCATCATGTTGGAAGTACATTGCCATTCTGTCATGCAGTAAAACATCTTATAGTAACGTCGGTAGAACATTACGTAGGAAATCAGCATTCATTACACCATTTAGATTGCCATAGATAAAATGGGGGCCAATTATCCTTCCTCCCATAATGCCGCACCATACATTAAACCGCCAAGGTCGCTGAAGTTCCACTTGTCGCAGCCATCGTGGATTTTCCTTTGCCCAATAGAGCATACACTCCTGGAAATGGAAAAAAGAACACATCGACACCGGTGTGTCAGACCCACCATACTTGCTCCGGACACTGCGAGAGGGCTGTACAAGCAATGATCACACGCACGGCACAGCGGACACACCAGGAACCGCGGTGTTGGCCGTCGAATGGCGCTAGCTGCGCAGCATTTGTGCACCGCCGCCGTCAGTGTCAGCCAGTTTGCCGTGGCATACGGAGCTCCATCGCAGTCTTTAACACTGGTAGCATGCCGCGACAGCGTGGACGTGAACCGTATGTGCAGTTGACGGACTTTGAGCGAGGGCGTATAGTGGGCATGCGGGAGGCCGGGTGGACGTACCGCCGAATTGCTCAACACGTGGGACGTGAGGTCTCCACAGTACATCGATGTTGTCGCCAGTGGTCGGCGGAAGGTGCACGTGCCCGTCGACCTGGGACTGGACCGCAGCGACGCACGGATGCACGCCAAGACCGTAGGATCCTACACAGTGCCGTAGGGGACCGCACCGCCACTTCCCAGCAAATTAGGGACACTGTTGCTCCTGGGGTATCGGCGAGGACCATTCGCAACCGTCTCCATGAAGCTGGGCTACGGTCCCGCACACCGTTAGGCCGTCTTCCGCTCACGCCCCAACATCGTGCAGCCCGCCTCCAGTGGTATCGCGACAGGCGTAAATGGAGGGACGAATGGAGACGTGTCGTCTTCAGCGATGAGTGTCGCTTCTGCCTTGGTGCCAATGATGGTCGTATGCGTGTTTGGCGCCGTGGAGGTGAGGGCCACAATCAGGACTGCATACGACCGAGGCACACAGGGCCAACACCCGGCATCATGGTGTGGGGAGCGATCTCCTACACTGGCCGTACACCACTGGTGATCGTCGAGGGGACACTGAATAGTGCACGGTACATCCAAACCGTCATCGAACCCATCGTTCTACCATTCCTAGACCAGCAAGGGAACTTGCTGTTCCAACAGGACAATGCACGTCCGCATGTATCCCGTGCCACCCAACGTGCTCTAGAAGGTGTAAGTCAACTACCCTGGCCAGCAAGATCTCCGGATCTGTCCCCCATTGAGCATGTTTGGGACTGGATGAAGCGTCGTCTCACGCGGTCTGCACGTCCAGCACGAACGCTGGTCCAACTGAGGCGCCAGGTGGAAATGGCATGGCAAGCCGTTCCACAGGACTACATCCAGCATCTCTACGATCGTCTCCATGGGAGAATAGCAGCCTGCATTGCTGCGAAAGGTGGATATACACTGTACTAGTGCCGACATTGTGCATGCTCTGTTGACTGTGTCTATGTGCCTGTGGTTCTGTCAGTGTGATCATGTGATGTATCTGACCCCAGGAATGTGTCAATAAAGTTTCCCTTTCCTGGGACAATGAATTCACGGTGTTCTTATTTCAATTTCCAGGAGTGTATTATGACGGTTTACGCTACCGCTATTGGTGAATGACGCTTCGTCGCTAAATAGAACGCGTGCAAAAAATCTGCCATCGTCCCTTAATTTTTCTTGTGCCCAGTGGCAGAACTGGCCCACGTTCCTCATAAGCCACTTCTAATCAAGCTGCGGGCCTATGGGGTATCGTCTCAGTTGTGCGACTGGATTCGTGATTTCCTGTCAGGAAGGTCGCAGTTCGTAGTAATAGACGGCAAATCATCGAGTAAAACTGAAGTATATCGGCTGTTCCCCAGGGAAGCGTCCTGGGACCTCTGCTGTTCCTGATCTATATAAATGACCTGGGTGACAATCTGAGCAGTTCTCTTAGGTTGTTCGCAGATGATGCTGTAATTTTGTAAGTAGGCTGTTTAGGTTTTCTTATTGGTAACGCCACGTAGCGCTCTGTATGAAAATCACTGGCTGTGCTGTGTGCAGTCTGTGGCTAGTTTGCATTGTTGTCTGTCATTGTTGTCTGCAGCTGGATGTTAACAGCGCATAGCGTTGCGCAGTTGGAGGTGAGCCGCCAGCAGTGGTGGATGTGGGGAGAGAGATGGCGGAGTTTTGAAATTTGTAAGACTGGATGTCATGAACTGCTATATATATTATGACTATTAATGTAAATACATCATTTGTTCTCTATCAAAATCTTTCATTTGCTAACTATGCCTATCAGTAGTTAGTGCCTTCCGTAGTTTGAATCTTTTATTTAGCTGGCAGTAGTGGCGCTCGCTGTATTGCAGTAGTTCGAGTAACCAAGATTTTTGTGAGGTAAGTGATTTGTGAAACGTATAGGTTAATGTTAGTCAGGGTCATTCTTTTGTAGGGATTTTTGAAAGTCAGATTGCGTTGCGGTAAAAATATTGTGTGTCAGTTTAAGCACAGTCATCTATAATTGTTCTAAGGGGACGTTTCAATTTACCGTCTAGTAAGGTCATCCGAAGACCAGTATCTGTTGCAAAGCGATTTAGAAAAGATTGCTGTATGGTGTGGCAGGTGGCAGTTGACGCTAAATAACGAAAAGTGTGAGGTGATCCACATGAGTTCCAAAAGAAATCCGTTGGAATTCGATTAATCGATAAATAGTACAATTCTCAAGGCTGTCAATTCAACTAAGTACCTGGGTGTTAAAACTACGAACAACTTCAGTTGGAAAGACCACATAGATAATATTGTGGGGAAGGCAAGCCAAAGGTTGCGTTTCATTGGCAGGACACTTAGAAGATGCAACAAGTCCACTAAAGAGACAGCTTATACTACACTCGTTCGTCCTCTGTTAGAATATTGCTGCGCGGTGTGGGATCCTTACCAGGTGGGATTGACGGAGGACATCGAAAGGGTGCAAAAAAGGGCAGCTCGTTTTGTATTATCACGTAGTAGGGGAGAGAGTGTGGCAGATATGATACGCGAGTTGGGATGGAAGTCATTAAAGCAAAGACCTTTTTCGTCGCGGCGAGATCTATTTACGAAATAGTCACCAACTTTATCTTCCGAATGCGAAAATATTTTGTTGAGCCCAACCTACATAGGTAGGAATGATCATCAAAATAAAATAAGAGAAATCAGAGCTCGAACAGAAAGGTTTAGGTGTCCGTTTTTCCCGCGCGCTGTTCGGGAGTGGAATGGTACAGAGATAGTATGATTGTGGTTCGACGAACCCTCTGCCAAGCACTTAAATGTGAATTGCAGAGTAGACATGTAGATGTAGATGTAGACGTTCAAAGTCGTCGGCATGCAATTCCTGGTGCATAGAAATATGGTACGGGTGCAATCGACGTTGATGTAGCATTCTCAACACCGAAGTTTTTGAGATTCCCGATTCTCGCGCAATTTGTCTGCTACTGATGTGCGGATTAGCCGCGACAGCAACTAAAAGACCTACTTGGGCACCATCATTTGTTGCAGGTCGTGGTTGACGTTTCACATGTGGCTGAACAATTCCTGTTTCCTTAAATAACGTAACTATCCGGCGAACGGTCCGGACACTTGGATGATGTCTTCCAGGATACCGAGCAGCATGCATAGCACACGCCCGTTGGGTATTTTGACCACAACATCCATACATCAACACGATATCAATCTTTTCCGCAATTGGTAAACGGTCCATATTAACACGGGTAATGTATCACGAAGCAAATACCGTCCGCACTGGCGGAATGTTACGTGATACCACGTACTTATACGTTTGTGACTATTATAGCGCCATCTATCAGAAAGCGAAAAAAGTGGTCCAACTAAAACATTCATAGTTCTTTACGTACTACACGAATATGTAATAAAAAATGGGGGTTCCTATTTAAGAAAAACGCAGTTGATATCCGTTTGACCTATGGCAGCGCCATCTAGCGGGCCAACCATAGCGCCATCTGATTTCCCCCTTCAAGCTAGACAAGTTTCGTTCTTTGTAGTTTTTTCGTTTGACGCTTATTTCGTGAGATATTTAGCCCAGTCACGATCAATGGACCACCCTGTATATGCTATATGTAAGATTCTTTTTTCCTAGCTCATAGGATAAATTAAATTCGTTGTGCCTGATTGTGTACCACGTACGAAGTGTGTGAGAAAACCAACGAGCCTGGTTTTTTATCTACGAAAGTTTTTTTTTTCTTTGGACATGCATGCATCTCCACACGAACTTTGCATCGTAAACAGAACAACATAGACACTACAATATCATATTATTCTGCCGATAACGGGCAAGCGACTTTCTAGTACAACGTCTGACCCGTACGGGAATATATATAAAGAATGTACGAGTACAGGTCGTAGACGCATGGTTGACGACATATGGAAGTTTGGGTGTAGCCGACAGTCGTGCACGGATAACCAAATCGTAAATCTTAAGCCACCGCTCCCGATAAGCGGGA
This sequence comes from Schistocerca piceifrons, assembly GCF_021461385.2. NCBI lineage: Eukaryota > Metazoa > Arthropoda > Insecta > Orthoptera > Acrididae > Schistocerca > Schistocerca piceifrons. The sequence goes on along the minus strand of NC_060140.1, from coordinate 583,465,499 downwards.
AATCAGGGTTCGAGTCGCGATCGGGCCCAAATTTTCATTGTCGTCATTCGATCCTACAGCTGATGGTTGCCTGCTGATTTATTTCATCTAAGGTTGACAATTTGTCCTGGAGGAACAAATTCTGTATGCGCAATAGCCCTATTGTCAAAAGAGGAAATCAGTATTGTTTTGATCTTTGATTTGCTGAGTCGAACTTTTTCTGTCAAGGAGATGTCTCAGTGTTCCACTCCTCACTTTGCCGCTTTATTTCAGGATCGTACTAAAAAATCCAAGATTCATCATCTGTGATCACACGACTGACCCACTCGTGGTCATTGGTAGTGCTCTCAAGAAAAGCAACGCGCACGTTTCTTCGATTGTCCTGCTAAGTTCTGAGGTTTTTCGTCACCGTTTTGGCACAAATCTTTCGCATGTTCAAAACTACGATTGAAATTTGAAGTACGATAAAAGTGTTTAACAGGTTACTCATCATCCTTATTGTTAAATGTGGGTCTGGTCTCACAAGAGTACACACATGTTCGACGTTTTCGTTGGTTTTTGAAGTTGAAGGTCTTCCTGAGCTACGTTCATCTTCAACGCGTTCTCGGCTTTCCAAAATGATTTTTGCCAGCGAAAAACTTGTGATCTTGATAGGGAATGGTCCGCATGGGCCTGTTTTATCGTTTCAGAGGTCACACTAGTGGATTTCCTAAGTTTAATACAAAACTTGATGGCATAACGTTGCTCTAAGTTCCGCTGTTCGACTTTCGGAACACACAACAAAAACACAACTTCACTGATGTCGCTCTTAAAAATCACGTGATGGCTCTACACAGCTGGAACTCGGATTGAGCATCTGGAAGGGATGAACACACAGGTTTACACAAGTAGAAAAGTAGAACAACACAGCTGTGTTGTCAATCTCATTACTTTTCTCACACATCTCGTACTTCAGGCCACGTGCTTCTGTGCATCACTTGTTTTCCACATGTCCCCAGCAGATGGCAGCATATGCTTGAAGAAAGTTATTTATCGCACTCTTGGCATGTCTTCTAATAATAAATGTAATTTCTGTTTGTTTACAGTAATTTTGGACTATAGCGCGTTCGTAATATGCTGTAACAGCTAATATATCGTACATTACCGAATAAGTAACCGTTTATTTCATCACAACTCTCTCTCTCTCTCTCTCTCTCTCTCTCTCTCTCTCTCTCTCTCTCTCTCTCTTTTTATTTTTTTATTTATTTTATTTTTTTCCCCAATGTAGCACCGGATCTACATTCAGCAACGACCTATATTTTCACACTGCAGAGACACTGTTTTCATAATTTGTAGTTGTTTAATTCTGCGTCAGTGGTTATCCGACTCCTCGTGAATCACGCCATGCTTACTGAGAGTCTGTGCAAATTTCATGTGAAAATAAGAGTAATAAGACTCCATTTGGCTGATACTTTGAGAAATACAAACATATATAAATGTATAAAACACATTTTGTACAGGGACTAAAAAGTATCTTACCAACAAAACGCTATAGGGCGAGAGAGAATAGTATCCCATTTCAGAAGGAGACTTTATGTCACACAGTGAAAAAAAAATTAATATTGTGCAAATTAAATACCATTTCTGATGTCCGTTTGGTGTAACAAAATATGTATTTAAAGTATCTGTCAAAATACAACAATAAATCAATTTACTCTATTGCGAATAAAGAGAGATATTTACTTAAAAAACTGATATTTTCAGTGCTTTCTCAAAATGTCTGATATTTAACTGTTAAGCACATTAGGTGGCGTGAAAAATCTGAATTAACGTTAACTCTACAGGTGGCAAAGCCCAAAACCAGCCTTTTATAGTATGTGAAAAGTCCTTAAGAGGGGCGCAAACCGGATCCTTTGGCTGTCTGAAGAATTATTTTCAGCCAAGTTAATAATCGAGCCAGCGGCCTGGCCGCAGTGGTAACACCGGTTCCCGTCAGATCACCGAAGTTAAGCGCTTCCGGGCTTTGCTAGCAGTTGGTCACGTCACACCGTCCAGTCTGCCGAGCGCTGCTTTCAAGCGAGGTGCACTCAGCCCTTGTTGGGCCAATTCAGGAGATGCTTGATTGGGCAGTAGCGGCTCCGGTCTCGTAAACTGACAACGGCCGGGACAGCATCTGGTGGCGCCTTAGGCCGTCGATCGGTACTCTTGGCTCTTCAAGGCCTGTGGGGATGGTGTATGATTGTTTGAAGTTCATAACATTACACTTGTACCACCTAATATATGTGACTGTGTGAGGTGGAAAAGAACATACGAAGATGGACGCTGCTCGAGATGGGAAGATACCAACCTTGTCTTCATTCACGTTTTATATGCTTCCCTTAAATCACTTCAAGCAGTCCTGCGACTGTCATTTACGACCGACTCCCTCATCCTTTTCCAAAGAGCTTGTGCTCCATTTCTAACGCCCTCGATGAGGCCGCAACAAGATATTTTTTTCCTTCCTGTTTTCGACCAATCAAAGAAAATGAATCGATTACAAAGACACGAGACACGCACGGATTCCCTCAATAGAAATGACTACTTTCTCGGACAATGCAGTCTGTCGAATTGTGACCGGTAAAAGCAGATATAGGCATAAACATTTAGCGCTTCATCGGCTGCAACAGTGTGTTCTATTTGTTCCACTAAGGTCCGAAGATCAGAATAACTTTTCCAGGGTTGTGTATTACTGACAGTTGCCGTTTAAAAATAATAAAAGGCTTTACCTATCTGTAAGTGATAACATACATTTGGATTTCATTCTGGGTTTTACGTTATTGACAGAAAACACTGTGTCGAAGTAAACACTCAAGTACGATAACCATCACAGATTATCACTACTTTTTAATGCTGTCTGGTAGATAAGGTATAAAATCGAAATGTTAACGGTTGATTACCTGATGAGCACTCATATTTTGATGCTATTTTCAAACTGAATCGTGATCATCTCCAACTCCAAGTGAAAGCAGATCTTGTTTGCAAAAAATACACTGAAACTTGAACGGAAAATTACGTAAATAACAGCTTAGGATAGCATGAAGCAATTGACACGGAAGTGTAGTCTGCTATCACCACAGTGGGATGCATAAAAGTGTCACAACCACCACTTGCGCCATCAGTACGGAGCGGATGTTAGAGAGAAAGGCGGCAGTTGCTACTGCGTGAGTGAAGAAGACTACCGAAATACGCATCTTGGTAGGGTATTCACCAGATGAGCTGCGATGTGGAATCACTGGTATACAGAAGGCTGCGGTGGCCACGTGGTTAACGGTTTCACCTTCTGCTGCCTGCAGATGTAGTAACTATTTCTAATCACAAGAAGGGTCTTGCAAGGATGTCTAGGTTTAGAACGAGTGCCGTAATGAAGCCGTTTCCTCGAAGGAACTGGTGTAGGTCTACGACCCATTCCTACTGTATTGCGCTTCTGTAACAGCCGATGCACTGGTGATAACCACCGAGCATTGATAGTCACTTAGTTAGTTGATAAAAATCATTTGCAGGATTTCTATTGAAATAATGTGGAACCAGCCAGTTTAAAGGTGCATATTGTTGTTCTTGTGTTCTTCAGTGCAAAGACTGGTTTGAGGTAGCTCTCCATGCTACTCTATCCTGTGCAAACCTCTTCATCTACGGGTAACTACAGCAACCTACATACTTCTCAATCTGCTTAGTGTTTTCATCTCTTGGTCTTCCTCTACGGCCGCGCGGGATTAGCGGAGCGGTTTAAGGCGCTGCAGTCATGGACTGTGCCGCTGGGCCCGGCAGAGGTTCGAGTCCTCCCTCGGGCATGGGTGTATGTGTTTGTGCTTAGGATAATTTAGGTTAAGTAGTGTGTAAGCTTAGGGACTGATGACCTTAGCAGTTAAGTTCCATATGATTTCACACACACTTCCTCTACGATCTTTACTCTCCACGGTTCCCTCCAGTACTACATTGGTGATTCCTTGATGCCTCAGAACGTGTCCTACCAACCGACCCCTTCATCAGTCAAGTTGTCGAACAAATTCCTCTTCTCCCCAATTCTGTTCAGTACCTCCTCGTCAGTTACGTTATCAACCCGTCTAATCTTCAGCATTCTTCTGTAACACCACATTTCAAAAGCTTCTATTCTCTTCTTGTCTAAACTGTTTATCACCCATGTTGCACTTCCATACATGGCTACACTCCATACAAATACTTTCAGAAAAGGATTCCTGGCACTTAAATTTATACTCGATGTTAACGCGTTTCTCTTCTTCAGAAATGCTTTCCTCTCCATCGCCAGTCTGTATTTTATATCCTCTCTACTTCGACCATCATCAGTTATTTTGTCCTCCAAATAGCAAAAGTCATCTAAAAAGTAGGTGCTGCATATTATGAATCATTAATATATTAAGGGGCTAACGAAAAGTTTTTGTTTGAAAGGCGTACAGTCCAGAATATGTATGCCAATCAGGTAAAATCGCTGTGAGCATTGAGGCGATCACCTCACTGACGCACGAGTTTGAAGATACTCGTTTGGTAAAACACTGTGTCCTGCAGCGTGAAGAAGTCCGCAATTGCCTGCTGCGCATCCTCGTCCGACAGAAAGCGTCGACCTTTCACTGCCTTTTTTAGAGGGCGGAAGGTATGATAATCGAATGGGAAGAGACCAGGCTTATAGGGCGACTGCTTGAGTGTCTCCCACATGAATTGGCGTAACTTCTGCGTTACAAGCTTTCTGACACGGGGATGTGCGTTATCGTGAATTAGCAAAAAAAGGTTCAAATGGCTCTGAGCACTATGGGACTTAATATCTGAGGTCATCAGTCCCCTAGAAGTTCCCATGAAGCAGCAACACCCATTGTTGCGCTCATTCCGCAACGGTAGTTTCCGACGTGTATGGTGCCCCATACACATTGGTTACCCGACGTATGTCTACCGACGTCTGTCCTTCGGCAGCCAAGAAAAGAATAACAGCACGACGGTCCCATTTCGACGCATTTGGTAACAACGTCGTCATAGCTCACGCTTCCGTATTCATCGTCGGAAAGATACGAATGATACACTAATTTCTTGTCTACACGTTGGTGCTTATATATCGGCATCGGAGTCGCGCTACGTTACAAATACGCTGCGGCAACGCACTCAAACGGAAAACTTTTGCTCGCCCCTTATACAGTGGAACGATAAAAGTCATGGGATACCTTGTAATATCGTGCCAGAGCTCCTTTTGCCCAGCATAGTGCAACTCGACGTGGAAACGACTCAGCAAGCCGTTGGTAGTCCCCTGCAGAAATACTGAGCCATGCTGCCTGTACAGTCGTCCATAATAGCGAAAGTGTTGCAGGTGCAATATTTTGCGCACGAAATGACTATTATGTCCCATAAATTTTCGATGGGATGCATTTCGGGCGATCTGGGTGGCAAAATCATTCTCTAAAATTGCCCACTATGTTCTTCAAACCAATCGCGAACAACTGTGACCCTGTGACATGGCGCATTGTCATCCGTAAAAATAACATTGTTGTTTGGGAACACGATGTCGATGAAAGGCTACAAATGGTTTCCAAGTAGTCGAACATAACTATTTCCAGTCAATGATCAGTTCAGTTGGACCAGAGTGCTCAGTCTATTCCATGTAACCGTAGCCCATACCATTATTGAGACGCCATCAGCTAGCACAGTCTCTTGTTGACAACGTGTGTCCATGGTTTCCTGAGGTTTGCGCCACACTCGAACCCTACTATCAGTGCGAGACCTTAACTTTTCCCGGCGAATCGAATGATCAAATAACTTACGGGTTTGCGGCCGGGCGACGTAGTCGGACACCGACGACGTCACCCGGCAGCAAACCCGTAAGTTATTTGAGCCTACCATCAGTGTTTACCAACTGAAATCGAGACTCATCTAACCAGAACACGGTTTTCCAGCCGTCTAGGGTCCAACCAATAGGGCACGCTCTTGACCACTGCGGATCACGGAATACTGAAGTCCCTACAAATTTCCGAAATGGAATGTCGCATGCGTCTAGCTCGAAATACCATTCTGCATTCAAAATCTGTTAATTCCCGTCGTGCGTCCATAATCACGTCGGAAACCTTTTCACATGAATCACCTGAGTAAAAATGACAACGCCATTCATCAGTGCACTCCCCTTTTATACCCTGTTACGCGATACTACCGCATCTGTGTATGCATATCGCTATCCCAAGACGTTTGTCATCTCAGAGTATGTGGGTACACATTGGTCACGGAAAAAGTTACAGAGGCCAGGAGTGGAAGGCCTCTATGGTAGGTAGTGGAACCTGGTTAGCAGAGGTCAGGAGGGCAGTAGTTCATCATCCTGGATGGGATATCAATGGAGTGGTAAGTGGATGCCCGGAAGTCGTACAAACATATGATCATGAAAACCATTGTTAAAAATTCATTTATAGCTCAGCAAACTAAAACAGTCGTGACGATGCTTTAATAAGCCAGTGTGCCCAGGACGTAAGTTGCAGGCAATCTTTAAAGAGGACCAGCCATCAGCAAGCGGCCTGGCAGCCTGCAGCGAAGAACGGGCGGTGGAGAGATGACGGCAGCGATTCGGCAAGGATGCTGATACAGGCAGTGGGCGGCAGTCCAAAACGCAGCCTGGATGCTGCACATGACGAGGCACGCTGAGGTGAGGAGAATCACGCCAGGGACCCAGTGTGAATGAGATGTCTCACTGCAGTAGTAGTGTGTGGCCATGCGAGCAAAGGCGAGCACAGTAAGTAGTTGGCACACACAGCCAGTGGCAGCTGAGTGACTGCACAGCCCCTGGCTCGAACTGTAGGCCTCCAGAGTAGCTGGCTTACAGCAGCTGAGGTAGGCCCGCAAGTGGCCCGCCTGTTGGAAGCGCTGAGTTGGCAGCATTCGTCTCATTGCCAATAGCAGCGCTGAAGCTAGCTGCAGAGTTCAGAGATGGTGTCTTCTCGATCCACGCAGACTCGACTTGCAGACCATTGTACGTATACCCTCGGAAGTGGTGGTGGTCGGACTGCAATAACGCTATACAGATATGGTATTTATACAGGATTAGCTCGTTCCTGTTTTGCTGAAGGATCGGTTCTTATCACCTAAGCCACACCAGAGCCACTGCTTCACCTGCTCCACCCTCCTCAGCATCTGACAACGAAAGAAGGCCGCAAGTATACCTTCGAGCCGTATGATATTGTGTTTTTCAGGGTTTTTAGCAGCAGCACACGATGGGTGCAAGGCGAAAGATCCTTCGTCGACTTGGCACATGCATGTATCTCATTTCAGGCCCCGATGGTTTGCAGCGCCGACATCACAATCAAATTCGCCACTGTCAGGTGCACTGTGATCCTTCTGTCTCTTCCGTGAGATTCACGGATCCCGAGGACAGCGCGGCCGCAGCAGCTGCCAGTCATCTCGACAACGAGGGGCGACCCCATGGAGAAGGAGCCTTCGCCTCTTCTCCCTCCTCTCGGCCTACCGATGGAGCTGGACCCGCACACACTGCAGCAGCCGACGCCTTTACATCTGATTATGGGCCTCAGGAGGTGGACGCGTACCCTTCTGATCGTTTTCCGGGGGACGTTTCCATCAGAGCGAAGACCAGATGGCGGGGTACGACCGGAAGCCTGGCGTCCCATGCAGCCACAGCTTCCGGTCCAGTGCAGCATATACACTCCTGTCTCCCCCGCCGTTGTCGAGCTCTCTATACTACGACGGTCAGTCGCTTTGGGGAGGGGGGGGGGGGGGCAGGAATGTTCCGGCGTAAAAGTGAAGCGACAGCACGCCGGTCAGGAACGGCAGAGCAGAGATGGCTGTGAAGACGACGTCAGCCAATGGTACGCTGACCGACACCTCTCTAGGATGAGACCGAGACAGTAGCGGCTTCTAGGCGAAGAAAAGATTAGCGCCTGGACGCCTGGCCGCGCCCCAGTTGAAGACTTTGTCAATAAATAACTAGATTCTTGAACCCAAACTCCCTTGTCCATTTAGGTTATTCAGACTCCCATTCCTTTATAGAGCAAACACGTCTAAGAACTAATTGACTAGGAATGCATACTGAAGTAAATTCTTCACTACATGGTCGTCTTGGATATTAGCGTTTCAGCTCTACGGCAGCGACTTAGGAACTATATTGTTTCACTTGTAGTAGGAGTAGTGTATACTGAAGAGATTTTCTTATTTTGCCTGTCGCCCATGGCTTGCGATGCACCATTGTAAATTCTCAAAGTTAAGTATTTTCATTCACCTTTGAAAGGTGGCTACACTGAGCCACAGAGCCAGAGAGTTTTGTTTCGCCGCCTCCACTGGCAGTGATTATTGAGAAGTAGCGGAGGACAGTGCTTGTTGAGAACTCATAGTAGGCAGTGCTTGCTGAGATGTCGTAGTGAAGAGTGCTTGTTGAGAACTCATAGTAGTCAGTGCTGAGATGTCGTAGTGAAGAGTGCTTGTCGAGATGTGGTGGAGAGTTCTTGTTGAGATGTGGTAGTAGCGAGTCGGTGTGGAGACATTGTAATGATTAGAGTGCTTAGTTTAAATGGGGACAGAGATTCAGATGATACAGCACCATTGCCATTTGCAGAAACCGAAGAGTATCAGAACATAAATAAACATGTTGAAAATCAGGGAAAATTTAATGAACGCGTTAAAAGGGAAGTTGAGGCATTACGAAAGCAAGTCAAACAAATCGAAGGCGAAATTGTAGGAAAAGACAGTAGAAGAAATTTAGAATCACAGATAGCAGAGGGGTTTGAAGAAAGTAATTTATTTCATTTACGAGAAGCAATAAGAGAGCGCCAGGCGCGCGAACTTGACAATAATCGACATTGGGACAGGGACAGGCGCGGTAGGTCTTTGTCGCCACGAGGAGAAAACTTTGACTATAAACACTTCTTAACTGTTCGGAAATTTAAGATCTTCCGCAATTCTAAGAATGACATACATCCATGTTCATGGTTAGATCAATTTATGTACGCACTTCCACCAAATTGGCCACTAAGTCACAAACTGGAATTTATGTGTGGATATTTAGAAAACGAGCCGGCGACGCGCGTGCGTGCACTTATTAGAGACTGTAATAATCTAAATGACTTTTATCATGCATTTCTATCGGCATATTGGTCCGAAAACACGCAAGACAGAGTCAAACATAGTCTGATTATGCAGCGTAATTTTAAACAGTCTGAGTTCCGCACGCCGTCAGAATACTTTGAAGACATGATTCGAAAGAATCAGTTCCTGTCCAACCCTTATAGCCCGACTGAACTAATTCGAATTTGTTTAACTAAGCTGCCACAATCCATAAGACAAATTGCTTTAGCTGGAAGATGTAAAGACGACATTGAGACTTTTAAGACTTTGCTACAAGAACTCGAGTATGACAATGACGACGGGACTTCCTGTAATTTTTTCAGTAACAGTAATTACAATAGATTTTCAGAGAAAAGGGATAGTGATCGGAACGGGCGTTATACGGGTAATTTTGAGAATGACAGACGTAACAGACAGGACAATAGATATCAGCCTTATGACAATAACAGACGTTCTAACAGAAATTACACAGACTATTATAATAACGGTAATTCGTACCGGAATGATCAATCATACGGAAACAGTAATCGGTATCATCAAGACAGAAATTATTCATACAATAATAGAAATTCTTACTACAGAAATAACCAGGGTAGTAGATACAACAGTAATTTCAGAAGTGACAGTCGAAATTACACAAGAAGTAGTTATGCAGACAGACAGGAAAACAGAAATTTTAATAACAGACACAACCAATAATTTGCATCTAACAGACAGGAGGGACCTAATTGGCACCCTCCACGTGACAGAACTTCAGAGAGACAAGTGCAAATAGTAGAAATTGATCCGTGAAATGACGCGAATAATCAAAGACGTGACGCAAACAATCGACAATGACTTGCAGCTTCGGCTTCTGGCAGCAATGTAGACGGTTCAGAAAGTAATGACACTACGACTTTACACTACGTACGCCTGGAAGACATGAGAGACATTTTGCTAGACGAAAAGGAAAATAATGTAGACGCGTTTTTACAGCCTGTTATTGAAGTATGTGTGGGTAAGAATAAGTTTACTGCAGTTTTAGATTCTGGGAGCCCATTGAATGTCATTAGTGAACCAGTTTTTCGTATATGTCTAAGAACTATTGCTTGTCCTTTGTTACCTGTTTCTAAAACTACAATTCGAGGCGCTATTTCTGGAAAAAGTGTGGAAGTTAAACAACAGACCAACTTAAATTTCATTTGTCAAGGATACGAATTTTCTGCTAATTTTATTATTGTTCCATTACTCAGTACACAAATTATATTAGGTATGGAGTTTCTTAACGCACATAAGGCAATTTTGAACTTTAAAGAAGGAAGTGTGAATTTGACTGTTGCCGGAATGCCGAAATGTTTGAAATTTTTCGAGTGTTTAACAAGATGTGAATCAGATACAAAATGTTTAAGGTTTCTTACTTCTGATGTTTTCGTTGAGCATTATGACGACAGTGTGTTTATTCATGACAATGACAATAGATACAGAGACGCGATGGATGATATAATTAATAGCGAAGAATTAATTAATGAAAAGGTTAAGAAAGCTGAAGTGCCAGATGACGTTGCAAGAGAAGAGCTGTACCACATTTTGACTTCACATGCTACAGTATTTAGTCATCACACAGGAACTATACAAGGCCTACAATATCTATTTAAAGTAAAAGAACACACACCATTTCGAGGAAAAACGTACGCTATTCCTTTGGCTTACAGAGACAAGGTTAAGAATGAACTTCAATACATGTTAGATCAGGGCATTATTGAGCCAGCAGTCAGTCCTTATACCAGCCCATTACACGTTGTTCTTAAAAAGGATGGGTCAATTCGTTTGGTTCTGGATTCCAGACAGATAAATAATATCATCATTCCTGAAACTGACCGTCCACAAAATTTAGATGAACTTCTTCAACATTTCCATGGAATTAAAGTTTTATCCACGATTGATATGCGCGCAAGTTTTTGGCAAATAGAACTCCACCCTGATTGTAGAAAATATACTGCCTTTTTAGCCTTTGGTAACTGTTACCAGTTTCGGAAATTACCGTTTGGACTTACTGTATCTTCTGCAGCATTCATTCGTAGCTTAAACGAAATTTTACCTGTTTATCTTCGTGACAATATTACTTCATATGTTGACGATATTCTTATTGCTAAACGTTCTTGGAGTGAGCACAACAAAATTTTGGATTCATTATTACGTATTTTTGCACGAGTTGGCATTACAGTGAACTTGGAAAAGTCTGAATTTGGTCGTTCTCAGGTGAAATTTCTCGGTCACATTATTTCTACAGAAGGTATTCTTCCTGATCCAGAAAAATTAGACGCTATTCGTAATTATGCTGTTCCTACCACAAAACGTGAGGTTCGTAGTTTCCTTGGTGTCTGTAATTTTCTTAGACGCTTTGTTACATTGGACGATTTGGCCACACCTCGTTTATGTGAACTATCCGGAAAGAATTCTAATTGGCGTTGGGATGAGGAAGCTCAGTCAGAATTTGAACAACTTCGTGATGCTTTAGTTGCTGCTCCACTTCTCTCACATCCGGATTTATCTAAAGATTTTTGTTTGGCGAAGGACTCATCATACAAAGGCCTAGGTGCACATTTATTTCAAGAGATAGAAGAAAACGGCGTTGTAGTACAAAAGACTATTGCATTTGGAAGTCGTATTCTCTCTAAATCAGAAAAAAATTATTCGATTACGGAACTTGAAGCTTTAGCTGTTGTTTGGGCTTTCACAAAATTTCGCACATTTTTGTATGGCAGACATACTAAGGTTTACACCGATCATCGAGCTCTGGAATTTCTTATGTCGACAAAATTAACTCATGGCAGATTGTCACAATGGGCGTTGTACCTACAGGAATTTGATTTTAGTATTGTTTACATACAGGGTTCTTCAAATATTGTTGCTGATGCTTTATCACGTGCACCTATGGGTTTGAAACAAAGTGCTGAAGAGGACTGCAAGGAAAACAATTATTGTTTGATGTATATTCAAGGTGTTGCGTTTGAGAACTTTATTTCGTCTTCGCTCCAGGACATCGCTAAGGAGCAAAATAAGGATCCAATCTGGAAGGACATTAAGAAGTGGAGGAGAAAGGAAAGCGTAGCGATTAGACAGCATTATTTAGTTCGCAATGACATTCTTTTTAAACGAAAATCGGTCGACAACTCTGTTTGGTTAGTTTGTATTCCTGATGAGTGGGTTAATAAGCTGATTTGGTATACGCATTTCAGTTATGCACACTTTGGTCCCAGAAAATGCTTTCATAAATTACGGGAAAATTGCTACTTCAGTAATATGGAAAAACGTATTCGATCTGTTCTGGCCAAATGCAAATTATGTCAAAAGGCTAAGCCGCCAACAATTTCTCACAGAGCACCGTTGTTTCCTATCATTCCAGCGAAATTAAAGGACATGGCTGCAGTCGATTTGTTCGGTCCAGTGGTTTGTTCTACTAATGGTTTTGCGTACATTTTAGTAGCAGTGGAATTGACATCAAAATATGTGTGTTTTACACCTTTACGCAAAGCAACAGCTCGTTCGGTATCTAACGCTTTCATCAAACATTTTCTTAAAGAAGTGGGACATGTTAATAAGGTTATATCAGATAATGGATCACAGTTTCGTTCTAAAATTTGGCTTCGTACTCTACGGCGTCGTAAAATTAAACCAATTTTCATTTCACTTTTTCACCCTCAATATAACGCTTCAGAGAGATGGATGAAGGAAATCAATAAATTGTGTCGTCTTTATTGTCATCAGAATCACAGAACGTGGGATCAGTATCTTCATATTTTTCAAAACATTCTGAATGAACTCCCTAATGATTCAACTTCTTTACCGCCTCTGTTGATATTAAAAAATAAAGCAGCGACAAATCGCATTTCTGAAATAGTTCCTTTTCCGCCTTCACGGAAACTGCGGCATTCTGAAGTTGTCAACCTGGCTCTACGAAATATTGCATCTGCGGCTGCTAGAAGAGAGAAATCAGCTAAACGTCCTGGTCGTTTAAAAATCTTGTCAGTTGGTCAAAAGGTATTAATTAAGTCTCATCGTTTGTCTCACAAAGGAAAAGGCTTATGTCGCAAATTTTTTCTGCTTTATAACGGTCCATATAGAGTTTGCAAAATTATTCATGATAACACTGTCGAAGTAAAAACTCTTAAATCTCGACGCTCTAAGGAAATACATCATACATCAAACGTTAAAATTTTTGTGGAATGACATACTTGTGAGAAACTAACAGCTACATGTAAACATGCAGAGAATACAAGGATACCGCGCTGTGTTTTGGCGGCGGTACATACTCAAAGCAACAGACAAGTCTGCGCGGCGCACAAGGCAGTCGTTGACCGCAAACAATCACTGCCTACGTCACGCGCCTACAGCTGATCGAGCGCTCAGTGCGAATGCACTGACAGCCGTAAACAAATACACAGTCTAATTTCTCCGACTAAATTCAGTATAAAGCTATAGTGACTTGATGAATTATGTTATTAACGTTCAGTATTTTTCAGGATACGGTTGTATAAAATATTTAAGAACTTCAGGTAAATTCTGTGTGTCTCCGACGTTAAGAGGACTTGCTATCGAGAAAATTTCAGAAAGAATGTAATTTCAAAAAAAAAGTAATAAACCAAAAAGGTAACTATTAATTGAGTTTATTTTTTCAGGTAACATATTTCCACTTAGGTACATACTTTAGACGTAATTTGCTGCTCGCAATTACGTGATTCATACTTTGTGCTAATTTCATGTTCTATGAATTTACTTGTGAAGCGACGTGCTTGCGTACATTTGCTGATTTTTGTCAATGTTTTATTAATGAACAGGGTTGTTATTTGTATATATTATGCATCGCTTGGCTGCACTGCTTTTTCACTGATGTCACATTTTTTTATGTGCCTACTGTGCTTATTTATTTAAATTATAATTGTCACCTGATTAATTGTGCTGACTATGGTTATGTATGTAAGTTATACTTTGTGATTTATCTGCTTGCGCCTTCATGTTTACTTATTAAGATGACATATGAACATTTATTTGCTTATGCTGATATGATGCTAATGACCTGTTTATTACGTAAGATATATGTTTGCTGCTATGCGTATGGATTGCATATTTATACATTTCTGTTTGTTGTCATAACTACTCTTTAATTTGGTATATAGAAATGCTGATATACTGTGTACAAACATAGAGTTTAGGTCACACTATTGTATTAATTATAGATTGTTCGCTTGGCAGAGCCTCATTGTAAGAATTGTGCTGCATCCACTTGTTGACATTCTGTTCTCTACTGGTATATTTACTCGCTATTGCATGTTTTGCTTACGCTCAGTGCCTTATATTTTTAAGATAGGAAAATGAACTACTATAATTCGACATAAACGGCATTAGTACAAGAAACTTCATAGAAGTCACATGAGCTGGAGGTTTTATGGAAGCTGTATAAATTTATGCTAATAGGAAGGAAGTTAACGACATGACATACCAAAACTAGGTTTAGACCATTGACAGTTATTACACTGCATTTTTTGTGAGCAATTGAAATAGGAAGTGACACTTGACACAAGAAATACTCCACATGTTTGCTTCTGTTTGCCATAATTCTTGAAGTGGTGTACACACTGTGAAATATTATGATCATTCACACTCCGTAATCGTACTTAATTACTGAGAGTTATTCGAACTAAGTCTGTTAGAGGTCATGTATGCATTTCTTTTATTTAATGATGGACAAGGTAACCAAAATCCATCTTATAATTTATAATGAGTAGAAGATTTGGGTCAGATGGATTACACAGAGGTTGTGTGTTGACACTGTGTCTTCGGATTGTATGGGATGATGAGGTTTGCATTAGGATTTTATCTGTACTTGTTCGAGGAGACTGACTAGAGGAAAGAGTTGTTATGGAAGTGAATTGATATGGGCGATAAGGTTTATATGTGTCGACGTATTGAAGAGGTATTATTGAGGTATTGGGATTATATGAAGTTGATGATTATTGGAGTTTTTGTGGACAAGAGGTAAGGTAAATGATATTGATGATAAGATTTATATGTATCGACGTAAGAGGTATTATTGAAGTATTGAGATTATGTGATGCTGATGATTATTGGAGTTTTGGTGGATAAGAGGTAAAGTAAGTGAGGTGCATATTTTTTTTGTTGGTCTATATGGAACAAGGAGGATGAAGATAGCAGACTAGAACACTCAAGTAGAAGGAAGATTGTCTACACACACTTTGTTAAATCAATAAGCAGTACATTTTTTTTTTTGGAGAGAGGAAGTAATTGCATATCTTGGCTCACTGACAGTTGTTCAGCAACCGTACATTTTGATCTGGCTTGGCAAACATTGGTCTTGACATGATGACTATGACGTTGACTTAACTATTATTGGCTGTTATACATTGCTGCCACTACTACTTGATACACATGATGAACATCAAATTTTGACAGAATTGCATTTACACAGTTAACACTATTCAATTACACAGTAGTACTTAATGTGGATGAAAGATGAGTGAGTGTGTTTTGTGTGTTTTCCTTTCCTAATCCTACCCACCTATCTCCTAAATATTATTTTATTTGTTTGTAGTGGCTTGCACTGACACTCATAAATATTATAGGTTTACTGATATTTGTGCATTTGTAATAGTTAAGATGACAATTATCTGATATCATTTGTGTGTTTATTAGAATTTGTATGTTTAGTGTAAGAGCATTGAGAATAATTTTGTAAAAGCATTTGTGTGGGCATTCAAACTATTCTTCATGCCTGAACTGTCTGATTAGTGATAGTGAATATTATGGACTGTTACTTGCACTTTTTCTACATGATTGGTGCCACTAGGACATGTTTAATTTCTGCTTATAAACTCTGATGAACAGTGTGATTAGTGATAGTGAATATTATGGACTGGTGTCTGCACCTACTCATCATTACTGGGTGCCACTGATGGACTGCTTCTACTGAAATAATGTTACTTGTTGGTGTCTGCACCTGTTCAACATTGCTGGGTGTCACTAATGGAACTGCTTCTGCTGAGAAATGTGACTTGTTGCTGTGAGTATCTGCTCAACATTGCTGGGTGCCACTGATGGACTGCTTGTACTGAAATAATGTCACTTGTTGGTTTCTGCACCTGCTCAACATTGCTGGGTGCCACTGATGGACTGCTTGTACTGAAATAATGTCACTTGTTGGTTTCTGCACCTGCTCAACTTTGCTGGGTGCCACTGATGGACTGCTTCTACTGAAATAATGTCACTTGTTGGTTTCTGCACCTGCTCAACTTTGCTGGGTGCCACTGATGGACTGCTTCTACTGAAATGATGTCACTTGTTGGTGTCTGCACCTGTTCAACATTGCTGGGTGCCACTAATGGAACTGCTTCTGCTGAGAAATGTGACTTGTTGCTGTGTGTACCTGTTCAACATTGCTGGGTGCCACTGATGGACTGCTTGTATTGAAATAATGTCACTTGTTGGTTTCTGCACCTGCTCAACTTTGCTGGGTGCCACTGATGGACTGCTTCTACTGAAATAATGCCACTTGTTGCTGTCTGCACCTGCTCAACATTGCTGGGTGCCACTGATGGACTGCTTGTACTGAAATAATGTCACTTGTTGGTTTCTGCACCTGTTCAACATTGCTGGGTGCCACTGATGGACTGCTTCTACTGAAATAATGTTGCTTCTTGCTGTCTGCGCCTGTTCAACATTACTGGGTGCCACAGATGGAACTGCTTTTACTAAAATGATGTCACTTGTTGGTGTTTGCACCTGTTGACCATTACTGGGTGCTGCTGCTGGAACTATGAACTATTTGTTTTTTTAAAAGTATTTTATGTGAACATTTGTATAAACTGATTTTTTGTGTATTGTGTAAACTATTATGTAAAGCCACATGTATGAAAGAATTTGTATTGCCTACTGTATTTTATATATTAGGTTATTGAAAGGTCAGTGCAAAGCCAAAATTTTATCTAATTATGTGATATTTACGTATTAATATTATCTTTTATTTTTGTCTGTATTTTTTTTTACGAATTTGGTGGCATTTTCACCACCAATGCTGGCAAAAATACCATCAAATTCTAGCCCGTGGAGGAAGGGCATATGAAAGGTGGCTACACTGAGCCACAGCGCCAGAGAGTTTTGTTTCGCCGCCTCCACTGGCAGTGATTATTGAGAAGTAGCGGAGGACAGTGCTTGTTGAGAACTCATAGTAGGCAGTGCTTGCTGAGATGTCGTAGTGAAGAGTGCTTGTTGAGAACTCATAGTAGGCAGTGCTTGCTGAGATGTCGTAGTGAAGAGTGCTTGTTGAGAACTCATAGTAGGCAGTGCTTGCTGAGATGTCGTAGTGAAGAGTGCTTGTTGAGAACTCATAGTAGGCAGTGCTTGCTGAGATGTCGTAGTGAAGAGTGCTTGTTGAGAACTCATAGTAGTCAGTGCTGAGATGTCGTAGTGAAGAGTGCTTGTCGAGATGTGGTGGAGAGTTCTTGTTGAGATGTGGTAGTAGCGAGTCGGTGTGGAGACATTGTAATGATTAGAGTGCTTTTCATCAATATAAATGAAGGTAAAAAAAAAATTTTCTTTTCTCTCTCATTATTTCAGTGTCCTGAATAGTGCGTCATTACAGGTTCAGTCAACAAAGCATCTGGCTTGTGTTCTAGTATTAGAGTGTAATTCTGGTTTTCTTGCGCAATTATAGTATTTCTAATTTTTTTTTATCACGTCAGTATAAATGGTATTTGAAATTTCTTGTCTTATTGAAGAAGAACCGTGCCAGATGTGCACGTTGAGTCATACTTCTACACACAGAACAGTTATACTTGTGCTTTGGTTTCGTAGGTTTTATAGTTGCTGGGGACTTAATTAATTAATTGCGTTAACGAAAATTTTCATTTCATTCTTTGTTGTTGTTCTATGCAGTCAGATTGCGTACAAAAACTAGTCAGGGCCAACCGTTTACGAGACACAGCGTAATCGGACATACAGCGACTAAAATTAAAATTATTTGCATTTTATTTAATTAAGCCCCCATGCACCTTACTATAATAAAAACTTACTAATACGATTTGCTTGAATTGTTGTCTAGCGATCCGAGAAAGCAGGTTTCATAGACACCCTATATTAGACGAGTGGGCAGGACACAGTAATTTCTGTTTATAATCATTTGCAAACAGCAGCCTTGTGCCTTCTCCTGTACTAAATTCAGGAGTGGCAAACTGCATGCAATGGAAATATGGCAGTGGATTTTGCTGGCCAGTGGAGGTTTCCTTTCTTCTCTCTCTGGGAGGCTAAGGAGATGTCTTTTAGCTTTCCTTTCAAACTTAGTTGGCTGGGGTGAATCTTAATGGCAGAGCCGAATTTTCCTTAAAACTGTGTCATATGATTGGTCCTTTCGTCTGCTGGTTAGAAGCTTCGAGAGCATTCTGGAAGCTTTCAAATGGTTCAAATGGCTCTGAGCACTATGGGACTTCACATCTGAGGTCATCAGTCCCCTAAAACTTAGAAATACTTAAACCTAGCTAACCTAAGGACATCACACACGTCCATGCCCGAGGCAGGATTCAAACCTGCGACCGTAGCAGTCGCGCGGTTACGGACTGAAGCGCCTAGAACCGCTCGGTCACAGTGGCTGGCTTCTGGAAGCTTTCTCTATTCCGAAAGAACCGAGGGCAACGAAGCCCATGCTTTTTCCAACCACTTTAATTGTCTTAGCACATCACGTTTTCCAGTGTTTGTAGGCGATTGGTCCATTTGCCGTCCCCTCCATAAAGAACCGACGTCGAGGACTGTGTCTGGTACAGGAAAAAAAAGAGATTAGGAGAGAGTGTTGCTTACTGTGAGGGCAAGGTGAGTGTGTATGTTCTGTTGAAACGTGGAGACATAATTCTAAGTCGGTTTGGATTTTGTAAGTTAGAACGTGCTCAAATTTGTGGGTACCAGCATCTTCGGCATAGGAAGTGACTACGTGTCTATTTAAATGATGTCTGCATATGAAACTTATAATTCCGAATGAGACTTGGCATCGTGAAATCAGTTTCTTGGAGGGCCTAGTATCCGTTTTGTGTAGACACCCCATGTTACTCTTGGTTAGTCTTGTACCGCTCCTCGCCTTTTAATATCACTATATTCAATTAGATGGACAGAGCATTTATTCATTTTAGCCTCGTCATGACATTGAGCGGGTATCTTATTTTTCTTCATGGTATGGAAGAGTACATGATGTTCTACCAGTGTTATTTAGTTATCAGCCATTTTAGCTAGAGAGATTTCGGCCCTGCCAGTCTAAAGTGTTCCATTATTTGGTATTAGGTGGATGCTTCTAGTTTTACTATCAGTGCTTGCCACAATTTTCCCCATCTACCTTTCACTGTCGATTTGACAGTACACCGCTAGACCATGGTAACGAATCCATCCTTAAGTAGGCCATAAAACTTATGTATAAAGGGCTTTCCACTGCTGATCGTTTTACGAACTGACTTAATTCCGCTAGTTCGTGTTTAAGTATGGAACTACAGATGTTACGATTTGACTGTGAGCAGTTCTGATTATGTTCTGTTCAGTGTTAAACTTTGTCAATAAATAAGTAGATTCTCGAACCCAAACTCCCTTGTCCATTTAGATTATTGGGAATCCCACTCCTTTATAGAGCAAACATGTGTAAGAACTAATTGGCTAGGAATACATACTGAAGTAAATTCTTCACTACATGGTCATCTTGGATATTTGCGTTTCAGTTCCGTTTACTTTTGTTTGGGCAGATGCATTAAAATCATATGGCTTAAATGTTTCATAGCCACTACGGAATCTGGTACGACCCTGCACATGTAGTGAGTCAACGGTTATAAAAGTGATCTGGATAAAAATGAGTGTCACGCTTAGTTTTCGGTTCCAGCATGTCAGGGTAAATTCATTAAAGTAGAAATTTAAAACTCCCCATATCAATGCCTCAGTTTTATCCGCCAATATCAAGTGAATTAACCGCACTGTGTCAGTACTGAGAGGTGGCAAGTAATCATACAGGAGTTTAGCTGGGAGTGTCCAGCAGAAGAACTTAACGAAGGCCTTAAGACGTTACATGCTTTCAAATGGGCCGAGTGTAGGTTGATTAGTACGTCTCTTCTCTGTGATGATGCTGGCGACTGGCCAAGGGTCATTCTCTACGAGATACTGGAAGCAGGACTTCAATAACTGTATTTTGTTTGCTATTACACGATTCTTGACTGTCAAATTTTCTATCCAGTAAAAGGTTGGTTGGACAGTGGCTGCGAAACCTACAATTATGGATAAAGGGCTGTAAGGAGAAAGGTTAGGGACCATGTACCATCATGTGTCATTTCCTGTTACTACGTTATCGACATAAATACCTTTGAAACAGGTAGGCCTTTTGCAGTCACAATCACAGTTAATTACCACAGTTTGAGTAAGATATCAGATCCCAATAACAGGGCAATAAAAATAGGTAGGCCCTGATTAATAAGAGTTTCAGTTAAAACAAATTATGAAATAGCTCTTAATTTAATTAAAACGGACCAGGAAGGCTTTCAATAACAACAGCTTTAGTTAAGTAAAATTACCAAATAGAAAACAGGCAGATATTCAATAATAACAAGTTCTGTTAAGAAAAATTACCAAACAGAAAACATGCTGGCCTTCTTTAATAACAACTTCAATTAAATAAAATTACACAATGGGAAGCAGGCAGGCCTTCTTTAATATCAGCTTAGGTAAGTAAAATTACCAAATACCAACAGGCGGGCCTTCAATAATAACAGCTTCAGTTAAGTAAAATTACTAAATAGAAAACAGGCAGAAGCAAAATTACCAAATGAAAATCAGGCAGGTCTTCTTTAATAATAGCTTCAGTTAAGTAATATTACCAAATACAAAACAGGCAGGCCTTCAATAAGAAAATAACAGTTAAAACATCAAAATCCAAAACTTAACTGAAGTTCACGAATCGAAGCTGAAGCTTCCCAATTCCAAAGGGGGTCCAGAATTCAGCACGCACGTCCCAGAGCTGGCTACACATGAAGACAGCCACGGATTCAAATCCGCCCACAAACATGCCCAGTAACCACTTGCTGGACTCAGTGCTCAAGATGCTTGAGCAGGTGCTCGCCTTAATCGCTGGGCGCACTTCTCACACCGTCGTCCTCGCCCCTTTACCACTCTCCAACTCGCCATGCCACAACACGCCCCGTCCCCCATCAACAACCTCGAGCAAAGATCTTCGTAGCCCCAAACCAGAGCGACGTCACCTGACAGATCGAGTTAGGGGTGCCAGAAATTCTAAATGCGACACCAGAAACGCCACCACGGCTCAACCTCCCCTCTCCCTCCCCCCTAAACCAATGAATCACGGTCCAGCCTGCAGAAGAAGGAGGGGAACGTTAATTAACGGGCTTAAGTTAAGCCAGTTAGAAAACTGCTGCGGAAGCAAAGAGAACTTCACAGCAAACATAAACATAGCCAAAGCCTTGCAGACAAACAAAAATTACGCGAAGCGAAATGTAATGTCAGGAGGGCTATGCGAGGGGCGTTGAATGAATTCGAAAGTAAAGTTCTATGTACTGACTTCGCAGAAAATCCTAATAAATTTTGGTCTTATGTCAAAGCGGTAGGTGGATCAAAACAAAATGTCCAGACACTCTGTGACCAAAATGGTACTGAAACAGAGGATGACAGACTAAAGGCCGAAATACTACATGTCTTTTTCCAAAGCTGTTTCACAGAGGAAGACTGCACTGTAGTTCCTTCTCTAGATTGTCGCACAGATGACAAAATGGTAGATATCGAAATAGACGACAGAGGGATAGAGAAACAATTAAAATCGCTCAAAAGAGGAAAGGCCGCTGGACCTGATGGGATACCAGTTCGATTTTACACAGAGTACGCGAAGGAACTTGCCCCCCTTCTTGCAGCGGTGTACCGTTGGTCTCTTTTAAGAGTGTAGCGTTCCAAAGGATTTGAAAAGGGCACAGGTCATCCCCGTTTTCAAGAAGGAACGTCGAACAGATGTGCAGAACTATAGACCTATATCTCTAACGTCGATCGGTTGTAGAATTTTGGAACACGTATTATGTTCGAGTATAATGACTTTTCTCGAGACTAGAAATCTACTCTGTAGGAATCAGCATGGGTTTCGAAAAAGACGATCGTGTGAAACCCAGCTCGCGCTATTCGTCCATGAGACTCAGAGGGCCATAGACACGGGTTCCCAGGCAGATGCCGTGTTTCTTGACTTCCGCAAGGTGTTCGATACAGTTCCCCACAGTCGTTTAATGAACAAAGTAAGAGCATATGGACTATCACACAAATTGCGTGATTGGATAGAAGAGTTCCTAGATAACAGAACGCAGCACGTCATTCTCAATGGCGAGAAGTCTTTCGAAGTAACAGTGATTTCAGGTATGCCGCAGGGGAGTGTCGTAGGATCGTTGCTATTCACAATATACATAAATGACCTTGTGGATAACATCGGAAGTTCGCCGAGGCTTTTTGCAGATGATGCTGTGGTATATCGAGATGTTGTAACAATGGAAAATTGTACTGAAATGCAGGAGGATATGCAACGAATTGACGCATGGTGCAGGGAATGGCAACTGAATCTCAATGTAGACAAGTATAATGTGCTGCGAATTCATAGAAAGAAAGATCCTTTATCATTTAGCTACAATATAGCAGGTCAGAACTGGAAGCAGTTAATTCCATAAATTATCAGTACGCATTAGGAGTGATTTAAAATGGAATGATCATGTAAAGTTGATCGTTGGTAAAGCAGATGCCAGACTGAGATTCATTGGAAGAATCCTAAGGAAATGCAATCCGAAAACAAGGGAAGTAGCTTACAATACACTTGTTCGCCCACTGCTTGAATATTGCTCACCAGTGTGGGATCCGTACCAGATACGGTTGATAGAAGAGGTAGAGAAGATCCAACGGAGTGCAGCGCTCTTCGTTACAGGATCAATTAGTAATCGTGAAAAAGTTACGGAGATGATAGATAAACTCCAGTGGAAGACTCTGCAGGAGAGACTCTCAGTAGCTCAGTATGAGCTTTTGTTGAAGTTTCGAGGACATACCTTCACCGAGGAGTCAAGCAGTATATTGCTCCCTCCTACGTACATCTCGCGAAGAGACCATGAGGATAAAATCAGAGAGATTAGAGCCCCCACAGAGGCATCTACATCTACATCTACATTTATACTCCGCAAGCCATCCAACGGTGTGTGGCGGAGGGCACTTTACGTGCCACTGTCATTACCTCCCTTTCCTGTTCCAGTCGCGTATGGTTCGCGGGAAGAACGACTGTCTGAAAGCCTCCGTGCGCGCTCTAATCTCTCTATTTTACATTCGTGATCTCCTCGGGAGGTTTAAGTAGGGGGAAGCAGTATATTCGATACCTCATCCAGAAACGCACCCTCTCGAAACCTGGCGAGCAAGCTACACCGCGATGCAGAGCGCCTCTCTTGCAGAGTCTGCCACTTGAGTTTGTTAAACATCTCCATAACGCTATCACGGTTTCCAAATAACCCTGTGACGAAACGCGCCGCTCTTCTTTGGATCTTCTCTATCTCCTCCGTCAACCCGATCTGGTACGGATCCCACACTGATGAGCAATACTCAAGTATAGGTCGAACGAGTGTTTTGTAAGCCACCTCCTTTGTTGATGGACTACATTTTCTAAGGACTCTCCCAATGAATCTCAACCTGGTACCCGCCTTACCAACAATCAATTTTATATAATCGTTCCACTTCAAATCGTTCCGCACGCATACTCCCAGATATTTTACAGAAGCAACTGCTACCACTGTTTGTTCCGCTATCATATAATCATACAATAAAGGATCCTTCTTTCTATGTATCCGCAACACATTACATTACCGACAATCTTTCTTTCCACAAACAATACGAGACTAGAATAGAAGGGAGAACCGATAGAGGTACTCAAAGTACTCTCCGCCACACACCGTCAGGTGGCTTGCGGATAATGGATGTAGATGTAGATGTAGATGTGGAAGTTGATTAAGGTGCACTATGAGGACCTTACCAGTGTCCAGACTCCTGACAAGAAAGTTAACCGAACCCAGAATTTTGATGATAGAGCATTTGCCTATGAAACACAGAGTGAACTTCCCGAGCTTGGCACCCACCCGATCAGTATAATTCTTCATGAAAACCTCTTCCTACCTTGCCCTGAAAGGGGAGTCTATTCCTATTATATCGCCGTGCCTGGCGGAGGTGGGCTAACCTAACATTATTCATCGGCCATTCCCAATTTTCCCTAAGATCTTCAGGAGTAATGGACAAAGGCAGGAGGTGATTGATATCCCACAAGTTGGAGCGGCAGGAACTGCCTCGGATGCTTCATGCTGAGCAGTGTTGTATGCAAAATTGAGCCAAGGCGAGGTGGTATCCCACTTACTCGGATATTTATGATGGTAAATGATCAAAGCTGACTTAAGCTTGCGATTCACTCTCTCAGCAAACGATGCCTGGGGACAATATGGCGCGGTGGTTAGGCGCTTAACAGCATTATGAAAGCAAAACTGCTTAAACTGTTCGGAAACAAATGTTGGAGCGTTATCGCTAATGAGAGCCTCAGGGCGTCCAAACCAGCTGAAGATATTGGTCAGATGTGCAATGGTAATGTCCGCCGTGACACCACGACTAGCTATCATCCATACAAATGTGGAAAACGCGTCAACAACTACCAGAATACATCGGTTCCCCTTCTTGGTACGGGTAAGATGTCCTACGTAATCGATAAAGAGTTTGTCTATAGGGTTGTCCTTGTGCTCGGATTGTAACAACCCCTTCGGCGGACTATTACTGCGTTTAGCCTTCTTACAAAAAATGGTTCAAATGGCTCTGAGCACTATGGGACGTAACTGCTGTGGTCATCAGTCCCCTAGAACTTAGAACTACTTAAACCTAAGTAACCTAAGGACATCACACACATCCATGCCCGAGGCAGGATTCGAACCAGCGACCGTAGGAGTCGCGCGGTTCCAGACTGTAGCGCCTAGAACCGCTCGGCCATAGCCTTATTACAGGTTTCACACTCACCCACTACTCGTCTGATATCCCTATACAATGTGGAATAAGTGAGGTGATCCTTAACCATTCCCAAGGTTTTATAGAGGTCCGGATGTCCTCCCATGAAATAACGGAAAACGGGAGGCATCAGCTCCTGAGGCAAACAAGTTTTTTAAGTCCCCAGCTTCGTTAACACGTTTAAATAGTATACCCTTCCTGATGGAGTAGTCGCTAGCCTCACCGCCATATAAGAGTTGCTTTCTTAACGGACCCCCAACGGGTCTTGGTCCTACTTGGTTTTAAGGTCCAGGAAAACTGGAGAAATTCGGCTAAAATGGTACACACGACCAGGTGAGACTCACTAACGCCCTTATTAATCGACAGCCCTCTCCTCCTGAAACATGAGACTGAAGGCGTCGGTGACTTGGTTGACAGATCCTTCAATGTGTCACTCGTTGAAATGAAATGTGGAGATGCGGACCGCCCACCTGGCAGTCCTACCAGTTTTCCTGGATCGAGACAACTTAGGGTCTGATTGTCCGTCTAGAGATCAAACTCCCTATGCTCAAGATAGAACTAGACCTTCTTTAAGGCGAAAAGCACAGCCTACTCCTCGCACTCATAAATTGAGTAATTCATCTCGGGTTCAGACAACCTCCTAGAAGCGAAAGTTAATGGGCGTGTTATACCTTGATCCTCCTGCAACAACACTGAAGAAATACTGGCATTGCAGGCATGAGTTTGAGCTATAAATCTTTTGGCGAGATCCGGGACGGCTAAGACCAGTGGGTTGGTGATAGCGGTCTTGATAGCTTGAAAAGCCTAGTGCTGGCTCTCACCCCATGCAAATTT
Source organism: Schistocerca piceifrons (assembly GCF_021461385.2). NCBI lineage: Eukaryota > Metazoa > Arthropoda > Insecta > Orthoptera > Acrididae > Schistocerca > Schistocerca piceifrons. The sequence continues at coordinate 583,439,552 of NC_060140.1, read as the reverse complement.
CTCTCCCTTTCCTAGGCAGTTTATTCAGGGGAGCGGCGATCTGGGCAAAATTAGGAACAAAACGGCGAAAATAATTCGCCATCCCAATAAATCTGGCTATCTCCTTCCTATTTCGAGGCTGAAGAAATTTCTTCAACACCTTAGTTTGTTCCTGATCTATCCTAATGCTATCCCCAGAAATTAAATGGCCCAGAAAGGGCACCTGTTTCCTAGCAAGAGTAATATTGGGAGGCTTAACAGTCAACCTCACATCCCAAAGTTTGGAGAGGATCTCCCAAAGATGAGAAATATGATCCTCAAATGACTGACTATAAATGACAACATCATCAAGGTACTTAATTAAAAACACAAGAAAACTTCAAGTCACCCAGGATATGATCTGACAAAGGAGACAAAACCGCCGCCCCAGTAAACAAGCCGAGTGGCACCCCGTTCAACTCATAAAGGTTCTAGTCAGTGCAGAATGGGGTGATATGTTTACCTCAGTAATAGGAATCTGATAATTAGCTTTGTTGAGATCTAGCAACATGAACCACTTTGCCCCTGAAAACCAAGTGAAGTTGTGAAAATCAGGTAAGAGGACAGATTCTCAAGTAACCTTTTTAGTAAGGAGTCTATAATCAACCACCAGCCTGTAGTCCTGGCCTTGAACTTTAGGAACGAGAAAAATTTGTGACGTGTAGGGTGATGTAGACAGCCTCATGACCTCCTCCTTTAACATGCTCGCCAATTTCTGTCTCAATATTTTCATTTTGGGTGGCGAGAAGCGATAAGGAGACTGTCGCACTGGAATATCGTCATATAAGCGTATGTGGTACTGTATGGCTTATTGACCCCACTTATTGGAGAAAACCTTGGAAAACTCCCCTAGTAAATTCAACAACTGCCCTGCATGGTCTGGCTCAAGATGGGCCACATCAAATTCACTAGAGTTACAGTTTACTGAAGCTCCCACAGTTGCGCAACGGCAAGAGCAAAAGGCTATCTTATCACTAGGCGAAAACCTAAAGGAGAAGGTGCGGCTCGCAAAATCGAGAACTAATCCAGTTTTCTGAATAAAATAACACCAGAGCAACAAACTGAGCGCTAGATCTTTAACAAGCAAGAGCAAAACAGGCCATGAGAAATTACAAATAGACAAAGTACCACGCACCTCACTGACCAGACGCAACTCTTGCCCATTGGTCACACGACATACCTGAGGGCAAGGGCACACGGAAGATAATTTGCACAAATGCCCAAACTCCAAATGCCAAATATAATTCAACAAGGATGCTGAGCTACCAGAATCCAACAGTGCACACAAGGGTTCTTGTGCTAGACAGGCACAGATAAAAGGGAGGGCAGATCCGAAGAGAGCTTGAAAACTCACGCACCATGGCGCACACCACCAATGGGAACAACTCCCCCCCCCCCCCTTTTCTTCACCTCCGTCATTTTCCGGGTCTAGGAGCTTGTGCTACGGGACATTCGTGCACCAAGTGATCGCGGGAGCCGCACTAAAAACAACCTTTCCCAGAAAATGTATTGGATGCTTGAGGAGCCCTATTTGCTCCTCACGCCTCCGCTCCTCATCGGGAAATGACAAGGATTCAATGAAATCAACCAACGTTTGCAATTTCTGGAAGCTAGTGGGGCGTGAAGAAAAGGCCAAGCATGCCCTATCATCAGCACCCACCCCCCCCCCCCTTTCCCCCTTCAAAAAAATTTGATACAGTATTGAGTTCAGAAACCAAAATACCAAGAACCAAGGTGGCTACGCTCAGCGGCTCACATGATGCCTCCACCTGCCAGTAGTACTTGCATTCAAGTTCGTTCCTCTTCTACAGCGAGAGCTTCCTATCGACAATCAGCCTCCTTAGTTGTTCTATCGATCCCTCCCGCTTTAGGACGTCAGATGTAAAATAACTCAGAGAACCTTTCGCCAAGGAGTAAAGCAATGCTAATATCACGTGGTGAGGCGTCCTCAGGGCGTCTGCATGAAATTCAAATCGCACCAACGGCCACAAAATGTGCTCAGAGCGGCCCAAAGTATCGAGTGAAAGGAAATACCATTGAATAGGCACATAAATGGGTTGGTTAGTCTAGCGAAACGATTAGCTGGAGGGCTACCTAAACCTTGAGTCCTGGACGACTGATCAAAGAACTGATTTGTGGGGTAATTGCTGCATTTGCTCCCGCTCCTTGCTTTCCAAATTTAAGGACGCTGCTTGGACCTGCAAATCCCTCGCTCGATCACTCAACTGCCCCACCCTAGTATCTTCAGGCTGGCTAAGTTGCAAGGAGGCAATGTCCTTCAAACGATTCCCCAAATATGCTACGAGGGCCTAAATTTTACAAATTTGCCTAACAATAGGCTGACTGTCCTGCAGAAAGGACAGGTTCTGCTACACCTCATCCAATTCCGTGGAAATACAGGGCGTTTCAAAAAGAAAGAGCAGATTTCAAACATTTATTTCTCAAAAACTACAAATGATAGAAACACAATTCCAACGGTCCTTCACTCAATATGAGTACCAAATGTTACACAACAAATATCAAAACTGTACCTCAATATGAGCACCATTTGTTACACGACAAATATCAAACCGGTATCTCATTTCTTGCCACACACGACGCAACTGGTCTTTAGTTACCGAATTCACGGCCGCAACAATTCGATGTCGTACCTCTTGAAGAGTAGCGGGCATAGGTGGGACATAAACACAGTCCTTTATGTACCCCCACAAATAAAAATCGCAGGGAGTAAGGTCTGGTGACCTGAGAGGCCACAGACGATGACATTGATCTTGTGCTCCTGCTCTTCCAATCCACCGTCCTGGAATGGTGTTATTTAGGTACCGTCGTACAGGTTCAGAGAAGTGTGGTGGGGCGCCATCTTGCATGAAGATGAAGTGATTTGAATCTTCCTGAAGTTGAGGAAATAGCCAGTTTTCTAACATGTCCAGGTAAATGGTTCCTGTGATAGTTTTCTCCATGAAAAAGAAAGGTCCATAAACTTTGTTTACCGAAATTGCACAAAAGACGTTAACCGTTGGTGAGTCTCTTTCATGTTGAATAACGTCCCTCGGAGTTTCACTCGCCCAAATTCGTACGTTATGCCGATTAACTTTACCAGAAATGTGAAACGTTGATTCATCTGAAAAAATTAATCGTTCGGCAAAATTGTCCTCTTCCATGTCCTGTAGAATTGCAGTTGAAAATTCGAACCTTTTGTTGTGGTCGTCAGGACGCAATGCTTGCAATAACTGCAGTTTGTACGGCTTCATGTGCAGACGGTTACTCAGAACGCGCCATACCGTTGTTTTAGACATGTTTAGTTCGTGACTTGCCCGTGCCGTGGATTTTCTAGGGCTCCTTTCGTAAGCTGCACGGACACGCTCGACATTTTCATCCGATGTGCGTGGACGACCCGTGCTTTTTCGCTTGCAGATGCAACCATCTTCTACGAATCTGTGATGCCACTCATAAATTTGCTTATGACGAGGCGGCTGTTTGTTGAATTGACGGCGGAATGCACGTTGCACACCAACAATGGACTCTAACTTTGCAAATTGCAGCACACAAAATGATCGTTCCTGTGGTGTCGTCGCCATTTTCCTACAAACAAACGCCAGCGCCACTGCGGATTTGCATGGAACTTCTGCGCGGACCATTGAAAAACTTTGAACCTTTCTCTGACAAGAAACGTTTGAATTGTGTTTCTATCATTTGTAGTTTTTGAGAAATAAATGTTTGAAATCTGCTCTTTCTTTTTGAAACGCCCTGTATTATCAAGAGAAACACCTGCCTCCCCAATGGTGCTCGCCGAAACGCAAAGTGCGGTACCTAACGCCACACGAAACCTGTCAGCCAGCTCCGGAACACTACCCTAGATGCTATGCTCCCAGATTCTAAGTTCATACTGCAAGTGCCCCTTCTTTAGATGCCCGATTCCGGGGCAGCCCCATGGATCCACAGCAAGCTAGCTCCCTGCAAACAACGGAATAGACTTATACAATGCTCGACAGGCAGTAAGGGATTCTCACGCACTAAGGAAATGATCACAGGAAATGACAAATGACAAGAGAAAGGATAGACAATTCTAACCCCCCCCCCCCCTTCCGCCAGCAGAACGCAACCACACTCTGCTACCAGTTGGAACCTACAATTATGGATAAAGGGATGTTAGGTGAAAGGTTAGGGAACATGTACCATCATGCGTCGTTTCCTATTACTACCTTATTGACGTAAATACTTCTGAAACAGGTAGGCCTTTTTGCACATGTAAACGCCAAAGATAACAAAGTAATATTCTGTTTCTAATCGGTGCAGTGAAGTTTTGTAAATGCGATAGGATTTTCGTATGAAAGTACTGTCGATTTGTTTTACAAATAATTCAAAATATTGTTACAGGCTAGATTCTAACCACGGACCTAATATCCGACAGTCCATCAGTGTACCAACAGAGCTACCAGTGAGTGCAAAGAAGTGGGTATAACGATAATTTTTACTAAAAGTTTAATTTTGTCGGCTGACTCTATCCCTCTTTGTAGCAGTGGGAAAGCGTATCTCGGAAGTAAATTAACGTTAAGTTCAGAATGAAAGACATTTATAATTAAGTATGGGAACTTGGGAATCGACGTGGTGGCATTTTGCTGGTACAATGCAAACAAATTTCACGCTCCTTCTTATTCTCTGAAACACTCAGAAACAACTTTTTAAGAGTTTTCGTGGAAGTATTTGAACAGTGTGATACTACATGCCTGCCATTTGTTGTCCATTTTCCGAAATATAAATTCACAAACAAGACATCACTGTGAATTGGCTTCATGACAGTTACCAGTGTATTTCATGTCATTTCTTGAAGTGAATCTTGTGTTGCATCAGCATATTGTGGAGCCTGTTGTCGACAATTTCTAAGATCCATATTTCCGACATATGAACTTGTAAATGATAACGTAATCCTACACGGTCTATAGATATTGAAACTGGAGTGAGTTTCCCCACGGACGGACCACAAGGTGGACGCCCTCCTCTCTCTCTCCTAAATGGGAGGACTCGCACGCCAGTAAGATTACAATCTGGTTTCCCTGTTCCAGGCCTGTGGAGTTATCGAATTCAGATGCTGTTCCCTGCCTGGCGCATTGGTCAGCACACTGGACTCGGCTTTGCAAAGACAACGGTTCAAATCCTCGTCCATCTATCCAGATTTACGTTTTCCGTGACTTCCCTAAATCACTCCATGCAGTTGCCGGTGTGGTTCCTTGAGTACGGCGCGGATGGCTTCGCTCCTGATCCTTTCGTAATCAGAACTTGCACTTCATCTTTAATGACCGTCGCCTCGACGGAACATTAATCTTTCCATTGTTCCCTCCCAGCAAATATCAAAGTAGCAAGGGGACAAGATTCGGAATGTATTCTTGCAGCACCCACAAATAGTACTCGAATTTATGTCTTCTTTTCTTGAGGCCGCATACGTGTACTTCGGAAAACTGTTGTTTTTCAGTAAATTATCGAGCACATTGTTAATGTTATATTATTTGTAAACCAAGAAAATAGTCACAGCAATCTTTCAGTCTTTATCTGTAGATTGTCAGGAAAGAGAAGGTTCTTTGGTAGAGATGCGTAAGACAAAATGTCCATGCTCTCTGTTGATCCATTGTGGACATGGGACAGCGATTGGTGAAATATTTAACAATGAAATTGGCCAAACAGCCATGCGATTGAGACGTTGTTTTATTTTCGCTACCAGTTTCTGCAATTCATTATGTCATCTTCAGACCCCATACACACCTTTAAAAAATAATCAATATTGGCATACAGAGGTCGTTGTTGTTGTTGTCTTCAGTCCTGAGACTGCTTTGATGCAGCTCTCCATGCTACTCTATCCTGTGCAAGCTTCTTCATCTCCCAGTACTTACTGCAACCTACATCAGGTCAGTCAAACGAAAATAAAATAACATCTCAACTGCACGGCTGTTTGGCGAATTTCATTGTTAAAAGTCCACACTCTCTCTTCGAACGAGACGAAAACTGTATCACTCAGTGATGGCTTATTAATAACACAGGAAAAGAGATACTAGTCGGCGATCCCAACAGAGAAATGGTCTTGGAAAACATAACTTTGTACCTGAAGAAAATTAAAACATATGTAATATGTTTCAGACGTACATATAGGCATAATTAGTGAAACGTGGAACTGTAAGGTTATAACGGCGGTCCTGAATTAAAAATTCTGAGCCAATTTTCGGGACAAATTTTACGTAAAGACAAGTATTGGAGTGGGAGCTTACAAAACACATTATATCCAGAATGAAACAAATTATGGCTATGAATCAGCTGCTACCACTACGTAACTGTAGAGGAATTGTGTCATCTACTGTGATAAGTAAGACATTGTAGCGCGTTATATTGAAGCAAATGACAATTGCATACACACTAAAATATAACTGCAACTATGCAGGAAACACATAACTGAGACGATACTACAACATATAGAAAAACGGAAAAGAAATCTGCATTAAATTTACGGACACTTCATGAATTGAAATTGGGATCACTGAAGTTGACTAGCACACTATCATATACTTTTGGACCAAAGACGAAATGTGTCATATGTGCCTTCGTATTTCAGAACAAAAGAAATTTTTAAACATACACGAACAAACAAGTAACAATAATTAATCACACAATTATTATTTATTGTTAAAATTACATTTTATGCCACTAAAATATATGAAGTTCTGAACATAGCCATTAACTTCAAATATCATTCAGTGGTCTGTCAAGAGTGCGAGCTCTCGTTTGCTGCCGAAGTGGTGGCCTAATGGCAGGCGTCAGCTCCTTTTGTAACGTACCTACAACAAATATGTAACGTACCTACAAGAAATTAAGCCTATGATCGTCTGTGACAATGGACTCGATAAGCAACCTGAGCTGCCAGAATCGGAATCTAACGTGCATAACGCTGTATGCGTGTTGAATGAGTTATATCATGACCACAGATGGCCCACCAGTCTCTTGTCGACCGGTTAGCTATTACGACCATCTAGTAGTCCTTGGTCTTCTCCCCTACAACTCGTGTCTAAGAAAAGCGGCGCCTGGCGCTCGTGTAGTGACTGTAGTGCTCTCAACGCCCGGGCAGTACCAGACCGTTATCCGGTGCGTCTACTGCGCGACTACAATTACGCGCTACAATGTGCGACGATTTTTACTGTATTGGACCGCGCCATGGCATACACACAGATACCGGTTGCAGGGGAAGACATTCCGATAACGACAATTGTCACTGCCTTTGGTTTACTCGAAAGCAAGTACACGCGGCTTGAGGAACGCCGCACGAACTTGGCAACGTTTTATCGACTCAGTACTGTAAGGACTGTCATGCTGTTTCGCATATCTAGATAACGTTTTAATTCTTTCGTCGGCTACAGAACAACACGAACATCTGTTACAAGCTTTTGAGCGGCTCAGCAAATACAGAGTAGTGTTAAATACAGCCAAATGTGTGTTTCTGCAATCGCAGATTGATTTCTTAGGACACAGTATCTCGTCTAAAGGCTCACTTCCCCTACCAAAAAAAGCGGAAGTCATATTGCAGATTACACGCCCGCACACAGCTAGTGAGCTACGTCAATTTCTTGGTATGCTCAGTTTCTACCATCGACATCTGCCACACTCTGCTAAAGTACAAGAACTACTCACTGCAGCACTGGCCGGTCCGAAAATTAAGGGAACTTCGCCGATTCAGTCGACCGGCGACATGTATTAAGCCTTTGAAGCGGCGAAACGCAACGTAGCAGACCCAGCGCTCCTCACTCACCCTGTATTAGGCGCTCCGCTTGCATTACTAAATAGTAGACGCGAGCCACACTGCGATCGGAGCCGCGCGGCAACAATTACACGAAGGCGTGTTTCAACCTTACGCATTTTACTCACATCAGCTGTCGCCATCTCAACGTTTGTAGAGTGCATACGATCGTGAACTCCTTGCGATATACGAGGCAGCAAAATATTTTCGAGCTCAACTGGAAGCGAGAGAATTCACTATCTTCACTGATCATAAGCTTTTGACGTATGCATTCAGACAGAATAACAACTGTTCACTGCGCCAGCACAACCAACTAATTTTTACTGCACAGTTCAGTACCGATATCAGGCATGTATCCGGAATCGACAACATGATAGCGGATTGCCTGTCCGTGTTTCTGCTGTTACGATCAACTCGAGCGTAATAGACCTCACAGAACTCAGCAGCGGGAACAATCGAGCTTGAGTTAGTATACGTACCAGGTTCCGACATCAAGGAAAATCAAGACCATTCTAGCCGGCAGGGTTTCGTAAACCAGCTTTCGACAAATTATGCAGTTTAAGTCACCCTGGAGTCAGGGCAACAGTTCGCTTCGTCTCCACCGATTTGCGTGGCCCGGAATACAAGAAGACTGCCGAGAATGGGCACGTACTTGCCTAAAATGTCAACAAAGCAGGATTTATCTTCATGTTCATTCGCCAATTGGAAACCTTCCAGTGACCTAAGAGAGATTCACACACGTACACATCGGCAACGTTGGCCCACTGCTTCCTTCCAACGGACGGAGACACATTCTAACAATGATCGATCGCCTGACACGCTGGCCGGGGCAACTCCCATAGACAACATAACATCAGAAACAATAGCTTCCGTGTTTACCTCAAGCTGGATTTCTAACTTTGGTTCCCCACTACATGGGACGACAGATCGCGGCCGCCAGTTCGCGTCTGAATTATTCTCTCAATTAGTAAAGTTCTGCGGCACACCGGACTACTGGTTACTATCCGGCCAATAACGATGAAGTGGAGCCCTGGCATCACACACCCGAGGCGGCGATCATGTGCCACGGATCATACTGGACTACTACGTTACCAATGATTTTACGGGTCTCCGGACGGCTTGCAAACCCGACTTAGACGCTTCACCGGCGGATCTTGTATGTGGCGAGACATCGCGCCGTTCTGGAAAATTCGTCGAAGCAATACTGTCACGGAGGCTTGTTCAGGATCACGACTTTGTAGTTAAGATCAGGGAACATGTCGCTCGACTTCGCCCTCTCCAAGTTTCGAGACGTGGCATTCGTGCTACCTATGTTCATTGTCACTTAGCGTCCTGCACTCACGCCATGCTCCGAACAGACGGCGTCAGACCTGCGCAACAACCGCTGTGCACTGGCCCGCACAAGGTGTTGCAACGAGAACATACCTTTGAACTACTGCTAAATGGATGTCTACAGTGTCAGTTTAAAGAATGAAATCAGATTACGTTCCGCACGCGGATCCTGCTTTCAACCGTCCAGGACCGCAACTTCGTGCTCAAGCACCAGCACCGTCAACCTCTGTCGCAGTACCGCCTCAAGGCGTTGCAGAACCCGGTCGCAGAACCGCCTCCTACTGACGCGGTACCACCACCACTTCGCACGAGATCGTGCCGGCGTGTACGCTTCCCTGACTCTCCGTCGTTGCAGTGAAGTGTTGCGTGTGTTGTGCGCTAGCGTGGTTTTGTTCACGTCGCGGCTGTCAGTTGGCTGTCCGTGCCAGCCGCCTGGGGCGCTGCAATCGGCATTGAATATTTCACAGACGCCACGGAGCGTACATATTGTTTTGGGATTCAATAGTTCCGTTGCTATTTCTAGTCTTGTAGCTACACCTTGTAAAAGTAACGTTCTTCTCGGAGATCCATATATGAGTGTAAGATTTTGTATTTATCCGATCTGTATTCGCTAATTCTTGTCCGCTGCCTCATTCCTTCGGCGGACGCAAATAAAGTTTTGTTCTGCGAGTCCACAGTGATGCCTTGCACCCTCAGGCTATTAACAAACCGGTCGTTATTGATACGTCAGTAACAGGCAAGCACATGTGTCCTCAGAAAAGGAGACATTTTTATATTTATTTAGATTTTTCACTGTATAGATAATTTAGTCAACCTCTTTTTCATAGTATTAACTGTATAGCTGTAGGAAGTATCTGTTTGTCTATCTTTCCTAGTACCTTCGAGCTAAATGAAATCATAGTTTGGTACATGATGGAAATACCTTCATTACATCTACATCTACATACATACTCCGCAATCCACCATACGGTGCGTGGCGGAGGGTATCTCGTACCACAACTAGCATCTTCTCTCCCCGTTCCACTCCCAAACAGAACGAGGGAAAAATGACTGCTTATATGCCTCTCTACGAGCCCTAATCTCTCTTATCTTTGTGGTCTTCCGGCGAAATGTAAGTTGACAGCAGTAAAATTGTACTGCAGTCAGCCTCAAATGCTGGTTCTCTCAATTTCCTCAGTAGCGATTCACGAAAAGAACGCCTCCTTTCCTCTAGAGACTCCCACCCGAGTTCCTGAAGCATTTCCGTAACACTCTCGTGATGATCAAACCTACCAGTAACAAATCTAGCAGTCCGCCTCTGAATTGCTTCTATGTCCTCCCTCAATCCGACCTGATAAGGATCCCAAACCCTCGAGCAATACTCAAGAATAGGTCTCCTTTACAGATGAACCACATCTTCCCAAAATTCTACCAATGAACCGAAGACGACTATCCGTTTTCCCCACAACTGCCATTACACACTTGTCCCACTTCATATCGCTCTGCGATGTTACGCCCAAATATTTAATCGACGTGACTGTGTCAAGCGCTACACTACTAATGGAGTATTCAAACATTATAGGATTCTTTTTCCTATTCATCTGCATTAATTTACATTTATCTATATTTAGAGTTAGCTGTCATTCTTCACACCAATCACAAATCCTGTCCAAGTCATCTTGTATCCTCCTACAGTCACTCAACGACGACACCTTCCCGTACACCACAGCATTATCAGCAAACAGCCGCACATTGCTATCCACCTTACCCAAAAGATCATTTATGTAGATAGAAAACAACAGCAGACCTACCACACTTCCCCGGGGCACTCCAGATGATACCCTCACCTCCGATGAACACTCACCATCGAGGACAACGTACTGGGTTCTATTACTTAAGAAGTCTTCGAGCCACTCACATACTTGGGAACCTATCCCATATGCTCGTACCTTAGTTAGGAGTCTTGTTAAAATAGTAAGTCACACAAAACAACGGCAAGCCAGGCTACTTCTATTGAAGGCTACACTACACTTCGCAGTGGCGCAAATACTTTACTCTGTTTTTCACATGGTCACCAAGGTTGCGTAACCAACGATCGAGACGTTGTACTACTCGTCCCCTCTCTTAGTGATAGAACCGCTGTGTGAACGTCCTCAGTGTTGGAAAATATGTGACTGCTCCGAATAAGTTCGGAAATTATCGCCTGTCGTCTGTACCGATGGCCTTCCTTCGCGATCAGCCACGCCTGCGCTGCTTTAGTCAGTTTGTTGGCAGCATTTCACTACGGATGGTCGCAACATTCCATTTGACCATACACCACCAGGATTTCACGGCGAGCCTGTGTGCAGTGCAGACGTGTTACCGCAAGACTCGTACTCACCAGCTTACTTCGACTTTGAAACAGGGCTCTTGACAAAATATCAGTACATCTACATTTTCCCAAAATTTCGATATGTTGTTGTTGTGATCTTCAGTCCTGAGACTGGTTTGATGCAGCTCTCCATGCTACTCTATCCTGTGCAAGCTTCTTCATCTCCCAATACCTACTGCAACCTACATCCTTCTGAATCTGTTTTGTGTATTCATCTCTTGGTCTCCCTCTACGATTTTTACCCTCCACGCTGCCCTCCAATACTAAATTGGTGATCCCTTGATGCCTCAGAAAATGTCCTACCAACCGATTCCTTCTTCTAGTCAAGTTGTGCCACAAACTTCTCTTCTCCCCAATTCTATTCAATACCTCCTCATTAGTTATGTGATCTATCCATCTAATCTTCAGCATTCTTCTGTAGCACCATATTTCTAAAGCTTCTATTCTCTTCTTGTCTAAGCAACTTATTGTCCACGTTTCACTTCCATACATGGCTACACTACATGCAAATACTTTCAGAAACGACTTCCTGACACTTAAATCAATACTCGATGTTAACAAATTTCTCTTCTTCAGAAACTCTTTCCTTACCATTCCCAGTCTACATTTTATATCCTCTCTACTTCGACCATCATCAGTTATTTTGCTCCCCAAATAGCAAAACTCCTTTACTACTTTAAGTGTCTCATTTCCTAATCTAATTCCCTCAGCATCAACCGACTTAATTCGACTACATTCCATTATCCTCGTTTTGCTTTTGTTGATGTTCACCTTGAACCCTCCTTTCGTGACACTGTCCACTCCGTTCAACTGCTCTTCCAAGTCCTTTGCTGTCTCTGACAGAACTACAATGTCATCGGCGAACCTCAAAGTTTTTATTTCTTCTCCATGGATTTTAATACCTGATATATATCAGGTATATATCGGCGATAATTTTCTGCTCGATATCTCGATATCGATACGGCAAAACCGAGTGCCGATATTTTTATTTTATATTACACTTTTTCGCATTTTCAGTAAATATTTGAAATTGTTCTTTTGAAATTGTAGAAGAACATAATTTTACTTTCACTGTGTGAAGGAGTCTTACTACTTTTTGAGCTTTCATCATTACTGGTCGGTTTACACGTATGTAATATAACTTGTTCCTTTAATATAAGGATCAAACTTTGTAATTGTATTAATGGCATCCAAAATCCTATTGATAATACTGTTATTAAATGTATGTGGCTCTGATTGTGTGTCAACAAAGTTCTTCCTTCAGCACAACTTGTGTAAGCTGTGCGTTACGTCTTTCTGATTTCTTTGTGCAACTGCTACATGTAATCAGATAACGAAAGACTAGCTGATGTTGCCTCTTTGAGGTGCAACCAAACTACTCTGAGGTATCCTACCAGCTGTTCTGGTCATCAGCCTCACTGGCCAGATCCTGTCCTTTACGATGGGTGCTTACGCGGCCGACAACGGTCGCCTACATCTTGTTCATGGGTCCAACTTACCTCGTCAACGTCAGCTGAACCGTTCGACGATCACCACAATCTAATATTTTTTAGCTTCTGATATTCATTGTCATAAAAGTGTAAACCGTAATTTTTTTCTTATTACACTGATTGCGCGTCATACGTCACTTATACTATGCTACCTGTGTCATCAAACGAATACAAAAGCAAAACCAGCTCTAAAAATATATGTACATATGTTCAAATGAGAATAAATTGCGCATACAGAACATTTTAAGAGATATGCTAAACGCCACTTACGCTAAGCAATTTGTTTTGTTAAATTAATTTGCCAAGGACGATGATTAAAAGATTCATCATTTGCACTGCACGTCGTATCGAATTTTGAATGAATATTAATTCATTTTGGAATGACCTATAATGTCTTTAATCATGTTAAGTTTGAAGACCTCACAGTTTCTCTCAGGTTTCCTATTGACTGCACCCAAATGGGGGAGGGGGAGGCCCAATTTATTTAAAGATATTCCTGAGCGTAGAATTAAATCCAGACTTTAACCCCAAGTCATGACATCTGGTGTTCTACTGCAAAATTTTATCAAATCTATAGCTCTCAGATCACCAGCATAAATGTCATGACAGAGAGATCTTCTTTACCATTGTGATTCATTGAACCGTCTTCCAAAATCCGTTAGTAATCTATTGTTGTTGTGGTCTTCAGTCCTGAGACTGGTTTGATGCAGCTCTCCATGCTACTCTATGCTGTGCAAGCCTCTTCATCTCCCAGTACCTACTGCAGCCTACATCCTTCTGAATCTGCTTATGTGCCACAAACTCCTCTTCTCCCCAATTCTATTCAATACCTCCTCATTAGTTATGTGATCTATCCATCTAATCTTCAGCATTCTTCTGAAGCACCGCTAGTAATCTATAAAAGACAATTGTTATAAACAAAACTACTCCATATTTCATTTAAATTGGCGATCTCATTGTATTCTTGTAGGTCGACTGTTCAAACTCCTGAGTGAAGTGGGTGAAGTGTCATTGAATGGCGCACCTATTTATTATGATACTGTCTCCGCCATTCAAGGGGACTTTTAACAAAACATTTTATTTCAAGCAGTCGCCATGACTGGACTTGATATCTGGATAATAGAGATAAGATTACGTCTCACAGAATCAGCTCCATCTTTGTATCTCAATTATCTGCGAAAGATATTTTCAATCCTTTCTTTGTTAAACTAACAGAACTGATATTCCTTCCTTTCTTCTCTTTCTTCGAGCATCGGCGTTATAAGGTTGTATCATTTCTGTAACCTGTATTTTATGTTAAATAATAATGGTGCTTGAATCATGTCCTCTTTATTGCGGTAGTGTAGTACGAAACCCTGCGTACCTTACCAATGGATTTGGTTTTGTATAATTCTTGTCCTATAAATTAGTTGGAGGTAGTTCAGTGACGCGACGATTGCAGGCCATAGGCGTGCTATCGCCTTCCCATTTCATCGTTCGTAAGTCTAACTTGCTAATTCTTGCATGACAATGAAGAAAAATGCCTATGAGTAGGAATCATTTTATGCCATAAGAAAAACTAAGAAAACCACTGCCTTCCTGCCAATTTTGTGATTACGTATTTTCTTTTCTTATCGGCAATGTGAAGTACTCTTCCGTCGATAAAATTTTTACTCTAATGAATAAATTTAAAATAACAAAACCCATATTGGGGAAGAATGGTGATATACAAATCAGGATCACTCTGAAACGTGAAAAACCAAATAACAATCCCAACTCATATACTATGGACCTATTACCTTGCTCCCAGCCATACGAAAATCTTCGAAACAATTATTAACTACAGACTACAATAATTCGCAGAGGACAACAATATCGTCCCTTAAGAAGAAACCGGATTCAGGAGCGCCCACAGCACAGCCGCCCCTGTTCTGAGGTAAACTAGTAAAGCGACACAAGCTTCGTAACACGACAGATGCAACTGCATTACCGTAACGCGCGTTTGATAAGGTCTGCCTTGTTTGGCTACTCTTTAAAATTTTACGTTTGAACTTCCCATGCAAAATTGTGCATTTATAGCAAAACTCATTTGTCACACGAAAGCACAAGTCCAAGTTGTGGCATTGTTCACACAAAAAATTTTCCTTAGTCCTGTGCTTGCGATTGGAATGCAAGCATGGTTAATGTCACCCAATCGAATTAAGATCATTTCTGCATACCTGGACCCCTAGCATACGAGTCCTTTACCGCCTCATTACGTGAAATTCTCAGTACAAAGAAAATACTTAAATAACAATGCGCTTGATACAGACTCAACACATTAACTGGATATACGTAATCGAATGCTGCGAATAAGCAACAAGTACATGACCATTGTCCTCCTTTCAACCTGCATCAAAGATTTCATCCAGTCCAAGTAACAACCGAATTCAAAAATAAAACGTGCCAACACAGCATCATAACAACTGGCTGAAATAGGCTCCACCCTACCACATTCCGCCATCTCCTTCAAAGATGATCTGAAAGATTAAAAAAAATGTTAAATGCCAGATTGTACAACTTGTATGACACATAATATTGTAATTACTCAATTGTTTGTCACTTTAATTTCATGCATTTGTAAATAAAATCAGATTCATATATACTTAGCAACAGCAATATTAAAATTAAATCATATCATGGCATGCATGAGAAGTAGCAAAACAGATCTTATACATTACAGTTTCCTTTTGAGCTTTATGGATAAGTGATTTTACGCAGTTCAGAGAGGTTTGTATATTTATACTTCAGTAGCTTCGTTCTTGAAACTGTACACTTTCATTCATAACCAGCATTTTAACAGGCAGTGGTTGTTATTGACCTCATCCAGAATACCGTGCAGTATACTAGCGGGTCAGATCACACTAATAGTTCACACTGGTTCACATTCTCTTAGCTACACCCCGTATAAGACGTAATAAATATACTTACCCGCAACGATACTTTCAAGAGCAAACAATGATCTTTTCAATAGTTATAAATACTCAGTCCATTATTGTACATTTACGTATATTTGTATTTTTACAATTTATCAAGTGTGTCAGTGCCTTACATCGCCTGGCTTGTATCAAGATAGGAGGGAAATTAATGGCGAGAAAATTCTTCAGAAGCATCAGTTTAGCACTGCATTATTGTCGTGAGACTGGGGCAGCCTAAGTGTGCGTCATTTTGAGATACCTTCCAGTTGGTAGTGTGCCACTGCAACCTTGCAGGATATCTACATATGAACTGTCTGTAACAGAATATAATACTGTAACCATTTGTTTATTAGAGACAGCGAGGGCATAACACTGGGATAAGTTGTCACTGTCTCTTGTGCAAGCCGTATTCTAGTGTACATCAGACGTGTTGAAGCGTATGAGAACGCTAGTGCAGCGTACATAGTCCATCAGACGTTGGCCAGTACGTTATCACATAACAATAATAAAACTAATATGAAAACATACAGCCTGTTTTAATGTATGCTTATATGATAGTTGACCTCTTTGCGATAATACAGAATTATTTATTTATTCACATCTATGAAAAAAATACATATTTTGTTACCTAGCTTGGTTCCAGACAAGAACTCCATAAATAATGGGAACGGGAAAAAAGATATCCAACGCCGTTTACGTTTCACTGGGTGATTTAAAACGAGTTTTTTGTATGTTCTTTCCAGTTTTTTTATTACAGTTTAATTTGCGTAATATTATTTGCATTCGCCTCAAGCTGAAATAGTGTAACCAAGACGAAAGAGTGTCACATCTGGAAAAAGCACAAGAGCAGCAAGCTCTAGACGCCGGTGGTGTCATTGATCCACTGCCTGATGTCGGCGTTGGCGATGTTGGCGTAGACGCTGGGCCAGCCGGGAAGGGCACAGCCGTTGCCCCAGGAGGAGATGACGCCCACCAGCACGCCATCCAACACCATGGGGCCCCCATAGTCGGGGCCACAGCGGTCGCGGCCACCGCCCGGCCACCAGGCGCAGATCTTGCGGACGCTCACCTTGCCCAGCCCGTCGTAAGCGTCGTTGCAGACGTCCCGGTCCACGATGTAGAGCTCCACCATCTGCAGCTGGTCCGCCAGGTAGCTGCCGCTATAGACCGTGCCCCAGCCAGTTATGGACACCAGCGTGCCGGCCTCAGGCTCCACTGTCGTCAACGGAATGGGCTGCTCGGACATAGCAAGCAGAAAGAGGAGTCATCACAGAGAATGCTCCAAGATAACGAGAGAATGTGTTAGTAGTTGCACGTTCCAAGCCTCAGACGTCTGGCTAAACATAGACCTTAGATTTGAAAAGTAATAATGGGACATCACAGAAAGAATGGAGCGTTCTAGGTAACAGAGTCTCATCAGAAAGAACAGGAAAATTTACAAAGTATCCAGAATACGTAAGAAACCCAGAATACTTTCATAATACACTGACGGAAAAAATCGCATCATCAATAAATAATTCTTGTACAGTAATGAAATTTCGGGAACACATTGGTCTGGGTAACATTTTAAGTGATTAACATCTCAGGATCACGGGTTAATTAAGCGCGAATAAGCCATTGCAAATGTAAAATACTGGTACATTAGTAGCAGGTGTAACCACCAGAATGTTGAAAAGAGGCACGCAAACGTTCATGCATTATGCCATAAAGGTGCCGGATGTCAGTCTGTGAGATGAGTTCCATGCCCGTTGCATTTGGTCAGTCAATATAGGAATGGTTAAAGCTGTTTGTTCGTGACGCTGGAGTTGACGCCCAATGATGTCCCAGATATGCTCAATTGGAAACAGATCTGGTGATCGAGCAGGCCAAAGCAACATGTCGACACCCTGTAGATCGTGTTGGGTTACAACAGTTGTGTACGGGCGAGCATTAACCTGTTGGAAAACACCCCTTGGAATACTGTTCATGAATGGCAGTACAACAGATCGAATCACCAGACTGACATACAAATCTGCAGTCAGAGTTGTGGGATAACCATGAGAGTGCATCAGCTGTCATATGAAACAGCACCCCAAACCACAACTTCAGGTGTAGCTCCAATGTGCCAATGTGTCTAGGCCACTGACAGGCTGGTTGCAGGCGCTGAGCTAGCCTCCTTCTGCTCAACATACAGCTATTACTGGCACCGAGGCAGAACCAGTTTTCATGAGAAAACGGAACATTCCTCCACCCGGCCATCCAAAGAGCTCTCGCTTGATATCACTGAAGTCGCGAATGGCAGTGGTTTGGGGTCAGAGGAATGCACGCTACAGAGCGACTGACTCGGAGCTGTCCTTGAAGTAACCTATTTGTAACAGTTCTTTGTGTTACTGTGATGCCATCTGCTGCTCACATTGCTGTTGCGGATGCAGTTCGATGTGCCAAAGGCGTACGTCGAACAGGATGGTCTTCCCTCTCGGTACTGCCACATGGCCGTCCAGAGCCCGCCCTTCTTGCGGCCGTACATTTTTGTGACCGCTGCTGCCAGAAATCACGTCTTTCTGCAGTATCGCAGAAGGAACATCCAGCTTCTGGTAGCCTTATTAAACGAACTCTTTCAAACTAAGTAAGGCGTTGATAATGGCGTCTTTATCTCCTTAAAGGCGTTCTTGACTAACATCAACTTGTTGTTGTTGTTGTGGTCTTCAGTCCTGAGACTGGTTTGATGCAGCTCTCCATGCTACTCTATCCTGTGCAAGCTTCTTCATCTCCCAGTACCTACTGCAACCTACATCCTTCTGAATCTGCTTAGTGTATTCATCTCTTGGACTCCCCCTATGATTTTTACCCTCCACGCTGCCCTCCAATACTAAATTGGTGATCCCTTGATGCCTCAGAACATGTCCTACCAACCGATCCCTTCTTCTGGTCAAGTTGTGCCACAAACTTCTCTTCTCCCCAATCCTATTCAATACTTCCTCATTAGTTATGTGATCTACCCATCTAATCTTCGGCATTCTTCTGTAGCACCACATTTCAAAAGCTTCTATTCTCTTCTTGTACAAACTATTTACCGTCCGTGTTTCACTTCCATACATGGCTACACTCCATACAAATACTTTCAGAAATAACTTCCTAACACTTAAATCTATACTCGATGTTAACAAATTTCTCTTCTTCAGAAACGCTTTCCTTGCCATTGCCAGTCTACATTTTATATCCTCTCTACTTCGTCCATCATCAGATATTTTGCTCCCCAAATAGCAAAACTCCTTTACTACTTTAAGTGTCTCATTTCCTAATCTAATACCCTCAGCATCACCCGACTTAACTCGACTACATTCCATTATCCTCGTTGTGCTTCTGTTGATGTTCATCTTATATCCTCCCTTCAAGACACCACCCATTCCGTTCAACTGCTCTTCCAAGTCCTTTGCTGTCTCTGACTGAATTACAATGTCATCGGCGAACCTCAGAGTTTTTATTTCTTCTCCATGGATTTTAATACCTACTCCAAATTTTTCTTTTGTTTCCTTTACTGCTTGCTCAATATAGAGATTGAATAACATCGGGGAGAGGCTACAATCCTGTCTTACTCCCTTCCCAACCACTGCTTCCCTTTCATGTCCCTCAACTCTTATAACTGCCATCTGGTTACTGTACAAGTTGTAAATAGCCTTTCGCTCCCTGTATTTTACCCCTGCCACCTTTAGAATTTGAAAGAGAGTATTCCAGTCAACATTGTCAAAAGCTTTCTCTAAGTCTACAAATGCTAGAAACGTAGGTTTGCCTTTCCTTAATCTTTCTTCTAAGATAAGTCGTAAGGTCAGTATTGCCTCACGTGTTCCAGTATTTCTACGGAATCCAAACTGATCTTCACCGAGGTCGGCTTCTACTAGTTTTTCCATTCGTCTGTAAAGAATTCGTGTTAGTACTTTGCAGCTGTGTCTTATTAAACTGATTGTTCGGTAATTTTCACATCTGTCAACACCTGCTTTCTTTGGGATTGGAATTATTATATTCTTCTTGAAGTCTGAGGGTATTTCGCCTGTTTCATACATCTTGCTCACCAGATGGTAGAGTTTTGTAAGGACTGGCTCTCCCAAGGCCGTCAGTAGTTCCAATGGAATGTTGTCTACTCCGGGGGCCTTGTTTCGACTCAGGTCCTTCAGTGCTCTGTCAAACTCTTCACGCAGTATCGTATCTCCCATTTCATCTTCATCTACATCCTCTTCCATTTCCATAATATTGTCCTCAAGTGCATCGCCCTTGTATAGACCCTCTATATACTCCTTCCACCTTTCTGCGTTGCCTTCTTTGCTTAGAACTGGGTTTCCATCTGAGCTCTTGATGTTCATACATGTGGTTCTCTTATCTCCAAAGGTCTCTTTAATTTTCCTGTAGGCAGTATCTATCTTACCCCTAGTGAGATAAGCCTCTACATCCTTACATTTGTCCTCTAGCCATCCCTGCTTAGCCATTTTGCACTTCCTGTCGATCTCATTTTTGAGACGTTTGTATTCCTTTTCGCCTGCTTCATTTACTGCATTTTTATATTTTCTCCTTTCATCAATTAAATTCAATATTTCTTCTGTTACCCAAGGATTTCTACTAACCCTCTTCTTTTTACCTACTTGATCGTCTGCTGCCTTCACTACTTCATCCCTCAGAGCTATCCATTCTTCTTCTACTGTATTTCTTTCCCCCATTCCTTTCAATTGTTCCCTTATGCTCTCTTTGCAACTCTGTACAACCTCTGGTTCTTTCAGTTTATCCAGGTCCCATCTCCTTAAATTCCCACCTTTTTGCAGTTTCTTCAGTTTTAATCTACAGCTCATGACCAATAGATTGTGGTCAGAGTCCACATCTGCCCCTGGAAATGCCTTAGAATTTAAAACCTGCTTCCTATATCTCTGTCTTACCATTATATAATCTATCTGATACCTTTTAGTATCTCCAGGGTTCTTCCATGTATACAACCTTCTATCATGATTCTTAAACCAAGTGTTAGCTACGATTAAGTTGTGCTCTGTGCAAAATTCTATCAGGCGGCTTCCTCTTTCATTTCTTAGCCCCAATCCATATTCACCTACTACGTTTCCTTGTCTCCCTTTTCCTACACTCGAATTCCAGTCACCCATGACTATTAAATTTTCGTCTCCCTTCACAATCTGAATAATTTCTTTTATTTCATCATACATTTCTTCAATTTCTTCGTGATCTGCAGAGCTAGTTGGCATATAAACTTGTACTACTGTAGTAGGCGTGGGCTTCGTATCTATCTTGGCCACAATAATGCGTTCACTATGCTGTTTGTAGTAGCTTACCCGCATTCCTATTTTCCTATTCATTATTAAACCTACTCCTGCATTACCCCTATTTGACTTTGTGTTTATAACCCTGTTGTCACCTGACCAGAAGTCTTGTTCCTCCTGCCACC
This sequence comes from Schistocerca piceifrons, assembly GCF_021461385.2. Lineage (NCBI taxonomy): Eukaryota > Metazoa > Arthropoda > Insecta > Orthoptera > Acrididae > Schistocerca > Schistocerca piceifrons. The sequence continues at coordinate 583,418,233 of NC_060140.1, read as the reverse complement.
GAACTTCACTAATTCCCACAATATCTAACTTTAACCTATGCATTTCCCTTTTTAAATTTTCTAACCTACCTGCCCGATTAAGGGATCTGACATTCCACGCTCCAATCCGTAGAACGCCAGTTTTCTTTCTCCTGATAACGACATCCTCTTGAGTAGTCAACTTACTTCATCCCATTTCAAACGGGACTAACGCTCACGACCGTTACAGTGAGTATTTAAAGCAAAACCTGATTTGCATCCTCGTAATGGCGCTCCTAGTGGCACTATTATGTCACAGACACAAAATTTATATAGACGCCATCTTTCAGATGTAGAACCACGCGTGCCAACGTTCGCTTATGTCGCACAACTCCTTGGTGTTGCGATTTTCTTTCCGCCTGTGTATCACTGCTAGACAGTGCACCATCTCACGATTTTTAAGGAAAGCACGAGTAAACACTCTTGAATCGTCAACCGTATCCCCTACGAGCAGCAGCTACAGCATAGCCGTTACAAAACCCGTACACAAAATTCCATACTGACATACTCAGAATTTGTAAATACATGCGGCATGCTCAAACGACACAGTAGAATTGTCAAGAAAATCAGTCACAGCTTAAAACGCGGTTATTTAAACTTAACGTTTTTTTTAAAAAAAATTACTGTCGACAAACTCATGGCAACTAGTGTGCCAACACCGAGATGAATACATCTGCAACCAGCTGTATCTCTGTTACCAACAAAAATTTGATCCATGTTAAGTGGAATAGTTAACTCGAATTAGTTTACTCTACCTTTTCCTAAAATACGTGCTATTCCTTCTGGAACACATTTCATATGATATAAGAAAACTGAGTCCTCGCCTGAGATTCAACCTTGGATGATTGTCTTTCGTGTACAGTGCTCCACTGCACGAACAAGCTAAACGAACCGACTGAAGACATGAATCTGCCAGTCCTTTCACTCCATTTCTTCTAAAATCCCATGAGGATCCCACGAGATTCTGTGCTGTTAGCAGACGTTGTAGAGCCGATACAGTGGAGAGTTAGGCTTCACCACAGCTTCAGTGCTGTAACTGTCGAAGCAATTCTTTTGCTCTTACCGGTATATACACTTCCTTAATCGTATGATTCTGTGGTACTTGAAAGCAACGTAAGGCAGCCGTGGCAGGTCACAGCTTTACGTTAGTGGGTAGCGCATGTGCTAAAATGAAGCATTTGGAAGGTAAGTACACTCCTGGAAATTGAAATAAGAACACCGTGAATTCATTGTCCCAGGAAGGGGAAACTTTATTGACACATTCCTGGAGTCAGATACATCACATGATCACACTGACAGAACCACAGGCACATAGGCAACAGAGCATGCACAATGTCGGCACTAGTACAGTGTATATCCACCTTTCGCAGCAATGCAGGCTGCTATTCTCCCATGGAGACGATCGTAGAGATGCTGGATGTAGTCCTGTGGAACGGCTTGCCATGCCATTTCCACCTGGCGCCTCAGTTGGACCAGCGTTCGTGCTGGACGTGCAGACCGCGTGAGACGACGCTTCATCCAGTCCCAAACATGCTCAATGGGGGACAGATCCGGAGATCTTGCTGGCCAGGGTAGTTGACTTACACCTTCTAGAGCACGTTGGGTGGCACGGGATACATGCGGACGTGCATTGTCCTGTTGGAACAGCAAGTTCCCTTGCCGGTCTAGGATTGGTAGAACGATGGGTTCGATGACGGTTTGGATGTACCGTGCACTATTCAGTGTCCCCTCGACGATCACCAGTGGTGTACGGCCAGTGTAGGAGATCGCTCCCCACACCATGATGCCGGGTATTGGCCCTGTGTGCCTCGGTCGTATGCAGTCCTGATTGTGGCGCTCACCTGCACGGCGCCAAACACGCATACGACCATCATTGGCACCAAGGCAGAAGCGACTCTCATCGCTGAAGACGACACGTCTCCATTCGTCCCTCCATTCACGCCTGTCGCAACACCACTGGAGGCGGGCTGCACGATGTTGGGGCGTGAGCGGAATACGGCCTAACGGTGTGCGGGACCGTAGCCCAGCTTCATGGAGATGGTTGCGAATGGTCCTCGCCGATACCCCAGGAGCAACAGTGTCCCTCATTTGCTGGGAAGTGACGGTGCGGTCCCCTACGACACTGCGTAGGATCCTACGGTCTTGGCGTGCATCCGTGCGTCGCTGCGGTCCGGTCCCAGGTCGACGGGCACGTGCACCTTCCGCCGACCACTGGCGACAACGTCGATGTACTGTGGAGACCTCACGCCCCACGTGTTGAGCAATTCGGCGGTACGTCCACCCGGCCTCCCGCATGCCCACTATACGCCCTCGCTCAAAGTCCGTCAACTGCACATACGGTTCACGTCCACGCTGTCGCGGCATGCTACCAGTGTTAAAGACTGCGATGGAGCTCCGTATGCCACGGCAAACTGGCTGACACTGACGGCGGCGGTGCACAAATGCTGCGCAGCTAGCGCCATTCGACGGCCAACACCGCGGTTCCTGGTGTGTCCGCTGTGCCGTGCGTGTGATCATTGCTTGTACAGCCCTCTCGCAGTGTCCGGAGCAAGTATGGTGGGTCTGACACACCGGTGTCAATGTGTTCTTTTTTCCATTTCCAGGAGTGTATTTGCTGTGGAAACAGAGTGCCGTGCGGCTTAAAATTTTCATGTGGGTCTATAACAAACACAGCGTGTATTCTTCAAAAACTAAAGAAATCCAAGGCTGGAGCCTCTGAAAGCTGTGCCTGCGTGTAACAATTCGTAGGGATATGAAATGGAGCGGTCACCATAGTCATAGGCATGGCAAGTGGAAGACTTCGTTCCATTTGCAGAATACCGGGAAAATACTGTCAGCCTACAAAGAAGACTGATTACTGATCAGTTATGCCTCTCATTCTAGAATATTGCTTAAGTGTATGAGACTCATATCAGGTGGGACTAACACGAGATATTTAACATATAAAAAGCAGAAGGCATGAATGGTCACAGGTTTGTTACCTTACACTTGATGTACAGCCAAATATCCTGTGAAAACAACAAAATTTTCAAGAACGAGTATCAAGTGAAGAATCCAGACATACCGTCCACACCCCTAGGCATTTGTTCTTTTGGACACGTCCAAAAGAACAGACACAACCCATTCATATATACCTGGTTCGCCTCGATGGGCAATAAATCCATAACCTTCAGTGTAGATGCACAGTTACGTTCGACCTCCAGCGGGAATCTAAAATTAGTGAGCATAGAGGACATGGACAAGGACTGGCACTAAGTGGGAGTGTGAGTTGGCTGGGGAGAGTGCCAAGACAGTCTGTGCATTTGCGATGAACACTGTGTTCGGGTGTTGCAGCGGTTAACGCAGCTGCCTACTTAGCAGGAGATCTCGGGTCACAATCCCAGTCCTGTACGCATTTCCACTTGTCGTTGATCCCTCATAAAGTCCCGATGCAGCTGATCTCATTAGTCTTTCCCCTTTCCTTTCCTTTCTACTACCTCACATAGAGGGATTTAAAAAGTTATTCATATGGAGATATGTCATTAACAGGAATCAGCAAGGGAGGCTGTATCAAGTTAAGTACATTACATCACACCCTTCAGTGGTTTGCAGAGTGTATATCTGGCTGGATGTAGACGTCTTTGATATCCTCCTCTTTCCATCAATGCCCAGAGTTCTACAGTTTCTTGAAACTATATGCGACCATACAAATCTTCAAGAACGTTGTGTAACGAAATACGTAAGATTAAATTAAATAAGTTTTTCGTTCCATAAATACAAAGTGAGGACATTCACGGGGATGTACAATACGTCACAAAACAAGAATCCATATCAGTAAGTAATGAGATATACTAATGTTCCTTTGACAGGTCTCAAATTAAATGGCTATCGTGGATGTCGAATAAGAAAAAGAAATTGGGAACATACTTTCATCTGAGATGTAATAACAAACCTAAAACTAAACTAAACTCCGTCTGAAGAGGCCTCGGCTGGTCCAACGGCACTGACTGACCCCCAAGTCATCCTCTGCCGGTAGGCCTCATTGGACGCGGATACGGAGGGGCACGTGGTCAGCACATCGCTCTCCCAGCCGTTGTCAGTTTTCGTGACCGGAGCCGCTACTTCTCGATCAAGTAGCTCCTCAATTTGCCTCAAGAGTGCTCGGCAGACCTTACGGCCACCCATTCAAGTGCTAGCCAAGCCCGGTCCTCTCAACTTCGGTTACCTAACAGGAGATGGCGTTACCACTGCGGCAGGGCCGTTGATAATAACAAACCTAGTTACAAAAAATGTAAGTGTATAATACACTGAGCTGCTTATGATAACTCTTGGACTGTTGTAGCCACGAACGTCAATAGAAAATCAGTTTCAAACTCTTCTTTACGTCGATCACTGCACTGCAGACCTGCAAAGTCCGACTTTACGTAACACTGACAATGTACGATACTGTTAATAAAATATGCATCCGGTTGGTTGTGCTAAAAGTTGTGAATGGATTAAAAGGAGTTGGCCACTAATAAATCTATCATGCCCCTCATAAACTGAACTTTATAAGTAGCTAAACTTTTTATGATCGCTGGCAAGTTAATGCAAATGTTGTGTTCTTCAGTGATGGACACCTTTCTGGAGCAATTGAATCACTTTAAATATTTATGGAGATTAATCTTAATCCTGGCACTGATTCCACGAATTGGGCTGTTGGTCTGAAAAGACGATAAACTATTTACGACAAATTTGTAAATTTCATTAAGGAATAAATATATTGGGAATCAGTAGAAAATATAGCCAGTTCCTTGAATGTACTCTGAAAGACGTCCCTGAGTTCACACCACAGATAATTCGTATTACACGTTTTCGGACTCGGTTGACTTAATGAATACCCCCTTCTGTTAAAAAAAAAGAATAAGCTCGTGTGAAATAATGGAACCACGGTAATCACAGTATGCTAGCTGTTTCACATATTCAGTGTGTAACAGGTATAATTGCAGATATTTCTATTGGTGACAGAACGGTGTACTGAACAACGTTACACCAGAATTTACGTCATTTACAAACTAACAATTATAGCTATCACAAGTCATATGTTTGTTTTTAGATTGGGTAGTGCCTCCAAGTACATGTGACAAGAGCAAGCCATTAATGCTTATTTTCCTATAGGCAACACGTCAGGTGTTGAAGTGTTGACGCGTGGATGGAAAACGGTTGGTCTATACTGACAGGTGTACTCCACTTATTGATGCAGCTATGACCCTGCAGAAAACATCAGGTAGTAAGGAATGAAGTTTTCTCAGCGGAGTGTGCGCTGATATGAAACTTCCTGGTAGACTAAAACTGTGTACTGGACCGAGACTCGAACTTGAAACCTTTGCCTTTTGCGTGCAACAGCTGTAGCGCTTGCTCGCGAAAGGTAAAGGTTCCGAGTTCGAGTCTCGGTCCGGCAGCAGTTTCAATCTGCCAGGAAGTTTCATCAGGTAGGAATGTTTGTTACATGTTTCACGGAAGACGGTTCGAAGCTGAGGAAAAACGACGAACACACTCATGTGTGTATGTATTAAGGTACCATATATAAAAATATTTGCACCTGTACCCGTTACACCCTGTATACTGAGAGGAAACCAATAACAACTTCTGAACTTCATGTACTTTTCAACGTTTAGTGACAAAAATTAGCTAAGCGCCATTTATTAATTTACCTGAATTTTCTCATTGAAGGTGAAGGTGCCCAATATCTGCGCTGCTCCGATGTCGTAGTCCATGGAGGTGGAGCTGTAGTGGCTGTTGTGGGCGGTTTTGGTGACGTTGTAGAGAATGCCACCAGTATCCCGTATGGAGTACGTACGAAGTAGTACGAGGGGTCGAACTTCTGTACGCACTCTGCACAGGTCAGGACCCAAGTCTCACTGATAATAACGCCGCCACACTTGTGCCCGTCCTCAAACTGAATGGACGCCATCCACGGGTAGTCCTCGATGTCGACGCCGGTGCCATTCACTATCCGTGGTGCGCTCTGCACACGTGGCCAGACAGAGGCCACTGCGAATGCACACACCACGATCTTCCACATATTTGTGTCTACAGTTAAGCTATTTCCGTTGTTCAGCTGAGAGACTCTGGCGACGCCGTAAGAGCCTTTATATTAAGTTGCTGATTAGATTAAAGAAACACATAACTTTAATCAGCTGAACTATTCTGATAAGAATACGAGTGCGTCCATTAAAAACCACTGTATGCTTTATTCTGAGAAGCGATTTGTTATTTATATTGGGAGCAAGACATACGAGGTCTGTGTGAAACGTAGTGAGATTGATTTTTTATCTACCGAAGTTTTTTCTCAAACAACAGTAGTATCCATTTCAAAGCAGATGCCTTCGGCATCTGTACGTCGGGGCGGAGATATATTGGTCTCATTCTTTTAAACGTTCTCTAGATTCCCAAAATGTCATCCTCTTAAGACAGTTTTCAATTTCGGAAAAAGGAAAAAATCACCAGGGTCAGGTGAATATAGGGGCTGTGAAACAATCGCTTTTTGAGGTCAAATATTCCGTGTGACTTGTGGCGTTGTCATGACACACCATCCATTTGTCTACATCTACACTATCCTGTCTCACTCGATTCACCCTCTTCCTAAGTCCTTCAAGAACATCTTTGTAACACACTTGGTTGACGGTTTGTCCTGGAGGAACAAATTCCTTACGAACGATACCTCTACTGTCAAAAAAGCAAATCTGCATTGTTTTGATCTTAGATTTGCTCATTCGAGCTTTTTACGGTCGAGGGAATGTCTCAACGTGTCACTCCTCACTCTGCCGCGTTGTCTCAGGATCGTACCCAAAAATCCAGGGTTCATCACCTGTGATCACACAGCTGAACCACACGTGGTCATTGGCAATTCACTCAAAAAGATAAACGCAAACGTTTGTTCGATCGCTCTTTTGCCCAGGTGTAGGGGTTTTCGGCAACATTTTTGCACAAACGTTTCGCACGTCCAAATCTTCGGTCAAAATTTGATGTGCGGTGAAAGTGTTTATAGGGCCACCCATCATTCTTATTGTGAAACGTCGATCTGATGTCACAAGAGCACGCACACGTTCGACGTTATCGTCAGTTTTTGAAGTTGAAGGTCTTTCTCAGCGAGGTTCATCTTCAGTGTGATCTTGGCCTTCCAAAAATTATTTGTGCCAGCGAAAAACTTGTGCTCTTGATAAGGAATGTTCCTCATAGGTTTCAACTTTTAGAAGGTCACACTTGCGAATGTCCCAAGCTTAACACAAAACTTGACGGCGTAACGTTGCTGTAAATTCAGCTGTTCGATTTTGGTAACACACAACAAAAACACGACTTTACTGACGGCGCTCTAAATATCACATGATGGCTGTACGGAGCTGAAACTCTGACTGAGCATCTGGAAGGGATGAACACACCAGTTTACACAAGGAGAACAACACAGCGTTGCTATTTCGCTCGCAGTGTTGTCAGTGCCCTTACTCTCCTCGCACAGCTTGTAGTGTGAACCTAACTCCACAGACAAAATTTAGTGAGTTGTTCAGGGATATTTTATGAGTATTTTGGAACACGAGACCTATGGTCTCTGGCAGCGCGTCACTGACTAATAGTGCAATTATGATTAATTCGATTTATTACCTCAGTTTCATTTGTTTCCGCGAAAGTACCTTCGACAAAGAGTAAAACCCTTCATTATCGCCGAAATGTACAACACAGAACACAGAGTAACGCAACAACCTTCAGATACGAAAATACTGTGGTGTGCTTGCCGACGCTGTGAGAACAGTACCAAATTGCTTCGATGTACCATTCTTCATTCAGTGAACCAATAAACACAATGGATTTAACTCTTCATCCGTAAACCTATCCAACCTGATCTGCATCACAAGGTACAATTCCTTGTCGCCTACTTGTGGTTCCACTATCCTTCAAACCACTCTCCATGGACACTCACGACAGCAGCGCACAAACAGCTTACTGGCTTCAGTGTCTACAAGATGCTCATTCCCAGGGTCTATGTGGACTTTACGATTGTGTAAGTGCCGAAAGTACCGTGGAACTTCCGACCAAGTAGTTTTGCACCGTGGGTTTTCCGACAAGACCCTCCCCCATAGCTAATTTCACCAACAGCGGATATGTTGTCGCCATCAGTCAAGCAGTGTTATCGCTGACAGCCGTTATTCCCGTATATAGTTTCTTAGGCCTAAGATACTTGAGTTTCATATACTGTGACTAAAGAAAATAATTACAACAACGAGCAGAAGCCATGTATTCTCAAGGATGTTTATCTTTACTATATGCACAGAAAATGTTATGAGTGTACAAACTGGTTGTGAATGAATTACGAATAGAGTAAGTGCTGATTCCGTTTAAAAACTGCAAATGCTGTATCATGGCTGAACAACAACCCGACGAAGCAGATGTGCAGATTAAGAAACGAATGCATAACTGAAAGAAAAGAGTCCACGAAGAAAACCAGTGCCTGTTTTCAGGCTTTTAAAGAGGAATTTCAAGACTTGAAAGATAAAGGTTTAAATTTCGTCCCAAACTCAAAGACTGGATTGTGTTGATTTGGGGGAAGAGACCAAACTGCGAGTTCATCGGTCTCATCGGATTCGGAAAGGATGGGGAAGGAAATCGGCCGTGCCCTTTCAAAGGAACCATCCCGGCATTTGCCTGAAGCGAATTAGGGAAATCTCAGAAAACCTAAATCAGGATGGCCGGACGCAGGATTGAACCGTCGTCTTTCCGAATGCGAGCCCAGTGTGCTAACCACTGCGCCACCTCGCTCGGTGTGGATTGTGTACAGCAAGGAGAGAAGATATTGGGACGAACCTGAATCCTGGCGCTAGTTCGGGGATTCAACTGAGCGAAGGCATATGAAATGAAGCTTTAAAAAAATTGACACTGGGTCTGTCCCGGACAAAAGAATCCTGGTTTTCGGCTGCAAAGAAGCGAGAAGATCCTTTGTAAAAATGGAACTGTTCTTATGGATGGGACGTTTGACGATTGTTCGATACAGTTCTAACGGCTGTTCTCTATACTCGTTGACATTGCAAGCACACAAGAAGGGATGAAGATATTTCTTGTTTTTTGCTTATCTCACAGACAAAAGTCAAAACAAATATCAAACACTTTCTTATCGAAAAATAAGATGCCTGGATGGTCACCGAAAACTGCAGTGGTAGACTTTGAAATGGCTACAATTAAAGCTATGAAAACAATTTTCGTCGAAAGAGCCCTTTCCGGTTGCAAATTTCACTTCGACCAATGTCTGTGGAAGAAAATACAGAAACTGAGATTAATTGACCGATGCAGGGATAGAGAAGAAGTCCGATTGTTTCCCTCCATGGTTGCTGCAATAGCACATCTTTCACCGAACACTGTTGGTGGAATGTGGATGGTAATAATGGAGGAAATGTCCAGTGGAGAAAAGGTCACGAAATTCGCAGATAACATGATCAATCAATTAAGGAACATCTCAGCACACCAAATGAACTATGGAATGTTCTCAATTAGTGGCACAGGACCACGAATGCTGTAGACGGTTGGCATAGGAAACTATAAATTCCTCAATAAATCGAAAACATCCGAACGTATGCTTTCTGATAAGCTGAAGGAGGAAGCAGTAAATGCTATACTTGAAATTAAAATAGATTCCACTGACCTGCCTCTTCAGAACTGAAGAGGAAGATACATAGGTCTTGACAAAAGGTTGCTAGGCATTACCTATACTTATATACCGGTACTACTGTATAAAGACAAGTCGTTGTTTAACGTTTTTACCAAAATTTCGAAAAGTTCATGGCCAATTTGTTTCAGATTTTTACACGATACTCTAATAAACTTTCAAGCGGAAAAACCTTGAAAAGTTCTTGACTGACTTACTTCAAAGTATTATACGATACTCTAATAAACATTTATACGACAGAGGCTAACTGTTTTAAACAACGAAGTGATCGCATGTTTTCAATCATACCGACTGTGAGGAAGAAAGCAGTCAGTTTTAACTACGATAGCACAACTTTTAAACCATTAGATAAACCATTTTTTCATATACGGTGTGTTCTTTCTCCTTATATATAATCTTACACGCAAATTGTTTACACAACAATGAGTTGGTTTGTCTTATTCCTCACACTCGCTTTTAACAGAAAACAGGAAAGTTGTATTTCTGTCTAACTCCGTATTCCTACCAGTTCGCAGATTAAAAAAATATGCGAAATATGTCACTAAAGCCGCCATCTTCACAGTTTCAGCAGCTGGAGGGGTCTCTCTCGTATCCCGTATGCCAGTCATCTCAATCGATTTACCTATTTATTTTAAGCGAACACTCCAATTAAGGTTTCGTTTGCAGTAACAATAAACAAGGATCAAGGTTAGACGGAGGGGAGAAGAGGAGACGGACAGAGAGGTGGCGAAAAGTGGACATAGAGAGGGGGAAGGGAGAAGGTAACGGACACAGATAGCGGGAGAAAGGGGGAGGGGGGTAGAAGGCGCATAGAACGTCTATCCAGTTCCCATACATACTCAGCAGGTGGGAAGCATCCCCATGTTCATTAGTAAGAATACATAACAAATGGGATGGATTTAAGAAGATGTTTAAAATATTTGGTTCCTCTACAAAAAATTGAGCTACACATTAAAATTCATTAAATAAGCCGAGGAGTTCCGGCATTTGCTGCAGTTATAGTGTAGAAAGGAAAAAGATAAAAAATAAAACGGTAAAATAAAAGAATAAAAAATAATTTAGACAAGCGTATGTACCACGTGCGTAGCCAGTCCTGAGCCTGGATAAAACGTGGAGGGATGCTGTTATCACAAACCGGACGACAGTTAAGACCTAGCAAAACGCAAACATATATTAACATATGAAAACTCGTTTTGTCCAGGGGCTAAGAAGTATCTTAAAAACAAAACGCAACGGCACAAAAGAATATGGTATCAAAGTTCAGAAAAAGACGTAATGTCACACTGTGAAAAGAAATTTATATTGTGTAAACTAAATAGCAGTTCTGACGTCTGGTTGCTGTAACACAATATGTATTTAAAATCAATGTGCCATATTGCGAATAAATACAGATATTTATTTAAAAATTGATATTTTTAGCGTGTTCTCAAAATATCTGAACATTTGAATACTTAGTGCATAAAGAGGCATAGAAAGTGTACACAGCTGAATTAACGTGAGCTGAACATTCCGCAGAGCCCAAAACAAGGCTTGCATAATACATACGACATTCTTGAGAGGGTCCCAAACCGGATTCATTGGCTGTCGTAGGAACTACTTTCGACGAAGTTAATGATACAGCACTGAACACCACCTACTGCGTACATGCGACTGTGTGGTGGAACCGACCATAAGAATCGGAAAGGTATTCGCTTGGCTGTGTTCAGGATGAGCAGAGGTTAAATATCAAGCAAGTCATTCTGGTTCCAAACTACGAAAATGAGTCGAGAGCAAAGAACACGAACTGCAGACTGCTCCAGAAATGATACATAAGACAGTATGGATTCCCTCGACATAAATGACTATTTTCTCACACAATGCAGTTTGGCGACCTGAGATCTATAAAAACAAACACAAGCATGGAAGTTCTACGTTTGGTCGATTGCAACAGTGAATTTAATGTCGTTCATTGCAGTTTTAATGCTGAATTTTTCAATAAGCTCTGAAGACCTGAGTATCTTTTCTATTATCATACATTACTGGTAGTTGATCTTAAAAAAATTAAAAAAACAGTTCATATCAGTAGGAGGTAACTTACATGATAATACTATTATTTTTATTTTGAACTGTACGATAGCGGCAGGATGTACTAAGTCCAAGTAAACACTTAAGTACGATAATGAGCACGTGTTGTCATTGCTATCTGTTGGATAATGTACAAAAACATAACTTTCAGTGCTGAGTATCTTATAATTAAACAGTCATATTTGTAATGCTGTTTTGAAGCTGTATCGTCATGCTCTTTAAATGAAAGAAGATCTCGACAAAAAATACACATAAACTTAGGGAAAAAATTACATCAATAGCAATAGTTTGGGAAAACGTAAGGCGGTTGACACGGAAGTTTTGTCTGCTTTCACCACAGTCAGATGTACGACAGTCACAAGCAAACTGGTTGCGTCTCAGTACGGGCAGACAAACAGGTGTTTGAGAGACAGGCGACAGTTGCTGCTGTGGGAGTGAGGAAGACCACTGAAATATTACCTTAGTAGGATTTTTTTCCGGACCTGTTGCTATGGAGAATCGCTGGGAGATAGAGTATTGTGGTGGCCATGTGATTAAAGGTTTCACCTTCTGTTGCGCGCAGACGTAGTAACTATTTCTAATCACAATTTCCATATCCAGAAGGGTCTTGCAAGGGCGTCTGAGGTCCAGGACAAGTACCGCAGTGATACGGTTGCCTCGACGGTACCGGTATAAGTCACATCCCTACTGCAGTGTTCTTGTGTAGCAACCGATGCAAGAATGACAATCGACGAGTATTACGCTCTAATTTCTTGTTAGCCTGCACCGTTTCTATTGAAATAATGGGAAACCAGCTAATGTCCAGGCTGTATTATGACTAAGCGTTGGTCATTGAAACAGTGATAGGGGCTGACAAGTGATAGTTCAGGAGTGTTTCAGCGAAGGAACAGCGGAAGAGATTAGCGATGATCCTTCAGTCGTCACATGCTTAAAAAGAGACTGATTGTATGGTGTCTAGTACATTCCTTCTCCCTGACGGTGGTGTCGACTAGTCAAGGAAAGTTCTCTATAGACACTGGAAGTAGAACCGAAATAATCGTATTTTTTATATGTGTTTATGTGATTGTAGTTGTCGCATTTTGTATTGTAAGATGGAACAGGCTGTGAGTAGAATGTGAACGCTTGCTGCAGGCTGAGATTTTACTGCCTCATCTAAATGTAGCTCAGATTTGTGAGCGTCGCACTATTAGAAAAAAAAACCGTACGGAGTGAAAGTACTTGCGAAGAACACAATACTGTCATTAATAGTAGTCACGTTAGGTGTGAATACCAGATACAAAGGATAAGTCAGTCATAAAGTGTCAGATCACAAATATAAATGGCTCTGAGCACTATGGGACTTAACACCTGAGGTCATCAGTCCCCTAGACTTAGAACTACTTAAACCTAACTAACCTAAGGACATCACACACAACCATGCCCGAGGCAGGACTCGAACCTGCGACCGTAGCAGTAGAGCGGTTCCGGACTGAAGCGCCTAGAACCTCTTGGCCAGAGCGGCCGGCTCACAAATATGGAGCGAATTGCTACTTTCAGGCAAGTGACGCTTAAAACAAAGTTACTGCGTGAAAACTTCGCTAAGAAGTTCAGGCTTTTGTAGCGGCGAACTGTGACGACTCCTTGGTGTCCCAGTGTTTGCTTACTGCTCTAGTAATCGTTCGGTGAAGGGGGATGTAACAACATCGCTGCTTTGGCTCTAGTAGTATTGTGCTGTTGTACTCTTAAAGGCACATAAACACAATATCCGCTTCAAGATGTATCAGAACATCTGACACAGCCACTGAATTTTTTATCCAGTATACGTCTCCCTAGCTCTCACGTTTTACCGCATGTGAAATACTTTGGTGTATTGAAATTTGTATTGCACAAAGTGCTCTCAAAGCGACCAGAGAGCTCTAGTTTACGAACGAATTTGAACATGGCAGGTCTCAGGCACAGTTCATAAGGAAGTGCGTGGCGCGGACTTCTGGTGGGAGAGCTGGCGCTCTTTCAAGCCTGTTTCATGTTAACAAACGAAGTAGTGCACAGAGCTGGCGTGTAGGGGGTGTTTCGCTGCGTGGCCTGCACCACGTCCAGAGACACCAGTGGCGCACCGAAGCGACGCGTGGCGGAGAATTTCAGGTGGTGCGCCGTTGTTTTCGTTAATTTGTATTGTCCGAACGCGGGCTGATTTAGAGCTACACCTACCTGAGTAAAACTCTCACTTTTCACGTAGAAAATTAAAAAACACTGTTCTACGGTCAGCGCGAGTTCTCCGCTATGCAGTCTTTCTCATTCAATTTTGTGGAAACTATTCAGTAAAAACAGACTTTTCGCCATCTTATAGTCAGACAACATAGCTTGATAGTGAACTGGTGTTATTTTCAGTTATTACCCATTGTCATTCTGATACTTCGTAAATACATAAACCATTAGACTTATTTTGAAAAGTTTGCGGTGAAGAATGTTGTTGCTGGCCAGCTTATGTTTGGTGGCCTTAGTTTATAGACTGCTGCGTACGAAGTACAGTTAACCTGTCAACTCCCGAGTAAATATATGATAAAACTCAGCTTTATGGTCGCGGTAGCCATGGCGATTTGTGGCTCAGATTTCTCTTTCACACATGCTTAATGAAGTCAGTTACAATCATATTTCAAGTTAATATTGCATGGTTTTCATTTTAAAACTGCGATATACAATCGCAGATCCAACGGCAGAGTTAGCTATATGCTGTACACACTACCGCTCATTAATTTCAATACACCCAATAAATGACATCTAGTTCTGTGTAGATAAGGTCTAACACCGTGGGTACGGTTGAGGAAGCAAAGGAATAGTGCAACAGTTGAACACATGTCATGATTTTTGTTTGTGGTCAACAAGGTACAATAGTATCCAACAAACAACGTTGTGTACATAAACGTTATGTACCTGAAACTTCCTGCCAGATTAAAACTCTGTGCCTAACCGAGACTCGAACTCAGGACCTTTGCCATTCGTGGGCAAGTGCCCTACCAACTGAGCTACCCACGCACGACTGCCGACCCCTCATCACAATCTTACTTCCGCCAGTACCTCGTCTCCTACCTTCCAAACTTCACAGGCTGTGGCTAAGCCATGTCTCCGCAATATCCTTTCTTCCAGTAGAGCTAGTCCTGCAAGTTCGCAGGAGAACTTCTGTGAAGTTTGGAAGGTAGGAGACGAGGTAATGGCGGAAGTAAGATTGTGAGGACGCGTCGTGAGTCGTGTGTGGGTAGCTCTGTTGGTAGGGCACTTGCCCGTAAAAGGCAAAGGTCCTGAGTTCGAGTCTCGGTCCGGCACACAGTTTTAATCTGCCACGAAGTTTCAAATCAGCGCACAATCCGCTGCAGAGCGAAAATTTCATTCTGGTTATGTACCTGTCGGATATGTTTGTTTACCTATTTGCCGACGGACGCCGCATTTGGTGCACTTGGTTCCTGCACGTCAGTTCCTTCGTGAGATAGAAGTGTGCACGTAGCTAGTATGGCTCCACGAGTGGAGATATCCATAGACAAACGTGCTGCAATTGTAGCACTTAGCCAAGCAGGTTTATCTATTCGCCAAATTGCGAAACAGTGTAGTGTGTCTTGTAAGAGGTCCATGATTAAGGATTTTGTTGTTAGCGCATTCGAGCAGATGTAATTTCGATGGATTGCTCACGCGATGCCTGCGATTGTAAGATATAAGAGAATCTGAGACCAAAGAGCAGTGTTGACTGCAGTAGGAACTGTGTGTTAGTAGCAGTAAGTAGTTGCTAGCGAGCGGTCTGGTGTATTGTGTTGGTTGGGTCGGTCGTGGGGAGCGATGGCGGAGCCTGAGCGATATAATGTAAGGTAAAAGCAGCCTCGCGCATATGTAGTATTGTTATATCAAGTCCCAAGTAAATGTTTAAAAAAATCTCCTAGTAATAATCTTTCTCATAAAAAGTAATTTTTGACAATCATTCATTTCAATTTAAAGAATTTACTGATTTCTCCAATCCTTGGTCATCCCGATTATTGAAAGGAAAAATAAGTTGTTTCTTTTTATATATGACAAATCTATCGGACAGCATTGCACAGAGCTGCGCCAAAAAAATTTCTTATAGGAGCAGATATATATGCATTATCCGGCGACCTAATTGAGGTAAGAATTTTCTCTTTTTTATTCAGAATGATCTTTCAAGGCCATGACGCAGTACTGCTGACGTCTAAAATTTACCAGTTTAAATTCACAGTCATTACTGAAACTTTATAAGTGAGCGACAATTTTTTTATTGAGAGATTAGTCTCATCGCATTATTAGTAGGTTAAGGAATTTATTTTGTGGGAAAGTTACACTAAACGTGAATATTATTTATATATTTATTTTATTTTGTGGGAAGGTTACACTTGTCGACAACCGGCCAGGATCGTGTTTTCTTTGCGAATTTCTGAGAGGTAGTCAGTTATATATCTTCTTTTATTTACTTAATACACTCCTGGAAATGGAAAAAAGAACACATTGACACCGGTGTGTCAGACCCACCATACTTGCTCCGGACACTGCGAGAGGGCTGTACAAGCAATGATCACACGCACGGCACAGCGGACACACCAGGAACCGCGGTGTTGCTCGTCGAATGGCGCTAGCTGCGCAGCATTTGTGCACCGCCGCCGTCAGTGTCAGCCAGTTTGCCGTGGCATACGGAGCTCCATCGCAGTCTTTAACACTGGTAGCATGCCGCGACAGCGTGGACGTGAACCGTATGTGCAGCTGACGGACTTTGAGCGAGGGCGTATAGTGGGCATGCGGGAGGCCGGGTGGACGTACCGCCGAATTGCTCAACACGTGGGGCGTGAGGTCTCCACAGTACATCGATGTTGTCGCCAGTGGTCGGCGGAAGGTGCACGTACCCGTCGACCTGGGACCGGACCGCAGCGACGCACGGATGCACGCCAAGACCGTAGGATCCTACGCAGTGTCGTAGGGGACCGCACCGCCACTTCCCAGCAAATTAGGGACACTGTTGCTCCTGGGGTATCGGCGAGGACCATTCGTAACCGTCTCCATGAAGCTGAGCTACGGTCCCGCACACCGTTAGGCCGTCTTCCGCTCACGCCCCAACATCGTGCAGCCCGCCTCCAGTGGTGTCGCGACAGGCGTGAATGGAGGGACGAATGGAGACGTGTCGTCTTCAGCGATGAGAGTCGCTTCTGCCTTGGTGCCAATGATGGTCGTATGCGTGTTTGGCGCCGTGCAGGTGAGCGCCACAATCAGGACTGCATACGACCGAGGCACACAGGGCCAACACCCGGCATCATGGTGTGGGGAGCGATCTCCTACACTGGCCGTACACCACTGGTGATCGTCGAGGGGACACTGAATAGTGCACGGTACATCCAAACCGTCGTCGAACCCATCGTTCTACCATTCCTAGACCGGCAAGGGAACTTGCTGTTCCAACAGGACAATGCACGTCCGCATGTATCCCGTGCCACCCAACGTGCTCTAGAAGGTGTAAGTCAACTACCCTGGCCAGCAAGATCTCCGGATCTGTCCCCCATTGAGCATGTTTGGGACTGGATGAAGCGTCGTCTCACGCGGTCTGCACGTCCAGCACGAACGCTGGTCCAACTGAGGCGCCAGGTGGAAATGGCATGGCAAGCCGTTCCACAGGACTACATCCAGCATCTCTACGATCGTCCCCATGGGAGAATAGCAGCCTGCATTGCTGCGAAAGGTGGATAACACTGTACTAGTGCCGACATTGTGCATGCTCTGTTGCCTGTGTCTATGTGCCTGTGGTTCTGTCAGTGTGATCATGTGATGTATCTGACCCCAGGAATGTGTCAATAAAGTTTCCCCTTCCTGGGACAATGAATTCACGGTGTTCTTATTTCAATTTCCAGGAGTGTATTAAATGTAGTTAGCATCTGGTGCAACGCATTTACTAATTTGTCACTCTTTCTTTCACAGATCATCGGCAATTTATTGCTCTTTGTTGTAATTGTATTTGTTCCAATTTTGCTTTGTCTTTGTTTCATTTTGTGCTTAACTTTGATTTATGATAATGCCGCGAAAAACTGCTAACAGTACATCGCGATGTGCAATGAGTGAAAAAGTTGATTCGAATAATTTGGCCGATAATACTAGCAACACTCAGTGTCATAGTGATAATCCTCTAATTACAGATAATCAGTGCGTACCGACCACTAGTAATGACTTTAATCCTAATGATGAGCAAACATATTCAATTATGTCCACACTTAATTTAACAACAATTGATGACGCGGCACGTTCCGTTACAATGAACGCTGTCCACTTTGACACACCTGACTTGCAAAATTTACGCAGTGAGCAGATAAATGTTTCTAACGAAGATGAACAATGTACTCAAAATATGTCAGATTTATTTGATTCCGGTGTAGTGACCAACAGTGCACATCCAATTGGTGAACCTTTTCAAGAATCAAAGAATGACCAAATAGTTATACAAAACATGATACATGCAGATACATCATCACACAGTACAGAGAATACAGCAGCTAATTTTGGCATGGATCGAGTTATGGCATTATTGATACAACTTAATGAAAATCTCAAACAACAACTTAATGAAAATCTCAAACAGTCGAATGAAAAACAAGACAACAATTACAAACAACTTAATGCAAAACTAGACAACAATTCCAAACAACTTAATGAAAAACTAGACAACAATTCCAAACAGTTGAATTAAAAACAAGACAACAATTTCAAACAGCTTAGTGAACAGATTACAGCCGTTGCCGTGCAATGTCATGATACTAAAGAACAATTACGTGAGGAAATTAAGGCTAGTGCTAGGAACAGTTGTGAAGAAATTTGATCTGTGGCACAAGAATTAAGTAATACACATGCAGCCACAACCAAATTACTTAGAGATGAAATTACTGCAGTCGCTAAACAATGTTCTGAAAACGCAACACATTTACGCGACGATTTTAAATTAATGTCATCAGAACTTTCACGCACAGTGGATGCGAAAGTATACACGGAATTTGAACAACAAAACAGCCAAATTGACGAAGGTTTTAATCACCACCTACAAAACAGTGAAACGCGTTACCGTAAATTTATACAGGAACAGAACAAAGTAAAGAAACAAGTCATGGAAACAATTACTGCACAGAGACAGGAAGATAAGCGTAAATTGTTTACGAAAGGAAAAACATACGTAGACAACAACATTGCTGCAGTATCAGACGAAATCAATACTATCAAACAGCTGAACACCGAATTGCATGATGAAATCTCTGATCTTAAAACGAAAACAGACACACACACAGTAGACTTTCAGACAGTGACCAGCAGACTAGAACAATTGGAATTAATACAGGATCCCGATCTCATTAAAGCAGACGTTAAGAAATTGAACAAAACCACCCGTAAAATCCAAAAACAAATCAATGTTTGTGACACTAAAAATGACGATCAGGTAAAAGCACTGACTGAAAAATTTGATGAATTGGCCAGCCGTATTGACGTTATCGAAAATAACAATGACACTAAATCAGACGATACGTCACCAATTTCTTTCAATGAAACACCCAAATTCCAAAATTTACAGCAGACAATCAGTGAGATAAGTTCGTCCAATAATACATTGCGTAGAAAAGTGTCGTCTTTACAGCAAGAGATGACAGAGATGAGAAATGTCTCAGCCTGTAACACGACACAGCATACGCCACATTCCGAACATTTCTCACACTCACACAGCCAGTATAATTTAGGTAATTTACAGAGTGTACGTGACTTAGATTCCGAACAGTCACAGATAAACAGATTATCATACAATCCTGAACCAGTTCACACATTCAGAGACGATAACGTTGATTATAAGCACTTTCTATCTGTTAGGAAATTTAAGGTATTTAAAAATGACAGAACACAGATTCACCCTTTGGATTGGATACAACGATTTAATTTTGCATTTCCACTAGATTGGCCTGTAATGCAGAAACTAAAATTTATTTGCAGCGTGTAAGAGACCTCAGGGGATTCATTGCACTTCGATGAATATGAGCCGTAGCGTGCACAGGGCCCCGAGCCGTAGTAGTGCTATTTCTTCTTTAGTTTTCTGCACTGCTGCCTACTCTTTTACTATCCTTTATATCTATCAAAACAGCTCTTCAACTATCGATCTATCTAGAATTAGGAATTAGTAAAGAAACCTGATATAACAAGTTTTACCTGAAAGTGACAGTTTTCATTAGACACTCCCGAAATGACAAGAAATACAAATATAATTTTAATACCAGACAAAATTTTAATTTCAGTATCCTCAAAATTATCAGCAAACGCAAAGACAGTTTGTCAACAATAGAGGCTTTTCCCCAAAACATCAACAAAACCAGTCGGTTAGCATACCTAACCAACAATATAGTCTGCAAGGTCAACCAAGCTTTAATGTTTCGCCGCCTACACGTATAGCGTCGGTTCCACCAAATAGTAACGCACAGCAACAAGGAAATCAGTACGTACAGAAAACACATTATTTCAATTCCTATCGCAACGCAATGATTATTATGACAGACGTAAAAGTAATGAGCACAGTTTTCAGCGTAACAGTCGGTCCTATCAGCAGCAGAATCATCCGCAACAACAGATTATCATGAATGAACCAGACAGTCGGTATCATCCCGTACCTAATACGTCAGGAAGAAATAACAGAACAGTACAAATAGTCGAGATGCCACAGCATCCTCCCGCAAATAACAGCACGTCAGAAAGAATTTGACTAGATACAGCACAGGTTGCATCTTCCAACAACGTAAGCACTACTTTTGGCACGCAGAATGTTGTTCACGAAAATGTTATTACTTTTGACGACATCCGAGACACACTTTTGCATGAAAAACCAGTTATTCAAAAAACCATTTCCCACCCTGTCATTGAAGTAAAGATTGGATCATCCACATTTTCAGCAGTAATCGATTCTGGATCACCTACGTCAGTTATAAATGAAGAAACCTTCAACGAATGTAACAAAGAGAATACTTATCCTACGTTACCATTAGGCAGAACTAAAGTAAAAGGAGCAGTATCTGGTAAAGGAGTAGATGTAAAATTACAGACACACTTATCATTTTGTATTGCAGGTCATACGTTCCACTCAAATTTTTGGATTGTTCCCTTATTGACAACAGACGTTATTTTAGGTACGAGTTTTTTGGTACAACACGACGCAGTTATTGACTTTCAAAATTCCTATTTAATGTTAAAGGATGAAAATGTACAATTGGCATTAGAATTTCTGCACTCTTTATCTGCAGAAGAACAAACAATTAATCGGACAGAGGTCATTTCTGCATCACGTAACATAGACTGTCATTCCACATTGTTCACAGATACGTATGTTCACAACTACAATACACCAAACGAAGCCGACTATGACGTTATGCAAATGATTTCTGATGAAGTTAAACAGAGCAGTGCAAATACAGACGACGAACGTACAGAGCTACGCAAAATTCTTTTACAGCAAGCTCAAGTTTTTGACAACGTCCCTGGTACTGTGTCCGGTTTTATGTATGAGTTTCAAGTTAAACAGCATGACACATTTAAAGCCAAACATTATTCCATTCCATATATTCACAGAGAACAAGTTGAGAAAGAATTGCAAGCTATGCTTGATCAAGGAATTATTGAACCGGCAGTTAGTCCGTACATAAACCCGCTCCATATTGTTAAGAAAAAGGATGGATCACTTCGCCTCGTACTTGATTCGCGTCATGTCAACGACATTATTATTAATGAAACAGATCGCCCACAGACACTAGAAGAACTTCTACAGAAATTTCATGGTACTGCTATTTAATCCACATTAGATTTGAAATCGGGATTTTGGCAAATTCAGCTCCATCCGAACTGCAGAAAGTACACAGCATTTCTCTGTTTTGGTGACTGTTACCAGTTTTGCAAATTACCGTTCGGTTTAACAATTTCTTCAGCAGCGTTTATTCGCGGTTTGAATACTATACTTCCGACAGAACTAAAAGACAGAATCACAACGTATTTAGACGACATCCTTATCGCAGAAGCTAACTGGTCTGAACACAATTTGATTCTGAAAAAACTGTTGCAAACTTTTCGTGCACAAGGACTGACAGTTAATCTTAGCAAATCACACTTTGGCAAAACCTCTATAAAATTTCTTGGACATGTAATTTCAGCAGAAGGCCTGACCCGGAAAAACTTCAAGCTTTACGTGACATTACCGTTCCAACGACAAAGAAACAATTACGCAGCTTTTCGGGGTTAATTAAAATTCCGTAAATTTATTCCTTACTCTGCTTTAGACACCCCTAGATTGTGCCAACTGACGGGTAAAAACGCTATTTGGTCCTGGGATAGCCAAGCACAGTCTGAATTTGCTAATCTGAAACATGCTTTGTTGAATGCACCACTTTTATCACACCCAGATCTTACTAGAAATTTTTCCATTGCCACCGACAGTTCTAACACCGCTTTAGGCGTACACATTTTTCAGGAAATTGAAGAAGACAGTACTACAGTAATTAAAAACATCGCCTTTGCAAGTCGCATTCTGTCACCTGCTGAACGCAATTATTCTGTCACAGAACTTGAAACATTATGTGTTGTATGGGCATTTACGAGATTTAGGCATTTTCTTTATGGAAGACACACTACCGTTTACACAGATCATAGAGCAATACAGTTTTTACTTCCCGCAAAATTTACACACGACAGGTTAAGCAGATAGAAACTTTATTTACAGGAATTTAATTTTACAATTGTTCACATTCCCGGTACACAAAATATTGTAGCAGATGCACTATCCCGTTATCTCAGCAACAATCAGCAAGACATCGCAACCAACTTCTGCAAAGCAAATTCCAGCGTCATGTATATTCAACAAGTCGCATTTGAAAATTTCATTTCGTCGTCATTACGAGACATAGCACAGGAGCAGAGCAAAGACAACGTGTGGAAAGCAATTAAACACTTTTGGCAAGATAGGAATAATGTTACCATCAGAAACCATTACACTGTACGCAATAACATTCTGTTTCGCCGCTCTCGCCCTGACAGCAACAACTGGTTATTATGTATTCCTGACGAGCTTGTTAACAAATTAATTTGGTATACTCGTTTTAAGTTACGCACATTATGGAGCAAGAAAATGTTTTCTTATACTGAGACAGAACTGTTATTTTGCCAACATGGAGAAACGTATTCGACGAGTTTTAGCGTCATGTAAAAGCTGCCAGAAAGCTAAATCAGACACGACTTCACATATTCCTCCGTTACATCCTATTGTACCCGTTAAATTAAGACACATGGCCGCTGTAGACATTTTTGGTCCGATTCCCAGATCTAATAGAGGTTTTTGTTACATTTTTGTCGCTGTTGAACTCACTTCGAAATTTGTTACCTTCACTCCGTTACGCAAAGTTACTGCTAAATCTGTTTCGGATGCATTTGTAAAATATTTTTTATTTCATGTAGGGAATGTATTGAAAGTAATTTCCGACAATGAACCACAATCTCGATCTGCGATATGGACACGTATGTTACGAGCTAGAAACATTTCTCCGATTTATATATCCAAGTATCACGCTTCTTCGAACCCTTGTGAACGACTAATGAAAAAGATTGGTAAACTATGAAGAATATACTGCCATAAAAAACATATTGTTTGGGACACACACATACTCTCATACCAGGATGTAATTAACTCCATACCAAATGAATCTACTATGCTATCTCCGACTGTTATATTGAAAAATGTTGAACCACCTAACAGAATTAAAGAATTAGTATCTTTTCCTACATCTCGTCGACTACGTCACCATGAAATAATTGACATTGCGCCCAACAACATCAAACGTGCCGCAGAGCGCCGGAGGAGACAGCAAAAAGAGGTTTGTACACGCCGTGACTTTCACATTGGACAGAAGAAATTAGTACGGACACATTATTTATCCAACAGAGGAAAGAGTAGATGCAGTAAATTTGAGCTTCTATACGCAGGTACATATCGAATTCGCAGCATTCCTCACCCCAATGTAGTACACGTCGAAACTTTGAGAACCAGAAAATGTAAGGGCAATCACCATGTCTCCAATATTAAACCCTTTATTGAATGAACATACTTTGATTTATCACAGTGTAATGCCATTTACTGATATATATATGACCACTTATGCAATTATATTTATGTGACTACTTCCTGATGATGATCGTATTTTTTCTTGGCAAGTTCCCGGCAAGGTATGGTTAGCAGGTCGCTTTTCTTGTCGTTATATATCAGACTGTGCACATTTTCGATTTTTTGTGTGTGTATGATTGTTTTCCTATCGAAAGTAGAATTTTTGTCTGTATGCACTATGAAATGTTTAAGATGTAACAAACACCAGTTGACTTTGACATTTTGCCTTATGATATCTCAACATCGTGACTATTTTACATTTTTTGCTACTACATTATGATATTGTGTGTACATTTTTTGCACTTGAAAACTGTCTATGTTTTTGACCTAATACGTTTTTTGTCATGCTATGCTGTATGCTTAGTTGTATCACTAGAAACAAGTTTTTATTTAACGGGTATATGATTTAAATGCAAGATATTAATCCATGTTCATCATTTTTAGAAAGCAATAACGTGTAAAAGAAATAAATTAAACAAACTACAGTGGATTACTATGAAATGGAAATTTCACCATCGGAATGAACGAAAGAAAATGCAATACCGTGTCATGAAGAGTAAATGGATGAGAATTAACAAGCATTAACAGGAATATACTATACACATCGTATGATAGCAGTCTTGACTAATTATTTTTCTTTCAGAATACGAGGTGATTGAGCAAGCTGTCAGACAGAACTTCAGATGTTAATTTTAGTGATGATATATGCTAGAATTAAGAAACTCTATACTGTATGAAGAAATGAATGATAATGAACAGTCGTATGAAGTAAATGGTAATATGAATAATGAAAAATGAAGTTTCTATTTTTTGCAGATGATAATAAATGATGATGAATGGTTGTATGAAGAATATGGTAATAAGAGTAATGAAGTTTTTCTTTGCAGATGATGATAATGATGAAGTTATGATAATATGAATAATGAAGTTTTTCTTTGCAGATGAGAATAATGATGAAGTTTATATATTTACTATTAGTTAAGAGATGCTATGTAGTTATTTAAGTATTTGTTGCAGTTTCTTTTGACAGTATGTCTTATGTCACATAGTATAATGACTGAATGTTTTGGGAAAGACAGCTACAGTACACAGATATTGAGTACACGTTTCATTACCTGTTAATTCGAAGTTTACTACTTTTCAGAATAATATACATTTTTTCTTTCGGGGCAATAACCCACTTTGTATTTTTTCCAGGAGAAGCTTTTCATGATACTAATATGTTATAAGCACGTAATTATTAAATCTGTTCTAGTACTTGCATTTTTTTACCCAGTTGTGCCTATCATTTATGAATGTGATCACATATACTGCCTTTGTTTCATAACCTTGCTACAGCTGACTCATGACGAATGACGTTATTAATCCTTATTTCCAGCAATAAGTCAAAAGCATATATTTTCATGCCCCAGCAATTATAGATCTCAACACAATGCATTGCTAGCACAAAAACAACCTATTACCAGTCCCAACTATTACCAGTATACAACCAAATAATGCTACCAGTTTAAGATATATTTCTAGTCCTAAATGCAACTCAAATTTTTCTGATGTATTGATTCCATTATGTCTATGTATTAGTGGACTACAGACCTTGACTAATAGTTCCGTTGTCTTATATTTCAAATATGTCTTATGTCACTTACATGATATCATATCATGATGCTACACTCAATAACTCCTGTTTTGAATGATGACATGTGAATAATACTGAACAATGTTTTGTAAAACTATATGAATACTTTGTAACTGTCCAAACGCGGGCTGATTTAGAGCTACACCTACCTGAGTAAAACTCTCACTTTTCACGTAGAAAATTAAAAAACACTGTTCTACGGTCAGCGTGTGTTCTCCGCTATGCAGTCTTTCTCATTCAATTTTGTGGAAACTATTCAGTAAAAACAGACTTTTCGCCATCTTATAGTCAGACAACATAGCTTGATAGTGAACTGGTGTTATTTTCAGTTATTACCCATTGTTATTCTGATACTTCGTAAATACATAAACCATTAGACTTATTTTGAAAAGTTTGCGGTGAAGAATGTTGTTGCTGGCCAGCTTATGTTTGGTGGCCTTAGTTTATAGACTGCTGCGTACGAAGTACAGTTAACCTGTCAACTCCCGGGTAAATATATGATAAAACTCAGCTTTATGGTCGCGGTAGCCATGCCGATTTGTGGCTCAGATTTCTCTTTCACACATGCTTAATGAAGTCAGTTACAATCATATTTCAAGTTAATATTGCATGGTTTTCATTTTAAAACTGAGATATACAATCGCAGATCCAACGGCAGAGTTAGCTATATGCTGTACACACTACCGCTCATTAATTTCAATACACCCAATAAATGACATCTAGTTCTGTGTAGATAAGGTCTAACACCGTGGGTACGGTTGAGGAAGCAAAGGAATAGTGCAACAGTTGAACACATGTCATGATTTTTGTTTGTGGTCAACAAGGTACAATAGTATCCAACAAACAACGTTGTGTACATAAACGTTATGTACCTGAAACTTCCTGCCAGATTAAAACTCTGTGCCTAACCGAGACTCGAACTCAGGACCTTTGCCATTCGTGGGCAAGTGCCCTACCAACTGAGCTACCCACGCACGACTGCCGACCCCTCATCACAATCTTACTTCCGCCAGTACCTCGTCTCCTACCTTCCAAACTTCACAGGCTGTGGCTAAGCCATGTCTCCGCAATATCCTTTCTTCCAGTAGAGCTAGTCCTGCAAGTTCGCAGGAGAACTTCTGTGAAGTTTGGAAGGTAGGAGACGAGGTAATGGCGGAAGTAAGATTGTGAGGACGCGTCGTGAGTCGTGTGTGGGTAGCTCTGTTGGTAGGGCACTTGCCCGTAAAAGGCAAAGGTCCTGAGTTCGAGTCTCGGTCCGGCACACAGTTTTAATCTGCCACGAAGTTTCAAATCAGCGCACAATCCGCTGCAGAGCGAAAATTTCATTCTGGTTATGTACCTGTCGGATATGTTTGTTTACCTATTTGCCGACGGACGCCGCATTTGGTGCACTTGGTTCCTGCACGTCAGTTCCTTCGTGAGATAGAAGTGTGCACGTAGCTAGTATGGCTCCACGAGTGGAGATATCCATAGACAAACGTGCTGCAATTGTAGCACTTAGCCAAGCAGGTTTATCTATTCGCCAAATTGCGAAACAGTGTAGTGTGTCTTGTAAGAGGTCCATGATTAAGGATTTTGTTGTTAGCGCATTCGAGCAGATGTAATTTCGATGGATTGCTCACGCGATGCCTGCGATTGTAAGATATAAGAGAATCTAAGACCAAAGAGCAGTGTTGACTGCAGTAGGAACTGTGTGTTAGTAGCAGTAAGTAGTTGCTAGCGAGCAGTCTGGTGTATTGTGTTGGTTGGGTCGGTCGTGGGGAGCGATGGCGGAGCCTGAGCGATATAATGTAAGGTAAAAGAAGCCTCGCGCATATGTAGTATTGTTATATCAAGTCCCAAGTAAATGTTTAAAAAAATCTCTTAATAATAATCTTTCTCATAAAAAGTAATTTTTGACAATCATTCATTTCAATTTAAAGAATTTACTAATTTCTCCAATCCTTGGTCGTCCCGATTATAGAAAGGAAAAATCAGTTGTTTCTTTTTATATATGACAAATCCATCGGGCAGCATTGCACAGAGCTGCGCCAAAAAAATTTCTTATAGGAGCTGATATATATGCGTTATCCGGCGACCTAATTGAGGTAAGAATTTTCTCCTTTTTATTCAGAATGATCTTTCAGGGCCATGACGCAGCACTGCTGACGTCTGAAATTTACCAGTTTAAATTCACAGTCATTATTGAAACCTTATAAGTGAGCGACAATTTTTTTACTGAGGGATTAGTCACATCGTATTATTAGTAGGTTAAGGAATTTATTTTGTGGGGAAGTTACACTAAACGTGAATATTATTCATATTATTAATTTATTTTGTGGGGAAGTTACAGTCTATATGGGGAATGCAATACACCCTTCACCACCAGAAGACAACAGGTATAGCAATAAGGACACACCACAACGAGAACGACCTCGCAAAACAACTAAAAGTGATATTAAATATATCAGAATTACCAGTAAGGGAAATAGATTCAAAAAAGCGCTCCAAATTCGTGCAGAATTTGTACAAATGAACACAACAATATCTGTTGCAACAGTGGAAATGTCGTGCGGCTAGGGCCTCCCGTCGAGTAGACCGTTCGCCTGGTGCAGGTCTTTCGAGTTGACGCCACTACGGCGACTTGGGTGTCGATGGGGATGAAATGAATACACCCAGTCCCTGAGCGGAGAAAATCTCCGACCCAGCTGGAAATCGAACCCGGGCCGTTAGGTATGACATTCCGTCGCGCTGATCACTCAGCTACCAGGGACGGACTGATGCAACACTAAAAAGAAGAGTGTGACTGAAGCCGACTTGAAACGATGTGTCACAGGAAGAAAACCCCTTCTAAGGCCCATAAATACACAAAGGAAATCTGAATGGGCTAGGAAACATCGTAATTGGACATCGGAAGAGGGGACATAGGTGTTATTTAAGTATTTGTTGCAGTTCCTTTTGACAGTATGTCTTATGTCACATAGTATAATGACTGAATGTTTTGGGAAAGACAGCTACAGTACACAGATATTGAGTACACATTTCATTACCTGTTAATTCGAAGTTTACTACTTTTCAGCATAATATACATTTTTCTTTCAGGGCAATAATCCACTTTGTATTTTTCCAGGAGAAGCTTTTCATGATACTAATATGCTATAAGCACTTAATTATTAAATCTGTTCTAGTACTTGCATTTTTTTACCCAGTTGTGTCTATCATTTATGAATGTGATCACATATACTGCCTTTGTTTCATAACCTTGCTACAGCTGACTCATGACGAATGACGTTATTAATCCTTATTTCCAGCAATAAGTCAAAAGCATATATTGGACATCGGAAGAGGGGACGTAGGTGTTATTCACCGATCGAGATTTTTGGAACCAGAAGAAGAATATTTGTTCGCCGATTTGTAGCGAAAGGGTAGCTCAGCCGTGTGTTCTACCTACAGTTAAACACGGTGGAGGTTCTGGTATAGTTTGGCGATGTTTTACCGGAGATCGAGTTCGCGACATTGTGAAAATAGAGGGATATGGATCAGAAGCAGTACCACCTCATACGTCAGTATCATGCCATACGAAGTGGATTGCGCTTAATAGGGAAAGGGTTCATCTTACAACAGGATAATGACCCAAAACATCGGTCGGCATACTATACGAACTACATGCATCAAAGGAAAAGACAGAAAGTACAGAATCATATGGTATATCCGTACCAAAGCCCCAATTGTGATCCCATTGAAATGGTCTGGGATCAAGTGGACAGACGTATCAGGGAAGTTAATATATGCAGCAAGGAACATCTCTGGAATATTGCTAAGGATGTGTGGAATCATTTACAGGGTGTTACAAAAAGGTACGGCCAAACTTTCAGGAAACATTCCTCACACACAAATAAAGAAAATATGTTATGTGGACATGTGTCCGGAAACGCTTAATTTCCATGTTAGAGCTCATTTTAGTTTCGTCAGTATGTACTGTACTTCCTCGATTCACCGCCAATTGGCCCAATTGATGGAAGGTAATGTTGACTTCGGTGCTTGT
Source organism: Schistocerca piceifrons (assembly GCF_021461385.2). Lineage (NCBI taxonomy): Eukaryota > Metazoa > Arthropoda > Insecta > Orthoptera > Acrididae > Schistocerca > Schistocerca piceifrons. Next base: position 583,388,643 of record NC_060140.1, on the reverse strand, counting down.
GTTGACATGCGACTCATTGCTCTACAGTACTAGCATCAAGCACATCAGTACGTAGCATCAACAGGTTAGTGTTCATCACGAACGTGGTTTTGCAGTCAGTGCAATGTTTGCAAATGCGGAGTTGGCAGATGCCCATTTCATGTATGGATTAGCACGGGGCAATAGCCGTGGCGCGGTACGTTTGTATCGAGACAGATTTCCAGAACGAAGGTGTCCCGACAGGAAGACGTTCGAAGCAATTGATCGGCGTCTTAGGGAGCACGTCGAGGACACCCGCAATGGACGAGGCAATTCTTCGTGCAGTTGACGATAACCATAATGTCAGCGTCAGAGAAGTTGCTGCTGTACAAGGCAACGTTGACCACATCACTGTATGGAGAGTGCTACGGGAGAACCAGTTGCTTCCGTACCATGTACAGCTACAGCATGTGCAGGCACTATCAGCAGCTGATTCGCCTCCACAGGTAAACTTCTGCGAATGGTTCATTCAACAATGTGTCAATCCTCATTTCAGTGCAAATGTTCTCTTTACGGATGAGGCTTCATTCCAACGTGATCAAATTGTAAATTTTCACAATCAACATGTGTGGGCTGACGAGAATCCGCACGCAATTGTGCAATCACGTCATCAACACAGATTTTCTGTGAACGTTTGGGCAGGCATTGTTGCTGTTGTCTTGATTGGGCCCCATGTTCTTCCACCTACGCTCAACGGAGCACGTTATCATGATTTCATACGGGATACTCTACCTGTGCTGCTAGAACATGTGCCTTTACAAGTACGACACAACATGTGGTTCATGCACGATGCAGGTCCTGCACATTTCAGTCGAAGTGTTCGTACACTTCTCAACAATAGGTTCGGTGACCGATGGATTGGTAGAGGCGGACCAATTGCATGGCTTCCACGCTCTCCTGACCTCAACCCTCTTGACTTTCATTAATGGGGGCATTTGAAAGCTCTTGTCTACACAACCCCGGTACCAAATGTAGGGACTCTTCGTACTAGTATTGTGGACGGCTGTGATACAATACGCCATTCTCCAGGGCTGCATCAGCGCATCAGGGATTCCATGCGATGGAGGGTGGATGCATGTATCCTCGCTAACGGAGGACATTTTGAACATTTCCTGTAACAAAGTGTTTGAAGTCACGCTGGTACGTTCTGTTGCTGTGTGTTTCCATTCCATGATTAATACACTCCTGGAAATTGAAATAAGAACACCATGAATTCATTGTCCCAGGAAAGGGAAACTTTATTGACACATTCCTGGGGTCAGACACATCACATGATCACACTGACAGAACCACAGGCACATAGACACAGGCAACAGAGCATGCACAATGTCGGCACTAGTACAGTGTATATCCACCTTTCGCAGCAATGCAGGCTGCTATTCTCCCATGGAGACGATCGTAGAGATGCTGGATGCAGTCCTGTGGAACGGCTTGCCATGCCATTTCCACCTGGCGCCTCAGTTGGACCAGCGTTCGTGCTGGACGTGCAGACCGCGTGAGACGACGCTTCATCCAGTCCCAAACATGCTCAATGGGGGACAGATCCGGAGATCTTGCTGGCCAGGGTAGTTGACTTACACCTTCTAGAGCACGTTGGGTGGCACGGGATACATGCGGACATGCATTGTCCTGTTGGAACAGCAAGTTCCCTTGCCGGTCTAGGAATGGTAGAACGATGGGTTCGATGACGGTTTGGATGTACCGTGCACTATTCAGTGTCCCCTCGACGATCACCAGTGGTGTACGGCCAGTGTAGGAGATCGCTCCCCACACCATGATGCCGGGTGTTGGCCCTGTGTGCCTCGGTCGTATGCAGTCCTGATTGTGGCGCTCACCTGCACGGCGCCAAACACGCATACGACCATCATTGGCACCAAGGCAGAAGCGACTCTCATCGCTGAAGACGACACGTCTCCATTCGTCCCTCCATTCACGCCTGTCGCGACACCACTGGAGGCGGGCTGCACGATGTTGGGGCGTGAGCGGAAGACGGCCTAACGGTGTGCGGGACCGTAGCCCAGCTTCATGGAGACGGTTGCGAATGGTCCTCGCCGATACCCCAGGAGCAACAGTGTCCCTAATTTGCTGGGAAGTGGCGGTGCGGTCCCCTACGGCACTGCGTAGGATCCTACGGTCTTGGCGTGCATCCGTGCGTCGCTGCGGTCCGGTCCCAGGTCGACGGGCACGTGCACCTTCCGCCGACCACTGGCGACAACATCGATGTACTGTGGAGACCTCACGCCCCACGTGTTGAGCAATTCGGCGGTACGTCCATCCGGCCTCCCGCTTGCCCACTATACGCCCTCGCTCAAAGTCCGTCAACTGCACATACGGTTCACGTCCACGCTGTCGCGGCATGCTACCAGTGTTAAAGACTGCGATGGAGCTCCGTATGCCACGGCAAACTGGCTGACACTGAGGCGGCGGTGCACAAATGCTGCGCAGCTAGCGCCATTCGACGGCCAACACCGCGGTTCCTGGTGTGTCCGCTGTGCCGTGCGTGTGATCATTGCTTGTACAGCCCTCTCGCAGTGTCCGGAGCAAGTATGGTGGGTCTGACACACCGGTGTCAATGTGTTCTTTTTTCCATTTCCAGGAGTGTATGATTTGAAGAGAAGTAATAAAATGAGCTCTAATATGGAAAGTAAGCGTTTCCAGACACATGTCCACATAACATATTTTCTTTCTTTGTGTGTGAGGAATGTTTCCTGAAAGTTTGGCTGTATCTTTTTGTAACACCCTGTAGGTTCACGATACCTACAAAAACTGATTGACCACATGCCTCGAGTTTGTGAGGCAGTCATTAAATCCAAAGGAGAATACTTTTGATGAAAGTAAAATTTAATGATTGTGATGGTATTAAATCTGTGGAAGTTAATATAATAATATTTTTTGAGATCATTTGATTTGTGTGTAAGTCTGAAATACCTGGGTGTATTGAAATTAATGAGCGGCAGTGTAATCAATTTTTCTTGTCTACACAAGAGTTTCCTTCATGAAACATTCAATAACTGTTTTTGTTTACATATTTCCGAACAAATTGCATGTTTTCCAGCGAGTAATGAAGTAAAGTATACTGTGTTCTTGCTGTTTTATGTGAACCTATTTGTTTATCTATGTTATCTAAACCTACTTGGGCTTTCCTGATGCAGACAGTGTATATGAGGTAAAACGCCAATTTGTACAGTTTTGTAATCGTCATTGTACGATAACTACTCTATCTTTGGAAAAATAGCACTATTTTTTATTTTCATGGACGATCAATGATCATCCTATTCCGTTACAACGCTATGCTGCTGGAACAAACCATTTTTCTGTGTTATTTATTTCGAAAAAAGAAAGCTTATGTTGAGAAAATGTAATAAACAAAATAGGCCAAAGCTTATAATGTTTACTGCAATAAAAATCTGCACAAACTGCAGCGGAAGCTAGGGAAACATTTAATACTATTCCTGTTACAATTACACTAAACGTGTAGAGATTTCCTCAATCAACGGGTTTTGCCAGACAGACATGAAAATCGTCTATTCACTTGGTACTTCTTCGTGGAAATTCCGTTTTTCAGCTGAGATGTACTGCCATATGTCAAGTATGGATTTCTTCATGGCACTTCTTACTGACAGATTTTTATCATACAAGATAGGGAAAACTTAACTGTTATCTAGCGACAGATAGTTTTCCATTACCTCTCGCCTTCCTTGCATTGCTCTGACGGTTGCTGGATACTATGCCTTATTCTTCTCTCCTAGTGCAGTAGGAATCCGTTGTCCTCGGCTTTGGCAATGACTGGAATCCAGTCGTCGGCGTGAAAGGACATTTTGTTTATGCCCTGTAACGCGGAACTTCTGATATAAAGCAGTGAAATATTTACGGATCATCTGATTTTGGAAAACTGTCCTAATATTTCGATCATCTCACACAAAATAAGCAATGTTTAGACTTACGCCCAAATGAAAAACATATGAAAAATAGGAGTTATGATTAAAACATTCCAAATATGTGGTGTCTGTTCATTCAGACATGTTCAAAAGAACATACACCATTTTGATCCTGCAACCACTATGAATCGAAACACAATGGAGTTAATGACATTAGTTGCCAGTGGACATTAATTTAAATTAATGGGGAAAGTTGAAAATTTGTTCCACACCGAGATTTAGAACCAGGTCTCCTGTCTACCAGGCAGATTCGCTGACCACTGCTCCATCTGCACATTTTGGTCATCGCAACTGTATGGAATATCCTAGCGTGTCTCCCATCGGACGCAAACTCTCAATTTATCCACACAATACTGATACAGTGCCCCTTTCTCTTTAACCTTATGACTCGCGGCACTTCGCTGTTACCTGTAAGATTTAGAGCTTGGTGTGGATACGCAGTGATGTGGTCAATGGCCGTCCTTGCCTTAATTATTTATATTGTGTCTGTTCTTTTGGAAATGCTTACGAGGCAGATGCGTTGACCACTGCGCCAGCCAGACACAGAGGTCTTTGCCTTTGCATGGACTACTGTAGAACACCTCCTGTCAGACGCAAATTCTCAACTCATTACGCACTACTGATGTAGTGCCCCATGCTCATTAACCTCATTACTCGCGACATTTCACCGGTTCCCACAAGAGCTTAAGCGTGGTGTGCAACCACAATGAAGTGATCTATGGTCATCCTCGCTTTAATTATATGTGTGGTGTCTGTTCTTCCAGACACGTTCGTGCACTTACAATGACCATTGTGCTGGATGGCGCAGCTTTAGTAAGCGGGAGACTCCGGTTCGAATCCCAACTTTCCCCATTGATTTAAATCAGAACCCACTGGCAGCAAATATCATTAATTCCTTTGTGTCTTCAAACATTCCAGTTTCGTTCCTTTTCTGTGAATGCTGTCCTTCACTTTATCCAACAGAAGACAGAAACACTTTGGAGATATTCTGTCAAAATTCTGGAAACTACATCTACATGGATACTTCGCAAGCCAGCGTACCGCGGAGGATACCCTGTACTACTACTATTAATTTCCTTTCCTGTTCCACTCGCAAACAGAGAGAGAGGAAAACGACTATCTGTATGCCTCCGTATTAGCCCTAATTTCTCGAATCTTATCTTCATAATCCTTAAACGCAATGTATGTTGGGGGAAGTAGAATCGTTGGGCAGTAATCTTCAAATGCCGTTCCAGAATGAAATTTCACTCTGCAGCGAAGTGTGTGGAAGGTAGGAGACGAGGTACTGGCGGAATTGAAGCTGAGGTCGGATCGTGAGTCGTGCTTGGGTAGCTCAGTTGGTAGAGCACTTGCCCGCGAAGGGCAAAGGTGCCGAGTTCGAGTCTCGGTCCGGCACACAGTTTTAATCTGCCAGGAAGTTTCAAATGGCGTTTCTCTAAATTTCCTCTATAGAAAAGAATGTCGCCTTCCCTCCAGCGATTCTCACTTAGTTCCCGATGAATGTCCATGACACGTACTATTCGAAGCTACCGGTAACAAATTTAGCAGCCCGCCTCTGAATTTCTTCGACATCTTCTTTCAACCTGACCTGGTACAGATCCCAGACACTCGAGCAGTACTCAGGAATAGGTCGCTCCAGCGTCCTATATGCATTCTTCTTTATAGGTGAACCACTATTTCCCAACATTCTCCCTATAAACCGAAGTCGACCATTCGCCTTCCCTACCATAGGTCTCACATGCTCGTTCGATTTCATATCGCTTTGCAACGTTAGGCCCAGATATTTATGTGACTAGAATGCATCAAGAGGGCATAGTAATACTGTAACAGAATATTACAGATTTCTTTATCCTACTCATTCGATTAACTTACATTTTTCCACATTTAGAGCTAGCAGCCATTCGTCACACCAACTTCGACACCTTACCATACACAACAGCATCATCAGCAAACAATCGGAGATTGCTGCTCGTCCTGTGCGTCGAAATATTTATGTATATAGAAAACAACAGCGGTGCTATTACATTTCCCTGGGGAATTCCCGATGATAACCTTGTCTCTGATGAATATTTGCCGTCGAGGACAACATACTGGGTTCTACCACTTGAGAAGTTTTCGAGCCTCTCGCATATCTGTGAACTTATTCCATTTGCCCATACCTTCATTAACAGCCTGCAATGGGTCACAGTGTCAAATGTTTTTCGAAAATCTAGAGCCATGGAATCTTCCTGTTGACATTCATCCATAGTTCGCACTACATAATTTGAGAAAAGGGCAAGATGAGTTACCCAAGAGCGATGCTTTCTAAAACCATGCTGATTCATGGACATAAGGTATTCAGTCTCAAGAAAGTTTATTATATTCGAACTGAGAATATGTTTAAGGATTCTGCAGCATACTGAAGTGAGGGGTATTGGTCTGTAATTTTGTGGATCCGTTCTTTTACCCTTTTTATGTCCTGGAGTGACTTGCGCTTTTTTCCAGTCGCTTGGGGCTTTGGGATGGGCGAGAGATTCACGATAAATGCAAGCTAGGTAAGCGGCCAATGCCATAGAGCACTCTTTGTAAAGCAGAATTAGGATTTCATCCGGACCTGGTGGTTTATTTGCTTTCAAATATTTCAGTTGTTTCTCCACACCAGAGATGCTTATTACTATGTCGTCCATACGGGAGTCTGTCCGATGCTAAAATGACGGTATGTCCATACGATTCTCTTGTGTGGACGATTTCTTGAATGTGAAATTTAGAACTTCGACCTTCGGTTTCTATCTTCAACTGCCACGTCAGACTGGTCAACGAGGGACTGAAAGGAAGCCTTAGACCCGCTTAGCGATTTTACATAGGAGCAGAATTTTTTCGTGTTCTTCGCCAATTTTGACGGTGGTAGCTGTTGTACGCTTCGTGCATAGATCTTTTCAAAGACGTACGAATCTCTACCAAATTTTGCTTGTCGTAATTGTTGCTTTCTCTTTTGAACCAAGATTGCAACAGCTTTTGCTTCCTCAGTATCCTCCTAATTTCTTATTAAACCATGGTGGGTCTTTTCCATCATTTATCCACTTACTAGGCACATACACTATGTGATCAAAAGTATCGGACACCTGGCTGAAAATGACTTATAAGTTCGTGGCGCCCTTCATCGGTAATGCTGTAATTCAATATGGTGTTGGCGCACCCTTAGCCTTGATGTCAGCTTCCACTCTCGCAGTCATACGTTCAATCAGGTGCTGGAAGGTATCTTGGGGAATGGCAGCCCATCCTTCACGGAGTGCTGCACTGAGGAGAGGTATCGATGTCGGTCGGTGAGACCTGGCACGAAGTCGGCGTTCCAAAACACCACAAAGATGTTCTACAGGATTCAGGTCAGGACTCTGTGCATGCCAGTCCGTTACAGGGGTGTTATTGTCGTGTAACCACTCCGCCACAGGCCATGCATTATGAACAGGCGCAAGATCGTGTTGAACGATGCAATCGCCATCCCCGAATTGCTCTTCAACAGTGGGAAGCAAGACGGTGCTTAAAACATTAATATATGCCTGTGCTGTGATAGTGCACACGCATAACAACAAGGGGTGCAAACCCCCTCCATGAAAAGAACGACCTCACCACAACACCACCGCCTCCGAATTTTACTGTTGGTACTACACACGCTGGCAGATGACGTTTACCGGGCATTCGCCATACCCACCCCCTGCCATCGGATCGCCACATTATGTACCGAGATTCGTCACTCCACACGTTTCTCCACTGTTCAGACGTCCAATGTTTACGCTCCTTACACCAAGCGAGGCGTCGTTTGGCGTTACCAGCGGGCTGTATGGCTTATGGGCAGCCGCTCGATCATGAAATCCTAGTTTTCTTACCTCCCGCCTAACTGTCATAGTACTTCGAGTGGATCCTGATGCAGTTTGGAATTCCTGTGTGATGGTCTGCATAGATGTCTGCTATTACACATTACGACCCTCTTCAACTGTCGGCGGTCTGTCAGTCAACATACGAGGTCGGCCTGTACGCTTTTGTGCTGTACGTGTCCCTTAAAGTTTCCTCTTCACTATCACATCGGAAACAGTCGACCTAAGGATGTTTAGGAGTGTGTAAATCTCTCGTTCAGACGTATGACACAAGTGACACCCAATCACCTGACCATGCTCGGAAGTCCCTGAGTTCCGCGGAGCGCCCCATTCTGCTCTCTTACAATGTCTAATGACTACTGAGGTCGCTGATATGGAGTACCTGGCAGTAGGTGGCAGCACAGTGCACCTAATATGAGAATCGTATGTTTCTGGGGGTGTCCGGATAGTTTTGAATACATAGTGTAACTCTCCAGACCATGGTTTACAGTCGGCTTAAATGTTGCCCATAATTCCTCTGCGTCCATCTTACTGGTACTAAGTGTTGCCAATCCGCTGTCTATGTGAGATACTAATAACTGTTTATCTGCTCTACTAACAGAAACACTCTCCTAGCCTTCTTGGCTCATTTATTAATTTTCGTAATCATAGTTGCTATAATGACATCATGATCGCTAATCCCCATTTCTACATTCACATTGTTGATAAGTCAGTTGATTTGTAGCTACAACATCTAAGATACTTCCATTGCGTTTGAGTGTGCTAGCAGCTCAAGAAAACGTCTTCATATGTATTTCGCATAATTATCACGTATTTCACACGATAATAAGAAAAGCACAATTTGAAGAGCAAAAATAAGAAAACACATTAGCATAGCACTGAAAATAATATATCGTTAATTGCATCCGCAGCTGCGAAATACTTGGTGAAAATCTAGATGCATGCCACAACTGTTTTACTGTACAACAATGAAATATTACAACTACAAAGGAGATTCTCTCTACAATTACGAGCTAGCAATAAACAGTAGCTACACTGACTACACAAACTACAAGAAAAATCAGAAGATTCCAGTGAGGTATCCTCGGCTAAGGGTCGACATATGTAACGTCCCCTTAGAAAAATTAATGAATTACTGTGCTGATAAACCTCTTACGTTATTTGATTTTCAGCTGAGCAGAACTGAACGTACTCAGACACTTCTCCCTTTACTTATTCTGATCAACACTAAACTGACACACAATATTTTTAGCGCAACGCAATCTGACTTTCAAGAATCCCTACTAAAGAATGGCCCTGACTAACAATAACCTTCCATGAATCACTTACCTCACAAAAATCTTCGTTACTCGAACTATTGCAATACAGCGAGCGCCAATACTGCCAGCTAAATAAAACTTTCTAACTACTGAAGGCACTAACTATTGATAGGCATAGTTGGCAAATGAAAGATTTTGATAGAGAACAAACAATATATTTACCTTAATAATGTTCAAAAGTCATCATATATATATATATATATATATATATATATATATATATATATATATATGTTCATGATATCCAGTATTACAAATTTACTCTTTCTGATGGACACACGTCCAGGTGTCCGCTGTCAAAATTCTGCCATCTCTCCCCACATCCACCACTGCTGGCGGCTCACCTCCAACTGCGCAACGCTATGCGCTGCTGTTCACATCCAACTGTCCAACACTACAATAGCGAATATTCCAACAATGCCAACCAGCCACAGACTGCACACAGCACAGTCAGTGATCTTCATACAGAGCGCTACGTGGCGTTACCAACATAAAAACCTAAACAGCCTACTTACAATAGTTCATATGAAATAGTATGGTTAGAGGTTATACCTGACAATCGGACTAAACTATTAATTGGATCGTTTTACTGACCCCCGACTCAGAAGATGTTGCTGAACAGTTCAAAGAAAACTTTAGTCTCATTTCAAATAAGTACCCCGCTCATACAAATATAGTCGGTGGTGACTTCAGTCTACCCTCTATATGCTGGAAAAATTATACGTTTAAAGCCGGCGGCAGGCATAAAACGTCTTCCGAAATTGTATTGAATGCTTTCTCAGAAAATTATTTTGAACAATTAGTTCATTAGCCCACTCGCAGTGTAAATGGTTGCGAAAGCATACTTGACCATAGCAACAAATAATCCTGGACAAATAGTATTGTGACGAATACAGGGATTAGCGACCACAAGGCAGTTGCTGCTAGGCTGAATACCATAACACCTACAACCATCAAAAAGAAACGCAAAGTATATCTATTTAAAAAAGCTGATAAAATGCTCTTAACGCCTTTTTAAGAGACAGTCTTCATTCCTTCAGATCTGATCACGTAAGTGTAGAAAAGTTGTGGAATGTTTTCAAAGAGATAGTATCGACAGCAATTGAGAGATATATACCGCATAAATTAATAAGTGATGGTACTGATCCCCCAAGGTACACAAAACGGTTCAAAAAAATGGTCCAAATGGCTCTGAGCACTATGGGACTTAACATCTATGGTCATCAGTCCCCTAGAACTTAGAACTACTTAAACCTAACTAACCTAAGGACATCACACAACACCCAGTCATCACGACACAAAACGGGTCAGATCGTTGTTGCAGAAGCAACGAAAAAAGCATGCCAAATTTAAAAGAATGCAAAATCCCGAAGATTGGCAAAGTTTTACAGAAGTTCGAAATATGGCGTGTTCTTCAATTCGATATGCTTTTAATAATTTCCACAAGGAAATTCTGTCTCGAAATCTGGCAGAAAACCCAAAGAGATTCTGGTCATACACGAAACACACCAGTGGCAAGACGCAATCAATACCTTCACTGCGCGATAACAACGGTGAAGTCACTGATGACAGTCCTACTAAAGCAGAGTTATTAAACACGGTTTTCCGAAACTCGTTCACCAAAGAAGACGAAGTAAATATTCCTGAATTACAATCAAGAACAACTGCGAAGATATGAATCATAGAAGTAGATGTCCTCGGTGTAACGAAGCAGCTTAAATCACTTAATAAAGGCAAGGCCTCCGGTCCAGATTGTATACCAGTCAGATTCCTCTCAGAGTATGCTGATAAAATAGCTCCATATTTAGCAATTACATACAACCACTCGCTCACAGAAAGATCCTTACCTAAAGACTGGAAAATTGCTCAAGTCACACTAATACCCAAAAAGGGAAGTAGGAGTAAACCGCTGAATTACAGGTCTATATCATTAACGTCGATTTGCAGAAGGGTTTTGGAACATATACTGTATTCGAACATTATGAAGTATCTCGAAGAAAACAATTTATTGACACAAAGTCAGCACGGTTTCAAAAAATATCGTTCTTGTGAAACACAATTAGTTCTTTATACTCATGAAGTAATAAGTGCTATCGACAGGGGATGTCAAATTGATTCCATATTTTTAGATTTCCAGAAGGCTTTCAACACCGTTTCTCACAAGCGTCTTCTAACCAAACTGCCTGCCTACGGAGTAACGCCTCAGTTGTGCGACTGGATTCGTGATTTCCTGTCAGAAACGTCACACTTCATAGTAATAGATGGAAAGTCATCGAGTAAAACAGAAGCAATATCCGGCCTTCCCCAAGGAAGTATTATGGGCCTTCTATTGTTCCTGATCTATATTAACGGCATAGGAGACAATCTGAGTAGCCGTCTTAGATTGTTTGCAGATGATGCTGTCATTTACCGTCTTTTTAGGTCATCAGATGGTCAAAACGACTTGCAAAATGATTTAGATAAGATATCTGTATGGTGCGATAAGTGGCAATTGACCCTGAATAAGGAAAAGTGTGAAGTTATTCACATCGGTACCAAAAGAAATTGGCTAAATTTCGATTGCGCAATAAGTTACACAAATCTGAAGGCTGTGAATTCAACTAAATACCTAGGGATTACAATTACAAATAACCTAAATTGGAAAGATCACATAGATAATATTGTGGGTAGAGCAAACCAAAGGTTTCACTCGGCTTTCCTACTGATGATCTGCTGAGACAATGTTCACAGGTAGGTGCACGTCCGTCGTAAAGGGACGGAAAGAACCGCGCCGCCGCAGAACGTTCACACTGGTGTCCGTTTGCGACAAGATAGGATGGATAACCTCTGAGGAACAAACCAATTATTTTCCTTCTACATTGATGGGAAAAAATCTCAGCACCGAAAAATAATTATTGTAGAGTAATGAAATTTCTGGAATACATTTGTCTAGGAAACATATTTAAGTGATCAACATTGGAAGATCAGAGGTTAACATAAGTGCGAGATAATCCATTGTTGTTGTTGTTCTTGTGGTCTTCAGTCCAGAGACTGGTTTGATGCAGCTCTCCATGCTACTCTATCCTGTGCAAGCTTCTTCATCTCCCAGTATCTACTGCAACCAACAGCCTTCCGAATCTGCTTAGCGTATTCACCTGTTGGTTACCCTCTATGATTTTTACCCTCCACGCTGCCGTCCAATACTAAACTCGTGATCCCTTGATGCCTCAGAACATGTCCTACCAACCGATGCCTTCTTCTAGTCAGGTTCTGCCACAAATTTCTCTTCTCTCCAATTCTATTCAATACTTCCTGTGGTCTACCCATCTAATCTTCAGTATTCTTCTGTAGCACCACATTTCGAAAGCTCTATTCTCTTCTTGTCTAAACTATTTATCGTCCATGTTTCACTTCCATACACACACTCCCAACAAATAATTTCAGAAATGACTTGCTGACATTTAAATCTATACTCGATGTTAACAAATTTCTCGCCTTCAGAAACGCTTTCCTTGCCATTGCCAGTCTACATTTTATATCCTCTCTACGTAAACATCATCAGCTATTTTGCTCTCGAAATAGCAAAACTCATTTACTACTTTAAGTGTCTCATTTCCTAATCTAATTCCCTGAGGGAATTTAATTCGACTACATTCCATTATCCTCGTTTTGCTTTTGTTGACGTCCATCTTATATCCTCCTTTCAGGACACTGTCCATTCCGTTCAACTGCTCTTCCAAGTCCTTTACTGTCTCTGACAGAATTACAATGTCGTCAGCGAACCTCAAAGTTTTTATTTCTTCTCCATAGATTTTAATTCCTACTCCGAATTTTTCTTTTGTTGCCGGCCCTTGGTGGCCGAGCGGTTCTAGGCGCTTCAGTCTGCAACCGCATGACCGCTACGGTCGCAGGTTCGAATCCTGCCTCGGGCATGGATGTGTGTGATGTCCTTAGGTTAGTTAGGTTTAAGTAGTTTTAAGTTCTAGGGGACTGATGACCTGAGATGTTAAGTCCCATAGCGCTCAGAGCCATTTGAACCATTTTTTCTTTTGTTTCCTTTACTGCTTGCTCAATATACAGATTGAATAACATCGGGGATAGACTACAACCCTGTGTCACTCCCTTCCCAATCACTGCTTCCCTTTCATGCCCCTCTACTCTACTACTGCCATCTGGTTTCTGTACAAATTGTAAATAGTCTTTCTCTCCCTGTATTTGTCCCCTGCCACCTTTAGAATTTGAAAGAGAGTATTCCAGTCAACATTGTCAAAAGCTTTCTCTAAGTCTACAAATACTAGAAACGTAAGTTTGCCTTTCCTTAACCTATCTTCTAACGTAAGTAGTAGGGTCAGTATTGCCTCACGTGTTCCAACATTTCTATGGAATCCAAACTGATCTTCCCCGAGGTCGGCTTCTACACGTTTTTTCCATTTTTCTGTAAAGTATTCGTGTTAGTATTTTGCATCCATGACTTATTAAACTGATAGTTCGCTACTTTTCACATCTGTCAACACCTGCTTTCTTTGGGATTGGTATTATTATGTTCTTCTTGAAATCTGAGGGTATTTCGCCTGTCTCATACATCTTGCTCACCAGATGTTAGAGTTTTGTCAGAGCTGGCTCCCCCTAGGCTGTCAGTAGTTCTAATGGAATGTTGTCTACTCCTGGGGCCTTGTTTCGACTTAGATCTTTCAGCGCTCTGTCAAACTCTTCACGGAATATCATATCTCCCATTTCATCTTCATCTACATGCTCTTCCATTTCCATAATATTGTCCTCAAGTAAATCGCCCTTGTATAGACCTTCTATATACTCCTTCCACCTTTCTGTTTTCCCTTCTTTGCTTAGAACTGGTTTCCATCTGAGCTCTAGTTATTCATACAAGTGGTTCTCTTTTCTCCTAAGGTCTCTTTAATTTTCCTGTAGACAGTTCTATCTTACCCCTGGTGATATATGTCTCTACATCCTTACATTTGTCCTCTAGCCATCCCTGCTTAGCCATTTTGCACTTCCTGTCGATCTCATTTTTGAGACGTTTGTATTCATTTTTGCCTGCTTCATTTACTGCATTTTTATATTTTCTCCTTTCATCAACTAAACTCAATATTTCTTCGGTTACCCAAGGATTTCTACTAGCCCTCGTCTTTTTACCTACTTAATCCTCTGATGACTTTCATCTCTCAAAGCTACCCATTCTTCATCTACTGTATTTTCCCCCAATTCTTGTCAATCATTCATTTATGCTTTCACTGAAACTCTCTACAACCTCTGGTTCTATCAGTTTATCCGGGTCCCATCTCCTTAAATTCCCACCTTTTTGCAGCTTCTTCAGTTTTAATCTACAGTTCATAACCAATAGATTGTGGTCAGAGTCCACATCTTCCCCTGGAAATGTCTTACAATTTAAAACCTGGTTCCTAAATCTATGCCTTACCATTATATAATCTATCTGAATCCTCCCAGTATCTCCAGGCATCTTCCATGTATACAACCTTCTTTCATGATTCTGGAGCCAAGTGTTAGTTATGATTAAGTTAAGTTCTGTGCAAAATTCTACCAGGCGGCTTCCTCTTTGATTCCTTATCCCCATTCCATATTCACCTACTACGTTTCCTCCTCTTCCTTTTCCTACTATCGAATTCCAGTCACTCATGACTATTAAATTTTCGTCTCCCTTCACTTTTTGAATAATTTCTTTTATCTCATCATACATTTCATCAATCTCTTACATTGCAAATTTGAAATGCTGGTACATTAATAACCGGTGTAACCGCCAGAATGTTGAATGCTAGCATCAAAACGTGCATGCTTTGTGCTGTATAGGTGACGGTTGTCAGTTTGTTGGATGGAGTTCCATGCCGGTTACGCTTGGTCGGTCAGTACAGCGACGGTTAATGCTGGTTGGGGATGATGCTGGAATTGTTGTCCGATGGTGTCCGTTGTGTGCTCTATTGGAGACAGATCTCGTGAACGAGCATGCCAAGGCAATATGTCGACACTTTGTAGATCATGTAAGGTTACAAGAGCACTATGTGGGTTAGCGTTGGAAAATGCTTCCTGGAATGCTGTTCATGAGTGGCATCAGCAGATCATATCGCCAGACTTACGTACATTTTTGCATTCAGGATGCGTGGGATAACTACGAAGTGCTTCCGCTGCCTTATGAAATCGCACCTCAGACCATAACTCTAGGGGTACGTCCAGTG
Source organism: Schistocerca piceifrons (assembly GCF_021461385.2). NCBI lineage: Eukaryota > Metazoa > Arthropoda > Insecta > Orthoptera > Acrididae > Schistocerca > Schistocerca piceifrons. The sequence continues at coordinate 583,373,332 of NC_060140.1, read as the reverse complement.
TGTCTAGCACACATAAGGGTTGGTTGTAGGCCTTCAACAGCATTTGACAGGAGACCAATTTTTTGAGGTCGGAAACTTACTGAAGAACTATCACTTTCTCTTCTGACCGCAACAATGGTAGTTAGATGGTGCCCATGGAGGATACCAACGACTTTCGCATTTAGATCTTTCCACTTTCTACGTATAGACTCATTGCAGTTTTGCTATTCATTATATTGTGCAGAGACACGTAATGACTTACACAGTAATGTGCGTTGATTTAATGCGACTAAAGCTACCACTTTGCCCAGCTGCATGCTGTAAAGTACCGTCGGCATCGCCATGTGGTAAGAAGACATCCCAACCACCTCTTCCCCTCCCTCCTCTCTTCACCACTATCGTTCTCTCACTTGTCATGTGTTCAGTTATACCTGTGATCTCTCTGATGTATTTTGAAATGTTCACCTCACTGTATCATCGGCTTGAAGGTAGAATTTGGCCTCTAGAGTAACCGCACATTGTCTACCACTTCGTTACTACCTCCTTCATAGCAACTTTTTAGTGATGGCTCACTCTGGGTATTTATCAATGTTCTGCATTCCATTTTCTGCTGTGAATTCTGCATCAGTACAATGTGAAGGTTGTTGTTGACAACGTGTAAGATCCTGATTTTCGGTATATGGTCTTTTCAATGAGAACCTTCTTCTTTGTATGTTCTAACTCCTGTCCATCCCCTTAGTAGGTTATTAATCAGTTTGAAACCAGCTTGCAAGTAAGGACGAATTAGCTAGCTTTATACGGTATAGGACGAGACTGAAATTGGAGTCAGTTTCCTCACAGACACACCACAAGGGGGAGGCTCTTCCCTCTCCCTCCCCCTCACTCCTCCTAAACGAGAGGATTGCAAACCAGTAAGATTACAAACGAGCCTTAGTTTTCCAGAGCGCAGATAAATTATTCCACCACGTTATAAGGCGTTTGTGAAGTTTCCGAAATCAAATGCTGTTCATACACAGAGAACAGCAAACTGGCATGGGGCCAAGACTCGGAAGGGATTCGCAGAGCAGTTAGAAATATTAATCGAATTTATATCTTCTTTTCTTGAGACCACATACATGTATTTTGGAAAACTGTTGATTTTGTGTAAATGTGAGAGCACATTGTTAATGTTACATTATTTGTAAACGAAGAAAGATATAATCATTGCAATCTTTCAGACTTTATTTGTAGATTGTCACGGAAAGAGTAGGTTGTTGTGATAGAGATTCGTAAGACAAAATGTGAATGCTGTCTCTTTGAACGAGGTGAAAACTACTACTCAGTGATGAATCAATTTCAGATTGAGGCTAGAAAAAAGAAAGACATTCAGCAATTCCAGTAAAGAAATGGTGCCCTGGAAGAAATAACCATGTGTCTGAAGAAAGTTAAAACACATGTGATATGTTTCAGATGTACTCATTGGTATTACATAGTGCAACATGGAACTGTAAGATTACAATGAGGGTTCTGAATTTAGAGCAAGTTTTCAGGGAAAATTTTAGGCAAAGAACAAATATTGGAGTGAAAACTTAGAAAACTCATTATCTACAAAATGTAACAAAATATATGACTGTGAATCCGTTGCTACCATTGTGTAACCAAAGAGGAACTGTGTCATATATACTGCATTATTTGAGAACAACACAATACAGTACACTATATTAAACCAATGTCAATTTTTTATCCACTGTGATATTCTGAACTAAGACATTATAATACATTTTGTTAAGCAAATCACAATTATTTGCCCACTAAAATATTACTGCAAGTTCGCTGGAAATGTATAACTTTACTTATGCAGATAACTATAGCATGCACAGAAATGCAGGAAAACAAAATTTGCATTTATATGATCACTGAAATTGGTTAGACAGTACCATACATTTTTAGCACAAGACATAAGATCTATGCCTCTATGCAGCTCAAGCCCAAGGAAATTTTTAAACATACATATATGAAATTTGAACATAGTCATTAATTTCTAACATCATTCAGTTGTGTTTGCAAGCCAAATGTTCAATGACCAGTACACAGTTTGAATTCTTAGAACAAAAAAGTAGATCTTTGGGTGATGAAATTAGACATCTTTATTGTACAAGCATTCAGACATGAAAATTATTTGAAATTTTATTTTTATTTTTGGTGAAGAAGATAAATCTTTATAGAAAAGTGTACATATCATTTACATTTTCTAACTCATTTTCTATAACAAAATAAAAAAGTACTCTCAAGAATATCCCACAATTACAAAATTATATAAATACATATTATACCATATTTATATAGTAATTATGTCTATAGACAGGCAAAATATTTTGTGGCAAGTATTAATGATATCAGTATATGCTCCAAGAAGAAATGTAGAAGATCCAATAAAAACATCTCTTTTTGAGTGGCTTCTTAATTGCCAAATAGGATATTGTAAAGGGCTAAAATGTATAACAGATATATTAATTAGTCATTCATTTTTAATTTTGTTTTGTTTATTTAATATCTTAATATAACTGGAAAGTAATACATCACACAAGTTTGTTGTATTAGTTTTAAATGTATTTGTATGTAATTTCAGTGTAACATAAAAACTCCTTGGTCCAATAGGAAATATCATCTTCGTAAGAGTTTGAGGAAAGGGAAGGGTAAATGAATATGCATAGTCTAAGTAACAACCCAGAAGTGTAAAGGTGGGCTGAATGGGCTTTTCTAATTGTTAAGAAAAATCAGTTACATTTTATAAAAAGAAGGTGACTTCTTAATAGCAATGAGAGGCAGATGGCATGTAGTGAAGAGAATTCGAAATACTGAAGTGGAGAGAGTCTAAGCCAGTTTAAAGTTTAAAATTGTACCTGCATAGTTCAGTCCTGTACCCTACTCAGAAACGGTTCTAAAATTTATCATTGTGCATTCAATAACAATATGACACAACGGAGTGGCAACAGAAATCTTATTTCTGAAATCTTATTCCTTAATTTCTCATTTGCAAGATAGTACCCGCCAGCTTGTCTTGGTAGAGCGATCATCAAAAAACTGTGATGCACCACGATCAGAGATTAACCAACCCAGTGATGACAACAGGTGAGACAAGTGAATCCTCTAGCGATTTTTCTACTGCGCTAAGTATTCTTTTGAATCAAGTGAATACAGCAATGTAACAGTCTATAATTGGATATTTATAAAATACTAAGAACAGTTAAGTCGAATTCATTAACTATGGAAAGGATAAGAGTTTTATTAAAACATTACTTTACTATCACCTTAAAATTGTCTCACGGCTAGAAACGGATACTGAGCCACTTAAGAGGATGGTAAGAACATTAGGGCTTGAAACCTTTGCTCAACTTGTCCTTAAAAATAACAGTCCTTCAGCAATGGAAGCAAGCTAAAATGAGGGTGATGCTGAAACGTGACAAACCAAGAAACAATCCCAACTCGTACAGGTCTAGACAGCAGATCTTGTTCTATGGATAAGCAGTAAAGCGACAGAAGCATCCAACATGGAAGATGCAACCGTATTAATCTTCTTTAACATCGAACACAAATTTGATAAAGTGTGGAACAGTGGGCCACTCTTTGAAATGTTACGTGTCAACTTTCCATATGCAGTGGTGCATTTAATAGCAAGTCTCACCTGTGACAGGAAAGTAGAAGTCCGAGTTGGTCGACATGTTCCACACCAAATGTATGGATCTCCGGGATCAGTCGCATCTCCACTATTATACTCAGTCTATATAGTTGACATTTATAGACCTGAATGCTGGAATGAAGGTAGAGCCTTATGTGCAAACGATATTGCATACTGCTGTGACACCCGAGCTAGTGATAGAGCAAACGAACAGGTCAAGGACTTTATAAAGAGAGTAAAATCTTCACTAAAGCCGACAGCCGACATATTCGTCACGAAAGAATCAGCACTTGTATTGGTATAACAATTCTTATTTATTCTTACTCTGATATGAGGTTCTGAACAAGGCGGATTGCTAACGTAATTACTTAGATGTGAAGATCATCCAGAGTGATCGAAACATGTCACGTAATTAAAAATGTGCAACTCAGACTGAGGAATAAATGACAATTTGCTTTAAATACCGGAATATTGGTTATGCAAGTGGAGGATAAGACGTACCCCAACAAAAACCAGTTCACATTGTCCTGATGCCGACACCCACTAATTGAATTGAATTTATTTCGACGAACTACTTAACTGACAAAAACACAAAACAGAAAAAATAAGAAAAGCAGAGACTAGACAACCTAGTACCACTTATGAGATATAGAATGTGTGGTACGGTCCCACCAGTATCATTGTTCACATACAAAATTTTCGTCGCCCAATACTTTGACTTAGAATGCAGGCATGAATAATGTCACCCTGTCAAACTAAGATCATGTCTCCATAAAGGAGGATACTGCAAATATCTGGAGAAGTGGCATACGAGTTCCATTCTGTCTCATTTTATGCAGCTCTCAACGGAAAGTAAATACAGGTCACACTGAAAGAACAATTCGCTAGATATGGACTCAGCAGATTATAGTACACTGGTTTTACGAAATCTCTCCTTCAGTATATATAATGAAAAGAAAGGGAAGATTTCACGACAATAGGCATTATTTATAATGCATTAGGCTATAGAAAACATAAAAAATAATAACATACAAAAAGAAATGACACAAGGTAATCAATCCTAACTGAGGTTTTTTCCTATAGGGATCTTTTCCTCAGGCTTGAGGCAAATGCTGTGATTAGGCAACAAGTATATGAATATCCCCATTCAACCTGCATCACAAATTTCATCCGAACCAAGTACAAGTAAGTACAGAATTCAAAACTAAAAAGTGCCAACACAGCACGATAACAACTGGGGGCTCCACCCTGCTGCAGCCCGCCATCGCCTTCAGAAATGGAGTGAAAGATTTAAAAAAATGTTAAATACCACACTGCACAACATTTGCAGCATATAACATTGTAATTGTTATTTAATTGTTTGTCTCTTTAAATATATGCAGATGTAAGTGAAATCAGATTCCCTCATACCTAGCAATAACAAGATTAGAGCTATACCATAGAATGGCACGCAGCAAAACAGATCTTTTACACTAAAGATTACTTTAAGCATTAAAACTTTATATCAGGAGTAGTCGCAATGAGGCTCAGGATCAAAGTGTAGCTCTTTCTTCAGTGTAGTGCTCTTGGAAGTAGGTCCTACGTATGTATTAGGTATATTACACACATCAGAAAAAGTTTTGCATCACCCGGGTTCCCAGAACTCCTGAAGATACACGTTGACTGTGGATTTTGAATCACAGACACAGTCCCTTTGACTGTTCAGAGATATCACTGAACCCGCCCAAAGATAATAACAACCACGCATGAGAAGCGCCTATTACACGGAGGGGGTCCGACAGCCGATCACTTCCAGTTATTCCACCAGTAAGGAGGTAGTTCAACCATGCCTAGACGGTCAGTACCGCGGTTCAATCGCGTCCGCATTAACACTTTGTGTCAGGAAGAGCTCTCAACAAGTGAAATGTCCAGGCGTCTCGGAGTGAACCAAAGCGATGTTTTTGGGACATGGAGAAGATACAGAGAGACAAGAACTACCGATGGCATGCATATTTTAGGCTGCCCAAGGGCTACTACTCCAGTGGATGACCGCTACCTACGGATTATGGCTCGGAGGAAGCCTGACAGCCAACGCCACCATGTTGAAGAAAGCACCCACAGGACGTCGTGTTAGGACTCAAACTGTGTGAAATAGGCTGCATGATGGGAAACTTCACTTCCGACGTCCATGGCGAGATCCATCTTTGCAACCACGACACCATGCAGCGCGGTACAGATAGACCCAACAACATGCCAAATGGACTGCTCAGGACTGGCATCACGTTCTCTTCACCGATAAGTGTCGCATATGCCTTCAACCAGACAATCGTCGGAGACGTGTTTGGAGGCAACCCGGTCAGGCTGAACGCCTTAGACACACTGTCCAGCGTGTGCAGCATGGTGGAGGTTCCCTGCAGTTTTGGGGTGCCATTATGTGGGGCCGACGTACGCCGCTGGTGGTCATGGACGGCGCCATAACAGTTGTATGATACGTGAATGCCATCCTTCGACCGATAGTGCAACCATATCGGCAGCATATTGACGAGACATTCGTTTTCAAGGACGACAACTCGCGCCCCCATCGTGCATATCTTGTGAATAACTTCCTTCACATCACTCGACTAGAGTGGCCAGCATGTTCTGCAGACATGAATCCTATCGACATGTCTGGGATAGATTAAAAAGGGCTTTTTATGGTCGACGTGACCCACCAACCATTCTCTGAGGCATCTACGCCGAATCGCCGTTGAGGAGTGGGACCATCTGGACCAACGGCGCCTTCATGAACTCGTGGATAGTATGCCACGACGAATACAGGCACGCATCAGTGCAATAGGACGTGCTACTGGGTATTAGAGGTACCGGTGTGTACAGCAATCTGGACCACCATCTCTGAAGGTCTCGCTGCATGGTGGTACAACATGCAATGTGTGGTTTTCATGAGCATTAAAAAGGGCGTAAATGATGTTTATGTTGATCTCTAGTCCAATTTTCTGTACAGGTTCCGGAGCTCTCGGAACCGAGGTGATGCAAAACTTTTTTTGATGTGTGTATTACTAAGTTACATTAAATGAAACTTTAAGATATTCAAATGTATTAACAGTCATCAACATTTTCTTAATAACGCTTTAGCTACGTAGTTTTTATTTAAAAAATCGTGTACAGTCATAGCCTCTGTAGCGTTGTGCTCTGATTGTCACGCTGTTAATGCACAGTATGAAAATGGCTGAGGCTGCTTTCTGTTCCGTAGTGAAACATGCGCGGGGAACACGGTTAAAAAGTGCCGATAATTAGGCTATTCTTAACGTTTTTCATAAATTTACGGAGACAATCGCCTTTGAAGTTTTTCCAGCGGTGTATATATTGCAGTTGTTTAAAGTACTAGCACTGAACGTGTAGCGCAGTCGGTAGCGTAACGAAATATGACATACGCTGGTATTTGTGACTTGGTTCAAATCACGCCACTATTTTTTTCTCTATCAATTTGAATTACTTACATCTCGTTTATATAAAACTCATCGTCATTTTTATGAGTAATGTACGTCTTCTTGTTTCTAATTACAAACTGGACGCGAAATTCTTGTTTCCATTTCAAATACAAATTCTTAATTATCGATGTTCTACGAAAGACTGTTCATAAAAGTTGTTTAAATTAAAAAAACATAACAATTTAATTTTTAAGGCAAAAATGGAAAACCAAATCCTCTGTATTTGGACTATGTCCATCGTTTTCTACCACAGAATAGATAAGTATGGTAGAAACACGAAAAACAATCATATTCGCGACATCGAGCGTATCATACAAATGCTGCAATTTTACATTTGCCACTGTACCATTACAATATGAACCCAATAGAACTGATCTGGAGCCAAGCTGCGGCATTTGGCCCGAGAAGTAACATGACTGTTAAGCCCCCTGACGCTGGAACTAACGCACGCAGCTTTTTCACACGTCACTGCCGAATGCTGGCGAGATATAGAACGGCTCGTCATAGAAGAAGAAGAGAAAATGCTGCGCCCGGTTGGCTTCGTGGATTCTGTTGTTGATAGGCTCGTTATCAACGTAGCAGGTTACACTTCCAGAACTGAAATGTATTTCTCAGATTCGGATAAGGAAAGAGCTGAGAGATTACCAGACGATGATATTTAACTATACGGTGTAATACCTCACTACTCTGTTATGTTACACACAGCTTATGCAGAAAAATTACTCTGTGGTCCAATCAGGAATTTTCATCATTCTTGTTTTTAATTGCCGGCTGTGGTGGCCGAGCGGTTCTAGGCGCTACAGTCTGGAACATCGCGACCGCTACGGTTGCAGGTTCGAATCCTGCCTAGGGCATGGATGTGTGTGATGTCCTTAGGTTAGTTAGGTTTAAGTAGTTCTAAGTTCATGGGAACTGATGACTTCAGAAGTTAAGTTCCATAGTACTCAGAGCCATTTGAACCATTTTGTTTTTAATTACAATAGTACGTTAGATAAAAACGATAACGTGTTGCGGTTTTCGTCTAGTCGTCTAAAGAGTGTATTGTGCGAGGTTTGCAGTGTATTATTTCATTATGCTTAAAAATTAAATGACATTCGAAGCTGTATTGCTCCTCTGCTCGTCCCTTTTTTACGTGTGAACTGCAGCTGGCCGCCGGCCGCTGTGAGCGAGTGCTTCTAGGCGCTTCAATCCGGAGCCGCGCTGCTGCTACGGTCGCAGGTTCGAATCCTGCCTCGGGCATGGATATTTGTGATGTCCTTAGGTTAGTTAGGTTTAAGTAGTTCTAAGTCTAGGGCACTGATGACCTCAGATGTTAAGTCCAATAGTGCTTAGAGCCATTTGAACCATTTATTGCAGCTGGCCACGTCACTGCAGGCTAGCTGTATCAGGTGACCGGCGAGTGCTGTCCAAGCTAAATATGCCGGTAAAGCTGTTATCCAGTAATATCGATGTGCGCGTAACGCACAGCACAAAATGTAACATTATCGTACTTGACAGTACTCGAGACAGCTTGGTTGCAGTCCCACGTGAAACGGAAATCCAATGAGGTTCCAGCAAACGCGGAAGAATACATAGTGCAATGTTTACATTAGGTTTATTCTTATGATGAACGGATTATAGTCAATACGTTATGATATCATGATAATAACATACACAAAACATACCGTACATTTTGAAATACGCTTATATGTTTGTTGATGTCCTTGTGATAATATAGAATTTTTTCACATCTATGAATAAAAGTATATTTCATTACCTATTTTGGTTCCAGGCAGGAACGCCATAGCGGGCTGGAGTGGCCGAGCGGTTCTAGGCGCTACAGTATGGAACCTCGCGACCGCTACGGTTGCAGGTTCGAATCCTGCCTAGGGCATGGATGTGTGTGATGTCCTTAGGTTAGTTAGGTTTAGGTAGTTCTAAGTTCTAGGGGACTGATGACCTCAGCAGTTAAGTCCCATAGTGTTCAGAGCCATTTGAACCATTTTTTTTAACTCCATAAATAATGCGAACGGGAAAAAGGATATCCAACGCCGTTTACGTTTCACTGGGTGTTTTAAAACGAATTTTTTGTATGTGCTTTCCAGTTTTTTATTACTGTTTAATTTGCGTAATATTATTTACATTCATCTCAAGCTGAAATAGTGTAACCAAGACGAAAGAGTGTCACATCTGGAAAAAGCACAACAGCAGCAAGCTCTAGACGCCGGTGGTGTCATTGATCCACTGCCTGATGTCGGCGTTGGCGATGTTGGCGTAGACGCTGGGCCAGCCGGGAAGGGCACAGCCGTTGCCCCAGGAGGAGATGACGCCCACCAGCACGCCATCCAACACCATGGGGCCCCCATAGTCGGGGCCACAGCGGTCGCGGCCGCCGCCCGGCCACCAGGCGCAGATCTTGCGGACGCTCACCTTGCCCAGCCCGTCATAGGCGGCACTGCAGTTGTCCCGGTCCACGATATAGAGCTGCACCATCTGCAGCTGGTCCGCCAGGTACCCGCCGTTCCAGACTGTGCCCCAGCCAGTTATGGTCACCAGCGTGCCGGCCTCAGGCTCCACTGTCGTCAGCGGAATGGGCTGCTCAGACATAGCAAGCAAAAAGAGAAGTCATCACAGAGATCGCCCAAAGATAATAAGAGAATGTGTTGGTAATTGTGCCGTCCAAGCCTCAGAAATCTGGCCAAACACTGACTTTAGACTTTCGCCACGAAATTAAATGTAATATTAGGACGTTTGTAAGTAGGCTGTTTAGGTTCTTATATTGGTAACGCCACCGTCACGTAGCGCTCTGTATGAAAATCACTGGCTGTGCTGTGTGCAGTCTCTGGCTGGGTGGCATTGTTGGAATTTGCTATTGTAGTGTTGGGCAGTTGGCTGTTAACAGCGCGTAGCGTTGCGCAGTTGGAGGTGAGCCGCCAGCAGTGGTGGATGTGGGGAGTGAGATGGCGGAGTTTTGAGAGCGGATGATCTGGACAGAGACAGTAAATTTGTAAGACTGGATGTCATGAACTGCTATATATATTATGACTTTAGAGCACTATTAAGGTAAATACATTGTTTCTTCTCTCTCAAAATCTTTCATTTGCTAACTATGCCTATCAGTAGTTAGTGCCTGCAGTAGTTTGAATCTTTTATTTAGCTGGCAGTAGTGGCGCTCGCTGTATTGCAGTAGCTTGAGTAACGAAGATTTTTGTGAGGTAAGTGATTTGTAAAAGATATAGTTTAATGTTAGTCAGGGCCATTCTTTTGTAGGGATTATTGAAAGTCAGACTGCGTTGCGCTAAAAACATTGTGTGTCATTTTAGTGTTGATCAGAATAGGTAAAGAGCGGAATGCGAAATTTCTGAGTACGTTCAGTTCTGCTCAGCTGTTTGAAAATCAAATAACGTAGGGGCTTACCAGCACAGTAATCCATTAATTTTTCTAAGGCGACGTTACACGTTGTAGAAACAATGGACAACTCCAATTAAAAGAGTATCTTCAGAAAGAAAACAATATTTACAAAGTATCCAGAATATGTAAGAAACCCAGAATACTTTCAAAGTACACTGACGGGAGTAAATCGCAACACAAAAAAATTTTTAATGTAGTGTAATGAAATTTTAGGAATACATTTATCTAGGTAATATATTTATGTGAATAGCATCGCAAATCATGGGCTAATGTCAGTGTGAAATAAGCCATTACAAATGTAAAATACTGGTACATTAATAATAGGTGTAACCACCAGAATGCCGAATGCAAGTACACAGACATTCATGCATTGTGTTGTACAGCTACCGGATGTCAGTTTGTGGGATGGAGTTCTACGCCTGTTGCACTTAGTACAGGGACGGTTAATCCTGTTTCTCAGTGAGGCTGGAGCTGTCGTCCAATGATTACCCATTTATGCTCGACTGGGGACAGATCTGGTGACCGGGCAGGCCAAGGCAACATATCGACACTCTGTATATCATGTTGGGCTACAACAGTGGTATGTGGGCGAGCATTATCCTGCTGGAAGACAGCGCCTGGAATGCTGTTAATGCATGGTAGCACAACAGGTCGAATCACCAGACTGACGTACAATTTTGCAGTCAGAGTTCTTGGGATAACTACTAGAGTGCTCCCGCTGTCACATGAAATCGCACCGCAGATCATAACTCCAGGTGTATGTCCAGTGTGTCCAACACGCACACAGGTTGGTTGCAGGCCGTCAGCTGGCCCCCTTCTAACCAACACTCGGTCGTCACTGGCACCGAGGCAGAAGCAGCTTTCATCAGATAAAACAACAGGCCTCCACCCAGCCCTCCAATGAGCTCGCGGTTGACGCCACTGAAGCTGCAAACGGCGATGCTTTGGGGTCACTGTAATGCACGCTACGAGGTGTCTGGTCGGAGCTGTCCTCGAATTAACCGATTTGTACCAGTTCGTTGTGTCACTGTGGTCCCAGCTGCTGCTCAAATGGCTCTGCAGAAGCAGTACGATGCGCCAGAACCTATGCCGAACACGATGGTCTTCCTTCTCTGTAGTGCCATGGCCGTCCGAAGCCTGGTCTTCTTGCCACACTTCCGCTGCCAGCAGTCATGTACAGTGGCTACATCCCTGACAGGTCTTTCAGCAATATCACAGAAGGAACATCCAGCTTTTCGTAGCCCTATTACACGACCTCGTTCAAACCCAGTGAGGTTTGTCGCCTTGAAGGATTTCTTGACTAACATCAACTCGTCACGTCGAATCTCAAAGGTAACTAATGCTCACGACCGTTACCCTTTAAAGCAAACCTGATTTGCATCCTCATTGTGGCGTTACTAGTGTCACTCTTATGCAGCTGGCGGAAAATTTGAATAAACATATAGAAATCATCTATCAGATGTAGAAACACACCTGGTAACTTGCATTTATGTTGCACAACGCCCTTTTAATGTTAGGTTTTTCTTTATTTTTTGTCTTTAGTGTATAAAGAGTCCCGTAGCATTTCAAGGAATGTATCTTTTAAATTCAGACTGTAGAATATGATTGCCTTGTAGTGGACGACTGTTGTTGCACACACAGATATATCGTAGCACAAATACTGTCTGCGGCTGAAATGCATGATTGCGACGGGTATATGGTAGCGAGTTTTGTGAAGTGTTCTACACAGAATAGCACATGGTGTTGTAAAAACATTCTCATTAATTCAGTTATATCAGTATAGTAACTGTGACTCACTTGAAGAGGTTCATGCGATGTAAATGTATTAAATATCTCTTCAATGCTGTGACACTACCGAAATAATACCGGTCAAATTCTCCATTTCTACATACACGGTACCAGTAGCTGCAGTATCAACAACTAATTAATACTGGCACTGTGTATGTAACTATTGAAACGTATTTCTTCGTCGCCATACAATCTTCGTTTTATTCAGTTGGAACACCAGTGGCAGCCTGTTTCTCGCTCGCAATGTGATGTGACGTCTTAGTGCAATTCTCACGAGATTTTTCCTCTTTCTCACCAGTGGTATGCATAAAAGATAAAAGAAACTAGGAGAATCAATAAATGGCGAACTATAAAACCCAATCATTATGCCAATGAAATCTACTGGTAAGGCGTTATTTTTCGAGGGGGCATTAAACAATCGACGGACGCAGGGTGGATGGGAGCGAGGAAAAGGACTTTTTCCCCAAGTTTCCCCAACTCTACACCTCACCCTTCTCAGGAATTTTTCTCAGCTGCTTGCTGTATGCGTATCACCCTTTCAAACTATGGAACTCTCTGTGTTTGCGAAGCTTGTTGACACTCGGTTCGGACAAAAGGAGCACTGGTATCGCCAAACACTTCCGTGGAATTTGCTCTGCAATTGGTCACATGAAATGACGTCAGAGGACTTCCCCTCTGAGGACAGGGGTGAATAGAACTCGACGGGCCGAATCACAGTGGTGTGGATTATCCTCAGAGCTTGTCGCAGGTAGTGGTGTGCAGTTAGCAACACCTGCTCGCCGTAATGGTAATCTGTGCTAATCAGAATATATTATGTAGTCGTTTAAAGCAGCGTTCAACTAATTTTCGATCTGAATTGATTTCATAAGTTTCAGTCTGATCTGAATTTACGTTTTTGAAACCAGTGCCACCTCACAGTGTGCATGCTTTCAACTTTTTAGTTTCCACATCTCGTGATGCATTACTTCAACTGACTAAGAAGTAAAACTGATTAAAAATCGTCATCTATGCTCACGCGCGAGTTTCGTAACGCTCCTAATCCACTGTTTTTCTTGTGATCGTATTGTTACAAATTAGATAACCATGACGAGATGCCTGCTTTGTTTCGCCTGCGCCAGTCTCGCGTGAAGGCGCATGTAACGCAAAGAGCTTTGCCAACTCTGGTAACCATTTCGTTTGTATTCTCACACGTATAACATTTGCGTGACCACCTTCATCGCCAGACATGACAACTCGCGACCTTTACTAAAGGTAAATACCAACAATAAGAATCTTTTTGCTACGCCGCTGAGCTCAGAACGAAAATCTATGTCGTAGCTGAAGAAGTAGCGACTAATCGGTTGCCTAATTACCAACAGAAGTCACATTAAACCTTAAAAAAAACATGATTTCACGACACCAGAATATGCACTGTGAGTCATCAAATTAAACATATTGCTGCAAGCTATGGTGCCTGCAGTGTGGTTTACTGATTAGCGTCACTGCTTGGTAGCTATGATCGCCGGCTCAAATACACCCACCAAAGATTTATAAAAAAAGCAGCTTAAAAGACATAAAGGCAAGTCCGCGGTCCTGACTGTATACCAGTCAACTTCCTCTCACAGCATGCTGATACAATAGCCCCATATTTAGCAAACAGAAACAACCAACCGCTTGTCGAAATATCCGCACCTAAAGATTGGAAAGTTGCGCAAGCTACACCAATACCCAAGAAAAAAACAGGAGTAATCCGCTAAATTACATACCCATATCATTAAAGTCGATTTTCAGTAGGATTGCGGAACATATACTGTGTTCGAACATTATGAGTTATCTCGAAGAAAATGATTTATTGACTAACAGCCAACACGGATTCAGAAAATATCGTTCTTATGAAACACAACTAGATCTTTATTCTCACATGTAATTAGTGCTATTGACAGGGCTTTTTATGCGGTACCTCACAAACGACTTCTAATCAAATTGGGTACCTATGGCTTATCGTCTCAGCTGTGCAACTGCATTCGTGATTTTCTATCAGAAAGGTCACAGTTCGTAGTAACTGATGGAAAGTCATCAAGTAAAACAGAAGTAATATCTGGTGTTCCCCAAGGAGGTGTTCTACTCCCGCTGCTGTTTCTAATACACGATTTAGGAAACAATCTGAGAAGAACTCGTAGATTGTTTGCACGTGATGCTATGATTTACCTTTTTATAAAGACATCTAACCTTTAAAACAAATTGCAAAACTATTTACACACGATATCTGTTGATGAGAAAAGTAGCAGTTGACTAGTAATGATGAAACGTTTGAAGTCATCCACATGAGTACCAAAAGGAATCCTCTAAATTTCAATTACATGATAAATCACACCAGTTCAAAGGCTGTAAAGGATTACAATCATGAACACAGTGGAACATCATAGAGTGAGCATAAATCGGTCCAGAATCTTACTCGTAGTGCGAAACAATCGTTAAGTGAAACAATTTATTCCTTATAAATTAATGTAAAATACATCAATGCGTTCCATGCATAAAAGTACTAAAAGTTTTTATCTTATTCGTGACATTTATTCAAATTATATATACACCTATTATGTTGAAACATCCCCTTAGAAAAATTTATGAATTACTGTGCTGGTAAACCTCTTACGTTATTTGATTTTTAAACAGCTGAGCAAAACTGAACGTACTCAGACATTTCTCTCTTTACTTATTCTGATCATCACTAAACTGACACACAATATTTTTAGCGCATCGCAGTCTGACTTTCAATAATCCCTACAAAAGAATGGCCCTGACTAACAATAACCTATACCTTTCATGAATCAATTACCCCACAAAAAATCTTCGTTACTCGAACTACTGCAATACAGCGAGCGCCAATACTGCCAGCAAAATAAAAGATTCTAACTATGGAAGGCATAGTTAGCAAATGAAAGATTTTGATAGAGAACAAACAATGTATTTACCTTAATAATGTTCAAAAGTCATCATATATATAGCGTTGGTATGTTGATAGACACACAAACAAACACAAACACACACGCAAAATTCAAGCTATCGCAACCCACGGTTGCTTCATCAGGAAAGAGGGAAGGAGAGGGAAAGACGAAAGGATGTGGGTTTTAAGGGAGAGGGTAAGGAGTCATTCCAATCCCGGGAGCGGAAAGACTTACCTTAGGGGGAAAAAAGGACAGGTATACACTCGCGCGCAAAACTCTTTGCCTTTACATATGTCTGCTTGTGTCTGTATATGTGCGGATGGATATGTGTGTGTGTGTGTGTGGGGGGGCACGCGCGCGAGTGTGTACCTGTCCTTTTTTCCCCCTAAGGTAAGTCTTTCCGCTCCCGGGATTGTAATGACTCCTTACCCTCACCCTTAAAACCCACATCCTTTCGTCTTTCCTTCTCCTTCCCTCTTTCCTGATGAAGCAACTGTGGGTTGCGAAAGCTTGAATTTTGCGTGTATGTTTGTGTGTCTATCAACGTACCAACGTTTTCGTTTGGTAAATTACGTCATCTTTGTTTTTAGATATATTTTTCCCACGTGGAATGTTTCCGTTCATGACATCCAGTCTCACAAATTTCCTTATTCTGACGGACACACGTCCAGATCGTTCGCTCTCAAAACTCTACCATCTCTCTTCTCACATCCACCACTGCTGGCGGCTCACCTCCAACTGCGCAACACTACGCGCTGTTCACATCCAACTGCCCAACAATACGAGAGCGAATATTCCAACAATGCCAACCAGCCACAGATTGCACACAGCACAGTCAGTGATTTTCATACAGAGCTCTACGTGGCATTACCAACATAAAAACCTAAACAGCCTACTTACAAGGTACTTTATTATTCACGACACATAACTAATTCTTTTTTTCTAGGAAAATATCTTTGGTCATTTCTTTCTGCCGACGCTTCTATACATGGCAGAAACACGACACAGAATTATCGTGAAATAAATTTGTAGCGCGCCTAGCCTCTGCTTTGTTGGGGTAATTCCCATGCTTTCAGCATTTCTCTTCCTACACGAGAAGATTGCTGCTTTGCTATTACCGTCTCAACCTCCTCCACCTACCCCTCTGCAGAACTCCTCTCCACAACTTCCTGTTGTGAAACACACTGCAACTTCACAAGCTCTTTGGTGGTCATTTCTTGGCTGTGATCTTCCATAGACTCATCGAGATCATTGGTATCCACTTCTAGTCATATGCTCTTGGCCAAAGATAAAATTTCGTTGACTACAGGCGCCACAGGGACTGACGCAAATGCCTCAGTCACATTCGATTACGCACTCCGGCCAAAGCTTCTGGGGATGTGGGGGGTGGGGGCGGGAAGGTGGAACCAAGGACACACAGGGAAGCTTTCTTGAAAAGGTGTCTTTCTATAGGTATGACGGTATCCGTCGGTCCACCGATGTGATCTGCGAGTGTTTTGAGTGTTGTGTCAGATATGAAAATAGCTTCATCACTAAACAGTCTTAATGGTACTACTCCGCGATCACCAAGTAGGCAACGCCGAATTCCAAATTCCTGCCTTCATCTTCTTCTCGATAGATTTTAATCCGCTGTAAATAATTACAGCGGTTGTGCGTACGTAATGTGCGCCATATTCTTGTGCATGGAACATCGGTAAGTGCATTAATTGTTCGTGTTTTTGTTGAAAGACTTTATTCTACCAATTCAATAGTGTGTTCTACTTCATCCAAGCTCTGTTTATTTGTACGAACAGACGTGATATTACTGCTGCGCGCCAGTGCCGTGGGTTTTTGTGGTAACACGAGTAAACACTATTGAATCTGGCACTGTGCGGATAGGAAATCGTCAGCCGTGTTCCCTACAAGTAGCAGCAGTAGTATTGCCGCTACAAAACCCATACACGAAATACCATACCGGCATACTCAGAAATTGTAAGTACATGCGGCATGCTTAAACGATACAGTAGAACAGCCTAACAAATCAGAATAATAGTTTAAAAATTCAATTATTTAAACTGAAGCCAACTTCGCAACTTTAAGTATAAACAAAAATGACAATCGATAAATAAACCCATGGCAACTAGTGCGCCAACACCGCAATGAATACATATCTCTCCAACCAGCTGTAATTCTTTTACCAATAAAAACTGGACCCATGTTAAATGGAATGATTAATTCGAATTAGTATACACTGCCATCTCCTAAAATATTTACTATTTCTCCTGAAACATGGTCTGAGGACCCCGCGAGATTCTGTGCAATTAGCAGACGCAGTAGAGTCGATACAGTGGAGAATTTGGCTTGGCCACAGCCTAAGTTCTGTAACTGACGAAGAAATTCTTTTATCACTGCATATACTTTCTTGATCGGAAGACTCTGTGGGAATTTGAAAGCAAAGCAAGGCAGCCATGGCAAGTTGTAGCTTTGCGTTTATTGGTGGCGCAGGCGATAAAATAAAGCATGTGAAAGGTAAGATATTCGCTATTGAAGCACAGTGCCCCACGGTTTAAAGTTTTCATGCAAGCCTATTACAAGTACTGCGTGTATTCTTCAAAGACTGAAACAAACTAAGGCTAGAGCCTCTGAAAGACTGTATCTGTGTGTCACAGCTCGTAGGGATTGGCTCACGGGAGAGCGTCAGCGAAATCTTAGAAGAAAGAAAAAGAAACAGAACCTGAATATCGAGCAAGTCACCTTGCGAAAGCGTAACTACAAATTTTCAAGAACAGTATCAAGTGAAGTATATGGAGATATTCTTCACATCTCTGCATATCGGCCACGTTGCGAAATGTACAGCAAGATTAGAATATTTACATCACACTCATGGACATTGGAGCAATAATTCTTCTCACACTCTATATTCTACTTGATGGGGAAATAATAGCAAAATGAGTACACTCTGCCATATACTTCAGTGTTTCACAGAGTGTGTATGAATCTGTAAATGTTTATTATGTTCTGCCCTTTCCATCACAGCGCAGAGTTTTACGGTTTCTTGAAACTGTATGAACACAATACGGATCTACATGAAAGTTGTATACGAAACATGTTAGAATAGAAATTGTATTTATTCCGTGGATCCAAAGTGAACAAAAAAATTCGACAGATTCCAAGTCAAATGGTTCTCACGGACGTGGGACAAGAAAAAACAAGACTACAACATATTTTCATTTGATTCGCATTGTGAAGGGACAGATCAAGATAAGATGGATAGTTTTTATGAGGCACTCAGTGATGTAGTTGTTAGAGTAAAGGACAAGGACAGTGTTCTGCTCATGGGTGATTTTAACGCCAGGATTGGAAATCGAACAGAAGGGTATGAAAAGGTTATGGGTAAATTTGGAGAGGATATGGAGGCCAACAGGAACGGGAAACAACTCTTGGATTTCTGTGCCAGTATGGGCTTAGTAATCACAAACTCCTTTTTTAAACATAAGAACATTCACCGGTATACTTGGGAAGGCAGGGGAACCAGATCTGTCATTGACTATATAATAACAGATCAGGAATTCAGGAAGGCTGTGAGGGACACACGTGTATCCAGGGGATTCTTTGATGACACTGATCATTATTTAATCTGCAGTGAAATTGGAATTGTGAGGCCGAAAGTGCAGGAGGTCAGGTCCATATGTAGGAGGATAAGAGAGGAGAAATTTCAGGATAAGGAAATCAGGCACAAGTACATAACAGCGGTCTCAGAAAGGTACCAGTTAGTTGAATGTAGTCAATTACAGTCATTGGAAAAGGAATGGACAAGGTACAGGGACACAGTACTAGAAGTGGCTAAAGAATGTCTTGGAACAGTAGTGTGTAAAAGTAGGATGAAGCAAACAGCTTGGTGGAATGACACAGTTAAGGCAGCCTGTAATAGGAAAAAGAAGGCGTATCAAAAATGGCTACACACTAGAACTCAGGTAGACAGAGAGAGTTATGTTGAAGAAAGAAACAAAGCCAAACAGATAATTGCAGCATCCAAGAAGAAATCTTGGGAAGACTTTGGAAAAAGGTTGGAGACTATGGGTCAAGCTGCTGGAAAACCATTCTGGAGTGTAATTAGCAGTCTTCGAAAGGGAGGTAAGAAGGAAATGACAAGTATTTTGGACAGGTCAGGAAAACTGCTGGTGAATCCTGTGGATGCCTTGGGCAGATGGAGGGAATATTTTGAAGAGTTGCTCAATGTAGGTGAAAATACGATCAGTAATGTTTCAGATTTCGAGGTAGAATGGGATAGGAATGATGATGGAAATAGCATCACATTTGAGGAAGTGGAGAAAATGGCCAATAGATTGCAGTGCAATAAAGCAGCTGGGGTGGATGAAATTAAGTCGGAACTCATCAAATACAGTGGAATGTCAGGTCTTAAATGGCTACACAGGATAATTGAAATGGCCTGGGAGTCGGGACAGGTTCCACCAGACTGGACAAAAGCAATAATCACACCAATCTTTAAACATGGAAACAGAAAAGATTTTAACGACTACAGAGGTATCTCTTTAATCAGCGTTGTGGGTAAAATCTTCTCAGGTATTGTTGAAAGGAAAGTGCGAGTATTAGTTGAGGACCAATTAGATGAAAATCATTGTGGGTTTAGGCCTCTTAGAGGTTGTCAGGACCAGATCTTTAGCTTACGGCAAATAATGGAGAAGTGTTATGAGTGGAACAGGGATTTGTATCTATGCTTTAGAGATCTAGAAAAGGCATATGACCGGGTTCCTAGGAGGAAGTTCTTGTCTGTTCTACGAGGCAAACTTTTGCAAGCAATCAAAAGGTCTTTACATGGATAGTCAGGCAGCAGTTAGAGTTGACGGTAAATTGAGTTCATGGTTCAGAGTAGTTTCAGGGGTAAGACAAGGCTGCAACCTGTCTCCACTGTTGTTCATATTATTTATGGATCATATGTTGAAAACAATAGACTGGCTGGGTGAGATTAAGATATGTAAACACAAAATAAGCAGTCTTGCATATGCGGATGACTTAGTTGTGATGGCAGATTCGATTGAAAGTTTGCAGAGTAATATTTCAGAGCTAGATCAGAAATGTAAGGACTATGGTATGAAGATTAACATCTCCAAAATGAAAGTAATGTCAGTGGGAAAGAAACATAAACGGATTGAGTGCCAAATAGGAGGAACAAAGTTAGAACAGGTGGACGGTTTCAAGTACTTAGGATGCATACTCTCACAGCATGGCAACATAGTGAAAGAACTGGAAGCGAGGTGTAGCAAAGCTAATGCAGTGAGCGCTCAGCTACGATCTACTCTCTTCTGCAAGAAGGAAGTCAGTACCAAGACTAAGTTATCTGTGCACCGTTCAATCTTTCGACCAACTTTGCTGTATGGGAGCGAAAGCTGGATGGATTCAGGTCACCTTATCAACAAGGTTGAGGTTACGGATATGAAAGTAGCTAGGATAATTGCAGGTACTAGTAGATGGGAACAATGGCAGGAGGGTGTCCACAATGAGGAAATCAAAGAAAAACTGGGAATGAACTCTATAGATGTAGCAATCAGGGCGAACAGGCTTAGATGGTGGGGTCAAGTTACACGCATGGGAGAAACAAGGTTACCCAAGAGACTCATGGGTTCAGCGGTAGAGGGTAGGAGGAGTCGGGGCAGACCAAGGAGAAGGTACCTGGATTCGGTTAAGAATGATTTTGAAGTAATAGGTTTAACATCAGAAGAGGCACCAATGTTAGCACTGAATAGGGGATCATGAAGGAATTTTATAAGGGGGCTATGCTCCAGACTGAACGCTGAAAGGCATAATCAGTCTTAAATGATGATGATGATGATGATGATGAAGTAATAAAACTGTTTACAGAACACGTTTATGCATAATACATCAATGAGCATGTGATAGTTCTTAACACTGTTGTAGCTCTGAATCACCAAAATAACACTTCTATACAATAATGACTTTACTACATTGGAGATGTGCAGAGATATGATTTTACTAAGACCCACACTGTTTGATATTATTAATAATATACACATCTTTTGGTTCTACTAGAAAAATTGTCACTGCATTAGAAGGAATTAATTGCTAATGAATTCTTCAAACTTTTCCAAAACTTGACATGATATGGTAGTTAGCAAGTTAATGATATTATGCAGTCTTCCATAACGGACACTTGATTTTATCAGTTGAGTCATTGGTTGGAAAAGAGACATATTAATTACAATAAATTGCATTAAGGAATAAATATATTGGGAAGCAACAGTTATTATTCACATTACCTTGAAAAGAACTCTGCAAGACGTTCTTGAGTTCACAACAAACGACAGAAAACAGAATGAGAGTAGGCAAAGCATATCGGCTTTTTAAATTTTTTGTTTTATCTGGATATACATATCATTGAATATAGAGATTTGTTTAGGTGCTTAAGGCAGTTCTGTGATTTGCTCTTTCCATCTAAATTTATTGTGTAACTAGCTGCTACGAGCAGCTGCAGTTGCATGTCAGTACTTTTGTCACGGTGAGTGATGGTGAGTAAATAAGCTGTTGTTCACACAATAACGTCGGCTGTCTGCCTGGTCCGATGAGCATAGCTAGTGACGTGCGCCTCCCCCACCCCCCCCCCACTTTACCCCTCTCCCATCTCCCCAGTGCCCAAGACGCGACATAGCGGCATGCGCAGCGTTGTTGCCGAGTGGCATGTGCTAAGTAAAGGGGGCAGGAGCGCACATCCGTGCATCGTGCTACTGAAGTAACTACGCATCATACAACATGGATATTATACAGCAAATTTAATCACGTTAATACAATTGCGGACATGTTGAATCCCCTACTTCACACTCTTAGGGGAAGATTTTCTTTCTTTACTTTATGAAGTAGCCTATTTTCTTACCCAGGGCTCGAACTACCCCCTTCCCAAATTTCATCGAAATCATTTCAACAGTTTAGTCTTGAAAATATAAGAAATAGAGTTACTTGACCGTTTAATAATACTAGTATGGACTGGATTAAACATATTGAGGATTGTAGAAGCAACTACACCTACCAATTCGTGGGAAATAGCAGGAGAAACCATGGAGGTAGTGACCACATTCAAATATCTCGGTTCCCAGATCTCTGCTGATGGCGACTGCAGCCATGAAATCCGGAGACGCCTGTTGCTCGGTAGACAGGCGATGTCAAACCTTGACAAGGTTATAAGGTCCAGAGATATAACACTAGAAACAAAGATCCGTATTGTGAGGGCTATGGTCTTTCCAATTGTGATGTATGGATGTGAGACCTGGACCATTAGAAAGGCTGAACGGCGAAGAATTGACTCCTTCGAATTGTGGTGTTGGAGGAAGCTTCTTAGAGTTCCATGGACTGCAAAGAGAACCAACAGGTCAATATTGGAGCAAATAAAACCAGATTTCTCCCTGGAAGGTCTAATGTTAAAACAAAAGCTGACCTACTTTGGACACACAATGCGAAGGTATGCCTCGCTGGAAAAAACATTAATGCTGGGGAAGATTGAAGGAACTAGAAGAAGAGGACGTCAGAGGACGAGATGGATCGATGGCATCACAGAAGCAATGTGTTCCCACCTGGAAGGTCTACGGGAGAAAGTGCAAGACAGGAAAAAGTGGCGTGATTTGGTTCATGGGGTCACGAAGAGTCGGAACCGACTAAACGAATAGAGAGAGAGAGAGAGAAGCATGGTATTCATTATGTTGAATCCTTTTGCATACCATGCATCAAGCCGGCCGAAGTGGCCGAGCGGTTCTAGGCGCTATAGTCAGGAACGCGAGGCCGCTACGGTCGCAGGTTCGAATCCTGCCTCGGGCATGGATGTGTGTGATGTCCTTACGTTAGTTAGGTTTAAGTAGTTCTAAGTTCTAGGGGACTGATGACCTCAGCAGTTAAGTCCCATAGTGCTCAGAGCCAGCCATGCATCAATCAATAAAAGCGTTTTCACAAATACGACCTAGTTCAAACGTCACAGAGTAAACAGCCGTTTTCAAAGAGTAAATATGTTTCCCTATGGCATGTTATATTCTTCAACTACTACTACTACTACTACTACTACTACTACTACGACACGATCAGGCCTAGTGGACCAAACGCATGTACAAGTTTCCTCCTCCACTGTATTCTGTCCATTGCTGCTATCCGCCATCCGTCTACATCTATTGACACTTGGTTTAAATCTTCATGGAGTCCATCCCTCCAACGCTTCTTGGGTCTCCCTGGCGGTCTCTTTCCTGTGGGTGTGAAATCCAGGAGCTTCCGAGGCCATCTGTGATCCCCCATCCGGGTCACATGGCCGGACCACTGCATTCGTTTGGCTTTGACAGTTCCCGCTATGTTGGGCTGCTGGTATAGTTCCTCAAGCTCTTGGTTGTATCTGATCCTCCATTCCCCTCTATCTACATCCAGAATTCATCAAACGAGATAACACTTTAAATTACGATATCTTGATTGTGCTGAAATAAAGTCTGTTTGCTCCCCCATACTACGCTCAAGTTACCTGTGAACACACCTCGAAAATTTGCCTAGTAGTTTGAGGGATAAGCGTTTTCAAACAGACAAATAGATACGAGGGGTCTAGACAAACTTTAAACCACGATAGCTTTTTCTCGTGATCCGATTTTATGAAATAGAACATATACGTTGCCGCAAGCTGCGCTCAACTTTCCTGTGAAAGCTGTATGAAAATCCGTCTAGTAGTTTTGGAGGTTAGCGTTTCGAAACAAAACAGACAGACACGACGTTTCTACAGCGTCGTCATTAGTATAGACATAGTAGATTGTAAGCCCATGAATTTAACTTTGTCATCTTCTTCTATCTATTTGTCACCGCAGTTTTCACAAATACTTGGGAGTAAACCTCTTAGAAGTTCTAAATTGCATCTGTTGTGCTTTTCAAAATTTGGCGAAAAGGCATTGGCTAACAAATATTTATTAATTTACCTGAATTTTCTCATTGAAGGTGAAGGTGCCCAGAATCTGCGCTGCTCCGATGTCGTAGTCCATGGAGGTGGAGCTGTAGTGGCTGTTGTGGGCGGTCTTGGTGACATTGTAGATGATCCCATCGCTCTCCCGGATGGACGTGCCGACGCGTACGAAGTAGTACGAGGGGTCGAACTTTTGTACGCACTCTGCACAGGTCAGTACCCAAGTCTCGCTGATGATGATGCCGCCGCACTTGTGCTGGTACTCGAACTGAATGGACGCCATCCACGGGTAGTCCTCGATGTCGACGCCGGTGCCATTCACTATCCGTGGTGCGCTCTGCACAGTTAACCAACACGAGGCCACTGTTAATGCACACACTACGATCTTCCACATGTTTGTGTCTACAGTTAAGATGTTTATGGAGTCCAGCTGAGACACTTTGGCGACTCTGTGAAGAGCATGTATATAAAGCTGCTGATTAGATTAAAGTAACACTTCACTTTAATCGGTTCGACTATTGTGATAAGAAGACGAGTGTGTCCATTAAAAAGCTCTATATGCTTTCTTCTGGGAAGTGATCTGCACGCGGGCATGCTCTGCCGGTTCTTTGAATTGCCTCTGCCTCTTCCGTTTGATTGTCGGCTCCCAGCTTGCACCGAACGATTTCCCTCCTCCGAGGGGGCGTAGTTGTTGCTGGTAAGGCGCAGACCCGCACGCCGGCCGACATCACACCGGTTCTACACTCCTGGAAATTGAAATAAGAACACCGCGAATTCATTGTCCCAGGAAGGGGAAACTTTATTGACACATTCCTGGGGTCAGATACATCACATGATCACACTGACGGAACCACAGGCACATAGACACAGGCAACAGAGCATGCACAATGTCGGCACTAGTACAGTGTATATCCACCTTTCGCAGCAATGCAGGCTGCTATTCTCCCATGGAGACGATCGTAGAGATGCTGGATGTAGTTCTGTGGAACGGCTTGCCATGCCATTTCCACCTGGCCCTCAGTTGGACCAGCGTTCGTGCTGGACGTGCAGACCGCGTGAGACGACGCTTCATCCAGTCCCAAACATGCTCAATGGGGGACAGATCCGGAGATATTGCTGGCCAGGGTAGTTGACTTACACCTTCTAGAGCACATTGGGTGGCACGGGATACATGCGGACGTGCATTGTCCTGTTGGAACAGCAAGTTCCCTTGCCGGTCTAGGAATGGTAGAACGATGGGTTCGATGACGGTTTGGATGTACCGTGCACTATTCAGTGTCCCCTCGACGATCACCAGTGGTGTACGGCCAGTGTAGGAGATCGCTCCCCACACCATGATGCCGGGTGTTGGCCCTGTGTGCCTCGGTCGTATGCAGTCCTGATTGTGGCGCTCACCTGCACGGCGCCAAACACGCATACGACCATCATTGGCACCAAGGCAGAAGCGACTCTCATCGCTGAAGACGACACGTCTCCATTCGTCCCTCCATTCACGCCTGTCGCGACACCACTGGAGGCGGGCTGCACGATGTTGGGGCGTGAGCGGAAGACGGCCTAACGGTGTGCGGGACCGTAGCCCAGCTTCATGGAGACGGTTGCGAATGGTCCTCGCCGATACCCCAGGAGCAACAGTGTCCCTAATTTGCTGGGAAGTGGCGGTGCGGTCCCCTACGGCACTGTGTAGGATCCTACGGTCTTGGCGTGCATACGTGCGTCGCTGCGGTCCGGTCCCAGGTCGACGGGCACGTGCACCTTCCGCCGACCACTGGCGACAACATCGATGTACTGTGGAGACCTCAAGCCCCACGTGTTGAGCAATTCGGCGGTACGTCCACCCGGCCTCCCGCATGCCCACTATACGCCCTCGCTCAAAGTCCGTCAACTGCACATACGGTTCACGTCCACGCTGTCGCGGCATGCTACCAGTGTTAAAGACTGCGATGGAGCTCCGTATGCCACGGCAAACTGGCTGACACTGACGGCGGCGGTGCACAAATGCTGCGCAGCTAGCGCCATTCGACGGCCAACACCGCGGTTCCTGGTGTGTCCGCTGTGCCGTGCGTGTGATCATTGCTTGTACAACCCTCTCGCAGTGTCCGGAGCAAGTATGGTGGGTCTGACACACCGGCGTCAATGTGTTCTTTTTTCCATTTCCAGGAGTGTAGTTCCTAGGGTAATGGAAATGAGCGTTTGGCGTCATTGACCGGGAGGCCCCTTGCGGGGCAGGTCCGGCCGCCTTGGTGCAGGTCTTATTACATTCGACGCCTCATCGAGCGACCTGCGCGCCGGATGGGGATGAAATGATGATAAAGATAGAGCAACAGCCAGTCCCTGAGCGGAGGAAATCCCCGACCCAGCCGGGAATCGAACCCGGACCCATAGGACGGCAATTCGTCACGCTGACCACTCAGCTATCGGGGCTGACGTTCCTTGGGTAGCGAGACACGGCCAACGGCTGTGTTTCTCTCTGGGGTTGTTATGGTGGCCGTGGATGCGGTGCTGGCTGTTCTACCACAAATGTTGACCTCAACTGTCTTCACTGCGTCGCTTCTCGATGTTCTGCCGCAGCATCCTGCAGTGCAGAAGACGGCAGTTGATTGATAAGATCATGCACTACCTAAGTGACAGTGATATCATTCAGGATCTGCCACTCTGCTATGCAACACAGAATCTCCTCGACATCGAGTCTTTTGTGCCAAACCAGTTGCTGCCGATCAGTATCAGCAAAATAGGCATACAACAGACATCTGGAAATAGTATGTTCTGACGTGCCTTCTTCACCACAGGAACACTCGGAGGTAGGTCTTCTACCAATTCGAAGCCATTAGGCGCCAGACAAGAAGTGCACCAGGCCTCCTGACGGACTCAGGGGTCACATTCCCCGTCTGTTTTATATTTGGCAGAAAACCTTAGGCGCACCTAGCTGTTTAGAACTCATCCCGTCGTTTCTGCCACAGGTGGAGGATATAATTGCGAATTTTATGCTTCCCTGTGGCCTCTATTCCTATTAAGTTCAGCAGTTATTGGTATTGTCCCTTCTTCAGCCAATATATCGCCTCTTTTCTCCGTATCTGGAGATCGAGCGGACATGTTCCAAGTATTACTTGCAGCACCTCAACTGACACAGTGCTAGCTCCCGACAGCTGAACAAGTATTCCACGTTGCACCCTGTTATCTGTCAAGTTGGTGTCCTGAGCAGAAGTCTGTGCGCCCTGGCACTCACGTAATATCCCAAGATCAGAACAGCGTCATGTTACGTTCTTATTGTTTGCATTGATAGCCTTTAATCGTAAGTAGCTGGACTAATAATTTTGTACATTATGTTCCTACCTGTCTTGCTCCTTTCTTTAATATACGCACTATAATTTTTCCTTTCGTCCAAGAAGTCGCTTAAGTATCTGATGACGGACTTTCTGTTTGTGGATCTGTCGCTTAATTTCATCATCTCTTATCTTTGGTCTCTGCTGTGCGCAACGGATCGTTCCAGTGTAATGTGAAAAGTCAAATGCATTAACACATGGCAACATTGATGGTCACCACCATACTTCGTCTGGCATACACTCCAACAAGGTAAGGGGGATGATCGGCCCGTGAACGACAGTGCTTGATACGAATCTGATCCAAAAATCCTCGCGCGAAAATGCGATTTTCAAGGCATCATATATTAGGTTATACCGATCACAGAGATAATAGCTCACATGTTTTGGCTAGCCCTTGGCCTAGCGACTATTTGTATACCTATCGGAAGAATAGGCACACTGTAAAAGTCCTACAGCATATGGTCAAAATTTAAATATTACACACTTCCTGTAGCCCAGACAATTTAAGCAAATCGACTGGTTGTTTTGCATTACAAATGGTCTAGGATGGACTTCAGGCGACTTACAAAAGCATCATTTTTCCGTGGGTGGTGCCAAAAAACAGCAAAAAACAGTTTTAGGCATTTTTCAGCGTGGGCCACAATTATCTATATTACTAACTGCAGGAAATGGCTCAAATTTTAACTCTACCGTCTTTAAGCATTCATCTAGAAACACCATTTTCTTATTTTCCAAAATGTTGCATCAGTTATCAAGATACACCCAAAAACCATCTTTTTTGGGTACCAAAAGTACCAATTGTGGGCATACCACTTTTATATTTTCTATTCATGGCAAATAGTCGAAATTTTTGCTATATGCTCTTAAGATAATGTTCTCGGGGACCCCCGAAACATTTTCCGATACCATTATCCGTTACCGAGATTCAGAGATTAAAATTCACCGTACTTATGCACGTTTTTATGTGCGTAACATCCAGTCTGAAGCGTAATGCAGTTTTAACTGACCTGGTGAAAACATGACAAGAGTTCTGATGTCACCGAAGGGTTTCTAAGGTCACTAGACTACGTTTTTAAGCTCCATTTTTTCGCCAATAAAGCTTTATGAAGTGCTATCTCTGTATAACGGGTATTTCACGCATATACAATCTGTCTTGACGTGGAAATTATTCGATGGTGCCAACTGGCGGCGTAAGCACCTTATAAAAAATTATCCACATGAAATACATTCGCACTGCAAATACAAGCAACCATCAGCTGTATGATGGAATGGTGACAATGAAAATTTGTGCCAGATCAGGACTCGAACTCGGATCTTCCAGTTGTCGTGGGCGGTCGCCTTACCATTAGACATCAGAGCGCGATTCACATTCAGACCCATGCTTTCATATATCGTCAACCATGTGTCTCCAACCTGCTCTCGCTCATTCATTATGTATATTCCCGTACAGGAGAGACATTTGAATGAAAGTCACTTGCACGGTGTCGGCGGATAAAAAAGATGAAGAGTGCCAGTGTTGTACACAAGTACGATGTATGCATTTCATTACGGCCGTGGTCGTTGCAGTGTGTGTTCGTTCGGATGTTCATGTATATCCGAGGAAACAGTGCATTGTGAATAGCACAGGCGCTGCAGTATCGTATCTTATCGTAAAAAAATATTTTGTCGTACGAAATTCTTTGTACTTGCAAATCGAGCACCGAAGTTTTTGATATGTACTTCAGATGTAGCCTAAAATATTATGAGTAGTGTAAAGTGAACTTGTTTTGGATGGTAGTCCTGCGCATACTTTAAACGAGAGGAAGCATCTATTCTGTGGTGTGTTCAGCTTTTACTGTACATTTGTAGTACCTGCATCACTTTAAAACTTTTGTTTTTGTTCTTCAGACGGCGGCTTTAAATTTTTTTTAAATTTAACTTGGGACTCATTCTGTATTTGGACGAAACGAATGACGAAGATTAAGTAAAGCTGGAAAGACATAAATTCAGTGAAATATGTCTAATAGTATTTTTACTCCTTTAAGGTACAAATAATAAGCCAAGAGTTTTCAAATAATTGTGATCGATGCCCAAAGTATCCATAAAAAATGTAAAAAAAGACAATTTTATGTTAATCTTGTG
Source organism: Schistocerca piceifrons (assembly GCF_021461385.2). Taxonomy (NCBI): domain Eukaryota; kingdom Metazoa; phylum Arthropoda; class Insecta; order Orthoptera; family Acrididae; genus Schistocerca; species Schistocerca piceifrons. Next base: position 583,343,756 of record NC_060140.1, on the reverse strand, counting down.
TTATGCATAGTTATTTGTTGTTTATATTTTTCGAAGTATAGTAAATGTATCGAAGTAGGTAAATAAATTATCGAAACTTTACTGACCTATGGAAGCAGTGTCATACAAGCAGCGGGAACGAGCTGAAAAATTCTCCTGTAGGAGCATAAAAAAGACGAATATGGTTCACTTTAAAAGACTGTGGCAGAAAAGTGGGGACCCAACTTCCTCATTCCGCCTACCTCGCCAAAAATTTTGACATGCCAACAAATTCGCGCTTTTTGTGCTGAAAGAGAGTTTGAAAGAGACCGTGACTGTGGAAGAGAGAGGAGACAGTGCCAGTGGGAAAGAGAGAGGAGACTTTGGTGGTGGGAGGAAGAAAGTGGCAGTGAAAAAGAAAGGGAGATGGACGAAGACAACAGCAGTGGGAGCCAAAGCGAGGGGAGACATTGATGGTCAGTGAAAGATAGTGGCAGTAAAAGGGAAGAAGAGATGCATGGAGATAGAAGCAGTGGGAGCAAAAGAGAGAGGAGTCATTGGAAATTAAAAATAGAGACGAGTCGAGATCATACATAGGCTTGGAAGTCTGGAGCCTCCGAGACCGGCGAACTATAACAGATATTGGGACGGCACATTTTGGACCGATATTTCAATCACTTGAAAATAGGGGAAAAATAAATTGGTACCACAAGATTTTTTTAGCTGCCGAGTTATGGTGGAGACAGTGGCAGTGGGAAAGAAAGACAAAAGGAAGCAGTGTAATTGAGACAGCAAATGGTGGCAATGTGATATACTGGAAATCAATGGGAGAAAAAGGAGACAATGGGAGAGAGTCATACATAGACAGTGGCAGTGAGAGGGGGATGCCGAATATGTAGGCCTAACTACAAAGACTCTATCTATTATTCTAAAATAGTGAAGCACCATTATATCTCATCTCGGTCTCTAATAAAGTGGTCAAGTTATTCGTCATCTCTGTGCTTGTCCAACTGTGGTACAAAGTGAACTACTCTGGCCAATGTCCAGCCCAGCTTCTGGTGCTCGTTTGAATTTTGAGAACGGTTGGGTTATGATACGTACAGAAATTGGCGATTAAACGTTTGAATTCGTAATAGAGCAGAGTTTCGTTACGTGAAAGCGTCCAATTTCAGCTCCCATGTTTTTGGAAGTGAATGCTTGACGCCAGCGGACTGGTCCGCTACGTTCGGCCTTTTAAATAGTCAGCCCCCTCACCTTCAACGTTAACGAGTTTTTTCTCCATCCTTACAACTTCACAACGACAAATATTCCGAGACTCAAAACTCACTGGCCTCTAGTAGTTGGCTTACGCCATTCCTGTATTGTTTCTTTCCAACATCTTGTCACCCCCCCCCACCCCTCTTCGTTGCTCAGTGATAATTAAACAAGCTATGTATTCCCTCTCACTACCCACCTCTGGTAATTTTGTTTCAGTTCGAGGATTCCAGAATGACATCCTCAATTTGAGACCATAAAATTGAAGATGGGTGTTTTGTGACAGGAATATCTGGCTAACACAGATCTTAGCATCACTTTTGATGCACTTCAGATGCACTCACTGATATTCTTTGTCTCGTTTTATGTGGCAATGTTTATCCATTTTATAATAAACTTGGGCTTGAATTTGTTTCTTATTTCCTCCCGTTATTCTATCGTTAGAGTACTACTTTCTTTTTCATTTACTTTTGCTTTATTTGTGGATTGTTGGACCAGGTGGGTCGTTTCTTTACTTACATCTTGATGATAAGTATTTCCACAGTGTCTCACTCACTCACTCACTACACTATCAAACACAACAGTAAAAACTAGCAGTACTTATATTTAAACAGCAGTCAAAAAAACAAACCATACTATACAGAGACGGCAGATAAAAAATTTGTTTTATATTATAAAGGATTTTTAAAAATATTTTACACATTCTCAAAAAATGAAAAAATAGAGAACCCTTATTTTACACTCATAATAACGAAGGATATTGTTTAAGAAAATACTAAATTTACATCATCGATATCGAATAAGCTCTATTGAGGCAGGTTATATCATTAAGTCACAGTCTACTGTCCACACATCCTTCACTTATTGTCTACGCTGTCCTCCTGAGACAATGAATCACATGTGTCTGATAGTTTTTGAACATGTCCTTTGGCACCTGAGATTCAGCTGTACCAACACACATGGGTCCACGAATGCCTATCTCAAGCTCCTTCTCCTTATAACATCTCACATGTTCTGTGGTATGCATTTTGTGCCCAGGGAACTGAGCAGTTTGTTTAGAGGCCCACTGGTGTCTACCCCTGCATCACTGAAGTGACACTTCCATCAGCAGCTGAAGATGCTATCATGTCCAAGCATGCAGTCTGGAGTGCATACTCCTGCATGCTCTTGGTAGCCTGGCTGCATTTGTCATGCTTAAGCTCATTTCTTAGCCCTGATGTTACGCCTGAGTTGGACTCAGGATGGGAACTTGGCACTTGGCACTTACCTTTCCAGCAACTACTACAGATCTCATTACTCATCGCACAGCCAGATATTCTGTATGAGATGACTACCTGTGCTGGTTGCTTCTCAGCTTCTGCAACAATACTTAAAATACATTACTAGTGGTACCATCTCTTTCTTCCTTGACGATAAAGCGTTTAATGCTTGTTCCATTAAAATCACTAGGTTCTTGTCCACATTTTTATTCGCAGTCACTATGAAAGAAACACACTGTCAAATTTTTAGCTGCTAAGTCGCACTGCAAGTATTCTTCAAAAAACGTTGGATATTGCCAAATTCGTAGCCCATCTGGTGGCTGGAAAAATTAAATTCCTGCAGCAGCTGTGGCAGACACCACTTGCACAACATGGCAGATACATATCCTTGGTTGACGACACACAGGTAAACAGATAACACAGCACAACACAATCGTAACTTGTTAAGCTAATTTCAGTTTCTGTTGATAGTTTCTGTGGCACAGTTGTCCACAGCTACTACTAGGTCGACGCTGCAACTGATTGTTCCGTAATAATTAGCAGGTTCCTTTATGAGATTGCTAAGTGTTAACAACAGAGATAAAACTGGATTAATGTATTTTGTCATTTCATTGCATATGCTTCCTAATAGCATCTGTCTTTGTGCAGGTTCCAGAGTTTCACTGTACATTTCAATCCCAAACAAAATATATATAGTAATAGCTTTCGGTGACAAAGAAAAGGCTATAAATGTTTTGGTTAAACAAAGGAGGGAGAAAACGCATTGGATTAAACAATGTGCAAAGCCAGCTTCGTTTCGTAAAATCTGACCATGAATTGTACAGGGTGTCCCAAAAAGAATGACCCAATTTTAGATAGAATTATTAATTAGGAAGAAGGACTTAACACTAACAAATTGCATACTAAATTACTCAGAAAAGGCAGAAGTTTATAAAAATCCATCATAAATGTTCAATATGTCCTCCATTGGCTGCACGGACGACATCTAACTGATAGCCAAATTCATCCCAAATTGAGCGTAAGGTGTCTTCTATCACTGAAGCTACAGCAGCTGATATTCTGGTTTTTAGTTCATTAATGTCACAAGGCAAGGGAGGAACGTAAACATATTGTTTAACATATCCCCATAGGAAGAAATCACATGGTGTTAAGTCAGGGGACCTAAGAGGCCAAGCAGTCTCGCAGTCCTATACGCCCTATCCAACGTTGAGGCATGTTGGCATTGAGTAAACTGCACACGTTGTTTGGCCAGTGCGGTGATGCTCCATCTTGCTGACAGATGAAATTGTCAGAGTCAAGTTGTGTGAATAACCAGTTCCATAACATAGGAAGATATGATTGTCCTGTTACGGTTTCTTCCTCAAAAAAGTAGGGTCCATAAACCTTGCTTTGCGAAACAGCACAAAAAACATTCACTTTTGGTGAATCACGTTCGTGTTCACTTGTTGTATGAGGATTTTTGAGCCCCTATATATGCACATTGTGACAGTGAACCTTACCACTAATATGAAAAGTTGCCTCATCGCTGAATATCAGCTGTGACATAAAAGTGTCATCTTCCATGTCCTCCAGAATAGCATTTCTAAAGTCCACTCGCTGCACTCTGTCACTATCTCGAGGAGCTTGTAGCAGTTGTAATTGGTATGGTTTGAGGGTTAAATGACGCCATAACACTTATGCGCAGTAACACAAGTTCTCGGCTAGTACGACGCGTAGACTTGCGAGGACTCCGCTCAAATGCTTGTCGGATTTGTTCTACTGTTTGTTCAGGAACACATGGCCAGGAAGTACTTTTGCCTTTACAGAGGCACCCTGCTTCTTCAAACTGTTTATACCACCGTCGAATGTTCTTTGGTGATGGTTGTTTACCACGAATTCGAATATGAAACGCCCACTGAACTGTAATCACTGACTGAGTGCGACTAAATTTAATAAAACAATACACCTTCTGTTCTGCGGACGCCATATTGCGCGAGACTGGCTGCACGCTCCAGGTCAGCGCTTGTAGCGACATCTAGCGGATTTTTTCTGAAACTCTAGACCATGGCGATCACATCTAGCGCTGTTTCAGTTACCTAATGACATTTGTCTCAGCATTATTACAAGTTAAAATCGGGTCGTTCTTTTTGGGACATCCTATATAAATGGAAGAAAGATCTAAACGAAGTAAAAAACAGGCGCCAAAATGAAACTCGCAAAAATATGAAAGAAAAACTATTTGAAAGTTTTAGAACTGCTCATGATGGTCAGTGCACCATTATCAAGGCGTATCTACAGGACTGGGCGATCTGAATTGCAAGTGAGATGAATATTACTAATTTCCAGGCTTCTTTGACCTAGTTGAACAGGTTCAGGAAATTATATGGAAAGTGAAGTCACAAAATTACGAAGTTTACCTCAAGTAAATGTGTATATATTTCATTAATAGGTAATACTATAGAGGAAAAAAACGTAAACCAATATTATAACTAAAGTGGAGATGAAGCTTCTTATTATCCCCTAAAATGCTGTGTATAAAGCCAGTCAACAGGCTTTGTGCAAGAACTGCCTTCAAACTGTGCTTTATAATTTTGAGTGAAGAAAAGACAAAGTCGCTAGTGCAGTTGATGAATGGCAAAACACATTCATATACAACAATACCGGAGATAAACATCAATAAATTATTGTTTCTGCAGCTTTATATCTACCTTCAGGACCATCAAGGCAAATTGGGACCAAACATTAAAAAAAGGATTGTTTACTTGCAAAAATCTTGTAACTATTATAGAAAAATTTAGGAAAATGAGAGAGAATAATTTTCAGTGTTACACCCAAAACATCTTCTTACTATTTGCAGAAAATAATTTTGTTGTGCTCTTGTCCTGGACCTAGCGAAACCTCTGTCTTTAGGAGGAAAACTAAAAGGCTGTTCATATAATTCGGATTACACCTGAAACAAATAGTGTGATACAGCCTCTTAATAGAAAAGAATTTTCAAGGGTATGAAGCATTTCTGAGAAAATTTTCAGACAGTATAATTTTCCATAGCTCTTCGTCATTTCAGGTTTATCAGTGCTACAATATTGTTAAGGTTCTGTCATTTATGCATCAACGATTTGTATCACCATCTTTTATGCATTTGATACAGTATGCCTGGTACGCAGTAAAATATGCAGAACAATAGCCACAACCATTTCTTACTCCATCACAGTTTTGTCTAGATATAGCTAATAATTGCTGTGAGGTAACTCAATGAATTCATTTTTCTTTTGTTAGGCATGTCTAGTATAAGGAAAATGTTTGTTTAAGTCATCCAGCAGAAACTTCACATTTTTGTGACGACTACAGGGAATAAACAAGGAACTCTTTCTTTGATAGTAAAGTATACACTATTCAAAAATTATCATAAGAACTGTACTACAGGAACTGTTATAAAATATTCGATGTTAACAAGATAAAGTCCCGATGGATAAAAGTCGTCTGTAATTTAATATCATACACTGCCTTGATGTTCTTTCTTCTACTAGTCCCCTGTGTACAATTAAATCTGCAACAGCTTAGCTGTGGATTGAACTGCAAGTTGTTCTAAAAATTAGTGATTTGAGACACTTTTGGTTTGATTTCAGTGTTTAAAATTCGCGCGTGTGCACTTTGGACTTAGCGCTATGTGGACCTACGATCTCTTGTGATGGCTGCAGCCACTTACATGCCATTTCGCGGGCTATGCAGGAACGGCTGTACAAACCGCTGTTATAAGTGCTTCTTCGTGGGGCAAAAAGTGAGAAACTTTAGCATCTTTTAAAAGATATTTACAATGCGCCTTAGCAGTTAAAATGTTGACTGTATTTCTTTTGGTATATTCTTCCTCTGTGAAAAATTTTAGGACAGATTTCGACTTGTCGGACTGAACCATTCGCTTGTTAGCTATTTGTCAGTATCAGTATGTTTGCAGTATCCTCTTAAACCTTCTCACATTATTTGTGAAATAATAACTCTGCACTAAGTGTGAAATGCGTTTACACACACGATAATGAGCCAAACTCAGAGCAGCATGTCAAATGAGTCTGTTCACACTGCTTTCAGGAATGTACACTCTCCATTCCGTGTTTTCACACATGGTTCACTTAAACAAAACTAGCTTTCCGATTACAATGTACAGAAAGTTCTGGTTGAGAATAGTGAATTGTTTAGGAGACTACTCACAGAGAGGCAGAAGTGCTGCATCATCGACAGATACACGCACAAAAAGTACAGAGCTTTACTTTGCTAGTAGTGGGACAAAGTTTGTTCTGCCCCACTATGCATTGTTGCCGAATTTATTCAAGATGGTGTATCAAAGATGGCGGCGATAGATGTGGCAACATCACAATGACACATGGCAGGAAGTTCAAATTTTGGCGGTAAAATACGTCAATCGTGTTATCTCCACTAACCTAACACCCTCCCCTCCCCCTTCCCCTCCCCTTCCCTCCCTTCCCCTCCCCAAGAAAATGGTGGGAAGTTCAAATTTTGGCAGGAAAAAGGGCCCTTGGGCTACCTCCACTAACCTAATAAAATGATGGGAAAAAAGGTCACTTGGATACCTCCACTAACCTAAGTCATCCAACCATCACCTCTTCCCTGGCATTGGTGGGAAAACGACTCAGCCTGTGCTGGGCTGCTGGATAGGATGGACATAAGTCTTTATTTTGCATGTAGTGTTTATTTAAACAATTTTAGTTGTCTTCGGCAGTAGCTCCATCCAGTGTGTTCACCATGAGGTCCGGAGTCCAACTGGCCTAGTACACAGTACCAGCACCATAGGGCACTGTGTCCTCGGAGTCTTTCGCAATGGCATACATGAATAAAACTTTTCGGTTTTCCATCCATGTCAATTCGAATAAAATCCTTGAGCTTTCGATGGCCATCACCACCATCGATGTAAAGAGTTTACTGACTGCCGGGGCTGCTACGGTTTCTCGCTTATATAGGCATGATGACATCATCAGCAGCCAATCAGATCCATCCAATGTGGCGCGTGCGTAAGTCAACCCGGGCAGCTAGTGGAGCTATTGCCCGTGGCAGCACTGGCGTCGTCTGGTGGCTCCAGGGGCAGGCGCCACATTTGAAACTGCCGCTCCCATGTCACGTATCTGTCTTTGCTTTCTTTCTATGTCCAATGCTGGTCCCCATGCCCTGCTGAGTGTGTATCCCTAGTCTCTGTTGAAATTGTTGTTGTACAAACGAATGTCGGCCGCAGTCAGTGAACTCCTGACGACGATGGTGAAGATGGCGGCCATTGAAAGCTGGAGGATGTTATTCAAACTGATGCAGTTGGAAAACCGAGAACGTTTTATTCACCAGAGGGCACTGTTGTCCCTCCCATGACGTAATCCAAGATGGTGGTCTGGAGAAAAAAGGCTGGGAACCAACAGGAAACCTGAATCCAGTCACTTGTTAGACTTCAACCAGTAGGACGGCAGTATCTGGTAACGTCATTGGAGCAGGGTGTAGGGCACACTCAGCAGCTCTGTGACCTCAGTCTTGCTCAGTCAGCCAGCAGCAGCAGCAGAAGAAGAAGAACCATGAAGCATCAACAGCAGTCACAATTCAGCACAGCCCTGCAGAACAGGAAGAAGCAGAAAAGTGAGTATTCTGTACCACATCTTTGTCTGTGGTTAACATTATTATTATTATTGATTGTTTTTGCATCTTGATCCGTATGTAACGCTTCCTCCTCTTTGTTCAGCAGTAGCCCTCAATGCGTCCAAGCCTGCAGGGCCAAGTGCCAACACGTTGACCTCTGCTACCTCTGAACCTGCAGCAACCGCAGCTGCCATCTTGTTGAGACCTGTACCAATGTCTGGACTTGTGGCACCAACTGTCTTCAGCATGTTTGCATCTGTAGCGACCATGTGGGATCCTGTAGTGCACATGGCCCACTTGCGGGAGCAGGACACGGAGATGATGTTGTCTGTCCTGCTCATTGATTTGGGTGATGAGGACATGCAGTCTGCTCCCAACACATCGAATGCTGCTGGTGGTCCTAAACAATAGCAAGATGGAGGACAGTACTGGTCATCAACATATGACCCATCCCAGCCGAAGATCCCTGTGCTAGTGCAGGCACAGAATTCAAATGCTTTGGGTACAAAGACATCAAGTGTATCCAAGCTTTTCAGTTCTACATGCAGTTTAACTCCCCGTGGAATGAAACGTGTAAACGTGGGTATAGAAGCACATCATGACTGTGGCTTTCATTCGAGAATTGAAATTGAAAGTGCATTGAAGGGTGTTAAAGCGTCTTTTTCTGAGTTCGACTCGGATGAAATATGTTGTGCAGAGCGATACATGATTAGCAGATGACTACAGAGTATTATCCAACTCTTCCCCCCCCCTCCCCCCAGACATTTGCCTTACTGGTATGAAACAGTGTATCATGACTCTGCACTATGTGTGAAATCGAGTGACAAGTGTCAACAGCACTATGCCTTGTATTGGAGAGATCGAATCGTTGGTTGCCGAATATTGACTCTGCATACAATGATGTTGAAAACTTGTTACATGTGTTTAGTGTGCATGTTGACGATTTGGATCTGTACCTTTGTTTGCACACGAATTTGGAACCGGAAGAGAAACAGATTAAATGTGTGTGTGAAAAAACCTGAGTACTGCGAGGCTTCCTTTGGCTTGAGGGAGATACGTGCGGAATTTATTGCATATCAAAAAGCTTTGTTTGGGAAATACGGTACAGGCACGAAGAAGAAGATAAAGAAAGAGTCTGATGATTTATTTGAAATACTGCATCCGATGTGTGATATTTAAATAAATAATTTGTATGCATATATAATCTAAAACTGTGTTTGAGTTTTATTTCATACCTCTCTCATTGTAGTCCAAGTATTACACTTACTGATATCATTATTTTTCAGTGCTTCTAATGATGCAGCAGCAGCAGAAGACAGTTGCCCCAAACATCTCCTCACCAATCATTGACGAAATGAATGATGAAGTTACTCCTCATGGGTAAAATGTAGATAGCCGATTTTTCTGTGTAGACAATATAGCTCAGTTGGATAAGTGGTGGAGCTATAATGGCTACACGTGCTATTACCATCCTTACAAGTGTATCGTTCTATATATGCCAACTACTTGCCAGTACCTGGTGTAGTTAGTATCAGGGCGAGATGGGTGAAACATCCTCAGCACAAAGACTTTGTTGTCGATGACTGGTCCTGTGAAGATGCAAAAGAAGACCTGAAGAAGAAGAACGGAATTCTCCTTCCTGATGATATACGAGCAATTATAGTTGGCCCATCCAATTGTGTCAAGATTAATGTCCTCGTGTCGCTAAGTATCAGCTGTAACAGGAGATATTGCCCGGTATAAAGGGGTTTTACATGCACGACATTCAGTGAAAGCGGTAATATCCCCACACCTGAAAAAGCAAAGCCAAACGCTGTCTTCATATTTGACGATGTTGCTGGAGAAAACCAAGACAAAATTCGAAAATATTTCTGTTTCGGTCGTCATGTGGGTGCTGACGTATTTTATCTAAGCCAAACATATTCCATAATCCCGAAACAGTTCGTCGGGGATAATGCAAACCTCATTATAGCCTTTAAACAAGACAATCTGAATTTAAAACACATTTACCAGACGAATGTAGGAACTGACATGTCGCTCAATCATTTTGTAAAGATATGAGCTGATTGCTGGAATCATTCGCTGTATGGGTTTCTCGTTATTCATAAAACAAGAAAACTGAATGATGGTAGGTATAGGCGAAACTTTCAAGAGTGCAGGTATATATAGCCTGGTAATAAAATGATCGTATGGCATTTTTGGCAGGGAGGTCCCAGTCGGGTTTGGCCGTCAAGTGCAAGTCTTATTGCAGTGGGCGCCACATTGGGCAACTTACGGCCGATGATGAGGATGAAACGATGATGAGGACAACACAACACCCAGTCCACGAGTAGAGAAAATCTCCAACGAGGGAGAGACTTTTGCTGAATCTCTGAGGCAGCTCTCAGCAAAAACAAAACCACACGATAACGATGGTTTTGCCATTTACGAATTTCTTATTCATCACGCCCCTGATCAGATGGATAGAACATTCGGCGTTAGCAGGGGGGAGACCATACATGTTCGGCATGCATTCTATAAATGTAACTGACACAATACAGATTGGTGATAGGCGGTTTGAGAGAATACCTGGCTTAATGAACCTATCAAAAAAACCTACAAATTATTCAGTTAACGATAGGGAAATGCACTGTGAAATACTGCATTTGACAGATGTACATAAGATTGCAAAAAGCCTGAGCAACAAGAAATGTAAAACCATTATAAACCAATACTTCATGGCGAAAACAACAAGAACAGCAGCGGCGGCGATGGTATTGACATTGAGTATAAATTAGTGAACAGTCGAATCGCGGAGTGTATATGTTATGATGTAGCGGATGTGTTTGAATGTTTGCTACAGACAGGGACGAATCGACGTCTAGACAACCTCCAAACCGATTACTGTGGAGAGTTTTATAATAGGTATTTCAAGACCCTGATTCAGCGGTATGGAATACATCACTACTCAACATTCACCCACCTGAAGGCAAGTATCGTGGATCGTCTGAACAAAACAATAAAAGATCGAATGTGGATGCATTTTAACCTTCCTCCCAGAAATAACTGCTCAGTATAATCGAACCAAACATATCAGAGTAAAAATGAGATGAATCGATGTTCATGATATGGATTCATGGATACGGTGTACTATCGCAATAAAATGATGGACACATGCAGACAGAAATTTAAAACATAAGACAGCATTTGAGAAATCACGCCTACCGAACTGGTGAACAGAGATATTTACAGCTTCAAAGGTGCAAAGAACGAATCCTAGAACTTATATCTTGAGGGATAGTAAAGGTGAAGAAATTGCAGGTTGCTTCTACACCGAGGAGTTGCAGAAAAGCTCAGAACCGGATGTGTCTCTCTTGGCCGGCCGGGCTGGCCGAGCGGTTCTAGGCGCTACAGTCTGCAACCGCGCGACCGCTACGGCCGCAGGTTCGAATCCTGCCTCGGGCATGGATGTGTGTGATATCCTTAGGTTACTTAGATTTAAGTAGTTCTAAGTTCTAGGGGACTGATGACCTTAGAAGTTAAGTCCCATAGTGCTCAGAGCCATTTTTTGTTTCTCTTGGAGAGAGTCATAAAACGTCGTGGAAATAGAGCGCTAGTCAAATGGTTTGGTTTTCCTGCACCACAAAACAGTTGGAATGATGCTAACGATTTGCTATATAATGGGGTGCACAGTCCACAACCAACGCAGTAGCATAACATGTGTGCTAGGAGGTTAGGTTAGGTTAGTGGTGTTTAACGTCCCGTCAACAACGAGGTCAATAGAGACGGAGCGCAAGCTCGGGTTAGGGAAGGATGGGGAAGGAAATCGGCCGTGCCTTTTCAAAGGAACCATCCCGGCATTTGCCTGAAACGATTTAGGGAAATCACGGAAAACCTAAATCAGGATGGCTGGAGACGGGATTGAACCGTCGTCCTCCCAAATGCGAGTCCAGTGTGCTAACCACTGTGCCACCTCGCTCGGTGTGTGTGCTAGGAGACGCATTAGAGGAGGTGATGGTATTCTTGACAAACTGCCAATGGAATTACACATTCTAGGATATAACTACTGTGGTCCGGGAACAAAGCTTCAGAAACGCTTGGCACTAGGTGTTAAGGGGGTTAATCTGCTCTTCGAAGTGTGTATGGATCACGATACTGCATATGCTGCAAATAAAGATCTCTCAATTCGTCACATTGCAGATAGCATTTTAGTTGATAAGGCTAATGTGATACGCAGAAAAATGATATTGATATAGGTCAAAGCATTGCAGCATTTACAGCTGATAAAACTAAGCGAGGAAAAATTAAGTTGGGTTTAGGAGTGACGAATTTTAAGCGAGTTATGAATGCTACACATTGTGCACTAAACTATAAGAAGGAGAAGGGTGGGAAGCAGAGCTGTTTGAAGAACTGTATGCTGTCAGCGATGTATGCAGCTAAAAACACTGTGAAGCAGAAGGGTGTGAGAAGAAGAAGAAGAGGATCGGTTAAAGCACCTCGACTTCTACCAGTACCCAAGACGTCTGGTGGTTTTTTTTCATTCTTCATCCCAGCCCTCCCCACGCTCTCGGCGGTAGGGTCCCTCGCTGGTGGTGTTGCAGCTACTGCTCGAACAGTCAAGAACGCGCAAAACTCTCAAGTGCAGTTAGAAGAGGCAAGAAGACATAACCGCATGATGGAAGCCGCAGCCATCGGGAAAGGACTATCCTTGAAACCGTATAGGAAAGGACTAGGTCTATTCATACATAAAACAAGTAGTCCATTAGCGCTCCTACCAGATAGACCACAGCATGGGGGCTTAATTAAATAAAAATACAAATAATTTTAGTCGCTGTTTGTCCAGTTACGAAGTCTCGTAACCGGTTGGCCCTGAGTAATATTAGTACGCAATCCGACTGCATAGAATAACAATAAAGAATGAAAGGAAATTTCCGTTAACACAATTGATTAATTAAGTCCCCAGCAACTATAAAACCTACGAAACAACAAAGCACAATTGTAACTGTTCTGTGTGTAGAAGTGTGATTCAACGTACACATCTGGCACGGTTCTTCCTCAATATGACAAGATATTTTAAACACCATTTACAATGAAGTACTTAAAAAAACAGAAATACTATAATTGCACATAGTAACCAGAATTACAGTTTAATACATGAACACAAGCCAGATGCTTTGTTGACTGAACCTGTGACCAAGAGGCATTGTTATTTAGGAAATTTGAAATAAAATTTTTTTGTTACCTTCATATATATTGACGAAAAATACACTGTGATCATTGCAACATCCCCAATCGAACAGCATCTGCTGTCTCGCCCAACAGAACAACTGCACACGACATGCCATCAACTAGTACTGCTATCGACATCCTCTCAACAAGCAATGCCCACGGCAACCTCTGGACTACAACTGCCCCAGTGGAGGCGGCGGGAAAATACTCTTTGCCGCAATCTCTGGCGCTGTGACTCAGTGTAGCCACCTTTCACCACTCACAAATACTGATCTTCTTAAGTTTGTTACATAAAAATTCAACATTCCAAGATTCTGTGGTGTGTTTATGCGGGATACATTACCGAAGACTATATGGAAAACTGGTGAATGTGGTATTGTGAATTTAGATGTTGCTGGAGGTTCCAGCACCCAGTGGGTGTTAAACATTATAAAAAATGCGGATACCGTCTACTATTTCGGCTCAATTGGTGACCTGCAACTGCCAGAAGAATTACGATGATACTTCACTCACAGAAGACGTGAGTTTTACGGTTTTCTACGCTATCAGGATTTTAATACACACCTATTTTGCCGTCTATGCATTATGTTTCTCTTGACGTTTACAAAGAAGAAGAAGAAGAAGAATATATAAGGAGGAGGTTTAAACATTCCTTAATCAGTTGAGGTTCAGATGCAATGTCATACATTCTGACATTAAAAAAAAAACGATCATCTATATTACGTGCAAATTAGTTCCAACCAATTGATCCGAGCATTGGTGTATGTAGTATTGCATTGACTGGACTGTAGATGTACGACAGCATCCCAAACATCACCGAGACTGGCAACAACTGCATCTGGATATTAATGGCGAAAAAGACATCGGGGCAATAGAGCCCAGTGCATATGATACCGTCAGTTTAAGCGAAGTCTTAAAACAGTCTGGAAAAGGTATTGAGCTACGTGCAAACATCAATACACTTAAAGCTGGAATAGGGACTCTAAATGCGACGATTGACTTTAACTAGAAAGGTTCAATAGGGCGTCTACTGGGTTTCACAAAGGGGCAGATTTTGAAAAACGATCCTAGTAAATTTTGCAAGTCAGATCAGACTGTTGACATACTACCCATCAGCACAATCAGAGTCGAGTGTAACATTGCAGCAAACTCCTATCTCAACGACAGTCTGATTCATAGTATTTACGGGTTCTTCCCTTCAGTTGAAACGGGGTATAAGATTGTTGAGACTCCTACCAATCCAATATATCTTCCAGTGACAGTTCAGATATTGTATTATTTGTAGTTGCGTATTGTGAACCAGAATAATCAACTCGTTGACTTTCGTGGTGAGGAAACCATTGTACGATTACATCTAAGGTGGGATGGGCGTACGGCATAAAACCGGTGTACGCATTCCACAGCATGTCACTTCGCTGCAGGACCGCATACTGATAACATGTGCGAACTACGAGTTTGATAAATCAGTTGGCTTGAAACCTCGCAATGACATCCTCACTCAATATAACCAGTCCAGTAGAGTATGACGAGCGAATTATAAGTCAGGAATACTTCTCGCATAAACCTTATGCTTCGAACACATATAACAAGAACGACGAAATTAGGATTGTCATCCTGCACCAAGACGCACTGACGCTTCCATGCAAGGGTTTCATATATTTGGAGGGGTCATTCAAGAAAACCGATGGCAATGATACAGTGGGATCCAAGCTTACTCGTAACTCTTTAGCATTTCTGTTTCAAGAGATACGCTGTGAACACAATGGATCTGAGATCGACTGCACACGCAATGTCGGCATAACATCAGCCCTTAAAGCATTCGTCTCTGCATCACCCACGGATCTGAATGGTTTAGAAAATGCGGGATGGTTCATAGACGATATGGAGGATAGAACATTGCAGAGTACAAGCGATTTACTGCTTGCATACCTCTGAAAATGCTTATGGGATACTTTGAAGACATGAGCCTGATTATTATGAATGCTAAACAGGAACTCATTCTCGTTCGGAGTGCGACGGATAATAATTCATACAGTCAAGGAGCTCAAGAGCAGAATATGATTACAGTCAGCAAGACAATATGGAAAATGCCTCACATCAGTGAATCAGACGAGGAGCGTTTGAAGGCATATAAAAGTTCTACTACGTATCTATCATTAACATTTCACTCGTGGATGGATTTCGAGTACCCAGTGCTACCGACTGCAAGCAGACAAACATGGTCTATAAAACCTCTTCGCAGTTAGAGACACCTTGATTCATCATACTTGCGTTTCAGATATAGCACATGATTCCACTGTGTTCGACAACTGCAAGTTAACTAAAGCCAACGTCTACCTGAATTCAGAATTTTACCCATATGACAATTTACACCTGCAATGAGATGAAAATGTATAAAGTCTAGCATACGACATGTATGCGAGGTTTCGTGTTTCTTACTATGAACATGCTGAAGGAGAAGCAGGAGGGTGTCTACTCAGTCCACGGAAGTTCAAGGAGCTATCACTGATCATCGTAACAGACTGCTCGAAACAGAACGAGATAATTAAGCCTGGACCTATAGATTTTGCGAACTGAACTTTAATCTTCGATAAATTTCCCAGAACATACTGCCACATATGCTCTAGTTGTACATGACCGTGTGATCAACTGCTGCCCGCTGACCGGTGTTGTGCAACGAGCTTTGTAAATGAACAGGTGCTGCACTATACCTAGAGCATTCCACAATGGCATCTCAAGGTGTGAACATCTTAGCAGACGCACAGGGTTTCTATGATAGTGAGCATAGACAGTTCATATTTAAAGATGCTGTATTCGTAGCATACACAGAAGATGCAGGAATAATAGAGACATTCTCAGCAAACATTGCATCACTGAACTCTTTTAAGTATGTGAAGTCTGCTAAGATACTGAAAAGTGCAAAGTGGTTAATACATTCTACCATGGAATTCACTGGGATGATCCTGGCATACCCTATAAAGATCTGGTGACGTCGCTTCAGTTATTCGACCACACGGATACCAACATCTACGTGAAGGGGAAGGAGAAGATCTCATGAATGCTTCCAATCTTCAAGTTTGCTGCTATTCAAGACCTGGAATTCCACGGGTGTCCATTGACTCAAGAAGAAGCATAAAAAGAAGAAGAAGAAAATGTGTGAAAAGAGTGTAGCTGTGTCTGCTTATGAAAATGTAAAATTACTTTTAAGTTGAATGAGAAATAAATAAATTTTTACCTCACAGCCTCTGTGTTCTTTTTTTCAACTCTGTTCCCGCTTTGACAGTGTACAGTTTTAACCACATGCTACGTCTGTGGTTTTCTTCAGACACAGAAGATATAATTTTAGACATGCCTACTATATATCTTTGGAAGCAGACACGGTCATTTGCCTCCTGCTCCCATAACCCAATTCGTGCTGCATGACAAGTGTAATTCCACGCAACCAATATATATTTTGTTATCTACCATCTTAAACTTCAACTCATTAATAGCACACATCTTCAGAAAAACTAATGTCATTTGTGACCCCCACAGCCTTTATATACATATACATAAATAATCCACCAGGGGATATGATTTTTGTAAATAACAACAAAAAATACATATAATGACTAATTTTTTTCTTCGTTTATTCAGTTCACACAAATACAATATAGTTCTTCAGGTACAATATAACCCTTGAGGTACAATGTAGTTTTTGTGGTACAACATAGAATTCTTGAGGTATAAATTGATTCTGCTATTCCAATGCAGAGATACTTTTAACTTACATGCTGCAATAGTATCACTGGTCAGAATTTTGTTTTATAAATCGACGCTAAAAGCTAATGCCAAGATAATTTCTTTACTATGACTAAATTCCACAGCCCCAGTAGCATAGCTTTTACAATAATTCTGATGGACTGTGCACGCTTAGAACCTAATTTCAACAGCCCCAATAGCAAAGGTTTTTACAGTGACAATTCTGATGGATTGTGAGATATATAGATATATATATATATACTCTTAAACACTATTCTGAGTTGGAATGCTAGCAGCAGGTGAAAAACTGAAAAACTATTCTATTCACAAGATGGACTAGGTGCATGGATATATATATTTACAGGCTACACATATGTTGTGTATGAATAAATAAATAAATAAACAACTTTTTTCTGTTTATGGTTTATAATATTTTTTGTTTATGAATTTTTAATTTTTTTCTTTCACACACATGGTGTGCCTATATACACTTTTTTCTTTTCTTTCTTTTTATCCTTTTTTCCACAAATGCTTTATGTGTGTATGTATATCCACACGTACATAGTACACAAAAATATTTACATGACACACACACACACACACAAATTACTTCCGCTACGATAAAAGGCCATACTACTACTCTGCAGACTCTCTCTCTCTCTCTCTCTCTCTCTCTCTCTCTCTCTCTCTCTCCTCTCTCCCTATCATTTTCTCATTCTGACTCAATTAGTATCCCCCAGCCCTTTTCTCGCTACAAGAGAGTAGTGTGAGTACAGGAGAGTTTAAATCCCATCATCACAAATGACCCTTGTATCGCCATGGGGCACTGGCCGATTTTAGACTGTAGCACAGTGTACATGTCGTGTCCTCAAGATAGAATACTGGTCTGCTATACTATATGCAGCGGCTGCAGTGCAGCACCGCAGACACCACTGAACAGGCACCACAAGTAGCCTTCGATAGAGAGGCTCTCAATGCCATATGATGCCCACCCTTAGCCCGTCGCTGGGTGGCACCTTCCAATGTGCAGTACTCATACATTTTTGAGCATAGACCTACAAACTCCACAACTGGAAATCCATTCGCCTCATGCTTCATAAGACCGATAACCTTCTTGTTCTGTGAAACAATACCATAAAGATTATCGGCCGTGTATGAGGACATGTTGAATTCATTACCATGGCACATCATTACTTCATATGGATTGCAGTTCTTCATCCAACAGATGACACTATCTGTATCCATATAAAATAATTTAGGATCTGTGAAATGAGTTTTCGCAGACTCATAATTGAAGTGGTACATGTGGGGTTTGGATCGGTCTAGTATGCACATCCCCACTTAAATAGGTTTGTTAATCTCTACTGCAGTCTTCACCATCTCCACAGCAACAAAGTTCTTATTGAATGTGGTGACCTGTTTAAAATTTGGCCTGGCAATGCTTTTTCTTACACCATAACGCCCATCCCATTCGGTTCTAATCAAAATTTCACATCCTTCCCTCAAATTCTCCATTGTTTTAACGAAAATTGAATTAGTCATTAATTTGTAAAAATCTTTCTCAAAGTCACATTCGCAGAAGCTGTCTGTCTCATATTCAAATCTATATACTCCTTCAACCAGGCGGAGTGCTTGAAGGAGATGGCCCGAGTGATTACAGCCAGCTCCATACCCAAGCTGAGACACTGCTGGAGATATGGTAATGAATAATGTATCTCCGCTTATTCACCAGTGTTGTCATCAGTTTTGGCATGGAGCCTTGTCACAGAACTGGTTGCTCTGGACACAGTGGCAAATCGGCGTGTGCATCATGCAAACTAATGAGGTAGATGAGTTCTGCCACCACATATCCTACATCAGAATCAGGCACGCATTGAAACTCACGAATCGGCAGTGATTGCTGGATGGTGTGCCCGTGTAAGTTATTTATACCCAGGTACATTATGTACCTTGAATCAAGGGATGTGTTACACCTGTCACCCATCCACAGGTTATTTGCCTTTGCATGCCTATGGACACATTGACAAAATCACCCACAGATCCCTCATTCAAAGAAAAGAAGCATGTCAGCATCAGTCAATAATTCAATGCTGCACATCGGTTTCTTGAGCATTGCATCACAAGGCAAGCCAGGTGCTGTGTAATAAAATGCGGGATCCAGAGAATATATGGCCATGCACAGACTCTGGAATTTCTCGAAAATGTCTGCAAGCAAGCGCACATCTGTGTCTGTGTAAAGCTGTGCTTACTCTCCTAAAGTGGAAATGTTGAATTCCCACCAGACATTCATGGTATTCTCATACTCTGCATCCATTATGGCATTGCCTGTAAGGTTGCTGGAGAATGATGTCAGATAGCCTGGTTTCGTTGAGTTTTGCTGTACTATCCATGTACTCGGATGGAAAAATCCCTTTCCTAGTTAGAAGCTGAAACTTTTCCTCATTGGGAATTGCAGCTTGAGTGATGTGCGTATTCTCCCAAGGTAGAGTTTCAACGAGTTTCTGGAGTGGCGCCTGCATAAGACGTAGTGTATCAAGGAAGCGGAGCATAATTCTTGGCATCATGTGTTTGGAGAAACAAATGTATTTCTTGATGCTCTCAGGTAGGACACCGATCTAATCTTTTTCCAAGCCAAAATCAGCGAAATGCTCAACTAGAAAATGAGTATCATACCCAATTAAATTATGAAAGAAAACGGGTATGTGCGTTGGTAGCTAGTATTTCAAATGCCACATATTGTGAGCTCCTCCATGGAACTTCCCCGCAAGATGACAGTGGTCCCTATGAGGAGTTACCATTTTTTTGTTTAACGGCAAGCCACAGATGTGACAGTCAACCTCATTATTGTACAAATCTTCATTCTCCTTTTATTTGGTCATGGGAACGTTGTCGCAGCAAAGCTTATAAACCTCCCATGGAAGTTTTTCGGGTTCAGTGAGCAGCCAAACCACAGGATTATCCCCGACATAAGATTTGCAGCAGTTAAGACTGGAATCACAGGATGACATAATTTGGTATGCTGCCACATATGGTACGTGTTTTTTTGTAAAGGTGGTATGTGATGCCGTGGGGTCACCATCACAGCGTATCATAGGAGCGAGGAGGCATTCAAAGTTGGTGTACACTACAAATGGCCATTGCTCCTGGTGTTGACCATTCTTAAACTTTATGAATTTGTTTCTCTCAGTAGGCATAATTTCACGTACCGGGTCCTTGGAAGCACAGTCTACTAGATGCGCCACAAGTAACTTATCTGAGGAGAAATAATTCAGGCACAATAAGCAAATATGTTTTACATGATGATTAGTTGATAGTTGGGTGGAACATGTCTTTGATCCAAACATAGGGATAATTATCACCTTCAGAGAGGAGCAGCCTGTTTCCATGCAGCTCATGCTCACAGGCAAATTTTGAGAAATGGAGGGGCCCGACGACAATATGCTTGTCTTGCTCACCTGACTTGTTTTTCTTCTCCAAACCATAAACATGAACCAATATCCCGGTATTCTGCGCTTCAAATTTAGGTATGTCCTGGAACTTGATAGGGAAATCGATACCATCAAAGTTATAACACCCACGAATATTATCACCTACATGGTATGTATTGGGACATTCAGGATTATCTCTACAATGGTAATTTCTTTCGTAAGCCAGGATTGTCCACGCAAAACAAGCCTGATCCTATTTTCGACATTAATGCATGCATGCTTATTAACTATATCTTTAGTTAACTTGATATAGCTAGACTCTCCGTTTACTGGATCATAGACATGTGTATGGATGTCCAGGTGTAGTTTCAGCTCGAGTGGTCTAGCTGACCCTCTGGCTTCCAACTCGGAAAACCGGGCCAGTATAGCAGTAAAGGTGGATTTACAAAACCACTCGACGATTGACGAGCTCCGCGTTATCACGCCATTTTCCCCCCAAAGATAATGAAGAGTTCTCTCTTCAACACCAGAATCAACTGGGGGAGGGGGGAGGGGGTGTGATAGTTCGATGCAGAGCACTGCATTCATGGTGGGATGCTGCGGATCATTGACCCTGTTTCCATGGTAGGAAAGCACGCCCTTAGAAAACCAACAGCATCACAGTACCCTCCTGCCGGGCTCTCGATCCTCATGAATGAGATTCGCCCCTCAAAGGCGTCTGCAATGACCGAGCATTCTAACTGTGGTATGGTGTCATTGACCTGATGTCCTTCACTAAAAGGATGGGAGAGTTAACTGCCACTAGCCCCAGGATCTTCTCTATTACTATTAATGCTCTTCTGCATCCACCCCATTGATCATGGTAGTAGGTATTCGCTGAGGCACACATACCTTGCGTTTACACCGATTCCAACAAGGCTGATGTGATGATGATGATGATGATGATGATGATGATGGAGGAGAATGCTGCGGTGCTACTGGGTCAGACCAATGGGAACAGTTTGATGCGACGATCATCACGCTATGGTGATGGTACCCATTACTGATAGATCTGTACCTACAGATTGGAAAATTGCGCAGGTCGCACCAGTGTTTAAGAAGGGTAGTAGGAGTAATCCATCAAACTATAGACCTATATCATTGACGTCGGTTTGCAGTAGGGTTTTGGAGCATATATTGTGTTCAAACATTATGAATCACCTCAAAGGGAACGATCTATTGATACGTAATCAGCATGGTTTCAGAAAACATCGTTCTTGTGCAACGCAGCTAGCTCTTTATTCACACGAAGTAATGGCCGCTATCGACAGGGGATCTCAAGTTGATTCCGTATTTCTAGATTTCCGGAAAGCTTTTGACACCGTTCCTCACAAGCGACTTCTAATCAAGCTTCGGGCCTATGGGGTATCGTCTCAGTTGTGCGACTGGATTCGTGATTTCCTGTCAGGAAGGTCGCAGTTCGTAGTAATAGACGGCAAATCATCGAGTAAAATTGAAGTGATATCAGGTGTTCCCCAGGGAAGCGTCCTGGGATCTCTGCTGTTCCTGATCTATATAAATGACCTGCGTGACAATCTGAGCAGTTCTCTTAGGTTGTTCGCAAATGATACTGTAATTTGTCGTCTAGTAAGGTCATCCGAAGACCAGTATCAGTTGCAAAGCGATTTAGAAAAGATTGATGTATGGTGTGGCAGGTGGCAGTTGACGCTAAATAACGAAAAGTGTGAGGTGATCCACATGAGTTCCAAAAGAAATCCGTTGGAATTCGATTACTCGATAAATAGTACAATTCTCAATGCTGTCAATTCAACTAAATACCTGCGTGTTAAAATTCAGTTGGAAAGACCACACAGATAATATTGTGGGGAAGGCGAGCCGAAGGTTGCGTTTTATTGGCAGGACACTTAGAAGACGCAACAAGTCCACTAAAGAGACAACTTACACTACACTCGTTCGTCCTCTGTTAGAATATTGCTGCGCGGTGTGGGATCCTTACCAGGTGGGATTGATGGAGGATATCGAAAGGGTTCAAAAAAGGGCAGCTCGTTTTGTATTATCACGTAATAGGGGAGAGAGTGTGGCAGATATGATACGCGAGTTGGGATGGAAGTCATTAAAGCAAAGACCTTTCTCGTCGCGGCGAGATCTATTTACGAAATTTCAGTCACCAACTTTATCTTCCGAATGCGAAAATATTTTGTTGAGCCCAACCTACATAGGTAGGAATGATCATAAAATAAAATAAGAGAAATCAGAGCTCGAACAGAAAGTTTTAGGTGTTCGTTTTTCCCGCGCGCTGTACGGGAGTGGTAGAGAGATTGTGGTTCCATGAACCCTCTGCCAAGCATTTAAATGTGAATTGCACAGCAATCATGTAGATGTAGATGTAGATGTAGATGTTGCTGCTGCTGCAGACCCAACCCGGTAACTTGAGGGGTGGTGGTACGTTCCTTGGCCCATGGATGCCAGAGCGGTGGTGCCAGGGTGGCGGCGGCGGCGGCGGCTTCCCGCTCGGCGACTAGTGGCGCCATTATAGGCGATGCGTGCCTTACTGGGCGCTGCTTTGCAAGGAAGAAGTTTTAGACACCACGGGTATGCGTGACACTCTGTGTTGCGGCCGCGGAGGCGCGACAGCTGTAGAAGAAGAGATAAAAAAAATAGTTAAGTACACTGCTTACCGCTGCTGACAGAGTGAAAGAAAGAATACTGACGATCACAAGGTTATGAGCAGAATAAGTAATTACTTTTTTTACTCTGGTTCCAAGGCATTAACACTTCATTGGGAAACTCCGCCACACCCTCAAAGAAGTCATCATCAACATCATCTAACAGGACCATAACATGACGCCTTTCCTCCTCCTCTAGTTCAGTGGCCCTTTGTCTGACCTATTCAGGCATGTCGTTGTCCTTGTCATAATCGACATTTGGCACTTGGTCAGTCTCGCCTACAACAACAAAAAACAAGACATATAAACCGAAAAAACAAGTGTGAAATAAGAAAACTCTGAATCGCCAATATGAAGAACAAATTACAATGAAAATTAAACTCACGTGGCAATCCTGCTGTGTTCCCAACACAGGATGCTGGACTTCGAGAGTCTACCACAATCCAGACCCCTTCTGTCTCTCCTCACACTGCAAGATAAAATCCTGGAGTTGTACTATAACAAAGATACGGAATTTAACATACACACGAAAATTTACACTCAAAATACAAATCATTCACTAACATGGTAACCCTGTCTCCAGAACTCTATACCTCTTGCCACTATACTCTGAATCGTTGCTGCTGCTATCTCTCTTTATCTTGGGGAGAAAAAGAACGCACACAGAGCCGTGCGGGGTAGCCATGCAGTCTGAGACAGCTTGTCACGGTCTGTGCGCCTCGCCCTGTCAGGGGTTCGTGTCCTCCCTTGCACATGGGGGTGTGTGTTGTCCATAGCATAAGTTAGTTTAAGTTAGATTAAGTTGTGTGTAGGCTTAGGAACCGATGACCTGAATAGTTTTGTCCCACAAGACCTTGCCACAAATTTCCAAAACACATACAGAGATGAAGGTACACACAAGGCAAACAGCAGCAGACTGAGGACAATGGTGGTTGGTTGTGGGAGGCGGCCAATGAGAGAGCTTCATTTTAATGGACAGCCAACGGGAAGCTTTTATGGAATGTCACTATTTCCTGCAAGAGTTTGATGCCACCATCATCACTCTTTCCAAGTAACAAGAACGCTTTTATGATTAACAGTGTTTTAGCAAATCATGCACAGACATGATGAAGGCTTTTAGCGTTGAGTTTCAGGAAGGGTAACACGTGATGGATGGGGTGCCTTGTCAGAATCAACAGGAAGAATGCATTCGGTGTTATTCTGGGCTATTTTCGTAAACAGGTCCTGTTAGGACAAGAATTTCCATGCAGACAAGCTGAGACATTACGAAAGCTCCTACAACAACAACAACAACAAAAGCGACCGTTAACTATTTCTGCGACACTTACGATTTCTGGGAAGAGGCCAATATGTAATGGACTGGCTGTTCCGTTGGATCGCTAGGAAGAATGCAACCTGTGTTATTCTGGACTATTTGTAAACTGTTTCTGAAAGCATTGCAAAAGATTTCTATGGTGCATCCAGGGGGAGACTTGGCTGTTATTTACATAGATGTGTGACTTCAGTATAACACTGACAACCTTTTAGCTGCACCTGCAAGGGTGAGTCGCTAGGTAAGCATCTTGCTGGACTCACAGGTACAAAGGATATGCATCATTGCACCAGCAACTGTGGTTATGTAAACACGTATGCCTCTGGAAGCGTCTTGCATCTGGGACCAGCGTGAGCACGCCTCGCCGGCATGTGCACCTTGGGACCTCTGTAGGGAACAATTCGCTGATATTTCACAGTTGGATTTCTTAACGATAGCTCGAAAGCGTTTTTACATGCAATGAGTATTTGTTCACTGCATTATTTTCGGTCGTTTAAGCGTTGTGAGCGCGTTTGCAGAGCGTTATATATGCATTGTTATGCCAATTTTACGTGTAGTGAGTGTGTCGCATTATTTCGTGAACATGTCTGTGGGCTGTGCAACGCATTGTTTCAACAGTTTATAGTTAGTGAGCGTGTTTGCATAGCGTTTTATAGGTATTATTTTGACAATTTACGAGTTGTTTGTGTGTCTGTACATCAGATTACAGCATTAGTTACGTAATTTACGAGTACTTTGCAGGTCTGTAGGCTGTGCAATGAATTATTTCGAAAGTTTATAATTAGTGAGCTTGTTTGCAGAGGGTTACACACGCATTATCTTGACAATTTACGAGTTGTTTTCGTGTCTGCACATCAGTGTACTGCATTATTTCGATGATTTACGGGTAGTTTGCAGGTCTGTAGGATATTTACTGTGACCCCAAGGACGCTAGGGTGAGTTTTTGTATCAGTGTAATAAATATACTATGTGAAATCCATCCCTAAATAAATTGATCCAACTTCCCACTGAAAAAATAAATAAATGTGTACTCCTTCCCCTCTCCAGCAGCTGGACACAGACTGCGTCCTTTTCCCACCATTTTCCCCCAGACTACCAAGGGGCGACAGCGCCCTCTGGTTGCAGTAGCCTACTACTAGGTCAGTTGGACTTCGGACCTCATGGTGAAGATACTCACTGGAGCTACTGCCTATTACAACTCAAATTGTTTATAAACACTGCATGCAAAATAAAGACTTATGTCCATCCTATCCAGCAACCCAGCACAGCGAGAGTCGTTTACCTGCCAATGGCAGGGAAGAGGTGTTGGTTGGATGACTTAGATTAGTGCAGGTAGCCCAAGTCATCTTTTTTCCACCATTTTCTTAGGTTAGTGGAGCTAGCCCCAGTGACCTTTTTCCTGTCAAAATTTGAACTTCCTGCCATTTTCTTAGGGAGGGGATGGAGGAGAGGAGGGGATGGAGTTAGGTTAGTGGAGGGAGCCCAGTTGTCCTATTTTCCAGCCGAAATTTGAACTTCCCACACTGATGTCGTTGCCACAGTGCCACATCTATCACCACCATCTTAAATAAATTTGGCAACAATGCAGAGTTGGGCAGAACGAACTTTGTCCCACTACTTTTGCTAGCTTTTGGAATGGAATTCCTTTCTCAAGCTGTAGGAGAAACATGCACATACATACACACACACACACACACACACTCACACACACACACACACACACACACACACACACACACACACACACACACAACACATGTGTTGTGTGTGTATGTGTGTGTGTGTGTGTGAGTGTGTGTGTGTGTGTGTGTGTGTGTGTGTGTGTGCGTGCGCATGTGGGTGTGTGTGTCGTCGTGTGTGTGTGTGTGTGTGTGTGTGTGTGTGTGTGTGTTTCTCCTACAGCTTGGAAAAGGAATTCCATTCTGAAAGCTAGAAAACTAAAGCTCTGTACCTTTTGTGTGTGTATCTGTCGATAATGCAGCACTTCTGCCCTTCAGTGAGTCGTCTCCTTTACTCCTAAACAATTCGTAACTTTCTAATTAGAATTTTGTGCCTTTTGGGTACATGATTCCCAATGATCTATGATCTTCTTAAGCCCCTCATCTTGGCAAAGTGCATTTAGCAAGTCATGTAACACTTCACGTAAGTAATTTTCAAAAGGCACTCTCTTCAGACATCAAACTCTAACTAGTCTACCTATATCCGCTACCCCTTTGTTGTTCCTGCCCCTACAGTAAGTTGAGAGAGTGCTCAACCACAACGTTCTCCTTTCCATGGTGGTATAGCATTTGTAAATCATACTCGTGTAAGAGCAACATCTATCTCCTCAGTATTCTACACATGATCTTTGGCCCACAGAACTCAAGAGCATGGTGATAGGTTCACTAATCATTCTTCTCCCTAATAAGTAGTAATGAAAGTGCTGGAATGTCCAGACAATGGAATGTGCTTCCAGTTTTGTAACCAGATAGTTTCGCTAGTGTTTATGAGAAGTCTGCTGGCAAAAGTATAGTTACAACTTCAGTGTCTTCACCTTACTGCATAGATGGAATTCATGGGCACCAATACCACAAGATGAACTATCTGAGACCAGGTAAAATGGCACTGCGAGATCTGAGTGGTACAGTGTTGAGGCCAAAACTAATTCCTGTGCGATAAGCTCAAATTCCACCTGACTCAGCCCATTCCAGTCCCAAACTGCTTTGCTACCTGTTAATGCCAGCAGCAATGTGCATTTAAAGCTTTTGTCTTCACAAATCTTCAATAAAACACTACAAGCCTAATAAATGAACGTAGTTGCTTGATGTTTTTTGGTGGGTTGCATCTCGAATTGCATTGAGGTCTGCTGAGTCCAGCATAATGCTCTCACAGCTGCTGATCTGCCCTAAGAATTTCACCTTCCTTGGCGTAATACCGACTTCCTTAGATTGCAAGTGAGGCTACTATCCTTAAATGTTTTTGACAATATTAAGGACAGTTTAGAACAAGCAGTAACATTAGTGTATCCTGTCGAAGGTGCACCTTTATCCATCCAGCCGGCGCTTGTGATCTAGAAATCAGCCCTATATTGCACCCACAAATCAATGGGCAGCTGTACCCCTAAATTTTTCTCATGCAAGCTGAATGTCTCTCATCGAAAATGGACAGCATTTGATGGCGAATTACTGGTAGTTTATGAAACTATCTGTTACTTCAGAGCGGTCATTAAAGGTTTTGAACTTATAATATTTACGGAGATAGACCTCTGGTGAAAACGATCAAGAGTCCTAGCAAGGAATGCTCCCCCCCCCCCCCTCCCCCACGACACGTACAGCACTTAGACTTAATTAGCCAATTTTCTACAGATGTAGTCCATAGTAATGATGCTGACAACATGGTGGCTGCTTACTTCTCTAGAGCCAACTTCTTATCTGCTGAGCACTTTCGACTTCCATTAAACAAAGTGTGTGTTCCCTCTCACAGGACTGAATGCATGCTTGAGGTTGAAGTGTAAAGTTGGCATTACTGTCGTCATCAGGAAGCACCACAAGTACATGGAACAAAATTGTTTCCAAGCAAGACATAGACCGCATACTGTCAATATTTGTACCATTTTGAACATACTTTCATTACAACATACATAGAAAGATAAATGTCCTCTACAAGAAATGCATTTACTCTGTATCACTGGAGAAAAAGAGACCTTTACACCAAAATACTCATAAATTACCCCTGTAAACAGCCTCTGAATTTTTTTAAAGGAATACACCGCCATTTAACTGTATATTTTTGTGTGTTTCTTGTGTACAACCTAGAATTCGTCTTCCAGAGTATTATCGAGTACAATGCTAACAGCAAGAATATGCAGATAAACACTGTTTTTTGCCTTGTTTCAAATACAAGGCAAAATACAGTGTTTGTTTAGTTAATTTACTATGTTTCACCAAGAACCCACAGTTGATTCAATTAAAATATGTAATTATTCAGTCATAAAGCAAAAATCTGAGAAATTTAAAAATATTTAAAAACATAGATACAAGCTGGTATGAAACTGACACACTTACTTTTTAGACCATTAAGGAACAGATACAACAAAATACTAAAGCCAACAAATCACATATAGCGGTACAGCAATTATATGAAAATACTAAATATAAAAATAGGAGTAAAAAAAATTGGTGGGGGGAGGCATGCTGGGGGAGAATGGGAGAAGATATTGTCATGTGTATGTATATGTGGAAGGGTAGGTAGATGGGGAACTGGGAGGGGGGTTTAGAGGAGGAGAAGCAGCATAAGAAACATTCATGGATATTTGATTAAGTGTTGAAATTAGGTGGGTGGGGTGGGAAAAGGTTTTGGAGGGGGCAAGGCAAGAAATTACGATGAACAGGATTATAAACAAGGAATTGAATACTTCGGAGGGGGGGGGGGCAAAGGAACAAGTTACCATGACTAACGCAATGATAAGCAAGGGGTTGAAGAAATGTGGGAGGAAAGAAGAGTAAGCTATTGGACTGGATTAGTATAGTACATTATTACTGGCGCTTACCATGTCATTCTGTGCGATTCATTGGCTTTTGCATTTAATTTTAGCTGTTACTTACAGACTTTTTTCATGCTACATAATGTATGTTCACTTCATATTATTAACGATCTGATGGTTACATGTAAATGCAAAGATGATGATACACAAAGCTACCTACCTCACATACAGTCTGATGGCACCTAACACTAGTTTATTTATTTATTTTATTTATTTATTTATTGTTCCGTGGGACCACATTTAGGAGAAGTCTCCATGGTCATGGAACGAGTCAATACATGAAATTATAACACGATTGTAGAAGCAGATAAAATGAAATAAAAGAAACATATTCAGGCGACAAGTCGTTAGTTTAAATAAAGAAAATCAAGAATGTAACACTGGAATCTGCTTAATTTTTTAGCTCTTCCAGGAGCTCCTCGACAGAATAGAAGGAGTGAGCCATGAGGAAACTCTTCAGTTTAGACTTAAAAGTGTTTGGGCTACTGCTAAGATTTTTGAGTTCTTGTGGTAGCTTATTGAAAATGGATGCAGGAGAATACTGCACTCCTTTTTGCACAAGAGTCAAGGAAGTGCATTCTACATGCAGATTTGATTTCTGCCTAGTATTAGCTGAGTGAAAGCTGCTAACTCTTGGGAATAAGCTAATATTGCTAACAACAAACGACATTAAAGAAAATACATACTGTGAGGGCAATGTCAAAATTCCCAGACTATTGAATACGGGTCGACAAGAGGTTTTCGAACTTACACCATACATAGCTCGAACAGTCCGTTTTTGAGCCAAAAATACCCTTTTTGAATCAGAAGAATTATCCCAAAAAATAATACCATATGACATAAGCGTATGAAAATATGCGAAGTATAATACTTTTCGTGTTGAAATGTCACTTATTTCAGATACTGTTCTAATGGTAAATAAAGCGGCATTTAGTTTCTGAACAAGATCCTGAACATGGGCTTTCCACAACAGCTTACTATCTATCCGTACGCCTAGGAACTTGAACTGTTCCGTCTCGCTTATAACATGCCCATTCTGTCTGATTAAAATGTCAGTTCTTGTTGAATTGTGGGTTAGAAACTGTAAAAACTGAGTCTTACTGTGATTAAGCATCAAATTATTTTCCACAAGCCACGAACTTATATCATGAACTACATTATTTGATAATGTTTCAATATTACACACAAGATCCTTCACTACCAAGGTGGTGTCATCAGCAAACAGAAATATTTTTGAATCACCTGTAATACTAGAAGGCATATCATTTACATAAATAAGAAACAGCAGTGGCCCCAGCACTGACCCTTGGGGAACGCCCCTTTTAACAGTGCCCCATTGAGACTGAACATCATTACCACTCTCAATATTGCGGAGGATTACCTTCTGCTTTCTGTTCTTAAAGTAGGAGGCGAACCAATTGTAAGCTACTCCCCTTACTCCATAATGTTCCAACTTCTGCAGTAATATTTTGTGGTCAACACAGTCAAAAGCCTTCGTTAAATCAAAGAAAACACATAACGTTCGCAACCTTTTATTTAATCCGTCCAAAACCTCACAGAGAAAAGAGGCTATAGCATTTTCAGTTGTTAAGCCATTTCTAAAACCAAACTGTACATTTGACAGCAAATTATGTGAATTTAAATGCTGCAGTAACCTTGTATATACAACCCTCTCGATAACTTTAGCAAACACCGATGGCATAGAAATAGGTCTATAATTGTCAACATTATCCCTGTCTCCCTTTTTATAAAGTGGCTTCACTACCGAGTACTTTAATCGGTCAGGAAACCGACCACTCCTGAAGGAAAAGTTACAGATATGGCTAAGTACTGAGTTAACATACGTGGAACAATACTTCAGTATTCTGCTAGATACTGAAAGGTGGCTACACTGTGCCACTGCGCCAGAGATTGCGCCAAAGAGTACTATTAAGCCGCCTCCACAGTGCGTGTTTAGAGTTCGTGGCAGTCAGTGGCTGTCGAGAGTTCATGGCGGACAGTGCTAGTAGAGAGCTCGTGGAAGTCAGTGGTTGTTGAGAGTTCGTGGCAGTCAGTGCTAGTAGAGAGCACAGTGTGTGTTAAGAGCTCGTGATTGTCGTGAAGTCGGAGTGAGATGTGGTAGTAAAGAGTGTTGCTCCTTGTTTTATGCAGTTATTTGATGGGAGAGATAGCAGATGTTATTGTAATGAGTGCATTTCGTCAATATATATGAAGGTAAAATTTATAATGTTTTTTTTATTAATTGTCTATCTGAAATAATGTGTCACTACAGGTTCAGTCAACAAAGCATCTGGCTTGTGTTCTTGGATTAGAGTGGAATTCTGGTTTTCTTGCGTAATTATAGTTTTCTAATTTTCTTTTGTCACGTCTGTATAGTTGGTATTTAAAAATTCTTGTCTTGTTGGAAAAGAACCGTGCCAGATGTGGACATTGAGTCACACTCCCACATACAGAACAGTTACTCTTGTGCTTGGATTTTGTAGGTTTTATAGTTGCTGGGGACTTAATTAATTAACTGTGTTTACGAAAATTTTCTTACATTGTTCTTTGCAGTCAGATTGCGTAATAATACTAGTCAGGGCCAACCGATTACGAGACTTGCGTAATCGGACAGACAGTTACTAAAAACCAAAAAAATCATTTTCAATCATATTTATATTTAATTAAGCCCACATGCACGTGGCGACCCTGCCAGGATCGTCCCTTGGATTCTTCTGATTGTGAAAATTGTAGACTGTAGTATTGTTGTAGTAATTTTGAGTTTAGTGATTGTAGTCTGTATTGAGTGTGTAGATTTGGTAATTAGCATTCTTCTAATGGTATTTTTCAAAATTTAATTTTTATTGCCTTGTACACGCGTTTGACAAATTAGTGCAATTATTTCAATTGTTCGTTTGATCGTGTTTGAGGGAGATATTGCACGTAAATGGTATTGTTGGAGATAAGGAGGCATTGTGTGTAATTTTCGTACAGTGACGAATTTTTTTTGTATATTTTGTAAATGATTACGCGATCAATGAAGAAGGCAAAAATGATGAATAGTGAAAATGACGAAATTGTTATCATGGCGAACTCGCCGACAGAGGAAAACAGTATGATGGATAATGAAGGGGAAAATAATGTAATAAGTCGGGAAAATAGTCCGGAACCATTTCAAAATTTTTCTCAATCAGAAAATCCACAGAATCCGAGATTAACGATAGAAGATTCTGGAATAGGATCGAACACTGATAGCTTTACAGCTATGACGAAGGAAAATAGTTTTGCGGGAGATGTTAGGGGCGAAAAGAATTCTGAACAATTTAATATGGAGCAGTTGATGGGTGCAATATTAAATCTGGGATCACAAATGGAAACAATTAAAACTGATATGGGAACAATGGGAACAAAGTTAGACTCACTGGGATCACAAATGGGAACAATGGAAACACGGATGGGAACAATTAAAACTGAGATGGGAACAATTAAAACTGAGATGGGAACAATTAAAACAGAGATGGGAACTTTGGGATCTGAAATTAAAACTGATATGGGAACAATGGAAACACGGATAGATTCACGAATAGGGACATGTTTCAAAAATATGAAAGATGAATTAAAGAAAGAAATCAGGGAAGAAGTACAACCGATTCTGAATTCTCACAATAATAGATTAATTGCAGTAGAAATCAGACAAAGGGAACAGGATAGAGAACAGGAAGAAAGAGATCGCGTGATAGTACAGAAATTTTCAGAGTTAAATTTACAACGTGCACAAGACAAGGAAGAAATAATTGAAAGAATCGAGGAATCCGTACCAAATGACAGACTAAATAACTTAACACAACAATATGAACAGCTAGCTACCAAATGTGACAATACTGAAACCCGAGTCGCGACACTTACGGAAGACGTAAATAAACAGAAAGAACAATTAGGTGACTTATCGGAAAGAGTTGAGGAAATTTCAGATAAATTGACAAATCTTAGTTTACATGGGGACAGAGATTCGGATGATACAGCCCCATTACCATTTGCAGAAACCGAAGAGTATCAGAACATAAATAAGCATGTTGAGAATCAGGGAAAATTTAATGAACGCGTGAAAAGGGAATTTGAGGCATTACGAAAGCAAGTCAAGCAGATCGAAGGGGAAATTGTAGGAAAAGATAGCAGAAGAAATTTGGAATCACAGGTAGCAGAGGGGTTTGAAGAAAATAATTTGTTTCATTTACGGGATGCAACAAGAGAGCGCCAGGCGCGCGAACTTTACAATAATCGACATTCGGACCGGGACAGACGCGGTAGGTCTTTGTCGCCACGAGGCGAAAACTTTGACTATAAACACTTCTTAACTGTTCGGAAATTTAAGATCTTCCGCAATTCTAAGAATGACATACATCCATGTGCATGGTTAGATCAATTTACGTACGCACTTCCGCCAAAGTTGCCATTAAGTCACAAACTAGAAATTATGTGCAGCTATTAACGTCCTCAGGGGATTCACTACTCTAAGTGAATATGTGCCGTAGCGAGCATAGGGCCCCGAGCTGTAGTGGTGCTATTTCTCTTTTAGTTTTCTGTACCGCTGCCTCCTCTTTTACTATTCTTTGCATCTGTCAAAAACAACTCTTCGACTATCAATCTATCTAGAGACTAAGTAAACAATAACCGGATTTGACTAATTGTACCTAAAAGTGATTTCGTAAATTACCATTTGGACTTATTGTACCTTCAGCAGCATTCATTCGTAGCTTAAATGAAATTTTATTGCTAAACGTTCTTGGAGTGAGCACAACAAAATTTTGGACTCATTATTACGTATCTTTGCAAAAGTTGGCATGACAGTGAACTTGGAAAAATCTGAATTTGGTCGTTCTCAGGTGAAATTTCTTGGTCACATTATTTCTACAGAAGGTATTCTTCCTGATCCAGAGAAATTAGACGCTATTCGTAATTATGCTGTTCCTGCCACAAGGCGTGATGTTCGTAGTTTTCTTGGTCTCTGTAATTTTCTTCGACGCTTTGTTAGTTTGGACGATTTG
This sequence comes from Schistocerca piceifrons, assembly GCF_021461385.2. Lineage (NCBI taxonomy): Eukaryota > Metazoa > Arthropoda > Insecta > Orthoptera > Acrididae > Schistocerca > Schistocerca piceifrons. The sequence continues at coordinate 583,309,780 of NC_060140.1, read as the reverse complement.
GCCACACCTCGTTTTTGCGATCTATCTGGAAAGTTCTTTTTAAACGAAAATCGGTTGACAACTCCGTTTGGTTAGTTTGTATTCCTGATGAGTGGGTCAATAAATTGATTTGGTATACGCATCTCAGTTATGCACACTTTGGTCCCCGAAAATGCTTTCACAAATTACGAGAAAATTGTTACTTCAGTAATATGGAAAAACGTATTCGATCTGTTCTTGCCAAATGTAAATTATGTCAAATGGCTAAGCCTCCAACGATTTCTCACAGAGCACCGTTGTTTCCCATCATTCCAGCGAAATTAAAGGAGATGGCTGCAGTCGATTTGTTCGGTCCAGTGGTTCGTTCTACTAATGGTTTTGCGTACATTTTCGTAGCAGTGGAACTGACACCAAAATATGTGTGTTTTACACCTTTACGCAAAGCAACAGCTCGTTCAGTATCTAACGCTTTCATCAAACATTTTCTTAAAGAAGTTGGTCATGTTGACAAGGTTATATCAGATAATGGATCACAGTTTCGCTCTAAAATTTGGCTTCGTACTCTACAGCGTCGTAAAATTAAACCAATTTTCATTTCACTTTTTCACCCTCAATCTAATGCTTCAGAGAGATGGATGAAGGAAATCAATAAACTGTGTCGTCTTTATTGTCATCAGAATCACAGAACTTGGGATCAGTATCTGCATATTTTTCAAAATATTCTGAATGAACTCCCTAATGACTCAACTTCTTTACCGCCTCTATTGATATTAAAAAATAAAGTACCAACAAATCGCATTTCTGAAATCGTTCCTTTTCCGCCTTCACAGAAACTACGGCATTCTGAAGTTGTTAACCTGGCTCTACAAAATATTGCATCTGCGGCTGCGAGAAGAGAGAAATCAGCGAAACGTCCTGGTCGTTTAAAAACTTTTTCAGTTGGTCAAAAGGTATTAATTAAGTCCCACCGTTTGTCTCATAAAGGAAAAGGCTTGTGTCGCAAATTTTTTCTGCTTTATAACGGTCCATATAGGGTTCGCAAAATTATTCATGATAACACTATCGAAGTAGAAACTCTTAAATCTCGACGCTCTAAGGGAATACATCACATATCTAACGTAAAAATTTTTGTGGAATGACATACTTTTGAGGAACCAACAGCTACATGTAAACACGCAGAGAGTACAAGGATACCGCGCTGTGTTTTGGCGGCGGCACATACTCAAAGCAACAGTCAAGTCTGCGCGCCGCACAAGGCAGTCGTTGACCGCGAACAATGACTTCCTACGTCACGCGCCTACAGCTGATCGAGCGCTCAGTGCGAATGCACTGACAGACGTAAACAAATACACAGTCTAATTTCTCCGACTAAATTCTGTATAAAGCTATAAGGATTTGTTGAATTGTGTTATTATCATTCAGTATTTTGCAGGATACGGTTGTATAAAATACGTCACGCGGCCACAGCTGATCGAGCGCTCAGTGCGAATGCACTGACAGCCGTAAACAAACACACAGTTTAATTTCTCCGACTAAATTCAGTATAAAGCTATAGTGACTTGATGAATTGTGTTATTAACATTCAGTATTTTTCAGGATACGGTTGTATAAAATATTTAAGAACTACAGGTGAATTCTGTGTGTCTCCGACGTTAAGACGACCTGCTATCGAGAAATTTTCAGGAAGAATGTAATTTCGAAGAAGAAACTAATAAACTAAAAAAGGGTAACTATTCATTGAGTTCATTTACAGGTAACCTATTTCCACTTAGGTACGTACTTTAGACGTAATTTGCTGCTCGCGATTACGTGATTCATACTTTGTGCTAAATTTCATGTTCTATGAATTAACGTGTGAAGCGACGTGCTTGTATACATTTACTGATTTTGACAATTATTGATTAATGAACTGGGTTGTGACTTGTATATATTATACATCGCTTGGCTACACTGCTTTTTCACTGATGTCATTTTTTTTTTTAATTATGTGCCTGCTGTGCTTATTTATTTGAATTATAATTGTAACCTGATTTATTGTGCTGATGTGTTTAGGTATGTAAGTTATACTTTGTGATTTATCTGCTTGCGCCTTCATGTTTATTTATTAGGATGACATATGAACATTTATTTGCTTATGCTGATATGATGCTAATGACTTGTTTATTACGTAAGATATATCTTTACTGCTATGCGTATGGATTACATATTTACACATTTCTGTTTTGTTGCCATAACTGCTCTTTAATTTGGTGTATAGAAATGCTGATATACTGTGTATAAACATAGAGTTTAGGTCACACTATTGAATTAATTATAGATTGTTCGCTTGGCAGAGCCTCGTTGTAGGAATTGTGCTGCATAGACTTGTGGACATTCTGTTCACTACTGGTATATTTAATCGCTATTGCTTGTTTTGCTTACGCTCAGTGCCTTATATTTTTAAGATAAGAAAATTAACTGCTATAATTCGACGAACGACATTAGTACAAGAGAGTCATAGAAGTCACATGAGCTGAGGTTTTATGAAAGCTGTATAAATTTATGCTAATAGGAAGGAAGCTAACGACATGACATACCAATACTAGGTTTAGACCATTAACAGTTATTACACTGCATTTTTCGTGAGCAATTGAAATAGGAAGTGACACTTGACACAAAAAATAGTCCACATGTTTGCTTCTGCTATGATTCTTGAAGTGGTGTACACACTGTGAAATATTATGATCATTCACACTCCGTAATCGTACTTAATTACTGAGAGTTATTCGAACTAAGTCTGTTAGAGGTCAGGTATGCATTTCTTTTATTTAATAATGGACAAGGAACCAAAATGTATCTTATAATTTATAATGAGTAGAAAATTTGGGTCAGATGGATTACACAGAGGTTGTGTGTGGACACTGTGTCTTCGGATTGTATGGAATGCTGAATTGAAGTTGCATTAGGATTTTATCTGTACTTGTTCAAGGAGACTGACTAGAGGAAAGAGTTGTGTTGGAAGTGAGATGATATTGGCAATGAGGTTTATATTTATCGATGTATTATTATAGGTATTGAGAGTATATGAAGTTGTTTGTGGACAAGAGGTAAGGTGATATTGGTGCTGAGGTTTACATTTATCGACGTATTATTGAGGTATTATTGAGATTATGTGATGCTGATGATTATTGGAGTTTTGGTGGATAAGAGGTAAAGTAAGTGAGGAGCATATTTTTTTTGTTGGTCTTATGGAACAAAGAGGATGAAGAGAGCAGACTAAAACACTAAAGTAGAAAGAAGACAGTCTATACACACACTTTGTTAAATCACTAAGCAGTATATACTTTTTTTTGGAGAGAGGAAGTAATTGCATATCGTGGCTCACTGACAGTTGTTCAGCAACAGTACATTTGATCTGGCTAGGCAAACATTGGTCTTGACATGATGACTATGACGTTGACCTAACTATTATTGACTGTTATACATTGCTGCCACTACTACTTGATACACATGATGAACATCAGATTTTGACAGAATTACATTTACACAGTTAACACTATTCAATTACACAGTAGTACTTAAGGTGGATGAGAGATGAGTGAGTGTGTTCTGTGTGTTTTCCTTTACTAATCATAACCACCTATCTCCTAAATATTATTTTATTTGTTTGTAGTGGCTTGCACTGACACCCATGAATATTATAGGTTTACTGGTATTTGTGTATTGTAATAGTTAATAGGACAATTATCTGATATCATTTGTGTGTTTGTTATGATTTGTATGTTACTGTAAAAGCATTTGTATGTGCATTCAAACTATTGTTCATGCCTGGACTGTCTGATTAGTGAAGATAAATATTCTGAACTGTTACCTGCACTTTTCAACATGATGTGTGACATTTGGTCGTGTTTAATTTCTGCTGAAGAACTGTGTGATCAGTGATGGCAAAAAAATTATGGACTGTTATTTGTACCTTTTCTACATGATTGGTGCCACTAGGACATGTTTAATTTGTGCTCATAAACTCTGATGAACAGTGTGATCAGTGCTAGTGAATTTTATAGAACTGCTTCTGCTGAGAGATGTGACTTTTTGCTGTTTGCACCTGCTCAACATTGCTGGGTGCAACTGATGGATTGCTTCTACTGAAATGGTGTCACTTGTTGGTGTCTGCACCTGCTCAACATTGCTGGGTGCCACTGATTGACTGCTTCTACTGAAATGATGTCACTTGTTGGTGTCGGCACCTGCTCAACATTGCTGGGTGCAACTGATGGACTGCTTTTACTGAAATAAAGTCACTTGTTGGTGTCTGCACCTGCTCTCAACATTGCTGGGTGCAACTGATGAACTGTTTTTACTGAAATGAAGTCACTTGTTGCTGTTTGCACCTGCTCAACATTGCTGGGTGCAACTGATGGATTGCTTCTACTGAAATGGTGTCACTTGTTGGTGTCTGCACCTGCTCAACATTGCTGGGTGCCACTGATTGACTGCTTCTACTGAAATGATGTCACTTGTTGGTGTCGGCACCTGCTCAACATTGCTGGGTGCAACTGATGGACTGCTTTTACTGAAATAAAGTCACTTGTTGGTGTCTGCACCTGCTCTCAACATTGCTGGGTGCAACTGATGAACTGTTTTTACTGAAATGAAGTCACTTGTTGCTGTTTGCACCTGCTCAACATTGCTGGGTGCAACTGATGAACTGTTTTTACTGAAATGATGTCACTTGTTGGTGTCTGCACCTACTCAACATTGCTGGGTGCAACTGATGGACTGCTTCTACTGAAATGAAGTCACTTGTTGGTGTCTGCACCTGCTCTCAACATTGCTGGGTGCAACTGATGAACTGTTTTTACTGAAATGAAGTCACTTGTTGCTGTCTGCACCAACTCAACATTGCTGGGTGCCACTGATGATCTGCTTCTACTGAACTAATGTGACTTGTTGCTGGGTGTACCTGCTAAACTTTACTGGGTGCAACTGATGGACTGCTTCTACTGAAAAGATGTTACCTGTTGGTGTTCTTTTTTGTATTAACTAATCGTTGAAAGCATTTTATGTGAACATTTGTATAAACTGATTTTTTTTGTATATTGTGTAAACTATTATGTAAAGCCACGTGTATGAAAAAAATTTGTATTGCCTACTGTACTTTATATCTTAGGTTACTGTAAGGTCAGTGCAAAGCCAAAATTTTTAACTAATTATGTGATATTTAGGTATTAATATTATCTTTTATTTTTGTCTGTATTTTTGTGGACGAATTTGGTGGCATTTTCACCACCAATGCTGGCAAAAATACCATCAAATTCTGGCCTGTGGAGGAGGGGCATATGAAAGGTGGCTACACTGTGCCACTGCGCCAGAGATTGCGCCAAAGAGTGCTATTAAGCCGCCTCCACAGTGCGTGTTTAGAGTTCGTGGCAGTCAGTGGCTGTCGAGAGTTCATGGCGGACAGTGCTAGTAGAGAGCTCGTGGAAGTCAGTGGTTGTTGAGAGTTCGTGGCAGTCAGTGCTAGTAGAGAGCACAGTGTGTGTTAAGAGCTCGTGATTGTCGTGAAGTCGGAGTGAGATGTGGTAGTAAAGAGTGTTGCTCCTTGTTTTATGCAGTTATTTGATGGGAGAGATAGCAGATGTTATTGTAATGAGTGCATTTCGTCAATATATATGAAGGTAAAATTTATAATGTTTTTTTTATTAATTGTCTATCTGAAATAATGTGTCACTACAGGTTCAGTCAACAAAGCATCTGGCTTGTGTTCTTGGATTAGAGTGGAATTCTGGTTTTCTTGCGTAATTATAGTTTTCTAATTTTCTTTTGTCACGTCTGTATAGTTGGTATTTAAAAATTCTTGTCTTGTTGGAAAAGAACCGTGCCAGATGTGGACGTTGAGTCACACTCCCACATACAGAACAGTTACTCTTGTGCTTGGATTTTGTAGGTTTTATAGTTGCTGGGGACTTAATTAATTAACTGTGTTTACGAAAATTTTCTTACATTGTTCTTTGCAGTCAGATTGCGTAATAATACTAGTCAGGGCCAACCGATTACGAGACTTGCGTAATCGGACAGACAGTTACTAAAAACCAAAAAAATCATTTTCAATCATATTTATATTTAATTAAGCCCACATGCAATACCCCGTCATATCCATGAGAGTTCTTGGTCTTTAGTGATTTAATTATTAACTCAATCTCCCTCTTGTCAGTATCATGGAGGAGCATTTCAGGTAACAGTCTCGGAACATTTTTTTCTAAGAACGCTATATGATTCCCTGTTGGGACTAGGTTTCTATTTAGTTCACCTGCTATATTCAGAAAGTGATTATTAAGTACTGTACATACATGCGACTTATCAGTAACACGGACATCCCCACTACGCACTGATTCTATATTCTCGACCTGTCTCTGCAGACCAGCCACTTCCTTTACGACTGACCATATGGTTTTAATTTTATCCTGAGACTTAGCTATTCTATCTGCATACGACATTCTTTTTGCCTTCCTAATAACTTTTTTAAGCACCTTACAATACTGTTTGTAATGGGCTGCTGCATTTAGATTTTGACTGTTTCTAACGTTTTGATATAATTGCCACTTTGTTCTACAAGATATTCTTATCCCTTTAGTCAGCCACCCAGGCTGCCTGTTTGTGCTAGTACCCTGTTTTGAACGTTCTAACGGAAAGCAACTTTCAAAGAGCACGAGAAAAGTCTTGAGGAAAGCATTATATTTATCGTCTACTGTATCAGCACTATAAACATCTTGCCACTCTTGTTCCTTGATAAGGTTTATAAAAGTCTGTACAGCAACAGGATCAGCTTTCCTAAAAAGTTGGTAACTATATTTAACACGTGTTGCAGCACAAAAATCTTTTAGACTTAAAATTTGTGCATCATGATCTGAAAGGCCATTCACCTTTTTGCTAACAGAATGCCCTTCTAGTAATGAGGAATGAACAAAAATGTTGTCTATGGTTGTTCTACTTTTCCCTTGCACTCTCGTTGGAAAGAATACGGTTTGCATAAGATTATATGAATAAGGAGGTCTACCAGCATCCTTTTCCTTGCACAATCACTTATACAATTAATATTGAAGTCACCACATATAACTAACTTTTTGTATTTCCTATAAAGTGAACCAAGAACCTCCTCTAGCTTTAGCAAAAATGTTGTGAAATCGGAGTCTGGGGATCTATAAACAACAACAGTAAGAAGTTTAGCTCCACTAAATTTAACCACACCTGCACAACATTCAAACACCTTTCCAGTGCAGTACATTGAAACATCAATTGACTCAAATGGGATACCGTTTTTCACATACATGGCTACTCCCCCACACCGCAAAGAGCTCCTAGAAAAGCTGCCAGCCAACCTGTATCCTGGTAAAGGAAGCCTCTGAATTATCTCCTTATTTAAGAAGTGTTCAGATATACCAATAATTTCAGAGTCAACATCTGTAAGCAGTTCACTAACTTTATCTCTAATACCTTGTATATTTTGATTAAATATACTAATTCCCTCATTAATCGGATACCCAAGCTTTGTAGAAAGTGGTTTCTTTGTTAGACAGACTTCCCTTAAGCAGGAATACCTATCAGCTGACTTCAATCTAAAAAAGGTACAGCTCTAACACCCACAACTACCGGAATTTTCCCATGAGTGATCCCACCACCCCCCACCTATGCTGTCACCTATAAGATTTGCCAACCTCCCCTTCCCATACCTGTTGAGGTGCAGGCCATGTCTAGTGAAACCCGTCCTACTGATAGACTCCACCGACACCACTGAAATGTGACTCATGCCTTCTGTCATCAGCGCACCCCCAAGTCTCATGTTATTACGCCTGACGGCTATATTAAGATGAGGCCGATCGTGACGCTGAAACAGTTCCATGAAATGCACCTTCGTGTTGCCAGTCTGAGTGGCTATCTTTTCCAGGTCACCATCTATGTCATACTCCCCATCCCTATCAATACTATTACCAGCCCCACCCACAATCACTACCTGATCCTCTTTAGTAAAATCCCTACATAACCCCCCTATGTTAAAAGTCACCTGAGCCAATCCTGCATTAGGCTTCACAATGCTGGTGACCTGGTACTCACTCCCCAAAACTTCCTGCAACTGCTGGCCTACACCTCTACCATGAGAACTACCTAACAGCAGAACCTTCTTCTTTCTCTTAGACTTTGCAACTGTCCTAGCCACCGTAACTGCTGAGGTCTGCTGCATACTTCCTACATCTACAGCTACTAGAGGTTCCTCTCCACTAGACTCTGACAGTTGGTCATATCTATTACAAACACCAATAGTAAAACTATCTGAAAATCTCCTTCTCCTAGCAGATCTCTTGCCAACAGCCAGCTCCCATTCCCCAACCCCCTTCTCCCTCCTCATCCTTAGCTTATGTCAATGATGCTTCTACATTTTAATGTGTCAGGTTTCTAGAGTCTCCATTCTTTGACATCATTTTCATAGTTACATCTTAAAGTCATGTACTAGTCTTCTGTTTGCCTGATTTGTACTACCCTTCCCAGATGTGATGTCACCGATACACAATATGGTTCATTTCTACAAAATGTTAAATTTGTACCACTTACATCACGTGAGTCAAATGTGTTGAACTGTGTATATGCTGCCGGCCGGAGTGGCCGAGCGGTTCTAGGCGCTACAGTCTGGAGCCGGGCGACCGCGACGGTCGCAGGTTCGAATCCTGCCTCAGGCATGGATGTGTGTGATGTCCTTAGGTTAGTTAGGTTTAAGTAGTTCTGAGTTCTAGGGGACTGATGACTACAGCAGTTAAGTCCCATAGTGCTCAGAGCCATTTGAACCATTTTTTTGTGTATATGCTATCCTGCACAGTACACAGAAAAATATGCTATCCTGCACAGTACACAGAAAAATATGTTAATGGTCTAAGATTTAAGTGCATATCTCGCTAATTTTATACCAGCTTGTGGCAATATTTTTTAATATTTTTTTGAAATTTTCAGTTTTTCTTATTTAGTGACTTACTATTTGCATATTCATGTTTTTAGCGTTGAACTCGATACTGGCATAACAGCCGAAATCTATATTATACACAGGAAATAAACAGATATATATAGTTAAACGGCGGTGTATTCCTTCAAAAAATACTGTGAGACTGTGACTCAGCACCATCGAAAACTTTTTATTTCTGTGTAATCTGGATTCATTCTCTACAAAGTAAATTGCAGAGACCAAAGTTTAGTAAGTAGAGTTACCAGACAGTCACACAATGGTTTAATTAAAAAGAAATTACTGAAAAGAAAATAGTAACTTTTAAGTTGACAGTCGTTTAAGATGAAACTTGTACAAGTGGGAAGCAAATGATTCGCAACAAACCAGAAATAAAATACACTCTCAGACAAATAATTGTTCTTCGAAATTAGAATATGTTTGAAATGTACATTTTGATGCAGCGCATACATCAACACTAGAATATGTTATGCAGTTGTTAATGGCAATGTGTATGAGGTCTGTAGGGTGTAAATACCATTCCATCTACCAAAATACACTCAGAGTGCAACAAAGGTCGCTACAAAAGATAGGAAGATTAACATTCTATCGACGACTGTCTCATCAGATTCAAGGACCTAGAATTTTTGGAAGTGTTTGTAAGCAATCCTACGTCATAGCAACAAGATTCAAGTGTAATCATTGTAACAAACACCGCATTAGTCTCACATAACAGGGGGCGCTGAATTCCAAGATAATCCAAACAGTGCAGTTTATTGTGTGAGTTGTGCAGTGCGTCATATGATCAGTCTCTTATTCCTTCCTCATAAACATATTTGATTTATGGGTCTGTCTGACCCAGTCCTCAGTGAAGTGTTACAAACAGCTGTGGGCATTCCAAGCCGCTGCTTCCTCTTAGCAAACTTTTAATAACAGCGTTCATACTGCCAAACTGTCTTGTAAGCCATTACCAGGGTCTTTGACCATACATCTGCCATCACATGGAATGGCAGCGACAAGGGTTAAATTAGTAAGTAAGAGAGTAAATCCCCACCCTCCCTCCTCAAAACGTTGGCAGTAGCTCAAAGATAAAAGTGGATAGTGTGTCAGTTTCCTGCACAAGCGATATGTGACATCGACATCTATGAAGTATATTACACGGGCAACCATGCAAGGAGTTAGGGCTATACTGTAGCATGGATAGCATGGAGTAGCAGATAGAATTTTATCAAAGGCAATAAGCAGCTCAGTGAAACTATTAACACATCGAGAAATTACTATTCTTTCATGGACAAAAGAAACTTCATGTGTACTTGTACACAATAAAATTTCATTCAATCATACACCACAAGTTGCTGAACCCCTTTCCTGCTCCCACTAAATTTTATTAGGAAGCATGGCAAAATAACTTCAATGGTGGGCACTCTACTTGAGCAGTTACAATTATGATGTTTGCTACAGGTCCACCAAACAGCATGTGAACACTGACATCTTGTTACTCCTAATTCCAGGGCCTGACGCTAACTCTGATAGGCACTAAGCCATGTGCTTTGCCTGGCATGGTACTCTTTGTCAGATCCTAAATGAATTTCCAGGAACTGCTAACGAAGCAGCCTCATCAAGGTGGGATTTGTTACTTATCACAGTGTTTTCTGTTCAGTGAGGGTGCCCAGGACACATAAGAAAAGGAACTGACTGTACACTCTAAACATTACTTTCCCTGTAGGTTCATTTGAACACCACTTGTGGTATACTATTCCTGACTACTGAACAAGAACATTGTCAGGTCTTATTCCACCCTCACTCTGCCGCCACATCCCCAACTTTCCCCACAACCTGCACTAGGGAATTAGCAGAGAGAAGGTGCACAGGTTATGTTTATTGGTCAAACATCGAAACTGCGACTGAACACAACAACTGGGCCTGCTTTGCGTGCTCTCAGATCCAGTTGGTACCTGGGAATAGGTACATGTCGATTTTGCTCCACCATTCCAAGAAGAAACATGACTACTTGTGTTAAATGTCCCCTACTTGGAATAAATGTCTGCCAAATTAGCGAATGGTAGTGTTCAGACCACCATTTCTCTAACTAAAGGTTCTCCATTCACCACAGTGTCTGACAACGGTCACCAGTACATTGTACCTGTATTTAAGCATGCCTGACAACGAAATGGAATAGAGCACCTGACCACTACCACCTTCCACCCAACATAGAATTCTATGTCAGAGAGAATGGCAGGACATTTTCAAAGCAAATGCAGAAAATGATAATATCGATGTCTTCAAAGGGAACGCTGATCAGTCTCCTCGCCACCTATCGATACTACTCAATCCATGGACATACCCCAGCCAACATTTTGCATGATCAAAAACCCTGAGCATTGCTCGATCTTATGCAGCTAGATATTTGAGCGTAGATCTCAGTCACACACCATTACTTATGATTTCTTTTCTGAGTCATCAGTCCTCTGACTGGTTTGATACAGCCCACCACGAACTCTAATCTTGCCAATCTCTTAATCTCAGAGTATGGGCTACCAAGCCAGGGCTTGCATCTTTGGTCAGAGCACTAGTTGAGAGAAATTGAATGGGGAGAGAGGATTTAATATCCCAGGACTGCGATAATGACTCGGATGAAATGGTAGCCTAAGATTTTCTATCACAGGAGGTGATGGAGTGGTAAGATACTTGAGTCCTATTCTGGTGGACGGTCGTTCAAATCTGCATCTGCCCGCCCAGATTCCGGTTTTCTGTGAGATGCTTATATCACTTAAGGCAAATGTTGGTATCATTCCTGTACAGGAACATGATTGATTTCCTTCTCCATCCTTCTCCAACCAGAGTTTACACTCTATTCCTAATTACCTCGTCGTCGGTGGGGCTTGGAAGCACTTATCTTCATTTTTCTCTTTCGAAAATTTGCGATAAGAAGGCTGCTATGGTTCTCTGTTTCTGCAGTTTTGGTTATGCTGGAATTGAAACATGTTACTTCATTCTGGATCCACTTGTCTCATATTTATTTCACCTGTGTAATTCAGTTCTCGCATCTAAGAATTTTTTGTGTCGATTAACTGTGTCAGTCTTGATTATGAGGAGCCTCAGTGATTGCAAAGACTAAGCCATCAATTCTGATTTTAAAATTCTCTCCACACTGGGTAACTACTGCATGCAGAATTTTTCTGTAACTGCATGTCTGGGTCGCATAATAAGATGAGGAACTGACAGGCGAGTTCTGGTGACTCCAGGGTGGTCTCCTGTGAATTGTTTCCATTTCTGAGAGAAGTGCTGCCAAGGGTCAGTGGGGCATTTGCAGGGCAGGGGACACACCCTATGTGTTCTCTAGGCCAGGCACGTGTCCACCAACAGTCGCATACTTTTTTTTCTGAATATGATGGACAGCAAAGCATGAAGGCCGATCGATTACACCTTAAAACGCCAGTGTAATGAGCCATATCGAAAACTTGACCTTGTGCAGAATATTGGCCATTTTTGCAAACCAAAGCCATTTGATCAGAGCATCGCTCTATAGAATTTTGTTTGCTGCAGCTGGCAGCCTCCCTAGAAAGTAGGAGGGTGGGATACCTTTCGCAGATAAAAGAGCTCTATCTTTTCTTAGGAAGAGAAATAGTCGGGTTCGTTTTAGAATTTCCTTCCTCCCTTTGAAGTGGCGAGTTGCCGACAGCAGGATGCCTTCTTCTAACAGGGTGAATCGCCTCTTGTGTCACTGAAAATGTTACGAAGAACTCCATTGGATGCCCCTAAAAGAATACCATAAACCGGAAGATAGCCTGGCTCTCTCTAAGAATTACAGATGCAGGAGATCCACAGATTAGCTGAAATAAAAGTATCTTTGGGGAATGGGCATTTTTGCGCAAAACTTTGAGGAACTATGTTTGTGGAAACACAAGCCATTGACTGCTTGATAAAATTTTACTAAGACGGGTTCTTTGACAGTTTTGATACAAACATTTCCATTGACCAGAATTTCATGGAGTCGTACCAGTGGCGAAGGATACGTTATGTGAACTTCAGGGAGTCTGCAGGGAAGACAGCTCTGTGAGGCCACTCTGGTTCGACAGCTCTGGGAGAGCATCTGCGACAGTTCTGTGAGAACACAAGGGGGTCTACATCTCTGTGACAGAACACCACTCTGCAGCTCCTTTTGTGGCTCTGGTTGGAGACGGAGTTACTTCTGAGAGAGATCATATTCAGTTCCCAGTATGTCAATGGCCTTCCGCACTGCTCCATCCACCAGCTTAAATCATGGAGAAATTCTGCAGCAATGGCGACCAGGAATGAGAGTTATTGGTAGGTAGACAAGGAGAGTTCAGACCAACTATTCCCTGTTGCCAGATTTCACCCCCTCCCCGCCATACTACGACATCACGTGCTGTTGCCAGATTTAGTCCCTCCCTCCACCAAAGTCCTCTGGCATAGGCCAATTTCCCTATGTATAAAATGGTGGGAAATTCGAAAACTGCGAGAAATTCGAATTTCAGCAGGAAATTTAAAATAATCCAATTTCCCTACAATTTTCACTGTTGGAAGTGGAGCTGTTTTCTAAATACGAATTAGCAGTAAATTAAAAAATACAAGGTGGTGCATTATCATGTAGGTGTGAAATTAAAAAATTCAAGATTCCGATCCAAGATGGCGACCCTTTCATACTGGCACAGGTTGTATGACAACAAACTCTGAGAAGGCGATCCAAGGTGACTGACCTGGCATACTGGCTGAATCTGCATTGGTGCCAGATTTTCTGGGTGTTAACCAGCCCTCATGCCAGTCTTACCCTGCATGGGAAGCACTTCACAGCCAGGACAAAATGTGTTTGTTTCTCCTGCAGGTCGTAGCCTATTTGTAAGACAAAGGTTATTTTCCCCACGTCATTTTTTCCTTGTTGGCTATTCCCAGGATAGACAAACATATTTTCCACCCCACACATAGTAACTAGACTGAACTTGAGTCTGAACTTCCCTGCTGACCTACTTTTAGCGACGTGTAAATCACTTAATGTATCTTCCCCAAGCTACTATTCACTCAGACGTGTAGAGATCTAGAGTGCAATTATCAGGTCACTTATTCTAAGTATACAATTCAAGATAGCAACTGGGCTTACCCCCTGATGTCATACTCACCATTCGTCCTAAGTTAAAGTTCAGTTCCCCTCTGATGTCATGCTAAGTTTCTACCTGACCACTTGTACTATGTTGGGGAATGTTAGGGGCGTTTATGTCTTTATTTACCTGACAGCACACTGTGGAAGGGCGCTCCACATTCCATGCCACCACTGCCACTCCTACGGAACCACCATGTGGCACTATCATTGTGACTGCTGGTATCTGCATGCCTCCACAGTAACACGCTTAGTCTGCACATGCTGTGCTGCAACGTCAGCTGGCTGCTTGCATGCAGGAGAGGTGTAAGTCACCAACAACTGCATTACCCATAACAGTGATTTATGTCTGCTTTGATGCATGAAGTGGTACTCACCAGTACTCGAACTTGCTGCAGCACTGCATTACTGTCACACCACCACCGCTACTAGCAGCCTGCAGGGTGACACATTAGCCTGCAGGCTCCCACTTCAGCTTGTTCAGGCAGAGGAACTGCTATTTTAATGTATTTTGACTTGTACCACCGAGCGAGGTGGCGCAGTGGTTAGACACTGGACTCGCATTCGGGAGGACGACGGTTCAATCCCGCGTCCGGCCATCCTGATTTAGGTTTTCCGTGATTTCCCTAAATCGCTCCAGGCAAATGCCGAGATGGTTCCTTTCAAAGGGCACGGCCGACTTCCTTCCCCGTCCTTCCCTCATCCGATGAGACCGATGACCTCGCTGTCTGGTCTCCTTCCCCAAACCAACCAACCAACCAACTTGTACCAGGTCTTCACTAAAAATTTTACCCTTGGTCAAGGTATGTATTCGCTCTGTTCTTCATGCCCTATCTAATAGGTATGGCTGAAACTTGTTATTAGCTATGCCTTTTATTCCTAATGACTGTAGCTTATGTAGTAGAAACTCATGGTCAGCAATATCAAAAGCCTTACAAAGATCTAAGACTATGCCTGTGACACATCCATCTTTGTTACTAGTATCAAATAACATTTTTGCGAATTCTACTATCGCTGATTCTGTACCATTTGGTACCATTTCAGAAAAAAAATTGTGATTGTATTTATTCAACCATTCATTAATCTGTTTTTATGATTGATTCTATTATTTTTGAGAGTGCAAAGCAGGAAAATAAGGTGGTAGTTACCTATGTCGTCTGTGTGATCTTTCTTTAACAGGGTCACAACTCTTACTTGTTTTCAATACTCTGGAAATTTTCCTCTTGTGGAAGATTCCTGTATTACATTCGTTAGGCTAAGGGAGCTTGTGTATGCTGTAAGCATTGTTTCACCATGCACATTGGTAGTTCTTCTAGGTCCAATGACTTTCAAGTTTTATTAACTTCATGCTCTGTGGTTGGTAGTAGTGCCACTGTACTTAGTCCATAATTATTTACAGACGTGTTACTTGTTTTTGCAAATTTTTGTTGTTATTTCTCTACAATACTTGAAAAATACTTATTCACTTAATTTAGTAGATAGTGTGGCTCATAGATCACTGTGTCCCCCTCCAGTGTAAGCCAATTATTATGCTTTTGTTTGTCTCTCCCTGTTTCCTGTTTAATGACACCCCTAGACTGCTTTGCTTTTATCCTCTGCATTGAACATTTATATGTCATTAAATGACTTTTTGCAGCAATAAACACCTCTCTATAAATCTTTTTGTATCTGTGATAGAAAATTAAGAATTCTGGCTCATTATAGCTCCTTATTGTGAAAATAATGTGCTTATGGAAATGAGGTGAGATATTTTGTAATATCTGCTATTATCCATTTGTTTTTATGAGACACTGATTCTGATATGGGTGCTTTTGGTAATGTTTTCTCATAGCTCAGTTTAAATAATGATAAGAATTTAGAGAATTTCTCATTTGTATTGGCTTCTCTGAATACTTCATCCTAATTTTAGTTTGCTAGTTCTATTGAAAAATTTTGTATTTTAATTTTTGATAAATGTCTTTTGTACACTTGCAATTTAGGGATCTTGTATAACCGATTTTACTGTTATTTTTCAGCAGAAATGGTCTAAGAGTCCAAGCTCTTTTGCAGCTACATCATACTTTTACCTGTCCATATCTGTAGTGACACGGCCATTTACTATGCAATCACTGTAGGAACCCTTTTTTGCACTATTGACTATGCAAAGTCATGTTGACTTCTGTAACTGAGACTGTATCTAGAACTTTTATTAATTTATGTAAAAGTGTTCACACTGCCACTAGCTGATCAATACATACAAAATGTTTAAATTTCTTGTTGATGTCAAGCCCTGTCAACTGTGCTCATTTTTCTGATACACCCACTCAGTCCAAAAACCTTTGTGACTGTGAGAAAAGTTAAGATGGTCGTTTTAATGCTTCAGATGTTCTACATAGTCTGCACAGTCTCTGCCTCCCCCATTTCACTTGTGTACAATGGACAGAACATACAAACAACTATGTGAAACTGTCAGAATTGTCCTTTTTTGGAACATTGTTCAACTTTTGAATGTTGGGCTCCATAAGGTTCCCTTTCTGTGCAGCGACCATTGAATATAAAATTATAAAGAATGCAGCAACCAGTCGTGGAAATATAATTTATTTATCTCGTTGCAAATCGATTTCGACTGATATCAGTCATCATCGGTGCTAAAACAAATACAAGAGACAAGGTATAAACAACAACTGCTTTAACAAACGAAAAAATTGACAATAAAACATAGTTACATCAATTACAACATATACAGATCTCTGAAATTAAAATTCAAAGTCATAACATACCAATTTTCTAACTAATACAAGCCATAAGGAGAAGCACTGTTTTTGGCAGATTTCTATCATGAAGTGACACATCATAGGTCAACATTACAACAAGACAACACGAGGTGGCGCCACGTTGCAATAAGCGCCCTCTATGTGAAATACAAAAGGTAATGTGAAATACAAGCAATAAGAAATATATCTCATTACAAAAAAATTATGCAGTGAATGTTGTAATTGATGTAAATGTGTTTTATTGTCCATTTTTTCGTTTGTTAAAGTAGTTGTTGTTTATGCCCTGTCTCTTGTATTTATTTTAACACCGATGATGAGTGATATCAGTCGTAATCGATTTGCAACAAGATAAATAAATTATGTTTCCATGACTGGTTACTACATTCTTTATAATTTTTGTTGTTCAACTTGTATGTAACATTGGCTTGAATTTTAGTTACATCATCAAAGCATTGACCCTTCATGTGAATTTCTGCACAATGTCATTTTATGGTAGGTACTGATAACACCAAGTCTCATCACCTTCAATGACTTTTTCTACAAAAAAAAGGCCTGTGTTTTGTACTTCAGTCAAGTTGTGGTAGGCTTCTACGCATCGTCGTTTTTGTTCAGAAATCAAGATGTAGAGGACAAACTGCATTCAGTCTTCTCTCCTTGAAAACATTCTGGAGATTCTTGAACACCTGAGTTAGAAATGTTGCTCCATTGCTATTTGTGATACAATAATGTGATACACTACGGCCATATCCCCACTACTTAACACTTCCTGTACACAACTGACAGCTCTAATGGATATCTGTTGTTTACAGTTCTTAGTTCAAGCTGGCACTGTTGTTACTGCACTGATGTCACTTGGAACTTTTTTGATGGACTGTGTAGGTTCATGATTCTTCAGTCTTTGAAATAGTCCTACAGTAAGAATCTGTACTTCCATATAATGGTAAAATATGTAAGATTTCTGTGTTTCTACACCAATGTTCAGTGACACAAATTAGACAGCAGTTCAAAGATCTGAGCCCTTAGAAGTTAAGTCCCATAGTGTTCAGAGCCATTTGAACCATTCAGGTGAAGATGGATATGCAATCCATTGAAACGTTGCGACCAGAAGACGACGCCACTCAGCTGATAAACCGTGAAGATTTCATAGCTAGAATAGACCAGTGTAACAACAGTGTCTTGTGGTTTGGGTATTTTGTCTTATCATGTGACACTGACTCAAAGATGTGTAGCATGGCACTGAGATGCCACAGATGCGAGATGGGTCACTGACCACGAGATCTTTATTATACTGCTCCTAGTACCTCGAGTTCAGTTGGCATATTAGCAGAGAATCTACCTAAGATAACTGTCAAAACTAGTGGTGATGCTATTCTTTACTAAAGTGACTGAAAGCAGTGGTACATTGCTAATGGGATAGAATAGACTGCTGTCGCAACAGTGTAGACAGAATAAAACATGCCAGTGTCTTATCAGTGTCCTATAGTTTAAGCTTTTTGGCTTACCATGGGATGCTGACTCAAACCATTATAGCATGGCAATTAGTAGATAAGAAAATGAGATGAGTAACTTGCTGTGAAGTCATCATTATACGTACACCGGTCCCTTAAAGTTCACTTGGCATGGTACTAGAGAATCTACACAAGACAAATGTCAGAATTAATAAAAGAAACAATCTAAATCATAATGGGAGAATTTATAGAGTTTCAGCGAAATAAATATGATGAGGAGAAAATGTTATTGAGCAATATGATTAGACTTAAAGGACACAGTTGTAGCTAGTGGAATGCCACTGCTTAAGTACATACATAAGTTGTATTGCATAACTCATGAAGCACAATATGTTGAGTGAATCTGTCACAAATAAAAAGATAAGTTTTAGGATTTAAGCGATATTTATTCAGATTTTATGATTAGAAAGCATTCCTTTTTCGAAAATAATTGGTGTTCAGTTCTTGCAAACTTTTGCCCTTGTTTTATGATGTAGTCATAAAACACAATATACCATTAAGATAATGTGTAACATGGGGGATGGGACGACTTTATTGGTGAAGATAGGTATAGAGGGGGGGGGGGGGGACACTACTGAACAAACTTGAACTTTTTTCTGTATCTGGTTTGTAAATGGTTGGATTTACATAATTTTGGGGTGCTGAATTCACTGGTAAAATCAGTTTCAATCACTTAACATTTCCTTGATACAGAGCAGAATCAGAAACAGTACTGGTGAACCTTAACAGAATTAAAACAACAAAAAATACATATTCATAACTTGACATCTTGATACTACTTAATATGTATACATAGACATTATGCAAATATAAGTTCTAAATTAGTTCACCCCACATTTTCAATTTTAACGTTTTTGGTGTTTGAAAACTGCGACAATGGTGGTCTTCCTTTCTCTTTTATTCCATCAATCTCCCTAACAAGACTCCAGCAGTATTGCTCATAATCTAAAGGTTCCTGTGATATTGATAAGGGTGTTCCAAAATGTGGATGTCTTGGTGAAAGCGTTCACCTTGCTCACTGCTTATGGCTTCCCAATTTTCCAGAAAGAAATCAAGATAAGAATTAAAAAGCGAATTCCACAACTCGTTTTCTTGCAGCTGTGGAACAGATTATTGATTATGGAAACGTAATTACCATCTCTTCTGCTGCCCAAAAGTCCCTTACAGTTGTTTTGTAAGAAGATCAGCAGCTAATTCAATACCTGTGAGTTTGGTATAAATGGTTGAATCTTCCTGCACTTGGCCTGGCCACGCCAGTCTGCAACATCAGCTCTTACCATAACTCAGCTGCAGACCAGGAATATTTACCATGTCAAGTAATGCCGCATCTGGCCTGCAAAGGGCATAGCAACTACAGACATCATTATGACAACGGTTCACTGCCGAGATCTGTGGGTCGATACCCAGCTTCCAGTGCCTTTTAGATGTGGTACTGAGCTACTAATTTGAACTGTTGGAAAGTAAGAAGGGGGTTATATTGTCATCAAAGAGCTGTTGAAGCACTGTGATCCACCATCGTCCATCACAGTACACCCACAATCTCTACAACGGATTGTTAAGTCTGAGAAGGTCCTTGTTAGTTTTTCGATTGTTTCTTTTTCTTTATAACATGTAGTATGTGTGCCATTTTGTGTATTATAGTCAGCAATAAGCACTCACAACATAGATTCTATCTTGTGAATGCTTACTGCAAATTTTTTTAAACTGCCAGGTGTACACTTTAGGCAAGGGAACCTAATGTTTGGATTTTGTCTCAAAAAAGTCCTACTTCTCCTACTCATGGCAACAAGTATTTGATTATGTGTGGCTCAAGATCCACCCACTATACTTTCAAGACTCATTGTCAGCTGACCCATCTTCCCTTCCCACTCCTATTTAGGTATAGGCTCTGCATAGAGAAACCCCATCTATCGATAAGTAGTGGGACAATGTGGGCACAGGTGCATTTTGTTAATGGGGGTTGCCTAAATCAGGGACAAGTATTGACTCAGGGACAAACCTATTGTTCTCTTTTGACTGACAGGTTCTGACCCCAGTGATAATCCTGCCTTTTGATTGACAGGTTCTTAATCTATTGTTCCCCCACCCCTCTCCCTCCACCTCCTCCCCCAACCCCTCAGGAAACATTCAACCTCCCCCTCACTGGTACAGGTACACTTTCAGGCCTGATTTATTCGAATACTCCCCTCCCTCTCTTATCAATTTGATTGACTATGTAATTAAATTGATCAATTAGTTACGCTTCCCCCTCTGCTATACCCTCCAACCCTCCCCTCTCTCTCCCCCTCCTCCACCTGGAAATTGGCGGTTCTGTGCTGGAGAGGAAGGATCTCACGACAGGAAATTCAATTACATAGCTGAGGGTATATTGTTTATTTATAACAATTAAGTTTGCAAGGGTTGAATCTCTCTTGCTCATCATTCTTTGCTGTTTGGGAAGATGCAGGTCTTGTAAATAAGTAATTAACTCAATCGTTTTTATTATTTCGATCACACAAGGAATACCACCGTGAAACACCCATTACACATAATACACAGTTAAAAATCTTTAGATCTTGGAGCACACACCGCCTATCATCCTGTCATGCCACCTGTGTAAGCTGCCCAGACTCAGGGTGCAAAAAAGTTCAAATGTCCAAACGTCAAACTGCTGAGATCATTGGTCCCTGGACTTACACACTACTTAAACTAACTTATGCTAAGAACGACAGACACACCCATGCCAAGGGAGGACTCGAACCTCCAGTGGGAGGAGCTGCGCAATCCATGAAGTGGCGCTTCAAACCGCATGGCCACTCCACACGGCCTCATGGTGTACCGGTGGCCCTGCCAGCAGTCGAGATACTCATCTGCCTCTCCATCACAGAAGGAGGGTAAAACTAAGCAGTCATTACATGGCGTTGTTACTATTACTGCACGTAGCAGTTCCCTTTCTTAGTTCAGCTTTATGTCATTGTCTGTGGATTCTTATTGTTTCTTCTTCTTTGTTCAGCGGCCTCTGAGGTGTCTGGAACAGCAGCAGCCACCGTTACCTTGTTGGGACCTGCAGCGAACTGTGACCTGTCAGGATCAGCAGCAGTAGTAGCTCCATGGGATCCTGTAGTGCATCTGACCAGCATGCTGGAGCATTCATCCCACTCACTGATTTAGACACCCAGCAAGTCCCCAACTCAGAAGAACCATTCTGGGGGCCCTACACCACACGATGTGCATCAGTACTGGTCTCTGACATACGCACCATCCCAGAGCAATCCGATGTTACTGCAAAGACAGAGTGTTGATGTGGTGGATGAGAAGCTGCCGATTCCTCCTAGTGCTCTACTGCTTTTCCCTTCAACTTATAATTTAACAGCTGGTGGTCCAAAGCACTTAAATATTGGTATAGAAGCATCAGTGGACAGTGACTGGCGTGCTGTGTTAGAGATTGAAAAGGCATCGAGAAGTGTTAAAGTACAGTTTACAGAACTGGAATGGGATGAACCATGTTGTGCAGAACATTACATCAGCCAATAGATGACCTCTGAGTATACATCTCTGGACACTTACTGGGCATGTCTGACACGTTCTTTAATATCGCTGTAAGACTGATACTCATAGTGAGACCTGGAGATCGATCCATTTATCTGCAGCACTCCTTCGTTACAAACTTTTTTGGTCTACAGATGGTGCTATTCCTTGTGCTGGAAAAACTGAACCATGGGCTGCCATGTGATCATACTATATATAAACACACCACAAACTATCTCCATACCTATAATGTGCATGCAGATGATATTGAACAGTACAACAATATGGTGTCAAAAGAAGAAGCTAAAGGAACTCCCATCAGTTTGAGAGAAACACATGCTGAATTTACTGCATACAAGAAACAATTATTCGGGTAATACTGTAAAAAATGAATCAGTTGTTTTTGTTGTTGTTGTTGATGTAATGCAGCCTATGTATTATTGCTGAAATGTAAATAAAATAGGTATAATCGCAAATCTTTATTGTTTTTATTATTTAACTACCCTCGCATTCTACAATGTAAGATGTAGCCATTGTAGCTCACTTGGTAACATGATTGCACTATAGTCGCTACATACATCACTGTCATTGCAAGTGTTCATGTTTTCAATAAAAGCCCATTGCACATCAAATCTGATGTAGTTGGTATCATGGCCAGGTGGGTGAAGCATCAGGACTTTGTTGTCGGTGACTGGTCCTCTGAAGGTGCAAAAGAAAACCTGAAGAAGAAGAAGAAGAATGGAGTACTCCTTCCTGATAATATACGAGCAATAATTGTAGGTCTATCCAACTGTGGCAAGACTAATGTCCTCATGGCACACAGATGGAGTCCGATTTGAATATGATTGTGTATTTTCAGAAACACTGTTTCAACACAGGTATCAACTGTTACAGGAGATATTGCAAGGTGTAAAAAGCATTACATACAGGCCATTCAGTGAAACACTGTGTTCATATTACAACGTTGCTGTGAAGAACCAAGGCGAAATTCGAAAATATTTCTGTTCCAGTTTCATTATAAAACGAATACTTGATGGTGAAAACAACAGCAGCAGCAGCAGCAGCAGCGATAGTATTGACATTGAGCATAAATCAGTGAACAATCGAGTCCTACAGTATGCATATTGTGATAAACCCAGCGAGCTAATAGATCGACTATGCCATCTCCTGGCATCAGCTGCTGCAGGTAATACAGGTCATTCGAATGAGCTTGTTTCAATAAGCTCTAAGCTTAGAGAGAGAGGCATCATCAAATAAGTACAGAGATAGTTGTTCGAAAACTGCACAAACCAGCACACAAAACATACCCTTGTAGCCATGTTATCATTAAAGGTTTGGATGACTTACGGAAGGCTGATCTTGTAGATATGAGGAATTACTCACATGAGAATAATGGATTCAAATATATTTTAATAGTTATTGATACAGACTCCAAATTTGCCTGGGCATCACCTGTTAAAACAAAAATGGAAAGAAATGTTGCGGATGTGCTTGAGCGTTTTCTGCAGACAAGGATGAATTGATGCCTGGCCAACCTCCAAACCGATCACGGTGGAGAGTTTAACAATAGGTATTTCAAGACCATGATGCAACAGTGTGGAATACATCACTACTCAGCACTCACCCACCTGAAGGCGTGCATTGTGGAACATCTGAACAGAACAATAAAAGGTCAAAGGTGGAAGCGTTTTAATCTACATGGCTCATACAAATGGACAGATATCCTTCCAGAAATAATTGCTCAGTATAATCGAACCAAACATAGCACAATAAAAATGAGAGCAATCTATGTTCGTTAAAGGACTCGTAGATACAGTGTACTATCACATTAAAATGCTGGATCCACGTAAACTGAAATTTAATGTAGGTGATTTGGCACCTACGTCAAAACACAAGACGGCATTTGAGAAATAATACCTATGAACTGATCAACAGAAATATTTAGGGTTTCCAAATTGCAAAGAACAAATCCTAGAACTTACATCTTGAAAGATAGTAAAGATGAAGAAATTACAGGTTGCTTCTACACTGAGGAAATGCAGAAGAGCTCTGGACCGGATTTGTGTTTCTCGTGGAGAGAGTCATAAGACATCTTGGAAATAGAGCTCTAGTTAAATGGCGTGGTTTTCTTGCAGCACAAATCAGCTGGACTGGCGCTGATTATCTGCTATATAATGGGAAGCATGGAGCACAACCGGCACAGTAGCACACTAGGAGATGCATTAGAGGAAGTGGGAATATTCTAGACAAACTGCCAGTGGAATTACACATTCTAGGATATAACTACTGTAGACTTGGAAGAAAGCTTCAAAAACGCTTGGCATGAGGTGATAGAGGGGTTAATCTGCTCGACAAAGCGTGTTGGGAACACGACATTGCATACAATGCAAATAAAGATATCTCAAGTCGTCACATTGCAGATAGGATTTTAGCTGATAAAGCTAAGGTGATATGCAGAGAAAGGACATTGGTATAGATCAACACATTGAGAATTTGTAGTTGGTAAAACCATGCATGGAAAAATTAAGTTGGGTTCAGGAGTGATGAATTTCAAGTGAGTTATGAATGCTGCACATCATAGACTGAAGAAGAAGAAGACAAGAAGAAGACAACGACGACGAAGAAGAAAGGGTGTTTAAAAACCTGTATCCTGACAATGATGTATGCAGCTAAAAGTCCTCTGAAGAAAAAGGGTGTGGGAAGAAGAAGAAGAGGATTGGTTAAAGCACCTCGAGTTCTACCGACACTCAAGATGTCAGGTTGTTTTCTTCCATTCTTCATCCCAGCCCTCTCCGCTGGGCACAGTTGGGCGACAAAGTACTGGATGCCGTATAGCCTGCGCCCATTGTGGTATGAAGTACACAGTGTCCGACTACAGTCACCACGGTAGCGCACTTAGTATGAGGCATTAGCGGCGAAGGTCTATCAGCTGGCGCAACGGATTAGCCAGCTGGTAGCGAGATGAAGCGTCGGTGGAGATCTCAGCCGGCAAACGGATAGAAGACACTCCCGCAGCAAGCCCGCATCTCGCTTGGCTGCGCCGACACCTGTTGCGAAGAAGGACGTCTGCTGGCACCATCGGCGTTTCGCGGAACGTGCGCAACGCTACAGCACGTACGCTTTCCCAAATGCCAGCGACAATCGACCATAGATTGCTGGCCAACTTCACGGTGCCTGTTCATCAGTGATCGACGCACCGAGCGTAAGTACCTGATGAATACAGGCTCCGATCTATGCATCTACTCATGCGCGCTGCTACATCGTGGCAGACTGCCTCTCTTGCATCGGAAGCGTCTCTACACTGGACTAAACGGCACTCGCAGAAGCAAAGAGGTTGCATCAAGAGCTTCAAGTCCTGTTACAAGACACGCAGTCATCATTACAACTACAACTCGTGGACATTCCTGGCACCAGCTAAGAGCTATATTGTGATGTGTCCATAGCCAAACCACGTTCATACCTGTCTCCGAACTTCCTTTGGCAAGCGTTCGAATCCCTGCACAACCTGAGCCACTGAGGTATGAGGTCTATGCTCCATCTAGTTCTATCTTGCTTTGTGAGTCCAGGGCGAAGAAGGATTGCATAGAAAGGACGAAGTGTTGTCTAAAGTGCCAACACAGCAAGGTTAGCAGGTATGTTCATGTACAAATAGGTAATTTCCTCGACGTCACATTGCACTTGACACATGTCCACATCGACGTCGTCGGACCGCTACTGTCCTCAAACGGCCAGCATTACTTGCTGACCATTGTCGACAGAGTCGCTCGTTGGCTTGAAGCAATACCGATAGGCAATATCTCGGCCGAAACCTTGGCGCAGGCCATAGTAACGCTATCGCAGTTTGGCAGCCCTTTCCATGACACAAACTATAGAGGCAGACAATTTGGGTCCAGGTTGTTCGCAAAACTGGCAACGCTTTGAGCCATGAGGCATCGTTGGATGACCAGTTACCACCCGGCCAGCAATGGAATGGTAGAAAGATGACATCACACACTAAAAGTGGCACTGATGTGCCATGTGGCCATGTGGACTGAGGCTCTGCCAACCGTCCTCCTGGCGCTTTGCGACATCTACAGACCAGACCTGGGTGGTTCCTCGGAAGAGCTAGTATATGGGAAAACACCAAGGCTACCCTGGGATTTCTTAGAAGCTGCCCTGCGACAAGAGATCGTCTCAGCTACCCTTGTTGGGCATCTCAGAGCACACATGGAGAAGATATACCTCCCATAGCCGTCCAGACATGATATTGGTCTACTGTTCACACACAAAGACCTCAGCTCATGCTCACCCATGATGCAGATGCTACATAGTGATGGCATCAAACTGGCTCTCCAGCCGCTCAGCACTGATTCACACCAGGTTGTTAACAGGGAAGACTGCACCATGGACATTCTCTTCAATGGAAAACGTACTATGATCACTGTAGACAGAATGAAGCCAGCCTACATGTTCCATGAGCCACCACCACCCATTGGCCGACAACTATTACCACATCCACCGCCTGATCCAGCGCTCATCTGTGCTCCAGAAGTGACCCAGACAACTGCACTGCCTTTTCCAGCACCACGAGGTCTCACAGTCATGTACACTTCCCAGCGCTCTTTCTAGATGGCGCTCCGCTCTCACTGAGGGGACTGTTGTAGCGACTGCAACCATTATCTGGCTTGTGTTGTGTTAGAGCGTGAGTATCAACCTGAGCGTCAATTTATGCGCATGCACCAAGTAGTTTCACGTGTTCGTCTAGGGACAGTGTGTTTTGTTCTCACAATGTGCAGAGATTTTATTACTTGTTTTGTTACTTTTTGTATGTTGGTTATTCTATGTTGTATGCGTTCCTATGTACACTGTACCAAGTAACGCAAGCAGACAATGAGCTCACTAAGCGCAACTGATCTGTTCTTGCATTCCTAATCTCATGAGACCAGTATTTAGCATTCTACAATCTAAGAAAGTTTCGTTGTTGTTTTGAAGATATTCTGGTGCACGTATTATTCCTGTAACAGGCATAGTAGTCTCAAGACCTGATTCTCAAGCACAGCGACCAAAACTCAAATAACAACAATGAACTGCAAATAAAAAATGAAAATTGATAAATAAACCGACAGCAACCGAAATACCAAGATGCAAAACAAAAACGCTACGAATTTATGCAACAACCTAATATTATAGTGACAAAGACTACCAGCGCCATGGAGTAGGAGACTCAAAGAATAGTACAAACTGAATAGTACAAACTGAAAGTTTCTCGTGCCCTCTCTACACCTACCTCTGTGTGAGGTTCATCAGCTTCTAACTGAAGCAACAGGTCAAACTTATTCTTCACATTCACCACAAAGCTGTCTGACAAAGTTCTAGTCTGTTACTCCTGTTGCCTGTTGCCACTTCCCACCTTTCTTTACCCTTCTCCCTCTTTAACCTCTTCAGATCTTCCCTAGCCTGCTCTAACTGTGCCTGAAAGACAGCAATTTTCCCCTCCGGTTCCATTATTTTCCTACCTCTACTGCATATCCCACAGAACCACTGATGAGTCTGATCCACTTCCCCATTTCCCCTGCCGCTACAGTCACCCCAATGGAAAAAACTGCTACACCCATCACACCAAACCCCGGAGCTAACAATTCTACGGCACGTCAGGCACTTTTCACTCATGGTAAAAATCTTACTTTAGCGAGATTAAGTCAAATTAAATTACAGAAAAACAAGAAAACACGTTTACGAAAGATTAGGTCTAGTCTCAATCGTATGTAAACAAGCTTACTTTAGTGACAATAAGTTATATTACCGAAAAGAAGAAGAAAAACACGTTTACAAAAATTAGGCCTAGTCGCAACTGTACGTAACAAAGCTACCACCATATGTACAAAGTTTCCAGATACCGGAATTTAAAATATACGCTGTGTTTCGCAAAATAAGAGTTAAGCAACAAAGGGATACGCTTTTCTTAACTTGCTGGAACGGAACAGAACAATTAAATGAGATTCTATAAGTTTTACTGCGCTAAAATGTATGCAAGAATACAATCGTAACCCTACTTCATGTTCCTTTCGCGTTTTCTAGAATAACACGCAAAGAAAAGTGAAACCTTTAATAGTAAGATTGCAAAACACACTAATACACGTATTAAACTAGTTTCCTGAACTAAACAGAGTGTTATTACACTCTAAATCACTTATTTGTACGGCAGCACAAAACTCACGCGTCTCGCCTGGTGCAGGGCTACCAACTCCATGTGTTGCTCTTCCACATTTATGTTGGTGAACTATACACACGACAATCACAATGGACAGGATCCATTCTAGGCCGATCTCAGTGAGGTGGGTGTTGCATATATTCACTCCATCTTCCACCATCCAGACGGTGCTGGACATGCAGAACAAATGCAGTTCTGGTCACTTCGCAATTTAACACAAGTTTGGCGGTCACCAATGTCGACTGCAACACATAAAAGTGGATAGGCGTGCCCTTCCTTCCATCGCTTCTCCACGATTCTCAAGAGTTTTAGCAGTGATGAGATTCCCATCACTGGGGTCTTCCACGCATGTACATGGAAGGGTATTATCTCCATCACAGACTATATCCTCATGGTTGCTACCCCTCGTGCATGTAATCTGCTTTGGCTGCACCTTTTTCAAGCTCTGGGGCTTACAATTTATGATGCAACACCAGCAGTTCGAACAGGGAGACAGCTGCCCCATGCTAGTAGTTTCCTTGAGGAATTCCCCACTGTCTTCTCGTCCACCATCAGAGTGTCAACAACTTTGAGGACCATGTTACCATGCTGCCTCGTGTGATTTCTAAGTTCTCCAAAGCCCAGACTGTTCCTTTTCCTCCAGCCTAAGGCTCGGCTGGACCTTGAGTGCCTGCCACAGACAGTGTCATTTCACCTATTATGAACAGAATTTGTGTAACACCTATTGTCCTGGTCCAAAATCTGAATGCAACACTCTGCATCTGTGGCGCTTCTAAAGCTACTATTAATTTCCAGGTGGTTGTAGACTCGTACTACATACCGAAGATGGAAGAAATGCCATGCCTCGCAAGGGGAAAGGTGTTTAAAAATGCAGATCTCCAACTCCCACACGATGACATATCTAGGGAATTATTGGTGATTAATACCTCCCTCTGACTTTTTCGTCACAACCGCTTTGCATTCAGCATGACGTGCGCGCCGCCTATCTTTCAGTGGCGCCTGGTGTCTGGAACAACACATTCGCCAAATCTCTCAAAGACATATTGGTTTGCAGGGAAAACTGTCATGGATCTGATGACCAGTTTAGGGACCTTGTTTTCTAAAAGGTAAACTTGCACTGAAACCTCGATAAGTTTGAATACTTTGTCCAGCATCCTCCCTGCTCCTACCTGCGACGAAACGGTCCAGAATTTCCTGTTCCTAAGTGTGTCACACAACTGAAATCAATTTAGGAGCAGATCAGTTACTATCGCCATTTTATCCTGCCTTGCAGCATCAGTGGCAGACCCCTTGCGCTGACTTCTCAGAAAGAATGTCCCATGGAAATTGTCAGATCAGTGCAGCAGGCATCCTGACCTTGAGGCAGCCCTTCCTGCAGCTGGTGTGTCTTGTCACCTGTGATCCTTCCAAGCTGTTGGTCCTGTCAGCAGATACAGCTTACTAAAGGTTGATGGCATTATTGTCTCATATCTTCAGTCATGGGTGACTGGAATTCGAGTGTAGGAAAAGGGAGAGAAGGAAACATAGTAGGTGAATATGGATTGGGGGACAGAAATGAAAGAGGAAGCCGCCTGGTCGAATTTTGCACAGAGCACAACATAATCATAACTAACACTTGGTTTAAGAATCATGAAAGAAGGTTGTATACATGGAAGAACCCTGGAGATACTAAAAGGTATCAGATAGATTATATAATGGTAAGACAGAGATTTAGGAACCAGGTTTTAAATTGTAAGACATTTCCAGGGGCAGATGTGGACTCTGACCACAATCTATTGGTTATGACCTGTAGATTAAAACTGAAGAAACTGCAAAAAGGTGGGAATTTAAGGAGATGGGACCTGGATAAACTAAAAGAACCAGAGGTTGTACAGAGATTCAGGGAGAGCATAAGGGAGCAATTGACAGGAATGGGGGAAATAAATACAGTAGAAGAAGAATGGGTAGCTTTGAGGGATGAAGTAGTGAAGGCAGCAGAGGATCAAGTAGGTAAAAAGACGAGGGCTAGTAGAAATCCTTGGGTAACAGAAGAAATATTGAATTTAATTGATGAAAGGAGAAAATATAAAAATGCAGTAAATGAAGCAGGCAAAAAGGAATACAAACGTCTCAAAAATGAGATCGACAGGAAGTGCAAAATGGCTAAGCAGGGATGGCAAGAGGACAAATGTAAGGATGTAGAGGTTTATCTCACGAAGGGTAAGATAGATACCGCCTACAGGAAAATTAAAGAGACCTTTGGAGATAAGAGAACGACTTGTATGAATATCAAGAGCTCAGATGGAAACCCAGTTCTAAGCAAAGAAGGGAAAGCAGAAAGGTGGAAGGAGTATATAGAGGGTCTATACAAGGGCGATGTACTTGAGGACAATATTATGGAAATGGAAGAGGATGTAGATGAAGATGAAATGGGAGATATGATACTGCGTGAAGAGTTTGACAGAGCACTGAAAGACCTGAGTCGAAACAAGGCCCCCGGAGTAGACAATATTCCATTGGAGCTACTGACGGCCGTGGGAGAGCCAGTCCTGACAAAACTCTACCATCTGGTGAGCAAGATGTATGAAACAGGCGAAATACCCTCAGACTTCAAGAAGAATATAATAATTCCAATCCCAAAGAAAGCAGGTGTTGACAGATGTGAAAATTACCGAACTATCAGCTTAATAAGTCACAGCTGCAAAATACTAACACGAATTCTTTACAGACGAATGGAAAAACTAGTAGAAGCCAACCTCGGGGAAGATCAGTTTGGATTCCGTAGAAACACTGGAACACGTGAGGCAATGCTGACCTTACGACTTATCTTAGAAGAAAGATTAAGGAAAGGCAAACCTACGTTTCTAGCATTTGTAGACTTAGAGAAAGTTTTTGACAATGTTGACTGGAATACTCTCTTTCAAATTCTAAAGGTGGCAGGGGTAAAATACAGGGAGCGAAAGGCTATTTACAATTTGTACAGAAACCAGATGGCAGTTATAAGAGTCGAGGGACATGAAAGGGAAGCAGTGGTTGGGAAGGGAGTAAGACAGGGTTGTAGCCTCTCCCCGATGTTGTTCAATCTGTATATTGAGCAAGCAGTAAAGGAAACAAAAGAAAAATTCGGAGTAGGTATTAAAATTCATGGAGAAGAAATAAAAACTTTGAGGTTCGCCGATGACATTGTAATTCTGTCAGAGACAGCAAAGGACTTGGAAGAGCAGTTGAATGGAATGGACAGTGTCTTGAAAGGAGGATATAAGATGAACATCAACAAAAGCAAAACAAGGATAATGGAATGTAGTCTAATTAAGTCGGGTGATGCTGAGGGAATTAGATTAGGAAATGAGGCACTTAAAGTAGTAAAGGAGTTTTGCTATTTGGGAAGCAAAATAACTGATGATGGTCGAAGTAGAGAGGATATAAAATGTAGGCTGGCAATGGCAAGGAAAGCGTTTCTGAAGAAGAGAAATTTGTTAACATCCAGTATTGATTTAAGTGTCAGGAAGTCATTTCTGAAAGTATTTGTATGGAGTGTCGCCATGTATGGAAGTGAAACATGGACAATAAATAGTTTGGACAAGAAGAGAATAGAAGCTTTTGAAATGTGGTGCTACAGAAGAATGCTGAAGATTAGATGGGTAGATCACATAACTAATGAGGAAGTATTGAATAGGATTGGGGAGAAGAGAAGTTTGTGGCACAACTTGACCAGAAGAAGGGATCGGTTGGTAGGACATGTTCTGAGGCATCAAGGGATCACCAATTTAGTATTGGAGGGCAGCGTGGAGGGTAAAAATCGTAGAGGGAGACCAAGAGATGAATACACTAAGCAGATTCAGAAGGATGTAGGTTGCAGTAGGTACTGGGAGATGAAAAAGCTTGCACAGGATAGAGTAGCATGGAGAGCTGCATCAAACCAGTCTCAGGACTGAAGACCACAACAACAACAACATCTTCAGTGGCATAGAACGACATATTGTGTTCACATCCAAGATGCTCACCTATGCCCAGAACTAAACCTAAATTGAGAAAGAAGTCCAGACCATAACTTTTTGAATCAAGAATTTTCATGACTACATGTATGGCCACAAGTTTACTCTACTTACAAATTATGAACTGTCCTACCATTTCGAGTTTTTGCAGCAGTACCTATGGCAACAGCTTGGTACCTACAGCAATGGCTCCTATTCTTGTCCAGCTATTCTTGCATTATATGATTCAAATGTCAGCTCAACATGCTATTGCAGATTTTTTCCCCTCTGCCCATGAGTGCAGACCCTCTATTCAGCACTGTTCCTCACATCTCTTTTCACCTAGACACAATGGTAGAAGAGGCTGTCACTACCTTATCCTTGTGTTCCACCTTCATGAAGCAGGGCATGGCTCAGTATACAGTTCTCAGTAAAGTCTTGATCTGCATTCCTTACGGGTGGCTGGCATATCAGAGGCAACTGCAGACTCCTGACCATGAGCTCTCTGCTCTCTAATGGGTCTTGCTGCTCCAGTGGGACAGTGGCCTCATGCAGGTTGTCATCCATGGCTCTCTCCAACACAGAACCCTTGACCTCCTATAGCAGGGCTATTGGAGGGTTGTCCTCACCAAACACATGTCCTAACATCATATTACATATTGGAGAAGGAAGGATGCAGCCCATCTCTACCATGGTCTCAGTATGCACGACCTGTCAAAGCCAGCTGGCTATCATGGTGTGCAGGTACTTTCCTTGGCCTACCACCTCCACCCTAAGGTCCAGGATACACCTCAACTACCGAGCGAGGTGGCGCAGTGGTTGGACACTGGACTTGCATTCGGGAGGACGACGGTTCAATCCCGCGTCCGGCCATCCTGATTTTGGTTTTCCGTGATTTCCCTAAATCGCTCCAGGAAAATGCCGGGATGGTTCCTTTGAAAGGGCACGGCCAACTTCCTTCCCCATCCTTCCCTAATCCGATGAGACCAATGACCTCGCTGTCTGGTCTCCTTCCAAAAACAACCCAACCCCCCAACACCTCAACCTAGCCAGGCCTTTCCTGGGGCCCTCCTCATTGATAGTGATTGACACCATCCCTAGCTTTCCTTTTGTTTCCTGTGTGTCATCTACCACCACCATCCCACTATAGAAGCATTGGAGCGACTTTGCTGTTGGAAGGACTCTCCAAAACATTGTGATCGACAACAGCCGCAATTTATGTTTGTAGAATTCAAAGAATTTTGCGCAATTGGTGGAATTTCCTTGATACACACAGCTCGTTTCCATCCAGCATCTAATGGCCTCACCGAGAGTTTCTTTATGACATTTTAAACCCATATGGCCAAATTCTGTCAACATCATTCCCTTACAGACATCTTGCCCTTATTCTTATCTTCCTACTGGGGCTGACTTCATGAAGGTTTGTCTGCCATGTAATGCATACACAGTTGCCATCTTCAGTCCTAGTTGTCAGTCATACATTCCACACTTCGAAAAACCACCCATTTCTAGTCTTGGCGCCACCATTACGCTACCCCAATCCTGTCTGGTCCAACATGTACACAAGGTTTAGACCAAGGTGAATCTCTGCCACTGTTCAGCGCCTTCTGGGCCGCACCATGGTCGAGAGTGAGTGTGCCAATGCATCCATGCATGGGTCGCACATTAACCAGTTTCATCAGAGAAGAGGTGCCACACCATTAAGTTACAATCTACCTCTAGTACATGTTCCAGGACCTCGTTCACCTCCTGTGGCTGGCGAACCAGACTCATCCTGGGAGGAGGCATGACAACAGGTCCCAGAGCACCAATCAGCCATGCAGATGGATACTGATCTGCAGCTGGCCTTTTTCACCCTTAGGGCATTTTCGAGGACTATGTTGCCTGCCTCTTTCTCGACACCTTCATCCTGAGGGTTGGGGGAGGGGGGGGAGGGTAGGAGAGATGCTATGGCATGCTGTCTGCAATGTGCCAACAACTGAGCATCTGTGAATCACAGCATTTAAACACTCTGCACTATCAGTAGCTAAGGGCAGTCCTAGTGGCCACACCAAGCCAGCAGTCGACACAGGCAAGGTGCACCGATTGGGCTATGTCATGCATCCACCAACAAGGGAACCCGTGAATAGGAAAGTTGTGGTCATCCATGCAGCCAGGATTTAAGACTGTATTCTGTCCACAAGTGGCAGTTCATCTACCTGCTGGAGACTGATATTCATCTCTGAAGTCAGCACCACAGCTACTGCCCTGTCCACTGCTCATCGACTTCGCCATCTGTCTTAGACGTCGCGCTTCTGAGGATGTCCTGCTTAGCATGACACTTTTGGAGTTGGAGATGTTGTCAATGGTGACCTCTGAACTTAGTCAAATTTTTGTATCCCACGCTGGATTTGGACTTTAGCTCAGGGCCAAGGCAGGACTTTATATGCGCCAGTGACTTTACCTGTCTTTTTGTTCCAAGTTTCGTTTGAGTTTCCTCCTAGGAATGGACAAATTTTGTTGTTTGGATCTGAACACTTCACGAAGAAGACAACTTTCTGTTGAATATACAGAAGCATTTTGTTTCCTTTTACGATTCAAGCATCAGATCAGTTTTGTTCACAGTCCTTTCAAATTGTCTGTTAAGTGACAGTGATTCCTGTTCTCAATTTCTGGGAGACTTTCCATAAATGTTTCCAGCTTCTTGTCCATCCCTGACGTTCCTAATGGGTTTTTCATGAACTGGATCATAGTGGCTCGAGATCTCTTAAATTCTAAGGAAATTACCATCATTTGGGTCTTCAGTTCTCGAAGGTGAACCTCTTAACGCCACCTCTCTAACCAAGAAATACTGACACATCAGGAAATATGAGAGTTCCCTCATAAGTTGGCTATTCTACACATGAATAAAAGAAGAACATGACCTATGTCATTTCATTTCCGTACTTTTACAAATCTTCCAGGACAACTATATTCAAACAGATATATTTTATTTTGTGTTTACTCTTGAATGCAAAATATTTTCTGTAGTTTTTGTAAAAAACACCTTGTGATGAAATCAGAAGTTCCACATCTTTGATGTTGTTGGCAATCCTGCCAAATTATAGAAATGTTTCATAACTGTTGCCATGTACATTTGTTGGGAAATGTTATGGTAGGATTTCCAACAACATTTAAAGAAAGTGCATTTCTTGTTCCATCACAAGGTAGTTTTACCACATGATGTCCAAAGAAAACAGTGCGCGTTCTAGACTATATGTGATATAGAACTGCATGCAGTTAGCCTGTTAGAGCCACAAAAGTGAATAACTAAGTGGAAAGCAAGAGCTAGATTGGCTGTGCTGGTGCTGGGGCAGCGTTCTCTAGTTATTATATGACACAAAATTTATTCTACAATCACAGTATGATACTTGCCAACTGTGCACCATGAGCGATTAGAACCCAAGAGTCACTTGGGTCCCCATTGGTGTTGCGAGCCTGATAGCAAAAGGAAAATATTGTAACACTGAATTAATCTTAACAGCTAGATAACCATTCATCCGAAGTGTTTTTGTAAAATATAGGTTCTGGTCTTCAAAATGTTCTGTAGTGATTACGCTACATTTACTTACACTACCAGACACATGCAGTATACAGTGCATCTCAGTGTAGTTGTTCATTTCATAGATCAGTCACAGCTGTTACGAGGGGTGCGATGACGCAACAGTAATGCATCTTGGTGCCTGTCTAAACCATCGAAACATATCTACTAAAAGAAGACTAAATTGGGGTTCTGTATGCCGCCACACAGTTAATATACAACATGAACAACAAAGGTCCCAACACACTTCCCTGGGGCACTCCTCAAAATACTTCTGCTTCAGTCGATCACGGTTCTAGATGCTTCAGTCAGGAACCGTGCTGATGCTACGGTCGCAGGTTCGAATCCTGCCTCGGGCATGGATGTTTGTGATGTCCCTAGGTTAGTAGGTTTAAGTAGTTTAAGTCTCAGAGACTGATGACCTCAGATGTTAAGTCCCATAGTGCTTAGAGACATTTGATCTATTTTTTGTACTTACAAATAATATGCTGTGTCCATCCAACCAATAAATCCTCATCCCAGTTAGACATTTCACTTGATACTCCATTCATTAATAAGCATTTGTGTAGTACTGAGTCAAATGCCTTTCGGAAATTAAGAAACACTATATCTAACTAACTGCTTTGATCCATGGCTTTCAGAATGCCACATGAGAAAGACATGAGTTGGGTTCCAAATATTCGATGTTTTCGGAATCGATGCTTGTTGACATGGAGGAGATCACTCTGCTCGCAACATATTACTACATTTAAGATCTAAATATGTTCTAAGATTCTACACAAACGGATATCAAGGACAATAGACGGTAGTTTTGTTAACCATTTCTGCTGCCCTTCCTGTAGATTGGTGTGACCTGCGCTTTCGTCCAACGACCGGGCGCTGTGTGTCTAATTTTTGCATGTTTGTATGTTTTTACATGTTCTTTGCCCTGGAAGTGAATTTAATAAGATTTTTATGTAAATTTGGGCTACCTGCAAATAATATATCGTGTCCATGGATGGATAAATAAATAAAACACCTTCTACTTTCGGACTACAAAGATCCTTTGACGAAGAGGATCGAATGCTGGATTACTTCACAGCTGAGCGTTATAAAATATTTCTGGTCATTATATTCATTATATAAATTCATTCCGTAACTTAAAACCAGCCGTGACTATTCCTATAATTGTACTGACTGGCGATCACTTTTGCTATCTTTGGAGTAGCGGCACAGCTGTTTTTGGCAACGTGCAGAATGTCGCTGGCGACTTGAAAGTGACAAAGGCAGCAAATAGATTGGCGTCTATGAGTCGTTTATTTATTGTTTATTTTCTGTGGGATTAACGTAATTATAATCATTGTCCAACTGATGTCTTAAGCCGTGAATCAAGACTGTTGGTAAAGTGTGTATGCTACTTAACTTTTTTTTATGGACTGTTCATTACTTTTCCGGCTGTGAAAAGCATGAGTATAATAACTCAGTGGCAGTAAAAATGTTCGAGTAATTGTCGTCATGAACCGTATTTTGCAGAATTGCCGTTTTGGTGTAAAATGAAAGACATAAAGGCTGGGAAGAAGATAAGGATCGAAGACGTAAGATTCTCTAATTAAGGCAGTTACATTCATCTTTCAAATAGACCAGCTACTTGGTTAACAATTTTAAATATTACGGATTAATTTTCCATGACAAAGTTTTTTTTTTCCCTCAGTGTTTTTGTAGCATATTGTTTCGGTTTCATCAGTATATGATTGTAGCTGCACATACAAAAATAGAATTGACTGAGGATCAGACATTCATATATGCTGACGTCGACTAGTTTTCATTTACTGTCGGAACACGAAGAATGACTTCTTGTTTGGTTTGTGACACATGTGAACAATCATTGAATCAGCTGATACCAAAGTTCTGCTTTGGCCCAAGGCGGACATATTCCACTCGTCGAAATATATGTAGTAGTAATTATAGTAGTTTTGTTTATCTTTATATCTCTTTTACAAGGATATTAGGCGTGTCAGAGTATTACAATTTAAGAATAACAAAAACAAAGTAACTCACATATACAGACTTACATGTCTAGAATGACAAAGATCAGTAACGTAGTTGGCAATGGCTTATAGCAGAAAACGTCCTAGCATTTACTTGAAATAATTTAAGAAAACCATCGAACACACAAATTAGGCTGGCTGCTTGGAGATTAGAGACTCCACTCGCCCGGTGTAAGTCCACTCTGTAAAGTGGTGCAACCTCATTCAGTTTAACCCTAGTGTACAATACTGTTTTACAAATAAGTTATTTGATAATGATAAATGGGTAAAGCAACACTGTTCATTCATTTCTCCTGACCAGTCATTGCACACATTATAAACACATTGTTTCGTAACACTACACACACACTATCAACTGATAACAGGACCATCTTGCGCACTGCAGCTTCCTATTTGCTGGCTGAAAAACTGAGTCTGTATTCCTCTGTAACAAGTGATGTACTGAGCTCATGAAGAGGATAAGATGTTAGTATTAAACATTGCTTCGGTGGTACATTTTTCCAGAAAATGAAAAAAAAGGAACTAATGTAATTTAGTTTTATGTAGGATGGTAGATGTTACATTATTATTATTATTGGGTTAAATTTTTTCTAGATCCCAATTCTGTGTTGTATAAATAATCTGTCAGTGTATAACTTTTTTTGGGTTAATGTGTATTTTTAACTGTCTTTTTAAATAAGTTTGTTTTAGTCATTTCTTTAATCTTATTTGCTAACTTACAGTTTTATTCCTTGGTAGAGAATTATGTTTTGAGTTTTGTATTTATTCTTTCTTGATGAATATAAGTTCAGTCTAGATCTTGTTCCATGATCGTGGACATTACTGTTTTAGCAATAATTAACAATGTTATTTTTTGTGTGTAAAACTGTTTGGTAAATGTATTCACATGGTGCAGGTTAATTCCCCAGTTACAATGATCTCAACCCCTATTTTTGGTTATTTATTCTTATGGCCCTCTTCTGCATCTTGAAAACTGTGTTCACATTTTGTGCATTTGATCCCCAGAAAAGAATTCCATAGTTAAGAATTGTGTATACATATGACTAGTATGTAACTAAAACTGGCTGATACTGATGACAGGACCTGAAGGGTGTAACATGCCGATGACATTCTGTTTGCAAGGATCTTCAACTGAGAATCATTATCCATTCCTATAAAGTTTGCATTTGTTGCACTGCATATAGTGCTGCCCTCTCTATTTTCCCTCAAACCGAAATCAGGGCTTTTTTTCTTTTTCTTCAGAGTCATTTTACTCTTTATTGACCAATTGTAACCTTCCCGGAGGGTTTGATTTATTTTCTCTGCAACGCATTCACTTGTTTTCTCAGTGACTGTGATATTACTGTCATCCTTCATGACTAACACTAGTGAGGCGGTGTACACCATGAACAGTATTTGTCCTAAAATGCTATCCTGAGGAGCTGCTAAATTGATAATTTAATAAACGTTAGAAAGATCTGAAACTATTCCTGTAACACATTTGTATTTGTGAAGAACATAAAGTACCACTTTTGTGAATTCTACGATGGCTAATACCTTGCTGCTACCACATTGAAAACCAAATTGTGATTCACTTAAAATGTTGTATTTATTCTAGTAACTCATTAATCTGCCTTTCAAAACTGATTTTGTTGTTTTAAAGAATTGTGACATTAGGAAAAAGGGCCACTAAATTTTCTATGTTTCCTGGGGTCAGCAGAGATGTCCGATCCCAACTGGCTTTGACCTGTGATGTAAGGGTGTTGTGCTGTGTGACGTCATGACAGCATGGAGTTTAGTTTGAGTTGGTTGTTTTTGTAGATGTCATCTTGTTGTGTTACAGTGCAGAGTTTGGTTTGAGTTTGTTGTGTTTGTAGGTGTCGTCTTGGTGCGGTTGATGGTGTCCTCTGGTGCTGTCTGTATGATCCACGTGTTATGAGGTGTATTGGGTTCATTTGAGTGTCGTTGGTCGCAGTATGAATTAATTTGTATTGACTGTGGTTGAAGAACAGAATCTAGTTTCAGTGAGTTACCTAATTTTTTTATTATGATTACGGTATCTATTGATGTTATTGGTTTGCTGTTCGTTGTGCGGTAAGGTCTTTAATTTATTTTCTGGCTTCTTTTGTTAGGTATGGATATGACAGTGAAATTTAACAGTTCGTGGTTGTGTGCTGTGATGGGGGAGGACATGATGTCCCTCATAAAATTTTGGCAGATGTTTGGACTGCTGGTCAAAATAGTCAAGTGCAGTGTCTGTAAAGAGAATATGCTGTTGGCCAGAGTTCCGGTGCCGAAGTGATAACCTTTGGTGCTCCATTAGATGGAGTACCTGCTTCAAGAAGTCTAGGTTGGTCGTGAGAGAGATTATTAGTCTCCAGCTGGTTTATAGGTGTGGGGGGGGGGCATTATTTCGTGGAGGTGGGTATGCAGATTGTGTTTTCAAGGTTTTGGAGGGGAGTACGAAGAGGGAATTAGTGGGGTTGATTGAAGAGTATATAGAGGAGGGGAGTACAATAGTGTCAGAAGCTCTTTTGTCTTATAGAGGGTCAATCGAGAATTTAGAGACTGGGGCGTGTACTAATACAATAGAGGGATTTTGCGGGGTAGTTAAATCAGTCACAGGAAGGGGGAAGAGGCACTCTTCTGACCTGCAATCTCATCTAGATGAGATGTGATTATGTTGCGGAGGGTCTTTTTTTGATTGTAGTATGTGCTTGAGTTTCTGTATCTTTTTTTTTTTTTGCCGGGGGGGGGGGGGGAGGGTTGGGAGAGGCGGTTGGGGTTGGTAGGTGGTGGGTGAGTTGGGAGCGGGTTTTTGTGGGGGAGGGGGGGGGGGGCACTGTGTTTGAGGCTGTGTTTGTATTTGATTGTGGTGGCTGACGTGTAGTGCTGAAATTTTTGCGCGGTAAGTAGTCGTTTTTTTGGGTCTGTTGTTCACGAGTTGTGATGTCTTGTGGGGTTTTTCATGTGTTTTTGGTATGGTGTTATTTATCGCTGGTGTAGGTGTTATGTTTTGGTATTATCACTTCTGGTTGATTTATGTAACTTAAGGGAAGTATCCGATTCCAATGTTTTAGTTGTAGATACATTTTGGTATCATGAGCTGTTGTTGACCTATTTAGGTCAAGGAAAGTGTCAGATTCTAATGTATGTTGTCATAGGTGTGTTTTGGTACTGTCACTTGAAATTGACCTGTCTAGGTCAAGGGAAGTGTCCTATTCCAATGTGTCAACATAGCTCTGTGTGTTTTGGTATCGTCAGTTTTAGTTGACCTATATAGGTCAAGGAATGTGTTAGATTCCAATTTTTGTTATTGGTGTTGGTTTTGAGGGATTGATAGTTGTGGTATAATTATAATTTTTGGGTGTTGTTGGTTTTTATTTCGTGCTATCGATAATTGCGGTTGAGCTTTGTAGGTGAAGGGAAATGACCGATTCCTGTGGATATTGTGAGTGTAGCGGAATGTGGGAATTTTGTGTTGTTTCTATGTCATCATTTTGTGTGGCTTCAGGTTGTGGTGTGTGTGTTTGTGTGTTTATATTAAGTTTGTCCCCACCCAAAAAAACCCAATTTCACCACGCTGATCCCGTTAGTTTGATTATATTTTTTGAGGGAGATGTGTTTGTTGTTTTTATATGTATTTTTGTGTTTGTTGACGTGTTTATGTAATGATGTTGTAGGCGCCATATTGCAGATGTTGAGACTGGTTGTTTTTGCCATATTGGTGACGCATGGGTCAAAGCAGACGGGCGGAATCGGACGCTTCTGTAATCCCGTTACCTATCTTTAGCAGCGGTACAACTCTCGCATGTTTTAAAATTTAAATACTGTACTGTGGAAAATTCTCAGATGCGAAGGAATCCTTCATTATGCTTTTTAAGGGAGCTTGTATGCTCTTTATTCATTATTTCAGCACACACATTAATACTTCATGTAAGACTGCTGACTTTCCATTTTTTCAGTTTTTGTACAGTTTTACTGATTTCATGCATTGTCGTTGGTAGCAAAAACATTATTTACAGGTCTCATAATTGCTTTTGTGAGTTTTTGCTGTAACATCTCTGTAATACTTGAAGAATTTTCATACATGTAGTTTGCCAGGTAGTGTGGATCATTTATTACTTTGTCCCCCTCTGCTATCAGTACGTTGTTATGCCTTTGTTTGTATCTCCATCTTCCTTTCTTATGACATCTTGGACTGCTTTGCCTTTATTCTCTGCATTGTATATTATTTTGTCATTTACTTCTTTGCAGCAATCAGCACATTCCTATAAATATTTTTGTACTTACTATAGAAATTCAAGACTGTGGTTCTTCATGACTCTATCATGGAACTGAGGCACTTCTACATCTACATATACACTCCACAAACCACTGTGAGGTGCATGGCAGAGGGTTTGTCCCACTGTGTCAGTTATTAGGGTGTCTTCCTGTTCTGTTCACATATTGAGTCCAGGAAGAGTGATTGTTTGAATGCCTCTGTGCTTGCATTAATTATTCTAATCTTATCTTCACAATCCCTACTGAGCAATGTGTAGAGGGTTATAGCATATTCCTAGAGTAATCATTTAAAGCTGGTTCTAGAAACTTTGCTAACAGACTTTCTCGGGATAGTTTACATCTATCTTCAAGAGAGTTCCAGTTCAGTCTCTGCAATATCTCTGTGACATGATGCCCTTCTCTTTATGAGTTGAATATCCCCTGTTACTCCTATCTGGTATGGGTCCCACGCATTTGAGCAGTGTACTAGAACCGGTCGAGAGTGAGATTTGTAAGTAGTCTCCTTTGTAGATTAATTACACTTTCCTAGTATTCTACCAAAAACCAAAGCCTACCACCTGCCTTACCCATGACTGAACCTGTGTGATCATTCCATTTCATATCCCTACAAATTATTATACCCAGGTATTTGTAAGAGTTGGCCAATTGTAATAGTGAGCCATTGATACTGTAGTCATAGGATACTACATTTTTCCGTTCTGTGAAGTGCACAATTTTACATTTCTGAACATTTAGAACAAGTTGCCAGCCTCTGCACCACTTTGAAATCTTATCAAGATCTGACTGAATGTATGTGCAGCTTCTTTCGGGTAGTATTTCATTATACATAACGGCACCATCTGCAAAAAGCCCAAGTTTACTATTAACATTGTCTGCAAGGTCATTATTATACATCATGAACA
Organism: Schistocerca piceifrons; assembly: GCF_021461385.2. Classification (NCBI taxonomy): domain Eukaryota; kingdom Metazoa; phylum Arthropoda; class Insecta; order Orthoptera; family Acrididae; genus Schistocerca; species Schistocerca piceifrons. The sequence continues at coordinate 583,267,058 of NC_060140.1, read as the reverse complement.
GCAAGTGTCCCAACACACTTCCCAGGGGCACACCTGAAGTTACTTCTACATCTGACAATGACTTTCCATCCAAGATGTCATGCTGAGTCCTCCCTATGGAAAAGTCCTCAGATCAATTCACAGATGTTGCCAGATACCCCATACAATTGTACTTTTGATAATAAGTGTAGGTGTGGTACTGAATTACATGATTTTTGGAGAATGAGGAGTACTGCATCTACTGATTACCTTGATCCATGGCTTTCAGATGTCAAGTTAGGAAAGCGTGAGTTGAATTTCATGCGATTATGTTCTTGAAATCTGTGCTGGTTGGCATTGAGGAGGTCATTCTGTTCAAGATACCTCATTGTGTTTGAGCTCAGAATATGTCCTAAGATTCTACAACAGATCAATGTCAACGATATTGGATGGTAGTTTTGTGAGTCACTTCTATTACCCTTTTTGTAGGCATGTGTGACCTGTGCTTTTTTTTGAAGAACTGGGCACAGTTTTTGTTTGAAGGATGTACAATAGATTATAGTTAGAAGAGGGACTAACTTGGTTGCAAATTCACTATAGAATCTGACAGGAATTTAGTCGGTCTTTGGAGCTCTGTTCAGTTATGATGCTTTCAGCTGTTTCTTGACAACACTGGCATTAAATACTAATTTTATTCATCTTTTCAGTGGTATGAGAATGAAATTGGTGCAATTCTAGTGGGTTTCCCTTTCTAAAGGGACATTTAGAAACAGAATTAAGCATTTCAGCTTTTGCTTTGCTACTCATAGTTTCAGTTTCTGTTTGATTCTCTAGGGAGTGGACCCCCCAGGGGGCTCACGGTTCTTTCGTGAGTACGTGCGTGGCGAACGTGGAGCCCAGAGCTATTGTAGCCTTCCTTCTTTCCAGGACTGTGTTTCCTTGCCCTTCCCCTCCTTTCCTCTCCTTGCTCCTTCCCCTTCGCCCTCTCCTCTCCCTCTCTTGGTGTCCTTACTTATGTTGGCCCCACTATCCTCCTGGTTATGTTGGTTTTGCAATTTAGTTTTGTTGCGTAATCACCTCATCCTTTTGGCATTTCCTGGTCCCCCTCTGGGGTTCGACCACCATTACTAAATTTCTCTTCCATAGTGTGAGCTATTTTGGGAAGAGCACCTTACCTAGTGCCTCCGACATGTACCCTCCTAGTTCATTCCACCTTTTCTTTCACGTCGTTGTCTGAAGCTAGGGTGCATAGCCAGCACGGTAGCCAGCCCGTGTGGTGGGGTCGCTATGTACCCTTTTGGTTGAGGCCCCTGAACACACAGGGATCACACTTCTGATACCTGAGCTGTGACCTCCTCATGTAACCCAGGGGTGGTTGCTTGTCATCCTGGTCGGAACTCCCAGCAATGGCCACCGTGTCAGACCGCCCTTGCTGTGGCTGGGTGGCGCCCGTGAGGAGAGCCCCCGATTGGAGTGGGTGGTATTAGGGCGGACACTATGCAAATGAAACGCATACGGGTCCAGAACCCTGGCCATTCTTCTGCGGGCGTCTCTCTGAGTGGAACTGATACTTTTAGTGCTGCTTCTCCTGCCCCTTCGGCCTTCCCTTCCATGGCTACCCCCTGGGAGGAGGGTCAGGCCCGTCGGCTAGGGGCGAAACCTTTCCCCTGCTATCTGGTTTGCACCAGGACTGATGGGGATACTTTCACCAATATCGAACCTTTATTCTTTGTGGAACACATTGAAGACAAGTTTGGCGAAGTGGACTCCCTGAGCAAGATGCGGTCGGGTTCATTGTTGAACAAAACTGCTTCAGCTGCCAAGTCTGCGGCCCTTCGCGCCTGTAACCATCTTGGCACAACTGTTGTGTCCATTACCCCCCACCAGTCTCTAAATATGGTTCAAGGTGTGATTTTTCACAGGGACCTCATCCTTCAAACTGATGACGAACTTCAGGACAATCTCGGGTGGCGGGGTGTTCACTTTGTTAGGCGTGTTCAGAAGGGTCCGAAGGACAATCGCATTGATACTGGTGCCTTTATCCTGGCCTTTGAAGGGGACACCCTACCTGAGAAAGTAAAGATTATGGTTTATCGATGTGATGTGAAGCCGTACATCCCACTTCCTATGAGGAGTTTTAAGTGCTTGCGTTTTGGACACGTTTTCCTGCTGTTCGCAGGCCCCTCTCTGTGGTGACTGTGGACGTCCACTCCATTAGGGGAGTTCCTGTGTTCCCCCTCCTGTGTTTGTGAATTGTCATGGCAATCATTCTCCACGTTCACCGGATTGCCCAGTATATAAGAAGGGGAAAAGAAGATACAGTAGTATAAGTTCCTTGATCGTTTAACCTACACTGAGGCTCGTAAGAAGTATGCACGTTTTCACCCTGTGTCCATGACGTCTAGTTATTCTTTAGTTACATCTTCACCCCCATCCTCCCCCTTCCTTACTCCAGTCCCAGACCTCTCTCCTCCCTCCCTCACCTGTGGCTCCCACACCTTCTCCTCCAGGCGCTGCTCCCCCTCCCCAGCTGGAAAAGTGTCCCACTTCTTCGGCGTCTGCCGGTTAAGGGCGTCCCTTCCGGGATACCCCTTCCCGGCACCTTCCAGGCCAACGGTCTGTTGCCACACGACAACTGTGAGAACCACAGTCTGTTGGCCCCCAGGTCGCCCGATCTCTTTCTGTTCCCGATCTTGCTACAGCTGGCTCATTTATGCCACATGCCAGGTCGCCCGATCTCTTTCTGTTTTCGATCTTGCTACAGCTGGCTCATTTATGCCACATGCCAGGTCGCCCGATCTCTTTCTGTTCCCGATTTTGCTGCAGCTGGCTCCTTTATGCCATGTAGCCCTCCTCGATCTCAAACAGAAAAGAAGAAGAAACGTAACGGCACAAGGAGCCTCTGGTGTCACCAGAGGTCCCATCCCTGGTTTCACAATCAGATTCTGACCTGTTGTTCATGGATGTCGCCCCCTCCTTGTCGGTGATGGATGGTGACCCGGTGGCATGACTGGCTTTAGCCTGTTCAACCCCCATTTGCATCATCGTTCTGTGGTTATCCAATGGAATTGTAATGGATATTACCGTCACCTTCTGGAGTTGAAATTCCTTATTTAGTCTTACTCTGCAGCTTGTGTGGCTCTACGGGAATCTCATTTTACTGATGATCACTTACCGACCCTCTGTACGTTCCGTGTTTTCTGTCGAAATCGGGTCGGCCCCCTGTGGGCTTCTGCTGGCGTTTGTACATTGGTCCATACAGACGTTGCTAGCACATGGATTCTTCTTCAAACTACATTGGAAGCGGTTGCTGTTAGGGTCCACCTGGATGCTGAGGTCATGGTTTGCAATCTTTGTCTCCCTCCTGACAGGACTCTTACACCTGCTGCCTTAACTGCCCTTCTTCAGCAACTTCCTCCTCCGTTCCTCCTTCTCGGGGATTTTAATGCTCATCTTCCCTTGTGGGGCAGTGCATTTCCATCTAGACGAGGTCTTCTCACAGACCAGTTTATTGCAGACCACAATTTGTGCCTTCTTAATGATGGCTCCCCTACCCATTTCAGTGTCGGTCATGGTACCTGTTCTGCCATTGATCTTTCCCTTTCTTCTCCCTCCCTCCCTCCTTCCTTCATTAAACTGGTCACCACACGACGACCTTTGTGATAGTGACCATTTCCCGTTGATTCTCTAGCTCCCTTCCCGCTCCCCGATGGACAGATTACCTCGTTGGTCTTTCCAACGCGCCAATTGACCTGTATACACTGCACTGGTCGTGTTTTCTCCCTCTTTGTCGGGTTGTATTGATGACGTCCTACGTGACGTGTCTGACACACGACTGTTCGCACTGCTAGCCTTGCTGTACAGTGCTCATCTGGACTATTTTGCCGCCGGCAAGTCCCGTGGTGGAGTACGGCCATTGCCATTGCCATCCGTGATCGCTGTTGAGCTTTGCAACACTTTAAGAGGCACCCATCTGTTGCCAACATTATTACCTTTAAATGCCTTCACGCTAAAGCCCATTATTTAGTCAAACAGAGCAAATGGATTTGTTGGGAACGCTTTGTTTCTTCCCTTGGTTCTGCTGTCCCTATGTCACGGGTATGGTGTACACTTCGCTCTCTCCAAGGTTTCCATCAGCAGTCCACCCTTCCAGGCCCTCACCTCCCAGATGGCCTTTGTACGGACCCACAGATTCTTGCGGAACATCTTGCGACCCATTTTGCAACGGCATCAGCATCAGCCTCCTATCCGGCTGCTTTCCTTAATCGGAAACAGCGGGCCGAAGCCTCTGCCTTAAGTTTTACCCCTTGTCAGCCAGAATCTTACAACGAACCTTTTACTGAATGGGAATTTCTTTCTGCACTTTCTTCTTCTCATGATACGGCCCCTGGCCCAGACTCTATTCATAACCCATTGCTTCAACATCTCAGTGCTCCACAATGGCAACATCTTCTCTGGGTGTTTAACCGTATTTGGCTCCAGGGTGACTTCCCTTTCCGTGGAGGGATAGCATCGTGGTTCCTGCCCTTAAGCCTAGTAAGAACCTCCTATTTGTTGAAAGCTATTGGCCAATTAGTCTGACAAATGTTGTTTGGAAGTTACTAGAACAGATGGTAGCCGAATCTCGGGATCTATTGTCCCCTTACCAGTGTGGCTTCTGAGAGAGACAGTCTCCGATCGATCATTTACTTTGCTTGGAATCCACAGTTCGGCAGGTTTATTCCCAGCGCCGCCATTTGGTTGGAGTATTTTTCGACCGTCACATGGCCTATGACACGGCTTGGCGCCATCACATCTTACTTACACTTCATTAGTGGGGTCTTCGGGGCCCACTCCCCATTTTTATCTGCCATTTCCTGTTCCATCGATCGTTCAGGGTTTGGGTTGGTACTGTTTTTAGTTCTCCATGGACCCAGGAGACTGGCATTCCACAGGGTTCTGTATTGAGTGTACTTCTTTTCCTCATTGCTATCAATGGACTTGTGGCCTCTGTCGGGTCTTTGGTCACCCTTGCTCTGTATGTGGATGATTTCTGCATTTGGGTTAGTTCCTCTTCAATGGCCTCTGCAGAGCGGCAACTCCAGGGAGCTATACGGCGTGCCTCTGCATGGACCCTCTCACACGGGTTTCAATTCTCTCCTTTAAAATCGCGGGTGGTCCACTTCTGTCGATGTACTATGATCCACCCCGATCCAGAGCTCTATCTCGATGCACAACGATTGCCTGTGGTCCCACAGTTTCGTTTCCTGGGTCTTCTTTTCGACAACAAGCTCACTTGGCTGCCCCATATCAGACTTCTGAAGGCAGGATGTTTCCGTAAACTTAATGTTCTTCGCTTCCTTGCCCACACCTCTTGGGGTGTGGACCGCTCCATCCTTCTCCGCCTTTATCATGCTTTAGTTCTGTCTCGCTTGGACTATGATTGTCAAGTTTATGGTTCGGCTGCTCCTTCCACACTGCACATGCTGGATCCAGTCCACCATCGTGGATCTGTCTGGCCACCGGTGCCTTCCCTACTAGCCCTGTTGATAGTCTCCTGGTTGTAGCTGGGATCCCCCTCCCTCCCCCCTCCTTTTCTGTTCGGCGGTCCCAGCTTCTGGTGTCTTATGCAGTTGCTGTTCGTTCCTCTCCCACTTATCCTTCCTATTCTATCCCGTTCCCAGACCATGGACGTCACCCTTGGTTGGGTTTAACGGTTGGGCTCCACCTTGCATCTCTTCGCCATGATTTTCAGCTTCCTTCTTTGTCCTGTCTTCCATGCCCCCCCCCCTCCTCATCGGTTAATTCCTCGGCGCCGAATTTGGATGGATCTCTGCTGAGGACCGAAAGATTCCATCCCCCCCTGATGGTGTTCCGTTCCTTTTTCCGGTGAATTTTATGGGAGTTTCGGGATGCTGTTGTTTTTTACACCAATGGCTCTAAGTGTGCTGATCATATGGGATATGCCTTCACGTCCTCTGTTGGCATGGAAAATCATCTGCTGCCATCTACATGTGGGGTGTTTACTGTGGAATTGAAGGCAATTTCCCAGGCCCTTTCCTTTATTAAACAGTCCCATCACAACCGCGTTTTGTTATGTATGGCCTCAATGAGTGGCCTTCTGGCTATTGACTGGTGTTTTTTGCGCCATCCCTTGGTCTCTGCCATCCATGACCATCTCGCTGATCTTCACCGTGCTGCTTGTTCTGTTGACTTCCTTTGGGTCCCTGGCCATGTGGGTATCCCAGGTAATGAGCTTGCTGATCGTTTGACTGAGGGAGCAGTCACTTACCCTCCATTCTCTGTAACCCCTCCTGCAGCGGATTTATGGCTTCACATCAAATCCCACTTTGCACAATCATGGGCCAACTCTTGGGAGGCTACCTCCCTGTCTAATAAACTTCGTGCGGTTAAGGTGACACCAGGCCCGTGGCGTTCTTCCTTTCGCCTCTCCCGAAAGGACTCGACCACACTGTGTCGTCTCTGCATCAGCCATACCAGGCTGACGCATGGTTTTCTTTTGTGTAATGAGCCACCCCCACTTTTTGGTTGTGGAGCCTTCCAATCAGTAGCCCACATTTTGGTGGAATGCCCCCTTCTTTTGGCTCTCCGTACTGACTACAGCCTCCCTCGCACTTTACCTTTAATGTTGGCTGACGATTCCCGGATAGTCGGACTGGTTCTCAGTTTCCTCCGGGAAAGTGGATTCTCAGTTTTAAGGTTTTTAATCTCACTCTGGTGTTGGGGCGGGGCATTGAGCGTTGGGGTATCTCCCACTGTATGCTGTGTTTGGAGATTCCCTACTCCCTTCCCTGGCCAAGATCCTCTTTTCATCCCCTTTCACTCAGTTTTTATCACTTTTTAGGATTGGTTAGTCTCCTTTTCCCATACACACTTCTACATTCTAGCGGTTGAACACTTTTAAGTCGCAAGTGGTCTTGCCTCTACTGCTTCAGAGGTGATATATTTCCTGCCTCTAGCATAGTGTTCGGGTCGCTCTCTTGCTGACTTACCTCATTTTGTTTTTACCATTGACTGCACTTTTACATTTTTTAGCCTTTTCCCTTTTATCGTTCTGACTTTTCTGAGATGTCACACTATCTGAATGGACCACATTTGAAACAAGGGACTGATGACCTAGCTGTTTGGTCCCTTCAACCCCAATCAACCAACCAACCATCTAGGGAGTGGACACTAACTTTAGAGCCCCTAACAGCCTTTATATATGACCAGAATTTCTTTGGGTTTTGTGAAAGACCACTTGACAATATTCTGGTGCGGTAGTCATTGAAGTCATCATGCATTGTTCTCTTCACATTCAAATGTTTTTCATTCAGCATCTCTCTATCTACAGCCCTGCACTTTTGTGTTACCGCTATTATGCAGTAAGCTCAGTTTATTGACAGTGATTGTGTACCATGGAAGTTCCTCCCATTATAAACTGATCTGCTGGGTAGATATATATCCAGTGCATGGTCAACTATTCCTGTAAATTTAGTTCTTCTACATGCTGCTGCCTTGTGCTGAAAGTTTCAAGTTCCTCATTGAGATATGGCACTGATTTTTTTTTCTCACATTTACTGAACATATATATGACTTTCTGCATGGTTTAATTGTCCTTTGTACTTTGGTAATCATTGTTATCACAGCTGCACAATACTCACTGATATCAGTTTAGGGTTTGGGAGGACTTCTTAATACCTGCTGAATCTATTTGTTTTTGCGAGACATTGGTACTGATATGGCTACTTTTGTGAATGTCTTTTCAAAGTTCAGTTTAAATAATGTTGACAATTTAGAGAATTTCAAATTTACGTTGGTTTCTATGTACATTTCATCTCAACTCTGGTTTGACAGTTCTTTCTAAAAGTCGAATATTTTGATTTTTTATAAATGTCTTTTGTAAGCTTGTGCAGTTCCGGGAACTTTTTCATACATGATATTATTATTATTATTATTTTGCAGAAATGTGTACAAAATGTACGCTCAATAAATACAGTTACTGTTATGACAAAATACTCATTTTCTTCGCCAGTTTGTAGCCAAACTGGCACCTTTCTTTCTTTCATTTTACCATGTTCCATAGATACCATTAAGAAAAAGAAACTTCAGGGATGTGAAATGAGTCAAGAAATACGTTAACAACAGACAAACAAATCATAGAAACAGTCTGTGTACTATATACAGTACATCATTACACTGCTTAGTCCTATTCAAGCATACGCCAGCTAATTTTAAAGTAGCCAGCTATTTGGAAGAAAGCAGATGTTGATCTTCTATTGGTGGTTTAATGTTCACGTGATGATACTAATATTTTTCAAAGAAAATATTTGCAATAGATTACTACTTGTTATGCATCTTTACAATGGACACTGCTGTTTGTCATGTAACAGAACTTACAAACCATTTAAACTGGATACACAGTTGATTTGTGGAAAGAGTGGCTCATGAAGAATATTTTTAATTTTCTTTCGATGTTTTTGAGATTTATAATCTTGCTTTATGTTAGATGGTAGCTTGTTGACTTTCTTTGTGCCAGAGTACATAACTCCACATTCTGAGTCCTAGACAAGGAAGCCAAGCCAGCATGAAAATTAGTTTTAAGACTGAAATTGTGTTTGTGTATGTCACGGTTTGCTAGCACTAATTTTTACTATCAGTATTAAAAAAAAAAAAAAACTATTAAGACCTTTTAATGTACTGGAAAGTGAGTGCAAGAATTCAGATCACCTGAAAAGGTTTCTGTAAGATATGTGATCAGCTGTTTATTGACCAGTAACAATATTGCATATAAAGTATCACATTGGTGCTTAAGCTCACAGCATTTCTCAATAAGTTTAATAAACACAACAGATATGCATAACAGGAGACTTGAGTCATCAATAATCCTCCACAATTTGCAGCAGCCTGCCATTGCTGGGATAACTTCTCGGTTCCACAACTGTAGAAATCGTGTGGTTTTGAGGCAGAGAACTTGTCGAGCCATGTGCATTTTCATCCGTAAAGAAAGTTTCTTGAAGGTTATTCAATAGAGAGTGGAAAAGGTGAAAATCTGAGGGTGCAAGATCAGCTGAATAAGGTGGTGTGGAATGACTTCCTATCCCAACTCCTGCATAGCGATTTTTTGTCTAGCAGACAGGCATTATAGTGGAGTAAGATCACTTCATACAGTCGTACTGGTTGTGGTTCTAAGATTGTGTCTGCAAGAAATCTCAGTTGTTGACAGTAAATGTCAGCAGCGGTGGTCACACCTCAGCCAAGCAATACGTAGTATACCACACTGTCACTGTTTCACCAGATATCAAACATTATCTTTTGTGGAAGCTCACAGGTCTTTGTATGGGGAATTGCTGCTTTGTTTAGGCTCAACCATTCCTCTCTCTTCCTTATGTTAGCATAAAAACACCATTTCTTGTCACCAGTAGTGATACACAATAGGAATGGTCGGTGTTGCTCATGAGCCCGAGCAAGCAGAGATGCACACTTGCCACCCACTGTTTTCTGTGATTTTGGCTTAGAGCATGCAACACCCTTACAACCAATTTTTTAATCTTCCCCATTGCAAGCAAATTTCCGAGGTGGAGTGATCTCAGTTCATCACATTTGCCAGTTCTCTAGTTCACTAATGCAGATCATTGTGGATTTAGCATTTAAACTGTTTTCATAGGTCATTTTGAATGTCATTAATTAAATGTCAAAAAGATCCTCCTCAAAACGAGAAAACAATTTTTTGCCGTGCTCTATCTAATGGCATTATCCCCATACACAAGCCAAATTCTTCTGGTTGCCTCCATTGCTGTCACTCCTCTATTGAACTCAAACAGAAGGATATGTCAGACATGTCTGATTTCTCCACTTAACACTCCATTCACTGTATCCAAATGACAAAATGACATTATGTGAACTGCAATAGCAACAGTGAACTACAAATAAAAAATGACAGTTGATAAACAAACCCATAGCAACCTTAATACCAATATGCAAAACTAAAATGCTACAAACTTATTGACCAGCCTAATACTTAATTTGTTTTAAGTTCACTGCCCCACAATAATTCTGTAAGAGAATGTGGAGACAGGGATGAAAATAAGCACACACACTTGTCTTTAAGTAAATGTAACAAGATATACTTTTAATAGCAAATCATGTTGATCTTAACATCTTGATAAGTTTATCTATGTATTGACTCTTATTTTAACTTATTATCCAGCTGCACACAAGGAATTGTGCACTGTGTATAATCCAGCTTTCATTTACATGCAGCAGCTAATTTTATTTTGGTTTACTTACATGGAAAATAGATGATACATTTATATTTTGCAGGTAAAGGCCTTATTAAGTAGAGCTGTTCACATTAAGGACAAAAATCATGTCGAGGAGATGGTCAACAGGATTATCAGTGATGGGAAGGATAAATTGCAGGTACGTATGTGCAGCTTATAACTGCCTATTTAATATGTATGTGTTTGTTGTGTGTTGTTTTTGTCAGCTATGTCAGTTTTGTACAAATCTCTTCCAGGACACAGATCCTTTAACAGATATGTTTTAATCATTAATTTCCCCCTTTTTAAGATGTCTACCCTATTTTTGTACATCCATGTGATCCTTTCACTTTATGCCATCTGTATTTTTCAATACATTTCTGATAGATATCAGTCTGTTGTGCTATTTTGATGTAAAGATATAGTGGGTTTGTCAGGGAACTATTAGTGTTCAATATTTATAATCCGTATGAACCCATTAAACAGTCAAATGTATGAACTACTAGTAATTTACAGTAGGTGGTGTCTTTAGTATTAAGGAATAAGCACTTTAAAACATCCCCTGCTATGGCAATCCTGTCTGGTTGGTTTTTGGGTGTTATGATTATAGTGTTACGAGATAGAGCAAGAGGTATATCAATCTGTTATTGTTGAGGTCTGAAGACTGGTGTATTGCATCTCTCCAACCTATTATATCCTGTGCAAACTCCTTTCTCTCCAAATAATTACTGCAACCTACATCCTTGTGAATCTATGTAGGCTACTGTATTAATCTATTGGTCTTCCTCTCACTCTCCTCCGGTACAAAATTGGTGATCCCGTGAGGCCTCAGAATTTGTCCTATCCCTTCTTTTAGTTAAGTTGTGCCACATATTTCTTGTCTCCCCAATTCTATTCAGTACCTAATAATTGATTACATGATCTGTCCACTTAATCTTCAGCATTTGGCTGAAGCACCACATTTCAAAAGCATCTGTTTTCTTCTAGTCTAAACTGTTAATTGTCCATGTTTCACACACAAATACTTCGAGAAAAGACTTCCTAACACGTAAATCAGTATTTAATGTTAGTAAATTTATCTTCTCCAGAAGCGCTTTCCTTGCAATTTCCAGTCTACATTTTATATCCTATGTCGACCATCAACAATTATTTTGCTGTCCAAATAGCAAAACCTATCCACTATTTTGAATGTCACCTTTTCTAGTCTAATTCCTTCAGCATCACCTGATGTAATTCAACTACATTTCATTAGTCTTGTCTTGCTTTTGTTGATGTTCATTTCATAACCTCCTTCAAATGCATTTCCATTCTGTTCAGTTGCTCTTCCAAGTCTTTTACTGTCTGTGACAGAATGACAGTGTCATCAGCAAACTTCAAGACTTTTAATTCTTCTCCCTGAACTTTAATTCCTACTCCAAATTTTTCTTTGGTATCCTTTACTGCTTGCTCCATGTACAAACTGAATAACATTGGGAATAGGCTGCGACCCTCTCGCACTCTCTTCTCAACAACTCCTTCCCTTTCATGCACAGACTCTTATAACTGCCTTCTGGTTTCTATACAAATTGTAAATAGCCTTTCGTTCCATGTATTTTACCCCTGCTACATTCCGAATTTCACAGAGAGTATCCTAGTCAATAACGTCAAAAACTTTCTATGAATCCACAAATGCTATAAATGTAGGTTTGCCTCACATGTTCCTACATTTCTCCGAAATCAAAATAGGTCTTCCCTCGAGGTCAGCTTCTACCAGTTTTTCCATTCTTCTGTAAAGAAATTATTGTCAGGATTTTGCAATCACGACTTATTAAAATGATAGTTTGGTAATTTTCACACCTGTCAGCAGCTGCTTTCTTTGGTATTGGAATTATGATATTCTTCTTGAAGTCCAAGGGTATGTTGCCTGTCTCATACATTTTGCACACCAAATAGAAGAGTTTTGTCATGGCTGGCTCTCCCAAGGCTATCAATAGTTCTGATGGAAAGTCGTCTTCTCCAGGGGGCTGGCTTCAACTTAAGTCTTTCAGTGCCCTCTCGAATTTTCTCACAGTACTATATCTCCCATCTCATTTTGATCTCCATCCTCTTCCATTTCTGTAATATTATCTTCCATGTATAGACCTCTATATACTCCGTTCACATTTCAGCTTCCCCTTCTTTGCTTAGGATTGGTTTTCCATTTGAGCTATTGATATTCTAGAGCTGCTTCCCTTTCTCCAAAGTCCTCTTTAAATATTCCTATTGGAAGTATCTGTTTTTCCCTTGGTGAAATATGCTTCTAAGTCCTAACATTTGTCCTTTATTCATTACTGTTTAGCCATTTTGCACTTCGTGTTAGCCTAATTTTTTAGACATTTGTATTCCCTTTTACCTGTTTCATTTGCTGCATTTTTATATTTTCTCCTTTCACCAGTTAAATTCAGTATCTCCTGTCTTATCGAAGGATTTATACTAAGCTTTGTCTCTCTACCTGTTTGATCGTCTGCTGCCTACACTGTTTCATCTCTTAAATCTACCCAATCATCTTTTACTGTATTCCTTCCCCTTGTTCTATTGCCTAATGCTCCCTCTGAAAGTCTCAACAACCTCTGCTTCTTTCAACCTATTCACATCCCATCTCCTGAGCATGTGTCTGTTGTTAACTGTTGAAAATTGCCATGAAGGGTGAAGTGTGCCTCTAATTGTGAAGCTCCACTCTTTGGCTTCAGTTAAGCGTACAGTGCAAATAATAAACACCCTTCACAAATAAAATCATTAAACCTTTAAAAAAGAAGCATCGACAAATGCCACCTGCACATATCGAGGAAAAAAAATTACACGGAAGGAGAGGCAATGAAGAAAAAATTAAATATTAACATAAATAAAACACACACACACACACACACACACACACACACACACACACACACAGAGAGAGAGAGAGAGAGAGAGAGAGAGAGAGAGAGAGAGAGAGAGAGAGTTTACAGCTGTGCTGCAAACATCAGCAATACCAAATTGATATAAGATAATGAGTAAGTTTAAGCCATCTGAAATCTTGTACCATGCTTAATTCAATACTGAAAACAGTACAAACTCATAAATTGATTACATACATTATGACAGGGGAGTGAACATGAATAGCAAAAGGTGGATTATTGTCAGGACCCCTGTAGAAAATGTCAGGTTTTGTAATGGCTCAGTTGCCAGGGTTGGTCAAAGAAACTGTAACAGACAGGATTTGGCATAAGGGGACTTTGATTTTCCTGTTGGAGTTATCTTTTTTGTCATGGTCACGAACTACTTCAACTGTGATAGTCACATCGGCACAGAAAAGAATTTTATTTTGCATCATAGGTTATGCAGTTTATGGTGCTCAGCATCGTGATTACTGTCCTCAGTACTTTAAAATCTTAAACCATAGCACAGTAGAAAAGTCATGAAAATATTTAAAAACTTTGAAATTTTAGATATTGGAAATGGCCATAAATAATTTAGATCTTAAAATTTTGTGAAAATTAAGTTTCTTTAAGAGAATAATTAAAAAGGTTAACTTATGAACAAATACCTGCTTTGAGGCTTAATAACTACAAGAAATTCAGGACAGCAGTGGGCAGCTATGCAGTAAAATGTATACTGATTTGGTTAACCATTCAATGAAGAAAGCCCTTCAGTGGCAAACTGCCATTTATGAATTAAATTGCTTAATTGTACAGGGGTTTAAACTCTCAGCACAATATGCTCTAATGACTCTAAAATCTGATTCAGATTGCACAACAGTTTTACAACTTAAGAAACCACAAAGTTTTCTGTGCTGCAAAGGCATTCTAATGAATTTGCCCAGTATGAGGAAGTCACATAATTCTTAAGATTATGATAACCAAAGATTGAAACAGCTTTGCTTTCCAAAATGGCGAAAGAGAATGTAAATTTACTGCTCTTAGTAGGCTCAGTCAAACTGGAACACAAACACTAAGAAAGTTCGCTCAACAGCTTGGCCTTGATTCACATTCAAATGTTAGTTACGAAATACCAGTCATTCTGAAGCTACCATTGCATATGCCTTGTGTTGCATTCACCCAAACTGCCAACTTCTACCAGAATGCGAAGACAAGCAGAATCAATTACATTTTAAATTTGTAGTGTTTCTTACAATGCAATAGCACAAGCTGTAGTAATGAAAAATAGCCAGGTTGATTACTACATGGACATTCCTGGTACAGGCAGGTAAGGGCATTCCACTGACTAGAGCTGCACGATGCATCGCAGTCACCATGCAGGTGACTTGGTGTATAATCCTGGGCAGCCAGCTGTCTAAAACCCACTCCCACAGCCATTTCACAACAACTAGCCCCAGCTCGCTGCACTAGCACTCAGTTTTGCAACTTACTTCCTGGTGACTGGCCAAGTCGTAACTCCACGATTGCCGCTCTCCAGTCCGAACGCTGTCCTCTTACGCTCCCTTCTGCTCTCCACACATGCCCTCTAGTCCACCCGGCTTGGCTGTCAGTCAAAGATAATGACTCCTGCTGGGGAAACAAGATCAGTAGGAACCTGCACGGCTCACCCTCCCCACCCAAAGCTAGAAAGCCCTGCTCCCCCAGGGAAGGACTTGGAAACAACTATAGTTAGATGCCACCTTTCAGCTGAGAGACATGTACTCTCAATGTCTTGCCTGTAACGAGGTGGCAGACCAAGAGGCTCCCCCCAGGGGATCCACAACTCTTTTGTGGATACGTGTGTAGCGAGCACGGGACCCCGAGCTAATGTGGCCTTCCTTCTTTTCCGGGCTGCATACCCCCCCCTTTCCGTATCCTTCCCCATCCCCCATCTTCACCCCCCCCCCCCCCTCACCTCTGGCTCTTTCCTTCCCTTTCTCCCCCTCTGGGAGTATGGTTTGTGCCTACGTCCGGAGACGGACGCTTGTAAATGTACCGCACTCTTCGCCTTCCTTGCTTGTATGTCTTCATCTTTCTTCGTCCTTCTCTTTTCCTTACCTCTTCTCTTTACCTCTTCTCTTTACCCTTTTCTCCGCTGCGGCGTTTGAGACCTCTCTTCTTTCCTTTCCCTGTCTCTTTCTTCCTCCCTGTGCGTGTCTGAAGGCCGACCCACGCACTTCCATGCGTAGCCGGTGACGGGGTAACGCGTAATTCCCCGCCCCGGGTAGACAGGTAGGACACGTACGTACCCCCTGGTAACGGCCAGGCCCAGGGAGGGGTGATTACCCGAGCTGATACCTTCCGAAAGTGCCGATTGGTCCCTCCGTCCGTTTGTCGGGAGGTGTGAACAATCACCTAAGGCGGGTGTGCCCTCGGTGAGGGCCCCCACAAGGAAGGAGCGCGCCATCGGAGACGCCGGTAATCATGGGGGATTCTTCCGCAATGGTTTCCTCACCTTCCACTATGTCTGCTCACAAACATAAGTTCACTGAGTCTCAGCCACAAACGGTTCTTCCATCGTTGCCACAGTTCCTTGTTGTTTCTCGGTCTGACGAAGGTCACGACTTTTCCACGGTCAACCCTTTCATTATTCAGAAAGGTGTCGACGCAATTGCGGGTCCTGTAAAGTCTTGTTCCAGATTACGGAATGGCACCCTGTTGTTGGAAACACACAGTGCCCTCCAGGCTCAAAAATTGCTGCGTACTTCTCTGCTCCACACCTTCCCTGTCCGGGTGGAACCGCACCGTACCTTAAATTCCTCGCGTGGAGTTGTTTATACACGCTCCCTCGATGGATTGTCTGATGAAGAAATTCAGCACTACCTGTCTGACCAGGGCGTCACAGCTGTTCATCGGGTTATGAAAAGGGTTGACTCGAACATCATTCCAACCCGCACTGTCTTCTTGACATTTGACAAAGTTCAACTCCCATCAAAAATCAAAGCAGGCTATGAGATAATTTCCGTTCGCCCTTATGTCCCAAACCCTACGCATTGCTATCGATGTCAGCGGTTCAATCACACCAGCCAGTCCTGTTCCAATCCGGCCAAATGTGTTACGTGTGGCAAGGATACCCATGAGGGTGTTTGTCCACCTCCAGCCCCTCGCTGCATCAACTGTATGGGTGACCACGCTGCTTCCTCTCGAGATTGCCCCGTTTTTAAGGACGAAAAACTCATCCAGGAAATAAGAGTGAAGGAAAAGGTGTCGACCTTTGCTGCTCGAAAGTTACTCGCCAGTCGACAGCCCACTATGCCTCAGAAAGGAAAATACAGCACTGTCCTTGCTTCTCCTCGGCCAACAAAGGAGGCGGCCACGCAGACTTGCGACCTCACCTTTAGTACCACGGTCGTCAGATCGGCCAGCGCAAAGATCGCCCGTTCAACCTCACCACTTTCGCCTGCCCACTCAATGGCTCACCCTTCGTCGGGTTCTGCTAAATCTCGAGCCCAAAAGTCAGACGCAAGTCTTCGAAAAAAGAGCATTCTCGTGAAGAGTTTTTACGTACCGCAACTTTACAACCATCGGTTCCTCCTTCATCTAAACATCATACTTCCTAGAAGGCTACGAAGAAACACAGTTCCTCTCCTTCTCCGCCAAGGCGTGTCCCATCTACAGCATCACCTGGCGGAAATCGCCCTCGGCCGTCTTCTGTGTCGCCGAGGCGCACTGCTGGTGGCCGGTCAACTGGCCAATCGTTGGTGGCTGGAGCTGC
Source organism: Schistocerca piceifrons (assembly GCF_021461385.2). Classification (NCBI taxonomy): domain Eukaryota; kingdom Metazoa; phylum Arthropoda; class Insecta; order Orthoptera; family Acrididae; genus Schistocerca; species Schistocerca piceifrons. The sequence goes on along the minus strand of NC_060140.1, from coordinate 583,250,229 downwards.
TCCTGACCAACCTATGGATCAGGATCTTCTGCCTTCGACTGAATGCCATTCCATGCTGTCGGTCACAAGCTCTGAGCAGTCGTTGAGTTGACAGCACCCTTGGTCACGTTCCTCTATTTTCTGTTCACCCTATATCCATTATCCACTGGAATATCCGCGGCATTCGAGCCAATCGGGATGAATTGTCGATCCTCTTACGATCCTACTCGCCGGTCATCTTCTGTCTTCAGGAAACAAAGCTGCATCCCCATGACCGCTTTGTTCTCCCTCATTTTCAGTCCGTTCGATATGACCTCCCCTCTGTTGAAGGCACTCCAGCCCATGGAGGACTCATGATTCTGCTCCACAATACTCTCCATTATCACCAAATCCCCTTAAACAGTTCCTTCCAAGCTGTAGCCGTCCGTCTTTCCCTTTCTGGATACACGTTCTTTCTTTGTACAGTATACATTCCATCGTCCACACCAATGGCACGAGCTGATCTCCTTCATCTTCTTGGTCAGCTTCCACCCCCCTATTTGCTGGTTGGGGACTTCAATACCCACCACCCGCTTTGGGGATCTCCACATCCTTGTCCACGTGGCTCACTATTGCTAGACGTCCTCCACCAAGCGGATCTAGTCTGCCTCAACACTGGGGTCCCCACATTTTTGTCTGCCTCCATGACAAATTTATCTCATTTGGACCTTGCGGTCGGTACTGTTCCGCTAGCTCGGCGCTTCGAATGGTTCGCCCTTGATGATACACACTTGAGTGACCACTTTCCATGTGTTCTTAGACTGCAGCCTCAACTGCCATATATGCGCTCGCGACGCTGGAAGTTTGCCCAAGCCGATTGGACACTTTTTTCGTCTCTAGCGACATTCGATGATCGTCGCTTTCCCAGCGTCGACGATGATGTCACACATATTACCGACGTTATTCTCACAGCTGCGGAACGTTCAATACCATGCACCTCCGAATTGCCCCGGCGCCCCCCAGTTCCTTGGTGGAACCAGGCATGCCGTGACGCAATACGTGAGCGGCGACGTGCTCTTCGCATTTTCCGTCACCATCCAACTTTGGCAAACTGTATCCGATATAAGCAGCTCCGTGCGCGATGCCATCGCGTCATCCGCGATAGCAAGAAGGCAAGCTGGAAATTCTTTATTAGCTCATTTAACACCTTCACTCCCTCCTCGGAAGTTTGGAGTTGGCTTCGACGGTTCTCAGGCGCGCCTAGTTCCTCCCCGGTCTCTGGGCTCACTGTCGCGCATGATACCTTAGTGGACCCCGTCGCAATTTCTAACTCATTGGGTCAGCACTTTGCTGAGATTTCGAGCTCTTCAAATTACCCGCCAGCGTTTCTCCCGAAGAAACGTACAGCGGAAGTGCGACATCTTGCTTTCTCCTCTCAAAATCGCGAAAGCTACAATACTGTTTTCTCCATGCGGGAACTCCAACATGCCCTCTCTTCTTCTCGCTCCTCCGCCCCAGGACCGGATGGTATCCATGTCCAAATGTTGCTGCATTTATCAACCCATAGCCTGCGTTACCTCCCTCGCCTTTACAATCGAATTTGGACCGACGGTACCTTTCCCAGGCGATGGCGGGAAGCTATTGTCGTTCCCGTTCCGAAACCTGGAAAGGACAAACATCTCCCCTCTAGCTATCGCCCCATTTCTCTCACGAGTAGTGTCTGTAAGGTTTTAGAGCGTATGGTGAATTACCGTTTAGCTTGGTGGCTGGAATCCCGCAGTCTTTTAACACCTGCCCAATGCGGATTCCGAAAGCATCGTTCTGCAGTTGACCATCTTGTTGCTCTCTCCACTTACATCATGAACAATTTTCTCCGGAAACGCCAAACGGTAGCAATATTTTTTGATCTGGAGAGAGCATACGATACCTGTTGGAGGACAGGCATCCTCCGCACACTGTTCTCTTGGGGCTTTCGAGGCCGGCTGCCCCTTTTTCTTCGCGAATTTATGGCAGAGCGCACATTTAGGGTGCGGGTGAACACTACTCTCTCCCGTACTTTCTCCCAAGAAAACGGGGTACCCCAGGGCTCCGTGCTGAGTGTTGTACTGTTTGCCATCACCATTAATCCAATTATGGATTGTCTCCTTCCTGATGTCTCGGGCTCCCTCTTTGTGGACGATTTTGCGATCTTCTACAGCTCTCAACAGACCAGCCTGCTTGAAAGACGTCTTCAAGGATGTCTCGATCGCCTCCACTCGTGGAGCATCGAAACCGGCTTCCGTTTCTCACCCAGTAAGACCGTTTGTGTTAATTTTTGGCGACGTAAGGAGTTTCTTCCGCCCTCCTTACATCTAGGTCCTGTCAACCTTCCGTTTTCCGACGTCGCTAAATTCTTGGGTCTTATGTTTGACAGAAAACTGTGCTGGTCCTCCCACGTTTCCTATCTTTCGGCTCGCTGTCTGCGTTCCCTTAACACCCTCCGTGTCCTGAATGGTACCTCCTGGGGAGCGGACCGAGTGGTCCTTCTCCGCCTCTATCGCGCCTAAGTGCGCTCGAAATTGGATTATGGAAGCATAGTCTACTCCTCTGCTCGGCCGTCTATTCTTCGGCGTCTCGACTCTATCCACCACCGTGGATTACGTTTAGTGTCTGGAGCTTTTTACACCAGCCCTGTGGAAAGCCTTTATGCTGAGACTGCTGAACCTCCGCTGTCCAATCGGCGGGCAGTCCTTCTGAGTCGTTATGCTAGCCATCTGTCTTCCATGCCTGCTAATGCAGCCCATGACCTTTTTTTCGACACCTCCTTTGATGTCGGGTATGCAGGCCGCTCCTCCTCCCTACTACCCCCGGGAGTCCGCTTTCGTCAACTGCTCCATTCTCTCTCCTTCCGCTTTCCTAAAACCTTCTTGACAACTTGGGGTACAGCACCGCCTTGGCTCCGTCCCCGGATCGACTTGCTCAGAGACCTATGTCAATTTCCCAAGGATGGTACCCCTACACTTGTCTATCGTCGGGCATTTGCTGCTCTATGTGCACAAATGACGGAAGCCACATTTATTTACACCGACGGCTTGAAAACATCGTTAGGTGTAGGGAGTGCCTATATTGTTGGCGACACCCCAAATCACTTTCGGCTTCCCGACCAGTGTTCGGTTTATACTGCGGAGCTTTACGCTGTTCTCCAGGCTGTCCACTACATCCGCCGCCATCAGCGGATACAGTACGTAATCTGCTCAGATTCTCTCAGCTCTCTCCTAAGTCTCCAAGCTCTTTACCCTGTGCACCCTCTGGTCCACCGGATTCAGGACTGTCTGCGCTTGCTCCACCTGGGGGGCGTCTCAGTGGCGTTCCTCTGGCTCCCGGGACACGCTGGTATCTGTGGGAATGAGGCGGCCGATATAGCGGCCAAGGCTGCAGTCTCTCTTCCTCGGCCAGCTATTCAGTCTCTTCCGTTTACCGATCTACGGAGCGGTTTATGTCGCCAAGTTGCTCATTTATGGCATGCGCATTGGTCAACACTTCCCCACAATAAATTGCGGGAAGTGAAAGCCCTTCCTTGCGCTTGGACCTCTTCCTCCCGAACGCGTCGTCGGGAGGAGGTAATTTTAGCTAGACTCCGGATAGGGCACTGTCTTTTTAGCCATCGACATCTTTTAAGCGGTGATCCTCCCCCACTCTGTCCCCACTGCTCTCAGCTGTGGACAGTCAGACACCTTTTAATTGAATGCCCCTATTTTAATCCGTTACGCTCCCGTCTACAGCTATCGCCTGATCTATCGTTGATTTTAGCAGATGACACGCGCTCAGCTGACCGCGTTCTACAGTTTATTAGTGACAGTGAAATGACGTCAGTCATTTGATTTTTTTTTTTTTTTTTTTGGGGGGGACAACCAACCCCTTTCTATAGTGGATTTTTAAGCATTCCTTCTGCCTTTAGTTTCTCAAATTTTATGACTTTGTTCCCCTTGCTGCTGATTTTAAATTTCATTTTTTTCCTGTTTCCTACGTCACGGGCTGGGCGCTAATGACCATAGAAGTTTTGCGCCCTAAAACCACAAAAAAAAAAAAAAAAAAAAAAAAACCAAGAGGCTGACTGGATTTAGTACTTTACTCACCTCACAAAAGGTCCCACGAAGCAATGTGATAACTTGCGCAAAATGGCAACATCCTGTGCTCACATGACAGACTTACAGATAAAGACTTGGTCACTGACCTTTACCTTAAATAGGCGCTGACTCTTATAATAATGCTGCACCTGTCTGTGTTGTGCAAGAACAATATTGCTCCTGGCTCATTGCCATTCTTTTTGGATAATTTCAGGGGTGATTTTGTATGGAAGGATATTGTTTATGGACCACAAATTGACCCAGGGAGAATTGAGGGGGCAGCTGAAAACCATGGATGGGGGTGTTACCCTGATGACTTCATGATGGACTGAGTTAAATGCTAGATTCATCCAGGGGATGGAATATCACATTTGTTCTGAGTGCGTGCATGGAACATTATCAGTGTAAGATTTGAGGTTATGGTTGACCCTCTCCACAAATGAGGGCTGGGAGTAGCATTGAATCGTCATGCAATCTTTTACTGCATTTTCAAAATACAACTTCTTGAAGTTTTTGTATAAAAATGCCAGAGCATTGTCACTAACCAAAGTTCTGGGAGGGCCAAAGATGGAAAAGATTTTAGACAAATGATGGATAGTTAAAGCCACAGTAACTCCATGACTCAGACTGAGCCACAAAAGCCTGGAAAATATGTCTATAACAAAGAAAATATAGCAGTTCCTGTTGCGGGTCTGCAGCAATGGCCCAATGTAATCAATGAATGACTTTTCCATGGGATTATGCCCACATGTTGACTGAAGAAGCCCTTTCCAAGAGTTAAGATCTGCTTTAGCAGCCTTAAACTCCCCCACTAATTTCCGGATACCCTTGCGTAAGGTAGGCCAAGTCAAGTGGTCTTTGATCTTCATGGTCGTTTTATGGACACTAAGAAGCACCTGACCAATGAATGGTGAAAATATTGAAAAATTGCTGGCACTGATTCCTCAGGTAAACAAACTTCTTTTCACTCCTGGTCATACAGCATATGGAGCCTTTACTTAAACTATATCCTGACATCTGCTTTCTGGCAAACTGCTCCTGACAATATTTTATAGTATGTCTGGTTTTTTAGTTACATTGTAGTAAATCTAATGTACGGGTGTAGTCTCGGGTGGCCCAGTGAGTGGCTGCTGACAGAAGCCGGTCTTCCTTTGCATCACAGAAGACTGACAACTCAGAGCACCTACCAGTGTCATTTGCTACTTTAGGCAAGTTCTGTGGCTTCAGAAAATGACATCAATAAGTAAAATTCACATTTCTTCAATCATGAAGTGGTTCCAGTGAACAGTTGCAAACTCTGTCCCATCTGATAAGTTTATTTTGGCTGTGCAGCGTCTTTGGATTTTACTGTCATATACTATGTTTTGCTACTGGTGCATTCAGGTTGCAGCATTGTACAGCACAAAAGGTCATTTCAGTGCTTTTATCTAGGGAGCCTTTCCCCATAAGAGTGGCATCGTCCTAAAACAGTGTGACAAGGAAATCATCTAGCTATCATTACTTGATGGGGAAGTCAGAACTGACAATGAATTGAAGCAATTCTGAAGTTGTTCTTGCTGACTGACATAAAGGTAATGCAGGATTCAGATTTATAAAACTTCACTTGGTGAGATGTAACATTCTGTGGCTTTAGCATACACTATTATTAATGTGAGAAGTTCTGTAGCTTTCCATCCAGTTTTCCATGCAGTTGCTTGAAACTTTTTTCCTTATTTCAGGAATGCTCTGATGCATGTAACCTAGGTTTGTAAAGAAAATTGAAGGCAGTTCATTGTACGGGAGATGAGTCTGTCTCTTTCTCATTTCTTGTGCTGCTTGCAACACATAGTCAAGGGAAACAAGATAACAAAGTTTCTCATAAAGTAGTAATGGCATACTTTCAAAACAATATTGGTTCATTTAACTGCCAGTTCTGAGATATTGGTAGTTAACAGAAACTGAAAGAAACGTAACTCCAATTATAATTCTAGCTGGTGACAAGACAATTGAGTTAATTGTTGTGATGGCACCATTGTATTTAAAATGGGTATCTGACACCAAAGTTTCTTCTCTTTGTGGTGGAAAATATAATGGCAAAGTCATAATGGCAGAGAATATAAGGTTGTTGTTGTTGTTGTGGTCTTCAGTCCTGAGACTGGTTTGATGCAGCTCTCCATGCTACTCTATCCTGTGCAAGCTTTTTCATCTCCCAGTACCTACTGCAACCTACATCCTTCTGAATCTGCTTAGTGTATTCATCTCTTGGTCTCCCTCTACGATTTTTACCCTCCACGCTGCCCTCCAATACTAAATTGGTGATCCCTTGATGCCTCAGAACATGTCCTACCAACCGATCCCTTCTTCTGGTCAAGTTGTGCCACAAACTTCTCTTCTCCCCAATCCTATTCAATACTTCCTCATTAGTTATGTGATCTACCCATCTAATCTTCAGCATTCTTCTGTAGCACCACATTTCAAAAGCTTCTATTCTCTTCTTGTCCAAACTATTTATCGTCCATGTTTCACTTCCATACATGGCTACACTCCATACGAATACTTTCAGAAATGACTTCCTGACACTTAAATCAATACTGGATGTTAACAAATTTCTCTTCTTCAGAAACGCTTTCCTTGCCATTGCCAGCCTACATTTTATATCCTCTCTACTTCGACCATCATCAGTTATTTTGGTCCCCAAATAGCAAAACTCCTTTACTACTTTAAGTGCCTCATTTCCTAATCTAATTCCCTCAGCATCACCCGACTTAATTAGACTACATTCCATTATCCTTGTTTTGCTTTTGTTGATGTTCATCTTATATCCTCCTTTCAAGACACTGTCCATTCCATTCAACTGCTCTTCCAAGTCCTTTGCTGTCTCTGACAGAATTACAATGTCATCGGCGAACCTCAAAGTTTTTATTTCTTCTCCATGAATTTTAATACCTACTCAGAATTTTTCTTTTGTTTCCTTTACTGCTTGCTCAATATACAGATTGAACAACATCGGGGAGAGGCTACAACCCTGTCTTATTCCCTTCCCAACCACTGCTTCCCTTTCATGTCCCTCGACTCTTATAACTGCCATCTGGTTTCTGTACAAATTGTAAATAGCCTTTCGCTCCCTGTATATTACCCCTGCCACCTTTAGAATTTGAAAGAGAGTATTCCAGTCAACATTGTCAAAAGCTTTCTCTAAGTCTACAAATGCTAGAAACGTAGGTTTGCCTTTCCTTAACCTTTCTTCTAAGATAAGTCGTAAGGTCAGCATTGCCTCACGTGTTCCAGTGTTTCTACGGAATCCAAACTGATCTTCCCCGAGGTTGGCTTCTACTAGTTTTTCCATTCGTCTGTAAAGAATTCGTTTTAGTATTTTGCAGCTGTGACTTATTAAGCTGATAGTTCGGTAATTTTCGCATCTGTCAACACCTGCTTTCTTTGGGATTGGAATTATTATATTCTTCTTGAAGTCTGAGGGTATTTCGCCTGTTTCATACATCTTGCTCACCAGATGGTAGAGTTTTGTCAGGACTGGCTCTCCCACGGCCGTCAGTAGTTCCAATGGAATATTGTCTACTCCGGGGGCCTTGTTTCGACTCAGGTCTTTCAGTGCTCTGTCAAACTCTTCACGCAGTATCATATCTCCCATTTCATCTTCATCTACATCCTCTTCCATTTCCATAATATTGTCCTCAAGTACATCGCCCTTGTATAGACCCTCTATATACTCCTTTCACCTTTCTGCTTTCCCTTCTTTGCTTAGAATTGGGTTTCCATCTGAGCTCTTGATATTCATACAAGTCGTTCTCTTATCTCCAAAGGTCTCTTTAATTTTCCTGTAGGCGGTATCTATCTTACCCCTAGTGAGATAGGCCTCTACATCCTTACATTTGTCCTCTTGCCATCCCTGCTTAGCCATTTTGCACTTCCTGTCGATCTCATTTTTGAGACGTTTGTATTCCTTTTTGCCTGTTTCACTTACTGCATTTTTATATTTTCTCCTTTCATCAATTAAATTCAATATTTCTTCTGTTACCCAAGGATTTCTACTAGCCCTCGTCTTTTTACCTACTTGATCCTCTGCTGCCTTCGCTACTTCATCTCTCAAAGCTACCCATTCTTCTTCTACTGTATTTCTTTCCCCCATTCCTGTCAATTGTTCCCTTATGCTCTCCCTGAAACTCTCTACAACCTCTGGTTCTTTCAGTTTATCCAGAACCCATCTCCTTAAATTCCCACCTTTTTGCAGTTTCTTCAGTTTTAATCTACAGGTCATAACCAATAGATTGTGGTCAGAGTCCACATCTGCCCCTGGAAATGTCTTACAATTTAAAACCTGGTTCCTAAATCTCTGTCTTACCATTATATAATCTATCTGATACCTTTTAGTATCTCCAGGGTTCTTCCATGTATACAACCTTCTTTCATGATTCTTAAACCAAGTGTTAGTTATGATTATGTTGTGCTCTGTGCAAAATTCGACCAGGCGTCTTCCTCTTTCATTTCTGTCCCCCAATCCATATTCACCTACTATGTTTCCTTCTCTCCCTTTTCCTACACTCGAATTCCAGTCACCCATGACTATTAAATTTTCGTCTCCCTTGACAATCTGAATAATTTCTTTTATTTCATCATACATTTCTTCAATTTCTTCGTCATCTGCAGAGCTAGTTGGCATATAAACTTGTACTACTGTAGTAGGTGTGGGCTTCGTATCTATCTTGGCCACAATAATGCGTTCACTAAGCTGTTTGTAGTAGCTTACCCGCATTCCTATTTTCCTATTCATTATTAAACCTACTCCTGCATTACCCCTATTTGATTTTGTGTTTATAACCCTGTAGTCACCTGACCAGAAGTCTTGTTCCTCCTGCCACCGAACTTCACTAATTCCCACTATATCTAACTTCAACCTATCCATTTCCCTTTTTAAATTTTCTAACCTACCTGCCCGATTAAGGGATCTGACATTCCACGCTCCGATCCGTAGAACGCCAGTTTTCTTTCTCCTGATAACGACGTCCTCTTGAGTAGTCCCCGCCCGGAGATCCGAATGGGGGACTATTTTACCTCCGGAATATTTTACCCAAGAGGACGCCATCATCATGTAATCATACAGTAAAGCTGCATGCCCTCGGGAAAAATTACGGCTGTAGTTTCCCCTTGCTTTCAGCTGTTCGCAGTACCAGCACAGCAAGGCCGTTTTGGTTATTGTTACAAGGCCAGATCAGTCAATCATCCAGACTGTTGCCCTTGCAACTACTGAAAAGGCTGCTGCCCCTCTTCAGGAACCACACGTTTGTCTGGCCTCTCAACAGATACCCCTCCGTTGTGGTTGCACCTACGGTACGGCTATCTGTATCGCTGAGGCACGCAAGCCTCCCCACCAACGGCAAGGTCCATGGTTCATGGGGGGAATATAAGGTTATGAAGTTCATAATGAATCCATCTTATAATCAAAGCAAAGTGAAGAAAAGTATGGATGAATTGGTACTAATACCCTCTGCCATGTCCCTTATGTTGGCTTGCAGAGTATGTACGTAGGTATAGCTGTAAAGGCAAATTTTCTAAGATAGTACTTGATTAATTGTTACGAATCAGAAAATAAAAAGTTGAAAATTGCTTAAGCCTCCGCACACATATTGTGCAATAGTTTGTTGTAATTATAGGAAGCACTTGGCAAGCATAGTAAATGAGCTGTGAATATTGTTTCAGGTAATACTTGATTTTGACCAAACACTGACAAAACAACATGTCAATGGAAATCGATGTCTCACAAGTTTTGGTAAGTATAAATCTTAATTTGGAATATATATGCTTTCTTACCCATTTACCCTGTAAATGAATACTAAAGATTCCATGATTTCAATTAGCTTGTTACGGGCATTTATCTGTATAAATGCCTGTGATTTCCATGGCAATGTGAAAAAAAAGTTTATTTACTTTCTGTTTCCAAGGACTTATTAAACAAATGGCGTTTGCAAATATCAAAAATAACATAATTGCAATAATTATACTCTAAGCAAAACCTGCATAAAACAATTGGATTTATCAGGCATGTTTATTACATTTCAGTTCATGTTTTGCTGCTGCTGGTGCTTATTCAAACTGTTTGCCAACGTAAACAGTGTTGTATAATACATCGGTATTATATAAAACAGCACAAATTGTTAGAATTCACACTTAAAATTCTGTGAATGAATATTTAAAAAAATCAAACTAAAGAAATTTTTAATTTATTTGTTAAATCATGTCTCATACTTGATTTTAGTGAGTTTGGCATCTTGTTGGACTTACCAGTCACATTCAGTTTTATTGAAAGTGCAGTAGTTACATTTTGTCCTGGTGTTACGATCATGTAAATCAAAAACTATCAGTACTTTTCCTGAGCTGGATATTACTCCTCCTGACTTCCACGACTGTGATTTTTTTTTTTTTTTTTTTTTTTTTGTATCTGCCCATTCATTCCTGTCTAGGTAATTTTTGTCGTAGTCCAGTTGATAAATAAAGTATTTAACCATTCCCTCCCCCCGTCTCCCATCCCACCTTTCTACATTCTTTAATAGGTATTTAAGAAATAAGTTACAGGACTATAATGCTCACTTATTTAACTGGATTATATTTAATTTTAATAATGTTTTGTGAATGACATAATTGATTTATCAATTACTGAACATGTTTCAGAATAAACCTATTATCAACAGTCAAGCAATAAAATCAGCAAACAGTCAAGCATAAAAATCTGCAGTGTTAGCAGTATTTACTTTATATTTTCACATCTGGCTGTTGATAATGGGTTTGTCCTGAAGCAGTTCCAAATACTGCTAACTAAATTATTGGTGTAGCTATATGGTGTTTGTGAAGGCGATGCCATTCAAGAAATATTAGTTTTATGTGAGGCAAGGTATTCATACAACATTTAATATATTCTCTCTTCCCGTTACTCATCAGGCCTCAACCTCCGCTAATTTCTAGTTGCCGCCACTCGTACCTCATGTGTCATTCAACATCATCTTTGCCTCTGTACTTCCACCTCGACTGACATCTCTGCCCAACCTCTTTGCATTTACATATGTCTGCCTGTGTCTGTATATGTGCAGATGGATGTGTGTGTGTGTGTGTGTGTGTGTGTGTGCGCGTGCGCGTGTGTGTGCGCATGTGTGTGCGTGCAAGTGTATACCTGTCCTTTTTTCCCCCTAAGGTAGGTCTTTACGCTCCCGGGATTGGAATGACTCCTTACCCTCACCCTTAAAACCCACATCCTTTCATCTTTCCCTCTCCTTCCCTCTTTCCTGATGAAGCAACCTTGGGTTGCGAAAGCTTGAAATTTGTGTGTGTGTTTGTGTGTTTTTTATTGTCTCTATCGACATACCAATGCTTTCGTTTGGTAAGTTACAGCATCTTTGTTTTTAGATATATTTAATAAGAAGTCAGTTTGTTAGGGAAGTACTTTTCTCTTTTGGACCTTCTTGAGAATAAATAAAATGTTAATATATGTTTATCATTTGTCAGGTATCTTTGGAGAGTGCAAGCAGTTGCCTAGTAGTTATAAAGCAGATTCCAGTGCTCTTTACAGATATTATCGAGCACTGGAGATTGATCCAAAGTTGACCAGAGAACAGAAAATGGAATACATGTTGGAATGGTATATCAAAGCTCAGGATCTCCTGAGAGGTTATGACTTTGACTGTCAAGAGATTCATGAAGTTGTTGCACAGACTAGAGTTCCTCTCAGGTAATTTCTCAGCAATTTATATATGTATTACAGGTAATTAATAACAGATCAAAATAAAATTTTCAATTATAGAATAAATTGTCAGTCCTTTTCAAAAACTTCCACTTCTGAACTGCAGCCCTCTCAATTAGCAATCTTTATAAACGTACTAGCCTAGAATGCTGCACAGAAATTATAGAACAGCTTTCTCAGTTTTGTGAATTGCTTTTCAAGTCCTTATTTTGTTTGCTTCCCCTCTGTGATGCTTTCCTTTATCTGATCAGCCTGCTTCTTACCCATAGATATTATTGCCTCCAAGTTGTCACACACCTTTCCTCTCTCTCCTCTTGTGTTATCATGAGCAGTTATACACGAACAATCACTCATGCTGCAGACACAGGTGGATGCCTTTTTTCATTTTTGTTTATTATTCCCGTCCTGGAATTAAACAATGGAAAATCCAGGATGGAATGTAACAATATTAGAGAAGGAAAGTTGGTACTCATCATATAGCGGAGATGCTGAGTCATGATAGTCACAACAAAAAGATTCACACAATTATAGCTTTCGCCCCGTAGGACCTTTTTCAGCAATAGACACATGTACATACATGTGCGTGCACACACACTAAGTAAACGCAACTTGCACACACGCCTGCTGTCTCAGACAACAGAGACGTGTGGTTTCAGTTGTCTGAGACTGCAGAAGTGTGTGCAAGTTGTGTGTGTGTGTGTGTGTGTGTGTGTGTGTGTGTGTGTATCTATTGCTGAAAAAGACCTTAATGGCCGAAAGCTATAATTGTGTGAATCTTTTTGTTGTGCCTATCGCAACTCAGCATCTCCGCTTCCTGGAATTAGTGTTATATTTTGCAACTTGGCTCTCTTCAGTGCCTGCATATGGCCCATTTCCTACCTTGATGTCTTTCTTCTCTTACCAAAATCTCATTCATTCATTCTTAAATCCATATTTTTCTCTTGTCTGCTGCACACCTACTGCAGCGATGCTGTTCTTTTTTGGGTTTAAACCAGAACCTACCTGTGAACTACTCGCAGCTGTTGGCTGGTAGGGAAGCCGAGCAGAAACCTACCGTACTGCAACTCGCACCAGGCTGCATACAACATAACTATTCTAAGATTCAGGAAGAGATCTTAATTCTGAACGAAAGGTGAAAATACTGGCATTCGGTATTTCCTGAAGTTAAGCATTACACGTTCACTGCCAAGCCCGTGCTAATCCTATCACAATCATTCACAAACCCTTTCATTCATGTTAGCAAGTTTATGGTAACGTACTACCCGAAATCTGAACAGCTACTAAGCACGGATTTTTTTAAAATGAAAATACTCGCTATACTATTAAATTTATCAGTGTGTAATACACTCAAGTTTCTAGTCACCGATCTGCTCAATATGTCACATGGAATTACTGTCTTTTTTCATACAGAAAATTACTTAAAAGATCCATTCTGCATTGCCCTCCAGGAAACCTGGTTCCTGGCAGTGTGGACCCCTGCCCTTCACGGCTATAGGGGATATTACAAGAACCGTAGTGACTATAATAGTATCAGGTGGAGTTTGTGTCTCTGTCCTGAACTCAGTATGCAGTGAACCTGTGACCCTTCAATCCGCTCTTGAAGCTGTGACTGTCAGTATAAGGGCGATGCAGGAATTAACTGTCTGCAACGTATATCTTCTTCCAGATGGTGCAGTACCCCTGAATGCATTGGCTGCACTGATTCATCAACCCTCTAAACCATTTCTCTTTAGGGAGATTTTAACGCCCATAACCCCTTGTGGAGTGGCACTGTGCTTACTGGCCGAAGAAGAGATGTTGAAACTTTCCTGTCTCAACTCGACCTCTGCCTCTTAAATACTGGGCCCCCCACATATTTCAGTGTGGCTCATGGCACTTACTTGGCCATTGATTTATCCCTCTGCAGCCCAAGACTTCTTCCATCTGTCCGCTGGAGAGGCCACAATGGTTTGTGTGGTAGTGACCACTTTCCCATCTTCCTGTCACTCCCCCAGTGCTATTCCCTTGAACGTCTACCACGATGGGCTTTAAACAAGGCAGACTGGGATGCTTTTACCTCTGCTGTCACCATCGAATCTCCCCCGCATCGTACCATCGATGTGGTAGTTGAGCAGGTCACTAGAACGATCGTTTCGATGGCGAAAACACAATCACTTGTTCTTTAGGGTGCCTCCGGCAAAAGTCAGTACCTTGGTGGCCACCGGAAATCACTGAGACCATTAAAGAGTGTTGGCAAGCTCTACAGTGACATAAGTGGCACCCTTCCCTAGAGACCTAATAGCTTTTAAAGGGCTCTGTACCGGTGTTCGCCAGCTTATAAAAAGACAGAAACAGGAGTGTTGGGAGAGGTACGTTTCGACCATTGGGTGCCATACGTCACCTTTCCAAGTCTGGACATAGATCAGACGTGTTTGTGGGTACCAGACCTCGACAGGTGTTACTGGCATTAAAATCAATGGTGTGTCATCTACTGATGCAAACGCAATTGCCGAGCACTATGCTCGAGCCTCCGCCTCAGAGAATTATCCCCCAGCATTTCGCACCCTCGAACAGTGGATGGAAAGGAAAGCCCTCTTGTTCACTGAACATCACAGTGAACCCTATAATGCTCCATTTACAGAGTGGGAGCTCCTCAGCATCCTTGCATATTGCCCCGACACAGCTCCTGGGCCAGATCGAATCCACAGTCAGATGATCAAACAACTCTCATCCGACTACAAGCGACATCTCCTTGTCATCTTCAACCGGATCTGGTGCGATGGTGTCTTTCCATTGACATGGAGGGAGACCACCATCATTCCAGTGCTCAAACCTGGTAAAAACCCACTTGGTGTGGATAGCTATCAACCCATCAGCCTCACCAACATTCTTTGTAATCTGTTAGAACGTGTGGTAAGTTGGCAGTTATGTTGGGTCCTGGAGTCACATAGCCTACTGGCTCCATGCCAGGGCGGTTTCCGCCAGGGTTGCTCTACCATTGATAATTTAGTTTCCCCCGAGTCTGCCATCTGAATAGCCTTTTCCAGATGCTAACACCTGGTTGCTGTCTTTTTTGATTTATGAAAAGCTTACAACACGACCTGGTGACATCACATCCTTGCCGCATTGTATGAGTAGGGTCTCCGGGGCCCGCTCCCAGTTTTTATCCAAAATTTCCTATCACTCTGTACTTTCCATGTCCAAGTTGGTGCCTCCCATAGTTCCCCCCATATCCAGCAGAATGGGGTCCCGCAGGGAGTGTATCTCTATTTTTAGTGGCCATTAACAGTCTAGCAGCAGCTGTCGGTCTCACCTTCTCTGTATGCAGACAACTTCTGCATTTCATACTGTTCCTCCAGTACTGGTGCTGCCTGTCGGCGTCTACAGGGAACCATCCACAAGGCGCAGTCATGGGCTCTAGCCCACGGCCTCCAGTACAGCCACGAAGTCATGTGTCATGCACTTCCGTCAGTGCTGTACCGTTATCTGGAACCAGAACTTTACCTTAATGATAATCCACTCATGGTAGTGGAGACATATCGATTCTTAGGACTGGTTTCCGATGCCCGATTAACATGGCTTCCTCATCTTCGTCAGCTGAAGCAGAAGTGCTGGGAGCACCTCAGTGCCCTCCGCTGCCTGAGCAACATCAACTGGGGTGCAGATTACTCTACGCTGCTGCAGCTCTATGGAGCCCTTATTCAATCCCACCATGACTATGGGAGTTTGGTTTATGGTTCAGCGGTGCCCTCAGCATTGCATTTACTAGACACAGTGCACCACTGCGGCGTTCAACTGGCAACAGGAGCTTTTAGGACACGTCTGGTGAGCAGTGTACTGGTGGAGGCTGGAGTCCCTCCATTGAAGGTTAGGCGTGCACAACTGCTCGCCAGTTACGTTGCACACGTAGTTATCCTGAGCATTCGAATTACCGTCTCCTTTTCCCATCCATGGCATCCTGTATCAGAGGCCCAGGTCGGAGCTTACAATTGCGGTTTGCGTCCGATTTCTTCTGTCTGAAGTGGAGTCCTTGCCTTTACCACCTATACTTGAAGTTCATGGTGTATACCTAGGCTGAAGCTTTGCCTAGACCTTTCACATGGTCCTAAGGACTCAGTTAAACCCGCGGCTCTCTGCTGTCACTTCCTCTCGATTCTTGACAGGTACCGGGACCACGGAGTGGTTTACACTGGCGGCTCGATGGCTGATGGTCACGTTGGCTTCGCATATATTCATGGAGGACATATTGAACCACACCCCTTTGCCAGATGGCTGCAGTGTTTTCACTGCAGAGCTGGCTGGCATTTCTTGTGCTCTTGAGCGCGTGCACTCATGCCCTGGCAAGTCATTTCTCCTCTGTACTGACTCCTTGAGCAGCCTACGAGCTATCGATCAGTGCTACCCCTGCTATCCTTTGGTAGCGACTGTCCAGGAGTCCATCTATGCCCCGGAATGGTCCAGTCGTTCCATTGTGTTTGTGTGGACCCCAGGCCATGTCGGAATCCCAGGAAATGAATTTGCCGACAGGGTGGCCAAACAGGCTACATAGAAATCTCTTCTGGATATTGGCATCCCTGTAACTGACCTGCGATCATTATTACGCCGCAAGGTTTTTCAGCTTTGGGAGACAGAATGGCATAATCTCGGTACTTACAACAAACTGCGTGCCCTTAAGGAGACTACGAATGTGTGGAAGACCTCCATGCGGGCCTCTCACAGGGTCTCTGTTGTTCTCTGCCGGCTCTGAATTGGCCATAGGTGGCTAACACATGACTGCCTCCTCTGTCGTGAGGACCCATCTCTGTGTCACTGTGGCTCACATATGACTTGTCTTTTTGGGGTGGACATTTTAATATGTTGCAGAGTGGCTAGCTCATTTATCATTGTGATCAGCCAGCTCAGACCATCTGCTCTATGGTTTTAATACCTTCTTGTACTTTTCCTTGTGGTGTATGTTTCCCCCATTTTTTGTGCATTCCATTCATTTTCTTTCTGTAATTTGGTTCCTTTATATCCCCGCCCCCTCCCCCTCTGTAAGGGATATTGCCGCAGCTCTCTCTCTTCCAACTACAAATTCTCTCACTGTCGAAAGAAGAAGGAGGAGAAGAAGAAGAAGAAGAAGAAGAAGAAGTGTGAGTCTTGGGATGGAGCCACACTTGATGTCAGAGGGGGTGTTGCCCCTTCCCCCTGTCAGGGTCCAAACTTACACATTCTATCTCTCCATCTGTACTGGTACGGACTCTGACTTTGCACAGCGACCGATTCTGGCTCGTTCAACATTCATCTGGTCACATTTACTACTCTCCTTCAGTGGAAATGTAGTTATTACTGTCAGCTTCTGGAACTGTAGTCTCTTCTTTCTGTCCGTTCTGCAGCTTGTGTTATATTGCAGGAATCTCATTTCGTGGATATTCATT
This sequence comes from Schistocerca piceifrons, assembly GCF_021461385.2. NCBI lineage: Eukaryota > Metazoa > Arthropoda > Insecta > Orthoptera > Acrididae > Schistocerca > Schistocerca piceifrons. Next base: position 583,233,043 of record NC_060140.1, on the reverse strand, counting down.
TCGCCAATTCTTTGTGGTTTCCAAACCTTCTGGTCTGCCCTTTGTGAGCCTCTGGTGGTGCCTGCATGTGGGTCCAGATGGACATTTTTAGTACCTGGGTTCCTCTTCATACTGCGCTGGAAGTGGTGACTGTTCAGATTAATTTTTTTTTAAATCCCCCCCCCCCCCCCCCCAGACAGATCTCCTAATGATGCTTCCTGCTCTTCTTGCCCTCCTTTGACACCTTCCTTCCCCCTTCGAGATTTTAATGCCCATAACCCTCTGTGGGGTGGTACTGCAATCACTAACCAGGGCAGGTTTGTTGAAGACCTTGTTGGTAGAGCTTGATCTCTGCCTCCTCAACACTGGAGCCCCCAGACAGCTTATTGTGGCACACACCACTTTTTCGGCTATTGATCTTTCTGTACATAGCCCCGGATTCCTCCTCTCCATTCAATGGGGAGTTCAAGACAATTTGTGTGACAGCGATCATTTTCTGATCATCATACCTTTTCTTCAGCATCACTCGCCTGGACACACTTCCAGGTGGCCTTCACTAATGTGGATTGGGATGCCTTTCCACGGTTGCAATCCCAACCACTTCACCACACAACGGGATTGATGAGACCATACAGTGTCTGACTGACACCTTTGGCCGATTCCTTCTTCCTTGACTACTCTCCGACAGAAGAATGTCCCTTGGTTGACCACCGAAATTGCTGCAGCTGTTAAAGACCATTGTTCTGCCCTCCAATGCTACATACGGAATCTGTCTCTTGACAACCTCCTGGCATTTAAACTGCTTTGTGCCCCGGCTCATTATCTTCTTAAATGCCAAAAACATATTTGTTACATAGCACCACATGCTCCCTTTTCGCAGGTATGGGGCAAGATCAGGCTTATTTCTGGCCACTGTTCTCCTACAGGTGTCTTGGGAATTTCCCAGAAAGGTGTTGACTTCACCAGCCCAGACTCTATTGATGAGCATTTTGCTCAGCATGTTGTCCAGGCCTAGCATTAGTCCGCTGTCCACCCATGTTTGGTCTTCACACACAACAGCTGAAACAACTGCCTTTCTCTTGTGTTCCCCATTGCCTACAGTCGTATAATGCTCCATGTAGCAAGTGGAAATTCACCAGCATCCTTGTTGTCTGCTCTGACACGGCTTTTGGACCAGACCAAGTACACAACCAAATGCGCTCCAACACGTATCACTGCCTAGGCAGTGTTATTTACTTGACCTTTTTAACCATCTCAGGAGTAAGGGAAATTTCCTTCCCAGTGTGAGAAGGTGTATTATTCCATTTTTGAAATCAGGTAAATTGCCTCTTCAGATGGGCAGCTATTGTCCGATCAGTTTAGTGAAAGTCCTGTGCAAGTTACTTTGACGTATGTGGTTTCAAAGGCTGTATTGGATCCTTGAATCTCAGGACCTTTGGGCTTTGACTGAGTGTAGTTTTTGCCGAGGTTGCTCTACTGCAGGTAATTTAGTCCACCCTGGAGTTTGCCATCCGAACAGATTTTGCCTGATATCAACACCTTGTTGCAGTCTTCTTCAATCTGCATGAAACTTGTGATCCACATGGTGCCACCACACCCTTGCCACCTAACATGAGGGACACATCGGTGGCCCACTCCAGATTTTTATCCAGAACTTTCTTTTATGTCACACTTTTCAGGTATAGGCTGACACTTCCAGTAGCACCACCTGTCTCCAGGAGAATCACGCTCTGCAGCGTTTTGTTTTGAGTGTCCTTCTCATTTTAGTGGTTAACAGTGGTCTGTTGACAGTTGTGGGGCCAATGGTGGCCCTGTTTTTGTATGCTGATGATTTTTGGATTTATTTGTGTTCACCCACAACGGGTGTTGCTGAACGTAGACTGCAGGGAGCAATACACCACCGCAGTCTTAGGTTCTTACTCATAGCTTCTAATTTTCAGCTGCCAAGACCTATGTTAACACATTTCTGTTGTTGCCTTGCAGTCCATTCCCATCCAGATCTGTGCCTTTATAACCGTACCACTACGATTGTAATTTAGTATGCTTTTACCTAAATAACAGAAAAAACTGTCTTTGTGTTGTCACATATACTATACCCGAACAGAACAAATAGTCCTGTTATGGGAAAAGCCTCTGACTAAAATTTAGTTTAGTTTCCAAATAAAGTACACTATGGTAGGATAGTCCTGTTAATAGTAAAAGCTAATTAATAGAGTTACCCTTTTTACAGGATTCGTCTCTATGTTGTGTCTAATGGATAAGTAAATCAGACTATTCAATTCTTTTCCTAAGATTTTATCCTGTGGTTAAAGAAACACAGTATGAATAATATTATACTGAAGCTAGGACAAGTTAGTTCCAAGTTCATTCAGTGGTTCAAAACTTGTACTAATAGCCAGCCGATCCGGGCGATGAAACACTGAAGTATTTGGAAAAGCAGAAGTATGAATTTTGCCTATTTTCTTCCCACTGTTTAATTTGGTTCTTCAAATAAATATTACTCCATGTAAACAATATTAGTGCAGACACTGGAATTTCTTTTTGATTACTACATCCTTATACATTACATTTTAAAAAGAGAAAAAGCCCAGTATATAACTTCAGGGAAGCTAAAATAATTTGCCCATGGGGGGGACATAGAAAATCATTTTCTATAATAAACAAACTTAAATACTGATATACTTAGATACTAAAGCACACACTTTTTAACTGATCATTTCACGTCAAGAAAACCTCTTTCTTGCTGGAATTTATTTTCAAAAGCTATTATCTTCAACTATCTGTGTATAGTCATTTACCAGATTCTAGTAACTCGGCTACACTGTTACTGAATTTTACATAAGCGAACTTTTATTATAACACTTTGCAATTGTTTAGTAAACACAAAAACAATTTAAATGGTGCCTCTGTATAATAACTTGGCACTTTCTAAGTCTGTAAAATAGTACACTCAGATCCAGTCTGTAAAATAGGATACTTGGATCCATCAAACACCAGGAAGGAACCCTGTATGATTAGGGTGAAATAATAGAGTGAACCACTTTCTTTAAAGTTCAAGAGTGATTATTAAAACACAGTTTAAATTAATTGTTCACACTGTACAAAAGTAAATTTATTATAAAAGTCGTACCTTGTAGCTGTAGGCTTGGGTGTGGCGAACAATTATGCCACTTCCCACAGTATGGCCTGCAAGTCTCTTACTGTATGGGCTCAGTTTCTCTTCGTGGCATCAGTCAATTCTACATACAGTAGCCCAACAACTCACAGCTATGCTGTAAGCCATTTGCATTCTCCATTTCGAGGTATTTTGTGTTAATTTGCAGGCAAAGCTTTTCCTGCTCCACAAAGATGTTGCCTCAATCACTGCGGCCTGCAGACTGTGTGACTTACTCCCGCGTTTTCTCTAGGTAGCACACCAATTTGCCCTTGCCACCTTTTCCACTCCCCAGAGCCAGTTTCGTTTTAAACAAAAGCACACTGGCTTTTACATAACACTTTATATTGTCGCTAAGCATGACCATTTCTTAAATTGTCAGATTTACATTAACATGAACAATTTATACACACACACACACACATTTTAAATACGAAAGGTCATCTGAAAATTATTTAACATAATAAACAATTTATATGGTATTTTACATACATTACTCATATTTAATGCAAAGCACTTCAACTTCCAGTATAACACACTTTACATATACAGAAAATTTAGTACCAATATGTGATAATTTTAAAGCAAAAAAATTATAAAAACTTTAAATGAACCATAAACAAATACTAAACAATGGAAAATCCAGGAAAGAATGTAACAATATTAAACAAGGAAAGTTGCTACTCACCATATAGCGGAGATGCTGAGTCGCAGATAGGCACAACAATAGACATACCTTGACGGTCAGTCTCTCAATGTGGTGGACTATCATCGTTTTTTGGGACTGGTCTTTGATTCTTGGTTGACATGGCTTCCCTATTTTTGTCAATTGAAGCAGACATGTTGGTTGCACCTCAATGCTCTTCGATGCCTCAGCAACTCCAACTGGGGCGTAGCTCGCTCTACTCTAATATGGTTCTACACAGCATGGATCCAGTCCCGTCTAGATTACAGGAGTCTGGCATGCAGCTGGGCATCATCTTCGATGCTACAGATGTTGGACCTGTTACACCATTTTGCGGTCAAGTGGTACCTTTTGGACTAGCCCTATGATCAGCCTCCTAGTGCTGGTGACGGTTCCACCATTGTGGGTTTTGTGCCAACGACAGTTGCTCACTGACACACATGCATCTGCTGCTCCGAAGAGCACCCCAACTACCATCTCCTCTTTCCAGATATGAAGATCCACATCCCATAATGGTGGCCCCCGATGTGGGGTTAAGATTACCATCTGCATCTGGTCCCTTTTTTCCTGAACTCCAGCTTTCACCTCTACCATTTCTTCTCCAGGCCCACTCACGTACTCCATGGTGCATCCCCCCACCCCACAGCTCTCTCTTAACCTACTGCAAGCCACAAGTTTTGAAAGACTCAGCTCATTGTGAGGCCCTCTGCTGCCAGTTCTTCTCAATTCGTGGGGCATTTTTGGATTCAGAAGTTGTCTATACTGATGGCTCAGTGGCTGCCAGTTGTGCTGACTTTGCTTACATTCATGCAGGATGTAATTAACTCTGCTTCTTGTAGGCAGCTGTAGTGTTTTCACTACGTAGTTGGTAGCCATCTTTCATGCTATTGAACATATCCGTACCCCATTGCGCTTTTTTTTTCTTTGGTGACTTCTGGCTGCTCTCCGGATAGGGCACCTCACCCACATCTCTTCCTTGTTCCTATCTGTAGCCTTTGTTCATCTTCAGTAGACCTTGGAATTTTCTTTCCTTGGGTGTTGTGCACTGAGCTCTTCTTTGGTGTGTGGTTGTGTTGACTGTTCCAGGTAGGAGGGACTGATGACCTTGTAGTTTGGTCCCTTTCATCATTAAACCAATGATTGCCTGAGGAGGCAATTTCGGCTACTTTTTTTTATTCGTGCCTGTGAATAACTCTATCCAACAAGGAATCTATGGTTCCCAATCAACTTTCTTCCACCACCACCACTACCACTACCACCACCATCCCTCCTCATCTCTTCAGCCCTCACTTGATAACCTATGGTACTAAAAAAAAAAAAAAAAAACTTACTGCTTCTTATCCGCCTGTCCACACTCTCAACACTGCCGTTAGCCTGTATTCCAAAAACCTGACTTTATTCTATCTTTAGGAAAATTTGCTGGACTTGCAGGGGATCTACTTTTCTGCACTCATTCTCTTTAGTTGAATCATTTCTTTGGCAACCACCCTACTGGTGACCACAACCAAAAGTACACAAAGGACCTTGTCTCAAATATATGAAGATGGTATATGTTCTTTTGGACATGTCCGAAAGAACAGATACTATTAGTGATTTTTGTAGCTCTTGAAGAATAAAATTACAGTGAAATCCAGACCATTAGCTGCTTACAGGTGTTGATAAATATCAATGGGGACAGTTGAAAATGTGTGCCCTGACGGGGATTTGAGCCCGAGATCTCCTGCTTACATGGCAGTCACACTATCTGACTGAGCCATTGAGGACACGGAGGATAGTGTGACTGCAGGGACTTATCTCTGGCACACTCCCCGTGAGACCCACATTTCCAGCTTACTGTCCACACACTACATTTGTAGTGCCCCTGGGACATTTGTAGTGCCTATATATCCTACCCAGAACTCTATGCCCATTGCCGAAGTAGTAGTCCGTTGCTCTTCCAACTAGTTCATCCTTTGCCAGCTATGCTCCCCATTCTTCATCACATGGGTTATTCCCTCAGGTGCAAGATTTATCTTATTACCGATCCTTCACCTGCAGTCACCAGTCCAGCCACAGTGATTTCCTGTTCTCTAAAAGGAAGGATCACATGTGAAAGCAGCCACGTTAAACACCAGCTGCACTACATTTTATTTGGAGATGTGAGCTGACCAGCTGTTTATCAACATAAATGTTCACTGCCAAACTGTGGCTAACTACCAGTTGTATAAACCATTTGCAGCAAGCTTCAGTACCTGTGCCATCTGGATCTCCACCCTGCCTGCTGCAACAGCCCCTCTGAACCACATAGAGGGGAACTGTCCCTCCAGCAGGCCAATGGCCTTGCCCGTTCCAGTCAGATCACCAAAGTTAAATGATGTCGGGCTTGTCTAGCACCTGGATGGGTTACCATCTGGGTCTGCCAAGTGCTGTTGGCAAGCAGGTGCACTCAGCCCTTGTGAGATCAATTCAGGAACTACTTGATTGAAAAGTAGCAGCACAGTCATGAAAACTGACAACAGCCGGGAGAGTGGTGTGCTGGCCACAGGCCGTTCTGTATTTGCATCTGGTGATGCCTAAGGACTAAGAATGACAGGGCGGCTGGTCGGTACCATTGGGCCTTCAAGTCCGACTCGGACAGTGTTCGCTATTATTGTTGTTATTATTATTATTATTATTATTATTATTATTCCGCCTTCCAGCAAATCCTCTGCTCTCAGGCATCCCATCCTCAACTTCGACTATTACTCTTCTTTTACAATCACTTTTCCTCTCCTGTCCTTATGGCACACCACTCCTCTCCTGTCCATATCTTGAAACCATTCATTCCTCCCACAGCTTCCTCTTCTGTGCTTCTGTTTTGTGAATCTCTTCTCTTTCAGTCATAATTTTGTTACTGTTTCTGAGAGCTTGTTTTCTCCTCCTGTATTCTATTATGCATCCATTTACTTACACACACCTTTTATAATGTTGCTGTGTTGCTATGAGTTGATATGTACCTCACATCAGTCAGTTATATGTAAGTGGTAGTCTTTTCTAATTTTTGTTTGTTATTTGCATTATGGAATTATTGTTATTATAGTAAACATCTATTCTACCCATGAATGCTCCCAGTTTGACATAGTTGTTTCCTCTTGGAAGACCACGCATGCTTTGCATCATATAACTCTCTGGCAACTGTTTAAAAGAAAAAAAGGGAAGATAGCATTGTCGTTATTTAAATGTTTGTATTTTCTTGCATTGTAACATTTTCAGATGACATTAGATGACTACCCAGAGAACTGAGGATCTGGAGAACTGTCCCATATAACATTGTTCATGATGAAGTCTCCTTATATTATGTTGACAATGAACAGAAATAATGTTTATCGTAAAACATTTTTACTATTCCTATTCTGTCATGTACATCTGTTACTGCTTTGTGAAGTGTGCTAATTTAGTGTGTGTGTTGATTTGTTATTAGGGATGGCTCCGACATGATGCTTAAAGCATTGGATGAAGCAAGTATTCCAGTATTAGTTTTCTCAGCTGGTCTGGGAGACATAGTTTCTGCCATCCTCAAGTACCATGGGGCACTTCGAAAAAATGTGCAAGTTATATCCAATTTTCTTAATTGGGAAGGCTCACAGCTGAATGGCTTCAAGGGGAATGTTATACATGCGTATAACAAAAATGAACATGCCATTGAAAACAGTGATTATTTCCAGGTATGCAATTTAGCATATAGGACTGTTTGTGTTGCATTGTGATTAATAGCTCAATATAGTGTGGTGATCTAGCACACACATATATATATATATTCCCGACGTGGAATGTTTCCCTCTATTATAACCATATCATTTATTTGAACCCAACAATTACGTTTGTTATTGTCGCTGTTGCATTTCGAAATCTTTCCTGACGTCTTATTTTCTCTTTATTTTCTCTTTCTGTTTTTACCAGTAGGATTGGAATGACTCCTTACCCTCTCCCTTAAAACCCACTTCCTTTCGACTTTCCCTCTCCTTCCCTCTTTCCTGATGAGGCAACAGTTTGTTGCGAAAGCTTGAATTTTGTGTGTATGTTTGCGTTTGTTTGTGTGTCTGTCGACCTGCCAGCGCTTTCGTTCGGTAATATATATATATATATTTTCTATTGCGCATGCACCCCCCCCCCCCCCCCACACACACACACACACACAGAGGGTTGGGATGGAGAGGCAGCAAGGGGAAGGAATGGAATGTGGCATCACTAAACTTGCCCACATCAAGTCGGTGTTATGTATGCCAAATAAGTGAAAAGTGGATGTGTAGGGTGAGTTAGTTCAGAGAAAGAGGAAACTGTGAGTATAAATAACAGTGTGGAGTATGTGGGAGGGAGACTGATGCTAGTAAGATATTGAGGGCCTGAGGATAGAGAGACCGAGGCATGTGTTACAAGGACAGTTCACATGTATGTAATTCACAGAAGTTAGCATTTGGGTGAAAGGGGTGTGGGAGGGTGCATGGCCACAGTTTAGTGGTGACTATTCATTCAGATGGGCAGCTGGTTGTTTGTCATGCCCATGTAAAACACTTGTAAAATTGCAGCAGACCTAGTATATGACATGGCTTCTTTCACAGGTGGCCCTGTCTCTAATGGTATAGAATAAGCCTGTGACTGAACTGGAGAGGATAGTCTGTGTTGGTGAATCAAATAGGTCTTGCACAAATAGGTGTGGCATAGAGATGGACCAAGAAATTGTGTAGGTGGGATGGGTAGTGGATTACCACTTTAGAAGGGTTGGGAAGTATTGTGTGGGTATGAGGTACATCATCTGCTCACAATGATAGGCAGTCAAAATCCTGGTTAAGAATGTGCTTAGATTACAGTAAAACTTTACAGTTTGTTGTTTGAGGGATTAATGCCAATACTTAACATATCATGCAGAGAGACGGGCGGAAGAGGTACAAAGGTATGCACAAAATTATAAATAGCACAAAGCTGACAGTTTAGACTTTATTGAAAACAGTCACATCACCTATCTAAAGCAATGTCTTGTAGCACATGATACAAGCTTATGATTATCAGTTATAGTATGTGAAGCCAGCTTTAGTACTCAGAAGAGTACAATGAAGTGTGCAGCTGAGATTAACTGTCACCTCCTTTGTGAAGCTGACTAATATATTTCTCGCAGTTCTGGGAACATGCCTGGAAATCAGGCAAAGAGGAGTCCTTTATTGTTAAAAGAAGGTTATCAAGCAGAAGTACATAAAATATTGGGACTGATTTCAACCAATGAATCGGAATGTGGAATGTTAGATCCGTTAATCGGATAGGTAGGTTAAAGAATTTTAAGAAGGAAATGTCTTAAGTTAAAGCTAACCTTTGAGAAGGTGTGCTGGGGTACTGAGTACCCCATTGCGGAATTTCATAGTGCTGTAGCATAATGCCGAGTCCTGCGATGTGGCAGCTATTCAGAGCCCTCAGTATTGAATTGTTTCGCCAGGAAAATGGTAGTGGGGCACTCCGTACCCTATGTCCTCACTCGTGTTATACTTATTGCTTTCTGACAATTTTTAGCATGTATGCCATTCTCACTTTATCTAAGCAAAGGGTTGAACTGTAAAAGTACCTGTATTACAAGGATAAAAAAAGTAAGTAATTTTTTTCCCTCTGTTACATATTTGTATCATGAATTCCTTCATTCAGGTGCTGATTGAAGCTTTTGAAACAGATACACTGAAGTGCCACAGAAGCATGTGTATTCAAATATAGAGATATTTAAATAGGCAGAATACGGCGCTGTGGTCAGCAACACCTATACAAAACAACAAGTATCTGGCGCAGTTGTTAGATTGGTTACTACTGCTACAATGGCAAGTTATCAAGATTTAAGTGGTGTTATAGTCGGCGCACAAGCGATGGGACACAGCATCTCCAAGGTAGCGATGAAGTGGGCATTTTCCCATACGACCATTTCACAAGTCTACTGTGAATATCAGGAATCTCTGACATCACTGCAGCCAGAAAAAGAACCAGCAAGAATAGGACTGACAGTGACTGAAGAAAATTGTTCAACGTGACAGAAGCGCAACCCTTCCACAAATTGCTGCAGATTTCAGTGCTGGGCAATCAACAAGTGTCAGCGTGCGAACCATTCAACAAAACATCATCGATATGGGCTTTCGGAGCCGAAGGTCCACTCGTGTACCCTTGATGACTGCATGACACAAAACTCTACACCTCGCCTAGGCCTGCCAAAACTGACATTGGACTGTTGATGACTGGAAACATGTTGCCTGGTTGAATGAGTCTCGTTTCAAATTGTATCAAGCAGATGAATTTGTATGGGTATGGAGACAACCTTATGATAGGTATGGAGACAACCTCATGAATCAGGGACCATGCACATCATCAGTGGACTGTTCAAGCTGGTGGTGGCTCGGTAATGGTGTGAGGTGTGTGCAGTTGGAGTGACGTAGGACCTCTCATACGTCTAGATATGACTCTGACAGGTGACATGTACATAAGCATCCTGTCCGATCACCTGCATCCATTCATGTCCATTGTGCATTCCGATGGACTTGGGCAAATCCAGCAGGACAATGAGACACCTCAAATGTCCAGAATTGCACCAGGAACACTCTTCTAAATGAAAACACCTCCGCTGGCCACTAAACTGCCCATACATGAATATTATTGAGCGTATCTGAGATGCTCGCAACGAGCTGCTCAGAAGAGATCTCCACCCCCTTGTACTCGTATGGATTTATGGAAGACCCTTTAGAATTCATGGTGTCAATTCCCTCCAACACTACTTCAGACATTAGTCGAGTCCATACCATTTCGTGTTGTGGCACTTCTGTGTGGTCGCGGGAGCCCTTCACAGTATTAGGCAGGGGTACCAGTTTCTTTGGCTCTTCAGTGTATATAATAATGCAACTACAACATATAAATATTTAAGTGATTTCCTAAGGATATTATAACTTATCATACAAGATGGGGTACTGTATACCCCCACACACCTACTCACGCAATAATAATAATAATAATAATAATAATAATAATAATAATATCAGTTTGCCCACTCAAAGATTAAATGTGTGCATTAATGAAGTGTGGTGGCAGTAAAAACAGGACTTCTGGTCAGGTGAGTACAAAGTTATAAATACAGAGTCAAGTAGGGGTAATGCAGGAGTAATTTGAATAAGATAATAGGAATGTTGGTAAACTATTTTGAACAACATAGTGAATGCATTATTGTAGCCAAAGTATGCCTGCAGTCAGTACCCACAACAATAGTACAAGTTTATATTCCTACTAACTCCAAAGATGATGAAAAATTGAAAAAAGTATAATGATATAAAAGAATGTATTCAGGTAGTTAAGGAGATGAAAATTTAATTGTAATGGGTGACTGGAATTCAATAGCAGGAAAAGGAAAAAGTATTAAAAAACCATGGACTGATGGAAAGGAATGAAAAAGGGAAGCTAGCTGCCTGGAAGAATTTTGTCCAGAGCATAATTAAATAATTACAAACACTTTAATCATTGCAAATATTTGTGGAATAAGGTTATATAAGTGGAAGAGACTTAGAAATACCAGATGGTTACAGAAAGATTATATAATAATTGTTAGACTGAGATTTAGAAACCAGATTTCATACTGCAAAACATTTCCAGAGCAGATATGGATTCGGGTTATGAATTGCAGATTGAAACTGAAGAAGTTGCAGAAAGTTAGAAAATCAAGCAGATGGGACCTGAATAAAGTAAATGAACCAGTGGTTGAGGGTTTCATAGGGTCGTTAGACAATGATTGATAGAAACATGGCAAAGAAATACAGTAGAAGGTGAATGGGTAACTCTGGCAGAGGATATAGCACTGGGCTGTAGAGGTCAAATAGGCATAAAGGAAAGGCCCAGCAGCAATCCTTAGGGAACACAGGAGACACTGAATTTAATTGGACAAAGAAGGGAATATAAAAATGAAGCAATAAAAGGGAATACATTCTTCCAAAAAGTGAGACTGATAGAAAATGAAAAGGCTAAGTATGAAGGGCAGAGGACAAATGAAAGGCTGTAGAGCCATCCTTGATTAGGGAAAAAGACAGATGCTGCCAATAGGAAAATTAGACACACCTTTGGAGAAAACAAGAAGCAGCTGTGTGAGTATAAAGAGCTAAGCTGGCAAGAAAGTGCTAAGCAGAGAAGGCAGAGTTGAGAAGTGGAAGCAAAATGTGGAAGGATATAATGAAATAGACAGTATTATAGAAAGGGGAGAGGAAGTGAAAATGGGACATTGATATTGTGAGAAGAATTAGTCAGAGCACTGAGAGACTGACAGTATTATTCTGCCTGGTGTGTGATATATGTGAGAAAGACAAAATATTGTAATTGTTGAAGGACATGAAAGGGAAGCAGTAGTTTAGATGGAAGTGAGACAGAGTTGCAGCCTATACATGACTTTATTCTGTCTGTACATTGAGCAAGCTATGAAGGAAACTGAGAAGAAATTTGGAAAAAGAGTTAAAGATCAGCGACCAGAAATAAAAAAAAAAAAAAAAAAAAAAAAAAAAATTGTCATTTGCTGATGTCATTGTTTTTCTTTCAGAGATGGCAATGGAATTGCAAAAGCAGGTGAATGAAGTGGAGACTATCATGAAAAGAGGTTACAAGATGAATATCAACAAAAGTAAAACAAGGGTAATGGAACGTAGTTGAATTAAATCAAATGATGAGAGAATTAGGTTGGGAAATGAAAGGCTAAAAGTAGTTGATGAGTTTTGGTGTTTGGGTAGCAAAAGAAATGATGGTTGAAGTAGAGAGGAAATAAAAGGCAACTTGACAGTAGCAAGAGAAATGTATTTGAAAAAGAGAGATCTGTTAATATGTGCTATGAATTTAAATCTCAGGAAGTCTTTCCTGAAGGTACTTACCTGGAGGTTAGCCTTGTTCAGAAGTGAGCCATGATAGCAAACAGTTCAGACACTAAGACTACAGAATCCTCCAGAATGTGGTGCTACAGAAGAATGCTAAAGATTAGATGGGTATATCAAATATCTTATGAGCAACTACCAAATCAAAATGAGGAAAAAGAAATTTCTGGCACAATGTAGCTAAAGGAAAATAAGAATCAGTTGACAGGACACAGCCTGAGGCACAAGCAAATCATCAATTTGGTAATGGAGGGAAGTTAATAAAAGAAACAGTCTGAAAAGCTTTTAAGGGTGTTGCAGGGGTGGTTGTGCTGTGAAATAATTGTTTACAAAAAATTTTATAAGTTTCATTATTTCTGATTTATTTAGCATTGAAGTTAGTTGATTAGGTTGTCACATGTGTAGGTTAAAGCTGGCTGCCAGAGGCAATGTTGCCAAGCATGTTCTTCATTTGGTTTCCTCTTGAACAAACATAGCTTTTGCTCACCTAGCTTAAATTTTTTGCTTCTGAAAAATGCACTGTTTAACTGGCAATGTGTATTTCAACAGATGGTAACTTACAGACCCAAAGATGTCTGTGCATTATCACATTTTAGCACATGCAAGTGCTTGTATTTGCTAGTGCAGTGACCTGATACACTAACTTCAATGCTAAATAACTTGGAAGTGGTGCTTAATATCATTTTTTTTCAATAATTATTTCTCAGCACATCCTCCCATGCAACACTCTTAAAAGCTTTACAGACAGTTTCTGGCCACCTTGTGTATTACAAGAGAGCGAGAGGGAGGTGGATATTAATATGATTAATATGTATTTACTACTAATAATTATTATACACAAAAATTCATTAAACAGTAATATGTGATTTGTGTGACATATTTTAAATTCCCAAACAGTAGGTTGTACTTCTGAAGAAGAAATAAATATTATAAAGAGATAAAAAGGAATATTGTAGAAGTCTATTTTATATACAGAAGGTACTTGAGCAAATAACAGGTAGTCTCCTTGTAGAGGCAGCAACAACTCATCAAATCAACTTGCAACTTTATGTGACTTAACTTGGATAATGGTCTATGAAATCTCAGGTGCATACACTCTATTTTAATAAGGATGTTTTTGCATCCTGGGTCTCACTGGTAGATGTGGTATCAGTGCAGTAAGATGGGTCAATGTGAAGACGTGACAAAATGGCAGAAAAGAGTTATTGTATTTGTACGTGTTCATGATCACACCGCAGGTGCTCATTTTGTTGGTGTATTAGTGCAGACTGTCCAAGGTGTCTACAAAGACTAGTGTGTCACTCACAGCCATGTAACACTGCATAAGAACAGAGGTCCTAAACAGGTTCTGGCAGACAGGAACCAAAGATGGATGAGTCAATGACCATCTGTTTTGAATCCAGCAGCAATTGCACATCAACCTCAACCACATTTTGATTGAACATTGCAAAAGAAATTGTATGCAATGGACTGCTGGAGTTACCATTGCCTGTAGTGGCGCACAAACCTGCACATCAGCCAAACGACACGGAAACTGTCCAGCGGCATGTAGAATGGTCCAAAGAGGTGGTTTAATGCATGGTGTGTGTAAGATGTAGTTCAGGTCAGATGTGGTTCTGTGACACTTTGGAGGTATTTTTCATCTCACGAATATGAGTGAGGATGTTTATTCAACATTCTATGAAAGACATGTCAGGCCTGGTGGTCCAGCAAAAAAATTCTTGACTGGAAACAGAGAGGTCATGGGATTGAATCCCAGTCAGACCTTAGATTTTTCAGTCTGCATTGTAACCTAGCCTTCACCTCACAAAGATATGATGAGTTGCCAGAAATGACACATGGTTCAGATTCCACGTTAAACTGTAGGTCCCCATTCGCCAGTTGAATAACGGTGGTAGGCTGGGGACATGTGAGTTGCCAAAGTGGCATCCAACAGAAAGATTAGCACCAGGCCAGTGAGCCACATGAAATAATAATAATAATTCCCGTGGAGGCCCGGGAAAAGAATAGGCCTCCGGTATGTTCTGCCAGTCGTAAAAGGCGACGAAAAGAACAAACCACTAATAGGGCTAACCCCCCTTTTAGTGTGATTAGTTGGTTCAGGACAGAACTAAAGAAGCCTCGGACAAGCGCCGTCATGGTCAGGGACGACGCTTGAACCCTATGCCCGCCCACAGTGGTAACGACACTGCTAGCCAACTGGAAAATGATTCAAATCCAAATAGAGGTGTTTTGCAGGATATGCTTCCTGCAACCACCCTAGAAGGAAAACAAAGACAGAGGATGAGATGGTCAGATGAAGTTAATCGACACCTCATGTTCTGTTATTACCAAGCAACAAACCTAGGAACCAACACAACTGGATACAAATCACAAGTATACACAACATTTAGTACCAGATACCCAGAATTAAAATTTTTACAGAACAACGACTAGCTGATCGGATCCGTGTAATAATCAAAAATAACAGGATACCCCAGTCAGAATTGGAAAACATCAAACAACAAGTACAACAAATACTGGAACAAAATAATGTGCAATCAGAAGAAGAAGAAAATACAGTAATGGACTCAAACATCCCAGAGCAAACAAACAAAGAACAACACGCATCAATTAAACAGTCAGAGGAAAACGAAATCTTAAGACAGCCGCCAGAACAAGCACAAATAGAACACGAAGTGACACACGTGTTAGATATAGAAGAAAAATTTCAGCTGACATATATAGAATACAAAGACACAAATACAGACATTAGACCATTCTTACATAGACCGCCAAATAACCCACAAGTCGAAACAACAATAAAAACTATCAACACAATCGTACACAACAAAATAAATGAAAACACAACTATGGAAGAGTTAAAACTACTGGTTTATATAGGAGCTCTCACTACACTAAATATACACACTAGGCAGAGATCAGAACCAACCAACACACAGAAGAAACCCACAAAACCAGCATGGCAACACAGGCTACAGATCAGAATAGAAAAACTGAGAAAAGACATCGGACAGCTAACACAATTTATAAGAAATGAAATGTCAGAAAAAAAAACGAAAAAGGTTAGGTAAAATCTCACAACAAGAAGTGATAGAGCAATTAGATGAAAAGAAGCAGAAATTACAAGCATTGGCCAAACGACTTAGAAGATACAAAAAAAGTGAAAATAGAAGGAAACAAAACCAAACATTCAACATAAACCAAAAGAAATTTTACCTGACAATAGATAACACACACATTAAAATAGACAATCCACCAAACATAACAGACATGGAACACTTCTGGAGCAACATATGGTCAAACCCGGTACAACATAACAGGCATGCACGGTGGATACAAGCAGAAACAGATACGTACAAGATGATACCGTAAATGCCTGAAGTGATAATTTTGCAACATGAAGTCACCCAAGCAGTTAATTCTACTCACAATTGGAAAGCCCCTGGAAAAGATAAAATAGCAAATTTCTGGCTAAAGAAATTCACCTCAACACAGTCACATCTAACTAAATTATTTAACATATCTAAAAAGAAAGATGATGAAACTAAAAGCGCTGGCAGGTCGACAGACACACAAACAAACACAAACATACACACAAAATTCTAGCTTTCGCAACCAATGGTTGCCTCGTCAGGAAAGAGGGAAGGAGAAGGAAAGACAAAAGGATATGGGTTTTAAGGGAGAGGGTAAGGAGTCATTCCAATCCCGGGAGCGGAAAGACTTACTTTAGGGGGAAAAAAGGACAGGTATACACTCGCACACATGCAGTCTCCCATCCTTCATCAAAGACACCAACCACTTTCTCAAACGCCTGGAATCCCTACCCAGTCTGTTACCCCCGGAAACCATCCTTGTAACCATTGATGCCACTTCCTTATACACAAATATTCCGCATGTCCAGGGCCTCGCTGCGATGGAGCACTTCCTTTCACGCCGATCACCTGCCGCCCTACCTAAAACCTCTTTCCTCATTACCTTAGCCAGCTTCATCCTGACCCACAACTTCTTCACTTTTGAAGGCCAGACATACCAACAATTAAAGGGAACAGCCATGGGTACCAGGATGGCCCCCTCGTATGCCAACCTATTCATGGGTCGCTTAGAGGAAGCCTTCTTGGTTACCCAGGCCTGCCAACCCGAAGTTTGGTACAGATTTATTGATGACATTTTCGTGATCTGGACTCACAGTGAAGAAGAACTCCAGAATTTCCTCTCCAACCTTAACTCCTTTGGTTCCATCAGATTCACCTGGTCCTACTCCAAATCCTATGCCACTTTCCTTGACGTTGACCTCCACCTGTCCAATGGCCAGCTTCACACGTCCGTCCACACTAAACCCACCAACAAGCAACAGTACCTCCATTATGACAGCTGCCACCCATTCCACATCAAACGGTCCCTTCCCTACAGCCTAGGTCTTCGTGGCAAACGAATCTGCTCCAGTCCGGAATCCTTGAACCATTACACCAACAACCTGAAAACAGCTTTTGCATCCCGTAACTACCCTCCCGACCTGGTACAGAAGCAAATAACCAGAGCCACATCCTCATCTCCTCAAACCCGGAACCTTCCACAGAAGAACCCCAAAAGTGCCCCACTTGTGACAGGATACTTTCCGGGACTGGATCAGATTCTGAATGTGGCTCTCCAGCAGGGATACGACTTCCTCAAATCCTGCCCTGAAATGAGATCCATCCTTCATGAAATCCTCCCCACTCCACCAAGAGTGTCTTTCCGCCGTCCACCTAACCTTCGCAACCTCTTAGTTCATCCCTATGAAATCCCCAAACCACCTTCCCTACCCTCTGGCTCCTACCCCTGTAACCGCCCCCGGTGTAAAACCTGTCCCATGCACCCTCCCACCACCACCTATTCCAGTCCTGTAACCCGGAAGGTGTACACGATCAAAGGCAGAGCCACGTGTGAAAGCACCCACGTGATTTACCAACTGACCTGCCTACACTGTGAAGCGTTCTATGTGGGAATGACCAGCAACAAACTGTCCATTCGCATGAATGGACACAGGCAGACAGTGTTTGTTGGTAATGAGGATCACCCTGTGGCTAAACATGCCTTGGTGCACGGCCAGCACATCTTGGCACAGTGTTACACCGTCCGGGTTATCTGGATACTTCCCACTAACACCAACCTGTCAGAACTCCGGAGATGGGAACTTGCCCTTCAGCATACCCTTTCTTCTCGCTATCCGCCAGGCCTCAATCTCCGCTAATTTCTAATTTCAATTTGCCGCCGCTCATACCTCACCTGTCTTTCAACTTCATCTTTGCCTCTGTACATCCGCCCCGACTGACATCTCTGCCCAAACTCTTTGCCTTTACAAATGTCTGCTTGTGTCTGTGTATGTGTGGATGGATATGTGTGTGTGTGCGAGTGTATACCTGTCCTTTTTTCCCCCTAAGGTAAGTCTTTCCGCTCCCGGGATTGGAATGACTCCTTACCCTCTCCCTTAAAACCCATATCCTTTTGTCTTTCCTTCTCCTTCCCTCTTTCCTGACGAGGCAACCATTGGTTGCGAAAGCTAGAATTTCGTGTGTATGTTTGTGTTTGTTTGTGTGTCTGTCGACCTGCCAGCGCTTTTGTTTGGTAAGTTTCATCATCTTTCTTTTTAGATATATTTTTCCCACGTGGAATGTTTCCCTCTATTATATTCATATCATTAAATTATTTAACAGTTACATTGCAGACCCATACACATTCCCTGATACGCTTACACATGGAATAACTTATCTGAAACCTAAAGATCAAGCAGACACAGCAAACCCAGCTAAATATCGCCCCATAACATGCCTACCAACAATATACAAAATATTAACTTCAGTCATTACACAGAAATTAATGACGCATACAACACAGAACAAAATTATAAATGAAGAACAAAAAGGCTGTTGCAAAGGAGCACGAGGATGTAAAGAGCAACTGATAACAGATGCAGAGGTGACATATCAAGCTAAAACTAAACAAAGGTCGCTACACTGTGCATACATTGATTACCAAAAAGCTTTTGATAGTGTACCCCACTCATGGTTACTACAAATATTGGAAATATACAAAGTAGATCCTAAATTGATACAGTTCCTAAACATAGTAATGAAAAATTGGAAAACCACACTTAATATCCAAACAAATTCAAATAATATCACATCACAGCCAATACAGATTAAGCGTGGAATATACCAAGGAGACTCATTAAGTCCTTTCTGGTTCTGCCTTGCTCTGAACCCACTATCCAACAAGCTAAATAATACAAATTATGGATACAATAATACTGGAACATACCAACACAAAATCACACATTTGCTATACATGGATGATCTAAAACTACTGGCAGCAACAAATCAACCAATTACTAAAGATAACAGAAGTATTCAGCAATGATATAAATGTGGATTATGGAACAGACAAATGTAAAAAAAATAGCATAGTCAAGGGAAAACACACTAAACAAGAAGATTACATATTGGATAACCACAGCGACTGCATAGAAGCGATGGAAAAAATAAGAATAGATAATACAAATATTAAAGAAGAACTAAAAGAAAAATATAGACAAAGACTAACAAAAATACTGAAAACAGAATTGACAGCAAGAAACAAGACAAAAGCTATAAATACTTATGCTATACCAATATTGACCTACTCATTTGGAGTAGTGAAATGGAGTAACACAGACCTAGAAGCACTCAATACACTTACATGATCACAATGCCACAAATATAGAATACATCACATACATTCAGCAACTGAAAGATTCACATTAAGCAGAAAGGAAGGAGGAAGGGGATTTATCGACATAAAAAACCTGCATTATGGACAGGTAGACAATTTAAGAAAATTCTTTATAGAACGAGCACAAACTACCAAAATACACAAAGCAATCACTCATATAAATACATTGGCTACACCACTGCAATTTCATAACCACTTCTACAACCCTTTAGATCACATAACATCAACAGATACGAAGAAAGTAAATTGGAAAAAGAAAACACTACATGGCAAGCACCCGTATCATCTAACACAGCCACGCATCGATCAAAACGCATCCAACACATGGCTAAGAAAAGGCAATATATACAGTGAGACGGAAGGATTCATGATTGCAATACAGGATCAAACAATAAACACCAGATATTACAGCAAGCATATTATTAAAGATCCCAATACCACAACAGATAAATGCAGACTTCGCAAACAACAAATAGAAGCAGTAGATCACATCACAAGTGGATGTAAAATACTAGCAAATACAGAATACCCCAGAAGACATGACAATGTAGCAAAAATAATACATCAACAGCTTGCCTTACAACATAAACTTATAAAACAACATGTTCCCACATACAAGTATGCACCACAAAATGTACTGGAGAACGATGAATACAAATTATACTGGAACAGAACCTTTATAACAGATAAAACAACACCACATAACAAACCTGACATCATACTCACCAATAAAAAGAAGAAATAAACACAACTAATCGAAATATCCATACCCAATACAACAAATATACAAAAGAAAACAGGAGAAAAAAATTGAAAAATACATCCAACTGGCTGAGGAAGTCAAGGACATGTGGCATCAGGATAAAGATGACATTATACCAATTATACTATCAACTACAGGAGTCATACCACACAATATCTACCAGTACATCAATGCAATACAGCTGCATCCAAACTTGTACAGGGTTATTACAAATGATTGAAGCGATTTCACAGCTCTACAATAACTTTATTATTTGAGATATTTTCACAATGCTTTGCACACACATACAAAAACTCAAAAAAATTTTTTAGGCATTCACAAATGTTCGATATGTGCCCCTTAAGTGATACGGCAGACATCAAGCCGATAATCAAGTTCCTCCCACACTCGGCGCAGCATGTCCCCATCAATGAGTTCGAAAGCATAGTTGATGCGAGCTCGCAGTTCTGGCACGTTTCTTGGTAGAGGAGGTTTAAACACTGACTCTTTCACATAACCCCACAGAAAGAAATCGCATGGGGTTAAGTCGGGAGAGCGTGGAGGCCATGACATGAATTGCTGATCATGATCTCCACCACGACCGATCCATCGGTTTTCCAATCTCCTGTTTAAGAAATGCCGAACATCATCATGGAAGTGCGGTAGAGCACCATCCTGTTGAAAGATGAAGTCGGCGCTGTCGGTCTCCAGTTGTGGCATGAGCCAATTTTCCAGCATGCCCAGATACACGTGTCCTGTAACGTTTTTTTCGCAGAAGAAAAAGGGGCCGTAAACTTTAAACCGTGAGATTGCACAAAACACATTAACTTTTGGCGAATTGCGAGTTTGCTGCACGAATGCGTGAGGATTCTCTACCGCCCAGATTCGCACATTGTGTCTGTTCACTTCACCATTAAGAAAAAATGTTGCTTCATCACTGAAAACAAGTTTCGCACTGAACGCATCCTCTTCCATGAGCTGTTGCAACCGCGCCGAAAATTCAAAGCGTTTGACTTTGTCATCGGGTGTCAGGGCTTGTAACAATTGTAAACGGTAAGGCTTCTGCTTTAGCCTTTTCCGTAAGATTTTCCAAACCGTCGGCTGTGGTACGTTTAGCTCCTTGCTTGCTTTATTCGTCGACTTCCGCGGGCTACGCGTGAAACTTGCCCGCACGCGTTTAACCGTTTCTTCGCTCACTGCAGGCCGACCCGTTGATTTCCCCTTACAGAGGCATCCAGAAGCTTTAAATTGTGGATACCATCTCCGAATGGAGTTAGCAGTTGGTGGATCTTTGTTGAACTTCGTCCGGAAGTGTCGTTGCACTGTTATGACTGACTGATGTGAGTGCATTTCAAGCACGACATACGCTTTCTCGGCTCCTGTCGCCATTTTGTCTCACTGCGCTCTGGCGGCAGAAACCTGAAGTGCGGCTTCAGCCGAACAAAACTTTATGAGTTTTTCTACGTATCTGTAGTGTGTCGTGACCATATGTCAATGAATGGAGCTACAGTGAATTTATGAAATCGCTTCAATCATTTGTAATAGCCCTGTATATACAACTACAGAAATCTGTAATTATTGACACTTGTTCAATTACCCGAAAGTTCCTAAATGCAATTTAACATATACCGTACAGTTAAAAGGAAGTCACGCTTGATCAAGGTCCGCGTCACCTTCCATTTTTAACCAGACATAACTTCTGAGACAAGAAAGAAATAATAATAATATAATATGAAAAACATTAACACCAATGCACAGTGAATATTGATAGATTATTTGGCCTTCTGTTTTATAACTGATAGATCGGAATTTACAAGTAACAGAATATTGTAATACATTAATATAATTAAATTCATATTCACAAAAATTCATTCTTTTAATGATGTGAAGAGAGAATGAAACAAATGGAAAAAGTTTATATGATGATTAAAATACTGTAACAAAGGAATAGAAATAAAAAAATTACATTTAAACCATTTAATTGAGTAAAAGTAATGATCAGAATCATTTTTATAAAAATTTAAAAATAAAAAAGTTACAGTGTTGTACCTGATGCTTGAACCCACATCACCTTGCTTATAAAGAGCTATTCTCCTATCCATTACACCATTGCAACTCTACTGTGTGATTCAAATTTACTAATGTTTTGAGTATCACACAAAGTTCTGAAACTTTTTTCGTCAGTTACTCACAAACAAGGGCCCATCAGGGTGAAAGGCTGCAGGGTGTATTACCTGGACTCTTAACCTACGTCACTGTATATTTGGTTTCAAAAAGTCAATCCCACCACTGAATCCCACCACTGGGGACCTCTCCTTGTTAGTGTTTGTCAATCACTTGTTCACTTCTTGATATACCGCCAACATCAAAGTCTTGTTCTTTCAACATCGTTAGTAAGGCTTTATTAGTGGAACCAGTCATTTTGTGACATTTACAATGTCATGCCCACATCCCAGTTGATGATAAGAGATCCATTTGAACATTAAACTTTTTATGCTCATATGATAAAGCAAACCTCACTGTTCATTAGTATAAATTAGCTGTCACCATTATAATCGATGTATAGCAACAATGAAATTTTGTAAGAGTTATAATAAAAGCTCTGTTGAAAGTAAATGTGGCAAAAAAAAATTGAAAACATTGAACAAGATAATGCCACTTCATTTCCTTTAGACCGACATTGACTCAATCAAAAAATACAAATTAATGCACAGTACTACATTACATTACATTGTTGTTGTTGTTGTCGTTGTTGTCGTGGTCTTGTGTCTCAACTGGTTTGATGCAACTCTCCATGTTACTCTTTCCTGTTGCAAGCATCTTCATCTCTGAATAACCACTGCAACTTACATCCTTCTGAATCTGCTTACTGTAACCATCTCTTTGTCTCCCTCTACAATTTTTACCTCCCCTCCCCCCATCCCTCCAACACTAAATTGATGATGGCTTGATGTCTCAGAATATGTCATATCAACTTATCCCTTCTTTTAGTCAAGTTGTGCCACAAATTTCGTGTCTCCCCAATTCTATTCAGTACCTCCTCATTAGTAACATGATCTACCCATCTAAACTTCAACATTCTTCTGTAGCACCACATTTTGAAACTTCTGTTCTCTTCTCGGTTTATTGTCCATACATGGCTACACTCCAGACAAATAACTTCAGAAAAGACTTCCTAACTCTTAAGTCTATATTCGATGTTAACATATTTCTCTCCTTCATAAATGCTTTCCTTGCCATTGATGATCAACATTTTATATTGTCTCTACTTTGGCCAACATCAGTTATTTTGCTGCCCAAATAGCAAAACCTCTCTGCTACTTTAAGTGTCTCCTTTCCTAATCTAATTCCCTCAGCATTACCTGATTTGATTCTACTACATTCCATTATCCTTGCCTTGCTTTTGTTGATGTTCATTTTGTATCCTCCTTCAAATACATTGTCTTTTGCTGTCTCTGACAGAATGACAGTGTCATCAGCAAACTTCAAGGTTTTTATTTCTTTTCCCTGAACTTTAATTCCTACTCCAAATTTTTCTTTGGTATCCTTTACTGCTTGCTCCAAGTATAAATTGAATAACATTGGGAATAGGCTACAATCCTGTCCCACTCCCTTCTCAACCACTCCTTCCCTTTCATGCGGAGACTCTAACTGCCATCTGGTTTCTATAAAAGTTGTAAATAGCCTTTCGTTTCAATGTATTTTTCCCCTGCTACATTCAGAATTTCAAAGAGAGTATCCTAGTCAACAATATCAAATGCTTTCTCCAAGTCAACAAATGCTATAAACATAGGTTTGCCTCACATGTTCGTACATATCTCTGAAATCCAAACAGGTCTTCCCCAAAATCTTCGTCTACATTGTCTTCCATTTTTATATTATTGTCTTCAAGTTCATCGCCCTTGTATAGACACACTATATACTCCGTCCTATACTCCGTCCACATTTCAGCTTCATTCTTAAACCTACTTCTGTGTTATCCCTATGTGACTTTGCATTTATAACCCTGTATTCAGCTGCCATCGAACTTCACTAATTCACACTACATCTAACTTTAACCTATCCGTTTCCTATATTCATAGAGCTGCTTCCCTCCCTCCAAAGGCCTCTTTAAATTTTCCTGTAGTCAGTATCTATTTTTCCCCTAGTGAAATATGCTTTCAAGTCCTTACACTTTTCATTTAGTCATTTCTGCTTAGCCATTTTGCACTTTGTGTCAGTCTTGTTTTGTAGACATTTGTATTCTCTTTCACCTGCTTCATTTGCTGCATTTTATATTGTCTTCAATTAAATTCATTTTCTAACCTACCTGATCATTAAGGGACTTAACATGCCACGCCATCCATAGAACACCAGTTTTGTTTCTCCTGATGATGACATCCTACTGGATAGTCCCCATCTAGAGATCTGATTGAGGGACTGTTTCACCCAAGGGGACACCATCATCATTTAACCATACAGTAGACCTGCGTATCCTTGGGAAAAATTGTGGCTGTAGTTTCTCCTTGTTTTCAGCCATTCGCGATATGAGCACAGCAAGGCTGTTTTGGTTGGTTTTACAAGGCCACATCAGTCAGTCATCCTCTGCTATTACTGAAAAGGCTGCTGCCCCTCTTCAGAAATCACACATTTGTCTGGCCTCTCAATGGGCACATCTCCATTGTGGTGGCACCTATGGTACAGCTGTCTGTATCACTGAGGCATGCAAGCCAACCCGCCAACAGCAAAATTCATGGTTCATGGAGTAGGGGGGGGGGGGGGGGAGGAGAGTACTGCTCTATATATTGTACTAAACAGGGTGGAGTGTGTCGTTGCCAGTACACGAAGAAGAAGAAATTCAATGTGAAGACAATTCTTTTGACCCCTGTGGTAACAGACACACCATCCCTCCCCCTCCAAATGAAGGAGGGGGGGGGGGGGGGGAGAGAGAGAGAGAGAGAGAGAGAGAGAGAGAGAGAGAGAGAGAGAGAGAGAGCAAAAATCAATACTAATCCCTTGTTTGTATATATCATACCATCAAAACTGTTGGTGAAAGGGGATTTTAGGGCATGACCCTTCACTTCCAGATTTCAGCCTCCTCCTTGCCCCCATAGATGGATCATTTGGTACTACTGCCATGGTCTTGGAATTGTGACAATTATTATCCTACTCGGCAATCAGCATAGTCCAACAACAATCACTATTCTATTCTCGAACATTACCATACCTGTCCTCTGGGGCTCGCATTTGTTTGCTGGGTGTGGGCTTGGCGACCCAGCTAGGGAGAGGTAACTGCCGTCAGCTCTCTGTCACCGTAAGCTGTGGGCATGCTTCAGTGACCACTGTGCAGTGCAGTGAACGTTGTCTGTCACAGGGAATGGGGATTTTGGTTTTAGCACCCAGTTCGTGGGGAGGTAAAACCCTATGTAAAAAAGAAACCTTTAATCTCAAGCTGTGCTGCAAGGCAATAAAATGCATGGCTGTTGGGATAGAATAGTTGTTAGCACGAAATCTGTGGGGAATTTGCTGCAACAGGCAAGTGGAGTTCTGTCTGAGTGGGTCCTTATTTCTGTAGCTGCTCGTGGGACTGAAATGGAACCTTCAAAATTTTCTCCACCTCCTCCTAGTAGAATGGATGGGGCTGTGGGCAGATACCAACACCAAATTTCTCAAGAGGCCTCATGTAATAGAACACATGCTGCAAGCCAGAATGTATTTTTGTTAGTTAAAAGAAGAGAGCGAATTTTTGATAAAGTTTCACTTTTTTACGTTCCAAAGGTTTTAGAGAGAATAGCAGGTATGTTAAAGTGTATCAAATGGATGTGCAGTGGGATGTTGTTGGTTGAAACCTCTAGTTCCCAACAAGCGACAAACCTGCAGAAAACAAAAAGCCTTGTTGAATATGCCATTGAAACTGAGCTACACACCACCTCAAATGTCAGCAAAGGTGTTTTGGCATGCAGGGATCTGATGGACATTCCTACAGCAGGTTTCCTTTATTTAAGTGTGCGGACCTATGTCCCCAACACGTCGTGCTGTTTTAAGTGGCAGTGCTGTGTGCACACCATTTGGGGTGAATCTGGTTAGGCCACCCATGAAGGAGTCATTTGTTTATATCCTCAAAGTGTGTGAGTTGCTCTGGGGATCATCCTGTCTGGAGTAGGGACTGTAGCATATACCTTGAAAAATGGAAGATAAAAGACCTTGAAACTATGAAGTGCATGATGAGGCCAAAAAGATGTATAAGACAAAGCTGCCTCTCACATTTCACTACCTCCTTTGCTTCAGTTCTTAAAATTCCTGTTCTGAAAGCCAATGCTGCTATGCAAACAGAGGTTGCTAGTTTCCACATTCACTACCTCCTTTGCTTCAGTTCTTAAAATTCCTGTTCTGAAAGCCAATGCTGCTAAGCAAACAGAGGTTGCTAGTTTCAGCACTAATACCTGCACTTGTTGAGGCACTTCTGCTGTTCCAATTATTTCAAAGCCCATACCTCTCCCCCCCCCCCCCCCCCCCCTTCGGCCCCCCTCCCCAGAACATCAGAAGAGACCACAGTTGCTAATGCTAATGTTTCAGAGTTTCCTACTCCTCCAAAGATTCAACCTGGTCCACCATCCAGCACTGCCACTACCACTGCTGCAGTTGTGGCTCTGAAGCTTCCACAGGCCAAAAATTTAAAGGCAAAGTGTCAACCTTGGATGCGGAGGTGAGAAAAATACGGTCTGACAGTGCTGACGTCACTCTCTCTGTCATCTCTCTCGATTAATCTTCGGAGCCAATGGACCTCGATGTTGGCCCAGGGCACTAATCTCGCCCAAGACTGAGCCTGAATCCACTATAGGCTCCCTTCACCATGGGAAAACAGCATAAAAGTGCTGTCCCCATCATAAATGGGTCCCATACTGCTGTGGAACATTGATGGTTTCAGGGCACACATGGAGGAACTAAAATTTCTTGTGCAGGAATGGCCTCTGTACTTGTGTTTGCAGAAAACACGTTTTAAATTGTCTGGTGCCCCCGTACTGTGGGGCTGAACCCTCCATTGCAATGATAACCTGACTGGGGAAAGGGCCAGGTAAGGGGTCACCACATTCATCAATAATGCACACCACTCCTGTGCCCTCCCACTGGATATACTGATGTACAAGTGGTTGCAGTTGAAATTCGTGTATGTCAGAGGACACTGTTTGCTCACTGTACTTATCTCCACAAGATGTGATAGGCTCTGAGGCTCTCACAGATCTTATACAACAACTCCCACAACCATTTCTCCTGTTGGGAGACATCAACACCCATCATGTATTGTGAAGCTCGATCACTACTTGTCCTTTGAGCTGGGCTCTGAAGAGGTTTGTGACATCTCACGAACTGTGCATCTCAACACTTTTGTTTTTGCTGATGACATTGCCATTTGGGGAGAGACGGAAATGGAGGTTCAGAGGAGACTAGATTACTAGAACACAAAATTTAAAAAATTCAAGTTAACTGTAATTAGGAACAAGACAGTGGCAATGAAGATGAGCAGGACACCCACACCTTGTCACATCATACTGGAGGGGGAGAAGGTTAAATGTGTGGGGAGAGCTTCAATTATGGGGGTAGTATCATATTGTGCAATGGAAGTTCCAAACTAGATGTCTTAAACAGAATAACAAAAGGATCTAGCTTCTTCCACCAAGTACGAAATCTAATCTGGGACAAAGAAGTCCCTCAAAGAGCCAGGCAGACCATATATAAAACTTATCTTCTGCCAATCATGAGGGGATGTATAGTCTAGAGGCCTGTGTCATAAATAAGAGAGTCAAATAGAAGCATGTGAAATGAAGTTCCTTAGGTCAGCTCTACAAAAAGCTAGGAGAGAAAGAGTCAGGAATGATTATGTAAGGAGATACATGCAGGTGACATTGACTACAGAGGAGAGGATGAGTGCTTTGAGATTGAAGTGGTTCGGTCATGTGAAGCAAATGCACCTGACTCGAACTCCACACCAGTATTTGGAGATGGAAGTACCAGGAAGAAGACTCATTGGCTGGCCTAGAAAGAGATGAGCAGACCAGGTTAAGGAAGATCTCAAGAGGAGAGGAGTAACATGGGATGTAGTGGAGAGGGAAAAGCTATACCAGGACAAAAACTACTGGAGGCATATGATTCACAAAGTTCGTACCTGGCTCACTGGAAGAAAATCCTGATGATGATGAATCTATCAAAGAAGTAAAGTAAATATAAAAATAAATCTTGAAGCTTTGTTTTTTTTATTTTTCAAAGTATTTATTACTCGTTTAAGGTACATCAATTACGCATGTGCTAATAACACTTTAAATAGTGGCATAAATGGCTAGTTTTCTAGGCCTGAAATTCTTCCAAGTGGCTGGTCTTCAAAGTGTTGAAGCCAAACTGATCGTAATATGGCAGATACTCCAATTTCTTTTCCATTCTTATGTGTATTGTCCTTGTCAGCAGCTAAGAAGCCTGAGCCATTAATCTGATTGCATGATAGTTCTTGTACTTATTTGCCCTTGCTACCTTCAAGATCATGTGGATGACATTTTTCCGTAAGTCTCCTTCAATATTGACACCATCTTCAACTTGTTGGCACTTTTTCTAGTGATTTTTGAAATTTTGAAAGTGTGTTATCTATCCCCTTTACATTATTTGACCACAAGTCTTCCAAACTCTCTGCACCTTACAATGTAATTCCTTCTTGATGTTGACATGTTTCGAAGCCATACAACCAAACTTTTAATGAACAAGAATTTGCTTAGAACCCTTAATTCCTACCTCAACACAAGCCCAGGCACTGACTCACGATTCAATGCCTGAATATGAATTATAAAAGCTACCTGCTCATCATTTGTAGTTGTATATGACTTAGAGGTGAATTCCCTCACAGTGGCAGGACAATACCATCATTCCCATTGTTTAGCCAGGCCCCAACTTCCATTGACTGTTATGGAACAATGTCTCACAAATGTGCCATGAAAACTGAAGAAGATAATAGTTGCCCATCTATTGTGAATCATAAAGTTGTCTTTTATGATTTGCATAAAACATATTAAACTGCCTGGTGATACTATAATACCAGTTTTGACACACATTATTTTGTTACTTTGTTGTGTTTTGGGTTAGAACCTGTGCATACCTCAGGACTCAGTGTTGAGTGTTACACTTTTTCTTATAGTCATATACAGGCATGTGGACATTTCGTACTAGATGATTAATCTCTCTCTATTTTGACAACTTCTGCATTACAGCTTCTATTATACTGCCAACTTCAAGGAGCCATATGAAAGGTCACTTCTTGGGTGTTCTCAACTTTGGTTTGATTATACTTTTGTTTCTTGGCTGCCAGTTTTGCTATACATTTCACACTATCTTTTTGGCAAGATTTTCCTGTCACTATCAATAATTGATTTGGAGATGAAGAGGCTTGCGCAGGATAGAGTAACATGGAGAGATGAATCAGACCAGTCTTTGGACTGAAGACCACAACAGCAACAACAACAACAACAACAACAACAACAACAATAATAACTGATGAATTATGTACAATTAACTTGACTAGAAAATCTCCTTAACATGTTCCACTATTATTTCGGTATATTGATGGTTTTATCTTTCATAACAACATTTAAAATAGACATGAAGTATCAGAAAATCTTGTTTCTTAATCACATAATCCAACAAGTAGGTGTGCTATGGATATCAATAGTCTCAGAGTCGAACTATGCAACTAAAGAGGTGTCATAGTGCTTAAGATATTTATCCTGCATACAGGAAGAATGAGATCAAATTCAGTCAGCCCGTTCTGATGTAGATTTCCTGCAGTTTTTGCAGGTGAATGCTGGAATGATTAATTAAAAGAATGCTATGCCTAATCTTAGTGCAATCAAATCATTCAGTGTCTGTTGATGACATCATTTTAAAGACGCATATACGCTAGGCCAACAAATGATAGACAAGCACTTCATTGGCTGAGATGTGCGTAGTGTGGATGGGTGGCAAATAGGAGCCAATGAAGCGGTTGGCCTCAGTTGCAGTTCGGTTTGCTGACAGTAACATAAAAGCGATGGCGCTTGGACCTCTCTCTCCTAGTTTGGCTCCATAGTGATGTGCTGTGTGTGCATGATGGATATGTATTTATTGAATTTATAAACACTGGAGCATGGAGTGGAATACGCAGACAGCATTAAACCTGATAGTTTAATCACAAACAGTAATGTTTATGGGACTCTACAGACTGCAATTGTAAAAACAAACTGAAAAGGTTAGACATTTGGAGGGAAATTTGAAAGTAATGTGTACAATGTGAAAAAGAAAATGGAGTTGTTATTGACATCATTTCACCGTGAATGACAGAAAGAAACAAACTTAAGAATGGAGCTGAGTGGTACTCAGAAGAGATTCCATCTTTGTAAATTTTAGAGCCTGTACACTTCAACAACTATTCAAAATTTGTTACTTTCATTTGGAAAAAATTTATGATATACCTCGTATTCCAACACAGCTTTAAGGTCACTCATTAATTTTACCCCACCACACTGATCCACCTTTTTAAAGAGAGGTTGTCTGCCAGCATCATTTCTCCTTTTTCTGATGCTCAGCTTCTTGCAGTAAAATAAATGTTGCACATAGAGTGATTTCTAAATACTCTTCTTCCCTCATAATATCAGCCAGTGAAATCGTAATTAAAACATTTCTTTATAACAGTAACAAAACGGGAGCAACATCGACAAGTTATCAGAGCCAACTGCGATTCCACACCATTGATGACCAATGCTTGGCCAAATCCACTGGCTGTCGTTCATTGCCCTAGTGTGTATGCGCCTTAACACCTTCCTTTTCAATTGTGGCTCGAACAGTTGTACTGTTTCATAAGTCCTCCAACTACAAAAAAGAATTGATACTCAAATATTAAACCACATCTTGCTCTGTTCTGTCTGCTATCTTATCACTACAGACTCATCAGTATGGGAATTTTCATTATACAATGATGGGGAAAAATATCCAACACCAAGAAATTATTAATGTAGAGTAATGAAATTTTGGGAATACATTTGTCTAGGTAACGTATTTAAGTGATGAACATTGCAAGATCACAGGTTAATGTAAGTGTAAGAAAAGCCATTGAAAATTGAAATGCTGGTCCATTAATAACCAGTGTCATTGTCAGGATGTTGAACTGAGGCATGCAAATGTGCATGCATTGTGTCATACAAATGCCAAATGTCAGTTTGTGAGATGGAGTTCCATGCCTGTTGAACTTGATTGGTCAATACAAGGACAGTTAATGCTGGTTGTGGATGACACTGGAGTTGTCCGATGTTCTCGGTTGGAGACATATTGATAATCGAGTAGGCAAAGGCAACAAGTTGATACTCTGTAGAGCATGTTAGGTCACAATAGTGTTATGTGGCAAGTGTTACCCTGTTGGGAAACAATCCATGGAATGCTCTTCATGAATGGCAGCACAGCAAGTCAAATCACCAGAGTGACATACAGATTTGCAGTCAGGGTGCATGAGATAACCACAAGAATGCTCCAGCTGTCATATAAAATTGCACTCCAGGCCATAACTCCATGTATAGATCCAGTGTGTCTCAGCCACAGGCAGGTTGGTTGCAAGTGCTCACTTGACCTCTCCTAACCAACACACGGTCATCACTGGCCACTGGCACTGAGGCAGAACCGGCTTTTGTCAGAAAATACAACAGACCTCCACCCCCCCCCCCACCCACCCCCACCCAATGAGTTCTCACTTGATACCACTGAAGTCATAAATGGGGGGTGGTTTGGAGTCAGCGGAAGGCACGCTATAGGGCATTTGGCTCAGAGCTGTCCTTGATGTAACCAATTTGAAATTGTTTGCTGTGTCATTGTGGTGCTCAAATTGCTGCTGCAGATGCAGTACAATGTGTCACATCCAGAAACCGAACACAATGCTCTTCTATCTCAGTAGTGTCATGTGGCTATTTGGAGCTCAGTCTTCTTGTGACCCTTTCCATGATCATTGTTGTCAGCCATCATGTACATTGCCTGTGTATCCATCAAGTCTTTCTGCAATATCACAGAAGGAATATCCATCAAGTCTTTCTGCAATATCACTGAAGGAATATCCAACTTCTTGTTGCTCTGTTAAATGACCTTGTTCAAACTCTGTGAGCTGTCATTAATGGTGTCATCATCATCTTAAGGGCATTCTTGACTAACATCAACTCGCTTCATCCAACCTCAGAGGTAACTAATGCTCACCACAGTTACAGCATGTAATTAAAACAAACTTGATTCACTTCCTCGTAGTGCCACTACTAGTGCCATTCTTATGAAACTGGCACAAAAATTGAATAGACATAAAGTTTCAGATGTAGAAACATACCTACCAACTTTTGTTTATCTTGCACAACTCCTTCTTGGTGTTCAGATTTCTTTTTATTTCTTCACATCTCTGTATTTCTTCCTCAAGCATTTATAATCTAATTCTGTGAAAGTATCATATCTTCTTTGGCGGGAATTAAATTCTGTGGTCATCCTTGTTCTTCACTATTGGCAGGATGCGTACCCTGCAAAAAGTTAGAGAAATTTACTTTTCTAGAATCGTAGTAAGGCACAGGTAACATTGCATCAGTCATTCAAGATAGAAATTATGTCAGAACTCTCACTGAACAAGAGCTACAGATGTTTGTTCATCACACTATCTTTGTAATTTATATTCTGTAATGTCACACTGCCTACATAACTTATGTTTTGTAACTTATGATGAGCTATTTGAGGATAGGAATATTTGTAAAAATGTAGCATAAAAATGATTTCAAAGTCTGCACAAAAAAGTTAAGGGTAGCAAATAATGCACATGGAGACTTGATAGTGGCAGAAAAGCAACGGACAAAACATGAGAGAGGTCCTAATATGGATTCAGTAGAAAATGACAAACTCATGGGAGTCAGTGTGGGAGCTTATTACTAGGATTCTATAATATGATGATTTTTTTAATTTCAGACAAGGATATATTAGTATGTGAAAATCATTCTGAAACATGACAAAACCTGGACCTTTATTCATGAAAACCACAGTTCAGCTCCTGATCTAATAGTTCTGATTCAGTCTCTTCCTCCTCCTCCTCTTTCTCTCAAGGAGTTTCTTCAATTATCATGACCAATTATCAAAGGATGGACTGTGATCATGCTCAAGAAACGCGTGATACTAAGGTAAATTCTCAAATTTCTCAGGTTCTCTTGAGAAGTTGTCACACTCTGTGATACTGCACAAAACTACTGCACAGCAGAGCATTGAGCGGCAGCAGCTGCAATTTTTATCTTTCGTATGTGCAAGCAAGAATTTGAAATTTTACTTTCTAAATTTGTATCAACTGTACTGCCTTCATTAATTTTTGTAGAATTAGTAGTAGATTTCTCAGAAGACAAAAATCTTAGAATTTTTACTTTAAAAAAAACCAGATCTAACACAAAACAAAAACATTATTTTTAAAAAAGGGGACAGCAACAAAAACCTGTGCATTCTTCCGGTGTGTATATGAGGAACAGTAGGTCTTGCAACACTTTTCTTCTGAAAGCAGGTTGGTAGGCTTCCAATACACTTTGATTTTTCCCACTCATTTGGCTCCAAAACCCTATTTTTCAACATAATCACCATCCAGTGTGATAGCCTCACACTACCTTATTGGGAGTGCCTGTATGCCAAAATTGTACTCCTCTACTGGTTGATATCAGAGCCACCATCTTGCTGTATCAGTAACCTCTCCATCATCCACATACTGCTTCCCACGGAGTGCATCTTTCATTGGGCCAAGTCAGAAGCCATGAGATCTGGGCTGTGAGGCAGATGAGGAAGAACAGTCCAGCGAAGTTTTGTGAGCTCCTCTCAGTTTCGCAGACCTGGGTCAGGCCTTGCCTTGTCATTGAGAAGAAGCTTGTTTGCATTTTTGTGGCAAAAGATGCAAAATCCATTTCTTCTATTTCCTGAGGGTAGCGCAATAAGCTTCAGAGTTGATCGTTACGTTGCCATGACTTTACCGGTGGAGGGTGCAATTTTGAACTTTTTATTCAGAGGAGAAGTGTTGTGGCACCACTCAATTATGGTTTTGTTTCAGACTTGGTGATGAACCCACAATTCATCGCCTGTGAGGATGTTCGACAAAAATTGTCATGATCAGCCTCATAACATGCACGCAATTCACCATGTTTATCAATTAAAGACAAAGTCTGAAAGTGAGTCCTTGATCATATTTTTGGCACTTTAATTTTACAGGTCCGTCCTGAGCACACAAATTATTATTATTATTATTATTATTATTATTATTATTATTATTATTAGTGCTATTATTATTTACACTTCACTATTACCGGTTTCAGCTACTGCCATCTTCAGATCTGTAACAAACAAAAATAGTGTGTAACCAAGTAAGTTCAGTTTGCTGATGCTAAATCTATATGTCGTGGTGCTACATAAGCAAGATAAAAAGTGACGCATTTGTGACAGGTTTTATATCGGTCAGACAGGAAGGAATTTTAAGACTTGTTTTAGAGAGCATACATATATCCAAAATAAGAACACTTTCGGTACACATTTAGACAGAGAAAAACATTCGGTAGGGAACATAGAGAATAATATGGAAGTGTTGCATAGGGTGCCAAAGGGACAGTTACTGAACCTATTTGAGGAAATGGAGATTTATGTGCACAGAAAACGGCAACCGGAATTACTGCTGAATGAACAGAATGAGTTTAACCTAAATGCTTATTTTGATGTGTTCAGAAACCTACTAGTTTAAGCAGCGTCGAGCGCCCCAGCGGATTGGCATACCATCATGTGCGCCGGCTGCTGGCGATGAGGAGACTGGACCTTCCTCCGCAAGTTCCGCCACAGGAAAACAAGCACGTCATACAGAGAAGCCAGGATGTTCCGCCATTGAGAGCACACTCCGAATGTATTATTGACTGCTTCATTTTTAATTACCAGTCACTGCTTTGTTAATACCTTACAATTATGTTTATGGTAATTGATCTCTCAGGCCGGAAGATTTTATTTTATAGATGTTTTTAATCTTATACTTTTTATACAGGCTTTTTAACAATTTTATGTTCTTTTGCCAGGCTAGGAGCTTCACATTATTAGTCTTTGCACTTTTTATGTGCATTTTAAGTACGGATCCAATTCCACGTATAGTATGTCAGTACATGTTTCATTGTCAGATGCTCGTTTTGCCATGTGAAGTAATTTTAATTAATCACTATGCATAACACATTTTAAACATTACATTTGCGATACTGGTCAATCATGTATCCTAGCTATAGTACCCTCTGCTGATCTCAGTTTTCTTGCATAAATAGCAGACACATTCTGCCGATCATGACCAGCACTTACTATGTACCTACATGTTTAGTTTCACGTTGATACTACATCAGAATATTTTATGGTATGTGTGGCTGGTATACATGGCTATTAATCATGTAAACACTTTTTATCTTGCTTATGTAGCACCAGGACTTTTACAGATTTAGCGTCAGCAAATTGAACGTAGTTGGTTACTCACTGTTTTTGTTTGTAACGGATATGAAGATGGCAGTATCTGAAACTGGTAATAGTGAAGTGTAAAAATTTGTGTGATCAAAACGGACCTGTAAAATAAAGTGCCAATCCACCACAGATGGTCCTTTGTTGCTCTTTACGGTATTCTGTTCAGCGCTTACCTTTGAGTACCTCAACTGGTGGACGAGAGAGTCAGCACCAACAGAGATGTCCATTTGAGCAGCGAGATGTTTAATTTTGATCTGTCAATCACTTCAAATAAGAGTATCTATACTTTCTAATGTTGCAGGAGTCACAGCTGTGTGCGACTGGTTGGAACATGGGAGATCGGACAGGTTTCCAAATTAAACCTGAGCCTTACGAGTTAAGAGCGCAGTGATCTGCCAGTGTGTTTAGGGTCAGCAATCTACATCTACATGGACACTCTGCAACATATTTAAGTGCCTGGCAGAGGGTTCATTGAAACTTCCTGGCAGATTAAAACTGTGTGCCCGACCGAGACTCGAACTCGGGACCTTTGCCTTTCGCGGGCAAGTGCTCTACCATCTGAGCTACCGAAGCACGACTCACGCCCGGTACTCACAGTTTTACTTCTGCCAGTACCTCGTCTCCTACCTTCCAAACTTTACAGAAGCTCTCCTGCGAACCTTGCAGAACTAGCACTCCTGAAAGAAAGGATATTGCGGAGACATGGCTTAGCCACAGCCTGGGGGATGTTTCCAGAATGAGATTTTCACTCTGCAGCGGAGTGTGCGCTGATATGAAACTTCCTGGCAGATTAAAACTGTGTGCCTGACTGAGACTCGAACTCGGGACCTTTGCCTTTCGCGGGCAAGTGCTCTACCATCTGAGCTACCGAAGCACGACTCACGCCCGGTACTCACAGCTTTACTTCTGCCAGTACCTCGTCTCCTACCTTCTAAACTTTACAGAAGCTCTCCTGCGAAGGAGAATTTTTATCCAGTGTCATTAAAAATACTTGTCTCATAATTACTTAAGCAACACTTCATTTATCCATTGTTAATCAGACATGAAGCAATAATTGTACCCTCTAATGGCTTCTGTAAAGTTTAGAAGGTAGGAGACGAGGTACTGGCAGAAGTAAAGCTGTGAGTACCGGGCGTGAGTCGTGCTTCGGTAGCTCAGATGGTAGAGCACTTGCCCGCGAAAGGCAAAGGTCCCGAGTTCGAGTCTCGGTCGGGCACACAGTTTTAATCTGCCAGGAAGTTTCATATCAGCGCACACTCCGCTGCAGAGTGAAAATCTCATTCTGGGTTCATTGAACCACTTTCACAATTCTCTGTTATTCCAATCTCGTATAGCACACGGAAAGAATGAACACCTATATCTTTCCATAAGAGCTCTGATTTCCCTTATTTTATCGTGGTGATCGTTTCTCGCTATGTAGAGCGGTATCAACAAAATATTTTCACATTCGAAGGAGAAAGTTGGTGACTAGAATTTCGTGAGATGATTCCGTTGCAGTGAAAAACGCCTTTCTTTTAACGATGTTCAGTCCAAATCCTGTATAATTTCAGTGACACTGTCTCCCATATTTCGCAATAATACAAAACATGCTGCCCTTCTTTGAACTTTTTCGATATACTCCATCAGTCCTATCTGGTAAGGATCCCACACCACGCAGTAGTATTCTAAAAGAGGATGGACATGTGTAGTGTATACAGTCTCCTTAATAGGTCTGTTGCATTTTCTAAATGTCCTGCCAATAAAACGCAGTCTTTGGTTAGCCTTCCCCACAACAGTTTCTTTGTGTTCCTTCCAATTTAAGCTGCTCGTAATTGTAATTTCTAGGTATTTAGTTAAATTTACAGCCTTTAGATTTGAGTGATTTATCATGTAACTGAAATTTAACGAATTCCTTTTAGCACTCATGTGGATGACCTCACACTTTTCGTTATTTAGGGTCAACTGCCTATTTTCGTACCATTCAGCTATCTTTTCTCAATCGTTTTGCAATTTGTTTTGGTCTTCTGATGACTTTTTTAGTCAATAAACGACAGCGTCATCTGCAAACAACCTAAGACGGCTGCTCAGATTGTCTCCTAATAGTTTATATAGATAAGGAACCAGAAAGGGCCTATACTAGCTTGTGGAATGCCAGAAATCACTTCCGTTTTATTTTATGACTTTCCGTCAATCACTACGAAGTGTGACCTCTCTTACAGGAAGTCACAAATCCAGTCACATAGCTGAGACAGTATTCCATAAGCATGCAATTTCACTAAAAGCTGCTTGTGTGGTACAGTGTCAAAAGCCTTCCAGAAATCCAGAAATATGGAATCGATCTGAAATCCCTTGTCAATAGTACTCAATACTTCATTCGAATAAAGAGCTAGTTGTGTTTCATAAGTACAATGTTTTCTAGATCCACATTGACTGTGTGTCAAAAGACCGTTTTCTTCAAAGTAATTCATAATGTTCAAACACAATATATGTTCCAAAATCCTGCTGCATATTGATGTTAATGATATGGGCCTGTAATTAAGTGGATTACTCCTACTACCTTTCTTGAATATTTGTGTGACCAGTGCATTCAAGTCAAATAACAACCCCAGTGCATGTCTGTCACTCATCTAGCGCCCAGCGACATGTGCTACCACATAATTTCTTCTGGGCTTCTCAAGAATTGCTTGAGAACCGGAAGCTAGAGGAATTCTGTCTTCTCTAATCTCCACACCTCACTGTCACATCCCTATCTGAGTCATCAGACCTTACAGGTACAAATGTATGTTCAGGACATTATAGTGTGAAATTTACTAGGAAAGCTACAATCATTTCTCACAGTTGTCCTGCAATCCCTTTCATGTTCCACATCCCTCACTTACATCAACATAATGAACAGAGAAATGAATGATATCTACTAATCCATGTTTTAACGCTTTTTACAAGAATGAGAAGGGAATATTTTGCAGCATGTCACTTTATTTGGGGTGTTTTTATCTGGGAAGTTATTTAACAATGACTGCTGTTAGTGTGATTATCTCGTCACACTTATTCTAAAATACTTTTTCTTTTACTTGTGGCAAATTTGTATAGGTATGCTTTAACAAGCACTGATGCAGATTTCTCTGCCTTTACATAAAACTTTATAAAACATCATTTCTGATTCAGTACGTTGAACAATTTACTGATAGAAAGTCAAACCTACACCTCATCCTTGAGTGTACAACTCAGGTAAAGATAAGATTTTGTATTGGATTGGTTTAGGTATCCATGTCACATATTTGTCATTGAAATAAGTCCTTAATAATGCAGTTATGTGCTTTAGAGATTATTATGATAAAAATTCCAGGAAGTTTAATTATTTTCAACTGCCTTTTTTTTTCCCTCCCACCAGCTGGTCACAAACCGTCCAAATGTCATATTAATGGGTGATGTCGTAGGAGATGCAGGTATGGCAGAGGGCGTGCACTGTCCAAATGCAATACTGAAAATAGGTTTTCTGTATGACAAGGTCAGTACAATACATGAATTTAAATAAATAATTTAAAAATAAAAACAAAGACAAGCATGATGAAAAGGAGTAGAAAGAGAGGGGAGGGGGGTGGGGGTGTAATCCCCCCCCCCCCTCCCTCTCTCTCTCTCTCTCTCTCTCTCTCTCTCTCTCTCTCAAGTAGAAATTGTCAACCAAGTAACATTTAAATTTGTTTGAAGATGATTTTATTATCTAGTAAATTTTTACAGTACTGCATAGGTGATAAATCATTTTTATCACTGTATATCTTACTCCTTTGTGCACTTCAATAAGGCTCAGTGATGGACAATTTAAATTGTTTTTCCTGCTAGTATTATAATTAATGAACGTTACTGTTTATTTCAAACTGTGGTTGATTGTTTGCAACAAACTTTGTGAAGGAGTAAATGTACTGTGAGGCTGTTGTCAATGTGCTGAGCTGTGTACAAGGGGTTCAACAGTGCACACCACATATTAACTTTATTACACACTTCTGTGCAACAATCACTCTTGTTCCATGATATGATGCTGCTAAACAGGAATAATCCACTTTGACATTTTCATCTTCAAAATCTAATATTATCCACAATGAATAAGTTGCTGAAGTTAGAATTTAACATTATCTTTAACAGTCTATGTCTACATCCATACTCCGCAAGCCACCTGACGGTGTGTGGCGGAGGTTCTTATCAACATAAGCAACTAAGAATTCAGAATATTTTCTGTCATGAATTATTTCCTATGTTGTGGTCAGATCTTTTGTCATCTTAAGTTTATTAAATTTTCAAGAAAATTTTATTTATATTTTCAAATGGTATAGTTTCCACATTAGGTTTGAGTATGCGACTTCCAACATGAGCAAAGAGAATTATTTCTCTCTCCTGGTTATATGATGGCATATATATTTTCTAGATTTCAATTCAGTATCAGAAAAAATCTCCACAGTAACCTTGAATCAGGAAACAAGAGATACACAGTCACAATGCACGTGCACCAACAAACGATCACAATTGAAAGAAAACACAAGACGTCGAAGACTTGGGAAGACATGGAAGAAGTAACAAAGAAAATAACAGAAAGATGTGTTAAAATTGTATTAGGAGACTTTTATGCGCAACTGGGCAAAGAGAAGTAGAACAAGCAAATCACAGACCCGAACACAGCAAACAGTCACACCAACAAGGGCAACATCTCATACTGTACTGTCAAAATTTTAACCTAAAAATTATGTCAAAGCAATTTCAAAAGCCAAGACAAAAATTCACAACATGGAAAAAGCGCAAAAACATACGGGGGGAATTCCAAATAGGTCATGTAGTCAAAACGAACAAAAATACAAGAGGAATTCTGAATGTGAGAACACTCAAAGAAATCTTAAGAGTCTGACCATCCCTTCAAAGATAAAATTAGTGAAGAAATTAATCAACATACAACAGAAAGTTGGACAGGCCTCACGAAGACAATTCAGAATGCAATTCATTGGTGTCAACCTCCTAGGAAATGAGAACATGGATGGTGGTACACAACTTGCAATGAATCCATTGAACATAGAAAGAAGTTTAGCAGTAGCAGAAAACGAGAGACATGGCAGGATTTCTATCAAGTGCAGAAGCAATCCTCAAAAGATATTAGAAGAGTGAAAAGGACACACAACAAAAGTAGACTAAATAAAATTGAGGGAGACTGCAAGAGAAATAACATGAGAAATTTCTATAGAATATTCAGAGAAAATACAAAGGGTCTCCAAATATATGTTTCAAAAGAATAGGCCAATCTCTGGAAACAAATACTAAAGAAAATAGCAGAATTCTTAAAAACTATTTTGATAAACTCCTCAGTTGCTTGAAGTCTAAAGAAAAATTACACTCATAAAAACAACACCAAACCCAGGTTGAAAACAGTCTACAATAACAGAGAAAGAGGAGATTATAAAATAACTAAAAAAAAAAGACAGGGCCCCAGCAGAAGACAACATTATCTCTGAGATCTGGAAACTCTAAAGACAAAATTCTCAAAGAAATATGGAATACAAAGAAAATTCCACAGGAATGGAAAAGTGCATTGATTCGCCAGCTAGACAAAAGAGTGACAAGCCAGACCCTTATAATTACAGAGGTATGTCATTACCGGTCACGTAGAAAATTCTCCCCAACGCACTACTCAACAGACTAGAACCACAAGCCGACACAAAGATAGGTGAACACTAAGAAGGCTTCAGAAAAGGAAGGTCCTTACTGAATAGATTTGCAACTCTCCTGCAGATCAAACACATGAGCAACACTGTAGTCACATTCATGGACTTTAGGAAGGCCTGCAACTCCATAGACAGGCAGACGTTCTTTGACACATAAGAAGTATATGGAATAGACAGAAAAACTAGGATACTTACAGACACCACATCCAAAATAAAATTTATAGGAGAAACCTCAGACCCATTTGAGATACATACAGGGCTCAGACAAAGAGATGGTCTCCATCAATTTCATTCCACAAGGTCTTTGAAACAAATTACCAAACAGTGGGGGGAGGGGGGGGGGGGGGGGGGGTGAAAAGGGATTCAGTTAGGGAGAACATGTGCCAACAAGATGCTCATAAGGTGTGTGGCATTTGCATATGACATGGCTATACTCAGCAGCAGTAGACAATAAGCAAGCATAGGAATGCTTACACAAAGTCTTACAAAAGAGGTTCACAGATATATGAGAAAATGCAGTACATTGAAAGAAAGAAAAACAATAACAACCAAACCATGTACACAAAATACAGAAAGGTTAACAGAGTGGAAAAATTCGGATATCTTTGGGAATATATACAAATAGGAGGATCAGACAAGGGATCCAACATAAAATGAACAAAAAAAGTCAGAAAGTGTACGAATTGATGATGATGCACAACAATAAAATGAATGTTTCGAGACAGGCCAAATTCAGGCACTGCAGTACAGTTGTACTACCAGAAGTGCTCTAGGCATCAGAAATGACCATAATCAGAGCATGAGGCATCACAGAGACACAAAAAATAGAACAGAAAATCCCGAGAAAAAGTTTTGGAGCAGTACACAGAGATGGTATATGGATGAAGAGACCATCTGAAGAATTATATGGACATACAGACAAATTGATAGAAATGATCAGAAAATGGCAACTATAATTCTGTGGACACATACACTGAGGTGACAGAAGTAATGGGATATCTCCTAATATTGTATCGGACCTCCTTTTGCCCGGTGTAGTGCAGCAACTCTGTGTGACATGGACTCAGCAAGTCATTGGAAGCCCCCTCCTGTAATTGTGAAAGTGTTGTCGGTGCAGAATTTTGTGCATGAAGACGTCTCAGTTTTGTACCATAAATGTTCAGTGGGGTGCATTTAGGGCAGTGTGAGTGGCCAATGACCAAATCATTTGCTCGAATTGTGTAGAACGTTCTTCAAACCAGTCACGAACAATTGTGGCCCAGTCACATGGCACATTGTCATTCATAAAAATTCCATCATTGCTTGGGAACGTAATATCCATGAATGGCTGAAAATATAGTCTCCAAGCAGCCTGACATAACCATTTCCAGTCAGTGATTGGTTCAGTTAGACCAGAGGACCCAGTCCATTCCATATAAACACAGCCGCACCATTACAGAGCTACCACCAACTTTCACAGTGCATTCTTGACAACTTGTGTCCATGGCTTTGTAGTGTCTGCATCACATTTTTCTTACCATCAGCTCCTACCAACAGAAATCACGACTTATTTGACCAGGCCATGGTTTTTCAGTCATTTTAAGTGTCCAACCGATATGATCACTAACCCAGGGGAGGCACTGCAGGTGATGTCGCACTGTTAGCAAAAGTATTCGCATTAGTTGTATGGTGCCATAGCCCATTAACACTAAATTTTGTCACACTGTCCTAATGGATAGATTCATTGTAAGACCCAATTAATTTCTGCAGTTATTTCATGCAGTGTTGCTTGTCTATTAGCGCTGACAGTTCCTATGCAAACATCACTACTCTGGTGATTAAGTGAAGGCTGTCGTCCACTGCACTGTCTGTGGTGAGAGGTAACATCTGAAATTGGGTATTCTCAAAGAACTCTTGACACTGTGGATCTCAGAATATTGAATTCCCTATTGATTTCCAAAATGGAATGTCCCATGCCTGCAGTTCCTACTACTATTCTGTGTTCGTAATCTGTTAATTCCTGTCATGCAGCCATAATCATGTCAGAAATCTTTTCACATGAATCATCCAAGTACAAATCACCCAAGTACAAATGACAGTTCCACCAGTGCAGTACCTTGTGTACACAATACTACCGCAATCTGTATATGTGCATATTGGTATCCCAAGACTTTTGTCACCTCAGTGTACATAGAATGAACAACAGACTCACAAAGAGGATTTTTGATGCAGTGAACAGTTCAAATAAAAAAATTGGTTTCAAGAAATAGGAGAAGACATAAAACAAGCAGAGATCTGTAGGGAAATGATAAATGAAAAAGAAACCTTCAGAAACAAAGTTATGAATATAAAATTTAAAGTAAAAGAAAGGAAGAAAACAGACAAAATGTGGGCAGAGGAAAGGAAGTAGGAACAAAACAAAAGAATGAAGAGGTTTCAGGAAGAGAAAAAGAAAGAAACAAGAAAAAAGAATAATGATTTAACATTCAAGTTAATCACTGTCCTGGGGGCAAAAATGTGTAGTAAACAATTTATCAGGAAAAGATTGGATGCTCTATCAATCCTATGGCACACTTGTCTGTACAGAATTCATTTAACAGGACATATACCCTGTTTTAAACACATTAGTTATTACCTGTAAAAATAATTTTCATAATATAAATATTTACGTTCCTGACTTCTTAAGTTATCCCATATAATAAATGTATTTTCTTATGTTCCAGGTTGACGAGTGCTTAGAAGAATATTTAAATCATTTTGACATTGTTCTTGTAGACGACCAGACTATGAATGTAATGAATGCTTTGCTACAACTTATTATTTAACAAAGTATGTGCTGTGAACTTTTTAACTTTTTTTACCCTCATGACATGAAGCTTTAACTGCACAAAATAGTGAGATTTTTCCTTTTTCTTGTATATATTAAACTAAAGTTAAATGTC
This sequence comes from Schistocerca piceifrons, assembly GCF_021461385.2. Taxonomy (NCBI): domain Eukaryota; kingdom Metazoa; phylum Arthropoda; class Insecta; order Orthoptera; family Acrididae; genus Schistocerca; species Schistocerca piceifrons. Next base: position 583,188,745 of record NC_060140.1, on the reverse strand, counting down.
AGCTGTGACTGACTTTCTAAAAGTCTGTAATAAATATTTTTATTTTCCTTAATGCTTGTTTTCTGACGATTTCATCGATGCTAGAACACACACCATGAACACTAAAAGTAACATCCAAGTGTAGTAAGTTAAAACAAAAATTTAAATACTTGAGTGGTACAAAATGTAACTAATGAGCAAATCAAGCATAGCTTGATAATGACAGCATATGAACAAAGTACATGGTAATTGGCAGAAATGGTCAAAGTATATTTAATTTGCAGTTGTACCTTTTCACCATTGTGAAGGCACCTAGTTACTTTTGTCAGTTACTGAACTGCATGCAAGGACAGATAAAATACTGTAAAACTACACCTCCTGGGGCAATTATCGCAATATGAATTCATTTAATTTTTGAATAAACTCACCAGCCACTTTAATGGCCTGATACAGGATGGCATATCTTCCAACACAGTGTTTTGTTATGAGTTATATACATTGTAATCCTTGGCTACCCCTCGAATTTTTCCACCATACTGCGGCTTCCAGTACTAAATTAGCTATTCAGGGTGCCTTAGTGAGTATCATTCAGCTGATAAAATATTTTCTACCAACTTATTCACCTCTTCACTGCATACTTTACCTATCTGGTTTCAATCAATCTTTTTTATTGTCACTTTCTAACAGTTCCTTCTTATCTGGTTTTCCCCCTCATACCACAAGAATGATTTTTAAAGAATGTCTTCCTCAGTTTTGCTTATCCTTAACATAAATTTGGCACCAAGTAACCAGTGCATTCTGTGCAAGATTAAATATACTTTTCTTCCATAGATCCTTCTTTTCTTCCATAGATCCTTGATCCTCAAGGATGTAGAATACGGTACAATGCAAAAATACTTTATTCTTTAATGCCTATTTCACTTCCTTATATCATAAGTGAAAGGTTCTCGTGAATGTGGAATAAGTCAGAAATCTGTCACAAATATGTAAATGTACATACAAAAAACATCATTGTTTGATATTAATAAATTCGTCGTTGGCGTGGGAATGCCACCTAACAAGTCCTTTAAGCTGTGCTTAAATTGAACTGTATTCAGGTAAGTTTTGGAAAATGTGTGTTGCTAAATAATGGACACCTTTCTGGACCAAAGTAAATAAACGCCTTAAATCTGTATGAAGACAGTTATTTTTAGTATAATTCCATGAACTGAGGGGTAGGCTTAAAAAAGAAAGATACTTCTGACAAATTTCATTAAGGAATAAATATATTGTGAATCAGGCCTCTGAAAGACACTTTCCATCACAAATAATTAATATTTCAGGGTTTTGTGCTCAGAAAACTACAGTTTGGCTTTATGAGTTGCTCCAAAAATGACCCCATTAGGGAGTGAAAGCAGCCAAAGTATGCCAGCTTTCATATTTTTGTATCACTTGTGCCTCAAAATAATGACGTTAAGTTTTTTAGGTGCTTTAGCAATTCTGTAATATCCTCCTCCCAGTTTAATTAGCAGGTTGAAATCCTAAGAGTTTCTCACTATCAGCCCGTTCCCTCTGATGGTTTTCATATTTTAGATGTATGCTGGGAGCACATACTTGCAAGTTCTGAACTGCTTATAGTGGGTTTATTTCAAAGTGTAGTAACAAAGAATTGTCTAGGAACCATTTATTAATGTCCATTGCCTTTGGGCAAGAGGATGGTTATTGTAACCTTCACACTTTCACTCATGGTCTGAAATACTTGCACTTTGTACACTGGCTTTTCAATAGCAACAGTAAGTTACAAATCTGCCCTTATAAAATAAGTCTTTAGGCTTAAGATTCTTTAACAGATATTTTGGGACACATACCTTAAGATCCTCTTCCAAATGTCAAAGAATCGAAGGTACAGCACCTGTGTCCATCTATTTAAATCATTTGGCTTTGCCATGATACATATGACCACAGATACATGTAGCTTTTAAATACTTCCTAGGCCAAAGTACAAACCCCATGGTAATACGAATGAGATGTGCAATCCTCAATGGAAGAAGAACTACCTTTGAGAGCATACTAAATTGTCCTTCATTTGATATTTCTGAGCTACTGGGGATCTGTGGCCAGATGCACCAAAATGGAGCTCCCACAAGTTTAAAGGGACATGTGCTATAGCATCAAGTGATTATCTAACTATTACTTACAGTTTGTGAATGTTTCTGCTTTAGTTGCACCATTGTCCCTGTACTCAGGAAAACGAGAAACAATCCCGAGTTCAAAATTCATTTTTGTTGGTAGAGCTGAAAGATATCCATTTATTTCCAATCACAGCAGTGCTTAGTATTGCAAAGGATTTCTAGTGAAATATAAGAGACAGATACGAGGCATGTCCGGAAAATAGTAATGTTTTGAAAAAAAGCTCCTAAAAACATTTTTTTAAACCAAAATTTATTTTCACAAGAAAGAGCATTTCTTAAACTATTTTTCTACATAGGTCCCACCATTGTTCAAACATGTATGAAAGCAGGAAACCAACTTTTCCATGCACTCTTCATAGAAATATGTAGCCAGTGAAGACAACCACAGCTGAACACCGTTCTTTGCATTGTCACCGCTGCCAAAGCAGCTTCCTCCAAAATCATGCTTCCAAGTTCAGGAACAAGTGTGAGATTGAAGCTGTATAGCAGGTGCTCGAAATGCCCCCGACCAAATTGTTAAATAAGGTTTTGAGTAACACCAGCAGAATGGGGAAGTGCAGTGTCATGAAGCAAGACAGTGCCTTGACAGTATTCCATGCCTTTTGTTTTAAATTGTGTGTCAAAGTTTTCTCAATTTTTCAGTGTATTGTACCGCATTGACGGTTTCACCTCTAGAAAGGAACTCAACAAGCAGAATGCCCTGTCTGTCCCAGAACACAGCAATGTTTTCTGTGCTGACTACATTGATTTTGGAGTGACAAGACAAATCCAAGTTCATCACTGGTGTAAAGTTCTATTTAAGAATTCGTCTGCCTTATCACTGTAACAAGTAACAAATGTCACGGCGCTGCCAAGTCGCTTCATTTTGTAGACAACCCTAAGCATTTTCGGAACCCAGACGGAACACAATTTGCAAAAATTTATCACAAATTTCTTAATCTCATACAAAATCGTTCTTGAAATTTGTGGAAATTTATCACGAAGAATTCTTACTGTGAGCCGTCTGTTTTCAGGAATTTTCCTATTCGCAACAGAAGGCCGCCCACTCCATTTTTCATGATCATTGTTTCATCTATCACTGATTGTGTCACCCACTTTCTCACAATTCCATTAGTCATTACCTTGTCACAATAAATCTCTACAAGCTGACAATGAATTTCAGTCGGTTTAACAGTCTTTGCACAAAAAAATAATACAAAACACACTTCTTAGTTGGCGAGCTCAGAGACTGTCTTAAACATTTTCAATGATCACTAATAACAGTAGATACAATACAATCCAGCTGTAATGGTGTCAGTGAAAAGACAATGAACCAGAGAGAAAAGTGTGAATCTGCAGAATTGTGACACAAGTGCCGCAATGGCGGTAGAACAAAACAGTACCTCCTTCCTGGACACACCTCTTGCAGTAATTTGAATTCATTAAATTTGTTTGTGGAAGATAATCAAAATATAGAACTGAATAAAATTAAGTAAGGTGGTTTTCTATAAAATGCCTCCAAATCTCTTCAGTGATTTGCTGGATATAATGTAATATCAGATCCTTTCTTATGTCGCTACCTGAGTTGCTTTCCATTAGAACCAACTAAATAGGGTACTAGCAGGAAAAGGCAGCCTAGGTGGCTGACTAGTGGGATAAGGATATCATGTAGAACAAAGTGGGGATTGTATCAAAATGTTAGAAGTAGTCACAATCAAGCTACAGCAGTGTAAGGTGTTAAAAATGTTATTAGGAAGGCAAAGAGTATGTGGTATGCAAATAGAATAGCTAATTCATAGGATAAAATTAAAATCATATGGTCAGTTGTGAAGGAAGTGTACGGTCAGCAGAACAAGTTCTACGATATAAAGTCAATTCGTAGTAAAAATATTTCTGTTCCTGATAAATCAGATATATGTACAGTATTTAACAATCATTTTCTGAGCACTGCTGGTGAAATAAATAAAAAATTATTTTCTACAGGGAATCACATAACTCTCTTGGAAAATGCTTTTCCGAGACTGATGTCTGAAATACTTCTCTGTGATACTGCAAGGGGAGATTGAGTAAATAATTAAATCACTGAAGATTAGGGACTCTCATGGATATGATGGAGTGCGTATCAGAATATTAAAGTACTATGTGGCCGGTTGCTGTTTTCTTCTTTGTAAGAATTAAGCTACATTAATTGTACACAGCCACAGTCTCACCATGTCAGTTTTAGACAAAATGGCACTGTGTTGCACATCTTAGTCCTGTACTTAGCCATATTTGTAATGTTTCCTTTAGGAATGGTCAGTTTCCTGAACGATTGAAGTACTCAGTAGTAAAGCTGCTTTATAAAAAGTGGAAAAGGAATAATGTAGACAATTTTAGATCTATTTCTATGCCACCAGTGTTTGCTAAAGTTATTGAAAAGGCTGTGTATGTAAGGATAATTGATCATATTATGGGTTAAACAAAAGGTTTCGAATGCTAGGCATATTTTTTTATTTAACTAAGGCTTTTGATTGTGTTGACCACAAAATATTGCTCCAGAAGTTGGACCTGTATGGAATATGGGGAGACCTCACCATTGGTTCACCTCTTACTTTAACAACACACAGCAGAAGGTAATTATTCACAGTGTTGAGAATGGCTGTAAAGTGGGGTCTGAGTGGGGTACGGTCAAATGGGGGTGCCCAGGGTTCAGTGTTGGGCCACTCCTGTTCCTTACTTGTATAAATGATATGCCCTCTAGCATTATGGGTAACTCTAAACTGTTTCTGGGATGGAATGTAACAATATAAGAGAAGGAAAGTTGTCACTCACCATATAGCGGAGATGCTGAGTCGCGATAGGCACTATAAAAAGATTCACACAATTAAAGCTTTCGACCATTAAGGCCTTTGTTAGCAGTAGGTGCGCGCGCGTGCGCACACACACACACACACACACACACACACACACACACACCTGCAGTCTCAAGAGAGCAGAGATCACACTGCGGGCAGTGTGGTCTCAGCTCTCTGAGACTGCAGATGTGTGTGCAAGTTGCGTTTTTGTGTGTGTGTGTGTGTGTGTGTGTGTGTGTGTGTGTGTGTGTCTACTGCTGACAAAGGCCTTATTGGCTGAAAGCTTTAATTGTGTGAATCTTTTTACTGTGCGTATCGCAACTCAGCATCTCCACTATATGGTGAGTGACAACTCTCCTTCTCTGATATTGTTCTAAAATATTTCTGTTTGCTGCTGACACTAGCTTAGTAGTAAAGGATGTTGTGTGCAATATGGGCTAGGTTTCAAATAGTGCAGCTCATGGCAGAAGTTTGTGGCTTGTAGAAAATGAACTAATGTTAAATCACAGTAAGACTCAGTTTCTAACACACAATTCAACAAAACCCGACGTTTTAATTTCACAGAATGGACATTTGATTAGTGAAACTGAACAGATCAAATTTCTAGGTGTTCAGATAGACAGTACAGTCGTGGAAAGCCCACATTCAGGATCTTGTTCAAAGACTTAATGCTGCCATTTTTACTATTTTCCAGGAACGGATGGTTCAGGCACTAAGTGGTGTAAGCTCGCGAACCTCTTGTCTACCCCTGTTCATTAGTCTGGGTATTTTGACATTGGCCTCTCAATATACATATTCTTTACTGTCATTTCTTGTTAACAATATCAGCTTATTCCCAAGAATAAGAAGCTTTGACTCAGTTAATACTCAGCAGAAATCCAACCTGTATTTGGATCAGACTTAATTTATTTTTATCTTTTATTACTTGGAGACTTACTCCTCAGCTTGGTCCTACGGAGCTTGACGTGTAAATAAATAAATAAAATACTTTGTTCTGAAAAGACAATGTTCCACTTGGGCTTAGAAAGGAACCACTGAGTCGGTTGCTCAGTCCTATAGCACTGTTTGTAGGTTAGTGTTTTTATTTTTTAAATTTGTAAGGTCTGAATAGGGTGGTCTATGTTGTGTTGCACGGATGACTTAGAATATATTCGATGATGAAGTGGTATAAAGTTATGAAACAAACAAATGGCTGGAACTATCATACAGATTTTATTCATGTCACAGTTTATTTAAATATCCAACAGCCAGACCTTTGATACTAATATACCAAAAGAATAGACCTTCCCCTGGACTATCCATAGTTAAACATTTACCTTTCACTAGCTAATTTTCTAAAAGGGTATAGTCCTTTATGTTATAGATGCACCAAATAGCTGCTTATGATAATTAATCTTTATTCCCGACAGACTGTTTCAGCTTTATCGTCATTTTCAAGTACGTCTAAATTGATGCGACATCTATACTATGCCGTTAGTGGACTGTTTACAAGTATATAATATCGTAAGAAAAATTTGGAGTAGGTATTAAAATCCATGGAGAAGAAATAAAAACTTTGAGGTTCGCCGATGACATTGTAATTCTGTCAGAGACAGCAAAGGACTTGGAAGAGCAGTTGAACGGAATGGATGGTGTCTTGAAGGGAGGATATAAGATGAACATCAACAAAAGCAAAACGAGGATAATGGAATGTAGTCGAGTTAAGTCGGGTGATGCTGAGGGTATTACATTAGGAAATGAGACACTTAAAGTAGTAAAGGAGTTTTGCTATTTGGGGAGCAAAATAGCTGATGATGGTCGAAGTAGAGAGGATATAAAATGTAGACTGGCAATGGCAAGGAAAGCGTTTCTGAAGAAGAGAAATTTGTTAACATCCAGTATTGATTTAAGTGCCAGGAAGTTATTTCTGAAAGTATTTGTATGGAGTGTAGCCATGTATGGAAGTGAAACATGGATGGTAAATAGTTTGGACAAGAAGAGAATAGAAGCTTTTGAAATGTGGTGCTACAGAAGAATGCTGAAGATTAGATGGGTAGATCACATAACTAATGAGGAAGTATTGAATAAGATTGGGGAGAAGAGAAGTTTGTGGCACAACTTGCCCAGAAGAAGGGATCGGTTGGTAGGACATGTTCTGAGGCATCAAGGGATCACCAATTTAGTATTGGAGGGCAGCGGGGAGGGTAAAAATCATAGGGGGAGACCAAGAGGTGAATACACTAAGCAGATTCAGAAGGATGTAGGTTGCAGTAGGTACTGGGAGATGAAGAAGCTTGCACAGGATAGAGTAGCATGGAGAGCTGCATCAAACCAGTCTCAGGACTGAAGACCACAACAACAACAACAACAACAAGAGTGGAACTGTCAGACTACTATCGCATTTTATTTTTAACATATTGATATCATTTACCATCTTATTAAAACAGTGACAGCCGCGTGGGATTAGCCGAGCGGTCTAAGGCGCTGCAGTCATGGACTGTGGGCTGCTCCCGGCGGAGTTTAGAGTCCTCCCTCGGCTATGGGTGTGTGTGTTGTCCTTAGGATAATTTAGGTTAAGTAGTGTATAAGCTTAGGGATTGATGACCTTAGCAGTCAAATCCCATAAGATTTCACACACATTTGAACTTTTTTTTTTTAAACAGTGACAGTTGTAAGACAGACTGATCCAGATTTAGCAGGAGCTTTAACCTTGATGTGCTATCCATTGAAGTTATCAGTACAGTTTGGCAGATATCATACTTTCCAGTACTGATCAGCTGTTCTCTTCAGGAGTTATTGAGCTGGTATTAGTAAATATTCAGGCTGGAGATGTTCTCATACTACCTTTGATGTGTCAGTATTCAGGCCGCAGATGTTCTCATACTACCTTCGATGTTTCAGCCACAATTCTTTCAATGGTAGTGTGTCCTTGGAAAATATAAAAGGAAAGCAGGACATTATTCAGCTTTTTAAACACCTGAAAGCTGACAAGGGGAATCCTCTCTGATACAGTCGAAACTTGGCAGGGTGAAAATAAAGGGGCACATGTTTAGGCTTAAGTGCCGACAAAATACCAAACTTTAGACATCACTTCATCACGCTTCTTATACAGTATAAAACAAACGAGTCTGTAGCATAGTGGATAATAGCACTGTTACGAATTTTTATGCTCCATGCCCAAATCCAATCTTCCTCTTTTTCTTTGAGGTAGTGTGTGGCCTCAATTGTTTTGTGACACCATGAAATTTTATTTATAAAAGAAATATGCATTTCAAAACTGTTATGGAGTAGTGCCATGCAAGTAAGAAAGCTCTAGAAGCTACATCAAGGAAAGCAATGAAGTGTGTTTTTCTTGTTGGTTTAGGGTTTTAAGTAGCTGCTGGCTCGCTCCTTGTAGTTGAAGCTGAGTCAAAACACTTCATAAGGTCTGTCACCCAACATAACATCTGACATATTTACCTTTTTGTTTTAATCTAGTCTCTTGAAGCAGACGTCCGGCTAATCAGTGCCTGTGAAATCCTGTATGTAGCTGAGGAAAGGTGTGACTTCTTCATGTTCTGCAGCTGTTATTGGTGCAAAAGAAGATAATTTCTACTCATATAATGAAAAAGTGCATCCATTACTTTCCTTTTACAAACATACATTTCCTTAAATGGTTGTACAGATCATTAGAGTGGCTCATGAATCTGAGTAGAACACAACTTTACATACAAGGTACATCTCTTTAAGGTTCAACATGACATTCAAGATTATAATACTTTTCACTTGTCACAAAACCATCTAGTCTTCTGTTTTCATTCTTGGACAGTGTGGCTGCTCTTTTGACAGTCAAGCCACTGCCAAGCTGCAACACCAAAATGTAAAAGGCCCTGCGCACAGCAGGCAAAGCCATTTATTTGTCATCACACCTTGCCATTTTCTCATATCCACATTTCCTATTTAATGTCTGCACACATGAAAACAAACACCCATGCACAGTATATGTTCTGTGACTTACTCCCTGCTGAATATTATTCTGTGATGATCATCTTTACTTCTACTACACATGAAGAGTGATGTGTCATTTGCTTAAAAGATATGTAACACTTCAATTGCAACAGAACAGTCATAAGGCATCATGGACCTATCAAGGCGGCCATAGATAAAAAACAAAAAAGTGAACAGTCTAAATTGTAAAAGAGACTGTGAACTTTAAATTGTCTACAGTCATGTGAAATTACATAAAAATAGCTACTATCATGAGATTAAAAATTATTATTCGTAAAATAAAAATAAGAATAAAATAAGAACAAGAGAGTAAAAAGCATTGTAAAGCAACTCTTCAAAAAGATAGCAAAAATATTTTTCTCGAAAGTCTTAGTTGCTTGTCGAGAGTAGACGAAGGTATATTTTTACGAGCATAAACTTCTCTCTCTTCCAATGTGTTTTTGGTGCACTGTGGAGAACTTTCAAGTTATTTGCGATAGAACCTGCGTATCAACACTTCCATGGCCAGCCATCAGTATCACTCAAGCTTTATTTTTGCTGGCACTATGATCTACAAGCAGTCTGTAATATCTGACATACACTTCTACATGCCCGCTTGCATGCCAGTACACTTGCACGTTCAGTCCGTGCTGCAGCCCTGAAATCATCATCTGGTGGATAGTACCTGGTGATACTTCCACTCTGTTTCCATGGGAACCATCGACTGCCATTAATTTACTAGGTTTTTGCTAATGCCCACAGATGGCAATTCACAGCTGATTATCATTGGTTCTCTCTCTTGCATATACTTTTATCACATACTAGCTTAGTGCCTGCTCTTTGCCCTTGTAGACCGTATGGTCTGCACAGATTTTTTTTTAAATTGAATTTTTATGTTGTTAACAAATTGCAACACCTTCTAAACTTATTACAATAAATAAGGCCATAGAAACATGGTCTCTGCCAAATGTACTTTGGACCAAAATGCGATTCTGGTAGCTGGGGTTCAAGGTTTTTGTCAATCGTGCCTTGAAACTGTCTTAATAGCAACATAGTTTCAAAAAGCTTTTCATCCCCATCTCACCCCCCTTGGAGGTGAAATTTTGGAAAATCTTGTCTTAAACAATGCCTGAAGGTTAAGATCAACACCATCTGCAAATTTCAAATTAGTGTCCTTAGTGCTTTGGCCTGGGTGACGATGGGTCAGTCAGTCAGGACATTCCCTTTTATATGTAGAGACTCATGGAATGCTTTTCATAGCTGCTATTTTATGTAATGTATGTATGTATTTCTTCATCTGTTATTAACTTTAATATAACAATTCTGTGTATACCATTGCTTCAGGGGGCTTTCCAGGATCCATCAGCCTTCAGCCCCAGGTTTGGTTTAGATACATTGATGACATCTTTGCTATATGGACTCACGGTGAGGCTGACCTGCTAAAATTTTTGAAACCTTTAAATACATTCTCTCAATTAAATTTCACATGGAACTTCTCTAAATCCCTGCCACTTTCCTTGATGCTGACCTCATCCACACCAAAGGTCAGCTACAGACTTCTGTTCACATTGGACCTACAAACAAACAATAGTACTTGCATGACATTTGAGACAAACATATTTCTTCAGAGGCAGACTCTTTTCAGCAATACACACCATTCTCTTCTCAGTCTTCACTGGATGTAATTACCCCACCAACCTAGTTCACAAGCAGATTTCCTAGTCCTGGTATTGCTGATGCCTACAAAAAACAGCTTTGGAGTATACCTCTTGTCACGTAGTATTATCTTGGACATGAATGTATTAATCATCTACCTCAACAAGGTCATGACTTCCTAAAATCATGTCCTGAAATAAGGTCCTTGGCCAGAGATTTTGCCCACCACACCTAGAATAGCATTTCATTGCCCTCCCATTCTCTGCTATTTCCTTGTGATACCCTTTGCTCCTTATCCAACCATTTCCCTATCCTACGTCTACCTCTGTGACAGTTCTGCTGTAACACTTAGTCTATGCACCCTCCTACCACTATCCTATACCAGCCCTGTAAATGGCAAAACATATACTATTAAAGGGAGAGCCACTTGCGAAATGACACATTGTATACTGGCTGTTATGTAAATACTGTTTGGCCTTTTACTTCAGCATGACTACCACTAAGTTACCATTTAGGATGAATGGGAACAGGCAGAGAATGCAAACTTTCAACGCACAATATTCCTGCTGTAGGGCTTACTCTACAACATGACGGTCATGACATCGGTGCCTGTTTCACCACACATGCCATCTGGATTCTTCCCCCCAAGACACCAGTTTCTTGCCGCCGCTCATACCTCACCTGTCTTTCAACAACATCTTTGCCTCTGTACTTCCACCTCGAGTGACATCTCTGCCCAAACTCTTTGCCTTTACAAATGTCTGCTTGAGTCTGTGTGTGTGTGTGTGTGTGTGTGTGTGTGTGTGTGTGTGTGTGTGTGGGCGCGCGCGCGTGTATACCTGTCCTTTTTTCCCCCTAAGGTAAGTCTTTCCGCTCCCGGGATTGGAATGACTCCTTACCCTCTCCCTTAAAACCCACATCCTTTCGTCTTTCCCTCTCCTTCCCTCTTTCCTGATGAGGCAACAGTTTGTTGCGAAAGCTTGAATTTTGTGTGTATGTTTGTGTTTGTTTGTGTGTCTATCGACGTGCCAGCGCTTTTGTTTGGTAAGTCACATCATCTTTGTTTTTAGATATATTTTTCCCACGTGGAATGTTTCCCTATATATACACACACACACACACACACACACACACACACACACACACACACACACACTAACAAAGAGATAGAGGGGCTGGCCAGTACTTACCTCAGCTCAGTACAGCCGATAGATACACAAAAAACAGGACGTTCCTAGCTTTCGGAACAAATGTTCCTTCATCAGGGAGGAGAGAGGGGAAAGGAAGAGAAGAAGGGAAAGTAGATTCAGTTACTCACAACCCAGGTTATGAAGCAACAGGGAAAGGAAAACAGGGAGGGTAGCAAGGATGGAGGCATGGTTGTCAGAGGGAAGCCAAAGATATTCTACTGTAAGTACTGTGCCAGCTTCAAACCAAAGAGGATGCATACAGAAGTAAAGAGGTATATAGTATAAAGATAAACACAACTATGTAGGATGAAAAGATGCGTGAATGGCTAAAGAGGAAAGGGAAAGAGGAGAAGACTGAAGAGTAAATAGGAGTGAGGTTGTTTAACGTAGGTTTAGTCCAGGGGGATGGCGGGATGAAAAGATGTGTTGGAGTGCAAGAGAGACTGGTGTTGGGTGGGAGAAGCCAAATGGCACATACAGTGTAGCAGGTTCCTAGGTCCCTAGAATTATGCTGGAGGGCATGCTCCGCTACTGGGTATTGGACATCTCCCAGCCGGACAGTTCGTCTGTGTCCGTTCATGCACTCAGCCATTTTAGTTGTTGTCATACCGATGTAAAAGGCTGTGCAGTGCAGGCATGTCAGTTGATAAATGACATATGTAGTTTTTTCGGTTCTGTTTTTTGTGTATCTATCGGCGGTACTGAGCTGAGGTAAGTACTGGCCAGCCCCTCTATCTCTTTGTTAGTATTTGTTTCACATCTTTATATGAGATTTTCCATTAATTATATATATATATAAAGCACCCACGTGATTTACCAACTGACCTGCCTACACTGTGAAGCTTTCTATGTGGGAATGACCAGCAACAAACTGTCCATTCGCATGAATGGACACAGGCAGACAGTGTTTGTTGGTAATGAGGATCACCCCGTGGCTAAACATGCCTTGGTGCACGGCCAGCATATCTTGGCACAGTGTTACACTGTCCGGGTTATCTGGATACTTCCCACTAACACCAACCTGTCAAAACTCCGGAGATCGGAACTTGCCCTTCAGTATATCCTCTCTTCTCATTATCCGCCAGGCCTCAATCTCCGCTAATTTCAATTTGCCGCCGCTCATACCTCACCTGTCTTTCAACAACATCTTTGCCTCTGTACTTCCGCCTCGACTGACATCTCTGCCCAAACTCTTTGCCTTTACAAATGTCTGCTTGTGTCTGTGTATGTGCGGATGGATGTGTGTGTGTGTGTGTGTGTGTGTGTGTGTGTGTGTGTGTGTGTGTGTGTGTGCGCGCGCGCGAGTGTATACCTGTCCTTTTTTCCCCCTAAGGTAAGTCTTTCCGCTCCCGGGATTGGAATGACTCCTTACCCTCTCCCTTAAAACCCACATCCTTTCGTCTTTCCCTCTCCTTCCCTCTTTCCTGATGAAGCAACCGTTTGTTGTGAAAGCTTGAATTTTGTGTGTATGTTTGTGTTTGTTTGTATGTCTATCAACCTGCCAGCGCTTTCGTTTGCTAAGTCACATCATCTTTGTTTTATTTTCTCCTGCTGGTGAGCAGATTTAGCCACCTGGGGTGGCCGAGTGGTTCTAGGTGCTACAGTCTGGAACCGCTATGGTCACAGGTTCGAATCCTGCCTCGGGCATGGATGTGTGTGATGTCCTTAGGTTAGTTAGGTTTAAGTAGTTCTAAGTTCTAGGGGACTGATGACCTCAGAAGTTAAGTCCCATAGTGCTCAGAGCCATTTGAACCATTTGAGCAGATTTTTTATTTATTCAGTTACATTATTGTAATAATATACATTAAACGTATTTGCAATTGTTCAATTGTGAGTAATGACAACCATCAACAGTAGACTGGAGTGATGACAATGAAAATTTGTGCTGGACTAGGACTCGAACCCAGATTTCCCGCCAACATTTCCGTGGTTTCTGGGGAGAATTTGTGTCTCTTCATTCCAACAACTATCTTTTAGTTTCACAATTGATATGGTTCATCCAAGTCTTGCTGCCAGTTACAATATGATCAATAACTTTGTTTCCATTTTTTCTCGTAATCTTTACGAAGTCTGCTGCAGCCAGTCTCTGTTTTCTGGGGCCTTCCATTAGAATTTTGGGAACCCACCTAGCACAAAATTTGTCGAAACCAAGCATCTCTGCCACAATTTCATGCACCAAACTCTGTGAAATTTGGGGAAAATGTTGCAAAGGTTCCCTAATCATGAAATGATAATTTTCACAAAATTTGTCAGTCGTTTTCACCACCAGTTCTTCAGTCACAAGGCTAGGCCTACGACTGCAGTCCTCAACATGAACACTGGTGCGGCTATTTTTAAAATCAATGCATCATTTCCTCACTCAGCTTTCACTCATCACTCTTTCTCCGCAGACACCCAAAGGTTGTGATGATTTCAATTAAGTTTGCAGTTTTTTGCCAACAAAAACCTAATCATACAGTAGCAGTATTTTCTATTGCAGCACACATTTAAACACTTCACAGGAGGCAATGTAGGACACAGACCACACACCACCACTGCTGGACTGAGTGTAGGAACATTATGGCACCAAGATGATGGCTGCAGCCCCGCCTACAGCTGCAATACACCAAAATGTCTGTTACTTTCTGGATAGCTGTCATATTTTCAGTGCCTATGGTCTGAAGATGGTCACGTTTTAACCATAACCGGTTAATGTTGCCAATAAATATTTTATAGTAGACAAGACTGTTTTTAATTCAATTTTAAAATATTTTACTGAGACTGCTGATTTTCTCCATGAGAAATGTTGTTGACCACTACACTAGCAATTTGGTGCTACACTTCAAGGACAGACTGATAAATATGTCAAAATGTTAAGCATCATTTTCTAGGAATCTATTGATTGTTGGTAACTAAACCAACATAGTGTCCCTTTATTTTCACCCTTTCATCCTGCTAAGTTTTGTCTGTGCCACGGAGTGACCCACGACAGGTTCTCCTTGTGAGTTCACTCAAGTGGAATGTTAGCAGTATGTCAGCATCTATTCCTTTTACTGTTGATAGGGCACTTCACCCATCTCACTTACAAAATAGTTAGCCACTGCATCTTTGTTTCTTGTTTCTGATACATTTCTTCTTCTTCCATCAAAGTTTGTGGCAAATCAAATCCTTTTGCAGTAGATGTATCCCAAGTTGGTGACATCCCGAACACAGCGTACTTTAGTTATATCAATAGCAAAAATTCCATTTCAGATTCACTGCCCCCTGGAGGGCACACCATTTGTTCGACAATATGTAAATAAAACAATTGAGACAAACTGGTAGCACAAAAAAGAATTTGTCACATATCACTAACTCTGCCTCTGAATCTACAATTGTCTAACTCTAGTTTTAAAACGAAAATAACTCTTCGTGCAATGTTAACTTAAAATATGTTTTTAATTGACTCCATGAACCAGATATGAAGGAGAAACATGAGCCACAACTCTGCCTAGTGTGCAGCCAGAGCATTGAGCATTGCGTGTTATATCTCATCGCAGCTAAACGTCAAAAATATTGCTTATTTACTTGGGACTGAATAATGATATGGCTCTGTTTCCAGTGTCAAGGAAGGACCTAACATGCACCAAATGTAACTGGCTAATGAATACATTTTGCACTGCAAACTTTTTGAAATGTGTGAAGTACTTACTCAATTTCTAGTTATTAAAATAACTATAAGCAGTACGAAGAAAGAGCCATTTCATTACCAAGTTGAAGTATCTGACTACAAGGTGTAAATGAATCATTTCTTTTATGAAATACTTTCCTCAAAATCAAATGAGAAAGATTTGCACAATGGAGAATGAACGAAATCTCAAAACAGTGGTTTTTAGCCTTTTACATGAAAAGAAGTTTTACAGAGAAACTAACTACAGTGGCAGCTATAGCTTTGTTTCATCTACATAAAACATTACGTTGACTAAAGCAGAACACCTTTATCGTCCAATGAAGATATGGTGCCATGTTACTTCTACTGGTGTCAAGTTACTTGCATGCCATGCTACTGCCATGTATCTTTTAATTCACATGACACGTCACTTGTGCTATTTTGGTGGGCACTCTATTTAAGACAGTTTCTGAGATGGGCCAAAGTGTGTTAGTGTGATTGTGTCTAGAATTAATTTAAATGTCTATATACTACATAACTTTATTTAGGCTTTAATGCATCAATACAAATTTGCACTGTCATAATGTTCGACAGTAAGTCCTTTACTACCATCAAACTATTGTTTAAAAGAAAACCCGTTTACTTACAGTAAGAAATACATTGAGGCCATTCAAATTAACACAAAAGCAGTTATACTTTTACTGGAATATGGGATCTTAATTCATCAGATGGGGCAGTGCAGAAGTGAATGCACCTTTACAACAATGATAACTTCTAAAACACTGGCCCAACAAATTTCTGGAGTTTGATACTGGGCAGTCTTATGTTCAATCTATCCTTCAAACGCTGCCAATGACAATATCGTGCCAGTTTCAACTGCACTAGCTGCTGCAATCCACTTACAAAGCCCAACCTAGGTACACAGTGATGTGCTCTGTATTACTGATGCACTAAAATAACTGCCTGATGGCCGACCTAGCTACTCCAAGTAGTGTGGTACAACCACCAGATGTCTACACCTCTCATAACTTTGAAATGTCCTAGCTTTTATTTTTGATACAACTGGCTTTATCACTATACTACACATTTTCCTATTGAATTATGAGTTTATAACATGCATACAAAATTTACATCAGGTATTTGTTTTATTACAATGCAACAAAGTGTGAGGTTGTGCCTTAGCTCATGCAGCAGATGGTTTTAAGGTTTCCAACTGAAATGTATGTGGAAGAGTCTGAGTTATCGTGGATGCACATTCTTAAACTAGTGTTTGGGTAATTGTGCTTGGGAAACAAAAATGTACACCAGCTTCCCTTTTTTATTTTCCTGTTTGATTAGTCAAACTTTTATTTTATGTATTCTTTTCTACTTTATCCATATCTGCTTGCACATTTTGAACATTTTTCACCAAGTCACATTGCCAACGAATTTATACGGTTCACAAATACCATAACAGTTTGATGCCTTTTTTTAAGAATTTCTTGTTGTTGCCTTTATCTTTTTAGGAGTCAAACTGCTCTACCACAGAGTTGCTTTCAGTTTTTTGTGCCCAGTTTATAAGCATGAGGGATTTCTTCAGCAGTGTAATTGTGTGGTAAATTTGGTTTATATACGCTGATTAACAGTTCTTAAAACTTTTAACCCCAATATAATGAACAAATCTGTATAACTTCAAAAATATCTCTGTAATTCGTACTTCTTTGTCAGCTCAAATCATTTGTTGCTCTATCAAATTCTGATCACAGTGATGAATCAGTCAGTCTCTCTTAATCAATTGCTCTGCAAACGAGCTTTTCTCTGCTGTGCAAATTTTTGTTGGGTCCTGCCTTTCTTCTATGCTAACGAAATTGCAGATAGGAAAATCTGTTGCAAACTTTAAAATAACTTCAGGGAAACTGTTTTGCTTTCCACTTCATCACTTGTTTTCTTTTTTATTATTTAACTTTTCCCCTTTCTATACCTATGAAGGCTCCTCAACTGTAATTAATTCCTCTCCTCTTGTAGTGAAGATCTTCAGCCTGCATGCTGAACGTGAATAGGTTGTCTGGCTGTTGAGGCAAGATGATCATTAGAGAGAAATCTCTGCTGCACATTAGCTGTATTATGCGTGCTTAGGCTTGAGACTTTCTAGGTTGACAGCCTTTATCCTTGCATCCCATTGCTCCTTTAGCTCAATTTCTAAAACTCGTAGGGGATGGTTATAGCACAAACTTGACTAAACAAGAGAGTCTATGAGGACAATCCTACGGATTATCTCTGCTCTAAACTGAGATCTAACTGTGGTAACAGAACACTTTTAAATATATCAAGGATGGAGAGCACATCTGAAAAGGCACACTGAAATCTGTCAATACATTGTGCAGTGGCACCCAAACAATGTCTTGCCAAGTATGGTTCTAATCAGAATTCACAACTTATAAGATCCAGTCATGTATACATATATGACACATTGTTTCCCTTGTCTGAAATGCGGATATCACATTCATGTATAAGAGTAAACCTAATGGTGGTCAATATAAATGTTCAGCTGATGAACACAGAAAAATATTTCTGTCATCAGACGTTTGTGTCAACTGCTCAGGCAGCCATCTTGTTTACAGAATGGATTGCCCTGTAAATAAAAAGAAAACAAAGAGGAGTCAAAAGTAATAAGTAGGTAACATTTTGCTGAATCAACAAAAGCATATAAGACACAGCAGCCCGAGTCTTCTACCCCTTATTCATATCAACTTTGAAGAAACTAGGGCAAATAATCAATGCTCATCATAGAAAAAAAGGTCCGATAGCAGCACAGTGATATGTACATGTAACTAACTACACATACAAGGGTGCCATAGCTAGCAACAAGATCTGCTATCATCTCCTCCCCACTCCCCTCCTTCCCACTGTGCAATTATCTACATCAGTCACACTTCATATTTCATCCCACGGTGCGTTTGAAAAATTTTGAGTCGTATCTTCATGTGAACAATGATATTATGTTACATGTTTGCTGACTGGATGCAGCCAGTTGTTTGTTTTTGGTTTCATTTTGCTACAAAAAAAATGTAACAGGCACTTGTAAGCGTAATATGGCATTAAGATTATAAATTTTAAATGGCGATAGATTTGTTCCACTGCACAGAATCTTGTGGTTCATCCTAAATATACATTTTTAACTTAGGTTGTCTCACAGCACACGGACCAATAATTCATAAACAAACCACAGATTATAACGATGTAAAGATATAGTGCCTTGTCTCAGAGATTATTCATACAGATAACTATTACAAAATTTTTCATTCTTTACAACTACTTGCTTAAAAGTATTACTATTACAAATACATGACAGTTAAGAACATATAAAACTTGCAGGCTTAGTATCAACACAATATAATTCTTACCGTTTCTTTCCATACAGTGCTTTGGGAATTATCTTTCATTAAGGTAATTCAGGAAGTTGGAACTGGAAAGAGTTACAGCACATCATATATATCTGCGAAGCTCTTAAAGCAGCTCACTGCCACTCTCTCTGATTTTTCATTTAGTGTGTTCTGTCCATGTTTTCTACTGTGAATGAAAATTTCCAGTTTTTCATAAAGACTGAGTTTGTGGCCTTTGTTTATTCTGTAAAGTATTATTAGACTGCCCTCTATGTTATCAAAGGATTGCCCTTTGTCCTGAATGTGTGTAGCTACGGAAGATTTATTAGGTGTGTTATATCTAAATGCATTAATTTGTTCTTTGAATCCAGTTTGGAAGCTTCATTTATTAGGTGTGTTGTATCTAAATGCATTAATGTGTTCTTTGAATCCAGTTCGAAAGCTTCATTCAGTCTGACCGTTGTACTGTAGAGGGCACTGACCACATTTTATCTTCTATACGCTTGAGTTGGAGAATTTATCTTTACTGTTTTTTTGTATTATGTGGCAGTGTATTACCTAATGCATTGTTGGTGGAGAAAGCTACTATCAGATGCACTGTCTCAATACATTAGCAATTTTTTGTGAAATAGTACAAAGTAGGGAAGGCCCACTGTCCTGATGTCTGTCTGCTTGTTCTGGTTATGTTTCTGTCTATTCCTTTCCTATCTTTTTTAGACATTTTTCTATGAGTGTAGGCTGAAAACTATTTGCAGCTGCTATCTGTTTGACACCCTCAATTTCATTTTGGT
This sequence comes from Schistocerca piceifrons, assembly GCF_021461385.2. Classification (NCBI taxonomy): domain Eukaryota; kingdom Metazoa; phylum Arthropoda; class Insecta; order Orthoptera; family Acrididae; genus Schistocerca; species Schistocerca piceifrons. The sequence continues at coordinate 583,169,210 of NC_060140.1, read as the reverse complement.
GCATTTCATTGCATGTAATGTAGTATCATTGTTCCATCTGAAGATGAGAGTGTAAACTCTCAAAACTTGTTGCAGGATGAAATAAAAAGAGAGAGTGACAAAGATAATTGTGTTTTGAACTTTTATTGTCATAAACAGTTGCAGTTCCTTACAGCAGTCAAACATGGATGACATAAAGTTAAGTTACTGTAGACTGTCAATTTTTCCATTCTGCAGGTTTTTACAATTTTATTTACAGATGTATTCATCGTTCATGAAGATTAGTAAAACTGGTTATAAAGTTTACATTTTTAGTTTCAAGTTAAGTGCTGAAAGTTAGGTAATGATGCCCACCAGTAATCGTGAAACACATAGGACACAAGAAGATAAAGATGCCTACAGCAATCATGAAATATGTGAGATGCCATGCCAGCACCATCTGATCGCCATGAACTTAACCAAATGGTGATACCAGATGTAGTAGTTTATGCTGCTGAGACAGAGATGATGTGTATGAAAGATTGCATTGGTAACTGCGCATCCGTGATAGACCTATTTTGCTGTTCCATTAGCTGGAGTTGGATAAGTTTTTTATGTTACAGTATTACAAGGGTTGCTGAAAAGCAATGCATCCAAATTTTTTATTCTGTTCTCAATACTGGTTGAGGTATTACATGTCATGCATATTACTCAGTTGACTTTTCTGCTTCACTTATACAAGTTGCAAACCTCTGCCACTAGATGGTTATAAACTGTAGCATGTAACATTACAGTGTCTAACATAACAATGTCAGTGCGTGAAAAACAGTGTGCCATAATCGAGTTTCTAAATGCACAAAACGTGCCTCCAATTGAAATTAACAGAAGAATGGAAGCTAAGCTGTGTGTGGTGGTGATTGCACCAACATCAGCAATGTGCAACACTGGGTTGCTCAGGCTCGCAATGAAGGAAACAGTGATGCTAACCTCAAAATGTGTGACTTAGTTCAGAGTTGACATATGTGTACAGCAGCCAACGAAACTCAATAGTGTCAAGTAGTTGAACTCATCAGAGAAAATTATTGAATAACATAAGGCACACACAAGTGCTGTGATATCTGCAACAATCTAACACCTTGGGTTCACTGTCATCGATCATCCTCTACACAGTACCAACTTCACCCGGTCCAAAACTTAAAGAATACCTTTGAGGACTTCACCTTGAAAATGATGAAGCAGCACAAGCGGAGGTGAGGTTGTGGCTCCATCAACAAAATCAAACATTTTACAGTAACGATGTCAACAAACTAGTCTCTTATTGGGAGAAATATGTTTATCACTTTAGATATGATAAAAATACATATGCAGACATGAAGAATAAAGATGCAGAATGTTAATAAAGTTTGTTTGATTTAAAAAGCTTTAAGAGATTTCACCTAAAAAGTCAGAGGCATTACTTTTCAGCGCACCCTTGTATATCTGATTTTTGCTATAGAACCCCATGAAAATGCGTGATCCACTCTCTCATCTTTCATTGCCATTAGAGGGTACAATTATTGCTTCATGTCTGATTAACAATGGATAAATGAAGTGTTGCTTAAGTAATTATGAGACAAGTATTTTTAATGACACTGGATAAAAATTCTCCTTCGCAGGAGAGCTTCTGTAAAGTTTGGAAGGTAGGAGACAAGATACTGGCAGATGTAAAGCTGTGAGTACCGGGCGTGAGTCGTGCTTCGGTAGCTCAGATGGTAGAGCACTTGCTGGCGAAAGGCAAAGGTCCCAAGTTCGAGTCTCGGTCAGGCACACAGTTTTAATCTGCCAGGAAGTTTCATATTCTTATGTATTTTAATGTCACTGAATGTTGTTATATATATATATATATATATATATATATATATATATATATATATATATATAATTATAATGGAAGGAAACATTCCACGTGGGAAAAATTATATTAAATACAAAGATGAGGTGACTTACCGAACAAAAACGCTGGCAGGTCGATAGACACACAAACAAACACAAACATACACACAAAATTCAAGCTTTCGCAACAAATTGTTGCCTCATCAGGAAAGAGGGAAGGAGAGGGGAAGACGAAAGGAAGTGGGTTTTAAAGGAGAGGGTAAGGAGTCATTCCAATCCCGGGAGCGGAAAGACTTACCTTAGGGGGAAAAAAGGACAGGTATACACTCGCACACACGCACATATCCATCCACACATACAGACACAAGCAGACATATTTAAATTAAAATCTTTAAATATGTCTGCTTGTGTCTGTATGTGTGGATGGATATGTGCGTGTGTGCGAGTGTATACCTGTCCTTTTTTCCCCCTAAGGTAAGTCTTTCCGCTCCCGGGATTGGAATGACTCCTTACCCTCTCCTTTAAAACCCACTTCCTTTCGTCTTCCCCTCTCCTTCCCTCTTTCCTGATGAGGCAACAATTTGTTGCGAAAGCTTGAATTTTGTGTGTATGTTTGTGTTTGTTTGTGTGTCTATCGACCTGCCAGCGTTTTTGTTCGGTAAGTCACCTCATCTTTGTATTTAATATATATATATATATATAGTTACTTCCAAACTAGTGTTGCGATTCAATCTAGAGGATGAGAGATTTTGTTTTAGAGTTTTGCATTTTGGTATTATTGCAGTTAGTACATGGCACTTCATTGGGCAACATAAAGACTTACACCAAAATTCACAACTTATAACATTTTCAACAACACAGGTAAACATCAACGATACATACTAGTCTTTATTGCTGGAACATTTCAATAGTACCTATTTATGGATACTTTAGCTTCTCTCCCAGCCCTGGAAAAACACCACATCACCTGCAGTCCATCATCTGGATGTTGAAGGACTGGACAGTATACACCAGCTTCTGGTTTTACACACAAAACAGTGTGTCAGTTTCAAGAGTTCTAAGTGTTTAAAATGCCTGATGCTATGCCAAGCTTTAGGGACTGAGGTTCCTGGGGTTTTTGTATCATTATAAACTGGCTTAGCAACTAGAGCACTGAAAGCATGTGCCTTATCCGTGTGGAGCTTGGTTTAAATTACTGAAGATAACTGACACTACCTCAACTAATGAAACAGCTGCTTGCACTGCTTACATAGCCACACGGATAGCACACAGATGCACATAGGCCACAAAGTTGGAATGTGCACAGGCTCAGTGCTCTTCCATAGTGGGCTGCACTGCACTGTGAAGTAAGTAACCCCCATGTTTCTTCAATCAAGTGGAAGGGGCCACACAAACTTTTGTTTGCACATGGCAAGTGGTTGCCCATTGAAAGTGTCTGACAGTAATGAGTCTTGCACACTAAGATGCAGTGCTTTAGCAGCTTGCCTTCGAGATCTGAACACAATATACCTCTTGGCACAACATATTCAAATGCTTCAGACACAGGACCTGACTGTGTAATACATTGAGGTACAAAAGTCATGGGTTACTTCCTAATTCTGTGTCAGACCTCCTTTTACCCATACAGTGCAGAAACTTGACACAGCATGTGGAGTGTTTAATAGTGTCTGATGGTTGGTGTAATGTTTTGACTACTTGAGCAATGTCTGTTCTAGACCTATTACTCCATGCAGCCACACCTAACACTGCAGCTTTAACACCCCTTTATTAGACTGGTGTAAGTATTTAGCCTTGCAACTCTAGTGATTTATCTCAGGGTCCAGCTATACTGTGCCCTGTTTTTCCTCGGCACCTAACTTCTTTCTTCTGTCCAGATTTCTATAAGTGAAGTGGCTATAAAACAAAACAGTGCTTCTCTACTTAGGTGAAGTGTAGAGTGTTTCCAACCACAAACTTTCACAAAAGATTACATGGGAACCAGTTAATATTACTGTCTCAAGGACTTCTTGTTAACATTCTGTGAATAGTATATAACAACAATTGCTTATATACATCATATTCATCTTCCTTGGCGACAGAAATCATCTATGGTGTGAGAGTTCCTTCATTCCTCCTTGCTCTGTGGAGATTATAAATGCTCTCCAGCAGATAGACCCAGAACCTGTTGAGTAATAGTTTCCCTCAGTCTGTGGCCCGATGTTTACAAACTAATTGCAATTGTGCACATCTTTATTCTGAGATCTATATTTGACGTACATGATAATGCCCTTCCATGAATGACATGGACCCCTACATACCCTTCCCAAAAAAAAAAAAAAACCATGTCATGATCATACACTTAACAACGAATCACTACAAACATACATGTGCTCTAATTAGAATTTTCAATAATTCACTTGTTTTATATTTAATAGTTCCTCGCGTAGTGACAGAGTGAACCATAATTACATTGCTTTCTTGCAGAGTACTTTCAGCTCTTTAACCATTAATTTGTATTCTTGCCTTTGGAGGATGCAATTGTTACATTTTAAAATAAAAAATCAGAGTATGCACAGACTCAAATACTCATGTAAACTATAGAGTTAGCTAATTTTTACTTTATAAATTTATAATCCAGTTTGGAGGAGATGCTCCCTTAAGCAGGTCCTTACTCCTTTTCTTAGTGAATATTACCCTTAAGCATTTCTCCCCCACTGAGGGCTAGCTTTCGGGGAATTCAGTACTCTTTTTCCTTTTATTTCAGGTCGATGTGATGTACCTCTCCTTTCTTGTCAAGTGGTCGGGGCCTTCGGTCCACTCGAAATTAGCATAAGCTCCCTTCTTTGGGGATTACTTATCCACAACTCCCATTCTGAAACACCTTACCCTCCTTTTCTACTACTTTATTGAGTACTTCAGTACCCTTCCCCCCCCCCCCCCCCCTTTCCCTCATTGGAGGTTAGAGTCCTCCCTCAGGCATGTGTGTGTGTTGTCCTTAGCATAAGTTAGATTAAGTAGTGTGTAAGCTTAGGGACCGATGACCTCAGCAGTTTGGTTCCATAAGACCTTGCCATGAATTTTCCAGTACCTCTCCCCTTTCATTTTACCTCATCTTAAGGCTGCACCCTCCATGAAACTCCAGCTATTTTCTGCTTTTCTGCTCAGAGTTCTCCTATTTTTTTTGCCCAAAACTCCTTTCTCCTCCTTAGCATTGGCTTGTCACTTTTATATCAAGCTTATTAGTACGACACCCTGTCGTATTCCTCCCTCATCCCCTTGAAACTATGACACGCCTGGCAAAGGAATACCTCTAAACCATATTTGTTTGTGCCAGGTGTGTGTGTGTGTGTGTGTGTGTGTGTGTGGTTTTTTTCCCCCCCTCTGTGGGTGGGTGGGCACATGTGGTACTCTCACCTCCCCCGAGTCACAAGAATAGCCTATCGTTGTTGTCATCATATGTGAAATCGATCAATCCCTCCCCAGTCCTGCGGTTGTAGGTTGTAAATTTTACTGTATAGACTAAAGATATGGGATCCTGCAATTGGAACTTAGCATATGGACAGAGGGAAGATAAGATTTGGTACTCCTAATGGAGATGTAAGAAAAGGAGAGAGAGACAGATGTGTTAGGATCAAAGAAGAAAAGAAATGGATTCCCTTACCACCCGAAACCCAGAGGGCTCCCATCTGCTAAGATACTTCACCGTCAAACCAGAGGGAGAAATTGTTCAACATTCCCTACACAACAAACTTGCCATGGCTTCACCTTCGCAGAAACCCTGAAAATTGATCCTAACAAACTCATGAAATGCAATGGAGTAGGCAAGTATATTCACATAAGTCGTCGTCAACGGCCAGTATAATTTCTGTAGTCGGTCTACTCGTCGATCAATACTTGATCGAGGTGATATCACTACCCAGGATTAATATCCCTTAAAAAAGAATCAGTACAAACCCTTCCCTTGTTTTTACCACATGATGATAAATAACCTGCCTCTTTGGTCAACAATCTTACACTACAGGAATACTTAAACGGCTGATTAAATAACAGTTGACAATATTTGTTTACACACTTTCACCATTAAGATCAGTTTTTGTTGTTACTGTGTTTCTTTCACAAGTTATACTGCTTTAACATATCAATATTATATAATTCCTTTTCTCAACTGGTTTCTGGATCAACCAAGAAAATTGCTTTGGGATATGGTACATTTAAAACTTTATATGGACCATTTTATAGAGGGAAAAACTTGTGTGTGTGTGTGTGTGTGTGTGTGTGTGTGTGTGTGTGTGTTTCTTCAGTTTGAGTTATGGTGTACTTCCTTAATTAGTACCAAGTCATCTCTATCAAAGGAAGGTGTAGCTTTTTCATTATACTTATGTAACCCTTACCTGCTGCTAGCTGTAAATTTTCTTTTACAACATAAGCTGTCTCCATGTTCATTATTATCATCATCTGGCCATTGAAATAATTTCAACAGTAACTCACCTGTGAATTTAACTTGCATTATTTCAATGGGAGATAAACCAGTAGGTAAATATAGAAGTTCATTTAGTATTACTTGGAATTCTGGTATTTTCTGTGCCCGAGTTTTATGTCGGTTTGAACAGTAGGACCTACATAACTTACCATTTCTTTCATCATACGTTCGCAAGGGTTACTTTGCAAGTACTTTCGAGATAGTAATGAGTCTCTCATTTTCCCATGCTAAAAACTCTTTAAAGGCTTTACTTACAAACTGTGGGCCATTGTCTATCAACAATCTATGTGGCTTTCATGTCTCCAAGAAATATTCCGAAATCTATTCACTATCTCTGTATTGGCATGTCTAATAGAATAGAGTTTAACACATTTAGACCAACACTCAACTAGTATAAATGTGTAAATTCCCCCCCCCCCCCCCCCTCTACTTGTTGGCAATTGGCCAAAGAAATCAGCAGCTGTGAGGTCATGTAAACTTTTAGGTAGTGTTGGATATAACTTATATATTATTGCTTGAGTGTTGTTTTTCATTGAGTGGCAAGTTTCACAAGTACATAGTACAGACAATATTTTTTTACTTAAGTTCTTAAAGTAGTAAAATTTTACCATATGTTGAACACATTTTCATACTCGAAAGTATCCTTATCCTTGATTAACAAATGCAATTAAATCTAGTTCTACAGATTTTGGTATACACAATCTCCATTTGAATCTAATTTTCTTTACTCTTCATAACAAAAGATGATTTACCATAAACCATTCTGCTACACCATTATCAATTGTCCCTCCTTGGTCTAAGGTTTTCCACTTATTATAAAAATATGGATCATCAGTGATGTCCTCCTCTGTTCTTAAGGGTAGGTTTCTTACTTCAGTACAACATATTGATAAAAAATTAATGTTGAAGTAATTCCAGGACCTTCCGTTCTTACCAAATCATTCATGATTAACGGTAAGTATGATAATGCATCAGAAACATTTTGTGAACTCTTTATATACTTAATTTCAGTTTTATAGTCTTGCAAAAATAGTATGCAACATATTGATGTACTATGTAGTATTCGACTTTCCACAAGAAATGCTAGTTCTTAGTGATTAGTATACACTATTATTTTAGATCCTCAAATTAGTTTGAAATTTTTTATACTCCACACTATAGCAAGTAATTCTTTCTCTGTTGCTGTGTAGTTCAACTCTTATTTGGTTACAGCTCAGCTCACAAAAGCTAGTGTATTATGTTCTCCCATTCTAATATCCCACTTTCCCTGAAACAACTCGCACACTATTCCATACTCTGAGATGTCAGTACTTAATAAGTTTGTCCATCTGTAGTTGTTTTAAAATGGGTGCCTCTACTAGAGCTACTTTAATCTCAATAAAGGCCTTAGACTCTTCATCTCCCCAAATCCATTTTTTTTTTCACTAAGTTTAATAACTTAGGATTATTCACAGGTTGTCATTGAAACTACGCCCTATAGAATCCCGCTAGTCTCAGAAATGCTTTCAATTGTTTCGTACTTTTAGGTTCTGGACATTCTTTTATGGCTCTTATCCTGTCTTGATTTGCTTTTATCCCATTTAAGCCTACTAAGTGGCCAAGAAACTTACGTTCTTCTCCCCCAGAAATCAACTTTGACAGTTTTGTAGTGATACCTTTAATGTAAAACGTTGCTAATGTTCTAACCCCAGTAAATCACAATGTTCTTTCCATGTCTTGGACACTAGGAGTATGTCATCTACATGGATTATTAGGTCTTTCAATAAATCCTTACCCAGCACAGCATCCAAGGCTCTCATGAATACCAACATAGATATTTAATCCAAAGGGTAACACTCTTACCCACATACAAAAAAGCAGTAAATTTCTTCGACTTCTCATAGGTTTGACTTGCCAGTACCCATCCATTAGATCCATCAAGCTAAAATACTTTGTTTGCTCAAAATTTGTTAACATTTTGTCTGTACTGACTGATAGATTTCTTTCTGGTTCTATGTGCTTATTGACAATATGCACGTCTAACAGTAAATGTACTCCCTCAGCCACTTTATGCAGGACTAATAATGAGTAACTGCATTCTTTCAAACTTTGTTCTATTATTCCACCTTCTAACATTTTATTAACCTCCTATTGTACGGATGGTTGTATACTTAATGGTACTGGACAGGGTTTACAGCAAAAGGGTGATTCGCCTTTGATCTTAAAACTAAACGTATAGTTACCTAATACTCCAGATTTATCTGAGACAATTTTACTATACAACAACAATATATGGTACAGATTATTCTTCTGCAACTCAGATAAGAGATCAGACTCATTAGCTTTCATCCTAATTAGTTCTTGTAATGTACTTTGTGTAACCAAATTGTTCTCTAAATCCATCACAGTGCTTCTTGTTATGAGGTGGATGTTGTGTGTCTTGGTATTAACAGTAATCTTCTCACTAAATGTCACTACAAATACTTGGTTATGATAAGTACATGTTAATATCTGTGCTGAAAAATCCAATATTAATTTAAATCTTATCAGCCAATCAGTGCCTAGCAACAACTGCAAATTTACATTAGGCACCACTAAGCAATTCATTCACAGTAGCCCAACCTCTAAATACCTTGCCAATACCTTTGCTAGATGTATTTCGTTTATTGGGTTATCTAAATACTTAGATCTTGTTAGATGCCATGCGATATACTTTTTGAAAATGGTTCGGGTCTAATAATTCTAGCATCACTTTCTCTTGTATTATTTTAGACCAATATTTACACTTTAATTTCTCCTGAAAATCATCCCAAAAGGTAAACTCTTCTGAATGGGTGTTACACCACTCAGCAGCATCCCCCAGTAAATAATTCAACATGAAATTATCTTTCTAGAGTCTTCCCATTTTTGTGGTAATGACCTGGAAAACACTCACAGGAAGTACATTGAATATACATCCCCATGGTTTGAACTTTAGAAAATGCTTATAGAAGTTCATTCCACTTCCCAACAGCAATGCCTCTAAAAATGCTGTTGCATAGAAAGATATACTTTTTAACTTGACTTTCTGTTAATTCCCTTCTAGTTTTTGCTAATTCATCCCATAGTCTTTGAAATTCATTGGTGTTGTTAGCAAGTCCCTCCCCAGAAAGCTGCCCATTTCCTAAAGTGTGTGACGTTTCTTGAAATTTTTTATCTAACAACGCTTTAATTTTTTCCTCCAAACCTGAATGTATCTCATGCGAATATACAGAATCTGCATCGTCCCTTCTCTTCTCTGAAATTTCTATGATCATTTGTGCATCTGACATGTGATCTTTTACCAACTTACATTCTGTTTCTGCAAAGTTATGTAAACTATCTACATCCATTTGCAAATCTTTAATATGTTCATGTACATCTTCTTGAACTAAGTCACATTGTTTCAAGACTTTAGTTTGCATTTCTTGTCTTAACAAGTTGAGTCTTTGATGTAGCTTATGTCCTAAACGTGTACCTAATGCTTCATGAGTGTCTCTCATCAAAGTTTCTAATTCTTATCTCAGTTTGTTTTGGTTTTCCATTACTTGCTCATGAGTGTCTTTAATCTGATTTCCTAAGTCTTGACGTAGCTCCGCAAACTTACCATCCAGTTTTTGTAATAACATTTCCATAGTGGCTTTTGTCGCCATTTTCCTTGTTATTATCAGCATAAACAAACTCAAATACTACCGAATCACCGCACTACAACAAAAAAACAATTTTGAAGTGAAATGCTGGTGCACCTCACCATGGTCTGGTCATCGACAACTGCATGATGACAATGCAGTGGTTTAGAGAACATGCTGACGTTGCGATTGTGTAGTCTGCACTCTGGTGATGGATCAATCGTTGACAGCTGTGTGCCGACAGGACATCACTAGCTGTATGTTCGCTCTTGGTGTGTTGTCTATGGCTACGTGTTTTGTCATTTTAGATAGATGCTCTTAGCACAGGCGCATTGACGTTGTTGTTAATTATCCCTGTTGCCTTTGGCAACATGTCTATTTGCTGATTTATTACAGAATTTCTTCATTTCAATCTGTTTTTTATCTGCCACTTTCGACTTATAACCAAATGGTCGCCACATGGAGTGTTTATTAGTGTCCGATGATTGCTGTATTAAGCTAGTGTGGCGATGTTTTGACTACTTGAGCAACATCTGTTCTAGACTTATCACTCCATGCAGCTACACCTAATGCTGCTGCCTTAACACTCCTTTATTAGATTGGTGTAAATATTCAGTCTTGCAACTCTAGTGATTTATCTCAGGGTCCAGCGATACTGTGTCCTGTTCCTCCTCTGCATCAAACTTCTTTCTTCCGTGCAGATTTCTATAAGTGAAGTGGCTATAACACAAAACAGTGCTACTATACTTAGATGAAGTATATATTGGTTCCAAATAACTCTGTATATTATCCCAAACTTTCACAAAAGATTACATGGGAACCATCTAACATTACTGTCTCAAAGACTTCTCGTTAACATTCTGTGAATAGTGTACAACAAAATCACTTATATACATCATACTCGTTTTCCCTGGTTCTGGAGATCTTCCATGGTACCAGAGTTCCTTCATTCCTCCTTGCTTCTGCAGAGATTACAAACACTCTCCAGCGTATAGACTCCGTACCTGTTGAGTAATAGTATCCCCACAGTATGTGACCCAATGTCTACAAACTAATTGTGATTATACACATCTTTACACTGAGCTCTATATTTGACATACGTGATACATGCCCTTCCATGAATGGCATGTATCACTACATATATACACAACAAGTTGTTGAAAGTCCCCTACAGAAATACTGAGCCATGCTATCTCTATAGCCATCCATAATTATGAAAGTACTGCCGATGCAGGACTTTTGCCTGAACTGACCCCTCGATTAGGTCCCATGTGATTCATGTTGGGCGATCTGGGTGGCGAAAAGATTTTCTCAATCTGTCCAGAACATTCTTCGAACCAATCATGAACAACTGTGGCCCAGTGATATGGTGCATTGTCATGCATAAAAATTCCATTGTTGTCTGGGATTGTGAAGTCCAATAATGGCTGCAAATGGTCTCCAAGTAGCCGAACATAACCATTTCAATTCCATGTTAATACAGTACACGCTGTTATAGAGCCACCACAAGCTTGCACAGTGTCTGTGTTGACAAGTTGGGTCCATGGCTTCGTGGGGTCTGCACCACCCTCAAACCCTACCGTCAGCTCTTATCAAGTGAAATTAGAACTCATCTGACCAGGCCACAGTTTCCAATCTCCAGGGTCCAAACGATGTGGTCACAAGCCCAGGAGAGGTGCTGCAGGGGACATCATTCTGTTAGCAAAGGCACTGGTGTCAGTTGTTTGCTGCCATAGCGCATTAATGCCAAATTTCACTGCACTGCCCTCATGAATATGTTCGTCACGTGTCCCATATCGATTTCTGCAGTTATTTCTTCCAGTATTGTTTGTCTGTTACCACTGACAACTATGCAAACACCACTGCTCTCGGTCATTAAGTGAAGGCTGTTGCCACTGTGCTGTCCACGGTGAGAGGTAATGCCTGAAATGTGATATTCTCAGCGCACTCTTGACACTGTGAATCTCAGAATATTGAATTCCTGAGTGATTTATGAAATGGAATGTCCCATGCACCTCTCTTCACTATGCATTCATAGTCTGTTAATTCCCATCATGTGGCAATAATGATGTTGGAAATCTTTTCACATGAATCAACTGAGTACAAATGTCAGTTTCACCAATCCTCTGCCCTTTTATACCTTCTGTACAGGATGCTACTGCCCTCTATAAATGGGAATATCACTATCCCATGGCTTCTTTCACCTCAGTGTAAAGCTTCCACATAGTGTTTCTAGTCGGGCAAGACATTCGTGTCTTAAGATCACTATCTACGATGAGAAACTTAGGTTGCCTACAAATGGCTACACATCCAACTCCAGTCAGTCTCTGGGTGGTGAGCAGTAGTGATGCTGTGGCTGTGAGCCCACCCATAGAAATGACATTTACAAGTCACCCACAGATGATATAGCCATTTGGAACCTATGTGATAGTGGCTTTTGGGACACACAGTTTGACCAAATCTAGATTCTTAGTTTTGAGGTGTGACTTCCTGGAAACACAAGAGGCTTAGAATTACTATGGATCTATAGGAGTAAAATCTGCATTGGGATTACAAACTGAGACTTTCCTTCATATTATACAAGCAACACCTATATTCCTATTTTCACTATTAGATCTATGCAGAGGAACAACCTCGGCTTCTTGTTCATTTGCCATAATTGTCTTCTTACGATTTCCCTTCTGTGCACAGTCTGTATTCAGGATGGAAAGTAAATGTGATCTTAAGGGAACCAAAACAGACATTTAAATTACTCACCTGCTCCAACTCCATGAGTGCACTTACACTCAAACAGTGCTTCTACACAAAGGTAGAGATACTGGACTGGTTTCTTTATTATCTCCTCAATCTCTAATGACCAAGTAAAGGAGCTCCAAATTGAATTTTCACTCTGCAGCAAAGTGTGCACCGATTTCATACTTTCTGGCAGATTACAACTGTGTGCCGGACCAGAGCTCGAATCTGGAACCTCTGCCTTTCACAGGGACGCGCTGTCCCAACTGGGATACTCAGTTATGACTAATGACCCGCTCTCACAGCTCTGCTTTTGCCAGTACCTCTAACCTTCCACACTTCACAGGAGTTCTCTGCATGCCTAGGTTGTGGCAAAGCCGTCTCCACAATATCCTTTCTTCCAGAACTGCTAGCCCCAAAAGGTATGTAGGAGAACTCCTGTGACATCTGGAAGATAGGAGACAAGGTGCTGGCAGACATAAAACCCTGAGAGCAGGTCGTAATTTGTGCCTGGACAGGTCAGTGGGTAGAGCTTTCCCACAAAATCCAAAGGTTGCAGGTTCAAGTATGGGTCTGGGAAACAGTTTTAATCTGCCAGAAAGTTTCAAATAGGGAGGTATTAATCAGCCAGATACTAGGGCATGAAGGGATTCCAGTTAATGAATTGGTAGAGCAGCTGCCAAGAAAGACTGCAAAGTACCTAGTGTGGCTCAATGTTTCTTCCCCCTCCATATGCAAACCCTCTCACTGAAGCACAAGTCTATGCATAATTGGAACAAAGAGTTGGGAAACTGCACAGTGGGTTGGTGCTTTTAGGTAATTCTTAACTTAGAATCCTTCAGTCTGTTTTAAGTATTATTACAGTTTTGAGTACTTCATATGCATGTCACAAAATCTTTCAGTTTAGTACACAACTGTTTTCATGCAGATGCTAACCCTTTCAGACCCTCTGACTACAATTGTGTACATTAACTTTTAGTGTGTCTTAGCTGCAAGAGAAGTATTTTTTCCCAATGGTATCCTGAGGTACATTTCCTATGTTCAACCTTTTCATAACGTGCAAGTGCTACCAACTGTTGGGCGCAGTGTGCGATTTGCAGGGGGGGATGGGGGGGGGGGGGATTTCCCCCTCTCTGCATCAGACCATCCCCTCCTCTGGTTTTAGTTTATGCATCCCAACCTGGGATTTTTATTTCCCACGCACTGGAGTAAAACTTTACATATAATTTAAATTTGTGGAGCTGAACACTGAAAGTTTTTAATACAGTCTTACTATTAATATGTTTGCTTATTAATTTTGAAAATGTGTTATCTAGTAGTTATTGTTGTTGTCTTCAGTCCAGAGACTGATTTGATGCAGCTTTCCATGCATGTAGTAGTTAAGCATTTCAAAACGTTTAGAACTAAATCATCATTATCATGTTGTCATTTCATCTAAGGTGCGTCATCCGTTTACTTGCGAGCTTGCGGGGGACGTAGTGTGGCAGTCATACCGCAGCAGTCGTACCGCAGAGTTGGGTGAGCTGGGAGCTGAAATTTCCACCTCGGGCTCTGACACAGGGTGGTGACCGGCCCAGTACCTGTGTGAACATTTACTGTTAGGCCACCTTTTGGCAACGGTATGGCGCGGACTAACGCTCCTGGGACGAAAGCACAAAGTAGTGCGAAGTGAGCAACGGTACTGGTCAGACGGGATCGGACAATCTGACCTCACTAGCCGTGAACTACGTGGGTGGAGCTTAACACAGGCTCCCCAGCATCGCGTACTCCAAATTAATTGGTGCCGTTCGTTTGTTGCCTCGCGTCCGCCAAACATACGGCGATCTTCACACGTTCCCGCTTCAGTAGCTTCATTAGCGAGTGCCGGCCGAAGTGGCCGTGTGGTTAAAGGCGCTGCAGTCTGGAACCGCAAGACCGCTACGGTCGCAGGTTCGAATCCTGCCTCGGGCATGGATGTTTGTGATGTCCTTAGGTTAGTTAGGTTTAACTAGTTCTAAGTTCTAGGGGACTAATGACCTCAGCAGTTGAGTCCCATAGTGCTCAGAACCCTCCCATTAGCGAGTTGAGTGCTTCCGGGCTTGTAAGAACTACGGAATTTCAGGATGTCATTCAAACAAAGCAAAATTTCTGATTTTCTTAAGAGCAGTGCATTACCTGATACATGTACAAACTCTGACAGTCAGGATACTAACAGTGGTGCTAAAAGAGTTAAAATAGACCGTGAATGTAAAAAAGAAAACGGTAATGATGGTGCTAATACAGGGGACTGGAAACTGTGATACGTCTCAAGGTAGGAATAGCAGTAACAGTACTCTTGAGATTATACTAGGAAATTGTGTTGCTTTATCACGGTTTCAAAAGTGGCAAAAGACTAAACCGTGGCTGTCTGTAAATGACAAAAACTAATAATATGCACAGTGTGTTCACAAGTTCGTGAACTTAAGATGGAAAGCAGTGAACGTGTGCGTATCGATAACGCGTTTTTAGCTGGTGTTTCTGCTAATAATGCCAAAAAACTAAATGATAAAATCGGGGATCATACAAAGTGCAAATCACACATGTAGTGCGTAGAAATCACGAGTGTAAAACAAAAGAAAAGTTTAGAAAAATGCGTCATTGAAGCGCAAAGTTGTGGGGAAAGCGGCATCAAGAAAAAGTAATCGCAACTGCTTCGTTGTTCAGATCTGCATATGTAATAGCTAAACAGAAATTATCATTCAAATCGTATTCTGCAGTAATCGAACTACAAAAGCTTAATGGTTTATCAGTCGGTAATATGCTTCAGTCTGACCATGCATGCCGAAATATCATTATGTTTGGTGGAGAAGAAATGAAAAAGAATCTTGCTCACTTCCTTGTAGAATCGGGTACAAACTTTAGTATCATGATGGACGAAAGTACAACGGTTTCCAATAAAACTTGTTTAATAATATATATACGTTTGTCCTTTGAGGGAGCTGCTTGCGATTATTTTTTTTGACATTGTTGAATTAGAAAGTGGGACAGGAGAATGCATTTTCAGCACACTGTTAGCAGCTCTTGAAAAGTATGGCATTACAAATGATGAACTAAAAAACCACCTTGTAGGTATCGCAACAGATGGTGGCTCAACAATGCTTGCATCTTACAAAGGCGTAGCCCCTCTACTGCGTAGTCATTTACATAAGGATTTAACTGTCGTTCATTGTATGAACCACAAAATGAAATTAGCTGTCCACGATGTTATGAATGATGTAGCAGATGTATACCATATACAGGTTTTTTTAGATTCCTTATATTCTTTGTTTTCTCGAAGTCCCAAAAATCAGAGACTACTACAAAGTGTTTCACAAGAATTATTCTAGCAGCTATTAAAACTAGGCCGTATTTTTCGTGTATGTTGGGTTGCTTCCTCATTTAATGCTGTTTGAGCTTTTCTTGAAGTCACAATTCTCTTGTCCATCATTTTGAAAAACCGAGACATGATGGTTCCTGATCAACTCAGGAGAGATCTAAATATGAAGGTTTACAAAAACATCTCACAAAGTGGCTTTTCTGATAGTGCATACGTGTGATAGTGAGTTTTGGCATTAACATCTATTTATAAATAACTGTTTTACCATGGGTAATGCCATGGTCTAAGCTAGTAACATATATAATTATACTAACCCCCTAAGACATCCCCCCCACTGGTAAAAGCACAAATCGCACACTGGTTGGGCGTCACTATGAAAATATCAGCAGGTCAATTGTAGCAGTGTGCAGCAGCTCGTGACCACCACAATACACAGATTTAGTTAGTCCACTATATTCCACAGTGTAACTGAATATTGTTATTGTTATTTTGTTTAGCAATTATTGAATGATCATTTTACTATTAATTACATCTGATAAATTTTTGTAATTAGTTATGTTAGTCCACAAAATGAAAGCAAGTGTACATAGTATGTTTTCCAAATGGGTACATATCTGTGTATGAACCTAGCATCTAAAATAAAAAAAAATAAAAAATACCTAAGAGCATTACCACATAAAATAACTTCCTATTCCCAGAAAAAAACCAGGTCTGAAAGGGCATAGTAATTGCCCATAGTTATACAGAAGCTAGAGAATTAATTCCCTCACTTTCCAGAATTTTTACTTTCAACAAAATATCAAATACCTTAGTCTGATTTGGGCCAATGGCCTTTCCACAGTGGTGACATTAGTTCCCACCAGATCACTGAAGTTGAGTGCTTTTGGGCTTGGCTAGCACTCTGATGGGTCGCTGTCCGGGTCTGCCAAGTGCTGTTTGCTAAAAGGCTGCACTCAGCTCTTGGGAGGCCAATAGAGGAGCTACTTGATGAAGAAGTAGTGGCATCAGTCATGAAAATGAACAATGGCTGGGCGAGCAGTGTGCTGACCACATGACCCTCTGTATTTGCATCCAATGATGCCAAAGGGCTGAGGATGACATGGCAGCCGGTCGGTATCATTGGGTCTTCGTGGCCTGTTCAGGCAGTGTTTTTTTTCTTAGTCTGATATGGAGTGAACTGCAGAAGCTCTGCATTTGTCATTTGCTTGCTGCTGCTGCTTTTTAGCCCTCTATGACTTTGATAAAGTGTTGAGGTGTCTTGTTCAGATGGAATTTCTGGTCTTGGCATACACTGTGATTATCTCTCAACAAATACTTGGATACTTCTCTGTTGAAAGTTTGGTCAAGCTCTTTTTTTTTTTTTTTTTTTTTTTTTTTTTTTTTTTTTTTTTTTTTTTTTTTTTTTTTTTTAATACACTGGCATCTTTACAGAGACTTCTGCATGACATTGCATGACTATCTCAAACCTCTCATCTGGAAGATTAGGTAAGCCATCACAAGATAGCTTCTCAACCCACCCAGAGCTTGTAATAGGGTCTTTTGACATTTGTATCCTCTTGCCACTAAGATGCCTCTGGAAGCAATATATCCCAAGATGTGATACAGATACTTCAGAGAACACTTTGAAGCCTTCTTCCAATATGACATAGTTTTATCATCTATCGTAAAATCTCTCATTTCTTGTTCACCTACTATTGTCAACACTTCTTTAAAGCCAGGGACATGTTTTGTGAATTGAACTGCTTGGAAGTCACGCACTTTGCATCTGTTTCCGTAGTGGTTGGCAGTGAATCATGTACCTGAATGTCAGCAATATTTCTGTTCATAATTAAGATTCACAAGAGGCTTCGAAATTCTACTGGTAAGGAAAAGTCATAAGCTCCGCCAACTGCTCTTATCTGGGGAAAGAGATTTTCAAGGCAGCTCTGGTTGAACCTTGAGGTCAATACGTATTTCAAATTACAATTATGATTTAGATATAAAAGTAACCTAGCACTGACCTTGCTGAGAAAAGTGATACCTTTTGGAAAGAAAGTAAAGTTTTAACTTTTGTTGTCCAGTCATTCTCAGTTGAGTGTAATACTGGCATTGTGTTGATAATTTTCACATTTCTATATAAACCACATGCTGTAACAACTTGTAACTGTGTATGTAGTACACACATAGCGCCAGTTTCTTGGTTTCTGCTTGTTCATTGTGTGCAAAAAATGTCAGTCAAAATGCCATGATGACAGTAGGTAGACTTAGATATTAATCTTTTTAACCTCCTGTCAGGCGAGGTGTTTTCTGCACTGATATCAACGCAATATACCAAGTTAATCACATCGCTTGTTCACATGATTGTTTATTAAAGTTTTAACAAAACATATTATAGATGGAAAATTTCTTTAAAGAAAGACAAAGATAACATAAGAGCACCATAACAAAAGAAATATTAAACATTCTGTTTCCTCGTTGTCAATGTTGGACTACAGTAACAAATGTTAAGTCGCTTTTTCACTTGCTTCTTTAATTAATGAAATTTAATAAATTCATTACAAATGACAAATATTTTTATAGAAAGGTGAAGATGATAGAACAGGGCAACAATGACAACATAATTCATTCATTTGTCTCATCATCACTTTTGGCATATGCCAACAAATGAGGAATTTTAATGCAGCTACAGCAACCAGTTTCAATGTGTGTCAAACAGATTGGATTTTGACACTTTTTGCAACACAATTTTGTCAGTCTTTTTATTACCATGCAGGTGTTACAACTTTTGCTCTTGATCCCAATTCCTTTCCCTCCATTTCTGCTTTCATCTTCTGCCTCTTTTTCACACATGGCCTATAATGTTGTAGTCTCAGTTGAAAATCCCTGTGAATTCGAGATGTCCAAAGCTTCCTTGAACCAAGTGAGAGGTAGAGCTAATGCATGAGACCGTTGTTTCAGGCATCCTTTCCTTCTGACACAATTCTTATTTTTTCCACAATAAATTACTTGAGCACTGACTCCACTGTTTTTGATCTTTGCAGAAAATACACAGTCCAGTCACATTAACGTGATCATTGCCAACATTCACCGTTAACATGCAATCACTACTTACAGATGGCAGGTGACAGTACTAGCAGTGAAGGGTATATAAAACATGCCAGGGATGCAGAAGTCAGTATGCTACAATAGTTGTAATGCGGAAAAGGAGCAATTTATCCGCTGCTCAAAACGACATGATCCTCGGATTTCGGGCCAAGGGTAGAAGCGTTTCCGAAATCGCTAAGTTAGTAAACTATTCACATGTAGCTGTGGTTAAAAAATGGCGTTATCCAAAACTGGCATTGAGGTAACTGTGCACCATGATCCACAGATGACATGGGTGGACAACGGCCGCGGAGATGAAACTGTTGACCAACTGACCACACTGATGAATCAACAGTGTTCCTCGGCAACCGACTAATGAACGCTGCTATGTATGGGCCTCCACAGTAGGTACCTGGTTCATGCTCCTGTGCTGACTGCTGTTTGTCATTGTGTGAAGATTGGATTTTGCATGCCAGTACCACAACTGGACATCCACTGAGTAGCGACAGGTGGCATTTCCACATAAATCACGTCTTATGCTCTATAGGACGAATGACAGTTTGTGTGTGTGGTCTGTAACATCTGAAAGCAAACACCTTGCAACAATCTTCGGAAGGGTAGTGGCGCCATCCAGTATTTTAGGTAAAAGAATTAAATCTTTATTGTAAGTGACAAAGTAGAATGAAGGCCATCGCGGAATATTGTGATAAAAGCACTGGCCATCAGCCACACTATGTCGATATGTAGGGTACAATAACAGAGGTGAAAGTGAGTTGCGAAGCGAGGATAGCTTAGTGCAGTGGTAAACTGCCCTGCACAGCAAAGAATATTGTAGTAAGGGGGTTGTAGTCACCACACTCGAGCGAGTCTCTTTGTTATGGGCGACATAAGTAGACACCAGGTTTTAGAGAAACAGATGGGCAGTAACAGAGTATAAATGAAGCTGAATTTGAGGACAGACCATCATTTGATTTGGAGAATTGGAGAATTGGTCATCGCTGAGTAGCCGGAGCACCACTGAATTGCGAGACAACTGGGTAGTGCCACCAGCACCAGCAGCCTCCATTTCGAAATCAGGCTGCTCTCTGCCACTGCAATGGGTCCTTTACGAGAGTGGGTGAAACAGCCCGCTGTCCTGCTGTCCGTGCCCACTGCCAGTGCTGAGACGATGGGAGAGACTGTGTCACAACACTAGCCACCTGTCCAAGACCTGTGCAAGCTATATTGTTAAATTGCCCACAGCATTCCACTCGTTCCCCACCACCTACGGCATCGCTACACCCTACAGAGGTGCTACTACAGAGTGGTCAATAGAGAAGACTGGAACCCTTGGATTTTACTCTGCTCGTAACTCTATTTTGTTTCAACTATATTCTTTATCTGTACAGTTACCCCAACTTGTCTGTTCCTAACTATTACATAAGTACTGTATCAAATAAGTTGATCGTTCTGTCATCTCTTACGCTGGGAATCCAATCTACCGGAACTTTTATTACCCCTGCAATGGATTTCCTCATGCTACGTCACCTATATATATATATATTCAAGCTTTCGCAACAGTTTGTTGCGAAAGCTTGAATTTTGTGTGTATGTATGTGTCTGTCTTTCTATCGACCTGCCAGCGCTTTCGTATGGTAAGTCACTTACCAAACGAAAGTGTTGGGATGTTGATAGACACACAAACAAAATTCAAGCTTTCGCAGTCAACAGTTGCTTCGGCAGGAAAGAGGGAAGGAGAGGGAAAGACGAAAGGATGTGGAGTCATTCCAGTACCGGGAGCGGAAAGACTTACCTTAGAGGGAAAAAAGGACAGGTATACACACACGCTCTCCTTCCCTCTTTCCTGCCGAAGCAACTGTTGACTGCGAAAGCTTGAATTTTGTTTGTGTGTCTATCAACATCCCAACACTTTCGTTTGGTAAGTTAGATGATGTGACTTACCATACGAAAGCGCTGGCAGGTCGATAGAAAGACAGACACATACATACACACAAAATTCAAGCTTTCGCAACACACACACACACACACACACACATATGCAGACACAAGCAGGCATATCTGCTTGTCTCTGTATATGTGCGGATGGATATGTATGTGTGCGCGCGCGTATACCCATCCCTTTTCCCCCCCTAAGGTAAGTCTTTCTGCTCCCTGGATTGGAATGACTCCTTACCCTCTCTCTTAAAACCCACAGCCTTTCGTCTTTCCCTCTCCTTCCCTCTTTCCTGATGAAGCAACCGTGGGTTGCGAAAGCTTGAAATTTTTGTGTGTGTTATTGTCTCTATCAACATACCAACACTTTTGTTTGGTAAGTTACAGCATCTTTGTTTTTAGATATATTTTTCCCTATGTGGAATGTTTCCCTCTATTTTATATATAAACACTATGCAGAGTAAAATCAGAATCACCATGGTGCTAGCAACTGCGGCAGTTAAAGTCACAGTTACCTGACATCTCCTATTCCGAGACGAGACTGCTCTACATGCTGTAGCATTTATTCCGCAGTTATCTGCTCTTCTTGGACTGTTATCGTTTGGCTTAAGGAGTGGTCCAGACCTGGCTCCCAAATATAACTGAGGGAGGTAAGATTCTGTTTGCATATGATCTCTAGTGGTTCATCAGGCCAGTACAGCTGTGGCTGTGTCACATTAAATAGAGTAAACGAAACGTATGTCCTATTACAGCACACCTGGTCCAATAAATTAGTAATCTGTTGTCTCATATCTTCAAATATTTTGCCCCATGAGTCTCCCTTGTTGATACAACTAGCAACCACCACTGTGTCATTGTACACCGAATAGACCCAGTGGAGCCCTGCTCTCTGAAAATAATGGTTTGGTTCAATCACCTCTTTTGGGCAAAGATGTTCTCCCACTTTTCCCTTAAGTAGTTTCCAGATGCATGTGTTTCTACTCATTGTAACATTGTGAATTGGGCATATGGTGACCAGACCATTCTGAAAGTCCTGGACCTCACCCACACTCATCTCCATGTGTTGATCTCTGTCTTCTGCCAGTAGTAACACCCCTTCGTCCCTTCCTTGCATAAATTTCCCAACTGCTGCTAGATTCACTAGAGTGTTGTGTTGTGTTGTGTTGTGTGTGTGTGTGTGTGTGTGTGTGTGTGTGTGTGTGTGTGTGTGTGTGTGTGTGTGTGTGTGTTGGTTGGTGAAGGAGACCAGACAGCGAGGTCATCGGTCTCATAGGATTTGGGAAGAACAGTGAAGGAAGTCGGCCGGGCCCTTTCACAGGAGCCATCCCGGCATTTGCCTGGAGCGATTTAGGAAAATCACGGAAAACCTAAATCATGATGGCCGGACGCGGGATTGAACCGTCGTCCTCCCGAATGCGAGTCCAGTGTGCTAGCCACTGCGCCACCTCGCTCGGTGATTCACTAGAGAACTGTCACTGTGTAGCACCTAAATACTGCGTGTTTTCCAACTACTGGTACTTTTATTAATAGGTACAATCGCACGCTATCTGTTACTACACCCACTGGTGCGCTATGGTAATACAATGGTAAGTTCTGACTACTCGGTTCCACTACAAGTTGTAATTCTGATAATAACTCTCCTTTCACCTTCCTCAACCCCTTCAGAAATTGCTTGGGTGACAGCAAGACAGGGCTCAACAGACCATGTAGCGCCTGATGTACTGCCTCCTGCAAATCTGTTAGCTTGACCATTGCATACCATTTGCTGTCACCTAGCGACTGCAATAACCTTGTCAAAGTTTACCTCACATCTAATACCTGCACACATCCTTTCACTGTCTACAAATTCTGGTTCAGGGTACTAGCCGAGGTCCTGGCATAATTCACTACTTCCTTAGTCAGCTGGCAGAGCATGCATATGTTTTTCAGCACACCACTCTCCAAGTTCATAATTTGTGTGGAATGCCACTTTACACTCACCTTATGTGCTTCTGCTAACTCTCTTGTGGCTTCTGCCATTTCATTTCATTCAATTTGCTCACATCACTTGCATCTATTGTCCCAAAGACTGTCTTCAATATTCTACTGCCAGCATCTATCCATCCCTATTTTACTCTCCAAAGCTCATGCAGAACTACTTCAATCAACTCTTGCATCTGTTCCTTTAATTGCGCATATGCCCCGAGCAAATACCGGTGTTCCTTTGAGACCTGTCTCTACTTCCCACTACTAATCGCCAATTCTTGCACCCCTAAATTACTTCTTCCAGCCTCCTGGTTTGAATTCATAACTCCTATGCATTAAATACTAAACTTAAATACCATTTATGTCTAGAAAATACCACACCTGGCAGTCTGGAAAACAACGTTACACAGTCCCTGGTGAGGAGGTACAGTACTGCCAAAACTAGCTTTCTTCTCTTCCTTCACCTAGCAACTTGAGGACAGGTATCCATATCACCTCCTCTCCCCCAAGAAGCCTACTGTCTCTGAACAGAGATCATTGTATTGTTCTACTGCTAAGATTACCACAAATAAATATATATGTCTATCCCTACTATTATTAACATTACATCCTACACTATACATATAAATAAACTGCAGAAAATCAATACACCTGCAGCTTCACATCCACCGTTGATGTAGTTTACTTGATACATGCCCTGGTACTGTGTTGAAAACTTCTTTGTCTTTCTGTTCGGCATATATGGACTCGACATCATCACCCATTGGTGCACCTTATACTGTGGTAACGTCCCCACACCTCAATGTCCCTTCCTGTTTCTCCAAGCCATCGTATTTGCTCTTTGCACCCTGCTCCATAGCTCCTTTACTTTTCTTGCAAAATTTCTGCCAGTTTTCTCGTCAATCATGTCAAAAGATGATGGTATCTTTTTGCCATACACTACCTTGAATGGTGATAACCCAGAGCTAGAATGTACTTTAGAGTTATATGCGTTTACGACAAAAGCTGGGTATGTATCCCAATTATTCTATGAATTCACTCTGTCTTTCCATTAGCCTGTGGATGTAGTGGACTAGTCCTCAACTTCTTCACTCTCAGCGACCAACACAATTCCTTCATCATGCCTACGTGAAGTTTGTCCCCTGTTCTGTTATCATCTGTGGCACTCTGAACTTCAATATCCATCTGTGAACTAATGGCTGTGTGACTGTGATTGCCTGTTGGTCCAGCATAGGCACCATCTTGACATAATGAGAAAAATAATCTACTGTGGTCAGCACAAAACCATTAACCACTGGTGTTCAGCTGAATGGTCCTCACAAATCCACCCCAATGAAATCAAAAGTTTCTGTTGTTTCTGTCAATCTTTGCAACAATACCTGCTTCCAACTGAAATTGGCCGTCAGTGCACAATCCACCAAATTCTTGATGTATTGATCCACATAATTCTTTCTTCCTTTCCACCAACACTGTTCTGCCAACCTTCTATTCGTCGCCCTGCAACCAGCATGGCCTGACAAAATGTGGTCACGCATCTCACTCACGTAATGCTTCCAATTTTAACTTGGCCGGCACCACCACTCGTGCCCCTAATTTTGTTTCTCTGCAGAATAATCCATCATGCATACCACTTTTCTGCTGTTTCTATACTGCCTACGTATCTTGTCAGTGTTCTGTGCTGCTCGCCATTCCGCATGATCATTACCCAGTGCTTGTATTACAGTTGTCTTTCTGCTTAGCCCATCCACACTACCGTGTTTCCTTCCTGGCGTGTGGATTACTTCACACTCAAATTCACCGAGTTTCAATGCCCATCTCATTTTTTAATCTACTAGATGGTTCCTTCAAGCCTAGTAACCACTTTAAAGTTGCATGGTCTGTTATCACCTGCAGCCTTCAATTGTCTTGATGCAAACGCAACAGTATGTTCTTGACTATTGACCTGGTTCAAAACACAGCCAAGGGCATAGTTTTAAGCATCACATGATAATATAATTTTTTTCTGAAAGTCTGGAAACACCAAAACTGGACTGGATGTCAACATCATCTTTAACTTGATCAAATGCTCCCTAATATTCCTCCGATCACACAAAATTAACTCCTTTCTTCAACAATTGCTAAGTGGTCTTGCAGTAATGAACTTTCTATGATAATTCATGAGCCAGAAGAAAGATTTAACTCCCTGGTAGTTCGTGGTACTGGAAAATCTTGCACTGCTCGCACCAAACTCTGATCAATCATTACCCCATCCTTACTTATGATCTGGCTAAATAAATAGTTTAATTCCTCCAGCACAAAGTAACATTTTTCAGCATTGAGTGTGACACGTGCTACCCATAATCTGCTAAATACTTCTTTTAGATGTTGTCTATGTTCCTACATACCCCTTGAATGGATGATTATGTCCTCATGAGATACTAAACAACGGCAAGGTTTCAATCCTCTCAGTACTCCATCTAGCAATCACTGGAATGTCACCGGCGCATTTTTCAACCCAAAAGGCATCCTCCTATATTGGCAGTGTCCCCCATTTGGTGAGAAAGCTGTTTTTGGTCTATCTTCAGGTGCCACTGTAACTAATGTCATCTAATTGTTGATTTATGAATTCTCCTGAAACTGGTTGCAACAACTATGGTATTCCATATGGTCTTTGGTATACCAGTGCTTCATTTCCTGTTGGAATCCTGTGTTGTGTTACTGGCGAGGCAGGCAATGGCCCTCTCGGAAAAAACAGATTCTGGAATTCTAGTAATAGGTCATCTAACTGTGCTCTTTCTGCTCATTTCAAATGCTTCAACTTCTCATTAAATGCAGTCCTAACAGCACCTGTGCCCCCTTATAGCTCATACCTCCTGTGTGGCAACCTTCATCAAGAATCTCTAGTGTAGCTAATAATGCTCCCGCTCCCCCCCCCTCCCCCCCCCCCCTCAACTTTACATCTTCAGCACCAAAATTACCCACACTCATGGGTATCACCTTTCCTCTAAGCATACAATACTATGTTTCACCAAACAACACTCTGTATCTAATACTTGACTATCATCCAACAGCTCTACAACACATATCACACTTACTGGTAAGTTTGATTCCCTGTTCACTCATCGTGATCTAGTGCCTTTCGACACTAAATCATGTGAATCAAGGTTGGTTGTTGTGGAGGAGGAGACCAGACTGCGAGGTCATCGGTCTCATAGGATTAGGGAAGGACAGGGAAGGAAGTCGGCCGTGTCCTTTCAAAGGAACCATCCCGGCATTTGCCTGGAGCGATTTAGGGAAATCATGAAAAACCTAAATTAGGACGGCCGGACGCCATGTGAATCAAGCCTTAATGCTATTGCTTGTGGTTTAACTAGACCGTCTTGTATACTAGACACTCCTCACAGCAGGTTTACACTGACAACAGGTTACCCAAGTCACATTGTCTTCCCACTCAGTTCCACTAAACCTTGTTGAAGGTCAATTATGGCAGAATCCTGCTGCAGAAAATCTGACCCTGGGATCATGCTGTACCCCTCGCTTACATGAGACATCACTTCCACACACTGCTTAAACTTGGTTGTTGTATAAAAATGCAATTAATTTGGCGAGGGAGAAAGGTATGTCGATAATGTCATAGTAAACAGTGCTTGTCAATTGGTATTTTTTTTTTCCTTTTACACAAGCACCATGCCAGACATGACAACAGGTACTGCTTTCTATCTTCTGCAACATGAAATAGAAATATTTAGTCTTTAAGGTTCTGTTCCTATTAATGATAATTACCTCTTCTCTTTCATAGTACACCAATGTCAATGACGATAAGGTGGTTGTCTTCTTGAAGATTATTCTCGTGCATCTGAAGATTTGCTGCAATGGTTGATGTTGCCCTTGTTAGACACATGTAGAATGATATAAGTCTGTATACCATGGCAGGAGAAAAAAAAAAAGGGGGGGAGGGGGGGAAATGATCGTACGGCATTGTCGGCCGGAAGGCTCCATGCGGGGGAGTTCAGCCACAGTATTGCAAGTCCCTCTTAGTTGACGCGACTTCACCAACTTGTGTGTCAACAATAATGGAAATAATGATGAAGGACACACAGTAACCAGTCCCCTGCCAGGAATCAAACCTGGACCCACTGCGTGGTAGGCGGAAACGCTACCACTACGCTACGGAGGTGGACTAGGTGAGAACAGAAGAGCTATGTTACAAGCATTAAACCAAGATAGGTGGTGGTAAAAAATCTGAGGGTATATCATTTTCAATTTTTCCACTGCCCTCTCAGATTACATGTGCAGTAATGTGAATTAATATACCTTTAGCGCATTCAACTGCTGCCTGTATAAATTAATATATCTCATTTGTTTATGCAGATAAATCTTATAGGTACCTAAACATTGCTCAAACTGAAAAATTCACCACTACTGACCCCAACAATTGTCCCCTACCCCACATAAATCTTATCATGGTGGGTTCCACTGCCTCCTATCCACTAATTCTCTCAAGGCTACTGACACGCATGGCTCCTGTGTCCAACAATACTTTATACATTCTTCTATCCCCAATACCACTATGGCACATTCTGCCACAGTGTTTGTTCTTACTAAACTTATTCCTACTGGGAACTCCTGTTGACGGCCCTTTTAAGTTTAACGGACCCTTGCTAATCCCTGGACTACACTTACTACTATTCCTATAACATTGCCGTTGACCAAAACCTCCTCTACTGCCATTTATACCAAATTGTTGGCGACCCTGTTACTCCAGTTGTTCTGTGGATTCCGTAATTGGTAACATGGTCTTTTTACAGATCCCGTTCGATTACAATTAGAATACTTAAATTCAATGTAAATACCTGTTTCCACTCTCTTACCCTGTCAACCTATCAATTTCTTCATTTTCCAAAGTTAACCTAACCCCTTCATGAAGAGCCTTAGGTGGCCCTATGTGCACTCTCCCAGACATTTCCGGTGTCAAACCCCTTCAAAAGGCATCGAGTGCTCGTTGCTCTGCCTCTTGCAGCACTATCTTGTTTCATGAGAGCTCATACGTGTTAATGTTCATTTTCCTAATGCTCGTTTTCCTAATTCTAGCTGAAAAGTCTTCTACTGCCTTGTTATGTCTCCTGGATACCATCCCTAATTATTTGTGAAGAAAACTGTGCACTATTATGCTTCTCTTGACAAATATAACCTTGTGATCGGCAACAACTGTTTATCTAACCAAACCCCTATGTCATCTGATGATTTTAAAATCTCCACTAAATGCCAACATATCCTCAGACACTCTATCATAGAAAGGAGAAACAAGATTCACCACAGTCGGATCCACTCCTCGAGATTGCGACCTCAACACTTCTATCTCACAATTCTTTCCTGCTAGTTCATGAAACATAACCACATTGTCCGCTCTGAACCGGATCACCTGATCCCGTTATCCAAGATAGAAATTACACAACAAAAAACAATACGCACAGAACACTTTGTCCTAGAGTATTCTCCCAAGTTACTGCTTCTCTCTAATCATGAGCCATTTGGACACACTATACTGTCTAGCCACATGCCCAAAATTGTTACAAGTGAACTAGTTCTGCTACTGTTTCAGCACAAGGCGTTGAATGCCCAAGTAAATTACACTGAATGCAACATACAGGAACTAACCATTCATCTTTACCATTACTCCTAAACTGTGACAGATCCACAGGTTCTTCTGGTCTCATAAATGGAACATGCATCAAATCACATCCTCTAAACTTCAACCCCATGATTATCACCACACAAGAACAAAACAGTCTCACTCGCCCCAATGAAGTCACTGAGGGCTGTGGCTCAAACTATGTGCTGCAGGGGTGGCACACCCTCCACTGTTAATTGCTGCGACATCAGTCCCCTGACACCACTCTATAGTGTCACCTGTGTACGGGTGGTGCATTTGTGGTGATGCCATAGGTGGTGAGAGCCAGTGGAAATGCTGTGAACAATTTAACAATATATAACTTTATTATATCTTCAGTTCTATGTGAGGCAGGCACACTTCTCCTCATGAGCTCTGGACAGTGCTGCTGGTGTCGGCTGCTAGGATGGCACCCAGCAATGCCGCGTCAGGACTCCAGCCCCGCAGCAAAGGCAAGATGGCCAGTTTTAACAGCGGCACTTCCCGGTGGAGTAACGTGCCAGGTGGCGACTCCACTGTTCTTCAATCCACAGTGGCAGAGACGGCTATGCACGGGTCTCAACCCCTACCCCTTAGGACAGGTAACAGACCGTAGCTGGTATTCTGACACCCTGAACTTCAGCGTCAGCAGCAACAGGCCAGCAGGACTGTAGCACCCAGTCCCAAGGAGGACCCAGTGTGGTGGCAGGTGCAGCCTGGTCTTGAAATGGAGGCTGCTGCTGGAGCTGCCTAGCCACCTCATGGTCCAGTGGTGCTCCGGCGTCGTGGTGCAGCTACCCAGCAATAACCAAGTCCCTGAATTGAATGACATCCTGTCCTCAAATTCAGCCTCATTTATACTCCATTACTGCCCGCCTGTTTCTCTCAAACTCTGTGTCTAGTTATGTTGCTCATAACAAAGAGACTCGCTCAAGTGCAGTGGCAATGACTCGCTGTGCAGGGCAGTTCACCACTGTGCTCAGCTACCCTCGCTTTGCATCTCACTTGCACATCTGTTATTGTGCCTTACATGTAGCATGGCTGACGCAATACTCCACAGTGGCCTCCCTGCTGTTTTCCGTCACTTACAGTACAGATTTAGCAGTTTTACCTAAAATACTGGGTAGGCCACTACAGAAGGCTCCAGGCCAGAGGAGGGAGTTTTCGTGTCCCTGGGTGACAATCTCTTAATTCTGGAAGGCACAATTGACCAACAAGAATATGCATCTGTCCTTGAGGAGCATGTACACCCATACATGCAGTTCGTTTTTCCATCAGCATGATAGTATTGCAGGATAATGCAACATGTCATACAGCTCTCAGTGTATGTGCGTAGATCTTCAACCAAGAAACCTATAGGAGCTGGCCACAGCAAGGCTCCTCATTCCTGTCGATACTTCTAGAACCTCATTGACTTCCTGCATGCCTTGCAGCAGTCTGCACTGCAAAAGGTTATTATTCAGGCTTTTGACAGTTGGTCACATTAATGTGACAAAACAGTTTGTAACTACGGGCCAACATTGTATAAAGCGTCCAACTTACTGTAGTGTCGACTTCACCTTTGGAGCTATTACGAATTGTTACAATGGATGGCTTCCGTCTCTAGTGTCAGCATCTATTGAATTATCTGCAAACAAACTTGATGCCACAGTTTCACACTTCCCTTTTTTAGGAACATAGGAAACTAGAGTACAGCCTTTCTTGAAGCCAAAAAGTGAACTGAAGCCAAAAAGTGAACTGTGGACAGCCTTCCTTTACTGGTAACAAACTCCAGAGGAATCTCATGCTTTTTTCCTTCATTGTCCCAACAAAAGACAAATTATTTTCCTCCCTAATTCTTCTATCAATCCAATATTAGTAAACCAGTTGTCTGCTGTCACCTTTTGACCTGATTGATACATAGGTTCGTACAGTCGCAGAACCACATCTGATAATTTATTGCTTGTGTGGTAAAATCCCCCTGGTTTCAACCCAATCTAGACTTCCAAATTATAAAAGTAAAATACTTGTTTATTTCTTTATTTAATCCATGTCATCTGATAGCACACAATGTGATACAGATGTTGAGCAAAATTTGTTAACATTTTTGATATATTATGGGTAGATTATTGCATTGCAACAAACTGACTAAGTTAGTTTCACTGAATGGTTCATGTTTTGAACTTACACATGACCAGCAATATTAATTGTTTGGGTATTCCTCTACAGAATAAAAGCATTGACACAGCTATTAGGACTTCACGGATTTATTAAGTTGAATGTTCCCTTTAACAGACCGTATACATACGGGAAGCTTGTTGGACAGCTGGAGGCTCACATGGAATGCTTCCTTTTAACAAAGTTGAGGGCCTGAGCATAACACCTGCAACTTTGACTTTATTCTGGTGTTGTGTTTGTGTATTTCACTAGATTTCTCGAGTCAGGATGGTGGTTCCTTAAAAATTTTACAGTCTCAAGAATGTATACACATGGCAGCGTTAAAACCTCCAACTTCCTCAAGACGAGTTTGCAGGCATATCTAGGTTTACTTTAGATTAGATGAAATTCAGTTTTTGTTCCACAGTTCCAAAAATGAGATGATTCTGATGGGTGTGGAACATGTCAGAAAGGAAAGCATAAAACATTTGAATATAATAATCACTTCCCTGGTTATTTGTCAGGAAACTTGTCAAAATATATGAATATATTACAGTAAACTGGAACTGCTATTACTTACAGAATTAATACACTGCCATAATAAAACACATTTATGTACTTTTAATAAATTTAACATATACAAAATAACTAATCTTGACTTTTGTGGCCAAGTACTAACAAAACTGAAATCTAACAGACATTTTTACTTAATCTGATCTAACAGTCCCTATTAAGACTTTCATTTATAGAGTAGAAGGAGTTACCTACCAAAAAGGCTTTCAAATGATGTCTAAAATGTGCTTTATCTGAAACAAAGTTTTTAATGGTTGCCGACAATTTATTGAAAAAATGTGTCCCTGAATAATGGACCCCTTTTTGGACCAAGGTAATTGATTTAGGTATTTATGTAGATTGTTGTTAATCCTAGTATTGATACTATGCGCTTAGCCACTGGTTGGAAGTAGACACACATTATTTGCAACAAATTTCGTTAAGGAATAAATATATTGAGAAGCAGTGGTTAGAATACCCAGTTCCTCGAACAGGCTAAAAGTGATGTTTTTGAATATACACCACAAATGAGTCCTATTACACACATTTGCACTCAAAAAACTTTTGCTCAGTTTGATGAGTTCCCCCAAAATATGATCCTATATGTCATAACTGAATCAAAGTAAGCAAGGTATGCAAGATTTTTTTTATCTTTATATCTCCTACATCTGACATCAATTACATTGCAAATACAGACTTGTTTAGACACTTCAGCAATTTTGTGGTATGTCCTTCCCAATTGACTTTATTATCAAGTAGAAGTCCCAGAAATTTAATGCTGTCAACCTCTTCTATCTGCATGTCTTCATATGTTATATACATGCTGGAAGGAAATTTTCACAGGTTCTGAACTGCATGTAGTGGGCCTTTTCGAAGTTCAATGACAGTGAATTAGCTGTAAACCATTTATTAACATCAGTGAAAATTTTATAACGACCATTTCTAAATCTGTACTTCACTTGCTATTTTTTGCAATGCTTGTATCATCTGAGAACAAACTTGGCAATGTAACAGATGAGAGGTCATTAACGTACACAAGCAAAAGCCATGAATTGAAATGGAACCTTGAGGAGCACCACATGTAATTAGTTTCCAATCAGATGAAGACTGATTGCTTACACCATATGTACGAGGACCGTTCAGAAAGTAACCTCCGGTTGATTTAAAAAAATACACCAAGTTAAATAAAAATATTTTAATATATACATCTTACAACTACATCTTTGCACTATTTTTCTACATAGTCTCCATAGCGATTGAGGCACTTATCGTATCTCTTCACAAGCTTTGAAATTCCTTCTGCATAAAAATCACCTGCTTGTGCCTGGAGCCAGCCTGTGACCGCATCTTTGAGCTCTTCGTCGTCATCAAACCGCTGTGACCCGAGCCATTTCTTCAAATACATGAAGAGGTGATAATCACTTGGCACCAGGTCTGGGCTGTAAGGTGGATGGTTGATAACGTCCCACTTGAAGGACTCAAGAAGGGCCGTTGTTCTGCGAGCAGAGTGAGGACGGGCGTTATCATGCAAAAAAACGATACCGGAAGTCAGCATACCACGGCGTTTGTTCTGTATAGCCCGTCGTAACTTTTTTATTGTTTCACAGTACACGTCTTGATTAATGGTCGTACCACGTTCCATGAATTCAACCAACAACACCCCTTTGGCATCCCAAAACACCGTTGCCATCAGTTTTCTGGCAGAAAAATCTTGCGAGGCTTTTCTTCGTTTGGTAGGCGAATTTGAATGTGCCCACATCTTTGATTGTTCTTTTGTCTCAGGGTTCACGTACTTAATCCAGGTTTCGTCACCGGTCACGATTCTGTTTAACAATGGTTCTCCTTCGTCCTCATAACGTGACAGAAAGTCTAATGCAGAGGCCATTCTTTGAGTTTTGTGGTGGTCGGTAAGAATTTTGGGCACCCATCGTGCACAGAACTTACGGTAACCCAATCTTGCTGTCACTATCTCGTACAAGAGAGTCTTAGAAATCTGTGGAAAACCAGTAGACAACTCCGACATTGAGAAACGTCGATTTTCACGAACTTTTGCATCAACTGTCTGAACGAGTTCGTCAGTCACCAATGATGGTCTACCACTCCTCTCTTCATCATGAACGTTTTCTCGTCCACTTTTAAATAAACGTACCCATTCACGGACAACTCCTTCACTCATAACTCTTGGTCCGTACACGGCACAAAGCTCACGATGAATAGCTGCTGCAGAATATCCTTTGGCTGTAAAAAACCTTATGACAGCACGCACTTCACATTTGGCGGGGTTTTCTATTGCAGCACACATTTCAAACTGCCACAAAAACTAAACTAGCGCAGGTACGACATTCACTCGACCATGGCTTGATGCCGACTGACCTGTTGAGTGCGTGAACGCACAGATGACGTCGCTACTCCCCCCACAACCCGCACTGTGACCAATCGGAGGTTACTTTCTGAACCGCCCTCATATTTCACGACGACACCCTTTGTTTCCTGTTAGTTAGGTATAACTCTAATTTACTTAAGAGAATGTTGTGATTCACAAAGTCAAAGGCTTTTGACACACCACAGAAAATCCCAGTAGCCTTTAATTTGTTATCTAATGAATTAAATAGTTTCTCACTGTACATGCACATAGCCATCTCTATATCAGAACCCTTAATGAACCCGAATTGTGACTTGGACATTATATTATTTGCAGTCAGATGGTTAAGAAGACACTTCAACATATCTTTTCAAATATTTTTGAAAAAGCTGGCAGAAGTGAAATAACTCAATAGTCTGATGGTATCTCTTTGCCCCTCTTCTTGTATAGAGGCTTAACTTCAGCATATTTTAGGTAGTCTGCAAATGTTCCACTGATAGGTTGGTTACACAAATAACTTAAAGTAGAACTCAATTCGCATAAACACTCTTTGATTAACTTCATTGACATGTTATCATAACCACTAAAATACTTTGATTTTTAGAATTTTATGATGGGAGAAGTTAGTGTCATTTCCATTTCACTGAAGTTATTTGTAGGGACTGGTTACCCCAAACTATCAGTAACAGAAACAAAGAACTTTTTTTTTTTTAAGAAGTTTGCCACACTACATGCACTTGTTACCAATGTCTCATATATTTTTAGAGCTATCTGTTCCATTCTGGCCCCACCTGTCTCTGTCTTCACTATATCCTACATAGTTTTTTATTTTGTCGCCTGTTGTAGTTATCTTTTTCTCATAATAAAGTTGCTTAGATTTCTGGATTACTTACTTCAATACTCTGCAGTATTCTTTGGAATGCATTACAATGCTGTCACCACAGATGTTCCTAGATAGTAAATAAAGTTTCCTTTTTGTCCCACATGATACCTTTATTCCTTGTGTAATCATTGGTATATTTTTAGACCTGTGTCCATTAATGATCCTCATGGCTCTCTTCTGGATTCTGAAAGTGCTCAGGGCAGTTTTAGAATTTCCTCAGGATATCACACTACATTTTAGGTGGGCCGGTATGTATGCAGAGTATGCACTTGTTACCGTTTCCTAGCTATCACGATTTCAGTACTTATTCTGGCATTTACTTTTCAATATGTTTATTCCATTTCAAGATACCTTGTACCCACAGACCCAGGAATTTGAACACAGCATTAGTAACTATTGTTTGGTTATTTACTGTCACAGGGGGCTGAGAGGGATTTGCAACTTGTTCATGGAAATAGTCTTTTTAGTGTTGATGGTTAATCTATGGTTTGTAGCCCAGTTGCTGAGTTGCTCAGTAGCCAAGTTCACACCTTTTTGAACAGTCTCTGTGTCTCCTTTGAGGAGAACAGATGTGTCCTTTGCAAATAATATGGTTTTGTGTGCTCAGGCTCAAGTCATTACACAGAAGGAATAATCTAGATCCAAATACTGTGGCACACCTTGTGTAACAGTTTTAATACTAGATAAGATTTCAGTTACTGAACTGAGTTGGCTGTTAGTGTACTTCTTGCCGACTTTCTGTAGGCAACTGCTTTGAAACTATGTAATCCCTTCATTTGACAATGTTATCATACTGTTCCATTTTTTCCAGCAATATTTTGTGATCCATAGTGCCACAAACCTTTGACAGGTCTAAAAATATACATGTTGTGGGTTGTTCTGTCTGTAAAAGATATGGCATCATATTAATGCACTCACACACTGTTGCCTCTGCAGATTTATTGTTTCTAAACCCATGTTGGGATAAATTCAGTAAACATTTTATGAAGCCCATTAGTTTTTTGTGCATAATTTTTCAAATACTTTAATAGGAAATGACTTCGGATATAAATTTGGTACAGAGAAATGATTAGATAAAAGTTGCAGGTGGCAATGAGGGTCATGCATTACTACTAATGGCTGTGACCCTGAACATGATTTTTAAGGCGATTTGGAAGTTAAAGTGATTTTTTTAAAATGGCAGTCCTAATATTTAAGATTTGAAAAGAGCAATACATTTTACATAAAAAATGATACATTATTCAACATAATGGCAGGATTCAATGAAGAACATATAAGCAAATATGTTTTTATTTTCAGTAGGAATTAACTTGGAATAGAAGAGAGATACAGTAAAATACAAACTTAGATACAAACTGGAAGGGGCATAATGGGTCATGTATCATTACCAATAATTATGATCTTAAGGTAATTATCAAAGGTTGAGCTTTGTTTCACGGACACCCCTATTTATGATGTTGGATTTGGAAAGAGCGTAGAGAGGTTTACATTTTAAGTTTTAATTATCATGTGTACTGACAAAAATAAATACATCATAACGTATAAATGTTATTTTGACATTTGCAAGACAGAACAAACGCA
This sequence comes from Schistocerca piceifrons, assembly GCF_021461385.2. Lineage (NCBI taxonomy): Eukaryota > Metazoa > Arthropoda > Insecta > Orthoptera > Acrididae > Schistocerca > Schistocerca piceifrons. The sequence continues at coordinate 583,133,125 of NC_060140.1, read as the reverse complement.
AATAAAATGTAGATTATTGATTTACAAGTCACTGAGTGTCCTCTCAACTCTCTTTCTTTGGAGTGATCGATTTAAAGAGTTCTCATACCTTTCACTTTGTACATGGAAATTAACCATTGAGTATATGCTCAAAGTGACCACCATTTGTTTCAATGCACAAATTAATCCTCCTTAAGAAATATCTCACAGTGGAAAGCAGGACATCTCATGGAATGGCTACAAAAGCTCTCCAGATAAATTCCATCATGTTTTCTCTTGTCAATGTGTTGCTGCTCATAATAAATATTTTTCAACTATTCCCAAAGATAAAAATCAGGGAAGGGGGAGTTAGATCGGGTGAGCAAGCAGACACGGAATGAGACCGCCATGTCCAATCCACTGTGAGTAATGTGGTGCGGCATCATCCAATTGCACTCACATTCTTTGTCTCATCTCTAAGTCAACATCTTGAAGTATGCCAGGTAAATGATCACTAAAAAATTATATTGATTAACAGTACCATCAAAAAAGTAGGGATCGATCAGACAGCCATTGACAATTCCACACTAACTTTTGTGGCATCAATGTTGTTGGTGGTCAACAGTTCTGTACCAGTGTAGATGGGCATCTGACAAGTTATGACAGTTGTGCCTGTTTACTTCACCAGTATTTGTAAATGTGGTTTCATCTGATAACACCACTGATGTGGGAACCTCTTGAGTTAGTGTGTCGTCTGTTGCAAAAACATCCAGCATAAAGCATGGCCATGTGGCTGTAAACACCCTGGAACTCTCTTAACATTGTAATCATGTCTATGATTCCATTTGGAGGCTGGTCAGTTATTGTAGCTATGTGATTCAACCTAATAAAGCAAAACAGAGTTGCAGTTTTGACAAGCTGATCATTCAAATTAGCAATGAAACAAGAACAGTGTTCCAGCATGCAGACATAGTGACATCCTTCTCCCATCACATGCTTTGCAAGAGTCAAGCGCTGTGTCCCCACATGACCACCTTCTCATCCACTCTGCCAGTGGCAGTGTACGAGGGCACCCTAATAGACTGTGCAATGATCTACCGCAATATAATCATGTCGTGGTAATTAATAGTTACTTCATACGATTGAAATTTAGTAAGTAAACCAGACTATAATGTACATAAACTGAGTTACTATATAATGCTGGCACCCCATCTATTTTCACTGCCTTTCAAACTGAGCATGGTCTACAAGAACTTGTTTTCTTTGTTCAGAATGCATCATTTTACACACAAAATGAGTCAATCTTTTCAAATCTTAATAACAGAGGTTTCCATTAAAAACTCACTTTAACCTCCAAATCACCATGAAAAATCACATTCAAAGCCACAGCCATTTGTAGTATTGAGGCTTATCAGTAGTGTTGGAGCCAGTGCCTCGAAGAGTCCCGCAGGTGCCACGAGCTGCGCTTTGAACATAGTCACTAACGAAGACCTGCCAGGCTGCCGGCACCACCCAATGAAGACTGCTAGGATAGTGTTACAAGCAGTGGGCACCTGGGCACCAATCTTCGAGTCATGAGTACTTCCGTGTCTCTAATTGGTGCTGAACTTTACACTGAGTTGTCGATAGCTCTACCGGCAAACATTCAGTGCACTTACGGGCTCGCCCATTCGGGCCTCTGTCTATGGCTGCCGAGTCTGCCATCTTTTGCACGAGTTGAGTAAATTATACTTATTTAAAAAGCACTTGTGTAAACTAATCTTTTGCTTGCCTTTCTAGATTCCTACAGTGACAGTTTGTCTCCTCAGAACACAGCGGAGTTTGTCAAAAGTGTCGTAATACACAGAATGGACAAAAATGTTAAAAATAAACTTTCCACAGGAATACATCTAACATTTTTACTTAGCATGGAGATCACTGATAGATGGTCCAGGCATCTGAAATACTTCTACTTTATTCTTCTGAATTTCAGTATGTTATGTGTCACCACCACCATATGATCTCTATCCATACTAGCATCTGGATATTCTTTCTAGTCCATTATTTGTTTTCCAAATTACTATCTAATTATGATAGTAATTTTTCACCAGGACTTTTTGAAGTACACCTTTTCCTCTTATGATAGTGGAAGAGGGTGCTAGCCACCATCACAGTATCTCACATGCCCTTTTTCTCTCTTATTTATTCTTGTGCAACCATATAATGCCTCCTTTCCCTCCTCTATTGTAGCATTCCATGATTATTTAATTTTCAAACCATTTGATATACTACAACAAACTGTCAATTTGCTAACACACAGACAGATGTGGAAAGTGTTACACCATGAAGCACTAGTCTGATGTTTATCCAACTTTGTGGAGATGTTCATCACGTAATGTGTAGTAAATGATGAAATTTTCATTCCATGTGGAACCGATGTCCATCATTATGATCAGTACGATGTGTGACCCTCATGGGCATGATACACTTTTCCTCTTGTATTTGTTGTGGCTGAAAGCAAATTGCCTCCAAATGGCATCTCTGAGAATTTCTTGCCATACCTGAAACGCTATGATGGGTAAGTTCATTAAGATTGCTGGCTGGAGGCTGGTATGAATGTATACACCTTTCCATCACATCCCACACATGCTGTAAGGGTGACAAATCAGTAGACTGGGCAGGCCAACCAAGATTCGTACATTCTTCAAAGTGTCTGTGATGTGAAATGCAGTGTAGGGTCTTTTGTTATTCTACTGGAATATGCCACTTGGTATCCCAGTCGTGAAGGGTATGACGACAGGGTTTACCATTCAGTCTCACTTTAACAATTACTAAATCAAATTCTGCTGTCACATTTAATATCTCCCCACACCATTATTCCATGAGTTGAGGTTTGGGCCTCAAGAAATGCTGCTTTCTGTGGCCTTTCATCAGGTCATCTGCAATAACTCCCCATCAATCTGACTGCTACAAACACAAGCAAGAGTCATTAAAGCACAGAATTCCCCTAAACATGCCACTCGACTCTGGTTCTGCACCTTATAAGTAGTATGGTGCCAGTAGTAAATGACACATGACAACTCTCAAGACCTCAACCCAGCTTCCGTTACCTGTTCCTGAGATAATATGGTGACAATGTCTGTAACCTCTGCCCTGATTTCAGCTTCTGTAGTCTGCCTGTTTGTTAGAGGCAGTTGAACAGTCCTATGGTCTTTTTGTTGTGTAGTTCTCCTGGAGGAACCCATGCCAACATCCTGCCACACTGCTGCTCCAAGTCCATATCACCACCACTTGCCTGTAGTCACTGCACTACAAAGTTTTGAGTCTTCTCAAGTCTGAAAGATGGCGATAAGCTGCACTTGCATGCTCTGTTGGCATGCTGTGTTCCAATCTCCACCTAGAAAGTTCCAGTAACATTAGACACACCCAATAACTGACATGTACTCACACCATTCTTCATCTGTAGGATGGCTTTTTTCTGTACTAAAAGTAAGTTCGCAAAAGGACAAAATTTCAGTCAAGATATCCAAAGGCACAGAAATACTGTAATATCAGTTAAGTAACATTATGTTAACTTTTAATGGTGTACTACCAATACTTTCCTTTTCCATTACATGAATATTTTCAATATTTTGTCATCATCCACTGGTGAACTGGATATACGACCTCGTATAGAAGTGTTTGAGATTAGCCTTATCTCAATCCTGAAAATAATAATTAACTTCTCAAAAAAGTTTTGCTCCATTTTCATGGTTGGCACAGCTCGTGTTTTTTTTAAATTAAGCTTTTTCAGTATTCTTCAACACAGGAAACTGCTATGTATGGCCATGTTTGTTGACTGAAAACCTCTTCTCCAATTTTCTTTTGTATACGTAAAATCACTATATACAGCTGTGTTTGTAATGAAGGTAAAAATAAACCTAGATTCTCAGTGCAGTTCAGCAGAGTGCACTGTGTCTAATTGTGCACAGGACAAAACAACTTGTGTACACTGTTCTGTCTCGCAACATGCCTTGAAGGGTCACTTCAAGCTTTTACCATGTGTGCATTGTTACTTCACAGCAAGGAGGATTGTCAGCGTGGGAAGTTGCCTGCTGAATTAGTGTACAACATAGTTACATCTCTTTTAACACTGATCTGCTATTTTGATACACAAAACATTTAAGAGGTGCCTCATACTGGTCACCCTCTGTCAGTGACACTAACTGATGACCACTAGCTACAAACAGGTAGTACGTTCCACAAGAAGAACACAACAGAACTGTGAACTGCCTTTTTGGGGGCGACTGAGGGTACTGTGTTGATCCAGACAGTACACAACCATCTCCACATGAACAATTTGGCTTTAAGGACCCAACAAAAACAATAGTATAAACCTACCAAAACCAAGCTGCATGAAGGAGATGGGCAGGGCAACACTTGAAAGGTAACCTGGATCAATAACATCAGTTCTCCTCAGTGACAGAGGTGGGATTTGTCCTTATGACTATCACATAAGAATACAGGGGCACCAACCCATGTCCCAGGCATGCATTCCCAAAGGTCCAGTAGACAGAAGGGTCAGGTGATGTTTCACACAAGTAGCATGTACAGATGTCAGAAGCCTCTTAGCTCTATCAAGTATGATTTCAGAGTTGTAATGTTTCAGGACAGGATCACCTGACCTATTATCGAGTTCTACAGTCAACATTTCGATGACTGATTGGTCTTTCAGTAAGATAATGCACAAGTACACCATGCCTGCTTCATGAATATTTTGTCTAGGAGGGCAGGAGTCAAACGAATGGAAAGGCCTGTACTATATGTGAAGATAACCCTAACTGAGCATGTTTGTTTCCAAGTGACACATTCAGCATATCATCACAGGAAGCTGCTTCACATCAGTGTTCTTTGAATAAATTCTCATTCAAATCAGTTTTTGGTTATGTATGCTATAAGAAACATTAATAACTGTTAATCTCAACATTTCAAACAAAATGATTGTTTTACGTGTTTCGCCTAAATTTATGGACTATTTTCTGCTCTTTAATGATCTATCTTTCATTTTGTCACATACTGATATCAATATATTACAAATAGCTAAAAAAGATAATTCAGTTTAATGCTGGATCTTATTAAACTCCATGGTGGTTGCATTCTCCTTCAACAATCCTCAATTTAGTTTAATAATTCAATATTATATCACTAACATCAATATTTCAAAATAAAATTATTATGGATGGGTGATCACAACACAATGTTAAGCATGAGACATTTGTCTTTGTTCTCAATGCACTTTTTTCTGTGTTTACATTCCTCCTGGTGGCCTTCATCTGGATTACAGTACAGTCTATTTGTACTGTGTAAAAAGAACAATGAATTACCACATTACTAAATAAGAATACTGACATTATTCTTGAGCCGTAGATGGCAATGATTCTTTGGTAAGGCCCGGGTTACAAAATGAATCAAGGTTGAAGAATTTAAAAAATCAGTAGCCATGTATATGATAAAACTACAGGGTGATCTGCTCACCAAGTCATTTAGTAGAGATAAGGTATAATCTGGAGTATGAGAAAAACTTTTAACACAGCAAGAAAAGCAATTCTCCAACTTCTAACCATCCAAATGCATGTGGTACATAGAAAGCCACTTACCTGTGAGACTTCTATCAAATGTATGAGCCACATACCATACAGTAAAATGTGGTATGCAAAAACTATTCTTTCTGAGGGACCAAAGTGGGGAAAGCCTTCTACATACATGTAAGCAGCAACAAAAGAGCACCAAATGTCATTTCATACCATCACCTAACTTAGAGGAATTTCATCTTATAAAACTTATTATAAGAGCAAATGCAGGAAAAATTCTCTGCCAAGTGAGACTCATGATAATGTGAATTAGCCTGTGTTGGTAAGACAAGAGAGTTAGTAACATAAACTACACATCATATTTGATCAGTACAACAAATTGACAATGACAGGACATCACAATGAATTTTCTGGGTTTACATAACTTTGAAAAGGCAATATATTTACAAGAAGAAACTTATTGTTAAGGGAAGGACAGATGCCACCAAATTCATAAATTGGTTTCAACATGAACTGCAATGAAAGATATAGACCTATGTCATACTGGTTGGTAGTGATGGCCAACTGACTGCTCACCTGATAGCCACAACAAGCACAAAACTTTCTGCTGTAGTGTGTCTGATTTTAATTCAAGCTGACCTAAATTCAAATAATACAAAGGAAGAGCAGCTGATTTTACAGTCATGTTCATTATATGGGATGCCCATTTCTGGATATTTGTTGACTTATCTTGGAAACACAGCTACCTGAATGTTAAGAATAAGTTTTCCATTATGCAAAAAGCCTTTCCGTTAGCGTCTGCAGTTAACTTCTCTTGAAAATTTCTATGGCATTCTCGCTCTGATCAAACAAATCGTGGACGAATTGCAAACCCTAATTTGAACCTTTGGTACTGACTCTATTAAACCAACGTATAATGACCCCAGAGTGAGAAACAGTACTCAAGAATCAATACTCAAGAATTGGATGAGGTTAGTGTAAGTAACTTTTATGGAGGAATTCGCTTTGACTTCAATACTGCAACTGCCTTCCTCTTATGAAGTTATACTATATCTGTGAATATTGATAGCAACCCAGAAGTAAAAAATGGGAACAGTCCTACAACGAGGGGGTGCCAGAGAGTAGAAAGCCACACTGCCACCAACTCACCGTGGTCAATGGTTGGAACTATTTATTTAAACATTTCCAATTACATAACCTTTCAAATAAATGACATCATTTTGTACAAACTGCTTAAGAGATCTACTAAAATTATCTGAAAGGGCATTTATAAATATTTTGAAGAGTAATTGTCTGTCACAAGTACATTCTGTTTGGTAGGAAGTCTTTCAATCCAATCACATGCTTAGTACAATCTTCTGAAGGATGTATTTTGTATGTTTCGTGACAGTTCAAAACAGTGCTGAAAGCCTTCTGGAATGCAAGTGATGGGCATCAGTTGGTCCACTGTCTTCAGCCATTCCGACCTCTTATATCAACATAGTATATTTAGTTTGTAATGATTGTTGCTTAGAAAGTCATTATTGATTCTCACTGCAGAGTTCGTTAATCACTGAAATCATCATACAGAAGCATGAAATGCTCCATAATTCTACAAAAAGTTGATACCAGTGAAATTTTGCACATCTGTTTTAGGACCAATTATAGAAATGGGGTAAACTTGAATTTCCTTCACTGCTTCAGAAAACAATGGAAAATTGCATAAATCCTGACCTAATAAAATTTTACTAATCGTAATACAATAAGATTTCACTTCAAGTTATTCTACCATATACAAACCAGCATTCTTATACAAAGCCACTTCATTCAAAGACCTGCAAATGATTTTAAATAATCTTACAAAATACAATACTTTGTTCCTTTGCTTGCAAAATTTATTGTACACATAATAGCATTTAGTGATAGTACTTACACTCTGTACATGGTGATGTTAAGATGACGTAATATCAACTGCAGGCCTGAACTGCAGTTTTATGGTGCTGATTAAACGTGAGTGAAGTAATCCATGGTCAGGGTAGAGTGACACAATGATCCAACTACTAACTGCACCAATGCACCTCCCAAAGTGCAAATTCCGCCACAGGGAAAGACTTGCCTTCATGTCCTGATAGTGTGGACAAGGAAACAGAGTGAATACTCACTGAAATTATTTCCAATTTCTACAGAAATAACAAATGCTATAAACGTCTATGCACTCTGTGAATACCTTGTGCACCTTACCAAATATTTTCCAAGCAATTTGGTTTTAGTCTCATAAGAGCAAGTGACACAGAAGCATTGTGCAGCCATGACAAATAGTGTGTATCATTTATTGGTGCTATACATTGTTAGAATAATGAGTTTACATTAGGACATTCCAAATCTCTCCTCTAACAAGAACACAGATGTTCCTTTACATGCTATTCTCCTCAGCTTGTTAAATGATCTTAATGTCAGTGACATGGTCTAAGTCAGATCTCCATTCTTTTACAATGTCCCAACTCAAATATTTAAGAAATCATCCGAGAACATGTTTACAGTAAGTTTGCTTAACAAACTGATGAGCAAATTTATTTCTAATATTTCTTGAGAGACAAGTAATACAATCATAGGTGTTACCTATTATTATGTTAAAATAGTGCTATAATCATTTAAGAATGTATCACCTGAATAACAGAATTTCAGTAGTTTTCTTATCACTGTGTTATCCCATGCTAGGATAGAATGAGTAAGGGTAAACGCTCACACTGTCCATACAATAGACATACTCAGCAGTAACTGGGGACACAAAAAGATCTTTTTTGTGCAAGTGTGCCCCCCTACCCCACCCAAAACACACACACACACACACACACACACACACACACACACACAGAGCCAGAGAGAGAGAGAGAGAGAATCCCATCCACATAGCCCGAATCCACTAGTCCTACATTCTACAGTGAAATATCAGCATGAGCAGGTATGAAAAAGGATAAGTCAGTGGTGGAGAACGGCCTTGCAGTGCTGCTAAAATCTAAAACGTATGGCACATCTGGTATTCTGAATAGGTAGTTATTCTGTTTGTCCAAAGCTGCACAGAGCATTTTCCAGAATTCAGGAATTTCTGTGCTGCATAATTAGGTTTACAACAGATTCACAGACAATGTAATTGTTTGATGATAAGTTAATGGAGCTCACCATGATATTGTAGAAGTCATATATTGTCACAACAACAGATTGTATTTCAGTATTGGGTAAATGATAGAAAATTCATTTCTTGCAGGGAGATACTTTTATTTAATGTAACTCAAAATCAATTTTAGAAAATAAGCTATTATAGTAGCAAGTTTTTCTACTGTTGAGGAAGCTACTTAGGAGCTTGTTAAATCCTTCAAACAAGTGTCAAGATTTGTGATGTGTCACAGTCACCACAAAAACCACTGTTCTACTTTCTAGTGATTAGGTTTGCCTTTTTAAGTTTATTTTTTGTTTCTTTTCTCACACTGTTCCTTAGTCAAAGAAAAAGGGAAATGTATAGAAGGACACAGACTAGTCTTAACCATGCGGTGACGACAATTTGTTTCCACAGAACTCCATTATAGTATGTGTGGTGTGCGTACTGTAAGATCTTCGGTACACACACCATCTGATTATTTGACTTGTCGCTCTAATGAAGTAGGCGAGTGTCAGCTATATGACTCATGGTCTTATTGTGGCGTGTTTATCTTTTGCCATTAGGTCAGATGATAGAAATGCCACTTGCACGCTTAAGAGTAGCAGATTGAAGGTGACCAACTTTAAACAGAACTTGATTAATTTTCACACACACTTATTAAAATAAAAACAAGCATAGACATTACGTAACTTGATTCTGGATGCTGTTTACAATTGACAGTCTGAAGTTCCTTTGGTCTTGGTACGTTAATATTATTCTCACATATCTCTGATACTTGACAAAGTGTCTATACATTTATCTTTATGACTATGTACAGGAATATGATAATCTTCTTACGTGCAGACTGAAACTTGACTATAGACTGGTACAGACTAATGCAAACTGGTAGAGACTGGTGCAGACAAATGCAGACTGACTAATCGGAGGTCTGTACACTCGTTATAATACCTATCGCATTCATGTATCACTGTGCGAGTGTGATCCGCGAGGAGGAAAGGTTCTACGTTAGCAGCAATCTCATTGGCTGCGTTACATATTAATAAGTGGATCGGTGGAAGCAGAATTTGGTCCGTCTCTAAGGCAGCGCCATCTCGTAGTGCGGAGACAGACGAGCGCTGCGCCTGCGCTGTTGTGCTTAGCGGGGCACGCTCTAGTGGGAAAGTTGTGTATGCGCTGACTACGTGGAACTATGTACACAACAGTATGCTTTTTCCAGCAGTGCTTAGCATATCTTAAGAGATTTTTCATACACAGTTATCCTACACCATTTTTTTAAATAAAGATTGACATATTCCAATGTTAAATGCCCGTATCACATCAAAATTAATAATAAATATGACTTGGGGCCACCCAGTTACTGAGTAACTCAACATGGCTCAAGGGGCTTCAGTGCATGATACACCACATGCATAAGGGTACTGGGATACCCCAATTTCTTGAATTCTGGGGATGTAGATTTGGTCTCCAGCAGCCCTCCTCGGTTTAACACTTTGGGTCTTGAGCCATTGTGTGCAGATGTCTACCATAAAGACTGGCTGATTTTAACGTATTTTAAACTACTACAACCCATGAAAGGTTTCAGTTATAGCAATAAAATTACTCTTATTGAAAAACCTAAACTTTCTTGTTTAAAACCATATATAATACCCTTCTCTTGAATTAATACATACTTTTGACAAGCGTTATTATTATAACATTGTTTTTGAAAAAAGGAAAAATTGATCAAAGGTATATTCACTGTATTTTCTAGAAGGAATTTTTTTTTTTAATTTTACACAAAAATTGTAATTATGATGGATACAGTATGTCTTATCTACAGTAACCTCCTGTAACCATTTTAAGATGCAGTTTTGCTCTTTGTGTGGTAAATTTTGAAGCACAGCATTTTGCACAGTGCTACTTTTCATTCACTACACTGGTAGCTTGTGTCTTTCGCCGCACTTTTCCAGTCAAGTTTTTTTCCTCTCAGAGAACACAACTACACACAGTTTTTGTTTGTGTTTCTTACCTACTTCTGTCTCAATCTTTCCCAGGAAATAATTTCCAGTTGATAGTCTTGAGCATCCAGAGGGACCAGGTCTGGATTCAAGATCTTTGCTTTGTGCAAGATCTTTACAGATAACTGTCATGAAGTGAGATGTTGTGAGGTGTTTTCCAGTAACCTTACTGTATAATATGCAGGAAGTTACAATCGCCATTAGTATAACATGGAATGCCAACTTTCTCCACCACTTTACAGTTTGATGTTCAAATGTACCATATGACAATCGCTGATCTGACAAGTCAACACTGAACTTGTTTGTATTGTAGTCCACTACACAGGCTGGCTTTGACTTCTCTCTTCCTCTCTGACCAGTGAAAGTGACCATCTCAGCAGTGTGCCTTGTACTTATCATATGCACATTTCTTTTGTCCTTCCAACACAGTGCTAACATATTTCCTTTATGCCTGAAAATAAGTTCACCTCGCTGAAGGTTCAGATCTTTCATAGCACGAGGCAATCCCTGCCGAGATTTACTTGTTGTTCCCACAAGAGTAGTTTTTGCTGCTTCCAGTTCTGAAGCAAGTATTGGACTTGTGTAGAATCTGTCCGTAAACAACGAGTAGCCTTTTCGTGACAGATTTGCAAGCAATGTCTTTACCAGAGTCACCGTGTCAGAACTTTCACCTGCGTAAACAGAGAAATTCCAGATGTAACCTGTGTCAGATTCGGATAACATGTACAGTTTCATACCGTATTTATTTGGTTTTTGTGGCATGTACTGTTTGAAATACACATGACCTCGAAATTTACACAAGCCTTCATCTATTGTAATTTTTTGAGATGGTGTATACGCACGCTGGAAATTAGCACACACATTATCTAGGAGGGGTCTCATCTTTTGCAGTGGGTCATAGCCAGTTTCTCCTTTCCTCTTAGCTAAGGAATTATCACTAATGTGGAAGTTTCTCAAAATAGAAAGAAATCTGTCACGGCTCAAGATGTTTGGACAGAAATTACACGACACGACAGGGTTCTTGGACCAGTGCTCTCGTATACGTGGCCTCACACTTACACACATATGGACTACAATTGCCAGAAACTTCCTTATTTCTTTAGGTGTAACTCCTTTCCATTTTGATAATGAGCAGGTGGGTGAAAGGGAATTTGTGTTTCGTAATTTCCTGATGCATTGTTGAGCATACAGATTAGTTTGTTCCTTTATATGTTTCATCATACTGTCTGTCAGGAAATATGAAACAAATTCTAGAGGTGCACTGTTCTGGTCTCAACTGGCAACATTGCATATTCCGGATTGTCCTGAGAATAGACCGATATCTGGTGCACGATCAGTAGTCGTCCAACTTTCCTCGAAATCGGTGCGGCGCGCAGGTCTCGGCTTCCCCCTCGCCATCAGTCTCGCTCATTCTTCAGCCACAATATCGACAGGATTACTTGCTGCTGAAATGCTTGGACACCTGCTCTCCTCTTCTGAATCTATCAGAAAAGTAGTATTTGCAAATAAAATCATAATTACGTACTGAGAGTTTTTTCAGTGAAAATCTGAACAAAAATTATACATGTTTTTTGTCAGAATTCTTTACCTGAACTGACAGAAACTTCTTCTTGAACATAGTCCACATCATCATCATCATCAGATTAATCTATAATATCTTCCTCTGACAAATCAACGTCACTTTCTTCTAAATCACGATATAACTCGCAAGCAATTTCTTCGCCCGTCAAGCCACGCTTCACCATGTCGACGCTACTGAGACAACGCGGGAAAAAATCGCCGCTCACAAAACCCGACAAATAAAAAGGGAAACACACCCTTCCACAGCATGCCTGCACCATCTAGTGACCAATACTCAAACTACAGTCCATGCAGTGCCTCCCAGACAAGCGGGAGCCGTAAGAAAACACAAATGAAGGAAGGGGAAGAACGAGAACATGCGCCCGTAAAATTACGGGCGCCGGATTTTGGGCAGGCCGCGCACACCCGTATTTTTACAGGCATCGGCGCCTAAGTGTTAATATCATCATTGCCCCCCCCCCCCCCCCCCCCGTCACGCACAATATATACTCAACATTTTTTTCTATACTCCCCCCTCCCCAACTATATCTCCCACACTTTTTTCCTCAATCTCTTCTGCTTTCCTCTTAGTTCTAATTGGATTATCCATTTCATTTCTCATATCTGTGCAACCACCTGCTAAGAAACTTCAGGTTTCCCAAATCAGAACTGAATCAAGGCTAAGAACTCCCTAAAACCATCAGAACTTAGTGCCACCATGGAGTATGTGTAACCAATACGGAATGCTACAAACACTGTGAGCAATTCCTTCCGCCTCCTGGACCCCACCCTCTACCTTCAATTGAAAATAAGTGTCACACTGAATATACGAGGGTAATCCCAAAAGTAAGGTCTCCTATTTTTTTTATAAATACATAGACCTGTTTATTTCTAAAATGGTTTACATCAGTTTACAGCTGGAACATTTAGCTATTTTTCGACATAATCACCATTTCTGTCGATGCATTTTTGTAGACGCTGTGGCAGTTTTTGTATGCCCATGTCATACCAGCTCGCCGCCATGCTGTTCAGAAAGTTATGAACCTCTTCTTTCACCTCGTCGTCGGAGCTGAATCGCTTTCCGGCCAAATGTTCTTTTAACTTAGGGAACAGGTTATAGTCACTGGGTGCCAAGTCAGGACTATAGGGCGGGTGGGTGATTATGTTCCACTGAAACTGTTGCAGGAGAACAACGGTTTGCAGGGGTGAGCGTTGTCATTGAGAATGTGTACGCCCTTGCTCAACATTCCTCTTCTCCGGTTCTGAATTGCCCGTCTGAGTTTTTTCAGAGCCTCACAGTACCTGTCAGCATTAATTGTGCTCCCAGCGATTCACCTCTGATGACGAGGTGAAAGAAGAGGTTCAGAACTTTCTGAACAGCATGGCAGCGAGCTGGTATGACACTGGCATACAAAAACTGCCACAGCTTCTACAAAAATGCATCGACAGAAATGGTGATTATGTTGAAAAATAGCTAAATGTTCAAGCTGTAAACTGATGTAAACCATTGTAGAAATAAACAGGTCAATGTACTTATAAGAAAATAGCAGACCTTACTTTTGGGATTACCCTCATACATCACAAAAAGTAACCTTATCAACTGTATATTTTCAATACATCCAAATGTATATCTAGAAGACCACAACATATACTTATTGTACATACAGCATCATCTTTCCACATGCCAGTTGAATTATGATGGTGGTAGGCAAGTTGTTCATCCCAGTAGCTGGTGACAACAGTTGTTACCAAAGTGCACAAATACAGTAGCAGCAGCAAAATGTCTGGAAAATGATGAAGGCACAACTTCCTTGCATGGAGCCCACACATTTGTGCAACATCACACCTGTAATATGAACACTGAAGTTATCTCAACTCACCAATGGTGTTTAAGTCATCAAAATAACTTAATTTTGTCAGCATTTATAAAGCAATGAGTACCTATCTAAGGAGGTTACAGTGTGACATTTTTACTGAAAGGTAAATAATAATATTGTAATTTCACATAACCACAACAAGCAGTCCATCTAAAGACAAAATAATACATAGATTCTTTTTTTTACAATCTTTGTGTCACATGTTTTCAAATATTCAGTTGCATTTGATATAGTTGCTGTCACTCCATTGTCAATTATATGTCATTTAGTTACTTTTGCTTTAATTACAGCCAGTTCCAAGACTTACTCTGTATGCTATGTACCACCATAATCTTCTCTAGTTGTAACTCCAGACAGGTAAAATAGCTTCCGTGCTACTGCAAGCTATTCACAGCTGCTTGAAATTCAGTCTTAAAACATTCTGGCAAATTTTGTAATAACATAATGGTATTCTGGCAATGTCATAAATGTTAACAATAAGACGAAAGACAGAAATGAACAAGAATGAGTGCACTGTTGCACATACCTGATAATAACAAAGAAAGAAGCCCAAACCTTCCATAAAAATTAGCTTGATCTAAAGGAAATTCTAAATTTGTTATACATACTGGTAATCAAACACGAATCTTAGAATGGAGTGTGCTACAGGGGTGTGAACATTAGAAGGTAGCTGTGTGAAGAATTTTGTGCAGAGAGAGAAGGAGAATATTTTGTCACAGTGCAAATTTCCTTTGTATCTCTGAGCCACACCTCACAGTCTACCCGTTGCCAACTCTGGTAACTGGCAATGCTGGCATGAGCACTACACTCAACCATTGCTCCCACTTTCAACACTCCCTAGTGGAATTTATACACTCAGAAAACTACCTTTCATTCTTCTTAACATACTACTAGTCTTGTTGCTGTATGCACCCATACTGAACACTACAGTGGCTTAGTAGTGCCACCATATCTAAAAAATATGAAAACATGCTAAATTTTCTATGTACACCCCAAAGCACTTGCTACAAGCCAACATGGCAGATTAAGGCCACTGATTGGAGTGTCATGTGGTACGCTGCTTCTTACCCGTGCACATCGCCCCACCATCTGCCTCTTATGCACACACCGCCACAGTACCAACGTTTTACAAACAAAACTAAACTACACCCTCCAGATAGGGAAGAAATAGAAATAAAAAATGATTTTGGTGTAAAAATAAAGTTTCTTTACTTCACCATATGTCTTGAATGATCAGCAGAAACAGGAATGTATATGTAACTCTTAAGCAATAAGGATGGACATGCCAAGATGGATGACTGAAATTTAGAGTACCGACATTTGAAGCCGAACGATTCTACTGCCGCCAACATATGCTGCGAATAAAGACCATGAAGTTAAGATACAAGAAATTAGGGCTTATACGGAGGCATATAGATACGGTAGTCTTTTTTTCCCCTCAATCTATTTGCGAGTGGAATTGGACAGGAAATGATTAGTAGTGGTACAGGGTACCCTTCACCACACATTGATTGTACAATAGCTTGTGGAGCATCTATATAAATGTAAATGTAGATTCTTGAGAAGGGCCAAAAGATGACGTCATAAAATCCTATCATTTGGATACTTTATCAATAATGGAACTTCATTAAAAGTTGTAAGGAGTTGGCTACATTTATGGCAGTTGAGCAACATGAGCAGAAGAAAGGAAAGGACAATGTGGATAGAAGATGGAGTAATGGAAAAATAGGAAACAAAAAAGAAGTGGGATTGAAGTTGTTACACTCCTCACTCTCCTTGTTGACCAATATGAAAAAAGACACACAAGTAGATAAATAAAAATAATAACAACAACAACATACACACCTGAATGGCATAATATGTAAAATAAGTGAAAGGCAATGAGTGACCTACAGATGACTGATGTGTTGCACATGGAAACACGCACAAGTCTTGGCGTGGCTATGGGCATGTGTCTTTGAGTGTCTATGTAGTTGTGTGTGTGAATGCATGTACTTGTTCTAAAGAAACAGCAAAAGACAGTAAAAATAATTTTCTGTTGTGTGTTTCCTTCTGTCTCAGGTTCTTTGGCCGACATTCGTCTGATGATTTTAATGACGTTTCGCCAGCATGAGTGGCTGGCATTGTCAAAGCTTCACCCTCCATTGCCGGTGGTGGACTGGAGCCGAGCTCATGGCCGCAGACTATATGTACCTGGCGTGCCAACATCCGAGGGCTTCTCTGCGGTCATTTCCGGTGCGGTTCTCCTCTTGCTACCTGTGACGGTCGTTTGCTGCAGTAAGGGAAGCCAGGATCCATTTACCTTAAGGCTTTCCCCTTTCTTGTTGAAGCTGTTCCTGTGTTTGTGTATTTCTACAGCTTCTCTAAACAAGCGGGTGTGATAGTGCTTCTCTACAGCCAGAACTTCCGTGTCAGAGAATTTTATTACAGGGTCGGTCTCACTCAGCGCGTGCTCTGCCACGGCCGATTGTTTAAAGAAGCTGTAGAAATACACAAACATGGCAACAGCTTCAACAAGAAAGAGGAAAGCCTTAAGGTAAACGGATCCTGGCTTCCCGTACTGCAGAGAACGACTGTCGCAGGTAGCAAGAGGAGAACTGCACCGGAAATGACTGCGGAGAAGCCCTCAGTCATTGACGTGCCAGGTACATATAGCCTGCGGCTGCGAGCTCGGCTCTAGTCCACCACTGGCAATGGAGGTTGAAGCTTTGACAATGCCAGCCAATCGTGCTGGCGAAACGTCAGTAAAATTATCAGACGAACATCGGCCAAAGAACCCGAGACAGAAGCAAATAGCCAGTTTGTCAACAACTGGCCACGAAAGCGTTAACAATTTTGAATAATAATAATAATAATTTAATAAAACTGAACAGTAATTTGCAATTAGGGAATGAAGCCTTCACAGAAATTGAAGTTTTATTTGAATCTCATGGCATAATTTTATTACTATAACTCAATATTAGGGTACATCATCAAAGGGTATAACAAACTAATTGTGATATTCCAGTTAATTGTGTTTAATGAACTCCACCCAACCAATTGTCAAATGTCGGTAATTAAGAAACAACCAATAATCGACAAGGAGAGGAAACTATAAACTGTGAATAGTTGTGATTTTCAGAAAAAATAGGCCTCATGCTAAAATGAATGATAACAATACTGATACTACGTGTATGTGAAAGATCTTGAACACAGACATAAAAACAAATTAAACTGGTGAGGGGGTGGGACATCAAGACAAAAAGAATACATGAGAATTTCAAGAAGCAATAGAAAGTTGAGAAATAAATTTACAGTATGTTCATGAGAAAACAGAATGAAACATGCAACCATGTTATGACTGAACAATTCAAGCTTAAATCAGTAGTCGAAACATTAAAATCCGAGTGAGACAAAGATCACGTGCGCATTAAAACCACACTTGAAGGTGGATGAAAAAAATCTATGGACACAGCAGAGAGATAGCTATAGTCTTATAGAGTGTGTTAGTTATATTGCATTACACTGTGACCATACCAACCATGGAGTACTCCCGTACAATTGTCAAACTATGTTATACCACAAAACAGTGGTTTATCCAGTCTACCTGAAATGGTAGACTAGAGTTTTAATTGACAAAAATTACTTTATTTTCAGACTTGGTTACACAATGTATGATGTCTCATAAGATGCTATTGAGCGAGCTCTATCCAGACTGATGTAATATTTTTCGCCACTTTTTATTTTGGGTTCACAGGATCTTCTGTCTGGTGTATCCCTTGGAGCTGCAGTTGGTAATGGCTTTCTGCTGCACTTGCTCCGAAGTCATAACATAATATTGACTACTGCACCCCAATACTGCTCATAGCCCAATGAATACCTCAAACAGAAGGTGCACAAAACCTTCTCAACACCGGCATTCATAACTAAGCCAAGACAAATGCTGTGTTCAATACATAAATAAACCACGAGTCTACAAAACTTACCAAACATTAGTAGCTACAACAGCAACACCATAACTCTATACATTCACTCAATGATACACAACATTAGAGTGCACAAATTTTAGCATGTTAACAATCACATATATAATAAAGTTACTGGAGTCTCAAAATTTCTGCACCCTTCAATGATTCCACCACCGAAACAACTGAATCCCAAGAGAGTGATGTGTTTTGTACAGGTCCAGTCTCCAGTACACTAAATCAGCTCTTGTGTACAGGTGATTTACAGTACAGAATGGGATAACTCTTCCCGATTGACCTCCTCCTGCCCCCAGACCTCAACCTCATCAACAATATTTGGATAGAAATGAAACAGACAATGAAAGGGAACTGATTTAATCCTGTACCACGAATGTGAGTTCAGTTCTGAAGCTTCAGAATAGGTGGCAGTCTCTTTCTAACAAAATGCAGATAGTTATAAACTGGCATTTCCTGACAGACTATCACAAAACTTAATCATATGATTAAATTTCAATAAATGTGATCATAGAAATGAGCACGAGTTTCCTTAACCTGATTAAATGTATGACAACTAAAAAAAACAGGTGAAGAAAACACCAAAGAAACAAAAGCACACTAACTATTCTACAGGTTACATCTTCAATCTGAGCACTAGCTTGCAGCACTAATCACAATGAGTTCTGTGTGTGGCGAGCCACAGCTATTTTTCATCTTTTGTACCATTTTTTGTACTCAGATGTGACACATATATCGCTAACAAAACTTGAGGATCATTTAGGATAAGGAGGTCGGAAGTAATAGGGGACCAGTGTATTATTGTGATGTGCGTCCGTAGTTTGATATCCAGAGGAAACTTGGCAGTTTCCTTGAACTGTGCTCTGGAAACAGTGTGACAGTTGCAACAGAACACATTTGAACCACTTCTGGTTAGGCTCAACTACATGTGCACCTTTGTTGGACAGGCAGTTACGAGGATGGGGGCTGCTTGTGCACAACGAAGAGATAAGGATGGAAGTGAAAATGTAAAATTCAAAGCACTCCACACTGATAAGAAAACCAGTATGAGCTACCAGGAACAGTTATGTTACAAATGCGCGAAACCAGGACATTTCATAAGTGACTGTCACCCTTCAGGAAAGAGCACAGATTCTAGGGCACATGGTGGATGTCATCAAGGAGGTGATCGTGGCAGTTGGTAACATGGGCAAAGCAATCAGCATTGCCAGTTCAACATGCCAGGAAGTGCAACAAGTCAACCGTAACTTGTTAGTGTGCCAAAATTCCACCCGTGCCAACCGAAACAGATAAGTTTTGATGACATTAGATACAAATAAACAAAACAACCATGCATTACACACAGACAGAGATCACTGCACTCCCACTGCAAGGCAGTCACTATCTTAATACTCAGCATGTGCTCCACATGTAAGAACAGGCTACGTAAATGGTATGATACTTGCTATATTTAAACTCAGTGGAGCCATCAGAAAAAAACTATTCACATGAAAATGAACCTAAAGCACACTACAACCATCTAGAAAGTTTTTGAACATATAAAATAAAGTTTTCTGCTGCTCCTCTGCCCATGTCCATACTGCTTCTTTCTTTAATAACTTCAATAGGTGAGGTGATGAAAGACTCTGTCTGATGGTGAAACAACGATAAAACTCATCAAGCCCTAAATACGCTTTCAACTGTTCTTGACATGTTGTTACAGAGAAGCTTTCAGTTGATTCATGCAACAGTTCACTTTACCCAGAGAAGACCGCAATTTCTTTAAGTTTTTTGGGGCCAGAAGCTTCTCGAGTGCATCACTCCATGTGAACCATGGATGAAGGGCAACAAGCCGATTCCATATCCAGAAAACAAATGGCACAGTGTCCCACCACAGACTGTTAAAGGGACAAGCCTACAGAATAGGTTTCCAGATATGCGAACAGCTTGAAGACTTCTTAGATAACAGAACCCAGGGCATTGCAGTCGACAGCAAGTATTCATCAGAGACAGGAGTATCATCACAAGTGCCACGGGGAAGTGTGACAGGACTGCTCTTGTTCACTAGATACATAAATGATATGACTGAAAGGGTGAGCAGCCATTTTCTGATGATGCTGTGGCATACAGGAAAGTTTTGGTGTTGAGTGGTTGTAGCAGTATACAAGATGACATAGACAGAATTTCTAGCTGGTGTGATGAACGGCAGCTTGCCCCAAACGGGGGGAAAAAAGTTAATGCAGATGAATACGATCTTGTAATGTCTGACTATGGCATAAATAGTATGCTGCTTGACACAATCATGTCAATTAAATATCTAGGCATAACACTGCAAAGAAATATGAAATGAAGTGAGCACATAAGGACTGTAGTAGGTGTGGCAAACTGTCAACTCCAGTTTAATGGGAGAATTTTAAGAAAGTGAGGTTTATCTGTAAGGGATAACAAATACAGAAGATGTATCCCCATTATCTAAAGTGACCTTGATTTCGACAAGATCTGGTTCATGCAAGACGGAGCTCAGCCCCATCGAACCAATAGAATGTTAGATGTCCTGGTGGAGCATTTTTGGGACTGCATTCTGCCTCTGGATTACCCAGAGGCCATTCGCATGACCCTCAATGGCTGCCATGTTCTCTGGATTAGGACACATGTGGGGCTATATTAATGACATGGTGTACAGCAGTAACCCCAAAACCATTGCTGAGCTGAAAACAGCCATTCAGGAGGTCAATGACATTCCGACACTTCAGTGGGTCATGCAGAATTTCACAATTCGTCTGTGCCACATCATTGCCAATGATGGCAGGCATATCAAACACGTCAAAACCTAAACCTGAATATCTGTAGTGTTGTTGACCTGTTGAATAAAGAGTGTGCATGCCATAGTTTGTAACTATTTTTTTTTCACATAGTTCAATAACTGCCACCCTGTAGAAGTAGACAGAGGTCAATGTGCTCTGCTGGCAGTGTGATCCCTTTCATGCCTGACATATGCCCCAAATACTGCACAGACAGTGCAAAGAACTTTCATTTCTCCAGATTTCAATGGGGCACTATCTTCAGCAGCTGTTGAAATAGTGTTTGTACATTTTGCATGTGCTCTTCCACAGTAGCCTCCATCACCCAAATGTCACCCAAGTAGTTAACACAGTTTAGAAAACTGCGAGTTAAATGCTTCATATATTCTTGGTGCTAAGGCTGCCCCAAAAGGCAACCTCTTGTCTCAATACACTCCAAAAGACATATTCATTACCAGTATTTTCCACATTTCAGCATCTACAGATTGCAAATATGCATCCTCCAAACCGATCTCTGAAAAACGACGCCCCCCCTCCCCCCCATCCTGCTAACTTTGCTAAAAGTTCCTCACGCCAAAGGATTGGGTAGATATCGATCTCACTTTGTATGTTAATCTTCACCTTAAATTCACTGCGAATTCTAATAGATCCATTTGCTTTCTTCATGATGTCTATGGGAGTTGCCCACTGACTACATGAAACTGGCACAATTACCCCCAGTTCCGTAACCTGTCTAACTCTGCCATTACTATACCATACACTGGGAACAGAGCTGGCAACAATTTAGTCATAGCAAACTACTTGTGTGAAATGTGTGTTTCAAAAGTCTTTGGCCTGATCCAGTGTTGATCAGAATAACTGCTGATAATTCTCTAATAATGATTCTAAATCCTGGAATGGTATCAATCTGGGTACCAGGTTCACCTCATGCAATTTTTGGAAACAAAATGTGGTGAACACATCTAAAGCAAAAATATTTACATCCGATGGTGAACTTATAAACAACAAAGCTATTTGTCATTTCATATTCTTTTATTCTGCCCACATATACCCTTGCAAAGATATTTTGCCAGATATATGAAATAACCTACTGCTGCGGCATCTGCAGATAGGGAGCCCAAACACTGATAGTTCACCTGTCACTACACTTCCCATATTGGTTGACCTGCAATCACACTTCCACAATATGAGTCTGAGAGCAGATATGCTCACTGAGTGTTTTGCAAGTTACGAGTTGTTTCACATATGAGAGTCAGCCTCGTTGCCTCTTTTGCAATGCACTACCCAGGTAGGTAGTGCCACTAGGTGGTTGCAAAGAAATACAGTACGTTGCTGAAGAGAGAGAGTGGACAACAGCAAGCTGTACACAAATCCAAAAAGACAAACAGAGTAAAATTCAGTTGTGAAACCAAGAATTGTCAACAGGGTGCAAATTAAGCCTGAATAGCCAATCGAAAGAATAACCAGGAGCAGGTATGTCACTGCATGTGAATAGCAATGTCAGTGACCAGAAGGTGTTCGATGTGTCAAGATAACTGACTGAGGAAATCAAGCACACTTTTCTCATTGCCTATGTCTCCAGACGGTCTTGCCAACTGATGCGGTGTCCGCACCCCTCATGGTCTGGCTGTGTAACTGTACAACTCCGATGGCCAATGCCAATGCATTCATCTCTATACAGCAATCATTCTGTCATTTTTATCCTTAGTTTGACTGCCAGCTGATGAATGAAGCCCAAATTCCTATCACTGACATACCTTACAATCTGTTTAGAGACACTCTTAGTAATGCAAATTGGTACTCTTGATGATTGCTCCAGCTATGTAACAATAGGAAATTACTTGTTGTAGTCATTGTTTTTTTTCTAATTACTTTAATTAGTAACACTCAGCTAAGAACAGTTGCTTCATCAAACCATAAAGTAAATAGCTTTGTGGTAGACTGCACTCATTTCCAATAGTTAGATGACACATCAACTTACAAAATCAACATGAGAGTCAATGTTCAAACCAGTTATTCATTAGTGGGTGAGTTGAAATTAACAAAAGTATTATTCAATAGCAAAAGAAGCCATTCGAAGGTCAGAAATTCCCCTGACGATTACAACTTCGTAACTCAATATAAATGTTCTTCTAACATAAAAGGAGTCATTAGTATGAAACTATCAGAACTAAATTTGTAGAAACGAAATGAACTGCTGCACACTCCACAGAAACAAGTGCTTAACTTATATTAGCAAATTTCCACCTCAATCTATGGTGTAGGTTCCAATCTGAGCACCTGAACACAATTTTTAGATACACTTTAATCCAATATGCAAGTTACAAATTTGGGAATATGACTCCATAAGGTACGATCTTGGTATTCTAAAGCCTGCCTTCTACAAGGGAGCCATATATTTTCATTACTTCCTGGAGCCAATGAGTCATGACTAAGGCTTTATTCTTTGTCCATCATAACTGCTTTCAGTGTGAGTATATATCAGAACATCATGGATTGTGGGATGCCAAGAATTGTGTGGTGAACAACTGAAGCCTAGCCACTGTTTCATGTGATACACACTTCAAGTAGGTTTTTCTTGCCCGAAATGATAATAAATGCAGCCCATGTTTATGAGAAGATGGCTGATGACTAGGAACTGATGGAAACTGCGCAAGATGGTTTTCTTGATTTGAGAGCAAGAGAGAAGCTATGGCCAACATGGGCAGCTCCCACAACAGATTAGCTTACACAAATTCAATGATAAGAATCAGTGTGTCTGTGCTGTCCTCTTAACAGGAATGATTGAAATTCATTTTCTCAATCCAGCCACTGACTTTTGCAGTTACTCAATGCCAATTCAGAACAGATATCCATCAGTTCATCAGTGTGTTGCATTTCATTTTTTGCTCCTTTTCAAATATTACTGATTTCACTGTCAACACATATTGATATACTGCTGATTTATTTTTTGCTTCTTTCTGTGTCACATTCCTACACATTCTTCTCCTTAGTTCTTACTTGGCCTCCAAAATAAAAAATCTACCATTTCACACAGATATACGTTTCACACTACTCTTGGTGTCTCAACCTGCTTATTCGAATTCTTGCAATTTGCATGTGGTTTGTGCCAAAATAGAACTAACAACAAATTAAAAATCTAGCTACAGTTAATCACATGTACACATCATTATAACAAACAATAATGAAATTGTTCTTACCTATCAAGTGACGAAATAACACAAACCACAGTAAGAAAATAAAACATTGATTGTGCAGGTCTTGAAAAGTTGTCATATACATTAATAAATTCTTCTATCTCTACTCTGGTCCATCCAATGCTCACAACCTGCAACAGAGAATATATTGCTGCAACCACAGACTTACATAAAAATTGAAAACACAGACTACTGCTGCTCATTGATCAGATGGCAACTGATTTCCTGTTCCTGTATTGTGCAAGCTGGAAGTTGGCACATCCCAATAATCTATTTAAAAAGTGCAGCTTAACTTCCTTTATATATCATGAGATAGCAAGGTGTTACTTTGATGACTCTGCTCCAGGTATATTATTATACTATACAGTCACATATCAAGTGAAGTTTTACTGAAGCTGAAATTTAATACAGAAGCCCAAGCTCACAGCAAGAAGAAGAATATATTTGTTGAAGAAATATAAAATTCAAATCAAAGCTCACAATTTGGTTGTGGGTATTAGAATTTTGCTACAGTATTTTCTTTTTATATTCACAAATACATAGGATGCATATATTACAGCAATAATAGACAGAGCACTCTTCAATGTTGGGTCCTAAACCACTGATCTTCATTTCTTTTAATATCTTAATGTTAAAAAAACCTCTCACAAGACTATGGTAACTTAAATGCTACCATGAACCTCTACCTTGCTTTTAGCTAAATAAGTCAACAACTTTACTTTGGAGATTAAAGTGCTCTCTAGAAGTGGTACACTCTTCACTTTCTCCAGCCTGTCAATGAGTCTATTCAACTATAGCTGGCATACTTTTCTTTGTTTTTTAGGCTCCTCAGTCTTGAAAGGCAGAAATTACAACACTTTAGAAAAATAATGCATTTGGCAATTCTACAATGTGGTGTCAAAAGAAAAGTCAAAGTTACCACTGTTTACATTACTCGTCCACTTCAGTACTTTTTTTATACACAAGTTTTATGAAGCAATTCTAGTTCTGTGGTTTCCGAATTTTTCCTGAAATAGATCATATACGGTATGAAGAAGTCTTTGATGAAAGGCTGGATCACTGGGCACAATGCACAATACTTCTACAACACACCACATGTTCTCAATGATAACTTAGGCTGTTACTATTGAAATATTATGCACACATGGTTTCTCACTGAAGCAACAAATGCCAGCTCCTGCAGTTTCAGTTTTGATTACTTGAAAGATTGCAATTTATGATGCCAGGTTTTACTCAGCAGGTGCACAGTATGAAGCAGAATATCTGAGTTCCATTTGTTATTGACAATATTATATGAAGACACTCCTCTTATACTTATAGCCCTGTTACGAGAAGAGATGCATAGGGATGCTTCTTGTATTCCCTTCTACACTCCGCACATAGATGTTTCTAAGGCTTGTGGCTTATAACTGAAGATAAGGGCAATGTGGTGCAACCCTGCATCACCATTCCCTCAAAATTCCAACAACATTTTCACTCCCATATATTATCGTGGAAATGTCTGCTTTAGCCAACAGGATGTGGATGAACTTTATTGACTGAAGCTCCAAAAAACACTGCAGCCTGAATCTTGAGTGTGATCATAAAAACATTTTATTGTATGTGGCTTACATCTAATTGGAAAAACAGTAAGAATTTGTCTTAGATTAAGAAAAATTAAATCAGAATTTACTAGTGTGTTTCAGACCCAAAGAAAGGTTTAAAATTACAAGATGCATGAGGCTGGCTACAGGTAGGAAATCTATGGGGTGCTTCCATGTCATCAGAGGCAGAGAACTCCATGCCTGCAAAAGAAATGTTTGCCATACCAATGACACCTTACCAGTTACTCGAAAGTAAGAAAATCAGTATGAACATGGCTGTCATGGTATATTGGAATGTTGGTACTTCACAAACAACAAGTGCAGCACTTTGGAATTAATTGTATTTAATTAACTTTCCCAGGACCGAGTAATGATAAGTCTAGGTGGGATTTGTTGCATGCCAGCAACTGAGTTGCTGAGTGCCCATAATGCTGTTACAGAGATTGGTAATGGTGGAAAAGTATTATTTAAAGAACACACTCTTGAGAAAGTTTGTAAAAAGCTATTGTCTTGTATTCTTAATAATTCCCATTGTCACTTCATGAATAACATTCCTGTCATATTCACAGTGTGTTTCACATAGAGAACCCTTAAGTGGCCTATGCAAATGGAAATCTAGAGCGCCGGGTCTGGGCTATAGGGTAGGTGTGGCAATGATGTCGAATCTATTTTGGTGATGTGTTTCTAGGTTCTGAAGGCTTGTGTGTGTTATGTATTATCATTTTGGAGCAAGATTTACTTTGGGTTATTGTCAGACTCAGCATTTCGGAAGCATTTTTTTACTTAATTCAGCCTTCACACATGCCTGCAAATTAATGGCTGGCCATTTTGGCAACATATCCTCAAAAATGATGTCATCATTATCCCAAAAATACTGTCATCATGACTGCCAGCAGAGGGACCTGTCTTGAATTTCATCTTTTTTGGTGGCTGCGAATGGTGACTCTCCACTGAGTGCCTTTTCATTTCCAGTTCAATGTGATGCGCCAAGGTTTTGTCACCTGTAACGATCTGTAACAGAAATGCCTTTCTGTTGGCCTCAAACTGCTCTAACAGTTAAGGTTTAATGTTTTTTCTTTGAATCTTGGGGGCTGTAGTTACCATTTTGTGGAACCTATCATGATCAGACATTTGAATACCTCAGTGTCTCAGTAACTGCACACACATTTCCAATGCTTACCAATAGCTTTAGGCCAACAGTCGAGTTGTTATATGTCAGTCTGCACAAATAATGGTATCAGCATGATTCACTATGTCAGGATCAGTGGCTATGACAGGTTGTCCTGAACGTAGCCAGTTATGGCACTCAATTCCTGCACTTGCTGACATTTTAAATCTCTCTAGTCACCGCCCGAAGTACTCCTATTAACTGCATCACTGTAATAAAGTTTATGGATGTTTGCTACGTTTTCTTGTCGTGTGATGAAGATTTCAATTACAGCTTTTTGCTTGTATCGAGTGTCTTGCATAGATGTCGTTTTCGTTCACTATGGCTCCACCGTCTACTGGAATTGTTTGAAACTTCACACACGTGAAGAAGAAACATCAAACTTGTATCACATGGAAGCACGTTTTCCTGCATACATATTAATGGCTTAAAAATTGTGTTATTATTCATTGAACAATCTTCACATATTTCAGAAGTAACAGCCAAACACACATACACGTGGTATGTCAATGGAAGCTACCTAGGAATTAACAGCCACAAACCATGCATATCCAACTCTTTACAATTCAGTCACGTAGAAAGTGCAATGCGTGAAATCTCCAATAATTTCTAGTCATACCACAGCAAATTACCTCATGAGCTCCTGGGAAGTTATGTTCATATGTGGCATCAACGACTGGATTGAAATATTCTTTCCAGTCTCTTGTGGATCAGCCTTGAGTTCAAACTAAGGACTGCAGACTGGGCTGTTCCGACACTGCCCCATGAGGCTAGACTGCCTTAAAGGTGCACAACAGCTCACCAACATGCAGGTATAGGCAGTATAGGAGACCCCACCAGGTAACTGTATTTCACATGTTCTGAACATGCACAAACCACTCGTCCAATGCAGCCTATAGCCACTAGGCCAGGACCGTACAATTGTTTAGCCTACATCCAACTTCCAGACTGTTGTTTTTCCACTTATGCCCACCTTTGCCCATGAGACTCAGCTGCTCAAGGAAGGCAAGCAAGCTGGAACAGCCTACAGTAAACAGGAAGCCAAAATACTGAATCACACAAGTAAAAACCTACACATCATGATACTAACATAAACCAATATCCGACCACCAAATGCACACCAAAGTAAAGGACACTGAAACAGGGACCCTCAGTACTGAAAATAACTAATACTGCATCATGTAAACAAGTCACCCTCATGACATTGCATGTTGATAAGAAGCTTCTCTCAAAGAATCAGCACAGTGAACTAGTGTGAAACGAATTGCTGGTGTCACACACAATATCTTGTACATAGTAGATGCAAGTGAACAGGTAGAGTCCATCTCCCTAGATTTTCAAAAGGTGTTTAACATTATACTACACTGTCAACAAGTGTCCAAGATGCAATTGTACAGTGTATATGTGGACATTAAACAGAAATGTAAGTAACAATGGGTATGCCCCAAAAACAGGGTCAACAGCACAATGGACTATTTACAGATGACACACTTATATACAAGAGAAGTACCGTAACTGTATAATCTTAAGAAAATTCAAAACAAACTTAAACAGTAGTTATTTTTGGCAGCTGTACTGAATGCCAGCTTTCTTTAAACATGCATAAATTATAAAAATGTACATAACGAAAAAAAATTAACCCAATAGTACACACCTATGAAATTTGTGGTAACCTTCTGAAGCTTGTCACATTCTTTAAACAAATAGCAATAAGAAATGCATCAAACACCAAAAATCAGTAGTTTAGATGATAAATGGAAAATTCTGATTAAACATTCTAGGACAATGACCAATTCTAGAGCATGGCTTGAGAGTCTGGAATAGGCTTACGACAGGAAAAACCGAACAAGTTTACAGACTCATTGCTAATACCTTAACAGTTCTGTGCAACAGACACGCTCTGGAGATTTATATGGGAATCCCTTGTAAAACCTATGTTAGGAAAATCAGCATTTGAGGAAAATTTTGTGACAATTCTACAGCCACAACTATATAATTCATATAGTGATGACGAGGAGGAGAAGACACTAGAGATTAGGATGTCAACAGAGGCATATTGATCATCATTTTCCACCTTCAATTTGTGACTGGAATAGGAAATAAAAACCTCTAATATTGGTGTGAATTACCCTCCACTATGGTTTGCATAGCATAGAGAATATGATAATATATGCAGCAATATGGTGCACTTTTAATCTTTCAAAAAGAGTCAACGACACAGACAGAAGAATCAAATCAAACATATTTAATTCATGGAGGTATGTACCGTCTATGCAACTAATTGAAGGCTGTTTGCTTATTGCCATACACATTTCACTTCACTTATTTGGGAAGCATCATAAGTGGTGAATTCCAGCACTGTTAACTCGTGTGTTGTCCTGGAGATGTAATTGTTAATTTACATACTCCAGCTGGCCGATTTCTGGGGTTCTTTCACCCACATTTGTCACATCATGTATGTCACTTGCACTTGAAAATGCAAGTGGCATATTTGGGGTGTGTGTGTGGCCTATTTCTTTATATGGCTTTCTTTTCCCGAGTACTAATAAAAATAAAGTCGATGGCGTTGAGGCAGTAACATACTTATATAAAGTCATATCATAACACCAATGTCATAAACTCACCAACAAACATAGTGTAAGTGACATTCCTCCTAAAATTCCGTGGCATAAATTGTAAAATGGATGGAATGCCTCTTGAATTTTTACAGCTAATTCTACTGTTGACTTATTCTCCGTATGTAATTTCTTTTCTTTAAATTTTATTTTACTTGTGCGTGATAAAACTATTTCTCTCGGGGCTGGTAAAAAACCGCTCTTTCTTTCAACATAAACCATATCAGATGGGTAACTTCTGAAAACTGGTTGTGTTGTTACACTATGCTCCACGCCATCTGAAATTTAAAATAAACACATGAGGTTCAGTACCATACATTTTTTCGTATTTTCTGTGATACTTTCTTGCGAATAGTGAGCTACGTAACAATTGGAAAGGCAATTTACCGACACGGTCCGCTGTCACCGCTTCGATTTCATCGGCATTTAATTGTTTAAGTGCCGCTGTCACAACAGTATCTGCTGCTTTCTCTTTCTTTCTACGCCTTTTCCGTTTATTTTCTGTCCTCTTCTCTCCTTCAACTGATTCTTCGTTATCTGAGTTCATTTCTATTCAACACAGCTTCAGTTGACAGCCGGGAATTTACAAATACTCAACAGTCAACACCGTGCACAGCCGCAGTCGATTCTGGCAGAACAAATGAATGGTTAAAAAGTGTATATGTTCGCGCCTTGCATTAAGTTCAACGCGTTAAACGCATCGGAAGTTAATGGTGGCTATGATATGTACTTCGCTTTAGTAGTTGAAAGCGACCAGCACTGAATGCCAGTTACAAAATTGTTTAAATGAAATTAACGCCTCGTATATTCAGTATACCTAGTGAGGGCTCATCTTTGGCGCGCGCGTAATCACCTTGCGATGCGTTTGCGTTCGGGTTTGATGGCGCGTGTTTGGTAGATTTGTTTTGTGATGTGTTTACGTAGGAGAAGCTGAACTTAGAGCATTGTGTATGTGAAGAATTCCACAATGCCTGCAACACTGACTTTTATAGAAGTTGAAAATTTCAAATCATACAAAGGGAATTTATCAATTGGACCCTTGAAGTCTTTTACAGCGGTCATTGGACCAAATGGATCAGGTAATACATAGCCGTTGCTATTGTTTCCCGTATTTTGAATATTTAGTAAATGCTAATTAACGAATATTTTTATTTTATAGGAAAGTCAAATTTTATGGACGCTGTCAGTTTTGTGATGGGAGAAAAGACTTCTTGTCTTAGAGTTAAAAGGCTTAGTGATCTAATACATGGAGCGTCAATTGGACAGCCTATTTCGCGAAGGTAAATACGATATTTTTGCGACCTAAAGAGATTTTTACTGTTAAGTGAGAAGTTTGCAACTGATAGCGAAGTGTGTTAACGAGCATTGTAGCGTCAATAGATATATTCCTGTCTTTCCCTTAATTTCATTTACTTGTACTCATATGTGTGTTATGAATATTTATTTTACATGGAAAATATGTTACGATGATTTGTCAGTAATTGGTCACTAGATATTTTGACAATGTGATGAGTTGTGTCCGCTTCTGGCACTGTTTGGCAGTGTAACGTGTCCGCTTCTGGCACTGTTTGGCAGTGTAACCATAGAGATGCATAGATCAGCATAATACAACTGTGGTAGTAAATAATTAGATAACAACTGATAGATAGAGTACTAGATACAAAGTAAATCCCAATTTAATTATGTGTAGAAATTGATACAATAGGCTACTAATTGCAGAACTTCTACATCTTCACCTTTTAGTACAGGAATTTGTTCTACCATCTTAAAATGGGTGGTAGATAGTAACTGCCGTTGGCTTTGTGACAGAACAGGTCATGTATTTTTTGAATGTACACTGTCCAGTTACATTAATGTGACCACATGTCAAATGCCTAAATAACCACCTTTTGCAGCACAAGGCATGCAGGAAAAGTGTCGGTGAGGTTCTAGATGGTACCGACAGGGATGTGGAGCCATGCAGACTGCAGGGCCATGGCTAGCTGCTCTAGGTTTTGTGGTTGACTGTACATGACATGTAAAGCCTGATCAAGGTGGTTCCCCAGGTTCTTGATAAATCCAGGGATTTGGTGGCCACGGGTGTTCGGTAAACTCATCCTGGTTCTCTTCGAACCACAAACGTATACTGCGAGCTGTGTAACACATTGCATTCTTCTGCTGGTAGATGCTGTTGTACTGAGGGAAAAAACAGCATGTAGGGATGGAAATGTTCGACAAGGGTAAGCGCATACTTGTGTTTATCCAGAGTGCCTTCCAGAATGATGAGATCACCCAGGGATGCCACAGAAACATTCCCCGACCATAATGCTCTCTCCTCTGTCCAGGACCCTTGTGACAATTGTTTGCAGGGTACTCACTTTCAGATGATTCGACCCGTACATGCCAACGGCCATTTGTCTCATGGAGCATAAAGCGTGATTCATCTGAAAAGGGTACCTGTTGCCTCTCAGTGTACGTCCAGTTGAAGTATTGGTGTGCAAATTACTAAAGTAGATATTAGCTTCATAGGATTTATTTCTAAAATTTTTTTATGTTAGACGGGTATGAGGCCAGAAGTTCATCTGTTATCAGCACAAAAAAATTTTAAAAATAAATGCCATGTAATCGGTGTCTACTTTTTAGTCATCAAAACTAAGTTCCTGTATTTTATTCAAGCTGCAAAGTACAGAATCTATGGGTCAACGGAAGCATCCGGTTCCATCCATCTGCTTTGACCCCTGTCATAATGGTCACTAACGGTGTGGAGTTTTTGAGTTGGTTGTGTATGTAGATGTCGTGTTGTTGTATATGATGGTGCCGTCTGGTGGTGGGTGTGGACATGCTGAGTTTAACGTGTGGTATTGGGTTAATGTGAGTTTTGGTTGTTACCAGTGCTGACGTGGTTTTGGGTTTAGATAGTTGGTGTGATAATGCATGTTGTGGAAGTGTTTTCAGTGAGTTATTAAAGTGTTTTTTATAGGTCTGATTAGATTGGTGTTGGGTGGTGTGTGGAAAGAAGTCTTAATTTTTTTAATGTCTTTTTTTTATTGGGTGTGGATACGACAGTGAAGTTTATGAGTGTATCTTTACGTTCTGAGATGGATGATGATACAATGTCTGTCACACAGTTTCTGCAGATGTTCGGTCTTATTGCTGATTATATTAGCCGTCGTGTTTGTGGCAACAGCATAAGGTCAGCAAGAGTACGGGTCGCTTACAGCAGGGCATGTATATGTAGTGTTGTCAGTGTGTGTGTGTGTGTGTGTGTGTGTGTGTGTGTGTGTGTGTGGTGGCCAACCTAGGTGATATTGCCAGAGGCTTTTGTTGGTAAGTAATTTTTGTCTTTGTTTTATTCTATAGTAATTGTGTTTTGTGTGTTGTATATTTACAGTAGGTCTTTTGTGTTGTAATTGGTGTTGTGAATATGAGGTATTAGGGTTTCTGAGTTGTTGCGGTTTTCTTTCCACTTTTCGGAGTTATAGGTGTTGGTTTGTTGGTATTGATAGCTGCAATTTAAGCTATATAGCTCAAGGAGGAATCTCTGATTCCACTCTTTGGTGTTGTAGGTGTTGGTTAAGCTGTATAGGTCAAGGGAAGTGTCCGATTTCTGTGGTTTTGTTGGTGTAGTGGAGTGCTGTAAATTAATTTTTTTTTCTAGTATTTGTTTTGGGATGGTTCAGTGTTGTTTTATTGCTGTATATTTAACTTGTCGCCACCCTAACACCCCCAGTTTTTTGGGGTTGTCGCATTAGTATAATTTTATGTTTGGAGTGAGACGTTATTGTGTCATTTTTATTTTTGTTTGTGTTTGTTGGCGTGTGTATGTAGTGATGTTATTGTCGTCATTTTGTGTACACTGGAAATAGCTGTTTCCGCCATATTTATGACAGCATGGGTGAAAGTAGACGGGTGGAATCGGACGCTTCTGTAAAATGTAGCTGCCTCAGGAAATTATTTTTATACTTGATATGTATTATGTAGCAAATAAATTATTTTGCACTTGACATGCATCCATTCTTTGAAAGAGGGAGCAGAAGAAAATGAAGTTTTCTGATTGCTGAGAAAGAGTGATGTACGCAGAATTTGGAATTTAAACATATGTTTTAATGTAGTTGTTGAACTTGGGTGTCAAAGCAATAACAGAAATAGCAATGACTACGTGACAATAAAAGATTCATGGTTGGGTTATTTGTTTTGATAAAAGCCCTGTAGATATATTAATGAATATTGTTTCTTTTTTATTTCTTGTTGGCGAATAATGCAACCAGGCACCAGCATCCAACATGGATAAAAAAATCCCCACCACCATCACTCATCACCATAATTGTTCATGTATCTTTATATTAGTATTGACACCTAACTTAGGTATTATTGAAAGTGGATGACAAGTAAATAGGCTGTGCCATAACTGTAGAATGCATTGTTTGTGTGTAATTTTGCTGGCAATAATAAAAGCCTGTATCAATTTTTCAGTGCTTCTGTGACAGCAGTATTTGAGCTTGAAGATGGGACAGAGAAACGATTTACACGAATTGTACAGGGTTCATCATCTGAACACCGTATTAACCGTGAGGTACTGTATATATTACTTTGTACATTAAAAACACTATGTTGTCTAAGTTAGTTGTTCGATGAACAAATATTCAGCATAGGTTCCCAACAAAGCATTCCTTTGAAGATATTGATGATAGAGATACATTCTTGTGATAGACAGTTACTGTTCCAGTGTTTCCTCTTGGCATTGTGTTCAGGCAGTTTTGTTTCATTTTATATTATTTTGAGGTAAGCTCCTGTGAATACACAAAGTGAAACATTTGCTACCAGTTCAGCATAGTAGTCAGTGTGAATATGCAAGCAGAAATGATCATCTCTAGTGTAGACGGCAACAAGAACAAAACCATTGTTGCCAATATGTTGCGAAACGAGTTGCGAACAAAAACGTGTGTTTAAACTGTGTAAATACAACTTAAAAGGAAATTTTATAATAGATTAACAGAAGTGTTAATTTGATTAACCGGTTATATTGATGTAATAATTCGATTTCCCATGTTCGTTCGAAGATTTAAATTCAGCTATCTCAGGAAATTATTTTTGTACTTGACATGCAGTATGCAGCAAATAAATTATTTTTGTATTTTACATGCATTGTGTAGCAAATAAAGAAATGTTGACAATTTCAAACTTAACTTTTCTTGCCAGTAGTAGCAGGTGATTCACCAAGACAAGTCGAAATAAAATTACTGTCTTTTAACGGAGTTATTAAGCTGATTTAGTTTTGCTTTCTGCCTCTTTTCCTCTGTTGTAGCAATGAATAATATTTAGCCTGAGTTTTCTTTTACCTCTTTGAATAAAAGTTCTTTTTCACAAAGGAGTCATCGGAGTACATTAGTTGATGGCAAGTCTCTAGAAGGACCAGGTACAGCTTCTTCAATCATTTTTGTAAATGATATTGTTAGTCAAACCGAGTAATATTGCACATGAATAAACAATTGATTCACAATGGCTATGATGCACATTTCAGTTAGGTTGGCAAAGAGGGTAGATATTCCTGAGCTACATGAAATCAGCCAACTTCCACTGGTCAGAGAGGGACCAAGATAAAGTACGTAACTTGTGCAGTCTCCTTTATAGATAAACTATACTTTCCAAAATTCTCCCAATTAACCAAAGTCTATCATTTCCTTTCTCTACTACCAACATGTTCATTCCACTTTTCATTGTTTCACCTAGATATTTAATTAATGCAACTGTGTCAAGCAGCACACCACACCACTAAATTTATTCTAACATTACAGGACTTCTTTTCCTACTCAGCTGCACTAATTTACTATAATTTATTTTTATACAGTTAGAACCAGCTCCTATTCATCCCACCAAATACAAATTCTGTCTAATTCTTATTGTATCCTCCTACAGTCACTTGACGATGAACCTTTTCCGTTCACTACAGTGTAATCAGCAAACAGTCACAGATTGTGTCTCAACCAATCCATCACATGATTTATGTGTATATAGAAAAAGAGAGGTCCAGCAACACTTCCCTGGGGCAGTCCTTACAGTACTCTTTTTCTCTGATGAATATTCACCGTCAGAACAACTTACCAAGTTCTGTTACATATCGGGAAACCTATTCTGTATGCTCAGATCTTCATTAAGTCTGCAGTGGGGTGCCAGGTCAAATGCTTTCCAGACGTCTAGGAATATGGACTCTGTGTGTTGCCCTACATCCATGGCTTGCAGTATATCATTTGAGAGAAAGGTAAGCTGAGTTTTATATGAGTGATGCTTTCCAAAGCCATTCTAATTTGTGGATATAAGCTTTTCTGTTCCAAAGAAGTTTAGTATATACAAACTCGGAATGTGTTAAAGAATTCTACAGGAAATGTCAAGGATATAGGCTTGTAGTTTTGTGGGTCCACTCTTTTAACTTTCATGTATATAGGGGTCACCTCTGCTTTCTTACAGTTGATTGGGACGTTGAGGTGGACAAGAGATTCATGATAAATGCAAACTAAAACAGGGGCCAATCCCAAAGAGTACTTTTTGCAGATTCAGATTGGGACTCCATCGAGAGTTGGTGAATATTTTTTTGCCACTCTTTCAGTTGCTTTTCAACACAAGGGCTGCCTATTTGTGTAAAGTCCATTCAGGCGTCTGTATGGCAGTCATATGATGGTATGTCTGTATGATCCACATTAATGATTTTTGAAACGCAAAATTTAAAACCTCACCTTTCCTTTGCTCTCTTGTATTCCCACACCAGACTGTTCGACAAGTGAATAAATAGAAGCCTTTTACATTGGACCAGAATTTTCTCAGGTTCTCGCTAATGTATGATGATGGAGGTTGTTATGTACTTCTCAGATCAGTCTTTTAGGCACTCATATTTCTACTAACTTTTATCTGCTGATGTTTCTGCATTCTTTTTTTAACCCAGTGCATAAAGTTTCCTTAGAATTTTTCGAATTTTGCTATTAAATTGTGGTGGATCTTTTCTATCCTTAATACACTTTCTTGGCATTTACTTCAACAGAGTGCGATTGACAAACAGTTTAGACTGTGCATTATTCTTTTATGTCCATGATATTGGAACTAAATGATGTCCATTCATTGCCTAAGTAGGTTTGCTAAAAACTAAACTAAACTAAACTCCATTCAAACAGGCCTTGGAAGGCCCAACGGTATCGACCGGCCTCTGTCATCCTTATCTCACAGGTGTCAGTGGATGTGGCTATGGAGGGGCATGTGGTCAGCACACCACTCTCCTCATTATATGTCAGTTTACGGAGCTGCTACTTCTCAATCAAGTAGCTCCTCTGTTTGCCAAGGGCTGAGTGCACCCCGCTTGCCAACAGCGCTTGATAGGTCGGATGGTCACCCATCCAAGTGTTAGGCCAGCCTGACGGCTCTTAACTTCGGTGATCTGATGGGAACCGATGTTACCATTGCGGCAAGGCCGTGGCGTAAGTGGGTTGTTAACAACTGCTTATTTGCTCTTTTCAACTAAAAAAACTCTCCTAGCCTTCTTGATTCATTTATTAACTTTAGTAACTATTGTCGCTGTGATATCATGATTACTAATCCCTGTCTCTGTGCTGATACTGTCAGTAAAGTCAGACCTACGTGTAGCTACGAAGGTTTCAAATATTTCCACTGTGTGAGATTTGTGGAACTAGGCAGTTTTCAGAATACTTCAGAAAACACTCTGTCTATACCACCTTCAAATGTTCCCTAAATGTACCAATC
This sequence comes from Schistocerca piceifrons, assembly GCF_021461385.2. Classification (NCBI taxonomy): domain Eukaryota; kingdom Metazoa; phylum Arthropoda; class Insecta; order Orthoptera; family Acrididae; genus Schistocerca; species Schistocerca piceifrons. The sequence continues at coordinate 583,096,021 of NC_060140.1, read as the reverse complement.
TATATTCTGTAAGTTAAAATGGCCTATCACTAATATTGCTCCATCCGGGCACTTCACACAGTGCAGACTTTCTTTGAATGATTCTGCAACTGTTGTCATGGAATTGAGTGGCTAGTAAAATTATCTGGTGATCAACTTGAGTTTACCTAGGCTGGTTACTCGTGCCCAGTTAATTTCACTATCGAGCTCTATTTCAGCATCAATAGATGCAATATTTTTGTCGACTGCAATGAACATTCCTCCTCCTGGGGCTTATTCCACTTCTCATATTCTCCCTCCACTTCAGTGTTTGAGGTCCTTCATGTCACCCCTATTTCCCTGTGTCTCTTACAGAAGGCCACCTCTTGAGCTACACAAGAAAGTGTGTATGGGTAACGCATAATTCCTTGTACCTCGTGTCATGGACTGTGCGGCTGGTCCTGCCGGAGGTTCAAGTCCTCCCTCAGGCATGGGTGTGTGTGTGTTTGTCCTTAGGATAATTTAGTGTAAGTATTGTGTGAGCTTAGGAACTGATGACCTTAGCAGTTAAGTCCCATAAGATTTCACGCACATTTGAACCTGTGACCTCAAGAATAGTGCCACAATCGTAAACTCCTTGAGTGCTAAAGCAGTATCCTCATTTTCCCCTACTGTACCTACACAATATACTTTCCCCCGCACACTGGAAGTGTCTTGTGATTCATACAGAACAATGTAAGTTTAATAGCGAATAGTCCCAAGATTATTTGGTTCCTTACCTGTGACCATTGGTAATTGACACTTCATCCCTGTATACTATGGCCCCCTTCCCGAGGAGAGAACTCCAGCTTATAGGGATGTAACGATGCTCATTTGAGACAGTTTTCATATCCAGATCATTCTTGTTGAACACCCATTTACAAGCTGCTTCTGTCTGCATTTCCCTTGCGACTACTACATCTTCTCTTCTCTTTGTAACATCTACATATCCCACCATTTTTTCTCTGCAGTTTATCAACCAGCTCACGACATCTGTATGTTGCTCGGCGACTGCAGTGTGACCCATCCCATTTGTAGCTCCCCCCAGAACCTGTGTGAGGGTCATGTTCCTGCCATATATTTAAACAAGCTTGATATCATTCCCCTCGACGATGGTGAACCTACATTTCTTTCATGTTCTACCCATACATTGTCACTCATGGATATCTTCTTCTGCAGTGCCAAGCTTGCTGATCATGTGTAGTGGTTCGTTGTCTCAGATACACACTTGAGCAACCATTTCTCATTCATAATTCATTTGCTGACTCGCAAATCATCTGTGATTAAAACAACTTAGCAGCTTTCTAAAGCTGACTTAAGGTAATTTTCATTGGCTACATTTGACAAACAACAATTCCTCTGTAGTGACAGTCAGCTAGAGTACCTTACAAACATTACCGTCACTGCCACTGAACTTTCGACACCCAAATGTCTTCCCTCCCACAATGATCACCAGTTTCCTGGTAGAATGGGTAATTCAGAGATGTGGTCAATGTGAAAATGTACTCTTTGTGTGTTTAACATCATCGTGCAGTGGACAACTGTATCCATTGTAGATAAATGCATACAAAGAGCTGTTGAATTACCCAAAGTAACAAAAAAAGCACCTTGGCTCCCTTTTGGTAACTCCTTTTAACTGTTTTCCTTCCGCCTGTTGTTTGAGGTAAAGTTCATTGTGTTACTGCCACAAAGTCCCACCTTCCTATAGCCTAACTGATGGTTGGATCCTGTCGATAGCTGCAACAACTTGATTTAGTACTTCGCAGAGATAGTAAGCACTGTCCATTACCATTGTGTTCCTACATCGGAAGCAAGAGGCGGATCCTCAGGAGGTCTCTTCCATTTCTCAAAATTGTGAGTGCTGTAAAGCTTGTTTTCACTACAAGCGAGCTGGAGCATGCTCCGTTGTAGTCTTTTGGCAACCACATCAAAGGAACCTTGTGAGCATGGTCTTTCAAAGTGCTGAATATTTTAAAGTGCCTAAGTTACAGGTCTTTAGAAGTCCTCATACCACACTTACTCTGACTCTGTAAGGCTATATGTGGTTATTTCTGAATTATTGTTAATACGGGCATGTATGGATCATCAAGACAAGTTTAAAGATCCATTCACAGTGAGGGGATAAGACAGGTCAAAGGTGCTTGCTTAACCAGCCACATTTCCAGCTTCTCTGGTGAGGCTGGTAGCTGCAACTATTCATCTGTTTGAAACTCCTCATGGCAAATCAAGAATATAGGTTTTTGGCTGAGACAGTCCCTCGTATTCAATTTTTTTCAGCAGCTGTCCATGTAATTGGTTTTAGCAAATTGCCTTCAAGTAATGGCACTATTTGCAATTCATGCAAAACCAGATCATTGTGCACTTGGTGTTCAAGAACAATCAGTTTTTGCACTGGCTGCTGCAGAATCCCAGTTCTCTCTCAAATTTAACATAACAAACAAAATTCACTCCTATACCATGTCTGGTCAATTGACTGACCCAAAATCTTGGTGAAAGAATATGTGTGGAGATTTTTCCAGCCATTTTATTAACAGTGTTGGAAGGAGCTTTTCCTTCAAAACATCTCCAAAACCTTTTACTCTAGTGGCCTTTGGAAAACATGGAATAGGGATTATGCCATTGCTGCTCCAGTACACGGCCACCATCATTTTTCAATACTGGTCATTAACTGAAATTGTTATGGTGACAGCTATACACTTCCTCTGAGCTGACTGGGCTTTTGCTTCAGGACCGCACTGCGGGTTCGGGGGTTAGAATAGGCCCACGGTGTTCCTGCCTGTCGTAAGAGGCGACTAAAGGGAGTCTCAAACATTTCGGCCTTTATGTGATGATCCCCTGTCGGGTTTGACCTCCATATCTCAAAATTCTTCCGAAGAGCGAGCCAATTGGGGAAGGGCGCTTTACTTGGTGCATTGTGTCCATTGTGCGTTGAAACTTTTCGCCAGATTATTCGTCGTTGCATTGCAGTCCTGCCCGCTCTCCATCTCTTGTGCATGGATACGTTCCTGCGTGCATTTTCCGCCATGCAATGTGCAGTGCCACTTTCTGCACTGACGACCAACTTGGACTACTTGTCACCTAATATCCAGCATGGTAGCCAGTCCGTTGTGATGGGATCACCATGTACCCTGTTGGTTGTCCGATGACGAGCTGCGCACCAATTTAGAGCGTTGAGGTGTTCATTTCGTCCGGCGCATTCATCGGGGTCCGAAGGATAATCAGATTACTACCAATGTGATGCCAAGCCCTATATCCCCCCCCCCCGATGTGGTGCTTTAAGTGCTGGAAGTTCGGCCATATGTCTTCCTGCTGCACTTCCAGTCTCACATGTCGAGATTGTGGACTTCTTCAACGTCCATAACCCTCAGTGGGGTGGATCAGTGGCAACAGGAGGCAGCACCATTGAGCACGTATTGGCTCAGCTCGACATTTCCCTTTTAAATGCTGGTACCTTCACACATTTCAGTGTGGCGCATGGCACTTACTCAGCCATCGACCTTTCAATCTGCAGCCCTAGCCTCTTACCGTCTGTCCAATGGAGTGTGCATGACAACTTGTGTGGTAGTGACCACTTTCCGATCTTTCTGTCACTGCCACAGCATCCCCTCTTCTAGGCGCCCCTGCAGATGGGCTGTGAATAAGGCTGACTGGGACTTGTTCTCCTCCATTGCTACTATTGAGCCTCTTTCCACTGACACCATTGATGCGGTGGTTCACTTAGTCACCACCGGCATCGTTACTGCAGCAGAATCTGCCATTCCCTGTTCTTCTGGGTCCCCTCGGCGGCGGACTGTGCCTTGATGGTCGCCCGAGATCGCTGAGGTGATTAAAGATCGCAGCGGGTGCTCCAGCGTCACAAGCGGCATCCCTCATTAGAACACCTCGTCGCCTTGAAACGGCTCCGTGTGCGGGCCTGCCGCATCATTCACCAACACAAGCATGAGTGCTGGGAACGGTATGTCTCCACCATTGGCCTCCGTACCTCTCCATCGCAGGTTTGGGCCAAGATTAGGCGCCTCTATGGCTATCGGACCCCTGTCAGCGTCCCTGCGCTCTCACTGAATGGAGCAGTTTGCACTGACTCCGACATAATTGCAAACCGCTTAGCAGAGCATTTTGCTCTGAGTTCCGCTTCTGCAAATTACCCACTGGCCTTCCGCTCCCTGAAAGAGCGGTTGGAACGTCGGAGCCTTTCCTTTCACACGCGCCACCCTGAATCCTACATCGTTCTGTTCAGTGAGTGGGAATTCCAAAGTGCCCTAGCCGCTTGCCCTGATATGGCTCCCGGGCCAGATCGCATCCACTGTCAGATGCTCAAACACCTCTCGGCGGACTGCCAGTGATGTCACCTAGACCTTTACAACCGTATCTGGGTTGAGGGTGAGTTCCCGTCGCAATGGCGAGAAAGCATCGTAATCCCCGTTTTGAAACCTGGCAAGAACCCACTGGAGGTCGACAGCTACCGCCCCGTTAGCCTCACCAACGTTCTTTGCAAGTTGCTCGAAGGCATGGTGAGCCAGCGGTTGAGTTGTGTACTTGAGTCTCGGGGCCTTCTCAGGGTGTGTTCCGTAAGGGCCACTCTGCTGCTGATAATCTGGTGAGCCTGGAGTCTGCCATCCGTACAGCCTTTGCCCACCGTCAGCACCTCGTCGCTGTCTTTTTTGCCATGCAGAAGGCATACGATACGACATGGCGACATCACATCCTCTCTACGCTTCATGGTTGGGGTCTTTGGAGTCCGCTGCCGATTTTCATACGAAATTTTCTGTCGCATCGTACCTTCCACGTGCAAGTTGCAGCCTCCCATAGTTCCCCTGAGTTCAGTAGAATGGGGTACCGCAGGGATCTGTCTTAAGTGTCTGCCTGTTTTTAATTGCAATTAATGGGCTCGCTGCGGCTGTGGGAACATCTGACTCAGCTTCCTTGTATGCTGACGATTTCTGCCTCTACAATAGCTCCATTGGCATTGCAGCTGCTGAGCGTCAGCTGCAGGGCACTATCCACAAAGCGCATTCTTGGGCTGTAGCGCATGGCTTCCAGTTTTCGGCTGCCATGACCTGCGTTATGCATTTCTGCCGGCGACGCACTTTTCACCCTGCGCCACGGCTTTATCTTGACGGGCGAACGTCTTGCTGTGGTGGAGACACATCGGATTTTGGGTGTGGTTTTTGATGCCCGGTTGACTTGGCTTCCTCGTATTTGGCAGCTTAAACAGATGTGTTGGCGGCATCTTAATGCTCTGTGTTGCTTGAGCCACACCAGCTGAGGTGCTGACCAGTCTACCCTCTTATGGCTCTACCAGGCATTAATTCAGTCCCGTCTGGATTATAGGAGCCTGGCTTATGGTTCAGCATCCCCTTCTGCGTTGTGGGTGCTGGACCCTATCCTTTACAGCGGGATCCGACTTGCCTCTGGAGCTCTCCGGACCAGCCCTGTGAACAGCATATTTGTGGAGGCAGGTGTCCCTCCGCTGCGGTTACGACGCCAACATTTACTGGCCGCTTATGCTACACACGTTTGTAGCTTGCCTGGGCATCCTAATTATTATCTCCTGTTCCCTCAGTCTGTCGTCCATCTCCCAGAACGTCGGCCCTGGTCGGGTTGTACAACCGCAGTTCGCGTCAGAGAGCTTCTCTCCGGGCTTGGGGTTTTCCCTCTTCCACCTCTTTTCCGGGCCCCTCTGCGTACACCCCCGTGGTGTGTGCCCCACCCATGCCATCGGCTCAAATTGGCACAGGTCCCGAAGGACTCGGTCCCTCCTGAGGCCTTCCGCCGCCGCTTTCTTTCCATCCTAGCCACGTATCAGGGCTGTGGCGTTGTCTACACTGATGGTTCAATGGTTGCTGGTAGCGTCGGTTATGCTCTCACTCTAGGGGACTGTTACGAACAACACTCATTGCCGGCTGGCTGCAGCGTTTTCACTGCTGAACTGGTCGCCATCTTTCGCGTCCTAGAGTATATCCGCTCCTGCTCAGGTGAGTCCTTCATTCTAGTCCTAGCGAATCTTGAGCAGTTAACGAGCTATCGACCAGTGTTTCCCTCACTCTCGTCTGGTGATGGCTATCCAGGAGTCCCTCCATACTCTTGCCCATTGCGGCCGCTCTGTGGTCTTTGTGTGGACCCCTGTTCATGTCGGCATCCTGGGCAATGAACGTATTGACATGCTGGCCAAACAGGCTGTCGGTGCACCAGCCTTATCGATTGGACTTTTGGAGAGTGACCTCAGGGCAGTTTAGCGGCAGTATGTACTTCGCACCTGGGGTGATGAATGGCGCACCCTGCGTTCACCAAACTTCGGGCCATCAAGGAGGCTACCGATGTGTGGCGCTCCTCCTTGCGGGTCTCTCGCAAGGAGTCTGTTGTCCTCTGCCGGCTGCACATTGGGCACACCCGAATGACGTACAGCCACTTATTGCGCCGTGAGGACCCACCTCTATGTCGCTGTGGATCCGCTTTGATGGTGGTCCACATTTTGTTGGCCTGTCCCCATTTAGCTGTGCTCAGGCAGACGTTTGCGCTGCCTGATATGCTCCCTGCCCTTTTAACAGATGACACTACCATGGCAGGCTTAGTTTTGCGTTTTATTCTGGCAGGGGGCTTTTATCACTTAATCTGGGTGTTTGTCATTTTTTTGTTTTGAGTCTGGCCTTTGGCCTACGATTTTAGACTGGGTTATTTTTTTTTTTAGTGTGTTTCTAGGTGGTTGGCTTTTCCCTTTTTGACAAACTGCCTATTGGCTTCTGTCTCGGGTTCTTCGGCCGACATTCATCTAATGATTTTTCTGACGTTTCGCCAGCACGAGTTGCTGGCATTGTCACCACCGGCAATGGAGGGTGAAGCTTTGACAATGCCAGCCACTCATGCTGGCAAAACGTTAGAAAAATCATTAGATGAACATCGGCCGAAGAACCCGAGACAGAAGCCAATAGGCAGTTTGTCAACCAGTGGCCACGAAAGCCTTAACAATTTTGTGTTTTCCCTTTTTATCTCTATGGTCAGCCAACCACTGTCACGCTCTGTGTGATTTCAATTCCTTTTGTCTGGTCTCTGTCTGAGTTTTTCTTGTCCTGTGTCGTCTGTTGTCATCTCCATCGTTCGTGTTTATTCTGTGTGGGTGTTTGAAATTTTGGAAAAAGCGACCGATGACCGTAGCAGTCTAGTCCCTTCAATCCCACAAACCAACCAACCAACCTTCAGGATTTAAAAATGCCGTCTGTGTCTGATCCATTGTCACACGTATTGAAAAGAAAATCATATTCATACCATCATCACATGTCAACATCATCTGACAAATTGCCACACACGACACTTGAATTCATTTGTGACTGTTTGTGGCATCCACCTGCAGGACACTTTCTGAATTTTCAGGTCATCATGCAAGACTGTTTTCACAGATCTCACAGAAATGCCAACTATTTTAGGCAGTAGCTTTTCACACTCAATTGGCAATCTTCCAAACCAACTTTATCTACTCACATGACTACGTTTACCGACTGGTGAACCCAAGGCCAAGATTGTTTAGTAGCTTCATTTTCATATGGCATACAAAGTTCTTTGAACTGTAACATCCATGAACACACGTTCTTCTTGTTCATGACACAATTACTATGTTTCTCACTCCACTGGCGATGAATTCTAGTTAGTGGCTCACCGTACGAGTAGAGAAAATGAGTTGGTACTAGCTATTCTCGTAATGAAAACATTGCTACTTACATATTTTATATAATATTACTGTTTATTACTGTCACCGCAGCTGCTGGAGTTTTGTATACCACACAGTCTGTCATTCATGTCACACATATAGTAAGAATCCCTTTGTACTTGAAGCAAATCTGGTTGTGTATCTACTCCCAGCTCGAAGAAAGAACTCTGAACACTTTAAAATGTAGTTCATATGTGCTGCTCTAAACTCAGAAATCTAAGCAGGCAGAAAACATGGGCTACTCTGTGATTTTACCCAGTTGTGTTCTCAAGATGTACTTATGAAATGAATTCACTATCTGTGATGCAAGAGATACAGGTGGGCAGTATTGAGGCAATTGGAGCTTATAAAGACATATTTGGCCTACAAAATTCCACATTTGCTCTAACTTCATGAGTGTACTGCTAGCAATCTGTTGCATGTATCCAGTAAAGAAAGTTGTCTAAAACATCAAGAACACGCTCCTTCAAATACAGCATCTAGGGAAGGATTTGATATTCAGCTGTGTACTAGAGTACGTGGGAATTCGGACCAGTGAATAGCCAGATGTGGCAACCAAGCATGCTTGCACTGTACCTCCTGTAGCAAAGTTTAGTCTCTTCATATGTATTAACTTCACTGTTGAGGCAGAGGACCCTGTGTTGTTGGGAGGAAGGGTGGCTAGAAGTAATAGAACAGACAAGAAGTTGGACTAAACGGAGTCCACTATCCAGCAATGGCAAAGCTCCTTCCAGTCACAGAATATGAACAAAATCCTATTAACGCGCTTTCCTATTGAACACAGTCCCCTAATGTGTATGCTTCTCCTCCATTGAGACAACTCACCAGTGTGCATTGCTTATGATGTACCACAGGGCAGTATGCCATATTTAGTTGTTTGTATTTTATTTTATGACAGAAGAGCAGTACTGCATTTACTTGTGAATGTACCACATTTCAGGATGTGATTGCATGAGTGTAACAGGGGTTTCAAAATTTTGTGAGGTAATCTATTAGGACACAGGTTTTAGCTGATATTGAAATGATTGGTTCTATCCCATGCTATCTTTTGATTGTTATAGTATATTGAAGAGTGTGTGTGTGTGTGTGTGTGTGTGTGAGAGAGAGAGAGAGAGAGAGAGAGAGAGAGAGAGCTGTCTTATTTTTGGATATTTCATTGAGTATTATACTATCTTATTTTTTTTATTCATGACTGAGTGGGAATGACACACTCCTAGATATGAACCCAAGTAGCTATAAAATGAACTTGATCAAGCCAAACATAACAGTAGTCTCTTGGTGGATAACAGTGCACAATGAGCAAACATAACAGTTGTCTCTAGTTGAGCAACTTGATGCAGGCTTAGAGTCTGTCACTGTACACTAGAATGCACTTAGAGTGGTTGTAGGTGGCTGCAAACAGTGCTAAGATGAAGTTCCGGAAGGCAGAGAGCTTACAGATGGGGACAGAGGTGAGGTCACGAAGAGAGGCAGAGGAGACGCTTGGCTAAGGCCAGGCAGTTTGATATGCGGCCTATGATGTGCTCCTCGGTCTTTGGTTGTGGGCGCAGTCGATAGTGGTGTCCTGTGAGGTTATAGCTCGGAGATGACATTGGAGCTGACATCCCACAAAAGGTGCTGATGAGGCACTCAGTGACAGCCTAGCAGTTTGACATGTGGCCAACGATGTGGTCCTCAGTGTTCGGAAGCGGGTGAATGTCAATCTGGAGAGACTAGTGCGCTTGGCGAAGAGAACTCCATTTTGGGGGACAGTGGATGGTCAGTATTTGGCCACAGAGTTGACATCTGAAGAGTTGCTGGTGCACTTAGCAAAGGGAGCTCCATATTGAGGGACCTGACAGACAGCACTTGGCCATGGCGCGACTCCCAATGTGCCATCTGGCATATATCAGCCAAGTGGTGACTTAAATAGCCAGCACTTAGACACACATGTCTGGTGGCAGTGATGTAGTAGCAGTGCCCCTGGTGTGGTGAGACTTGCATTACCGGGAAGCATAGTGACCACTGGAGACTGTAGAGAGAAGGATCCTGCATGCCTGTGTTTGCATTGGATGGTTTTCCTGTCAGTGCCAGATCCGTGTAGTAAGCTGGTGAGAAAGGCAGCTACTTGCTATACTCAGTTTTATGAAGGGTAGTTGGATGTTAGGTGCTAGCTGTACAGTACTATATCTTTCAGTATTAGTGTTATGTTAACAAATTAATAAGAAAGATTGTATTAATTTTTAAACTTACTTGCCCACCTGAAACTAAATTATGAGCCCTACCCTCCTCGAAAAACAACCGTGAGCCACAGAGAACAGCTACTGCACTTTTAGGGGCATTATACCAACTTAATGGCAACTAGCTTAATTTTTCTCTTTCATGCCTCACGTTAAGTTCTCATCTGTCTCATCCTCACAACCTGCTGCTTTTTTTCATGGTTGATGGCTGGTTTGATACAGTGAAAAAATGTAAAATGTGCTATAGAGCAAAACATTTTTACACTGAATGTTGTGTACTTTCAATGAATTCAATGAACGTCCTTTTTGCTAACATGCATATGCGCGAAACTGCTGCAGCTATGGAAACCAGTCTAACAGCTGTTGGCAAAATGACCTGATGTCTGAATCAAATGACTCTCAAGGTAGTACAAATGTTTGAATTTTGGAAGTTTGAAGGTTTTCAGGTTCACTGAAGATTGTGGATGGGGATGGGTCTTGTACCCCACAGTATAGCTCTTTTACATACTTCTAATAGATTTTGTGTGTGTGTGGGGGGGGGGGGGGGGTTCAGCAGACATCTATGTGAAAACAACAAAACATACGAAAAATAGAGCAGCTCTCCACTCTTTTAACTCTAGACACTGTTTGTGATGCAGCAAATGTGAATTGTGCATTCATTTCATTGACGCTGCTGTTGTACCTACCAGAAAGATGCAATGACAGCAGCCTGCTTTGGAACACTGGTCACTGGGTTGCCTATCAGTAGGTACGAACTAGTTCACTGCAGCAATACACTGCAGACTGTGCATGTACTGAGACACCTGCCCACTAGTGGTGCACTCTGCAACTACATCGCAGCACGTTTTATGAATCTAAATTGATAGGTGTCATTTTCTGTACATATTGTAGTTTTCACACAGTCATGTTCTGAAATGGTGGCAGTACTTACGAATAACCATGTACTGTGCATGAATCTCAGTTTGTGCACATATTTTAATGATTCTTTTTGTCAGGGTTTTGTGTTGGCCATGCTAGTGCTCATAAGCGATCATTTTTCTTTCTCACTTGTAATGATAATACACAGAAAATGTAGTGTGCTGTAACTGTTCTACTCATTGATCACGTCTGGAAATGCAACTCCATCCTTGTTAACAGTGTTGGTTTGTTGTGTTGAAAATATTGCTGGCAGTAAAATTCAAATGCTGAGTTCATTATTAACTGTGCTCTTCAAACCGTATGTGGCATGGGGTGTCGGAAAGCACCATCCATTGAAGCCTGTTGTAGGCAATCTGGAAGAATTATTTCTGAGTATCCAGAATTCTAAACCCCTCACTTGGTCCAGATTCAGCGATGACATGAACACAATATGAAGTCACCTTATTTTCATCCCTTAATAATCTCAACACCTACTCCATTCATTTCATTTTGTCCTCATATCACCAAGCCACTTTCTTGGGTGTTAGCCTTCATCACTCTGATAGCTCATCTGCACTGACAAGCAGTCCTTTCCTCAGTATGCTTAAGGTTCTACTGAAGTTTTCACAACCAAGTTTACCATCTTGTCATAATCCAGGAACAGATCTCTCATGACATCACACACATGTAACATTATTCACACACCTACTGGCTGCCCACAGATAAGTATCCTCCTCAAAGCCACACAGGATGGGTATAATGAAACATCTTCTCCGCCAACCTTACAAGTAATTTTCATTGTGCACCCCATTTCAAAGCAATTTTCTACAACCTCAAATCCACACAATGACCTTGTTCATCTGTATGCTTTCCTGCTCCCAACCCCAATCCCTGTAGGTGCAGATCTACCCAAGTCTCAGATACAAAACAAATGCTGAACATCCACCAGTTACCAGTATAACCACATCATCACTGAAACCACTGTGTAGATTTCTATGTGGATCAGACCTCAAAGGAAACTCTTCATATGTAGGAATGGACACTACCAAAGTGTCATAAAGAACTAACTGGACCTTGCAGTTGTGAAACATAATGTGGTGTACTTTAGCAGCTACTTCACAACTCACACTGTCTGGGAACAGCTACCACCCCTCCCCATACCAAGCAGGTGTATCTGAATTGCACTGGTGTGAATTTCCTTCAACCCTTATGGTTTCAGTCTGTGCTAGTCTTTGTCCTCCAGATCACTCATTTCCTTTTCCCTCTCCATTTAACTGTGTGCATGTCATGCTCATGCTCCCCAATTCTTGTCTAATACACACTAGCCCTACTTTTATCTTCCCTTCCTTATTTCTTTCTCTTTGTCCAGATTCTCCACACTTCCCTGTGTGTTATTTTCTCGGCAAAGCCTCGTTGTGCACCATACCATGCTACTTGCTTCCCTGTATGTGTGCTTGCCATATCCCCTACATGTTCCACATGAGCGTGTCCGAACTCCCTCCCTCTCCTTTGTCTCTGTGGGAAACAATCACCCCAGCCAAGATTGTCACTTGCCATACACACAAGCAGGACTTCCATGTAGGATGTAGAATACGAGGTGAGATTGGAAAGTTTTAAGAATGGATCCACTACTGCTTACTGGTTTGGCAGGCAAGTACACAGTGGGTGGGGAGAGAGTCATTGCCTTGTCCTTAAATGCCCTCTGACAGGAAACCGTGTTTCATTTATTCAGTTCATTGTGGCAGCCGGTTGAGTGCCGGTCTGTTAGTGCTTGTTGCCGGATTCTGTCGACGTGAAAATTGACATAAAAATGGAACAACGAGTTTGTGTGAAATTTTGTTTTAAAACCGGGAAATCAGCTTCTGAGACTTACGAGCTATTAAAAATAGCTTTTGGAGATAATTCTATGAGCCAATCAAATGTTTTGTCTGGTTCAACAAATGGCCGCGAGTCATTTGAAGATGAACCACGGTCCGGCCATCCTTCCACCTCAAAAATGAATGAAAATGTTATGAAAGTTCACGACTTAGTGCGCTCTGATCGTAGACTTCCAATTAGGGAGGTGGTTGATGAACTTACTTTAAGTTTCTCTGCAATTCAGGCAATTTTAACTGAAGATCTGAACATGTGTCAAGTGTCCACAAAATTCATTCCAAAAATGTTGTCAAGTGCCCAGAGATAATACCGACTTGAAGTGTGCCAAAAACTGATTAATCGGACTAAAAATGACCCAGATTTATTAAATTGGTAATTACTGGTGACGAATGGTGGGTGTATGGGTATGATCCTGAAACCAAAGTGCAGTCTTCAGAGTGGAACACTCCAGGTTCACCACGCCCGAAGAAAGCACGATAAAGTCGGTCGAAGGTGAAGACAATGTTGGTGATTTTTTTTCGATTCTACTGGTATTATGCATCGTGAATTTGCCGTAGGAGGACAGACAATTAACCAGGAATACTACAAATGTGTCCTTGAGCATTTACGTGAAAAGGTGCGGAAGAAAGGGGCTGCATTGTGGAAAGGCAGGAGTTGGATGCTACACCATGGCAATGCTCCGGCTCATCATGCCTTCTCCATCATTGAATTTTTGACCAAATTCAAAATACCTGTGCTTCCACAACCACCCTATCCCCTGATTTAGCCCCGGTGGACTTCTACCTGTTTCCTAAACTGAAATTTTCACTGAATGGAATCCATTTGACTCGATCGAAGACATCCAGGCAAATAAGGAGAGCGTCCTTAACACACTTCAGGAAAAAAAATTCCAGGAATGTTACAAAAGTGGAAACACCTTTAGAGTCGGTGTGTTCAGTCAGAAGGGGACTATTTTAGCATGTAAGTACCACCATTGTACAATTACAAGCCCATTCTTAAAACTTTCTAATCACACCTTGTAATTTTTAACCAGAAAGTGGTAAGCTTTTTTTTTTTTTTTTTTTTTTTTTTTACATTCAACAGTTTTCGACTATCCAGTTTTCATAGTACTGCTGGTGAAAATGTCTTCCATCCAATGCCTTATCTGGTCTGATATTTTGTAAGATTATATTTAGTTTACTAGATGCCATTTCCTGAAGTTGGTATGTAGGGTGTCGACCCAATCCCCACGGTCTAGAAATTTTTTGGTGTCGTGAACAGAGCAAACTGGGCTTGCATATCTGGTTCATCTGAAATTGGTGTTAGCCCTGCAGAGAAGTAATTCATAGCATAAAGAGTCATCTGATGCACAAAACACATTCCATAATTTCATAACACAGTAATAGCAGCGATACCTGTCTGCAGTTTTATACATCTGCCCTCTTCAACTTCATGAAAAATGGCATGACTGGTGCCCCTGTCTAGTCACATTGGACACTACATTGCTCCACTACTTTACAATAAACAGCTGCTAGAAATGCAGTGATTGCTTTCACATAAACAGTGGAGAATTTAAGAGGTGACACATCATGTCCAGTGTTCTTCCCTTTGTTGACTGACTTTAGTTGCTTTTTAATTCCAGATTCTTTTATCTCTGTGCACATCATGAACAAGGAGTTGAAAGCACTGCTGATTAATTTTCAGTCATTAAACTTTGTGGGATGCATTACTAGAATTCAAATAGATATTGTCATTGACAACAATTATGGCAAATTCCGTAAAGAATCTGTACATGTGCTTCATGCTTTACTGTCGGTGGTTGTTTTTGAAACATTGTTTGTATTTTAAAGTCTTCTAACTTTACTAATCTATTAATATATTGCTCCAGAATTGTGCTGCTTTGTCCACTTCCTACATGCCCACAGTCCTTCTTCTAGTTTGTGTTTGACGTGTGTGTGTGTGTGTGTGTGTGTGTGTGTGTGTGTGTGTGTGTGTGAGAGAGAGAGAGAGAGAGAGAGAGAGAGAGAGAATTAGCCATGGTCAGATGGAACTAATGTGAAAGCTGGCCCTACTGAAATTGAGCAGCTCTCATGAATACTTGTTACATAATTTTAAGAGGAAACAGTAGAAATGTAATCTTTTCATACTCTCATTGTATTATCATTTGCACTTCTTCAATTTTATTTGTGGGGTCAGCAGACTGTTTCAGTTTTTGTTTAAGACACTTAAAGCTGTAATATAATGTGTCCTTGTAGTTTCAAGGAATATTGTATGGTTGGGAGAAGTGGGTATTCAGCAGCAAAACCTTAACCAGTTTTTGTGAATGCTGGAAGATGAAAACTTTGACAGTGGTTTTATATAAATGCTTAAATTTTTGAAAGTATTAAAATATGTGTGTTAATTTTTTTGCGAAGCATAAGGATTTGAAAACACTGCTGATTAATTTTCAGTTATTTGAACTTTATGGGAAGGGTTGCTAGACCTTCAAACAGTTATTACCACAAAACACTTTTTGCTAGGTGAAGAACGATGGGATCAAAGTATCAGAACAAAAACCAATCTGTATTACTCTTTCCATTGTGTTCAGATGCTGTGCATTTACTGAAATTAAACTTTGCTAGACATTGTGATATGAGCTCATAAATTACTCAGTATGAAACTGCTTGGGTTTTGGGCATGCAATAGTGAGAGAATGTTCAAAAGAATATTCAGTATTAATTGACAAAATTAAGATTTTTAAAAAAAGTTGTATTGTTTCTAGCCTATGCATTACTACCGTAATTGTATAACTGTGCCATACTTAATAGAAATTTAAAAATGTGATGGAGATTTCCACTTTTACTGTGATAATGCATGTTTTAATTAAGTCACCATTTCTTTTATCAGTTTCAATAGTTCTTTTAGCTTGTACCTCTTTTTCAGTCTGTTAGCAGCCAGGTGTATCTTGCTGATTTAGAAAAGCTAGGCATTAATGCAAAGGCCAAGAATTTTCTTGTATTTCAAGGGGCTGTGGAATCAATAGCAATGAAAAATCCCAAAGAGCGGACAGCACTGTTCGAGGAAATTAGTGGGTGAGTTAAAACAATCTTTCTTGTTATTTTATTCATGAGGGCTGGAGCATATCACAGCTATTACCAGAAATGTCAGTGAGGAAGAAAACTGCAACCAGTCACAATATTTTAATGAAAAATTTAAACAATGGAAAATCTAGTATAATGGCAATACTATGAAACAGATAAATTGCTGCTCACCATATAGTGGAAATGATGAGTCGCAGACTGCAAAACAAGTAAGTTTTTGATCAAAAGATCTCCTTCTGAATTAAGAAACACATGTACACATATACATGAACGCACGAACAAACATGTTCACGAAAATGCAAACACACACACACACACACACACACACACACACACACACACACACACACACACACACACACACAAGCACTTCAGTAGCTGTAGACAGTGGTCATGTGTGTGTGTGTGTGTGTGTGTGTGTGTGTGTGTTTTTTCTAATTCAGAAGAAGGCCTTTTGACTGAAAGCTTACTTGTTTGGCAGTATTTTCGTTGTGCCTGTCTGTAACTCAGCATCTGCACTATATGGTAAGTAGCAATCTATCCTGTTCATAATATTGTCATTAATGAAAAATTTATTTCTTCAATCTTCAAACTAATTACTGGCTTTGACATTTTGACATAAAATTAGATGGGAGTGAGGATTTCTTGTACAAATTTCACTTTTTATCTTGAGCAAAATGTGCTTTCTATGTTGTAATTTAGAGGTCTGCATCATTGTTTTGTGACACGCTGAATTATGAGCTAGATTGGAGACATGCCTTAATATACAAAGTAAATTTTTTCTCATCATAAAATATGAAATTCATGTGAGAAATTGTCCCTGCCGTCCTGAAATGAGCCTAGGCCCGAAACTAGTTAAGGAGAAATAAAATAGTGTGGGTGGTTACAGTCTTCTTCCTAACTGACATTCTTACTTCTCTCCTCTTTCAAGTGTGACTTCTCATTGCCTGTCCAGACTGATAAAGACATTCTGCATCATATATATTTGCTAAAAAATGAGCTGTTGTAATTTGATGTGGAAATTCAGCTCTGGGATCAATTATTTGTGTGAACAGGGTAGTAAATGCATGAAGAAACCAGTGACAGAAGTTAAATAGAATACTTGATAAACACATTCTGGGATAAAACAAGGGGCCATTCTGCAGCAGTCACAATTTTGACAAAATAGCTCATGGGTGAAGGGCCAGACGTTGATGTCCAACAGACACACTATAATGGCAAGCGACCATATTGACATCATCAAGGGCGCTATGACGGCAGTGTGGTTGCTAAGCTCAAAAACTGCACCTGTTGAATGCTGACGTCTGTCCATCAACCATGAACTTTTTCATCATGAATTACGCTGGGAGAAGCTAAAGAATAGGTCCCTATATATCCTAATTGAATGTGCCTATGGATCTTAGCAACACCTTATCATTATATGCACTTGTATTAAGGTAAATGCACTGTGTCTTCACAGTTATGTTCTAAGCCACCCACCAGTTTTGGCCGAGATATTCTGAAACAATTGTAAAAGAAAGTGGAGATTGAATGACTGCCCTTTTGGCTGTTATAAAATGCAAAAGAACTTGTGCATCTGTTATGTATGTGTGTTTATCACGTTTGTAAACATACACTAAGCAACACATTAGCTCAAAAATTGTGAGCTGTAGGAATCATGGATTATCTTAAGACAAACTTTTTTCTGAAAAAGATGAAGCCTCAAGGTTTATCATTCACTTTTATTTTAGTTCTGTGACAGATAACAAATTTTACAACAATGCTGACAGAAAATGTAACTATCCTTAAAGGAAAAAAAGTGTGAGCTGAGTTTTCAAACAGTTTCACATGTAATTGGCTTTTGTATGGAGAAGTCTGAAACATTATAGTGTGCAGAGAAGTATGTTGCAGTCAGGGCAGTACCAACTTGCTACTGAGCAGGTGGTGCAGTGGTTAGCACACCGGACTTGCGTTCGGGAGGAAGACGGTTCAAACCCGCGTCTGGCCATCCTGATTTAGGTTTTCCATGATTGCCCTAAATCGCTTCAGGCAAATGCCAGGATGGTTCATTTGAAAGGGCACACCTGTCTTCCTTCCCTATCCTTCCCTAATCCGATGGGACCAATGACCTCACTGTTTGGTACCTTCCCCCAAATCGACCCACCAACTTGTTGCTTTCCTACTTGCAGCAATACATTGTTTCATCTTCTTTGTACAAATCTTGCAAAGCAGTGTTGTTTTCTGCTTCATCTCACTTGCATGAATTTTATCAGGAAAGTGTCTTCATACAAGCCTACTGCTGATAGTTGCACTAGGTACTATTGAGACAGTGTTGTGCCTTTCTGGAAGAGTCCTTCACCAATTTCTTCAGACTGTTCCTACTCAGATATTTCTGCCAGTCGAGAATCATTCAGTTTTTCCTCTAGAGTTTCCAAAATTTCTTATTCACCCAAGAGATGATATATTTGTAGCAGAATTGCAGAAAACATCAAAACCTTAAGGGTACATACAGAATCTCACCACAGTGCAAGCATACAATTGCTCAGTAGTCATGGCAGTAGCTGTTACATTCACTTCTACTTCTATTAAAATAATGCTGTAAACTGACAACAGAGGGCAACACCTGTTAAGGAGCAGGTAGTGAGATGTCCATACATTGCTCTTGTATACACCAGTCTCATTGTGGAATGATAGTTGGCTGGTGCATTGTGAAACATTGCAACCTGAGATATGCAGGGTTGGGCAAATAAAAGTGGCCTGGATGGGTTGATACGATTGGACATGAATTTACGCATATAACAACATCCCATGATGTGCACACCACGTGTATGCCTGCCATGTGGTCCACACCGGTTCAGAGCATAGTGCGGGCTGTGTCAGTGTGAGTGGAGCAGTGCAAAAGAGGTGATGGTACTCACAGTGGAGCAGTGGGTGCTCATTATGGAAAGTTGCTTAGAAGTTTAATGGTATAAAAGTGCCAGCTAAGTGTGCCATGCAGTGCCTAGTGTGAAAATTGCTTCAGACAGGATCTGTTTTGAACAAGTCAAAAAACATTCCGAAACGTGCCTTCTCACCAGAAAATGTGGCTGCAGTTCACCAGAAAATGCTTCAGAGTCCTACCAATTCAGCCCGCCACTTGTCGCAAGAGCTTGGCATATCACATGGACCTTCACATGCAACCTACCAAATGTTAATGATGTTCATGCATTAAAACCAGCAGATACTCTCAGCACCTCCAGTTTTGTGAGCAGTTGTTCACTGAGATAACATGAATGGCTTGCACATGGATCTGTTCTTTATGTCTGATGAGAGGAGCTATGTCAACTCACAGAATCACAGGTACTGGGCAGCAGAGAATCCGCATATCTTCCCCGAAACACCATTGCTGGATCAGAAGGTTGGGGTTTGGGATGCAACGCCTGCACAGCATATAATTGGTCCCATCTTCTTTCATCAGACGCTGGCTTCGGCACATTACATTGCCAACATTTTGAAACCATTTGTGGCAGGATTAACTGAGGAGGAAAAGAATTACAGTTACTTCCAGCAGGATTTAGCAACTGCCTGTACAGCCAGGTGTTTACACAGTCTTCATGCCTGACAGAATTGTTAGCAGTGGTCAATCTGGCCATCCAGGTCAACTGAACTGTCAGTGAGCAATTATTTTGTGTGAGGCATCCTCAAGTCTAATATGTATTGCAACAACACTTATTGTCTTAAAGAGCTGCAACAGAACATTTCAGATGCGACTGCAGCAATTACAGCAATCCCACTTCAATCCTT
Organism: Schistocerca piceifrons; assembly: GCF_021461385.2. NCBI lineage: Eukaryota > Metazoa > Arthropoda > Insecta > Orthoptera > Acrididae > Schistocerca > Schistocerca piceifrons. The sequence continues at coordinate 583,076,510 of NC_060140.1, read as the reverse complement.
GAGCAACTTGCTGACCAGAACACCCCAACAACCAAAAAGTGCCAAGAGATGAATGTGATAACTTTTGGCATCTGCAGTAGCCTGGTTAATACTGTATTCCCTTTCCTCAGCTGTGTTTCTTTGTACCATGGAACTCTGTTCTCTGGGCCACTTTCATTTGTCTTTTGAGCACAGTTTCATGGCGTGAGTTGCACTTGGGCTTGGTCACCAAAGTGTTAATATGAAGGTAACTGAAGATGTTGGTGGGCCCTTAAAATTCTTAGTGCCACCCAAACTAAAAACCCACTGTTGGCCATTAAAATTACAACACTATGAAGATGGCTTGCAACCAATTTCAAAATGGCATGAAGTGTACTACATGCATGTAATACCTGCACAAAGGAAGTAGGAGTTATGCTGCCTACATTCTCTAAGTAAGGAAAGAACTGCTGCTAATGTTGTTTGCAATCCTAAGAATGCCATGTGAATACAGACTCTGTGGATTCTGGAGGGCTGTACTCAACATGATGCAGGATCTCAAGTGCCCCACACAGCTAATGCCCGAGATGACAGCTGTATTGTTCCCTTGGCCGTGCAGGGTGGTACGGCTATATCATGTACTTTGAATCAGGAAATGTGGTTATTTGCAAGCGAGAAAAGTATCCCTATGGAAAGTTTTGAGAATGCCTGGAGAACCACAGATTGTCAGCACAACCAATTTTGAGGCTTCTATTGATACACTAAAAAGAGGTGCGTCAAGAGTGGTGCGCTCAGTGACGATGTTTAACATAGGAGCTTGCATCATGTCATCATTTCAGATGATTCCCATTTCTGCATACAGCATCACAGTATTTGTTTGTGGAGGCTCAGGGAGAACGAACATCTGCAGATTTCATTTGTAATTGTCATGAGGGCCGGCATGGACTGATGGTAGGGGCTGCCATTGTGTACACAACACACTAATCTCTGGTTCACTTATCCAGTTAATTGGATAAAAGCCATTACATTTTTGATGATGTTTTAGGGCTGGTGACCGTGTCCTGCAATCAAGGTCTCTCAGTGAGACTCCATGTTCTCTGCACTGCACTGGACCTACATTGACACACAGTGTGTTGGGCTGATATTCTGACAAGCTCATTTACCAGATACCTCACTTACTGAAAACATTTAGTCATGGGTTACCAGGATACAGGTATGCCACCACTTGGCAGGCACTATGATTTGAGGAATTCTTTCATGGAGTTGAAACAGCATTGAATGACATATCCATATCTGATGTCCAAATTCAGTTTGACTTAAAGCCCAGTTGTGTTAGAGCCATTGTTGCTGCCTGAGATGTCAGCTCGGTGTACTAAATTTCACAATATACCAAATCACTGACAAATTGAATTATGGTCCATTGCATGCCAAATAGTCTTATTTCGGAAAAATTTCCGTTATGATCATCACGGATTTTGATGAAATTTTGTGTAGACATGTGCATGTTCCCAATTAAATGGTAGAGTTTACTTGCAGAGATATTGTCATAGTGCAGCTTTCAACAGTTTACCCCTGAGTTTTTGACAACTTTGAAACATAATATGTTGGGCAATATTTCCTTGGGGGAAACAAAACTAGACCATTATGTACAACTTACGCACATTCTTTATTCAAATAATAAAAAAAACTGTGAACAATTTTCATATAGATAGTTTGATGTGAAGTCAAATGAAATGACACAGTTTCAGAGACTTTACTGGTATCATACAGATATGTTTTTATGTATACAGTCTTAAGCAGCAAGTGAAAATTTGTACGAAGGCCAGGAATCAAACCTGGGTCTCCTGCTTACTAGGCAGGTGTGTTAAGTCATTAAGCCACCAAGTCACCTTAGCACAGCAGCTCGCACAACTGGCACACCTCCCTCCTCGATCCAAATTCTCACAGCCAATTTACTTACTACTCCCCTTATACGTGAACTGAATTGCAATGCTCTCTCTGTTCTGGAATAGCTCCATGGTATCTAATGTGGGGCGGCAGTGAGAATCAGGATCAAGGAGGGAAGCATGCCAGGGTAAACCGTGCAATTGTGTGAACTGCTGTGGAAAAGGGGGCTTAGTGGCTAATGCTCCTCCCCAGTAAACAGGAGACCCAGGTTTGATTCCCAACCTTAGTACAAATTTTCACACGCTGCTTCATTCTACATACGTGTTATGATGTAAAGTCAGCCAAAAAATTGCTGCTTGGAAAAAATGTGAAGTTAAGTCTTTTATATCTTCAGAAGTAATTGTAGGATAAAATTGAAACTATGTGTGTAATACTTTACAGCACGAGACCTTAGAATATACAATTTAATTCTCCTACTTCTTTCCAGGAGTTTACAATTTGATGGCAAAATTGAAAATTTTTGTAAAGAAATCAGAAATGGGTATTTTTATCCCACTTTTACACAAAAGTGTTTCCTGCAACCCTTTAAAACCATTTTCATTATTTGAAACCACTTAAAAAATTTGATTCCCCCCCCCCCCTCCGTGCAAGCATATAATGGCATAAAAACAAAGAAAAGGTCCCTGTGCAGCAAAAATACACCCGTATTCTGCTGATACTCAAATTAAATCTGACAGTTTAATATGTTTTACAATTATTTAGTAATGTTTGGGAAAAGTAAAAACAGAAATCCTTATCAATAGGAAGTGAATTTGGCTTAGAAAAATTCTGCAAACTGTGAAGTAAGTAGTCTTTTGTTTTTATTTTAAATATCTGTAAAGTGTTCAGTTCTGTGAAATGGGAAGGGTATAAAGAATCCAGTAAAAAGGATAGCATTCTCTTTTTTGTGCCTCTAATAATGGGAGTTAATCACACTTGATAAATTCCATTTTTTTGTTTCTATTCGAACAAACATTTTTTCCTGAACAATGAGCCCTAGGTGTTGAACCGTGCCTTGCATGATTAAAATATTTCACACAGAAGTTGTCACAAGGTACACAGTTTATAGAAAATACCATATCAATAATTAACAATTGGCTATATTTCTGTTTGCTTCATTCTTATGGAGCCTTGTTCAAACTATCTGCATTTTTATTGTTGCATAGTATAACAACTTTCGTGAAGATGATTTTTTGCATATTTTTGAATTTGTCTTTGATAAAGAAGTTGATTCATAACATTAAGTCAAGTCAGATAATTTTATCCAGCTTCCAAGGCTGTTTTAAATAAACATATGGAGGCAGTTTTCAGCTTCATCATCACTGTCTGATGAGGACTGTTCACCAAATGAAGTGGTAATTCACTAGATGAAGATTTGAACCGTAACTTATCATCAGATGGTATTTCATCTATAAAATGAACAGTCATCACCAGGAGTAAACATCTGTGTGTGAAGAAGCAAACAATGTAAAATCCATGATGGAATGTAACAATATTTTCATAATATTGTGTGTGAAGAAGAAAATTTAAAAGGCACAGAGTGCAACTGGAAATCAAATTGCAGATGCTATGGGTGTAAATCATCAAATTCTTCAAGCCAGTAAAAGTAAGCATTTTGAAAATTGTGCTGACTGCACATTTGCTGACTGTACTGAAGGGCAGGATTCAGGAATCCAATCATAAGGAACAGCTGCAAATTTTAACCACGACACCTGTAAGCAAGACAATCAGAGAATCAGAAACATCTTTTGCACTATAGGAAAGAACAGTAAAGTGTTGGAAAGCTTAAAGCAAAGAAGCACATAGTAGCACTTCCAGAAAATCAACATGGGTGACAAATATAAGCAGAAGTCAGTAGCAGAAGCCAAAATTTTTTGAAGATTAAGAAGTCAGCAGAGAATGCCCTGGAAAAAGAATAGTATGCCAATTAGACTTTCGGACACAAAGACAGAAATGCCAAAAATATTATTGCTTTACAATTTAGTGGAAACACATATACGTGTGCTACAGGAATTGAAATAGGCCAAAAATAGGGTTTTCAAAATTTTGTGAACTTGGACCAAAATGGTGTGTAACAGATATATCAGCTGGAATGCTGCAGTTTTGTGTTTGTGCAATTTCAAGCTCTTTTCATAGAGCCTGTCACGTGCAATTATTGTGTATCGGCATTGGACCCATACCACTCAGGACAAGAAGCAAATGACAGTGTCTGAATTTATTGAAAAAATAGGGGGAAAATTTTGGAGTTTGTCATGTCATCATTACTTCACCAGACATCAAAGTTTGCTTTTCGGTGCCTTTAAATGTGAACTAAAGAAAGATGAGCGTATTATTATGATGGATTTTGCCAAAAATTATTCATTTATTATTCAGAATGCAGTGCAAAGTTTCCACTGGGAAAATAGTCAAGCAACAAGTCATTCAATTGTCATCTATTTTCACCAAAATCAGAATGTGGAATTGGAGTATCTGCAATGTCAGTGACTGTCTGCTACATGACATTTATAATGAACATGATATTTAGAGTGCATGGGTTTTTTTCGTATCAGAGAGCTGATCAAATATGTAAAAACATGGTTTGCACAGATATCCTGCAGCCATTATTTCACTAATGGCTCCAACACCAAATGAAAACGTTTCAAAAATTTTATCAGTTTGTTCTAATTGTAAAAGAAATTTTAGGAATTATTTAGCTGCAAGTCATGGTAAGTCACTTTGCAATGTGACTGAAGGTACAACAAAGTGATGAGCAGTGAGTGCAGATTTGCAACTGCCAGTTAGTATGACTTCCTCTGCCAGTTAGTAACATGCATTGTACAAATATTAATGTCATATTATTTCATTGTCAGTCTAATGCCTGTAGATAGGTTTTGCATCTCCACCGAGATTTGATAACGTTAAATTCACTTTCATCAGCAAAAACGAAATTGAACTAAATAAAGCATCACAAGAAGAGAGGTTTAAACAGGGGCATATTGTAGCAGGAGTTAAGAGAACTGAGGAAACAATAATTCAGGTCAACAGAATTTCAAGTGTTGTATTATCTTTTATGGCCATAATTAGTGAAATTAGTTGAGGAGGTATATTAACATCTGATCGCCAGCCATAGCAATATGCTGCATGCATTTATGAAAAAGGGTGGTGTGTTGGAAACACCTGCAAGACTTCCTCTGAGCAGAAGGACACTTAAATAAGCTTCATGCACCCACATGAGCCAGCAAATTCATTTTATTGGCATCAAGGAGTGGCAAGCACTGAACAGCGCATTATTGCAGTTATTCCAGCATGATAAGGGACAAAGTCTGCCCATCAGCATAGTTTTCCTCATGATATTCAGCAGCAAATTAATGAAATCTCAAAAAATTCAAGTAGCTTGGAGCAAACACAAGTGCAGGTGTCTAAGAGAGATCTCTTGTAGATGTGGAATGGGTCACTTAAAGAAGTGTATCATCAGGCTTGGAATCCTGTGTAAAAAGTCCTCTTTATCAGGTTTGGGATCCTGTATGAAGAAACTCTCATCAGGCTTGGGATCCTGTCTCAAGAAACTCATTTGTGGCTCTTGTTGCACAACTATTTGGCATGGTCCCTATGGCGAGGGGGATGTTGGTTTCCTCACTTTGAAAGAAACTGTCAGTGGTTTGGCCACTATTGAGCATAGCAAAACATTTACAAAATTTTTCATCAGTATGCTTACGTTCCACATAAACTGCGAACTGTGTGAACACAGAATATGCTATACATCAAACCAGAAGTGAACTAGCATATCAATAGCATTTAAAAATAAAGACATATATGCAAAATTATCATTAACATAAATATTGTGCTAGATATAAACAATGCAGTAATGAGCTAAAACTTGATAGTAGTTTGCAGGGTTTGTGTTGCAGCTATTCTGCAACAGTTTTATTACCAAGATCTCCAGTTCTTTGGTAACACACAGTTAAATTTTGAAACTTGTAATTAGCTTGATTCTGTAGTTATTACAGCAGAGAAACTGGATGGTATGTCATTTTTACAACAGAACAACAACTGGCAAAAATATATCACGATGAGTGGGGACAAAGGACATTCCTTCTGTTTTTGTTTTTCTTGTTGTTCCAACTCCAGCTCATGTGCTATTCACCAGGACTTTTTATATTACATTTCCAGATAGTACTAAATAATTGTAAAACAGAATGAAAGATGTCAGATGAGCACTGGAATTTTGTTACATTTTTTTAGAGCCTTATTTGCTGACATTGCAAAACCAATATTACAGTTGACTTGTAATGTGTTCTTTCTAATGAAAATGCTTTAAAAGAGTTCACAGAAAATGCCTTTTCGTAAAAGTGGGCTAAAAATGCCAGTTTTTGGCAGTTTTAAAAAATACTGAACTTCGTCCTCAACTTGTAAACTACTAAAAAGCAGTAGGGTGTCTGACACCTTATTTTGGTAAGTTATTAACACAAAGTGTCTGGTTTATTATGTAGTTACTTCTGCAGATATAAAAACCTAGAATTCACTTTCTTTTCAAGTGGCTTTTTTCCAACTTTGCTTGAAATTATTCTTATGGAAACTGCTCATGACACTGTCTTATTATTATTTTGTTTAAGAGACCACAAAAAGTTGTATAATATGGCATAGTTTTGTTTCTTTTAAGAAAAAATTGCCTGAGATGATATGTCTCAAATTTACCAAAAACTCGACCGTTCACTGTTGAAAGGCACACTCTGGGGTCAAATAAATGACTTTATCTCCACAAGTATTAAATAGTGATTGTAAAACTTTACCAAAGTTTACTGGGAATTTGTGTGAACATTCACACAAAATTTCATCAAAATACATGATAGTCAAGTGAGTATCTCAAAACCATTTGGCATGAAATGACCATCACATGGTTTTCTTTCTACACTGTACATCTACATTTACATACATACACACTAAGTAGCCATATAGTGCATATTGGAGGGTACATTTTACAACTGCAAGTTATTTCATATCCTTTCCTATTCACAAATTAAGTGAAGGAGAAACTGCTACCTATATAGTACCTTATGAGCCCTGATTTATCTTGACCTCACTGTCTTTATGTGGGTTGTGTGTTGCAGGCAGCTGTAGGATCGTTCTGCAGTCTGTTCCAAATGCCATTTCTTCAGAGTTTCCCAATAGTGCTTTGCAAAAAAACTGCCTCAAGGCATATCCACTTCAGTTTGTGGAGCATTTCTGTAACTCTTGCATGTTGATTGAATCTGCCAATAACAAATGGAGCAGCATGCATTGGAATTGCGTTGATGCCTACCTTCAATCAATCTGGTGGAAATCCCAAGCACTCTAGCAGTATTGCAGAATGGCTTGTGCAGGTGTTTTGTACATGGTGTCCTTATAGATGATCTACACTTACTAGAATTTTCCCAGATTGCTGCTGACCCTGTCAGTCAGATCATTTATTTACATAGAGAACAAGAGTGGTCTTATCAATCTTCCCGGGGGCCTTCCAGATGAAACCTTTTTTTCCCCCCTTTCTGGTGGTTGCTGTCCAGGACTGGGTTCTGTAACTCAAAAAGTCTCCAGGCCACTCACGTATCTAAGGATCTATTGTCTATGCTTGGACCTTCATTTACAACCTACAGTATGGCACTGTGTTAAGTGCTTTACAGAATTCTAGGAAAATGGAATCTGCCTATTGCCCTTCTTTCCATGGTTCACAGATGTCATACAAGTAAAGTGCAAGCTGCATTTCACATGAATGATATGTTCTAAGTCTCACTTGATTTGTGGTTAGAAGCTTTTCTCTGTCGAGAAAATTCACTGTCGAATTCTGCAGTAAACTGAGGTTAAGGATAGTGGTCTGTAATTTTGCTGGTCCATTCTTTGACCTTTCATATATATATGGGAGTCATCTGTGCTTTCTCCCCAGACACTTGTTACTTTCTGCTGACCAAGGTAGCAACAGTAAATGCAAGCTAAGTAAAGTGCCAATGCCGAAGAGTACTACCCATAAAATGCACAATAAGTAAAAGTTTGACTTTCACACTTCTTGGTGGTATAACATTTTTAATGTCAGCAGTGTAGAACTGGTGCTGTATAAAATTGCTGGCTTTTTTCACCTGGGTCTCCTTTTTCTGGAGACTAGGGGAAATGGTTGGACCTAAAGTCTCTGGTAAGACAAATGGGTACCAGGAAAATACATGCGGGATGCCAGAGCAAGAAAACTGGACAGAATGAAAATTGAAAATGAGTTGTAAATGTAAAGATAATCTGAAAACCTGAGCACTTAAAAGTGACAGAGATGAATGGAATAAATAAAATTTTATTACCTTCTTGTAATATCGGTCTACAGCTACTATGATTTTTTTTTTTTTTTTAATATCATTATTTTGCTTTCAGTTATTAGAATTTTAGTTTACAATTGCTACGATTGCAATTTTGGCATTGCCTAATGCAGTCCTGTATGTCAAAATCTTGTGCTTGAAATTGACGTAATGCTGAAATTATAATAGTAAAATAAAATTATAACAGCTGCAAGCAAGATGATTAAATTCCAAAATTAAATTTTATTTTTCTTCTCTCTCTAACATTTTTCCTGCATTTTCTTACCTCAGATTTTTGATTAATTTATGGTGTTTCCACCCATCCAAGACTTGCTCACCACCTTCTCTGACTCTTCAGATTTCTGTGGGTTTCAAAGCTCATCCTTAACCAATACCTTCCTTCTTTCCGGTAATTCTTCTTTGACCTAGCATTGTGGGTGACTTGCTTTATATCTTTAGTTCAACCAGTATCTTTTAGGTTTTCAGTACTGCTTATAATTGTTAGATAACCTGTAAAATTAAAAATAGTGTATTTAGTATGGAATCATTAATTTTGTTGTTTGAAAATTTGTGATTGTTTACATAAAGGAAAATGTAGATGTGCTTTTGTATTGTTCTGAACATATTGTGAATAGTTATGAGTGGATAAACTAATGAAAGAAAACAATGGCAAATTCCAAATAATATGTATAGTTGTAGAGTTGAACTACAGCAGTTGTAGAGCTGAACTACAGAATTTTCATTAAATTTGAAATTGAGATGAGTACAATTCTTCATGCTCTTTATCTTTCAAGTTAACTGTTTGTTCCACAATTTGAGAGAGAGACGAGAGACTGATAGATCTTTCATGCACTTGTTTTTGTCAGTAGAGCTGCATTGTTAGCAATTTCTTTTTTCCCAAAAACAAAGCAATATCTGATTCTTGAACATTTTCACACACTACTTAGACAAAAGAAATTCAGATTCATATATCTCAGTATAATTAAGCATTGAAATTGGCGATGCTGAAATGAAGTTATGTAAAACATATTTGATAAGTAAATATATTTTATATATTGGCATGGTTGGAAAAAGCCGGTTAATTTTTCTATGTGTGCTGTATACCTCTTACATTAGATAGTAAACTTTGATGACAGTATTTCATAGTACAGTTCTGCAATGGTGTAGTGCTTCTATCCACAAAGTGACCATAATCCAGTTGCACTGCTGAGAAGTTTCTCTAATCTCTTCTTATAGTTTACAGTGTGCATTTCTGTTATGGAGTTGTAGGGTAGTTTTTACCTATCACCAGTCATGAGAATTAAAATTGTTCTCACAGGAAGGGTGGTGAGGTGTAAAACTTTATTATTTGTATCCTCCATGGTGTAAAAGCATAGCAGCAGTTTTTCGTCATGTTCAGTTTTATATCTTTGGGTACTTTCAGGTATCTATTCATATGCCAGAGTTGATACTTTTACTCAGTGGAAGAAGAATTATAGAATTATTGATCAAAGTAACAAAGTGTTATGACAGTATTGGAAATTCCTGGATGGAGCAGTATGTAAAATAAGGAAAGGGCAACCCCACACCTATAAGGGTTTGAAGTGTGGAGCACAGAAACACCTAACAGAAAACAGCATCACACTAGCTTTCGAGCACTAGCTCTTTTTGAAACAGGAGTACACATGTTCACACACACAACCACACTGAAACCCATACATACACTCCCGTGGCCACGGCAAGACAATTGATTATTGTATTGAGCATCAATAATCAGTCTTGCTGTGTGCATGGGAGTGTACATTTGGGTGTCTGAGTGGTCGAGTGTGTGGATTTGTGTAGTTCTCCTAGAAAAAATGATAGTATTTGTAAGCTAGTGTGAATGCTGTTTTTTGATGGATGTTTCTGTGTAGGTGGGTTATTGCCTTTCCATTATTTTATGTATATCAATGCATTATGTTGCAGGCGTCTCCCTATATTGTCGTTATAGTCTAAAGTGGTAGGAATCCTCAAACAAATTTCTGACGGTTCAGTGATTCACTTTCATCCTGTGTAAAATGGTAATAGCTATTTTGTAAGGTAATTGAAGTGTAATGTCAACTTGGACAATTTCATAATCAGAGTTGTATAGCTTCTGTGTCATCCTTTGCTATGTGGATCTTTAGTTGTTGTGAAAATGCTTAAAGTGTTTCCATTAGTCTGGACCAGCCATGTTTTGTGCATTACATTTTTTATTTGTACAATGTGTTCACCTTTGTTTGACAATATAACTGAGACAATACTTTTAAATTGTAGGTCTGGAGCACTTAAGGAAGAATATGAGCGTCTCAGAGCAGAAATGTTAAAGGCAGAAGAGGAAACACAGTTCACATACCAGAAGAAAAGAGGTATTGCTGCAGAGCGTAAAGAGGCCAAACTGGAAAAGGAGGAAGCAGAGAAATATCAACGTCTGAAGGAAGATTTGGTAGGCTTGCTATTGGTTTATGTGTCAGATTTTCACTGTAAGTCGTTTTTATGAAAATAGTTTTCCGTGAAACAAATAAAAAAAAGTCAGGTGGCTCAAACTGATGAATGTCATTTAACCCAATTTCAGCAATTTGTGTGTCAGTATTGTTGCTCACTATTTCAGTTGGCTGCTCATTTGACCTAACAAGGCTGCGAACTGTGTTCCTTACATGCCCACAAAGAAAAAAAATTTGGTTGTAACTAGTAATTGAATCTGGGAACTCCACCATACAAGGGAAACTCCCCATCGCACCCCTCTCAGATTTAGTGGCAAAATGGCCCGATGGATGGCCTGTCAAAAACTGAACACACATCAACCATGAAAACAAGATGATGATGTGCTGAATTGTGAAAAAAGAAAAATAGAGACAACGAATGGTCCAAGCTTAAGATGTGCAGCATCAAGCGAATTACGGAAACCACGGTGTTGTGGTTATGTGGTCATGGTGTTAGACTGCCAAGCAGGAGATCCATTTTCAAATTATATCTCCCCTGTCACAGTCTAACACCATAACCACATAACCATGACGCTGTGCCTAATCGCATGCGGTTGGTGTTGCACATCTTGAGCTGGACCTTTCACTGTTTCTATTTTGCTTCTTTTTTGCATAGTTCAGTACACCTTTTTCCTGTTTCCTTGCTTGATGTGTGTTCAGATTTTGTCGGACTATCCACTGGGCCACTTTACCACTAAATCTGAGGGGAGTGTGAGGGGGAGTTTCCCTTGTTAGTAGCCTTTATGCTAGAGTATGGAGATGGTGGTGCATCTTCTTCACAGTCGATGATGAGGAATCAAAGCTTTTCACTAAATATTTTTGTTGACTTGACTGTGCTCATCCTAAATGTTTGCATTTTGAAGTAACATATCTTAACTGAGCTTAGTATCTATTTGTCATCGAATATGAATTTTTAAATCATATAGCATACACTCTAGCTTTCAGGAGAAACCAGTTCAGGCAACATCAAAACACTGGCAGTTCTACCTACATTTCACTCAGTAATGTACCTGGCGTTAACATTTTCCACACTAAGCCTGTACGCAATTTGTTCTCACTAGGGATGGGTCATTCACGAACTAACGGGTCCAAAGGAACAATTCATCAAAATGAACGGAACAAGTGATGAACGCATTATAAGGAATGGTCTTCCATAGTTCGCTTCGGTCGTGACTTTTTACTTATAGTTCCCGGGAATGGGAAACGGCCAGTCTCGTTCCCCTAATGACACGTCGGCCGGTCTCGTTCCAGCCTAGGTCCCATTCCCGTCGGTCTCAGTTGCGACTTTCTGCTTATAGTTCTCAGGAATGGGAAGCGATTGGTCTAGTTCCCGCAATGGCATGTCGGCCAGTCTCGTTCCAGCGTCTGTCCCGTTCCCATCTGTCGCGGTCTTGCTCGGCCGGACTCCTCCTTCTTCGTGTGGCCACTAGCCACAGTTCCACTGCCGACTGCTCTTAGTGAGTTCAGTGTAGAGTTGTTCGTTTCTTTCGCTGTACACACCCATTCTAGATCTGTTTCAAGCCTTTTTTGAACTCTGAACTTCTGGTTATTTTCATATTCTATTCAGCATCCAAGACTGGTAATTAAAATGTATTTTATAATTACGTAAATTACATAAAATTACGTAGTATGTAATACATACATCTTTTCAGGTAACAAAACAGCATATCAGCTTACTTCACTATTTCGATAAGCAGCAGAAGAAATACTTGTAAAAAGGCAAGATTTTTTGTTATTACACATGCAAAGGAAGTCGGCACAGCACACGCAAGTGACTATTTTCCGTCTTTTTTTTTATGCAAGGTAAAAGAGCATGTTCATTGTTATGGAAGGCACACCGACTTACAACCGTATGAAGTCCGTGTACCATAATCGACTGTCTGGTGTCACATTTTGTAAAGAGAATATAATAATTTCTACAACATTGTTTCAGTGATACAGGGTGGTGCACGAAAAATCTGCCCTGTGTACTAGACTGCACATTGTGGCCTACCAATCGTCATCTATTGTTTCTAAGTTGTTGTTTGCATTAGCTTATTTGTTATTTCTTCACTGCCTAATTATTACATGTTTATCTATTCTGCTCGTAGCGGTCAACAAATCCTGCATAATTGGCGAGCAGTCTGGACTCGGGGCCATTTTTTTGTGTGCCACCTTATATTGTTTCACTGCGATCAGCCACGTAACGCTACAGGTGACTAACCGAGAGGTTTTGCAGAATCACAAAAATTACAAGTGTGTAAAGGTTCTGTTATAAATAAAAACTCTGTACTCCAGGGTGGAGGCAAGTGCCCCTTCTTGGCGCCTTCCACTTCAATCACCTATGCTACTAATTTTCAGTTTTTCATAAGAACCGTATACCAAGCACAAATGAACGGTGAATTAGTAAAAATGAACGGTTCCCAAAAAAGAGCGATCACCAGTGAACTAGTTCCCAAGGACGAACGAGTTTGCCCATCTCTAGTTCTCGCAAACACAACTCTTTGGATGGAGCCCGTATGCCATACGTTGCTTTGTTTCCTTCACATTTGTAATGCGAAAATGTAATGCAAAAATGTACACTGTACATTTTGTCAATTGAACTGGTGGCAAGAGCAGTTCATTTACTTTCTAACAGAGGTCACTATGAGTCTGCAGCTTGAGCATAGGCAACACACCATCAGTTTTCACGAGCACAGTCACATAACTTCCGACTCAGGTTTAATGCACTTTGCGTCTTTGTTTTGTGTAAGGATCATGTATGTTTCTGATGGTTCTCCCAGGTCAGAGGAGGAAAAAACTGATGTGGTTATTGGTCATGAACCTTCAGACATATTTTCTGAAACTTTCAACAGTTCAGGTATGGATTTATAATACTGAAAGATATCGTTTCAAAATAATATGCATGGTACTATAAAAGGAAATAGTGACTCAAATTATTTTGATATTTTTATAGTGGTTGATATGTTGACAACCAGCCCGATTTGCCAGTCTTCAATAGTGCTATTGTAGTGAATTTGAATGCTTGTCAGTATTTTTCGACAGTGAGATGATATAAAAAACAATAAAAGTTGGAACAAACAGATATGAGGGACTAAAAATTTATGAGATGAATAAGTAGTAGTCTCTGAAAAGGAAGTCTGTGTGGCAATGGTGGTCAGTAGTTCTTCTCTTATTACTTTGCAAATGAGTGTAGTGAAGTTGCCAAAAAGAGTGACTATTGGTCAAAGGATGCATTTATAAATACCTCACAGCTGAGCAAGGTAATGAGTAGGACAGATTTACTTCAGTTTTGTTTATGTTGCATGTGAATGACAAAATGAAATTCTTAAAACGAGATCAGGCTGGACGTGGTCCACTGCGCAAAATTAGACCCTTCTTCAATTTTTTCGACACAAAGTGTAAGAATAAGCTCAACCCACACATGAACCTCGCAATTGATGAAGGAATATGCCTCTTCAGAGGCAGAATAGGAATCAGAGCATACATGAAAAGCAAACCAAATAAATATGGAATCAAATTTTATTTACTGTGTGACTCAACAACAGGTTATGCTTTGAATTGCGATATTTACAGTGTGTATATGCCCTGGAACAACCAGGAAATCCAAGAAGAACCTGGAAATTTTTTCGTCCGGGAGAAAACAGATAAAATCCTGGAAATTTTTCACTGTCTTAATTTTGAGTTAAATTTTTGTAATTTTGACTGGTAACAACTGATACTCTAACAAAGACCTTTACATAAGCCCACTGTTGTTGTTGTTGTCTTCAGTCCTGAGACTGGTTTGATGCAGCTCTCCATGCTACTCTATCCTGTGCAAGCTTCTTCATCTCCCAGTACCTACTGTAGCCTACATCCTTTTGAATCTGCTTAGTGTATTCATCCCTTGGTCTCCCTCTACGATTTGTACCCTCCACGCTGCCCTCCAATACTAAATTGCTGATCCCTCGATGTCTCAGAACATGTTCTACCAACCGATCCCTTCTTCTTTCTAGTCAAGTTGTGCCACAAGCTCCTCTTCTCCCCAATTCTATTCAATACCTCCTCATTAGTTATGTGATCTTCCCATCTAATCTTCAGCATTCTTCTGTAGCACCACATTTCGAAAGCTACTATTCTCTTCTTGTCTAAACTATTTATCATCCACGTTTCACTTCCATACATGGCTACACTCCATACAAATACTTTCAGAAACGACTTCCTGACATTTAAATCTATACTCGATGTTAACAAATCTTTCTTCTTTAGAAGTGCTTTCCCTGCCATTGCCAGTCTACATTTTATATCTTCTCTACTTCGATCATCATCAGTTATTTTGCTTCCCAAATAGCAAAACTCCTTTACTACTTTAAGCCTCTCATTTCCAAATCTAATTCCCTCAGCATCACCCGACTTGATTCGACTACATTCCATTATCCTCATTTTGCTTTTGTTGATGTTCATCTTATACCCTCGTTTCAAGACACTGTCCATTCCGTTCAATTGCTCTTCCAAGTCCTTTGCTGTCTGTGTCAGAATTACAAAGTCATCGGCGAACCTCGAAGTTCTTATTTCTTCTCCATGGATTTTAATACCTACTCCGAACTTTTCTTTTGTTTCCTTTACTGCTTGCTCGATATACAGATTGAATGACATTGGGGAGAGGCTACAACCCTGTCTCACTCCCTTCCCAACCACTGCTTCCCTTTCATGCCCCTCGACTCTTATAACTGCCATCTGGTTTCTGTACAAATTGTAAATAGCCTTTCGCTCCCTGTATTTTACCCCTGCCACCTTTAGAATTTGAAAGAGAGTATTCCAATCAACATTGTCAAAAGCTTTCTCTAAGTCTACAAATGCTAGATACGTAGGTTTGCCTTTCCTTAATCTTTCTTCTAAGATAAGTCGTAGGGTCAGTATTGCCTCACGTGTTCCAACATTTCTACGGAATCCAAACTGATCTTCCCTGAGGTCGGCTTCTATCAGTTTTCCATTGGTCTGAAACCCACTACTGTAGAATAATACTGCGGCATTAAAACATATACAAGAGAGAAGCGCCAATGTTAGAATTTCAACAAACCACAGTTTGCCGACAGCAAAATGTGTCAAAGGCTTCAGGATGAAGACTATGCAATACTTCATAAGAACTGCTTTTGGTGAGTGTGATGTTAAAAAAGTTTACATTTCTAGCAGGTCGTGGGAAAATATTCTAAATGATTGTTTGAGAATCGTTACTTTCAAAGTAAATTTCCTTTTACACAAGACGAATTATGTTATGTCTGGAAATGTGTGATGAATTTCTTAAATCACAGAGTGACTGTCTCTCATTCGAAGCTTAAGACTTTGAGGACCAGCCGCTTAGAAGAATTTTGGGCCCAGAAGACAAGAAATTTGTCATAATTTAGAATTTTACTGGTATGTTTGTGTTTGATATATCTTAAAGGATAACTCTAACAAAATAAGCGGACAATATTGTATGTGAAAGCTTAGCTTTTCTTGTAGCTATATTACGTGTATATTAATTTAAACCATAAACTTTTCCTATTTGTGAATCCATTCTACTTGACAGTGATGTAGCTACTGCCTGACAATTCTGAATATCTGCTTTCATTTGCTGGCGAGATAACATGACATGAGCTGTGATTGGCAGACAAAAGGATATTGAAAACAGGATTTCGGTGCTTCGAAAACTAATTTGCTGTGTTTGGTGGAATCCGTATTTATACTTATGTAATACAAAACTATGTAGCGTACGTGTTGCTGCACATCCAAGACCTTTCAGAACAAGTTGTTGATATATATATATATTTGCTGTGTTTATTTTCCTAAAGTGCATGGAAGTGGCATTATAAAACCTTTACCATTCAAGGAATTGATAAGTTTTACAGCTCCGATGGATATTTTCACCCAGAAAAATGTGTGTTTTCACCTGGGGAAGAAGTGCAGTTTTATCCAGGAATTCTTTTTCTTTGTCCGCATATACACCCTGTATTTACACAGGTAAAGCAAACAATATAGATAACTCTGTCTTGTCAGTAATTGTGATCTTGTGTGGAGATTATTTTGGCAAAGCACATTGCATTTGCATAGATAGGTTCTACACAAGCCCTTACGTGTTGGACTATCTGTGGCAGAATAAACCTTGGAAGTAGGCACTGTAATGAAAAACAGGAAGGGGGAAGTGATGTTTTGGAGGAAGGAGTATTTACTTGCAGTAAAATGGAAATCAACCCGTGATGTGTACTGTCTTTCAACCAAACATCAAGCAGCTTCAGCTTTTACTAGTACCAGTAATGAAGGAGGACAAGTAGAGAGACATAAACCAGCTGTTGTAATAGACTATAACAAGGGTAAACCTTGAGTAGACAGGGTTGACCAGTTATCAAGCTATTGTCCTTACTCTCGGGAGACACTGAATCGGTGGAAAAGATTTTCTTTCACTTATTTCTTTTAGCAGTAGTGAATAGTTGGATTGTGTACAAACAAAAAGACAACATCTCTGGTGTGCTTCATGAAGGTCTTACATAAGCAGGTAGCTTATGGCATGTCGGCCAGTCTCGTTCCAGCCTCTGTCCCGTTCCCATCTGTCTCGGTCTTGCTCGGCCGGACTCCTCCTTCTTCGTGTGGCCGCTCATCGCAGTTCCACTGCCGACTGCTCTTAGTGAGTTCAGTGTAGAGTTGTTCGTTTCTTTCGCTGTGCACACCCATTCTAGATCTGCTTCAAGCCTTTTTTGGACTCTGAACTCTAGCTTGGTGGTGTGGAAGGGCTTCAGGATTCACAAAGTGGACCATCACCAAGTTTGGCCATAGTGTTTGGGTGACACTTCCCAGAAAAGATCCCAGTTACATCATGTAAACAAAACACAGCAAGGTGCTGTAAAGTGTGTGCAGATAAAGGGAAAAAAGAAACTGGGGGAAAAAGTAAGAAAACAAACACAATGGTGTGGTAAGCAGTGTAGTGTGGGTCTCTGCATACCTGACTGTTTCAAAGAGTACCATACCCGAATAAATTATGTTGATAAAAAAACAATACTGCACTTCGTATTGAATTTTTTTGTATATACACACACTTTTTTTCAATAAATGTGTTCTTTTGTAGGTGCTTATTTCTGTCAAATATTTAAAAATAATGTTTTTTTAGAAGTTTTTTCTTTTTTTAAAAAAAAATCATTCAACTTTAGAAATTACTAGAAAAACATCATTTACGTTCAGAAAAAATTGCATAAGAGCATTAGAAAGAAGAATCAAACTTTAATGTAAATGGTTTACTATCTTTATATTTTCTTCGTGATTTTGAAAAGTGTCAGTCTGCAGCGACAAAAAAATGTCTAATCAGTGTGGAAAGTGTTAACCCTTTGACAGACATGTATGAGTTAACTCGTCATGCATCGCCACTCCCCAGGTGCTCAGCACATGTTTAAGTGTGGCCTCTGGGTTTTCCTTACACATTATTGACATGTTTATGTGTCCCATTCCGCCAATCCTTTCACTGCTGCGCACAAGTTACTTTACTTACACATCTCCGTAAATAAAATGTTTTTAATGCTTTTCATATAACACATGCCACTTTGCATGCTATCGTTTGCAAGAAAACCTCATTTTGATATCTTGAATCATTTACAAAATGTGACAATTGTTTTGACTACATGATTCCCAATGTATGGGGCAACTGGCCACTTGATACAAAATCCAATATCTCGAGAATGAAATAAGATAACTTTGTGCTCTCTCTCTCTCTCCCTCTCTCTCTCTCTCTCTCTCTCTCTCTCTCTCTCTCTCTCTCTCTCTCTCTCTCTCTCTTTTAATTGATACCTTATTGACATTTCATACACAGTAAGGTATGAGCCAACGCAAAGTGTGCACATTGTGTTTTTACCTCTGGAAAACACTTTAAGATTTCATGCAGTGCGTTACTGAATTTGATGCAGCAAATTAAGTGTAAATAATAACAAAAATTAATTCATTCTTTTATCAAGCGAAGGTATCAGACTGTAAGATGTGCAAAAATCAATTTTGTTCACTAAATAGTTTTCTTAAAATCGAATGATAAGCATTTCACAGCGGCCAGAATGCCATCTTTCAGCACAGGTAGCAGCATTAGACAAGCAGAATATTGACAACAGAGCTGTGCTCAATGTGGAATGCAGAGAGCACACCCATAGCAGTCTAAAGGTTGAAGCTACTAGACATTCCAAGGAGTCTTCCTAAAAGGAATTTAGAAGATGAATGACTAAATTTGCCCATCTGTGTTAAATTTCTTGTTGCCACCAGCGTAGTCACGTTCAGTATGAAGTATTTGAAATAGATAAGTACCCAATTGAAAATTGTGCAGTCTGTGCTCAATGTGGAATGCAGAGAGCACACCCATAGCAGTCTAAAGGTTGAAGCTACTAGACATTCCAAGGAGTCTTCCTAAAAGGAATTTAGAAGATGAATGACTAAATTTGCCCATCTGTGTTAAATTTCTTGTTGCCACCAGCGTAGTCACGTTCAGTATGAAGTATTTGAAATAGATAAGTACCCAATTGAAAATTGTGCAGTCTGTTGTGTTGTAAAAAAATATTAAATTAAATTAAATAATTTACATGTACATATGAGAAACATTTAAAAGGATAATACAATTGCATTATTAAAAATATTCTGTGCTTGTACAAATTTTTAGGCTATCAGCCTCCTTCTGTTATATTTAAATTGTAGATTCAGGCAGCGGACTCAAAGTACACCAGTGTGTGTCGTATTTAAGAAAATCCTTCTTTCTTGGTTTATCTTCACTTCAATAAGAAATACTTAATACTGGTATCAAATTTTTTTCTTATTTGGAAACATGTATTATCCAAACCCTTGCAGCCCGTCATCCTCCGAATGGCACTTCTTAACAGAACTTCTATGTAGAAGAGAGTGAGAAACAAAATCGTGTATAATGAGAAATGAATGGTTTTTTCCTCTCTCCCACGCCTTGCCGCGCATTCATAATTAATGTCTTTGCCAACGCTTATGGTCGATTGGTGTTTCATTTTTTTGTTTTTAATAAATTTTAACTTTATGATATTCTGGGGGTCTTTTATCATGTACCTACACACTGTTCATTTTAAGCCTCACCACATAGCGGAGATGTTGAGACGCAGATAGGTGCAACAAAAACACATGATCACTGTCCCTGGTCAGTGATCGTGTGTGTGTGTGTGTGTGTGTGTGTGTGTGTGTGTCTAATTTGGGAGACCTATTTGTTTGACAGTCTTTCTGTTGTGTGCATGCACGCATGTATGTGTGCATGCAGCGGGATGCATGCACGTGCAGTTTATAAGCCATTTTTAATCTTTGACTGCAGGAACAATTTAGTACTTGTCACTTCTGTATGTCAATCCCAAGCATAAAATGTGTTCCCAATTTTTCTTGTTGGCAACATTACATGAGTAGTTTGAAATTCAACCCCATTGCTCCAACAACTCATGATTACTTGTGTGTGAATGGAACTTCATCTTCCTACAGTCTCCCTTTGAAAGAACAAGGAACAAATGTGATGATAATACTTGTGTAGCTGAAATTAGAGGCATTTACTGCACCTTTCTAGAGATAGTTACAATATTAAAAATGTATCTTTGTTTCTTCTAGCATGACAAGCAAGTAGAACTGCAATTGTTTCGCCTGTATCACAATGAAAAAGATATTGAGCAGCTGGAGCAAGAGCTAGGTCGAAAGCAACACGATGTGAAGAAAGTGGAAAAACGAAAACAAAAGGCAGAGGAAGAGCTTAAAGAAAAAAAGAAGGAATGTGGTAAAATATCTCGGGAGCTAGCCAAGGTCGAGCAGAACATAAGAGAAATGGTAAGTTTTCAGTCTTTTATGTTGATGATTTTAGTTCATAGTCAGTTGCAGTTTTCTAGTTGCACTTCCTCAGTTTTTCATCATGTTGTAATATTTAACAACACTTCATGTGAGATTTTTGTTTTGACTGTATGCTGTAAGAATGCTTTGTATTTACAGATTTGTTTTGTATAGTTCCAGAATTGAGACAGTTGACTTGGGGTAGACTGCTACTCCAGGTTATATCTACTGGGAAACATCACATAAGAAATAGAAACCAGAGTAAATGAATATGCATTAAAATAAAATTAGATTGTAGCAGATTAAGTAATTTATAAACAATGACTCATCATAACCAGAATCTTACATCCAAATCTGAAACCAGGGTCATCAGTGATGTACAATGCTTATCACTGGGAGCATGTTTATCATGAACACCACTGTACAGCCAAATCAGAACAGAACAGAAACTACTCCTGAATGGAGAATGGTGCTGTTTATACAAACATCACAAACATGAGAAATTTTGAGAACCTACCAGAAATGATAAATACCAAATGACAAATAACTGCTGGTGGTTGGGTTTGAAATGGTGACCCACTTCATGCCAGCCACTGATTCTAACTGCTACACCAGACTGAAAGGTGCACAGCTAGTGGCATTTCTCCCTCTCTTGGCAAACCCACTGTTTCAGAACTTTTCAGTGGATCTAATTCTTGTTGGTGGTCCTCTGTATGACAGTGCTGCCAGATCCCCATCTTCTGGTCATGTTGTCATATCTCCTTCACTGTGATGAGCATCGAAGGTGGCCCCTCACAACGAAGTTTTCCGATCACCGAGTAGGTCTTCAGTTTCATTTAACAAGAAGCCCCATTAGTGAATTGTGCATCAGGACTGTAGTACAGGTTCATAAGGACCAGGATGACATCTGCACTTTTTTCTTTGTGTTGAAGGATCATAATCCTAATGAGGCAAGCAACAAAGCATACAATATGGCCTCAAGTAGAGCTTTAGTAACTTTTCCAATAATCCCACTTTTTGCACGGGCATAAAAACCATACCAGGTCTCCCTGGCTGTATCTCACAGACTGATACTAGGCATTATAGCGTTCTGTCATTCTTCTGGACATCCAAGGTCTGTATGCAAACTAGCTTACTTGCTTCTTTGATCCTGGTGATGAGGTGTTTCTTGCAGTCATCCTGAGTTTTGTGTGTTTGAGAGAAGAGCAGTGCATCCATTGTGTTTTCAGCCTTGCAACCATGGAGTAGAAAGAGCAGTATGGAGACAGTAGTGTCTTGCTTCACAGTATTGCATAAAAATGTCATGACTTGCAGCATTGTATCCCAATTTCTCTGTTTGACATCAGTGTACATAGAGAGCATATCTGCCAGTGTCTTATTAAAGCATTCTGTGACATCATTCATCTGTGGATGGTAGGCAATTGTCATCTTTTGGGCAATGTTGCAACATGAAATTACTTTGATATTAGTCTCTAATGGAAGACCTTTCCACGATCAAAGAACATCATACAGTGTTTTGTTCTTCAAAATGATGTCCTCTACATGGATCCTTGCAATTTCCAGAGCATTAGTAACTAGTACAGCTTTGATTGTAAGATAGTGGATTAGATTTTCAGTGCAGTCTGTTATCCAATTACACATTGATTCCCACATGTTGACTTGGGTAGACATGTAATGTTTTTTCGTGATTTTTGCAGTCATTGGTACTCAGTGCAGAAATGCCGTGTCCCATCCTTCTTCTTCTTCTTCTTCTTCTTCTTCTTTTTCACAAAAACCACACAAAAGGATCAAGGGCATTCTTTGAAGGTTCAATGATGTCATATTCAGCATTTATTCCACTTCCTCCTGGATTATCCGTCATTCAAGTGGCAATACACTGTACGAGTGTTGACTAATTGGTGAATGATTCCCTATGTTGATACAGTGTTTAAACATGGGCAGCATGGCCTGTCTTTTCTCCACACCAGATTTGAAAGCATTCAAAAAGTGATGTCCAACAGATAACACTCACTGACAGTGTTCCTCTGTCAGGCAAGATCTTATTGGTAGTTCAATAGTAGCTTCCTGCATTGTGCCGTCTGTAGTGGTAGCAGCCTGATTCTTTGGCAATGGCTCTGAGTGGCCCATCTGGACTGGTTCAGCTGTCGCTATGCACATAGCTTTAGAGATGAGTTGTGGCTGCTTGTGACAAATAGTGATGGAAAGTCCTCCTTTATCACTTACAATGTGTATGATTGTCACTGGCATCTAGATTTGTTTTGTGATGCCGAGTAGCTTTTTGCAGTCAACAAAATCTTCACAGTTGGAGTATCTAGATTGACAACAGAAACTCGTCTCCTCTATGAGTGTGGAATAACAATGTCTTTACTGGCAAGCAATCTTTGTTACGTGTGGTTTGTTGAATAGCTCTGTCAGTTTGGAGCTCTGATCTTCCTCAGTCTGTGGATGCTTGTGATGGCTGCAGGAAGTCCTTTTGAGAATAACAGTGTGATGACATTCTGATGAAACAACAAATTCGGAAGGCTGTGTTCTGTCATTGATAGTTATTCTTGCAATACATGTGCCTGTCAGCTGGTTGGTGTTTCCCATACGTGACTTTCAGCACAGTCTCCTTCATATCACAGAAGATAGTCTTCTCTAGCTGCTAAAGCGTTCAACATTAAAGAAAAGGTAAGCCCTAAGTTGACTAGCATCCAGACATGTTAGCCTTCGATGTTGAATCGATGAAATTTCCTCATAATTATATTGGTGATTGTTGTCCATGGAGGATTGTCATCCATGGCAGCCTCACCTCCATTGATGGTTCCTGAATTTGACAACAGTGCAAGTGGCTGGTACCTCTATATCATGACAGGGAATAGAAAATGTCTTTTATACTTTGTGGAGGAGTTGGTTCTACCTGTGTTGGTCAGATGCTGTGTTGTCATTTGATGTATGTGGCACAAGTCTGAGCTGACAGAGTCCATTCTTCCTTACACATTCGACTGGTGGTCAAGATTGGTGCTCAAGTTAGACACACATCTTCAACTTTCTTCACTGCTTCCTGACATATGGGGTCAACATTCATGGCTGCTTTCTCTTGCTTAGTTGATCCAACATTTCAAGCTGCCATAAAATACTGTATCTCCTCTCTTACAACCTGATGTATGAGAGAGGTGATGTCATGATGATCTTCCACAACTGCCATGGGGACCACGTTCATGAGTCAAACATATGTATTTCATTCGACTCTTTTTTTTTTTTTTTGTCGCATTTCCTTGATGCACTGACACTTTTTGATGAATTTCTCAGTTGTTGTAACAGCCTTTGCCAGAAGAGCTTGGTACATGTCTTGTGTGATTCCTCTCATCAAGTTTGAGAGTTTTTCAGCTTCTCTCATATTCAAATTCACAATGTGGCACAGAGCCCAAACATTCTGTATGTAGGACTGTGTCATTTCCCCATGACACTGGTCCCTGTTCTTCAGTTGTTCTTCTATCATAGGGCTTGCTGTTGATTGTCACTAGATGTTTTCTTCAGTTTGGTCTGGAATTTGTCCCAGGTAATTTCTTCTCTCCTTTGTTCTCAAACCATTGTGCCATCAAGTAAAATCATCCATTTGCCAACCACATCATATCTCTTGTTTGTGGTGACCCAGTCAAATCCTTTCAGCTATTTCATTGGGTTCTGACCAGCTTATCTGGGAAACACTGATGGATACCTATGTACACCTAACTTATTGCTGTTTTGGAATCCATTAGTCTTCTGAATATTCAGATCGTGGAAATGATTTACTGCTTTTATACTGGTTTCTGTCCACGTAGGCGACAGATTTTACATTGTCTGAGTGGAGTCACCATGATTTAGATTAATTGAAGTACTCGGTGCCTCCACCAAGCAATGTCATGCCGCATTCACAATCAAATCAAAGTCCGAAAGCAGGGTCATCAGTGAGGTACAACACATAGCAGTGAAAATGCATTAATTGCGAACACTGCAGTACAGCCAGAACAAAACTGAACTGACTACTGTGTGGAGAGGGCTGCTATTTATACAGACTTTGAATATTCCAGAATATGCAGACATGACAAACATAAGAAATTTTGAGGACATTCCAGAAATGATGATTAATAAGTAATTGCTTGTGGTCTGGTTTGAACTGTTGACTTGCAGCCTGCCATTCAGCAATGCTACCCACTGCACCACACTGCTTGGTGTACAGCTTGTTCCAATAATATTGAAGACAGATCTCTTGCAGTTTTATTTGTCAGCTAAGATTACTCAAGCATTCAGTGAAGCAATAATTATCTATTCTACTATATAAAGATAAGTCGTCGTTCAATGTTGTTAACAATAATCTCAAAGAATTCGTGATTTATTTACTTCAAATTTTTATACAATACTCAGATAAATGTTCAGTCAGAAATAGGCTACATATGTTTTAAAAATACAGGGTGAAGAAAAATTTGTGCACTCGGACTTTGCATCGTAATTCCTCACATACTTGCAATACAAAAACATCTCACACAAAATTTCATCCTGCGCATATTTCGGGCAGTAAAGGTTGGCAGTCTGGCAACACTGTGATCATGTGTACAGTAACAACCCCTTTCAGGTGGTAGTGGTCCAGTTGGTGCGATGGATAGCGTTTTGGGTTAGCACACAGGAAGCTGAGGGTTCGATTCTGGATTGAGGCTTATTTGTTTTTATTTGCTAGAAGTAGTCTGCTAGGTATGCTATCTAGTCTAGTGTCTTAATCTTCATACAGATGACTACAGGGAGTCTCCTACAAAACAGTAGTTACATACTACGAACACAGAAATGGAAGTACAATCGTTTTCGTTGGTCAGCTTTTAAAGAAACTTTTAGTGTGTCATGGATATGAACTGTTTTGCATCACTGCATCTACTACGATCCAACTTGTTTTGTGTGTACCCTCCCTCAGTGGTCCCATGGATTAATACCAACTGTTATTCTTGCCACATTCAGGCCCATTACACTAAGTTAGGGTCTTACATCACCAGTTGGGCTAGCAACATGCTTTGCAAATGATTTTGATGGAACCATTGGGGGAGAGTACACAAAAATAGATTTGGAATCTAGTAGATGCAGTGCCGCAAAACAATTCGCATCCATAATGTGCCAAAGGTGTCTTTAAAAGCTGACTAGTAAAAACGATTGTACTTCCATTTCTGTATACATGGTACATAACTGCAAATGTTGTGTAGAAGACCCCCTGTAATCACTGTATGACAATTAAGACGCTAGCTACCATACCATGTGGACTAGTTTTAGTAAATAAAAACAAATAATTCTCAACCCAGAATGAAACCCTCACCCTCTTGCATGCTAACTGAAAACACTATCCACACATACTGTATAAAGGGAAAACATTGTCAGCAAAAATCTTGAAAAGTTCTTGACTGATGTACTTTAATTTTTTATGTGATACTCTAATAACCATTTGCATGGACATAGGATACATTTCTTTTTTAATGTAGGCACTATATTTTTTAATATAGGTGCTGTATAAATTGATTATAAAATCCGTACTACTATACAAAGACAATTCATTGTTTACTGTTGTTACCAAAAATCTCTAAAAGTTCTTGACTGATTTACTTCAGATTTTTACATGAGAGACTAATAAATGTTTGGATGAATATGGGCTATGTATTTTTTAATGTATGTGTTAACGGATTAACTTATTATTTTTGTAGGATATGCTAATGAATGTTCAGACAGACATAGGGTACATATTTTTCAGGTGTGTGTGTGTGTGTGTGTGTGTGTGTGTGTGTGTGTGTGTGTGTGTGTGTGTGTGTGTAAAAAGAGGAAATGTTAGCAAAAATCTTGAAAAGTTCCTGATTGATGTACTTCAGATTTTTAGGTGATACTCTTTAGGATACATATACAATATGGAAAAGTTGTCAGCAAAAATCGTGAAATTTCTTGACCTACTTATTTTAGGTTTTTTCATGATAGTCTAATAAACATTCAGAGAGCTGTATATTATTTTTAAACAACAGTGTACAAGTTTTCTGTGAAAACAAAAATGCTGTGCTATTAGACATATTATTTCTCCCATATATATTCCTTCTCTTTATATAGAATTGCAAACAGAAATTGTATACACAACTATGTACATGTTTGTTTTCTTCTTCGCATTCTGTTTTAATAGAAAACAGGAAAGTTGTACTTATGGCATATTGGCACTTATGATTAGAATACTACTACAGAATCTGAATCCCCCCCAGGGGATCCACAACTCTTTTGTGGATACGTGTGTAGCGAGCACGGGACCCCGAGCTAATGTGGCCTTCCTTCTTTTCCGGGCTGCATACCCCCCCTTTCCGTATCCTTCCCCATCCCCCATCTTCGCCCCCCCCCCCCCCTCACCTCTGGCTCTTTCCTTCCCTTTCTCCCCCTCTGGGAGTATGGTTTGTGCCTACGTCCGGAGACGGACGCTTGTAAATGTACCGCACTCTTCGCCTTCCTTGCTTGTTTGAGACCTCTCTTCTTTCCTTTCCCTGTCTCTTTCTTCCTCCCTGTGCGTGTCTGAAGGCTGACCCACGCACTTCCATGCGTAGCCGGTGACGGGGTAACGCGTAATTCTCCACCCCGGGTAGACAGGTAGGACACGTACGTACCCCCTGGTAATGGCCAGGCCCAGGGAGGGGTGATTACCCGAGCTGATACCTTCCGAAAGTGCCGATTGGTCCCTCCGTCCGTTTGTCGGGAGGTGTGACCTGAGGTGTGAACAATCACCTAAGGCGGGTGTGCCCTCGGTGAGGGCCCCCACAAGGAAGGAGCGCGCCATCGGAGACGCCGGTAATCATGGGGGATTCTTCCGCAATGGTTTCCTCACCTTCCACTATGTCTGCTCACAAACGTAAGTTCACTGAGTCTCAGCCACAGACGGTTCTTCCATCGTTGCCACAGTTCCTTGTTGTTTCTCGGTCTGACGAAGGTCACGACTTTTCCACGGTCAACCCTTTCATTATTCAGAAAGGTGTCGACGCAATTGCGGGTCCTGTAAAGTCTTGTTCCAGATTACGGAATGGCACCCTGTTGTTGGAAACACACAGTGCCCTCCAGGCTCAAAAATTGCTGCGTACTTCTCTGCTCCACACCTTCCCTGTCCGGGTGGAACCGCACCGTACCTTAAATTCCTCGCGTGGAGTCGTTTATACACGCTCCCTCGATGGATTGTCTGACGAAGAAATTCAGCACTACCTGTCTGACCAGGGCGTCACAGCTGTTCATCGGGCTATGAAAAGGGTTGACTCGAACATCATTCCAACCCGCACTGTCTTCTTGACATTTGACAAAGTTCAACTCCCATCAAAAATCAAAGCAGGCTATGAGATAATTTCCGTTCGCCCTTATGTCCCAAACCCTACGCGTTGCTATCGATGTCAGCGGTTCAATCACACCAGCCAGTCCTGCTCCAATCCGGCCAAATGTGTTACGTGTGGCAAGGATGCCCATGAGGGTGCTTGTCCACCTCCATCCCCTCGCTGCATCAACTGTATGGGTGACCACGCTGCTTCCTCTCGAGATTGCCCCGTTTTTAAGGACGAAAAACTCATCCAGGAAATAAGAGTGAAGGAAAAGGTGTCGACCTTTGCTGCTCGAAAGTTACTCGCCAGTCGACAGCCCACTGTGCCTCAGAAAGGAAAATACAGCACTGTCCTTGCTTCTCCTCGGCCAACAAAGGAGGCGGCCACGCAGACTTGCGACCTCACCTTAAGTACCACGGTCGTCAGATCGGCCAGCGCAAAGATCGCCCATTCAACCTCACCACTTTCGCCTGCCCACTCAATGGCTCACCTTTCGTCGGGTTCTGCTAAATCTCGAGCCCAAAAGTCAGACGCCAAGTCTTCGAAAAAAGAGCATTCTCGTGAAGAGTTTTTACGTACCGCAACTTCACAACCATCGGTTCCTCCTTCATCTAAACATCATACTTCCAAGAAGACTACGAAGAAACCCAGTTCCTCTCCTTCTCCGCCAAGGCGTGTCCCATCTACAGCACCACCTGGCGGAAATCGCCCTCGGCCGTCTTCTGTGTCGCCGAGGCGCACTGCTGGTGGCCGGTCAACTGGCCGATCGTTGGTGGCTGGAGCTGCTCCTGACCAACCTATGGATCAGGATCTTCTGCCTTCGACTGAATGCCATTCCATGCTGTCGGTCGCAAGCTCTGAGCAGTCGTTGAGTTGACAGCACCCTTGGTCACGTTCCTCCATTTTCTGTTCACCCTATGTCTATTATCCACTGGAATATCCGCGGCATTCGAGCCAATCGGGATGAATTGTCGATCCTCTTACGATCCTACTCGCCAGTCATCTTCTGTCTTCAGGAAACAAAGCTGCGTCCCCATGACCGCTTTGTTCTCCCTCATTTTCAGTCCGTCCGATATGACCTCCCCTCTGTTGAAGGCACTCCAGCCCATGGAGGACTCATGATTCTGCTCCACGATACTCTCCATTATCACCAAATCCCCTTAAACAGTTCCTTCCAAGCTGTCGTCGTCCGTCTTTCCCTTTCTGGATACACGTTCTCTCTTTGTACGGTATACATTCCATCGTCCACACCAATGGCACGAGCTGATCTCCTTCATCTTCTTGGTCAGCTTCCACCCCCCTATTTGCTGGTTGGGGACTTCAATGCCCACCACCCGCTTTGGGGATCTCCACATCCTTGTCCACGTGGCTCACTATTGCTAGACATCTTCCACCAAGCGGATCTAGTCTGCCTCAACACTGGGGTCCCCACATTTTTGTCTGCCTCCACGACAAATTTATCTCATTTGGACCTTGCGGTCGGTACTGTTCCGCTAGCTCGGCGCTTCGAATGGTTCGCCCTTGATGATACACACTCGAGTGACCACTTTCCATGTGTTCTTAGACTGCAGCCTCAACTGCCATGTATGCGTTCGCGACGCTGGAAGTTTGCCCAAACCGATTGGACACTTTTTTCGTCTCTAGCGACATTCGATGACCGTCGCTTTTCCAGCGTCGACGATGAGGTCACACATATTACCGACGTTATTCTCACAGCCGCGGAACGTTCAATACCACGCACCTCCGAATTGCCCCGGCGCCCCCCAGTTCCTTGGTGGAACGAGGCATGCCGTGACGCAATACGTGAGCGGCGACGTGCTCTTCGCATTTTCCGTCACCATCCAACTTTGGCAAACTGTATCCGATATAAGCAGCTCCGTGCGCGATGCCGTCGCGTCATCCGCGTTAGCAAGAAGGCAAGCTGGAAATTCTTTATTAGCTCATTTAACACCTTCACTCCCTCCTCGGAAGTTTGGAGTCGGCTTCGACGGTTCTCAGGCGCGCCTAGTTTCTCCCCGGTCTCTGGGCTCACTGTCGCGCATGATACCTTAGTGGACCCCGTCGCAATTTCTAACTCATTGGGTCAGCACTTTGCTGAGATTTCGAGCTCTTCAAATTACCCGCCAGCGTTTCTCCTGAAGAAACGTGCAGCGGAAGTGCGACATCTTGCTTTCTCCTCTCAAAATCGCGAAAGCTACAATACTGTTTTCTCCATGCGGGAACTTCAACATGCCCTCTCTTCTTCTCGCTCCTCCGCCCCAGGACCGGATGGTATCCATGTCCAAATGTTGCTGCATTTATCAACCCATAGCCTGCGTTACCTCCTTCGCCTTTACAATCGAATTTGGACCGACAGTACCTTTCCCAGGCGATGGCGGGAAGCTATTGTCGTTCCCGTTCCGAAACCTGGAAAGGACAAACATCTCCCCTCTAGCTATCGCCCCATTTCTCTCACGAGTAGTGTCTGTAAGGTTTTGGAGCGTATGGGGTGAATTACCGTTTAGCTTGGTGGCTGGAATCCCGCAGTCTTTTAACACCAGCCCAATGCGGATTCCGAAAGCATCGTTCTGCCGTTGACCATCTTGTTGCTCTCTCCACTTATATCATGAACAATTTTCTCCGGAAACGCCAAACGGTAGCAATATTTTTTGATCTGGAGAGAGCATATGATACCTGTTGGAGGACAGGCATCCTCCGCACACTGTTCTCTTGGGGCTTTCGAGGCTGGCTGCCCCTTTTTCTTCGCGAATTTATGGCAGAGCGCACATTTAGGGTGCGGGTGAACACTACTCTCTCCCGTACTTTCTCCCAAGAAAACGGGGTACCCCAGGGCTCCGTGCTGAGTGTTGTACTGTTTGCCATCGCCATTAATCCAATTATGGATTGTCTCCTTCCTGATGTCTCGGGCTCCCTCTTTGTGGACGATTTTGCGATCTTCTACAGCTCTCAACGGACCAGCCTGCTTGAAAGACGTCTTCAAGGATGTCTCGATCGCCTCCACTCGTGGAGCATCGAAACCGGCTTCCGTTTCTCACCCAGTAAGACCGTTTGTGTTAATTTTTGGCGACGTAAGGAGTTTCTTCCGCCCTCCTTACATCTAGGTCCTGTCAACCTTCCGTTTTCCGACGTCGCTAAATTCTTGGGTCTTATGTTTGACAGAAAACTGTGCTGGTCCTCCCACGTTTCCTATCTTTCGGCTCGCTGTCTGCGTTCCCTTAACACCCTCCGTGTCCTGAATGGTACCTCCTGGGGAGCGGACCGAGTGGTCCTTCTCCGCCTCTATCGCGCCTTAGTGCGCTCGAAATTGGATTATGGAAGCATAGTCTACTCCTCTGCTCGGTCGTCTATTCTTCGGCGTCTCGCCTCTGTCCACCACCGTGGATTACGTTTAGTGTCTGGAGCTTTTTACACCAGCCCTGTGGAAAGCCTTTATGCTGAGACTGCTGAACCTCCGCTGTCCAATCGGCGGGCAGTCCTTCTGAGTCGTTATGCTAGCCATCTGTCTTCCATGCCTGCTAATCCAGCCCATGACCTTTTTTTCGACACCTCCTTTGATGTCGGGTATGCAGGCCGCTCCTCCTCCCTACTACCCCCGGGAGTCCGCTTTCGTCAACTGCTCCATTCTCTCTCCTTCCGCTTTCCTAAAACCTTCTTGACAACTTGGGGTACAGCACCGCCTTGGCTCCGTCCCCGGATCGACTTGCTCAGAGACCTATGTCAATTTCCCAAGGATGGTACCCCTACACTTGTCTATCGTCGGGCATTTGCTGCTCTATGTGCACAAATGACGGAAGCCACATTTATTTACACCGACGGCTCGAAAACATCGTTAGGTGTAGGGAGTGCCTATATTGTTGGCGACACCCCAAATCACTTTCGGCTTCCCGACCAGTGTTCGGTTTATACTGCGGAGCTTTACGCTGTTCTCCAGGCTGTCCACTACATCCGCCGCCATCAGCGGATACAGTACGTAATCTGCTCAGATTCTCTCAGCTCTCTCCTAAGTCTCCAAGCTCTTTACCCTGTGCTCCCTCTGGTCCACCGGATTCAGGACTGTCTGCGCTTGCTCCACCTGGGGGGCGTCTCAGTGGCGTTCCTCTGGCTCCCGGGACACGCTGGTATCTGTGGGAATGAGGCGGCCGATATAGCGGCCAAGGCTGCAGTCTCTCTTCCTCGGCCAGCTATTCAGTCTCTTCCGTTTACCGATCTACGGAGCGGTTTATGTCGCCAAGTTGCTCATTTATGGCATGCGCATTGGTCAACACTTCCCCACAATAAATTGCGGGAAGTGAAAGCCCTTCCTTGCGCTTGGACCTCTTCCTCCCGAACGCGTCGTCGGGAGGAGGTAATTTTAGCTAGACTCCGGATAGGGCACTGTCTTTTTAGCCATCGACATCTTTTAAGCGGTGATCCTCCCCCACTCTGTCCCCACTGCTCTCCGCTGTGGACGGTCAGACACCTTTTAATTGAATGCCCCTATTTTAATCCGTTACGCTCCCGTCTACAGCTATCGCCTGATCTATCGTTGATTTTAGCAGATGACACGCGCTCAGCTGACCGCGTTCTACAGTTTATTAGTGACAGTGAAATGACGTCAGTCATTTGATTTTTTTTTTTTTTTGGGGACAACCAACCTCTTTCTATAGTGGATTTTTAAGCATTCCTTCTGCCTTTAGTTTCTCAAAATTTATGACTTTGTTCCCCTTGCTGCTGATTTTAAATTTCGTTTTTTTTCCTGTTTCCTACGTCACGGGCTGGGCGCTAATGACCATAGAAGTTTTGCGCCCTAAAACCACAAAAAAAAAAAAAAAGAATCTGAATCATGCCAGTCTTGCAATTTAGCCGATTTGCAGATTAAAGGTATGTGAAGTATACCATTGAAGCTACTATTCTCAAAGATCCAGTAGCAGGAGAGGCCTGTCATATCCCATATACGGATGCTCCCAACAAGTTTAGGCATTCATTTTAAGTGACTTCAATTTTCAGTCAAGGTGTCTTCGGCAATAGCAATAAACAATGCTTAAGGTCAGAGAGAGTGGGAAGAGGAAATGTACGGAGAGGGAGGAGGGGATGGACATAAAAAGGGGGAAGGTGAAGAGGAACTTAAATGGGGAAAAGGGGGTGAAGAGAGCTAGTGGGACAGGAAGAGATGAACGGGGGGGGGGGGGGGGGGGGGGGGGGGACGTTAGGACATTTATGTGACTCTTATTCATAATTAGCAATTGTGAAGCTTTGCCAGGTTCAGTATGAGGATATCTACATCTCATAAATACTACTGTAACCCTATTCAGGTTTACATTTTTGGTGTATTGATTAAATGAAATTTAGTTGACTTTTGTTATTAAATATATTTTACAGAAAGTTCTGAGCAGTGAATGAGCATCCGAAACATGACCTTAGTAATTTAAAGTGTCTCTGTGATGCAGTGTGATTATATTTTGTACTTGGATTAAAAAAACACACACACATATATATATATATATAAAATAGAAGGAAACATTCCACGTGGGAAAAATTATGTATAAAAACAAAGATGAGGTGACTTACCGAACGAAAGCGCTGGCAGGTCGATAGACACACAAACAAACACAAACGTACACACAAAATTCAAGCTTTCGCAACAAACTGTTGCCTCATCAGGAAAGAGGGAAGGAGAGGGGAAGACGAAAGGAAGTGGGTTTTAAGGGAGAGGGTAAGGAGTCATTCCAATCCCGGGAGCAGAAAGACTTACCTTAGGGGGAAAAAAGGACAGGTATACACTCGCGCACACACACACATATCCATCCACACCTGCTTGTATCTGTATGTGTGGATGGATATGTGCGTGTGTGCGAGTGTATACCTGTCCTTTTTTCCCCCTAAGGTAAGTCTTTCCGCTCCCGGGATTGGATATATAATTTCTATGTGTAATGAACTTTTGGTTTTAACTCTCTTTAATTAAAGAACCATCTGTGAGAAATAACTGCTTTTTCTTGTTACTGTAAGTGCAGTATTCATTGTAGTTTTTCATTGTTTCATCTTGTTATTTTGACCGTTGGCTATAATATTGTAAGTATATATATTTTTCCTCTGTACTGTAGGAAGTTGAGATCAACAAGAAGAGGCCGACTTTCATAAAGGCTAAAGAACGTGTTGCTCATATTCAAAAGAAACTTGAGTCAGCACGCAAATCTCTGGCTCAGGCGAAAAAAGCAGATGCAGCACATGAACAAGATATTCGTGAACTTGAGGATGAGCTTGCAGAGGTTGAAGCAAGAAAACGCGAGTATGAAGACATGGTTGCTGGAGAAAGTCAATCACAGGGAAGAGATGTACATCTTGAAGATGCACAGGTAGGCTTACCTCACCTGATGTGATATATGGATGGAGGGGGTAAAGATTGTGTATATAAATGTGGTATTTTGGGCATTTTAAACTTGTATTCCTTATTCATCACATAACTTGGCTCACATGTCTTTACTTCATGTGACATTTAAGAAACAAGTATTCTTCATCATGGAGGAGATGTAAGATCTGTAAAATAGTGAAATTGTTTCTTGTGCTGAAGAAAGAGAAAAGCAGTAAATAACTTGAATTCAGGTTAATTATCTCAATGAATGGTCGAGTACAGTAACATGATATCTGTATAATACCCAGTTTAAACTGTAATAGATAATGTTTTTGTACCTCATATTAGCCAGTCTTTACTTTGGACAAACAGTAAAAGAAATTAAGGTGAAATTTTGAAAGGGATGTGAAGTTTAGAGAGAAAAAATAAAATTTTCAAGGTCTGCCGGTGATGTAATTCTTTCAGAGACAGTAAAGATTTTGGAAGTGCAGCTAAACTGAATTGATAGTATCTTGAAAAGAGGTTACAAGGTGAACAACAACAACAACAGTAAAACAAAGGTAAATAGATTATAGTTGAATTGATTCAGGCAACATGCTGAGGGAATTAGGTTAGGAAGTAAGACACCAAAAGTAGTAGATGACATTTGCTATTTGAGTAGCAGGATAACTGAAATGGTTGAAGTAGAGAGAATACAAAATACTTGACTGGTGCTAGCAAATAAACTGTTTCTGATAAATATTTTAACATGTACTACAAATATTAGTGTTTGTAGGTCTTTTCTGTAAGTACTCGCCCGGCGTATAGCCTTGTATAGAAGTGAAACCTGGATGATAAACAGAACATACAAGAAGCTTTTGAAATGTTGGTCCCACAGAAGAATGATGAAGATTGGATGTAGAGGCCAGGTAACTAATGAGGAAGCACTGAACAGAATAGAAATTTATTGTCTCCTAAGTTTATTGTCTCACAACATGAAATTCCACATCACAACTAAAAGAATGGATCAGTTGTAGGATACTTCGAGGCATCAAGAAACAGTTAATTTGGTAATGTTGGGTAGTGGGGCGGATGAAGGAGAGGGAGTTAAAATTGTGGGAGGAGAAAAAGGCTTCACTACATTAAACAGGTTTAAGTGGGTCTTGGACCGAAGTAGAGAAGAACATCACAGTGAAGAATGCAAGAGAATGTGTGTGATATTAGGAGGTACTTAAGTGTATTTTATTAGTTTGAAATTAACATCCAATCTTACTATTTTTATTGTAGTACTTGGTCAGTGTGTTCAGCCTTCACCTGATTGAGGTTATGGCATGTTACTTGATGTTCTGTGGAATAATAAGAATTGAGATATCTACATGATACTTTTGGATGAAGAGCGCATATTACTTTTATGGCACTGTAAAACAACTTCCTTTCTAAAAACTTCAAGTTATCCCAGATTATTATGTAATAAATACACATCAAATTGAAATAGACATAAGTATTGCTCCCTCTGCATTTAGGACTTACAAAATACACAAAGGGCATATTTTAATGAAGAAACCTGGTTAATAATCTCCTGTATCTTTTCTTTGAATATGAGATTCTCATTTGTATGTCTACCCAAAAAAAAAAAAAACCTCTCCTACTTAATTACTAACCTTTTGCTACATTTATGATTAATGTTGTAGTCATTGATTCACAGAAATGAATGTAGTGATTTATTGTTATGATTCTCAGTACCTATGTACTAAAAATAGATATTTGC
This sequence comes from Schistocerca piceifrons, assembly GCF_021461385.2. NCBI lineage: Eukaryota > Metazoa > Arthropoda > Insecta > Orthoptera > Acrididae > Schistocerca > Schistocerca piceifrons. The sequence goes on along the minus strand of NC_060140.1, from coordinate 583,040,676 downwards.
ATTTCTTTTCTGTTATTTAGCCATGTTTGTTCTCAAGGTTTTACATTGTAATAATGATCTGGCAGATAATTTAATAAATAATGTAGGCGTGGAGCCTGAGATCTTTTATTATTTGATGTTGAGCAGGTGCAAGAGTACCACAGGCTGAAGGAGGAGGCTGGCAAGAGGTCAGCCATGTATTTACAGCAGCTCGACTCAGTCAATAGAGAACAAAAGTCAGATCAGGATCGTCTCGATAATGAATATCGTAAGAAGGCAGAAATCGAAAATCGTTTACGTCAGAAGGGACACGAGAAAGATGAAGCACAGAAGCGCATTGAAAAGCTGGCAGAACATATAAAGTAGGTATCATAACTTCTTGCCTCTTTTAGTGACGTGGGCAAGTGCTTTATATTTTAATTCTGAAATTTAAATTGCATGAAACAGAGATTGATCACAGTGAATAGATGTCAGAGTACAATTCAAAAACTTTTGTAGTTCGTTCCTAGGTTTGTGCTAGGACTTTAATATCAGTTAACACTACTTTCTGCTATGCCTATACAATCTGTGTCATAATTAATAGCAAAAATGACACTTCTGAAAATTTGCAGTAATGGATGCAATAACATTCAAGTAAACATGGGTCCGGAAACAAGCACTTATTGAAGAAACTCTTCCTTGTGTCAGCATTGCATTTTACTGCAGTATTGCATTTGTCTCTGCAGTGAGTTTATAGTTCTTTCAAACAACTGTTGGATCGTCTAGTAGATCTTTTAAGATTGTATGATTCATTTGCTCTAGTTTTACACCCTTACCAATGGGTGTGCTGAACACATCACTTTTTAGATGACACCTGACAATAAAATTCAGAGGAATGAGGTCAGGTGATCTTGCAGACAAAGTTACAGACCTTACTGGTGTGTAAGATGTCATCTTATATCAACAGCAAAATTTGCTGGTGCTGCATCATACACGTAGCAACCTGGGCTCGTTTAAGGCCTAAGCTACATAAGCCGCTGCTTGGGACCCAGGACCACCCAAGTCCAAGATTTATATACAGTATGTATCACAATTAGTGGTGAAAACTGACATGAGTGAAAGTGTATGAGGGAAAAGGGCGATGGGAGGAGGGAGGGAGGGGGGGGGGGGGCTATATGATACGTTGCTTGTGTGGAAAAATGTTATTGAATCAGCCCTGTTAGCACTTTCCCCAATCAAGGCCCTTGGGTGAAATTTTATGAAATTTTAGTATAATTAGATGGGGCATTTACATTTCAAAAGTATTTGTTCTAACTAGGATCATAGCTTGCTGGTATGCTCTACCAGTCTGTCACCATCACCACAAAGCTCTGACTGCCAACTGTTACCATCCGCTACTGATTGAAATGTCTGTGGTGTTAAAAATGCAGCATTTTTTGATCTAGTGGATTGGAGTTTGAAAACTTCATATTTTCTTAAGCTTATGTAGCAAAGGAAGTTATCCGCTTCAGCAAGTCTGGTAAGAAATATTACCCACAAGAGCACCAAGAAGTAGTGGATGGTTTTCCCCACTGTTAAACAAAAACGTGCTTTTTTTTGTTTCAGTTGTGACACTGTCAACATGTCCAACTAATATCGTTTTTTGTTTCCTAATAATTAAAAGTGGAATGAAGTGCATAGTCATTGCACTGTGAAAGCTATGAATTTATAAGAGTCTCCAAGAGAAGGTGTGACTTGTACATTCAAATGGCTTTGACAGATCTCAAAAGATTGTAGTAGGTAAAATTTTGTAACTCATTTATGCTCAGTTGATTAAATTATAGATGGCAAATTCAGTGGAGCAACCCGTCTGGAATCCCAGCTACGACACTGAATCCCATATTTGCAGATACAGTTCTTCTAAACATTTTGGGAAGGAAGTTAGTAGTAGAACAAGTTTTATGAGGATATATTTTGTATGTCTGAATGGAAATACACGTTGTGAATGTGAAGAATTACATAAATGGCAAAATACAGTAGTTTTATCAAAACAGCACACTTTTAATATTTTGCTTGAAATGTTATCAACACTTGGAGTAGTTTTACTTTTAAGAAAATTCATTATTTTCCTGGTAGTTGCTAGAGTGAAGTCAAATTGACTGTATGATTTTAAGTGAATGGTTGTGGTGCTTATTCTCCCATATACTGCATTGATGTATAATGTAAGTTTTTCATCTTGGGTTTCACTGTTACATTAAGGAAATAATTATTTGACATTTGTTACATGTTTGTTGTCGTGCACCATTAGATAATTATTTTTAATAACTAGATCATCTTAACAGACATCTACATCACCCTTCTCATTCTAATCCTTATTGATCTCTTTTTGATCTCATAATATTCATTTTCCACATAAAAGGCATGACTTGGGATTTTTATAACTCTTATCTATGAAGACTGGTACCTCGTATAGTATAAAAGTAATTGCACGTCTATGCCTCTGTTGATCATTTCATATAGTTCTCTCTTAATGCAGTATGAACCTATAATGCCCTTTTTTTATCAAAGATTTCCAGGATAACCTCTTAATCTTATATTACACATTTTCTAGCGAGAAATCATAGAGAATATATGATTAACAATGACATTAGTTTTTCAGTAACAAAAACTACTCTACAAAATCATGGAGTCCTGAACCATGTACTTCAACAGGTACAATACGTCACTGTTATGGTATATTATATTTTTCTGTGTCTCCTACCTTTCTCCCTAATCTGATTCCCATCTTCAGTTTGTGTGAATAAAGTCTCTCTACAATAATGTATTTGGATGGTAATTGTCAGCTGTGCTCTTGCATATGTAAATGTCAAAATACTGGAAGACGGAGACATTGAAAGACTTGAATGTTGTCTGTTGTGGTTTGAGGAGGAACCGTAGTCAGGAGGTGTGTGCTGCCAAAAGTGATCATGAAATTTATTTTTATCTTCAGAATATATCTGCAGTTAATACACTTACTATTCTGAAAGTCAATACAAGTTATCTCAGCTTTCATAATGGAGTATTTTGGAGGATATTGCTTAGGAAATGATTAAAGCTCAGGTAGAACATTACTGCTCTATTACCCAAGTTCCAAATTGAAAATAGAAGAGACTGACTGTTGCTTGGTGTTGAGGATGAGGGAATGGTCAATCTTGAGAAGCCACCTGGCTCCAGAGGTTATTGCAGTACTTAGAAAGTGGATGTGTAGAGAAAATCTCAGACTTTTGTGTAACATGCTTGGAATCAACCAAGTGGTCATGGCAAAAGTCAGTTATATTCAGCAGAACACTGTAAACGATCAGAAGTATAATCTGGAATTAACATTTTGTCAGTTGAATGAAAGGATTGTCATTTAAAAATGATTTACCTTATTCTAGATACATTTTAATTGGTGGGTGATACTTTCATATACAGGGCGTTTCAAAAAGAAAGAGCAGATTTCAAACATTTATTTCTCAAAAACTACAAATGATAGAAACACAATTCCAACGGTCCTTCACTCAATATGAGTACCAAATGTTACACAACAAATATCAAAACTGTACCTCAATATGAGCACCATTTGTTACACGACAAATATCAAACCGGTATCTCATTTCTTGCCACACACGACGCAACTGGTCTTTAGTTACCGAATTCACGGCCGCAACAATTCGATGTCGTACCTCTTGAAGAGTAGCGGGCATAGGTGGGACATAAACACAGTCCTTTATGTACCCCCACAAATAAAAATCGCAGGGAGTAAGGTCTGGTGACCTGGGAGGCCACAGACGATGACATTGATCTTGTGCTCCTGCTCTTCCAATCCACCGTCCTGGAATGGTGTTATTTAGGTACCGTCGTACAGGTTCAGAGAAGTGTGGTGGGGCGCCATCTTGCATGAAGATGAAGTGATTTGAATCTTCCTGAAGTTGAGGAAATAGCCAGTTTTCTAACATGTCCAGGTAAATGGTTCCTGTGATAGTTTTCTCCATGAAAAAGAAAGGTCCATAAACTTTGTTTACCGAAATTGCACAAAAGACGTTAACCTTTGGTGAGTCTCTTTCATGTTGAATAACGTCCCTCGGAGTTTCACTCGCCCAAATTCGTACGTTATGCCGATTAACTTTACCAGAAATGTGAAACGTTGATTCATCTGAAAAAATTAATCGTTCGGCAAAATTGTCCTCTTCCATGTCCTGTAGAATTGCAGTTGAAAATTCGAACCTTTTGTTGTGGTCGTCAGGACGCAATGCTTGCAATAACTGCAGTTTGTACGGCTTCATGTGCAGACGGTTACTCAGAACGCGCCATACCGTTGTTTTAGACATGTTTAGTTCGTGACTTGCCCGTGCCGTGGATTTTCTAGGGCTCCTTTCGTAAGCTGCACGGACACGCTCGACATTTTCATCCGATGTGCGTGGACGACCCGTGCTTTTTCGCTTGCAGATGCAACCATCTTCTACGAATCTGTGATGCCACTCATAAATTTGCTTATGACGAGGCGGCTGTTTGTTGAATTGACGGCGGAATGCACGTTGCACACCAACAATGGACTCTAACTTTGCAAATTGCAGCACACAAAATGATCGTTCCTGTGGTGTCGTCGCCATTTTCCTACAAACAAACGCCAGCGCCACTGCGGATTTGCATGGAACTTCTGCGCGGACCATTGAAAAACTTTGAACCTTTCTCTGACAAGAAACGTTTGAATTGTGTTTCTATCATTTGTAGTTTTTGAGAAATAAATGTTTGAAATCTGCTCTTTCTTTTTGAAACGCCCTGTATATGACTAGCACAGCATTGAAATGATCCATAATGTGACTTCTAGTTCAGGTTCTTACCGACAAAAACACCAAAGAATTTAGAATAGTATTTCATTTATTGCTTGTAATGGCCATGTGCAGCACAGAATTCAGTGACATTCCAATTGCAGAGAACCAGTTGTTAATTTTGAAGGAAATGAACATATATCACAAACCAATTTTCTTAAATATAAAATTAATTTCTACTGGCTGGTTATAAAATGAACTAAATTTTCAGTTATCAGTTGCTGCTTCATAATATCCTCCAATAATTCATTTTCAAATCTGCCAAAAATGTATTGCTCATTATGTTAATGCCATCTTGTCTTTTAATATGGCAGGACTAGTGGACAGCCCCCCCCCCCCCCCACCCGACACCCGTTTCCACCCACCCACCCCGCCCCCCTCTCTCTCTCTCTCTCTCTCTCTCTCTCTCTCTCTCTCTCTCACACACACACACACACACACACACACACACATACACAAACTGTGACCAGGTAAGCCTGCCTGCCCCTATAGGAAGCGATAAGCTCCAGGTCTGTCTAAAGTGCACGTTTCTATAGGCATTGGCAACAGTTTTTGTCAATGTGGTGACAGGGTACTTCCTAGTGATGATTTCATGGATTAACACAAACTTAGCTATCGTGCTTCGACCTTGGAAAGCCCAGCAACAGTGTTTCTGTGAATGAGAAATGAATTCACATGTGTGAGTGTGTTCTTTGTATTGTTACTTGGCTTAAGACAAATTATGACATATGTAATTTACTATGAGAGACTTACATAATCATTAGTAAATAATGATTACGGTATTAATTTTAAGTATGTTTAAAGAAACTATTCTCATTATGATGATAATATTTCTTATTGTTTCGAAAAGAACGAGTGAATCAGCATTAGAAGATCAGCGCCGTCTGCGTGAGGATCTACAGTCTGATGTTGGCACTTCAAAGGAGCGTGTGCAAGAACTACAGAAGGAGCTAGAAAGTGTAGTGGAACAACTGGGAGATGCTCGTGTGGACAAACACGAGGATTCGCGTCGTAAGAAAAAGCAGGAAATTGTTGAGAATTTCAAACGACTATATCCAGGAGTTGTAAGTTCCAATATTTTCTGCTTTAAGTTGTAGAGGCAGTTTAATGCTATTTGTTTTCCCAGATAAGTTAAGTGACATCTCATTTTTCAGAATAAATGAAAGATTGCTAAGTTCCTTTTTTTCTTATAACACTATTACAATGTTAATGTGAACACTCCAGATGTAAGCCAGAATGGAAACAATTCATGTAACAGATACATGGTGAGTTATTTAAAAGTATTAATTAGTAAGAACATCAAGATTCAATATACCATTGAGTACCAAATGAAAATATTGTAATATGAATTAAATTTTGTTGTTTTGTGTGCCTTCTTATAGTCATTGAAGTAGCAGGTGCAGACTATCTGTATGTTCTGTTGCAAAACTGGAATGTTGTCACCTCTTCTAACATTTTTCGGACGACAAGAGACAGTGTGGTATTGGGTTGCAAGGTACACATGTCTCTCAATTCAGGTTACTTGCACGTTGTGTGTAGCCGATCCTCTGCTCTGGGTAATCAGCTACGTCGATCTCCCAATAGCTTCTTCTCCGAAGAATATAGCTCGTTAAAGGAATTTATTAAAATACTCCTCTATCCTTGAAATAATTTTGGTACTTGTAAAATACTTTTCAGCCCAATCACTATATATTTTCAACTTTCACAGACAATAACTTCTGCAAGCTAACTTATTCCTTAAACATTAGACTCATTTACGCATATTCAAATAGCATACATGTGTCTTGCTTTGTTCATAGCCAAGACTTGAAGTAATTCAAACGTATCTAGTCTTAAATGAGTCCAATACTTGAATGAACATAGAAATCTATATTCAATTGTTCATTAGTCTTTTTACAGTCCATAGAGACACTAAAGAGCACAGAATACTACATAAAATTACCTTGTTCTTGTCGCGCCCTACACGGAGACTCTGTGGACCGTACAACAGGTACTTGTCTGCCGCCGGTCGGTTGCTGGGTCTATCTTTTTCTCGTAACTTTTTTTTTTTTTCCCCCTACTTGCACATACAAATAGGCAATGCACAGTAGGGCTTATTTGTTTCTCCCACTCAGCTCTAAATTTCGGGTGTTCGAAACAGTGGAAGGCCGAGTGGTTCCAGAATTTACTCCGAAATCCTCGAAGCATTGCATATCCCCCCACCCTTAAATCGAGCACATGGTATTTTATACAATCATTATATAAATTTATATCACAGACAATTCTAGCAATTACACTCCATCATAGATCTTTATACTCATTTAGAATAAACTCTAGCTAATCTTTCATATATTCTACTCTCACTCAATTTTGACATCAACCCCGAATATTCCATCGTGATCTGGTAAGTTTGTCTAATATTCAGAATTCATTAACACTCTGTCTCAATTTCCAATAGCAAACTCCAGGTGTTCCTGACACTTGAGTACTTTATTCTAATTCTTTGCACTGCTTCTTTAGTATGCAATGGTCTTATTATTTATAAACTTTTAGTCCAGAGGAACTCAAGGCAAAATAAAAGTGTTCCTATTGACACTCATAAAACATAATAATGATAGTGAAGTATAAAATTCAAACTTACCAGAATAATTTCTACAAAATTTTGTGACTTTTGTCACAATACTGCCCTTTCCCCCTCTATAAACAGTATCTATACCTCACATACGGGTTGATCCTATATTCCTATGGTACAGGTCAATCCCCTTCTTGGTGCCCCTGTCCGTACAGTATAGGTCAGGCTTTCTTAGGTCTGCCTATCTGCCCTTTTCATCCAATACACACTGGGTACACCCCCCCTCCCCCCCCAATCCTTCTTGAGTAAGCCTTATGGTTCATTGCCCTAGTATACGCCTTTCTGTACACTATAATTAAATATTACCTGGTAAAATGAAAGTCTACTTCACACTCACTTTTTCATACTTCTCTTTTATACCCTAGAGTCCTCCATTACTCATCCATTCTACTTTTCCAGTGTCTACTTCATGCCTACATACATTATTCAATATATAAGATGCTTACTTAGGTTATAAGAGTACCACTATCCTACAACTCATCAGAATATTTGTTAGACTGGTCTCTCTGGCTTACGTTCTCTTTCCTTATTCACGCTTCCTACTTAGGTATACTCGATGTAAAATTGTCAGAGTTTTTATATCCTTATGTACCTATGCGATATAGAATCGTCATTGTTCTTATACGTATATTTCCTATATATACATATTAATAAATATCTACATGATAGTTTTTCCAAGTAACTAGGTGATTTAGAACTGTCACAATAATCAACCATAAGTGCATATTTCTCTATCCCCCTACAACACTTGTTGGTTCTCACATCCTTTTGATTTGTACTTCCATTGTTTGTGTCTTTGTGTTGTTGTGTGTGTATGTGGAAGTGTGTGTGTGTGTGTAGCCTGATTCTTCAGCCTACTTATATGAAATAAGTTGAAGGTTATTGGAAACCACAGAAAATAAGGAGAACTTCAGCAATATAAGTGTATGCATATGGAAAGAGGGAAAGATAGACCAGTACTCGGATGAGAAGTAAGAAAGGAAAAAAGTAGAAATGGTTGCTAAGATCAAAGAAGATAGCCCTAAAGACAGGAAAACCTTCCCATTCCCCTTCCCCAGGATCCCTACTTCTCCGGTACTTGAGTGAGAAGCAAGAGGAGGTATGATGTTAAACGTCTCCTACAGGACGGACATTCTCACCTTCACCTTTGACGTCCCCGAAGCAAAATCTCAGCAACCCCTATGGAATGTCAAATCAGTCACACTTGTCTGCGAGGGTTGTCTGAAAGTTGTGGTGTGTGTGTAGTCTTAGTCATGCTTGTACTTACACTACCCCTTCCAAAACCAGTACTAACCCTCCCATCCACTTCACGTCTCATAAAAGGTATAAAATGTTCTATAAAAATAGAAAATTATACACTACGATAACATAGTTGTTTAGTCATTCAGTTTATACATACTTTATCAAAAAACAAAGATGATGTGACTTACCAAACGAAAGCGCTGGCAGGTCGAAAGACACACAAACAAACACAAACACACACACAAAATTCAAGCTTTCACAACAAACTGTTGCCTCATCAGGAAAGAGGGAAGGAGAGGGAAAGACGAAAGGATGTGGGTTTTAAGGGAGAGGGTAAGGAGTCATTCCAGTCCCGGGAGCGGAAAGACTTACCTTATGGGGAAAAAAGGACAGGTATACACTCGCGCACACACACACACACACATCCATCCACACATATACAGACACAAGCAGACATTGGTCTTTAAATATGTCTGCTTGTGTCTGTATATGTGTGGATGGATATGTGTGTGTGTGCGCGAGTGTATACCTGTCCTTTTTTCCCCCTAAGGTAAGTCTTTCCGCTCCCGGGATTGGAATGACTCCTAACCCTCTCCCTTAAAACCCACATCCTTTCGTCTTTCCCTCTCCTTCCCTCTTTCTTGATGAGGCAACAGTTTGTTGCGAAAGCTTGAATTTTGTGTGTATGTTTGTGTTTGTTTGTGTGTCTTTCGACCTGCCAGCTCTTTTGTTTGGTAAGTCACATCATCTTTGTTTTTTGATAAAAGTTTATACATACTTTTATACACACATAAAATCCTCTATTCAGTTTATGTCGTCTCGACCTCACTTGGTTTAAATAGTACCATCATGTTATACTTTTCACTAATATAACATTCTATTCGTTTCACTACATGTCTGGAGATCACTGTTCATCCATGATTCTCTTTAATTGGTCTCTATCTTGTAGTCATATCCGGTTTCCTACGTACTAAAATTATAGGATAGTTTAAGAATTCAAGAATAGATTACAAAAGGGAATTCAATGCAGGAAACATAGGACAGAAGAAACACCAAAAACAACTAGGGATCCGATGGTCGTCACTCCGCCCGTAACAAGAATGTTAACGTCCCTGGGAGACAAATGTGACTCCACACGAATCCCATGGATCTGACATTAACCTCACTCGATTACTTACAGACCAATACTTCTCGTTAAATTTAGTGTGAAAGCCTCCCCACAACAAAACAATTACCACTTTACTGGGAAACACAACATTAGGTAAAGTTATTCTGTTTTCTACTTTGTCATGGACAAGTTTGAATTCTTCGCACAAGTCGTCTATAACCTTGCTTGCATCATTAAGTTTGGAAAAAGCAACCGTCAGAATGTTTCTGGAAATTATACTCTCGGTAACTTCTCGATCTTTAATTTGTTCAAATGGTTCTGCCAAACTACTTACATTTATAATGTCAAAGTTGATTATTTTTCCTTTAAAACTTTGTCTTATATTATCTGCTTGTGAACTGACAACTTGTGTACTGACGCCTGTAATTTGCGATTGAACTATTGGTAATAATTTGTCCTGTTTCTCAACACTCTCCTTTAAGGTGTATAATCTATATTTTACAGTATCAAATGTAACATTACAGACGCTTTGAAATGATCCTAGTTTTTTGCTCAGTTCTGTTTCTACATTATTACATTTATCTTCAATATCAAATTCTAGTTTCTTTGCCAAATTCAGAAATTGGTCACTCTGTGTCTGACTGAAGTCAATGAACAGCTGATTGACTTGACTACTTAAAAAGCTAGTTAATTCTCCTTTCAAATCTATCTTAAAATTTTCCACGTTAGTGGTTAAAATATCAAATTCAGTCTTCAAATTTCCCATACCTTCACGCAACTGGCTAAATTCCTACTTGTGCACTTAACAATCCTAAAGTCTTTTCTGAACATCCACTTTATTATTTACTTGAATATTCACTATGTCTATTTCATTACTTAAAGTAGCACTCTGTGCATCTAGCTTTTCACTTAAAGTTACACTTTGTGCTTCTAGTTTTTCACTTAAATTCGCACTCAATTCATCTCTCAAGGGAGCATTTTGAGCATTTAAACTTTTACTTAGATTAGTAATTTGAGCATTTGACTCTGTTCTTACTGAGTCTACCTTTAGACTTAGTTCTTTGATTAAATTTGTTACTGCAGTGCAGTCTATTGTTTCCTTATTCGCTGTCATAGCCATGGCTGGTTCTGCTACTTGCTGTTCGTGATGTATAACTTTATTTGTTTTAGACCTAGTAATCATCTAAAAGAAAATTCACCACTGAGTACAATAACTACACTAACAGTTTATCATTCACCAGTTCCTTCAACTTAACCAAACAATTAAAAAAAAACACACACAGAGAGAGAGAGAATGTCACTGACCTATTATTGATATAAATGTGTCCAGGCCATAGCAGCATCAGCTGGCGAGGAATGTCTGGCAGTCAGACACATGCACAGTGCACGTAGTATTGGTGAGATTGCTGTCCGTGTGTAGAATGGGTAGGCGCATGATCTGTCTGAGTTTGACCGAGGGCAAAGTGTGATGGTCTAGAGGCTTGACACGAGCATTTCAGAAACTTCATGACTTGTCGGTCGTTTGAGGAGTGCTGTGGTGAGTATCTTCACCATGTGGCGAGACCAAGGTGAAACCATGTCCAGGTGTCATGGGGTTGGGCGCGACCCTCCTCATTACAGATGTCAGACGTTGTAGGCTGGGTAGACTGGTAAAACAAGACAAGTGGCGAACTGTGACAGAACTAACATCAGATTTCAGTACTGAGCGGAGTACAAGTGTGTCTGAACAAACAGTGCACAGAACACTCCTAATGGTGGGCCACCACAGCCAAAGACCCACGCATATGTCAATGTTAACACCATGTTACGCCAACTAAAACTGAAGTGGGCAGGCAACCATCAGCACTGGACGTTGGCACAGTTGCAGAGCATTGCTTGGTCTGATGAATCGCAATACATGCTTCATGATGCCGTTGGGCGGGCACGAATCCATTATCTCCCTGAGGAACAGCTCCTTGACACTTGTACAGTGGAATGGAGATCAGCCCCATTGTGCTCTACAAAACATTCATGTGGGCATCTGTGGGCCCAGTGGAGCTTATGCAAGGCACCATATCAGCCAAGGAGTATCATACACTGGTTGCAGACCGCATACACCCCTTTGTGATCATCATGTTTCCCGTTAGCAGTAGCATTTTTCAGCAAGATAATGCACCATGTCACAAGGCCAGGAGTGTGATGGAGTGACTTGAGGAACACAGTAGTGCATTCCAATTAATGTGTTGGCTCCCTAACTCACCAGATCTGAATCCGATCGAACACATCTGGAATGTGGCACCAGAGCTCATCATCCCCCTCCCTGGAATTCACAGGAATTAGGTGACGCGCGCGTGTGTGTGTGTGTGTGTGTGTGGGCGCGCGCGCGCGTGCAGATATGGTGACAACTCCCTCCAGCGACCTATCGTGGCCTTCCATGCCATGACGCACCGTCGCAGTTAGGTGTTGTTCGTGAGAAAGGTGGGCGTAATGGCTATTAGATAGCAGACAGTAAAATGTGTCAAAGACTATGCAGTACTTCATAACAACAAATTACAGTAGAGCATCGATTATCCGAAAGTCGGTCAACCGAACGACTGCTTAACTGAACTGTGTATTCGCTCGCACCTGTTACTCTCCCACCCTACCGTCCATCATCCCCCTCACTCCCAAACCAAGTTCCCCACAGTAGTCGCGGCACTGGGCCACCGCTGGTGGAACATTGCTTCTAATGGGGCCTTCAGAAGGCGCTGCTGACCAGCCAAGCAGCCAGTCGCTGTGTTTCAACAATCAGCACACTTCTGTCGGCTTGGCACTGGCAGTAGAAGTAGCGGCAGTATCAAAGCTGTTCACAGCAACAGCTGCGCCAGCTTAGAGTTCAGGCGTGCCACTCTGCGCAGTTTGAAGGATTGCGCGCCCTCAAGAAGAGCTTCTCACGGTGCAAACAGTCACCTTCTGTTCTGAAAGTGACCAGTTTCAAATATCTGTAATGGAAAAAGTACGTGACTTAGCTGCTCGTAAGTGTGAAGGCTTGTTTAGACAGACCAAAATAAAGGATTTTTTAAACGTTAATTTTGTATGCTGTGTGTATTGTTCAGGCAAAATGCGGATGTAATATGTATATATTTTTGTTTAATAAACTGTGCCACATACTATATATTCCTACTGAAGTTGCCTTTGTATGTTACTTCGTGATATTAAAAGAGATGCCTGTTTTTATGAATAAATTTACTGTACAGTACTTCTTTTTGGCAAATAAACATGTACAGTTCGATTATCCGAACAAACCAGTTTTCCGAACACCCATGTCCCCCAATTACTTCGGATAATCGATGCTCTACTGTACTTTCGATATGTCTTTCTCATGGGCCTTGTTTACGTTTGTGACAGGTTGCAGGGAAATATTGCAAATGTTGGTTTGAGAAGCGTTCCTTTAAAAATAAGTTTCCTTTTACGTAGGATGAATTATGTTACGTGTGGAAATTTGCGCTGAATTTCTTAAATCACGGAGTGTTAGACTCTCATTCAAAACTGAACATTAAGAATCAGCCACTTAGAAAAATTTGGGACACAGAAGACCAGTCATTTTTGTCATTATTTAATATTTTATTGACACTCTTGTGTTTGCTATATCTTCAAGGGTAACACATGCTAAATAAGACTAAGTTTCAAGGTTAGCTTTTCATATTTATTTTAGTTCTTCCATAGATTACAAATTGTACAACACAAATGACAAAAAGTATACTTATTCTCTCTCTCTTCTTCTTCTTTTTTAAAGAGAAAAAGTGTGGAGTGAGTTCTTGAGCAATTGCACAAGTAATTAGCTTTTCTATGGAAAAGTCAAAGTGCTCGGCGGAACATGTATTCAGTCAGTGAACTTTATAAACGTGCTTGTCAGAAACATTCAGCTGCTGCAATTTAAGCTTTGTTCTCTGGATCCCGCCTAATCATTCCCTCAGAAAACAAAACAGCAAAAATAATTTTAATAACTAGTATTATAATTGAAAGCTTAGCTTTCCTTGTAGCTGTGCTGTATGCATATTAATTTAAACCATTAACTTTTCCTTTTCATATGTTTGCACGACTTAAGAATGATGTTGCTACTGGCTGACTACATTATGTGTCCTATGCTCTGAATATCTGCAGTCATTAGCTGGCAACATCACATGACATGAGCTATGATTGGCTGATAAGTATCGCAATCACAATTTCTGTGCTTTGGAAGCTGCTCTGATGTATTTGGTGGAATTCCTGTTGCTGTATTAGGTGGAATTCTTGTTTATACTATCGTAATGCGAAAATATGCCCCTATGTTTACCTTACTTAAATTGATACTTTGTTCTAAAATATTTAAACTGGTGTTAGTGTCTGAATTTTGTTTCAGTATTTAATTTGATATGAGATACATGCAGTGGATCTGTGGTGAAATCAAACTGTGCAGATATTCAGAATGTAACTATCCTGTTATATTTAAAACCAGAGGTTCTAATTAAGATATTTTATTTTTTATTTCTAAGTTTCCTTTGCAAGCCTCTGTGCGAGTTAGAAGAGCATAACTTCGGCTCATGCTTATCAGAACTATTCATGCCTAGTTTCTCACTCAGCTCAGTGAATCTGATACCTTGTGTGTCTGCAGTAGCATTTGTGATATCTAGTGTAGACATCAGCTCATCACCTTGATCTGTAATTGCTCTCTAACTTAGTATTTTCAGCTTTCAACTCTTCCATCTTCTAGATCAGTATAGTAATCTCTCTCTCTCTCTCTCTCTCTCTCTCTCTCTCTCTCTTTTTTTTTATGCGGCTCACTGAAGTCGCTTGCATGTCTGATAGCGACACAATGATGACAAGAAACCAGATCGCCATACTTGGTGAAATAGTTGGCTGTAAGTTGATGAGTGCCCAACATTGCTGCTACCAGCTGCTGTGGTGTAGCTATGGAACTGATGAAACAATCATAGTCCTTAATCTCAGCCACGGGTTTACCGGAAAGTAGAATTAATTCCTCTTCCACATAACTGTTGCTGGTTTATTTATTTATTTATCTACCTACCTATGTATCATTCTGAATTGCTACACTTGGAAATAAATCTTCTTCATAGCAAAAAGGAAACTTGCTTCTTACCATATAGCGGAAATACTGAGTCGCATATAAGCACAATAAAAAGACTGTCACAAATACAGCTTTCGCCCTATAAGACCTTCGTCAAAATTAGTTGACAGACACACACACACACACACACACACACACACACACACACACACGACTGCAGTCTCTGGCAGCTGAGGCCACACTCCAAGCAGCAGCACCAGTGCATGATGGGAGTGGAGACTGGGTGGTGGTAAGCAGGAGGCTGGGGCGGGGAGGGGGAGGGATAGTGGGTTAGGGGTGGTGGACACTGACGTGCTGTTGGCAGTGCGCAGGGACAGGGTGAAAATAGGGTAGGGCAGCTGCATGCAGTCGTGAGGTTAGATGGGGGGGGGGGGGGGGGATAGCCGAAAAGGAGAGAAGTAAAAAGACTGGGCGCAATGGAGGAATGAGGTCTTTGTAGTGCAGGGAAAATTCTGACATGCACAATTCAGAAAGGCTGGTGTTGATGGGAAGAATCCATATGGCACAGGCTGTGAAGCAGTCATTGAAATGAAGGATGTCATGTTTGGCAGCATGTACAGCAACAAGGTGGTCCACTTGTTTCTTGGCCACAGACAGCTTATTGGTCATCATGCCCACATTGAATGCAGCACAGTTTTGCAGCTTAGCTTGTAGATCACATGACTGGTTTCACAGGTAGCACTGCGTTTGATGGGATAGGTGACGTTTGTGACTGGACTGAAGTATGCAGTGGCGGGAGGATGCATAGGGCAGGTCTTGCATCTAGATCTATTACAGGGGTATGAGCCATGAGGTAAGGGGTTGGGAGCCGGGGTTGTTTATAGATGGACAAGTATATTGTGTAGGTTCGGTGGACGGCGGAATACCACTGTGGGATGGATGGGAAGGATAGTGGGCAGAACATTTTTCATTTTAGGGCATGACAAGAGGTAGTCAAAACCCTTGCGGATAACATAATTCTGAGTCTCCAGTCCTGGGTTTTACTAAGTTAAGAGAGGAATGCTCCTCTGTGGCCAGACTGTGGGACTTTGTGAGGTGATGGGAGACTGGAAAGTTAAGGTATGGGATATTTGGTTTGTTCAAGGTTGGGAGGATAATTATATTCCATCCTGGATTTTCTGTTGTTTGATTTAATCTTCTTCATGGACTATGTAGACGCCACTCGTCTGGAGTTCTATTCTGCTGCAGTTGCACCTGTGGTGGAAACTTACAATCTTCAAGTAATTTCATATTTAGGAGAAAGGAATACTACATCAGTTACTAACAGGAAACATTGCTTGTTCATTCAGTTTGACGTTAGCCAACAGACTCAGACAGTACATGAGCAAATGAACAGTTCTGTTGACTGATGTTATCAGCATTATCATGCTGCAACTGGTGATTATACTGCAAACATTGCCCCGCATTGAAGGTGCATGATGTCCATCTTTATCATATCACATGCAAAAAACAAATGACAAAAACCTCTCAACAGTGTTAGAGGTTTATACGTAGAGTTACATGTCACTTCTACTGGAGTGATGTGTTACATCGCAAGCCATTAAAGTAAGAGTTAATAAGACGTAAACGATGTACTACATCACTAAGGAAGTATACAATGCCAAATCAATATCTCTTAGTGTTAAATTTAACTACACTACAGTAATTCACCCAAAAGCAATTTTTGCAATAGAATGTTTAATTCTAAACAAAAAGGTGACAATGGAAGTTCTGGAAACACAGAAAGAAAAATACTAAGCTAAATTTTGGAACCACTTAAAGAGCAAACACAACACAGAAGATGTCATAATAGTGACCTTTATTCACATATTGAAAAAGATTACAGACACAACTAGGAACAGGACACATACAAGGAATGAATTGTATCCACTGACAAAAAGGCTGTTCACTTATTCAGGTAAATTAAAATTGGATCACTCATAGTGCAAAGAAATTAGAAAAAAGCATAGACAAACTCTGAATTAGTCCAAGATATTAAGGAATAACTGCCATTCAGAAAGAAATTGCAAGATTCCAAAACTAAGCAAGTGGTGCAGTGGTTAGCACACTGGACTCGCCTTTGGAAGGACTATGGTTCAAAACTGCTTCCGACCATCCTGATTTAGGTTTTCTGTGATTTCCCTAAATCACTTCAGGCAAACGCTGGGATGGTTCCTTTGAAAGGGCACAGCCAACTTCCTTCTCTAATCTGATGGGACCGATGACCTCGCTGTTTGTTCCCCTTCCCACAAATCAACCAACCAACCAATATTCCCAAGGTTTTCATGGAAAACCCAAGAACAAAGCTGGAGTCACTTGGACAGGAGAAAGAAGAAAGAAATTTCAAGAAATATTGAGTGAAATGTGGAAGAAAAGAAACGAGACAAAGTTGAAATTAAAGTTGTCCATAGTAGTTCATATGTAGAAGCAGAAAAAGAAGAAGAATGAGCTGTGCTTAGTACGTTAGTGGATGGTAGTTAGTTGAAAGAACTAGGAGAACCAACATAAAAATTGAGAAAAACAAAAAAACTTAAACAGGCAACTGAAGGAGCAATTTTGGAGAAAGACGAGAAAAAAAGTTACATGGAAAAGGGATTATGCGGGAGATAGAAGTTGATGGGAAGTTGACTGGGGAACTGAAAAGAAAATATTAGTATTGTATATTAATAACGCATGGATGTTGACACTCTCACATCTGTGACCTACAGCCAATCTGTAACAAAGCAGATGGATTCTTCTACATAAGAGACATCTGCATAAGAGACTGAAGAATAATATAAGGGTGCAGCAATATATTTAGACATTGGGTTTTCCACTGAACAGAAGCTGCACAATAAACATCATTAGCTGATAGAAAGCATAATGGTCAACCCGCCATAGCATTGACTGTGCCTTACATTTGATGTGCCAGTGACATCATTAATGCTATTAGATGAATAATCACTGACAGGCTTTGATTACACAGAGTTTTGTTGACGGTTATAATGAATCGATTGATTAGAATACGGAAGTAAAGATAGCCAACAACTTGATGTATGATTCAAAATAAGGAGAAAATTTTATATCAAGTATCTTGGGTCACGAATAGTTGGATTATTTGTTTGAATGTGATTTTATAAGCAGATTTTGGAGGGTATCATAGGTACCACAGCACCAGACAAGGAAAAATATGGGCATGTAAGATCTGCGACAGTAGTGATGAAGTTATTTAGAAGCATGTCTCAACCTGTTGGATATTGTGGAGCAGGTGTCAACTTCGAGTCCAATGCAGTACTTCAGCTCTTCGGGGGAGGAGGGTACTTAAAGCACATCTTCATTGAATTAACCCAACAAAAACTCTATACTAAGGAGCAACACAAGTGGTGGTTGGAGGGGCAACTGTAGGAGGTAAGTCCTCCACCTTCTCTGCACGCTTCCCCCACAGTGGCCTAGCTTGTATGTGTCAATCACCACAAGCTGGCAGCCTTTGGCCCTCTCGTTTTGAGTTGAATCCAGCAAACTGTGCCATCAGACAGTGCTATGTGGCATATGTATGTACAAATTGTTTAAAGGTACCCACCGAAAAATAATACAATAACCTAAATGGACAAGTAGCATGTTGCAATAAAATATTTACAACCAAAAGCTGACTGTGACATATTTTAAACAGTTTGCTATGCAGAGGCTGAATCTTAGATGTAGAAGGGCCAGGGAAGTAAATTGAAAGAGTATAATGATTTCTGCTCAGATGAATGTAGGGTAATATCAACAGCAGCATAAAATGACATAGTTGGAGAAGGATTCATTATGAACAGGTAACACAGTGCGTAAAGGTAGATGACAATGATCATGGGGAAGGAATAGAAGACAGAATTATGGGAGTATATGGCCTTTGCAGTAGGGCCAAGACACAGGAAGATTCCAACTGTATTACATCATGGTAGATAGATTCTGAAATCAGATGGTGGACATATACTCAGATCACAGTTTATTAATGATGAAGAGTAAACTGAAGGTCAAGAGAATCATTCAGAGTGATCAATCTCAGAAGAAGTGGAAGTATTGAGGAATGATGAGATGCATTTGAAGTTCTCTAAGGCTGCAGATACTGTGATAATGAATACCACAGCAAGCAGTTCAGTTGAAGAGGAATGAATTTCTTTAAAAAATGGAAATCGCTGTATGTGGATAGAAAAGTATTAGTTCAAGAAACGTAACTGCGAAGAAACTTTGGCTAACAGAAGAAAAACTTCAGTCTATCAACTAAAGAAGGAAATAGAAAAATGTTCAGGGGAAGGCAGGAATACAGTAGTATACCTCACATAGGATGAAGTAAATAGGAAATACAGGGAAGCCAGTGTTGAATGACTACAGGGAAAATGTGAAGAAATCTAAAAGGAAATGGTCATTGGAAGATCGGTGATGCACCTTATAGAAAAATCAAAACAACTTTTGCTATAATAAAAAGCAAAGGAGTCAGCATTAAGAGTGTGAAAGGAATTCCACTGATAAAGGCAGAGGAGAGAGCAGATGGATGCAAAGAGTATATTAAAGATCTTGAAAAGTGGGGCAAACTGTCCAGTGACATGACATAAGAAGAAGTGGGCATATGTTTGAAAGAGAGGATCCAGCAAAATTTAACAGAACTTTGGAAGACTTAACGATCAAATAAGGAAGAGGCAAGAGATAACATTCCTTCAGAATTTTTAAAATCATTGGAGAAAGTGGAAACCAAACAACTGTTCAAACTGATGTGTAGAAATATGACACTGCAGCTAAATCATCAGACCTTCGGACAAATATCATCCACACAATCCTGAAGATAGAAAGGGTGGGTAAGTGTGAGAACTATCACACAGTAGGCTTAAGTGTTCATGCACACAAGTTGCTTACAAGAACAACGGAAAAGAAAATTGAGGTTCTCTTAGATGATGGTCAGTTTGGCTTTCAGAAAGGCATAAGCACCGGAGATATAGTTCTGTTGTTGCAGTTGATAATGGATGCAACATATAAGAAAAATCAAGACTTTACATAGGATTTGTTCACCTAGAAAAAGTGTTTGACAACGTAAAATGGTGCAAGATGTTTGAAATTCTGAGTAAGATAAGAGTATCTGTAGGGAAAACCCGGGTAATATGCAGAATGTACAAGAACTAAGAGGGAGCAATTGGACAGCATTACGAAGAACAAAGTGCCTGGATTAAAAAAGAGTGAAAGATGGGGATACAGTCTTTCCCCCTTATTTTTCAGTCAGCACATAGAAGCAGCAGTGATGAAAGTAAAATAATGCTTAAACATTGGAATTAAAATTCAGGGTCAAAGGATATTACTGATAAGATACACTGATGGCATAGCAGTCCTAAATGAAAATGAATTAAAAGATGTATCGAATGGAATGAAAAGTCAAATGATTGCATGATATGTATTGTTAATAAACCAAAGTCGAAAGTAAGGAGTAGTAACATACAAGAAATTAGTGATGGATAAACTTATAATAGGAATTGCTGACCACGAGGTAGATGGAGTTAAATTCTTTTACATTGGGAAAAAATAACCCTTGACATACAAAGCAAGGAGGACATAAAAAGTTGACTAGCACAAGCAAAGAGGATTTTCCTGGCCAAGATAAGCCTACTAGTATTAAACATAGGCCTTAATTTGAGGAAGAATTTCTGGGAGCGTACATTTGGAGTACAGCATTTTATGGAAGTGAATCATCGACAGCAGGAAAACTGGAAAAGAAGTAATGTATCAATGTGTTTGAGATGTGGTGCTATAGTATGATGTTGAAAATTATGTGGACTAATATGGTAAGGAAAGAGGTGGTCCTTTGCAGGACCAGGGAAGAAAGAAAAATAGAAAAAATACTGACGAGAAGGAGGGACAGCATGGTAGGACATGTTACGACATCAGGGAATAACTTCCATGTTACTAGAGGGCCATGTAAAGGAGATTGATACATCCAACAAATAATTGAGGACATAGGATGCAAGTGCTACTCTGAGATGAAGAGGTTGACACAAGAGAGGAATTTGTGGGAGGTCACATCATACCGGTCAAAAGACTAATGATGACTCAAACAATGGCTGCGAAACCACGCATCGTGAAAATATTTAGAAAATATTGTAGTGAAATAGCAATTTGCCCATTTTGATGTGTTCTCATGTGATTTAGAAGGGATATTAGAGTCAAATACATCATTACTTCTCATCTTTTAAATTATAAAGCTGTGAACATGTAAACATTCCGTAGCTTTGCTTGTTAGTTTTAATGTCAGTACAAAGCAGGAAACAAATTTTCTGCATAGTGATGACAACAGCTGAATGCAAACAAATGATTCACGCGGTCATTGGAAAACAGTCGACTCAATTGGCTGTAATTTTACATATCTGTGGGATTATTATTCATTCATTTCCTTCAAATGAAACTGGTCTGCGAAAGCAACCAAATGAAAACAGTTGATGCAGTCTGACTCTTGACTGGATTCTGTTTTCACCTGTCATCATTGTGATTGCTATCCTGAGTTTTGATTTTTATTGAGTGCCAGTAAGTAGCTTTTAGTTTAGTTTTTCATTCATGTTTATGAATAGACATTGTCTTAATAGTAAAGTTTGTGTGTGGATCAAAGGGCGAAATGCTCAGTGGCCTGGGAATGGACAAAATTGAATGAAAAGTCATCCTGAAGATACTTTCAATCTGATACACAGTATTTGCAAGGATGATTCATATTATGAAACTATATTAATTAAAAAAATCAAAGAAATTTAACGAGTGATTACAAATATTTATTGCAAAAAAATTAAAAAAACATTACTTCCATTGAGTGACTGTATGTGGTTAAAAAGCAAGTTCTGCAGGCACCAGACAATCTAAAAATTTGTGTCCTATATGCTATCTGTTCACATCACCTCAGTAGTGAAGTAGAATTATTGGTGATGGGTGCAAACTATCGGGCAGATGGAGCTTCAACAAATTTTAAGAAAAAAGTATTTTTCATTTATTTAAATATAAATTTATAATGTAGCACCATTATTAACCTCTAAAATCAGCCAAAAATCCATATTTAATGCTAGAAGCCTGAAAAATTTGTACTGAAGTAAGTAAATGTATGTACGTTTGAAGTTGATTTAAATGGTCACAGTAGAGATCGTAGCAAGTGTCTTGCTGAGTGCGACGAAAACGGGTTTCCGCCCGCAATCGAGCCGGGGACCTTCTGCGTGTTAGGCACGGCGCCTGGGCTCGGCGGCAGCTGCTGCTCTTTCCTTCCTTACGAGATACCGTCGATTTGCGCAGTCGTTATTGCAAAAGATGTCACCAAAGGCAATCGCTTCGTTAGCGGCACGGTGCCTGGGCTCGGCTCACTGTCTCTCAAAGAAGTTGGTGGCTCTAGTGAAGATTGGTGTATAACTGAAGAGGCTGAAAAAGAATGTAAATGTAATCACTCAAACCCAGAGGCTGGGTGAAAACATTCATACAGCTGACAACATGGTCACAGAGACTGGTTTCATTTGACGGGGGGGGGGGGGGACCCTGAACAGAAACATTTGACTGGCCAGTCATTTGCTAAAACCAGTCGGTTGTTCCATCGCTACTTCTGTTCTCCACAAGTTCTACCGATATGCCCACAGAGGTAGTGTATGCTCAGCAGTTATTCTGCCTCATATTTGGTTGTTTTGGGTGGGGGGATGGAAGACAACAGGAACGGAATTGAGATCGGAGAGAGGAAACAACATTGTCACCTCTGGGGAGAGGAAAGATCAAGAAACAAACATCTAATGCAGTTTATTGCTGCTTAATAGTCCATCTGTAAAGACTAATTATCAGAGGAGTCATTTGAAACAATGATTTGAACTTTTCTCTAACGTGTTCCTTCCAAGAGTTGTTTCCTTGCAGATTCTTCATCTATATG
This sequence comes from Schistocerca piceifrons, assembly GCF_021461385.2. NCBI lineage: Eukaryota > Metazoa > Arthropoda > Insecta > Orthoptera > Acrididae > Schistocerca > Schistocerca piceifrons. The sequence goes on along the minus strand of NC_060140.1, from coordinate 583,017,975 downwards.
TACCCACTTAATCTATTCTTCCACAGTGACATCATAAAAGGTTTCCTCTAGTTATTTTTAAATCTTTCATTGTGACTGTGCAATTTCTGGATGTGACTTTTCTTTTCTCCAACGTTCATACATTTTCTGGCAAGTTGTATTGATAGTGAGAAGGGGCCAGCCTCACAACATTGTGGTCCATTTTTGCTGCTAAGTTGTCGAGTTCAAATTGATTGTAAAGGTGCCTGTGATGTTTGACTTCCTACAACATCTCCACTATCATATACAAAACCCGAAATTGAAATACTTTTCTATCGACTGTACAGTTTCTTCCTCCTTTATATTAGAATTAGGAATCATTTCCATTTTTCTTTAATAATTACTCAATGCTCTTCCAAATCATGTAACCTAAAAACTCTGTGTTAAAATATGTCACTATTCATGTCTTTGTGGTAATCACTGGATTTGTAGGATGCAAGTGTTGGCTTTTCAGTTTTGATAAAGCCATGTTCAGATGATCCTGCATGACATACAATAAGTCTGTTTCCTTTGCCAATAGATACTTTCAAACCACCATTGCCCTTCAAAATTTGTGCAGTGTTGGGTCTCTCCATCAAAATCTGTCTTCTATCATTATATTTTATGTACCTGAATTCCAAAGATTTCAGAATTCTTTATTCAAATGACAGCCTCCTGTGAAAGCAATCTTCTGCCACCTTTTTCTGTGTGGGATACTTGCCATGGTCATAAAACTCCAATACAGTACAACAAACAAATCAGTGATAGTTCTTCTCCCATTAATATCTTACCCTGTAGATTGAAACTTTGTGTTTCTATACTGTTTGTAGTGAAGCACTACATACTAGCACTTTTACAGTCTGTAATGCTCACAACATTGTCTTGTAGGTCGAGTAGAAGTAAGTGTACCTTGTATATGACTCCCTTTGTTGTATCTTGAAACTGTCATCTTAACTCTCAAACAAAAATACTATCCAGTGAAAGTTGTTGCTTTCTTTGTAAACATACATCATTTCCATACAGTGAATGTGCAAGTGAATGCGGGGTAGCAGCAAAGTTACAAAGCCATGCGAACAGCAGCATGAATGAAATGCAATGTTGTCACATATAAACCTTGTTGATGACAGGTGGCCATTTGGTAATTTGTGTTTCTTATGATGCTACCTGGTAGGAAGCTGTGTCAGAAATGACACTGTGTGGCAATGGTGTGAGCTTAGTCACGGACCAAGTTGGATTAGGCCAAAGGTTTCTCATTGCCATTTAGAAAAGGAGATGAGAAGGGGGCTGGAAGAATTTCCCTGCCACTCCCAGTCACCATTTTTGCAGCTCCGTAGTGTGGTGTGAATTTGTGGCTATGCAAGATGTTGTCAAAAGTTCACAATCCATTGCTGAAGTTGCAACATTTTTATTCCATTCACTATACAGCCTAGATTTGGCAACATCACTGGTTAATCTTCTAAAACAAGCCCACCATATAGGAAGTTTGCAAAATTCCTTACTACAGCTGAGGGAAAGAGAGAGCATGATTTACCATAACACTTGATCAAAGATGATTACAATCTGTTGAAAAGAACAGAAATTGTGTTGAAAAGTGAACAAGTGACTATTTGTTGCATAACTTGTTTTTTTAGTGATTTAAAGGAAAACTTAAGTCATTGGTGTTATGTTCTGGCTGGTTGCTCTAACTTGGGTAAGTGGCAAGTTGATTCTTAATGCACCTTTTAGGCAGTAATAACCTTAGAATGTTCATTATACATACTATGCTACAGATTATTTGATGATTTAGATGGATGCATGTTGCTAATATATACTTGTGAGTCTGAGGGGCCATACAGGCTCTCTCATATGTGTTGTGTCAGTATATGGGACAGATGAGTTGGTGCATTGTCTTGCTGTAGGTACAGATTGTCTACGGATTGCTATGGGGAAACACACACATGACAATTGGACAATGGGTTCCTGTATTATTTGCTTATAAGATATAATGGCAGACTTACCAAAAGTCATATTTCAGTCCATGTGAATATCCCCAACTTAAGAGTAGCTCCAGCACATACCTGAACAGAGTCCTGTTATCAAGCAGGATACATTCTCACATTTGATTTTCAATGCACTCTTACTCTGCTGTAGGAGTCTGCCACCAAATACAGAAACACTTCAGTCCAGCAACCTTCTTCCATACTGTGGTGTGTCTGCACCCATAGTAATTACATAACCTGTTAATATGCAGTGGATGCAACTGCTTATGTAGTACCTCATAGGGAGGTTGTGATTTGGGGTGATATGTCTGCCCACTGGTTGTTGTTGTTGTTCTCCTCCTCCTCCTCCATGAAACTGTTGAAGGATTTACTACACTCTCTGCTGGTTCAATCTGTGATAGTTGATGAGGACTCCTGATACAGAAACATTGTTGCCCACAACAGTTGGTTGTGGAAGTGGCAGTTTTACCCAAATTGAGGCACCCACAATACAACCTTGAGATGGTGATATGTGGAAGGCCCACCATTTGCATGACCTTGTAGTATCCCACGCATCACTGATTCTTGATCTGGTTGCAATCCAATGTACTTGTATCCTATGCCTTACCTGTTTAAGGTTGTTCATAAGTACCTCCAAGGTTTCACAATATGATTGCACAAAGAAATGCAAGATATACGTATACAACATCTCTCCATGCTTTTAACTCACATTACAGGTGCTTGATATGAGCACCATTTGTGACACAGCATTCCTCATTACATGTGTGGATTTCTTTGGGCTCACTGATGAATTGCACCGGAAGGCGTAGCAGCAGCCGTTTTGGAAACCCTTTCATTGCGTTCCTTTTCTGGAGGCATAAACTAATCTGATGTGACATTATGGAGTGTCTGATTTGTCTACATGCCTGCCCACTAATGCAACTATGCCACACCGAGTATTACGAATCTAAACTTGGAGAGATGCTCTATCGACTGATAAATGTCATTTTTCTTTATGTCTTGCAGTTTTTGTGGAGTCATCTTTTCTGAAAACTGGAAATACTTGCAAATAACCCTGTACTTCATTCAACAGTCGCGATGATTGTCAGTACAAGGCCTTACTCGGTGCTCCATTTCGTAATGATCAGCTGGACAGTGGGATGTTAAACTCTGACCCACTTTTTTCCTAATGCATTTTGCAGTTACTTTCTGTTTGTATTATGTATTCCATGTATTATGTGTGAAGATTTCCAAGATTTAAGGCAGAGCATTACTGTCAATTTTTCTTTTTTGATTTCAGTTTGATCGGATGATCAATATGTGTCAGCCGATTCACAAACGCTATAATGTGGCAATTACAAAAGTTCTTGGCAAGTATATGGAAGCCATTGTTGTAGATACAGAAAAGACAGCAAGACAGTGTATTCAGTATTTGAAAGAACAAATGTTGGAGCCAGAGACATTTCTTCCATTGGATTATATTCAAGCCAAACCTCTGAAGGAAAGATTAAGGTTAGTATGCATGTGCTTTATCGATATCTTTAGTGACACTTTGGGCTACTGCTGCTCATAGTTTGCTTTGTCGTGTTAAATTGGTATCAGTGCAGAATATTCTGTATGTCCTGTTTCCTGTTTGTTGTGCCCAGAAGTAGATTCTTTTCTATTGGTTTAGGTTTGTTTGGTAAGATTATATTGTGTTACTTCCACTACACAGTAGAAAGTGCTCAGAAGAAAACCTTCCTAATAGACCAAACTTGTGTGCAGGCTAGGGTTCCAATCTAGATGCTGGCCGGGATGGGCAGCATTCTTGAATCTGAACTCATTGCTCAGACTGACCTAAAGCTTACATCTGACACTACATCCTCCTCTGTCCTTTTTGTCCAGACTCTATAGGGGTATCTTGAATTTTTTGTTGTATGGTGGAGCTACCAAGAGAACAGATACAGCAGAAGATGGCTTAGCTGCAACAGACTGGTTCCACAAAGTTCAGTGATGGAAGTGTATATTAGTATGAGCCTTTCTAGTTATTTTGAACTGTTTTGGTGTCAAGTAGTCATCTTAACTTTTGTGCTTCCATCTTTCTCTTCGCCTTTGGTATATTATGAACAGATTACCCTTGTGTTTTTCTTGCTGAGTTTAGTGCCCTATTTTTACAGTAATGCAAAGCCTTGTCCACATCTCTACATTGATTCAGATTCTCCTTCAATTAGCAACATGCTTTTATGATTTATTATGCTTTAGATTTGTGTACAGGATGTTAATTCTAAGTTTTAGAACTATAAGCTTCAAGTGATTTAGAATCTGGGTGCAATTTAAATCATGGAAGGTGAATACAGGTAATCCATAGCCTGGAATAATACTATGCCAAATAACATTAGAAAATAACAACAAATGGTAGTTATTAACTACTAGGCAAGAATGTACCCAGGATCTGAAAAGGGGGGAGGGGGATGGCAGTGACTAAAATCTTTAAAATTTCATGACAAGTGTCTCTAAGTACACTTACTAGTAGTCAGTATTCAGTACATGTTCTGGCTTTCTTCAAACTGATAATAAATTGAACAACCTAAACTCCACATTGGAATATCAACAATATTAGTAAAAGGATAGAATTGTTAAGTACTGTAAAGATGACCCGTTGAGTTGCAGACAGGCATGACGAGAAGACTGTGACACCTAATAGCTTTTGGCCAAAGCTTTCTTCAACAAATAAAACACACACACACACACACACACACACACACACACACACACACACACACACAGAGAGAGAGAGAGAGAGAGAGAGAGAGAGAGAGAGAGAGAGAGAGAGAGACTCACGCAAATGCGTGGTTTCAGTTGGCTGAGACTGCAGTCGTGTGTGCGAGCTGTGTTTACATGATTGTGTATATGTGTCTATTGCTGACAAAGGCCTTAATGGCCGAAAGCTATAATTGTGCGAGTCTCTTTGTTGTGCCTAACCACGACTCAGCATCTCCAGTATATGGTGAGTAGCAACTTCCCTTCTCATAATATTGTTACATTCCATCTTGGAGTTTCCATTGTTTGACTTTTTAAATAAGCATAGATGTGGTACTGATTCAGATGCTTTTCAGAAATCTAGAAGTATTGCATCTATGTGTCTACCTTGATCCATGGCTTTCAGGATATCATTTGAGAAGAGCACTAGTTGGGTTCAGATGGTTGATGTTTTTGGAATCCATGCTGGTTGGCATGAAGGAGGTCATTCTGTTCAAAATACCTCGTTACATTTGAACTCAGAATATATTTGTACCAAGGGTGCCATATGATAGTTTGTAGCAGGGGGGAGGGGGTCTCTATACCTGGAGTATGGAGTATTTTTAATATTTTGGAAGACGAATGGTGACTTGTAAGTAACAATGCAAAAGATCAGTTCTGATCCTGTTAAAAACATGCGTAATGCTGACTCTGAAATCATTTTCTTGAAAGAAAAACACCTGACTGCACTATATTTTTTCCTTTCCCTGAGAGGTGGGGGTGGGGGACAGCCTCTTTCACCCCCAGATATGGGTACACTTGGTCTCAACAACCAGCAGTGTCAGTTATATGGGATGGTAGTATTGTGGATGACGTATACAACCCTTCTTGTAGACAGGTGTGATTTGTGCCTTCTTCCAACAATCGGTCACAATTTTGAGTTCAAGGGATCCACAATATGTTTTAGTTAATAGAGGGGCTAACTCAGCCACAAATTCATTGTAGCTTCCGATAGGGATTCCATAAGGCCCAGGAGTTTCATTTAACTTTAACCATTTCAGTTGCTCAGTGCCCCTGACTTCACTTATCTTCTCAGTGGTATGAGAATTAAATTATGGCGATTTTCCTGGTTTTACCTTCTTGTAAAGGAAAATTTGAAATTTTTTTCAGTTTCCGTTCTTGTTTGTCCGTAAGTGACTGAATAATAATTTTGGTGCCACAAACAGCCTTTACGTAAGGCCAGAATTTATTTTGGTTTTGTGGAAGATCATTCGACAATATTCTGCTGTGGAAAAAGTCATCGAAGCCTTCACGTAGTGCTCTCTTGACAATCAAACTTGTTTCATTCAACATCTCTCTTTTTATAGTGCAATGCTTTGTTTTGTACCTATAATGCAGCAGTCTATTTCTTTAGAAGTTCCTTGACAGTGACTGTATGTTGTGATGGGTCCCTCCCTTCATGAACTGTTTGAGGTACATATCTACCCAGTCCAGGATCAACTATTCTTTTACATTTGAGCCACAGTTCCTCTGCATGCTCCTGTCCTGTGCTAAAGTTTCAAGTACCTGAATCAGAAATGACACTGTTTCTTTTTTGTCTAATTCATTAAACATTTGAATCTTTCTACTTGTTTTAGTTGCCCTTTGTACTTCGGTAATCATTTTGCTACAATTGCATCATGTGCACTGATAAGAGATTCGTTGCCGTTAGCTCTAATATATTTCCAAAATGAGCAACCTTCCAAACTATCTGTCCACAGCTCATGGTGTAGTGGCTAGCACTGCTGCCTGTGGAGCACGGGGTCCCAGGTTCAAATCCCAACTGGGTTGCGGATTTTATCTGCCCTGTGACTGGGTTTTAGTGTTTTCCTCCTCCTCCTCCTCCTCCTCCTCATCATCATCATCATCATCATTCGTGACAGTGGCTAGATCAGACTGTGTAAGAAATTGGATTGTGCAAGAATTGAAACTTTTTATGAGTGTTAATGACTGGGCAGTTGAGTGCCCCACAATCATTCCAAACTATCTGTTCTGACTTTCCAGAGAACAAATTTAATAATGTTTCACAGAATGTCTTGTCACATCCCCCACTAACAAAACTGTAATTATATCGATTGATTGTTGGATGATTGGAAAAATGAAAATTGAAGGCCTATACACAAGCTGATACTATAGGATATTAAAAGGAGGATAGGGTATGTGTTACATGAAGAAGCCACCAACAATGGGTTGTACACCTGAATATGGGTTTGGCTAATAAACATTTTAAGTACAGCTCATGATGTTCAGAAGATGTCCTTTAACAAATATTATTACGTGAGCTGCACTGCTTTTTAGGAGTGCTCCGAACTTCGGCACTTTTGTTCCAAAAGCTCTGTCAGTTAACTACTAGGATTTAAATACTCTTGCCTGGGGGGGGGGGGGGGGGGGACATTCCTTCAGATCTTAGACTTGCACTGGGCACTCTATAGCTGTCGTTATCTGGACTGGATGAGAGCAGCTCTCTCTCTCTCTCTCTCTCTCTTTAAAAAAAAAAAAAAAAAAAAAAAAAACACGCATGTTTGCACGCCACACAGGATCAGCAACGTGGTTAACAGCCTCTGATCTATATAGTACACACCTGTGACTGATGTAGGAGGATCTTTAAAGTTCTCAACCGTATGGTGCAAGTCTACAAAGTCACAGTCTAGCAAGAAATGTAGTATTTATTTTGTGTTCTGAAGATAAGTTTGTTGAAAATAATGAGACACTAATTAATATTGTGTGATGATTTGTCATCTTTCAAATTCAGCTGTAATTTCAAGTCATTATTGCATCATCTTTCTGTTTCAGAAATATAAAGGAACCAAAGAATGTACGTCTGTTGTTTGATGTTCTTCACTACCAGCCACCTGATATCAAGAGAGCAGTGCTATTTGCTACAAATAATGCTTTAGTCTGTGAAACACCAGAAGATGCCATGAAGGTTGCATATGAAATGGACAAGAACAGATATGATGTATGTACTTTTTGTTTTTGCTTAATCTTCATGAATTCCTGGATTACTGATGTCACTGTCCATGTTCTACCATGCTTGTATCACTTGTAAGCTGTAGTTTCATGACAGATCTATGGAAACAACTCACAGCCTTTAATTTCTGCCATCATTGGACACTCATAGTGGACAAGAACTCTGTTGTGGACAGATAAGTTATTGACCATGTCTGACAGGCAGCTCCTCCTCCTAGGCTTTCGTCTGAATATGCAGAACGGGTTTATCATTTATAGGTATGTTCACATATCCTTCTGAAAGGACCTAAATGTTGCAAAGTTCAACAAACATTTGGACCACTATTCTTACCATGGTTGAACAACACAACAAACATGATGTCAGGTCCACCATGGAACTGGAGGAAAATGGATTCCTACTGTTCCTAAACATTCTGATGAAGAAGAATCCTGATGGCATTCTATGCACGGAGAGAACACAGACAGATCTGCAACTAAATGCCAGTGGCTGCTATTATCTAGTGAATGAAAATCTGTGCTCACCACCCTGTTACACACCAGTGCATACCGTATGCAACAAGGAAAGTCTACTTACCAAGTTACAGCATATTCCCAAAATGTTTGGCAAGAACAGCTATCCAGAGACACAAATAAGACTTGGTCTCCAACCAACTGAGAGGAAGAAAAAGAGACAATCCAGAAAAAGAAATCAAGTGCCTGAAGTTCCTTTCATACCAGAACTGCCCTCAGCTAAGTTTGTCAGGTTAGTGGAGAATCACAACATAAAAACCATTTTCTGCTCAACAGTTTAAGTCAAGAATATGCTTTGACCAGTCAAAGACCAACTAGGGCTTATAGGTACCTGGTGGCTACAGCATCATTTGCAAGTTTGACATGCAGCACATCAGCCAGAAACAGCTGTGCATGTTGCAGCAATGTTCACAACATGTTAGGAGCATTTGCTTCAGCCAAACTCAAAAGCCTGCACTGGTAGTGTGCAGCATCAATGAAGATCTCGTGTTTGTTTTTGAACAGACAAAGGCATTGTCTTGCACTGACAGTTCTGGGATCTGGCCATCAAAGAGGCAGTGGAGACAGAGTATGTGATGGTCTTTTCAACTAGACAGCAGTTTCCAACTGAGCTCCACATGGTATGTGCATTAGCAAAACACCCCAGGAACAGTCTGATGTAAGCCAGTGGAGGCACCAGATGGAATAGAGAGGTGAAGCCAGGACTTGATGCCTGGACTCGCACTCCCCACTGGGAGGCCCCACCAGCATCAGTCTGTTCTAAAGACACACTAGTGGCCCACCCATAGGGCCCCCAGTAAAGGAGTCTGTGGTCCAGTGAGCGTAAAGATGTGAACCCAAAACTTCCTGTAAAGGTGATGAGCAGGGAACTCAAAATGTTGCAACAACAAGATGCCACTACTCGGCTCATAAACCATGGAGATTTTGTCTTTAAAATTTGCAGAGAGAGCCTAGATTCCCATATAATACTTGTATCATGATCAAATCAGTAGATCTTACAATTTGTCCATTAATTTTTATGGTTTGCATCACTCTCACCTACCAAGCTCTGTGTGTCTTATGTCAAGTGAGCAGTGGCTGTTTTTCATAATCTCATGAAAAATCATTTAGTTGCTGTGTTTCCAACCTAAATTCATCCAAAGTTAGTGAAGGTGCATTAAAGAGTATGTTCCTTCATTTATGACTGAAGAATATGCTGTAGAATTCAAAGGTGAATGTGCATCTCTTGCAAGATAATACACCAAAGGTTGTGTAAAAGCAGCAGCTGCAGATTTAAACATTGAGGATGTATACATTATGGTACTGAAAAAATGAAAATTGAAAGTCTGTAAACTAGGTGATGCTATAGGATGTTAGAAGGGTAAAATACATGTTACATGAAGAAATGTGTGAAATATTTATGCAAGATGAGCGCCACATTTGTTGAAAGCTGATTAAAAGCTTCAAGACTTAATTTCTTACTAATGTGTAACAGTTTTAATAATAATCCAACTAATTTTATATGCCAAATAATAGCTGTGTATGTGGTGAGTGTTCACCTCTCCACAACAGAAATGAAACTGTCAAAGTAGTGAAAATTGGTGACACTGCACTGAAAAGAAAGTCAGTTTCAACTTCCAGAATAGATTTGGCCAGTGTTACTTGGAACATAACAGTGATATTGAGAACTTAGTCTTCTGAAGCAACTGGATGAAGAAATAGTGAGAAGTAGCCTGTAGTGCAAAATGAGAAGACCTTCTTTCGTTAGGACCGTATGAATCTTAATATACAGTGGGTAAACCACTGTACGATGTGTGGCTGTGGGTACAAGATATACCAGAATCCCACCATGATGCTATTTCTTTCTTGAAATCAAATCTGGTTGGTTGTCAACAATCTAATACTGTTATGAAATTCATTTTAGAGTTTGGAGTCCTTGTTTATTATATCATATTGCAGTGTGATGACAGAAACCAATAACTTAAAAAGTTTAATTTAATCACTAGGATGATGAGTGTGCCATAGAAAAACTTATGTCTACAGAGATGTAAATATTGAAATATGACTCAACTTCCAGCTTAGAGGGAAGAAATAGAGCAGTAGTTTCCCATGTGTTCTTTCTCTACTTTTATTGCACAGGGGGTCTCACTTCTGTATACTTGATATGAGACATATTCAAAAAGTAAGGACTATTTGGTCATTAAAAAATTGTTATGATGGTTTTATTGGTGGTTTTAGTTTCCTATAAATCTAGTTCACTGTCCCAGATAATCCCATTCACTTCCAAGTGCTTTTTGTAACTACTTACTAAATTCTTTGAACTCTTTGCTTAGGAATTGAACTAGTTGACAATAACAGTCTTGAATTCATCATTATTTTCACTCATTACTGTAGGACCATAAACAATTTGAGCAGTTGTAGATCCTTTTAACATAAAAATAAAATTGTAACATGTACTTTGTGATTGGTGGGAGCAATTCTTATTGAAGCCATTGTTGTTGGCTTTCACATGTACTCAAGTGACTACTAAAGCGAAACAACTACTTACATATTTGGCTTCATAAACAGTCAGTAGATGACACTACATTTTGAGCCACTTAAGTTCTGAGCCGCCAGCATTTAAATATAAGCAAACAGCCTCAGCTTTTCAAATACATCTCATACATTTGGGAAGTATCCCTGTTTGAAGGTGAAATTAGGGGAAGTGACACTTTATTACGCTGCAGCAGTTAATATTTTCACTATCCTTTCCCATCTCGAGCATTTTTTTTTTTTTTTTTTTTTTTTTTTTTTTTTTTTTTTTTTTTTTTTTTTTTTTTTTTTAATGATAATACGCATTTCCAACATCCATTAGGCACTTGATTCTCTGGTCAAGTCCAAAGAGACTCACTTTGGTTGGGTAACTTGCTACATTAACATCTGTCTCAACTACATTTATGAAGAATTCATTGAAACACTCAGATGTTTCAGGCTGATTATGGAATATTATCATCACACTTAATCTTAAAAATGACTTTTTAAAGTATTGAGTTAAAAAAAGGCCATACAGTGTACTTTTGTTTCAGTATCTCTTATTCTTTTCTTGTTACTAAAAGTAAATACAATTTAAGAATAGGAAAAAATAATTTTCTGTTTGTTAATAGTCAGTCACAGAACTGTCATGTGATGTAATCTCTTACTAAGCTGATGTAAACCTTATAGTTTTCTCAAGTGATTCCTTTCTGGAATAGAAAATAATTGTTGTCACCTATATTGTATAAGTTACTGATAAGCATGCTAGAGATGCTGAGTCGCAGATAGGCACAACAAAGAGACTGTCACAAAATAAGCTTTCAGCCAACAAGGTTCTGTGTGTGTGTGTGTGTGTGTGTGTGTGTGTGTGTGTGTGTGTGTGTGTGTGTGTGTGTGTGTTTTCCCCTCCCAACTGCGTTGCTGGTAAAAAGTTTATTTTGTGACAGTCTTTTCGTGGTGCCTATCTGCAACCCAGCATCAGTACTGTATAGTGAGTAGCAACTATTCTTTTCATAATATCGTTACAGTCCATCGGGGATTTTCCATTGTTTGATAAGCACGTTAAATGTTTAAGCTGCATAAAAGCTTATTTTACTATTTAGTTCTCTTGTTACAATGTGCTCCTTTGCAGGCTGTAGCACTGGATGGAACCTTTTACCAGAAGTCCGGGATTATCTCTGGAGGTAGTCTGGATCTCGCACGAAAAGCAAAACGCTGGGATGAAAAGCACATGTCTCAGCTGAAAGCTCTTAAGGTAAGGTATTCGATACCAATTTTTGATGAATTGTCAATATTATCCAGGATTTTCCATTGTTTGATTTTGTTGAGCTGTGTATTATTTCATACTGCAACGTAATGTCAGTGACAGGCAATTTACTTGGGTAATGATATGGCATGGAACAGTGGCATAAATTTAATTTTTAGAAAGATAAATGTGTCATGGGAAAACTGCCCTTTGTTCATATGGAAATATTTAACATTACCCTCAACATTATTTTCAGTCCTTATTTTAAAAGTCTTATTTCTTATTCTTCATTTGTCCGTCCACAGTACTGTTCCTCATTTAGAAATTAAAGGCAACAACCAAACCTCATCATCCATAATAATCTTGTATGCGACTTTCATCACACTTACTATGATTGACAAATTTTGATGTGAATCCCCCTCACAGTTCAGAAGCCTACATCATTTTTCTGTGTTTCTACAAAAGCAGAACTGACATAGTGTCACAGGGATTGCCAGTCCGTGGTATTGTGAGGGTCATAATCGAAATCCATAATAGACCAGGATTAGTCTTTTCAGTCATTTCAAAATAAGAAAAGAAAACAACATACAACATGAAGCATTTGGTAATGGATGACCTGCAGTTGCGTGGTGAAATTGTCAGTTATAAGCAAGGTACTTCAGGGTCGACCTCTAGCGATATTTGATGTGACTACAATTCAAAACACTCGCCACCTAAAACTGCCATACTGAGAGTGTCCACATTATATCAATTTTTGAACTTTAACAACCAGACAAATATAGACATTTCTTTGTTTGAAGATGCTAGTTCCCACAGCTGAGTGCTTTGTTGCTTTATGTGGCTTGTTATCCTATGTAGACAGTTCAACAGCCCACAATTGGTGTGGCACCAGTGCATTGAGTGTACTAATCAGTGTTGTGATTGTGACTTTTTATTTGCAGACACGTTCATACACATGTTATCTTTCCAAATTGGACTTTGCTAGATGATTGACAGTGCCACTAATAGTTCTATATTTGTATACAGAAAATAAAGCTATTTCAAAGTATTTCTGATCAAATAATTGATTTGTATACAGTTCGCTATGAAATAGTGTCTATTAGGTAATTTCGTATTTTTGAATTTTTTTAGGTCCGTAACTATTACTAGCACTGTCAAGAAAGACACAAAGCCAACACCCACCACAGTAGTGCAAATTTGTATGCCTACTAGCTCTGCAGATAAGGAAGAGGTTGAAAGAATGATTGCTGAGTTTAAACAGAACTTATCCAAATAGTTAAGGGAAATGAAAATTTATTTGTGATGGAGTACTAGATTTCAGTAATAGGAAAAGATGGAAGAATAATAGGAGAATGTGAACGGGGGGCGGGGGGGGGGGGGGGGGGGGGGGGGAGAGATATAAGGGGTGGCTACCTTATAGAATTTTACACTGAGCAAAATTTAATCATTGTTAATACCCAGTCAAAAAATAGTGAAGAAGATACCTGGAGACCCTAGAAGGTTTCATACGGATTTCACAATGGTATTTTCATAATGGCATGACAAAGATTTCAAAACCAGAGTTTAAACTGCAAAACATTTGCAGGGGCAGATGTGGACCCTGATCCTGATGGTGAGACCTGGATGAGTTTAGTGAATCAAAAAGTATTGAGTTTCAAAGAGAGTGTTAGGTAATTACTGTGTGAAATAGGTAAGGAATAGTTTTGAGATATGATATAGTAAAGGCAGTTAAGGACCAGGCAAAAAAAGGGCCCAATAGAAATCATTGTATAACATATGAGATACTGAATCTAATTGGAGGAAGGCGAAAATATAAAAACAAACAACAAAATGAAATGCAGATGTCCAAAAAATGAGATTGACAGAAGTGCAAACTGGTAGAGCGTGATTAACTAGATGAGAAATGCAAATCTGTGAAAGCTTGCTTGAATATGAGAATTCTGTCAGAGATGTCAGTATACTTGCAAGACCAACTGAATGGATGAATAGTGTCTTGAAAAGAGGTTATAAGATGAATGTCGGCAAGTGAATTAAATCAGGTGATGCTAATGGAAATAGATTAGGAAATGAGACACTAAATGTAGTCATCAAGTTTTCTTATTTAGGCAGCAAAATAACTGATGATGCTCGAGATAGAGAGGATATAAAATGAACACCGGCAACAGCAAGAAAAGCCTTCCTGGAAAAGAATGAGAGTATTATGAAAATAATGAATTGTTACTCACCTATTGCATAGTCAGTTTAACAGCTCGTGCATCAAAGTTGCTGACAAGAATAATATACAGAAGACTAGAAAAAGGAATTGAGGATCTGGTAGATGATGATTAGTTTGACTTTAGGAAAGGTAAAGACACCAAAGAGGCAATCCTAATGTTGTGTTTGATAATGTAAGCAAGACTGAAGAAAAATGAAAGTACTGAGAAGGAGCAGAAATGAGATTAGCCATAAACTTAACTCAGAAATTGGGTGGAACAACCACAGTGAAATCAAGACCCGTCAGATATCGTGTACTGACAGATAAGTACTGTTGTACAATGCAGAGGCTGAGTGTAAAAATATCACAAGCAACCAGTGGAAGGTATCATTCATGAGGTGCAAATTGCTACCATTAGACCTGCCACCTCAATAACTGTTTGTAGGGAGTTAAAAAGAGAGGGGTACAGTGGTCAAATGGCTTCTCTTAAGCCACATATTTCTGTAGTCAGTCCTAAGTGACAGGAGGTGGTGTGAAGAGCAAAACTTCTCGCCAGTGGATGACTAGAAACAAATGATAAATTACGCTATACCCTGTGGCACTCAGACAGAAGGTTTGGCGAATGCCTGAAGAACGTTGTCTGCCATCATGTGTAGTGCTAACAGTGAGTACAGAAATGGTGATGTTACAGTATAGGGTTGTTTCATGATTAAGGTGTGGTCTCCCTGTTACTCATGAGAAAATGTTACAATCAGAATGATACAAACACATTTTGCAGTACTGTGAACAATACAGGAACAATTAAGAGGCAGTGATTGTCTGCTTCAGCTTGACAGTACACCCTCTCATAAAACAGTATCTGGGAGGCAATGATTAGTGGGCAGTAACACCCTGAAATTGACTGGGCTGCGCAGTGTCCCAACTTTAACCCAGTGAACCTTTAGGATGAGTTAGAATGTTAACTTTGCTCCAGACACCTGTGTCCACCATCATTATTTTCTCTGGTTTCAGCTCTTGAGGAAGAATGTCCTCCACAGACATTCAGACAATCACTGAAAGTGTTCGCAGCAGAGTTCAAGACAACATAAAGGCAGAGGGTGAACACACTCCATATTAATGCTCACTAATAGGTGTCCAGATGCTTTTGATCAGATAGTGTATAATGGTGAGACAGATTTCAAAAACCAGATTTTAGACTGTAAGGTATCTCCTGGGACTTTGGTCATAATTTTTACTTCTATATCTACATGTCTAATCTGCAACTCACACTTTAATGTGTGGCAGACCTTTTATTGAACCACTTTCAGACTATTTCTCTACCATCCAATCCTCAAATAGTGTGCAGGGAAAATGAACACTTAACTCTTTCCAAGTAAGCTTTAATTTCTCTTGCTTCATTATGATGATCATTTCAGGTCAGTGTCATCAAAATATTTTCGCATTCAGAGAATAATGTTGGTGACTGAAATTTTGTGAAAATATCTCACCACAATGAGAAAATCTTCATTTGATTGATTGGAAACCCAACTTAGGTACCACATCTGTTACACTCTCCCCCATTTCACGATAATAGGTCCTCTGGTATGGATCCCATACCGTGCAGCACTGTTCCAGAAGACGACAGATGCGTAGTGTATGTAGTCTCTTTAAGAGATCTGTTGCAGCTTCTAAATCTTCTCCCAATAAAATGCAGTATTTGGTTTTCCTTCCCCACAACATTTACTATGTGGTGTTTCTTATCTAAGGTGTTAATAATTGTAATTCTCAGGTTTCCAGAATGAGATTTTCACTCTGCAGCGGAGTGTGTGCTGATATGAAACTTCCTGGCAGATTAAAACTGTGTGCTCGACCGAGACTCGAACTCGGGACCTTAGCCTTTCGCGGGCAAGTGCTCTACCATCTGAGCTACCGAAGCACGACTCACGCCCGGTCCTCACATCTTTACTTCTGCCAGTATCTCGTCTCCTACCTTTCAAACTTTAATATCTCCACTTCAATCCTGCTACCAGGAGAAGGAACCGCAGGCTCCAAAAGCTGGAACCTTGGTATGTATTTGCCCCTGCCCATGAAAATCCTATTATAACTGAAATTGGCAAATAGTGGTTCAAACAAATACTGATCTATGAAAATAAACCATCTCAGTAGGAATGGAAATTTCAAGAGACTATGGCACCAAACCTGAAAAAAGCAAGTTACCTTATTCAGAATCGAAATTTGAAACAATAGAAAATCTGCCGTCCTTAGACAGCCATTCAACACTGTTTCTAGGAGCCCTGTCCTGTCCCCATCATTTTTCTCAAATGCCCAAAGACAGCACTGCATGTTCCTCCACCTCTAACCTGCCATCCCTCCCCTTCCTCACCCGATGGCTTCTCCTTACCCTACCACTCACGCCAGCAGATTAGGGGTCACATCAGACGCAGTTGCAACCCACAGTTGGGCCCTGGTGCATGGAGACAGTGGCCATATGTGGGTGAGTTGGGCTAGTGTGAATGTGTATGTATTTTCTATTTCAGGAGGAGGAGCTTTTTGTCCAAAAGCACTTTTTTTTTCATTGTACCTGTCTGCATCTCAACACCTCTTCTATGTGGTGAGCGGAATTGAAATTTTATTCCATTTTCTCACAGAATTCAACTTGCAGAATATTTGACTAAGATCTAGTTCCCCATTCAGCATCATATAAACTGCATCCTGTTAAATTCTAAAAGTACACACAATTTATTGATAAATGTAGTGAGATTTCTCTTCAGTCATCATCTGTATTCCAAGGTAGACTTTTCAGTTGACCCAATCCTCTTTTGTGTTAAAGAGTTTTTCTCTTCTCTGATTTTATTAAACTTGTGATTAAGTGTTGCTTTGGAAGGTAGTCACAAAAATCCTGCGCCATACATTGATACGTGTTCATTCCTAACTTAAAATCATAAGAAAACCATTGTGCATAAATACTTGCTGATAAACATTATTTCGCATGCACAAGCATGATGTTGAGGTGAGGAAGAATATTTCAGTCCTAAACAGAGTGTATTTTATTTATTTTTTTTTCCTTAGGAAAAATTAACTGAAGAGCTCAGAGACTCTATGAAGAAGTCTCGCAAAGAATCTGAACTTAATACAGTAGATTCACAAATTCGGGGCCTTGAAACACGGTTGAAATACTCAAAAACTGACCGTGAGAATACGGTAAGTTATTAAGTGCATGTACTGTCATGGCAACTGTATGCTTTGTAAGTTGTCAGTATTTTGTAAGTAGAAATATAAACATCACTTAGCATTGGTCTGCTTTTGGTTTTTCAGATGAAACAAATCAAGCAATTAGAAGTAGAACTTGCTAGCCTGAAAACCAAATCTGAGAATTTTGGAGTAAGTATTAGAGTTCATGGCATTCTTATAATATAGAACATCACTTAATGTTGTTCTACCTTACCTCAATGTGTGACATTTTGAAATATCTGTAAATATATATTATGGTTCTCAAATACATGTTTTTTTGCAGCCAACTATTGCAGAAATTGAAAGAACAATGCGTAATCGTGACCAGCAAATTCAAGAAATTAAAGAAAATATGAACAATGTTGAAGACATTGTATTTGCTAGTTTTTGTTCCCAGATAGGAGTAGCAAACATTAGGCAATATGAAGAACGAGAACTCAGGTAATGTCACCTAGTAGCTCGTGGGTGACGTTGAAACCACTCATGAATCACTTCTTTTCTATGTTACATTAGCTGATTATTTTTCATTTTTGGAATTTTTTTGTATTATTAATTTGCGTTTCACTAAGGAAATAGGTAAGAATTCAGTCGTTAGTGATATAAGATCATCAGCACATATAAAATGGATGTACACATGTAAATTTCTCTCTCTCTCTCTCTCTCTCTCTCTCTCTCTCTCTCTCTCTCTCTCTCTCTCTCTCTGTGTGTGTGTGTGTGTGTGTGTGTGTGTGTGTGTGTGTGTGTGGAAATTACTATTTATTTAGGCAAATAATGGAAAGGATAAAGGTAACAACTCACTGTGTACTTGAAGCATGCCTGTTAGGGGCTCTATGGCTGAACTATACAGTTAGTTGTTCACTTTATTCATTATTTATATTCCACCCAGGACTCCTCATGTTCATATTTACTATTTGGACAGGAGTATGTGTTAAGACATTCCTAAAACTTCTAGAAACGAGTTTGAGAGTAAGTACTGGGAGACACACAGGTAGCTGAAAACAACAAAAATGAATCCTTAGTTTTCTTGGTTGTTAGACTAACAGGTGAGAATGATGATGAAATTTTACCCCTAAGTATAGGTGTGGGTTTGGGAATGGAAGGATGTCACATGTAAAGATAATTTAAAACAATCAGTATTCGTCCTTGAATTCTTTTACAGTGGTGTGCTGAATATCGTGTTCTCTGATTTCAAGCTGCGTCAGTTGGAAACTGAAAAGATTTTATTCAACCATCAGTATTGTTGTCAGACCCACAGTTTTTGAAGCTATTTGGTGAACTCCTGTTGACATTTAACTTCAGACTCAGCAATACAGAACCTCAAGATCTTTAGAAACGTTTTTACCATGCCTTTATGTTCTAAGAAATAATGCATCTTCATGTTCATGTGGAAGCACATGTTTACAGATAAAGTATAGAGTTGCAGAGGTGGTCAATTTGTTAAGAACAGTTTGCTTTATAATTGTATCATACTTAAAGTTTAAAAAGTGCTGGGTGTTGTGTGCTGTCCTTAGGTTGGTTAGGTTTAAGTAGTTCTAAGTTCTAGGGGACTGATGACCATAGATGTTAAGTCCCGTAGTGCTCAGAGCCATTTTAAAAAGTGTGTATATAAAATACATGTGTTTTGCTTTAAATACACATTTAATTAATTTTTCTGGCTAATGTAAGAGGAGAAATTTGGCCAATATTGCTAATCAATAACTCTTCTACAAACACTGTATCAGTTCCATGTAATTCACATTGTTTGACTTCTGTTACAGAACACAGCAGGAGAGAATGAAGAAAAGAATGGAATTTGAAAATCAAAAGAACCGCATACTCAACCAGTTAGAATTTGAAAAAACTCGAGACACCAGAAGTAAGTTGGAAAAATTGACACAGATACAGAAATAATTTCATACATGGAGCTATTGATATTTTATTATTTGATTATTTACATAAAAAGAAATGTATACACAATTTAGTGGTGAGGTAACTATGTGTGCTGGTTTATTGATACGTAATTAGCAGTGAGGCCTGTTTCACATGAGTGACTTTTCCATCTAAATTGACTATTC
The DNA here is from genome assembly GCF_021461385.2 of Schistocerca piceifrons. Classification (NCBI taxonomy): domain Eukaryota; kingdom Metazoa; phylum Arthropoda; class Insecta; order Orthoptera; family Acrididae; genus Schistocerca; species Schistocerca piceifrons. Next base: position 582,998,589 of record NC_060140.1, on the reverse strand, counting down.
ATAGTGGGTGCATGTAGTGTGAGGCATGCAAATCTGCCACCAGCCATGTCACAAGTGGATAAGTGATGTCAGTGATTGAGTGTGGAGTTCTAATATTCTGAGTATACTGAGGATTGAACTCACACAGAAACTGGGGAAAGCATCAGCATCTGGTAACATCAGAAGTTAATCAGTTCTTACCTCACTCATGTTATAGTAGAGGATGCTGTGCTTTTGTCTCTTTGTAATATTTATTTTTACTGTTTACTTTGCTTCCATGACACATTGCAAAAGTTTCATGAGAACTTGATATTTTTTCTAAGAGAGTGTTTGTGTTTGTGTGTGTGTGCCCTCAAAACTAAAAACAGAAATAGTATGTAGATTTTACAGTGTATGGAAAAAGGGAAAAAAGCTACATGGAGCATAAATAGACTAAATCTGTTATTAATGCAAATCGTTTCAACAGTAAAGTCAGTACTGTTGAAAGAAAGAAGTAATTTTAATTGTTATGAAGACAAGTGAGGAATATACTGTACCCCTTTTAACCAACCTGTAGTGACCGCAAGGACAAAATCAGATTTATTACTGTATACTTAGAGGCATTTAGACAGTCATTATTCCCTTGTTCAAGAGTGAATGGAACAACAGAAATCGTAATATTTGATACAATGGGAAGCACTTTTTGCCATGCATTTCACATTTGTTTGTAGAGTGTGGATGTAAATATAGATGAGGACAGAGGAAAATGTAAAACCATACTCTGACAGCCTTTTAAAAATTATTTGATGCATTTGTATGTATATATTTTCCCAAGCAAATATACATTGTTGGTTTGAAATTTTACATGATGCTTTTAACGTCCTTGCATCTCTTAGCAGTGTGGAGAACTTATTGTACGAGCTTTGTCAAGAACATCCAGTTTGAATTTCTTGTATAACAGCTAGCTCCTTATTGCTTTTATTACATTTTGACTTTCTATAAGGCTAATGATCCCTCACAACCTCACTTTTGCTCTTGAGTATTTTCAGAACATTCACAGTTTTGGCACTGACTTGTAAACACAAATGACCACACCTACCAAGCAAGTCTCATTACATTGTATAATAAATATATCAGCAGGACTACTGTGGAGAGTTGCCATTAATAGTCTATTGAAAAAAGACACTTATTCGTGTAAAAGGGGCTTAATTTTGCCAAAGTATACCGAATACATCTGTGTTAACCATGCACAGTACTGCTGGAGAGTGGAGTCCTGTGTGGTACTGTCTGTGTCAATAGGGGAGTGCTTCTCCATGACCAGACAGCGGGTCTGTGGCAGATGAGGGAGAAATAAGTTAAGGGAAATTTGTTTCTCCTATGCCTTCTCTCTCCAGTCCCTTACTACATCTCACATAACTGCTACTCTAGAAGAAGACCTTTCAGCTGAAAGCTTAAATGTGTTCCTGTCTTTTTGTTGTGCCTGTCTGTAACTCAATATCTCCTCTTGTGGTGAGTAGCAATCTTTGCTCTCCATAATTTTGTCATTATTCCATCCTGGATTTTCTGTTGTTTGACTTTGTAACAATTTTCTGTTTTTCATGTTTTAATTTTTGATGAATAACTATTCAGGTTACATAATAAGGGTTTGTGTTGTATAAGTACCTTCCCTCTGGCTTTGTACAAATATGTATTTTGTATAAGTTCGTCGTACAGTCATCTCGCTATATGATATGTACTAAGAAAAAATCATGATAATATCTGCATGAGAATAACAATATTATCAGTCTATGGATAATGTGTTTGTGTTGTGCAGAATATGTTTCCATTCATTCTTCTGAGTACCACCTACCACTCTCAAGACTAGTAAGCTTGACAGTCTATTGGTACTTGCAATCAGTGAAGAACACGTGAAAGAAAAGCTATCCCTCCATTGTTACTAAAGTGTCTCCTAGTACCTCATGGCTCCAGGACAATAGATAGGGATAGTGAAAGAAAATATAATGTAAAGTAGGTAGTATAGTTAAATCAGAAAGATTGTTGTACAGAAACCAAAATATGAAGTAATGTAATGATCAGCTCTGGCCTTTTAGGTGTCATTTTACCAAGTTCACACATTGTGAACCCCCTGAGGTCAATGGCACATTACTTCAAGCACTATGTGACTGTGGATTCAAAAAATGTACAGTCTGATATTGAGTATGGGAGCCTGGTGTATGGTTCAACATTTTGCTTAATATAGGCTACTTCAAATCTCCCCCTGTGTTTGGATTTCCACAAGTATTTAAAGTCACCGTAAGCTGTCAAGTGCAGTTTAAATGTAAATGAGCAGCTGAACTTCAGCTTTACATAAGTTATCACTTTCTTAAATGTGAATACTAAGTCATTTGTACTTAATCTTATGAAAATAAACACCAAAATGTTTACAATTATTTTGAAATTATTGACTAAAATCTTTCCACCAGTTTCATTTCCATTGCACATTAAAATCAAATAATTTTCCCCAGATGGATTGATAAGCTACAACATCTGATGAAAGAGATGTGTTGATAAACTGCCAGAAAAAAAATTAGTAGACTCTTTTAGAAGTTTCGAATTCACTCAAGATTTATTGTTACAACAGTGCATGTGGAATACATGAAATGACTACATTTACAGATCAATAGCACGAATGATTCAGAGGTACCATATATCGACCCATGCTGAAACGCCCATACTACTTTTTTGTGTAGCCTCCACAAGTGGCAATGCATACACTGAATCTGCCAGCCAGTCAATCGTACAGATGGCGAATAGTGTCCTGGGATATATTATTCCACACAAACTCAACCTGTTCATGTAGTTCTGTAAGAGTTGTTGGTCGATGAGTTGCGAGAGTCCCTTCTCATCCCATCATATCCCACAGGTGCTCGATTGGAGACAAGCCCGGATATTGTGCTGACCAGGGAAGTTGCTGCACATCTTGCAGAACACGTTGAGTTTCACAGACTGTGTGGGCAAGCATTATCCTCTTGGAACAACATATCACCTTACTGTTGCAAAAACAGCAAAAGATTAGGTCTGATTACATTCTGCACATAGCAAGTGCTGGCTAGTGTCCCCTCCAGAAATACCAAAGGTGAACAAGAGATCTAGCTTATCTTACCGTTGACCATAATGTCTGGGGTGGGGCCAGTTTGTCTTGAATGAATGCTCTCTACGAGACAGTGCTCACCATGTCTACATTGTAAGCACAAATGACCATCACTTGCATGCTGGCAGAATCTGCTTCAATCGCTGAATACCACGGAACACCATTTTATCTTGCAAGTGATAATCTGATGGCACGAATCGAGTAATGCACATTGATGCTGGGGCTTGAGTGGAAGACGGGCTAGAAGTGTGCATGCCTGTAGACCCGCAGCTAAAAACCAGTTTGAAACAGTCTTTCTGGATATGACTGGACCCACAAGCTCTCCTATCTGTGCTGTTGTAGCTGTACAATCTGCCACTGCTGCCCTTAAAATCCAACAATCCTTACAGTCATCTGTGCTGTGTGGACATCCAGAACCTTGCCTTTGAGTGTGAGAATGTTCACGCCATGCGCTTTTGTCATCATCATACTGTCTGCCCCCGCCCATAACTTTACCTCGATGACCAGCTACTTGAAGTAGTGGAGACTTACCAGTTTTTGGGACTTGTTTTTGACACCCAATTAACTTGGCTTCCCCATCTTCATCATCTGAAGGATAAGTGCTGGCAGCTTCTTAATGTTGTTTGATGCCTGAGCCACACCAACTGGGAGGGGCTGGTCGTCTTATGCTGCTGTAGCTGTACAAAGCCCTTGTACAGTCTGATATTGAGTATGGGAGCCTGGTGTATGGTTCAACATTGCCCTCCGCACTGCAGCTGCTGGAACCTATCCAACACTGTGGAGTTCAGCTCGCAACGGGAGATTTCCGAACAAGCCCTGTGAACATCCTCCTTGTGGAAACTGGCATTCCTTCATTGTGGCTCCGGCAGCAACTAGTACTTGCAAATTATACCGCCCACATTCATAGTTCGCCCCGTCATCCAAATTACCATCTCCTTTTTCCTAACAGGATGACCCATCTCCCACAACAATTGTCCAGAACTGGGTATCTGCTTCCATCTGTGTATGGTCAGTTCTTACTGAACTCAACGCTTTCCCTTTACCACTTTCCTTGTGGGTACACTTTCATACACCTCCAAGGTCCATGCTTCGGCCCACAGCTTTGTCTGGACCTATCGCAAGGCCCAATTCCACCTGACGCCCTCTGCCGGCAATTTTTCTCTCTTCTTGATGAGTTTCAGGGCTCCAAAATAGTGCACACCGATGGATCAGTGGTCGATGGCCTTGTTGCCTTCCCTTATGTTTACATTGGACACACTGAACAGTCTCCTTACCAGGTGGCTGCAGTGTTTTCACTGCAGAATTGGTAGCCATCTATCGCGCTTTTGAGCATATCTGCTCCTGCGCCTGTGAGTTCTTTGTCATCTGTAGTGACTCCTTAAGCAGCCTACAGGCTCTCACCCAGTGCTTCCCTCAACATCCTTTGATAATGACTATCCAGGTGTCTGTCTATGCTCTCAGCCACAGTGGACATTCAGTGACCATTTGGACCCTAGCATGTGCCGGGATACCAGGCAATGAACTTGCTGACAGCCTGGTCAAACAGGCTACTGGTAAACCAACTCTGGCAATTGGTCTGCCGGAGACTGATCTCCAATTGGTCTTCCACCGTAAAGTTTCGTGATCTGGGATACTGAACGGCGCAGCCTCAGTACACCAGATAAACTCCGTGTTATCAAGGAGACAATGAACGTGTGGTGGTCATCCATGTGAGCCATTCACAGGGACTCTGTTGTCTTTTGCCTGCTCTGCCATTGGCCGTACTTGGGTAACACAGAATCACCTCCTCTGTTGCAAGGACTCACCTCATTGTTACTGTAGCTGTCATATGACTGTCATCCACAACTTGTTAGAGTGCTCAATTTTAGCCACTCTGCGGCGGATTTTTAACCTTCCCAGCACTCTATCTACGGTGTTGGGCAACAGTGCCTCAATGGCTGATTTAGTTTTTAAGTTTTATTCATGAGGGGGGGGGGGGGGGTTCATCATACAATCTAGGGAGGGGCATCTGGCCTTCTCTCTCAGGCCTCCACCCTTCCTCCCTTTTACCTCTTTGTCACTCTTTTCTTTGCGTTTTGTTTACCTTGGTGTTTGTCTTTTCCCTATGTGTGTTCATCTCACCTTGTCTTTTAGGCCGGAGATTTTAGTGTGTTACAGAGCGGCTGGCTCATCCGTTTTGATTCGTGTGATCAGCAAGCCCAGGCCGTCTGCTTTATGACTTTAATACTTCCACTATGTTTCCTTTTAGTGTACTATAATTTTAATACTTCCTCTGCTTTTCATTTTAGTGTACGTTTTCCCCTTTTGGTTCGCTTCTTTCGTTTTCTCTGTCGGTGTGGTTCCCCATTAGTTTTACACCCTTTTACTTTCACCAACTCCTTTTTGGAATTGTTTTACCTTGAGACTTGTTTGCATGAAGAAAAAGGGACTGATGACCCTGTAGTTTTGCCCCTGTTCACATGACCACTGATACCAGCATTGTTGCACAACTGATGCAGCACATCCAGCTTGTGTGGCATTCTTCAAAAGGACCATCCCCCCCCCCTCTCCGAGATAGTTTCCCGACTTGATAGACCAAAGTGTCCCGTATCAAACAGTTCGTCTCAACTTGCTACCATAATATACTACCCGAGTTGGCCTACAAAAACTATGTAAGCTACAGTGCATGCATGTAGAGTGAGTTTTTCAGCATTCTCACCCCCCCCTTCGCACAAACCATTAATTTTAGAGAAAAGAATGAATAGGACCATATTTGCAGGAAATGTAATGTAGTTTAATTTTGTACTGCGACACGTTTCGCTGGATGGTGTGGTTTTTGAGTTATTCAAGAAAAACATACAAAAGTGATATTAAATGTATTCTATCTCGGAAACCATTCAGAATAGGGCATACATCCATCCGAAGGTTTTTGTTCAGAATCACTAATACTATCACACCTCAAAGCATTTTCCTTTCCTCCTGACTCTCCCTGTCTAAATGAAATGTGAGTTACATAATTAAATGATAGATTATTGTGTGCCACAGTGTTTATTTTTGCATAACTGTTACTTATCCAATTAATTACATGCATCCAAATTACACATGCACAGAGAGAAAGGGGGGGGGGGGGTCATTTCATGACTACCGTGGTCGATTTTCAGCTTTATTCTAATAGTGCTTTGTAATCCGTTTTTTTCCCCTCAGATAATGTACTTCGTTGGGAAAGGGCTGTTCAAGATGATGAAGATGATTTAGAAACAGCAAAACAGGCAGAGCAGAAACAGATGGCTGATATTGAACGTGATATGCGGTCACTGGATAGTTTGAAATCAGAACGCATGTCTAAAAAAGCTGAGGTGGATAACATGGAAGAAGAAATTGGCAAGGTAATATTTTTCACATTTTTGAAATTCTTATCTGGAAACTGATAAGTGAAATCTAAATCTGCACTAAAAGCAGGTTAGAAACATGCTTTTTGTACTGTATTGTTTGCTTACCTTCTTATGACTGATAAATTTCAGAGAAAGGTTGGGAGGTACATAGTTACTGCTGCAATTTGAAATTGAAGCTGCAGACAAAATGAAGGGACATGATAAAAATAACATTGCAAAATTTTACTAATGATATGACCGTGCTCATAGTAGCATCATCTAGCTTTCTGGAGTTCTCAAGAGCTTGATGAGTGTTTGGTAATAAGGCTTCATCAAAAATTACAGTTTACCCTTTTGCATGTAGAAACTGAATTAACATTACATGTGGATTGTGAATCAATATTTCGCCATGATAAGTTCATTACAGCACACTGCAGTATCTCACAGGGAAATCTAAAGCAACCTTTCTCATCCAGTTTAATTTTATCTGAGTAGTGCTACAGTTTCCTGACTTGTGGAGAGATTCCATTTTATTTCTCACCCCCCACCCCCTTTTCTTGAAATCTGAAGATGATCATACTTGCCTGAATAGTTTCTATAATATTGCTTTCACAAGCTGAGTAAGGGAAGGCATTGGAGTTAAAAATCAAATGCCACCTTATTTGAATCTTAAAATCCTCCCAATTGTTCGAGGTAATTGGATGATGATGCCCATCAATTCCTTTAGACACAAGTGAATGGTAATAGTGCTACTTCCAGGGCAAGGAGACCACTTTGTTATTCTTTACTTTTGGCTGAATCTTTCATTTTCTGATTTATTTGAATGTGACGTCAGCATCATATAGGTGACAATTACATTATAAAAAATTAGATTTTGTGAAACATAAAGGTGTGAGGCTGTCCACTGTTCATAAAAGACCAGCCTCATTTCCAGCCTTTGCAGTGACACCTTCACACAGTAACTGTTAATAGTGTTATAAGTGCACAATATGCATTTGTGTCTGCATTGTTCTTAGTGGCATGGCATTGCTTCCCCACATTTCAAATGACTGTCAGAGAGTGATGAAATCACAGGATTCATGCAAAGTACTTTCTTCTAGAAATATGCATGCTAAATATTAATTTTGGCAAGATTGGAGGAAACATACAGTGGCTTAAAAGATTTAGAATTATTTTAGATATGACTATTCAGTAAGTAATACACTCAAATATAACATATAAATATTACAAAATATTTTATATAAACGCAATGAATTGAACATATTACATACTAATCGTCAAAGCTAGAGTGCTGTGTTGGCTGTTTAGTCAATTATTACAGCTTTTCTTCCAGGGAATTTAAATTTTTATGTAGTGACAAGGGGAAGGCCTCAGATGTAGCCAACTGTCTGTTCATACTTGGCAGGTAGCTTGTGTACAACCTAAAATGGAAGAGACTAAAAGATATTTCTGTCAACATCCCCCTCCCCTACCTCCTCTCCCCCTTCCTCCCATTTTTGATTAAAGCACCCCTACAGTTCCTGAGCCATAATCGACACAAAATTGATGAAATCAATAGGTAGTTACAGGGTGTATACGACCTGGGACAATCGGGAAATCCGGAAAAAAACCTAGGAATTGTTTCGAATTCCAGGAATATTTCATTGTCTTGGTTTTCAGCAAAATTTTTGTAATTTTGACTGGTAAGAACAGATACTCTAAGGATATTATAGTATCTCGCTGCTGCAGAATAATACTGCAGCAATAAAACATGTTGTTGTTGTTGTTGTTGTTGTTGTTGTTGTGGTCTTCAGTCCTGAGACTGGTTTGATGCAGCTCTCCATGCTACTCTATCCTGTGCAAGCTTTTTCATCTCCCAGTACCTACTGCAACCTACATCCTTCTGAACCTGCTTAGTGTATTCATCTCTTGGTCTCCCTCTACGATTTTTACCCTCCACGCTGCACTCCAATACTAAATTGGTGATCCCTTGATGCCTCAGAAAATGTCCTACCAACCGATCCCTTCTTCTGGTCAAATTGTGCCACAAACTTCTCTTCTCCCCAATCCTATTCAATACTTCCTCATTAGTTATGTGATCTACCCATCTAATCTTCAGCATTCTTCTGTAGCACCACATTTCGAAAGCTTCTATTCTCTTCTTGTCCAAACTATTTATCGTCCATGTTTCATTTCCATACAGGGCTACACTCCATACAAATACTTTCAGAAAGGACTTCCTGACACTTAAATCTATACTCGATGTTAACAAATTTCTCTTCTTCAGAAACGCTTTCCTTGCCATTGCCAGTCTACATTTTATATCCTCTCTACTTCGACCATCATCAGTTATTTTGCTCCCCAAATAGCAAAACTCCTTTACTACTTTAAGTGTCTCATTTCCTAATCTAATTCCCTCAGCATCACCCGACTTAATTAAAGAGAAAAAAAAAGAAAATAAAACTTAAGTTGTAAAGGAAATGTGGCATATACAACAACAACAAAAAAAAACAACAACAACAACACACAGTACTCATACAAGCATTTGCCAACAGCAAAATGTGTCAAAGGCTTTCGGAAGACTATGTAATGCTTCACAACAATAAACTCTCTGATGAGTGTGACATCACAGCTGTTTACAGTAGATTCATTTGAGCAAGCTCATGTGCATGCGCAGATAAGTCATATGAGTAGTACCTTCTCCCGCTTCTGGCTACAAGCTGTATAAGCAGTAGCAGCAAGCAACCAAATGCTACCCGGAAAAATTCTACTGGTGCACCCGAGCTGCCAGATTCACATATGCGCAACAGGCCCGAATCTGGGGCAGGGAGCAAACCAGGATATCTGCCCCTGGTGGCAATTTGGTGCGGGGGGATAATTTGTGTTCTTTAAGAAAAACCTTGTTTCACGAAGCGCCTAGCATCCAGCGCATATGGTCTACCGTTTATTCATATAATTTTGAAACACATCGCTGTTGGTTGTTGAACATTTTTGAACACATTCCAAGTTGATTTCTGAATGAATCATAAATTGATTTTTGAATGCGTGCATAACGTACGTGATGTCTCTGCCAGGGGAATCCCCATCACATCTAGAAATAAACTCCTGCAGACAAAAGGGAATGGGGCTATACGAGCTGATCAGAATAAAGCCGAACGAGTGAATGCCAGTCGCTGTTTATGTGGTTGACTGGGTTTTTCAATGATCAACATTGTTACAATTACCAGCAAAATCCATAGATTCAGACTACCAGGGTGGAAATAAACGACTAACAGGAATGACAGGTAAGAAAGATTACATATTATCTGCTCAGTGTATCCAAGAAAATGAAATTTCAACAGAAAATTTTTGGCCTGACCACTACACCAGTAAGGGTCAGTTGTACAGTCTCAGACTAGCAGCCGCTTAAGTTCTATTCTGGGAGTAGCAAAACGCATTGTATGAAGATGTAATAGCACCTGACCAGAGAGTAAATGTGGGATAACTAAGCCGGTGATTGTGGCAGGGTTAGTGATGTTAACATGAGAATAAGTTTTGACAATGGCAGGAATAATTACAGAATTAGTGATGACAAGATTGATTGTTAGAACGAGGAAGGAGAAGAAACGGGAACATCATACAAATTATGGAAGAATATGACGATTCAGAATTCATGTAAAAACTTCATACTACTATTTTTCGATCTCATGCTTGAGAATTGGAGCATATAAATGAAATATGGAACTATTTCATAAAATAAAGCGTTTTGCTTGTAGTAGACCTAATAGGTATTTTATATTGGTGCTTCGTGAATTATATTCTGTTGTGTTATAAAAATGACCATTTGTGCCAAAGTAGTATCATTTACTTGTTATGTGGGTAGTCTCCATGTGACCCATGTCTGCGTTTAGTGATCTTCTTCTATAGCTCTCACATCAAATGAAAACAAATCGGATTTTTGTGGCTGGGAGATATCAAGTTAATTAAAACACATTCACGTGATTACGGAAGACTAAAATATGCTATTAGTTTCAGATTTTATTTTATTTTTGTCTTTCTGACAGTCAAGCATTAATCACATTGCAGAACAATGGTTTGTTGGTTTACTAAAGAAATATGGGTTTTATTAATCTTTTCCGCTGAAGTAGTCAATTTATTTGGAACAAAGTGTTTAGTTCCACACTATTGGCTAGTTTCAACTGTTTCCTGCATTTCAAGTGCATGTTTTCACCTTCTAGCACGTATGACATTATGCCACAATAAAGAACCAAACATGAGATAATACAGTAGTTGTACGCAAAGAAAATTTACATCCAAATCTGGACATATAAACTTAAAACCAAATTATGCATTTTAGTATGGTGCACGAAAGTCCAATGTCTTGTTTCTTTTATGACATAATGTAAGGTCTTCTAATGTTTTACATGTTGGAACATACGGGCTTCCTGTGTCATTGTAGCTGCGCAAGTGGGATGACACCTCTTATCAGGGGCTCTCTGGCAACTCTGAAATGAACCTATTTCTAACGGGTTGCGGAAAATATTGCAAATGGTTGTTTGAAAAGTATTACTTTCAAAGTAAATTTCCATTTACACAAGATGTACTAGATGCGAGAATGTACAATGAATTTCCTAAATCGCAGAGCGTTTGACTCTCATTTAAAAATCAACTCTTTGAGGACGACCATTTAGAAGAATTTCGAGCCCAGAAGATCACATTTATGTCGTTGTTAAAACTTTTACTGGCACATTTGTGTGATCTATCTTAAAATGTAACACGCACAAAAATTATATGTGAAAGCTTTTCTTTTCTTATAACACTATGTATATTAATTTAAACCATTAACTTTCTCTATTTGTGTGTTTGCACTACTTGACAGTGATGTTCCTATTGGCTAACTACATCACATGTCCTATGCTCTGAATATCCGGTGTCATTGACTGGCGAGATCACGTGATATGAGCTATGACTGGCCTACAAAAGCACACCGCAATCTCGATTTCAATGCTTTGGAAAGTAAATTGCTGCGTTTGTTGGAATTCGAATTTATACTTTCGTAATATGAAAATATGCAGTGTACATGTTGCTGCACATCAAAGATATTTCCAAAATATTTCCAATACGGGAAAAAATCCAACTAAGAAATGCAGAATGCATTTGAGAATTGAACACAGGTTCTCCGCTCCCGAGCCAGGTGTCTTGGCCGCTATGCCAGTGGCACTTCCATTGAACAGCATTTGCATTATGGGTACATAAATGATAGTTATAACAGTTTCTTTCCTCAATTTCTAAGAAAATGTGTGTTTGCAGACCCAATACATGATGATGCAGGGTGAAGAACCAGTCATCTTTCCCACCTTTAGTCACCTTTTTTGTAACATGTATAAACTTAACTGTTGTTAGAGACAAACATTCCCCTATCATGACCGCTCCTATTTTTGTTAAGTTCTAATTACTCAGTGGTATCTAGTGTAACATCTCTCTTTGGTGAAGTGGTATGTTGCACAAGCTTTTCTTGAACCAATAAATGATGATCGCCACTATAAAAGTTTATTTTCATAGTGAATTAAATAATCTATTGTTTGTATGTTTTATTTATGTGTATGTGTCATGGAACGGGTGGATGCAGCTTATCTACAAGCCAGGACAATGATAAATGTCGTACTGCGTTCGCAGTGCCTTTTAGTCGGGCCCTGCCATGGAGATATGGTGCGAGCCACAGAGGAAGAGCAGCTGTGACAATGTGTATGATATCACAAGGGCAAGAGAAAACTTTTTATGTATTCCCTCAATTGGAATCTGATAAATAAGACAGATCATTTGTGGACTTAGTCCTTATCAGTGTAATTGTAGACCCACAAATTTAAAGGGTTGTCATGCTACATGGATGGAGACAAACAAATTATTAGTTCTTTGAAATTGACTGTTAAAAAAGTGCTGATTGGAATATTTGCTTTTGCAAAAACTTAAACATCTTTTTCTTCCGTAATGGCCTTTGTTTTCTTTGTTTGGCAGTATTTAAGCTTTCAAAAATTATTGTTCTGTTGAAAAGCAGCAGCATTTTCCTGCAATTTAACTGAATGCCCCTCTGATACAAGGTGTTTCTGGACATTATTTGTCTTTTCCCACACAATTTGAAGATTAAAGAATCCGTAGACTACTAATTTCGACCTTTCATGGGCATTCATATCCGTGCGACCCATGCTTGACAACATTGTGGATAGAAGTGACAAGGCATGTTGTGTAGAAGTAGAACCGAATGTACGGCAACTCTATTTAACCTTAGAGGAAGAGTTTCAGCACAGTCTAAAAATAGTACAATTTTGTTTTCCAACAGCTATAGCGCAGAAGGTAGGCACTGTAGGCTACAGTCACAGATGGCTGCAAGCGTAAACAACCTAGAACATTGACCACCACAGGGGAAGGAAATCCTGCCTCCAATCTGCTGGGCAGCAGCCTACAGCAAAACTGACACATTGTCAGAGGGATCGCTGATCTCTTCTGGTGTTGTAAGGGTCATAAATGAAATCCATGCTGGACCAGGATTAGTAACATCACATACTCCATAATAAAAAAGAAAACAACAAGCAACGCACAACACAAAGCATTCAGGGGCGGCTACCATGCAATTGCTTATTGAAATTAGTAGAGCATTGTTAACAATGTAGTTCAGGCCTGACCTCTGGTGGTATTCGATGTAACTACAGTTCAAAATATCCACCACCTTATTTGCTACATTAAGTGACCACAATATACCATCTATTGAACTTTAGGCAACTAAAATGCTAGGTCCCATGGCTGAGTACTATGTTGCATTATGCAGCATGCATGTTAAACAGACCATTCAGCCACCCACAACTCACATGGCACCGGATCACTGGTTACACTCACACGTTGGAGCATTCCTATTTTATACACTTTATTTTGCAAGTAGGTTTTTGCGCTCATTGTCTCACTAAATTGGGCTTTGTCAGATGATGTACGATGCCAACAACTGGTTAAATTTTCAATATTGTTTGCAGAAAATGAAGCTGTTGCAGACTATCTCTGATAAATAGATCATCTGATAACTAGATCATCTGGATACAATTCACTATGAAAGAGCATCTATTAAATAATTTATCGTTTTCGCATTTTGAGGCAGAATTCGCATTTGTTTCATATTTATCACAAAATGCAATTTATTCTGGTCCCTACTCATTGTACACAAGAGTACAGTGTACGATACATTTATTATCAGAAGTATCGTATTTATTTTGAGAATTGGATATTAGGTTTGTACTATTACTTCCAGCAGTAACTGCAGCACTTAGAGATATGAAATTCAGTTGGAAGAGGTGGGCAAGTGTGCTGAAATGACAAGGTAGGCCTGATAAAAGAGAGAGAGAGAGAGAGAGAGAGAGAGAGAGAGAGAGAGAGAGAGAGAGTAGATTCAACGAAGAGCAGCATGTTTTTGTCACGGGGTTGTTTAGTTGGCATGAGGGCATTAACAGAATGCAGTTAGCAGTCGTTACAAAAGAGTCGTTTTGCATCATGGAGAGTTTTACTGTTAAAATTTTGAGAGAGCATTTTCCAGGAAGAGTCGGTCAACATATTAATTCCTCCCACATACATCTCAGGTAATGACCACAAAGAGGAAATTTGAAAAATTATAACCAATTATACACTCATTCTTCTCACGCGTGATTCGCGAGTGGAACAGGGTAGGTGGTGTATCAGTTAGTGATACCAGAAATGCCATCTACCAGACACCATTAGGTGGCTGGCGGAGTATGACATAGATGTAGATGAAATAGTAAGGTGAAGGACTGAATAATAGGAAGTGTCTTAGCTCCTGATCACACTTTACTTTGCTGCCTGATATCACAGTAAAGAACCAGTGAAACATCACATTTGATACTCTATTCAGTATTTGAAATAAGCTTTTTGAGAAGGGAAAATGCAAATTCTGTAGAGACAGGCTTGAAAAGACAGATAGTTTGAAAAGTAAAGGCCCAGCATGGGAGGGGCAAATGTTAGCAAAAGCAAACTATTTTTTAGTATCTGTTCTTACCTTGTTAATTTTAAGACAAAAGGTTTTCAGGCAGTTTTTAATGGTTCACTTGTAACAAAACATGAGTCTAACTTTGAAAGTAAAGGAAGACGATATCAGTCATATTTAGAACTTTCAGATCAGGCACAACTTTCAAGCTCAGTATGTGTGCCAACAATAAGGATGTTAAGTACGAAGGATAGTTTCGCCACAACTGAATTGATTTGGACAATGAAATCAGTGATTTCCAATTACTCTATGGGTTCATAATGATTTTTATATCATTTTTAAGATAATGTTCCCGAATAGTGTTTCGGAACACTTTTCTCTTTCATTTAAGAGAATCCAATACCTAATTACTGACACCATATTTCCGGACACACATGTTAGAAGGAGCTCTTTCATTTTATTACACTTTGGGTTTTTATGAAACTGCTGGTGTTTAAGAATTGCAAATGACCATTGCATTTTGGTCAGAGAGTAGTTGTTGCATAACAGTGTCACCTAAGAACTTCCTTTATTGACAAAGCAGATAGCAGAATGTTACATCTTTAATTAGGCTTTTAAACAGTGATATCCAGGAGTCCCATGGAAGACAACGTGTAAACATTGGAATTTGCATTCATACAGTGTGTAATGCCTATTTAAAGGCTTAGGAGTGTGCAGGTGAAGAAGCATCCAAATATCTGGTCAATATTTATTATTATTTTGCTCAAGTTTTCGATGCATGTGATGACAAAGCAGCTTAGTTCAGGACATCAAGCCAACAGGATTTTGGAGCAGTGAGGTGGTATTAAGTATTACTTTCTTAAACATATACTTCTAAAAAGTAATTCTCCTGCTGTTCAGTCAAAATCCTACAGTGTCGTTGTGGGAAAAAAACACTTCAATAAATGCAGAACTTCGTTTCATAATTTCATCTGCAGAACCAGGATAACTTTTTCAAAGCCTGACACCTTTGATTCTCAAGTTGCATGCAAAATAAAAAACATACTTCAAACCATTTTGGCTTGTATTTTAAGCAATTTTTGTGCTTTGAGAGAAATTGATTTTGTTTTTTAAGTTTTTATGATGAACACTTTACATTGTATAATCTGCTCCCTCTGGAACAACTAACCGTTAGCAAGCAAGAACTGAAGAACCTAGTGAACAGGAAGAACGTTAAAAGTAGTGGTTTCTAAATAACGCTTAAAAACGATTTCTAAATAGTGCTTAAAAACAGTACATCGCAGTGTGCAAACACGTGATGGAAAAATGTGCTTATCAAGTACACGACTGAGTTTTAGGTTTTTAGACTCCAAAGAAAGAGCAAAGAACAGAAGCTACAGTGACATGTTAAAGGTGCCGTTTGATGTCCGGAAAGATTACTTATTATATAACAAAGGTATTGACAACTACTGGCGGCAGCAGCAGCAGCAGCAGAAGGGACTCCTCGTCTGTAGAGTTAAAGTATCCAAATGTTTCAAAGCTAGTAAATGGAAATCTGGACATGGAAAGAAGATATCCCATTTTGAAACACAGATTAGGAGAAGACTAGGCAGCGATGGCCGAAAGATTTTTAAACCGTGTTTTGACTGTGATGATGCTTTGGGACAGTACCTCTATTTTCTCTCCATGGCCATTGATTCACAGTTATTAGGTGTGAATGGCAAGCACATGCAAATCATACTGCTTGGAAGGAAGAATGTGAAAAGAAAATAAGACTTGAATTAGAAGAAAATCGAAAAGAGGAGCAAAACTACATGCACGTGGAAGAGGAGATTAAAAAGGTGAATAACATGTAAAATCTATTGAGCATGAGATAGCTGCTTTGAAAGAGAGGAGGTGGGGGGTGAACAACACCAGCTCCTGCTCTCATACTTCCATTAAACTTAAGAAAGCAAGTGATTTAAAGGGAGCAAAATTGGCCCAGGGTATACTCAAGGACGCACAAATCATGAAAGTAGATGAAAGAGTGAAAGAAAAGGAGATGGAAACCTTTCTGAGAAATCTTGGGAAAAGAAAATGTTGTATGATTACTTCATGCCTAGGAAACAGTAAACCAAAAATATTTTGTTGACCTTTCTCCATTATAGAATGTCATTAGTTGTAAAAATGTGATGTAGAATTTGTTTAGGCATTACGATTACCAGTATCAAATTAAACAGTGTACCTGCATCCACACATATCATAAAAATGGATGTCTGTATGTTCCACAGCTTCTCCTAAACCACTGAACCCATTTCAACAAAACAAGGTACACATGTCCCTTACTGTCAGGTAACAATTGCTGTGGGGATAAGAACCACTGATCTACCTGTCATAGTTCAGGAGATACGGTGTCATAAACGAGAAGAATGGAAAAATAGAAAAACTGGTAGAAGCCAGTCTTGGGAAATATTAATTTGGATGCCGGAGTACTACAACTTGCCTTAGCAGATAGGTTAAGGAAAAGAAAACCTATTCATAGCGTTTGTAGACTTGGAGAAAGCTTTTGACAGTGTTGACTGGAGTACTCTCTTTGAAATTCTGGAAGTAGCAGGGGTAAAATACAGGGAGGAAAAGGAACTGTACAAGTTGTACAGAAACCAGACAGCAGACAGACAGAGCCCAGGGACATGAAAAAGAAGCAGTGGTTGAGAAGGGAGTGAGACAGGGTTATAGCATATCCCCAATATTTTTCAGTCCGTACATTGAACAAGCAGTAAAGGAAAACCAAAGAAAAAATTTGGTGTAGGAATTAAAGTTCAGGGAAAAGAAATAAAAACTTTGAGGTTTGCTGATGACAGTGTAATTCTGTCAGAAACAGTGAAAGATTTGGAAGCACAGTTGAACGGAATGAGCATTGTCTTGAAAGGAAGATATAAAATAACATCAATAAAAGCAAAACAATGATAATAGAATGTAGTTGAATTAAATCAGGTGATGCTAAGAGAATTTGATTAGGAAATGAGACAATTAAAGTAGTGGATGGGTTTTGCTATGTGGGCAGCAAAATAACTGATGATAACCAAAGTAGAGAGGATATAAAATGTTGACTGGCAGTGGTAAGAAAAGCATTCCTGAAGAAGGGAAAATTGTTAACATAGAATACAGATTTAAGTGTTAGGAAGTCTCTTCTGAAAGTATATGTCCGAGTGTAGTCTTGTATGGAAGTGAAACATGGTAGATAACGCAGGTAATGAGGAGGTTCTGATTAGAATTGCAGAGATAAGAAATTTATGGCACATCTTGACCAAAAGAAGGGTTACCAGTTTAGTTATTATAACATCATAAACAATGAGGTGCATCAAAAACTGCCACATCATGCATGAAGATTCAGTTTCTGTTTCTAATATAAAATTGACAAAATGAATGCACAGGCACTGCTGGGTTTGTGATCCAGTATATTAATAAATTTGTATGAAGGAGAAATTGGCCATACCTCATCCAGGGCCATAGACGGAAATTCATTGTGGTATTGGCCTTTTGGTTGGGACTATCAAAAATGGAAACATTCATTTGTGCCCTATCTGTTTATTAAAATCACTTGTCTTTTTTAAAAAATATTCTGTCACCTTATTCAAACATTTTGCATCTTTTTCACGTGCCACCATGACTCCTCACCCTAGATGATGAAAAATACTCAATTTTAAATTATCTATCAATCTTGTCCATTTTGAGTCAATTCCCATTCTGAGCTGATTATAATTCTGGTATTGTTACTGTAGAAGAGGTGCTATCAAATAAAAAACATACTTGCATGTTCTAATTGCGTTCTGCATCTAGAAACAAATTACAAAATGTACCAGGCTCCCATCACATCCTATCATAGTAGTACACTACTTTTCATAAGTACTTCCAGGGCTTCAGAAGGTGCCTCCGTGAAAACAAGACATCCAGAAAAGTGACACATATCATTGGACGGAGGATGTCTCCAAGTTTAGATTATAATACATGTCACGGCATAGTTGCAGAGTGCATCACTAGGGGGCAGCAGTCAGTTCTCAGAGTATAATGGATCGATATGTACGTTTTTGAGCTTTTGAATTCATTAAATATGAGCCAGTTGTGACAGTTAAATGATTTCATACCAAACATCAGGTAAAAGTTTCAGCAGACAAAACATTCCTCAAGAGAGGCTGTGTGTGTGAAGGAAACAGACCAGCCAGGACTATCATAAGAGAAGGTAGAGAGTATGTGGGAGTCATTCATCAGGAGCCTGAAGAAATCGTATTATTGTTTGAAACTTGGAACGATGTTCCATCACTGATATGTGTCTAATTTTCTATTTGTTTCTTGTTTTCACAAAGGTGTATTCTGAATCCCCAGAGGTGCTTCTGAACAATGCTGTACATAACATTCTGCTTTGTACCAGTGAACTTAAGGCTCTGGGTCAACAAGAAAGCAAATTTAGCAGCTGAGAAGGCCAACAAGGAATATGTTATGACACAGTGTGCCAACATCTTACAGGTTTTCATATAGCTATTGGACTCGAGAGACGTGAACCGGTGAGGGAAAGAGTGCCTAACAGTAGAGAATGATAAGCTGTGGTCAGTAATACTTGCCATGATATGCCTTGCTGTTATGTGAACATAGACTTGCATACTGTGAACAATGAATTTATTGTAGATAGAGTGCTGTATAAATGTGTATTGTGTCTCTGACTGCATGTTCTTGATAGGAGTATTTACTATTAGAATGTAAATATTGTGGCAGTTTGCAAAGTGACATACGATAGTTCTGTATTAGTTGTTTATCCCGTTACTGTGTCATCAACCAGAGATGACTTTTTTACTAAACACTGTCATAATTTCCAAGATACAGGAATTCATACATTAAATCATTTTTTATTGTATTCATGCCTATATCTTGTGCTTTGGTGTATCTCATTATTTCCTTTTGTGGTACATAAACTTCATACATCTGATGTATTGGTTATTATTTTTTGGTGATAAATATGTAACATTAATAACATGACTAGTTCTTCAATGAAGTCCTTGCCCGTGCAATATTTCTAGTTTGAAAAAAGTGCTGTGATATTACTATCATTGCCTAAACTTTTTTATGTTCAGTACTGGCAAAATAAGCTTATTCATATGGCCTAATTATTATCTTATCTCTCGTCACTGAAAATCATTCGTTATTACCTGCCCATATAGCATGAGGCACAGTGTGCTACCTTGTGAGGCATTAAGGTGAGCTAGACCCAGACTGAATATGCTCAGCAGAGTGTGTTTTTTAGATGTCTTCCCCAGAGATTACATTATGCAGACAGTTAAAATATGGCAACACACAGAACAGATTTACAAGATACACAGTTGTTGCACAAGACTTCACTCTCGTAAGATACCTTAATGACTTTGGTGTCATGTAGGGCATCTGGATGCAAAGGTAAATAATAAAATAAAATTTGCCAAATTGTAAAAAAAGCTGACCTCGTATAGATGGGATTAACTTTAGGGGAAATAAGAAGAAGAAATATTCGGTACTACACTTCAGAGTTCCAATGTATGCTGTCCTGCATTAAGTTTGGTCATTATCTTGCTTTATGTTTGTTTACATGTCAGTCAGTCTTTAAGATTGAGATACAGTATTGAACTACTAATTACTAAGGTTGAATTAATACAAATTTACATGTCCTTTTTTTTATAGTTACCTTATTTAAATGATGATCACAGGGAATGAGAACAGTTTAGCAGATAGCCATTGGCTGTCAGCTAAACGTGATGCTCTGACTGGGATATCAATGGTTTTCTCCCATCAAAGTGTTGCTCAGATCGTTGCTTGTTCAGCATGAAACATAAAAAAAAATTTCTAACTAAAAATGTGTGATAAAGCAATATTTGTTGTAGATTGTTCAGGCTACAGACAGCATTGTGAACAAAAAATTTGTCACACAACAAACTGACATTTCATCAGTAGCTGATCTCCTTTTAATACCCCTGATGATACAGTTCCTAGATATGCTAGTTGGTAGGATTCCCTAGCTTGTGGTGTACATCACATTTTAACGTGTGTTTTATATTCTGTTAAGAGAGCAGTTGTAAAATTTTGCTGTGTATTCCCTACTGTAGCTGACAAAGAAGAAGTGGTGTATGTTTTAAAATTCTTTGTGTTGTCAGGACTCCAGCCTAAACTTTAAAGTTATTGTAATCATCAGTAGATTCATGGTTGCTCAGAAAGTTGCTTTTAAATTATTGTGCTCTTCTTGAAAAGTAAATCAAAGTTTAAATGCAACATATAAATGCGTAAAATTTTGTTTTAGGCAAGACGAGAAATGGGAGGTATAGCAAAGGATATTCAGGCAGCCCAAAAGCAGGTGACAGCTCTAGAGTCCAAAATTGAACAGCGTAGAGCAGACCGCCATAGCATTTTAAAACAGTGTAAGGTACGTATCACACTGGTGTCTCATTTTTTGTTTATGGTACTGGTTTTACAATGTTGACTAAACCATGTGTAATTACATTTTAAATACAGTAGTTACACTAACGTATATGTACTGTATGCTAGCAAATTGGAAAAACCCCCATAAGTGTCTTTTTCTTATCTTATGGATTTCATGTCTGAGATAGTTGTGCCTCTATCTACTGTGCTTGTTTGAAGCCCTTATTAGGTTAACCATCACATGTTGCTTCCTCTTTGCAGATGTATGGAACAAGTTTTTGCTGTGGTGTAGGTTGATAGTGGCAAAGGGGACGAGTTACCCAACTTGTAAATTATGGAATTAAGTGTTTAATTCGAAATAAAACAACAGCCTATGCAGGAAAATGCCTTCCCCAAGGGATCTGCCTATGTTTACTTTCTGGCATGTAATCAATCCCTTAACAGTAGATTCTCAAATCTACAGACCCTTGAATGTACTTATTTCGTTGTCGTTTCATAATTGTTGTTGTTGTTATGGTGGTGGTGGTGGTGGTGGTGGTGGTGGTGCTGGTGGTGGTCTCCAGTCCAGAGACTAGTTTGATGCAGCTCTCCACACTGCTCTATCCTGTGCAAGCTTCATCTTCAAGTACCTACTACAGCCTATATCCTTCTGAATCTGCGTAGTGTATTCATCTCTTGGTCTCCCTCTACGATTTTTACCCTCGGCGCTGCCCTACAGTACTAAATTGGTGATCCCTTGGTGCCTCAGAACATGTCTTACCAACCGATCCCTTCTTCTAGTCAAGTTGTGCCACGAACTCCTCTTTTCCCCAATTCTATTCAATACCTCCTCATTACTTATGTGATCTACCCATCTAATCTTCAGCATTCTTCTGTAGCACCACATTTTGAAAGCTTCCATTCTCTTCATGTCTAAATTATTTATCGTCCGTGTTTCATTTCCATACAGGGCTACACTCCATACAAATACTTTCAGAAAAGACTTTCTGACACTTTAATCTACACTCGATGTTAACAAATTTCTTTTCTTCAGAAACGCCTTTCCTTGCTGTTGCCAGTCTTCATTTTATATCCTCTCTACTTTAACCATTATCAGTTAGTTTGCTCCCCAAATAGCATAACTCATCTACTACTTTAAGTGTCTCATTACCTAATCTAATTCCCATAGCATCACTTGATTTAATTCGACTACATTCCATTATCCTCATTTTGCTTTTGTTGATGTTAATCTTATATCCTCCTTTCAAGACACTGTCCATTCCGTTCAATTGCTCTTCCAAGTCATTTCTTGTCTCTGACAGAATTACAATGTCATCAGCAAACCTCAAAGTTTTTATTTCTTCTCCATGGATTTTAATACCTACACCAAATTTTTCTTTTGTTTCCTTTACTGCTTGCTTAATATACAGATTGAATAACATGGGGGTAGGGTACAACCCTGTCTCACTCCCTTCCCAACCACTGCTTCCCTTTCATGCCCCTCCACTTTTATAACTACCATCTGATTCCTGTACAAATTGTAAATAGCCTTTCGCTCCCTGTATTTGACCCCTGCCACCTTCAGAATTTGAAAGAGAGTATTCTAATCAACATTGTCAAAAGCTTTCTCTAAATCCACAAATGCTAGAAACGTAGGTCTGCCTTTCTTTAATCTATTTTCTTATATAAGTTGTAGGATCAGTATTGCCTCACGTGTTTCAACATTTCTACAGAATCCAAACTGATCTTCCTCGAGGTAAGCTTCTACCAGTTTTCCCATTCGTATGTAAAGAACTCATGTTAGTATTTTGCAGCCATGGCTTATTAAACTGATAGTTAGGTAATATTCACATCTGTCAACACCTGCTTTCTTTGGGATTGGAATTATTATTTTCTTCTTGAAGTCTGAGGGTATTTCACCTGTCTCATACATCTTGCTCACCAGATGTAGAGTTTTGTCAGGGCTGGCTCTCCCAAGGCTATCAGTAGTTCTAATGGAATGTTGTCTATTTACGGGGCCTTGTTTCGACTTAGGTCTTTCAGTGCTCTGTCAAACTCTTCACGCAGTATCGTATCTCCCATTTCATCTTCATCTACATCCTCTTCCATTTCCATAATATTGTCCTCAACTACATCGCCCTTGTATAGATCCTCTATATACTCCTTCCACCTTTCTGCTTTCCCTTCTTTGCTTAGAACTGGGTTTCCATGAGAGCACTTGATATTCATACAGGTTCTTCTCTTTTCTCCAGAGGTCTCTTTTAATCTTCCTGTAAGCAGTATCTACCTTACCCCTAGTGATATATGCCTCTACATCCTTACATTTGTCCTCTAGCCATCCCCAATTAGCCATTTTGCACTTCCTTTCGATCTCATTTTTGAGACATTTGTACTTTTTTTTGTCTGTTTCATTTACTGCGTTTTTATATTTTTTTCATTTCATCAATTAAATTCAATATCTATTCTATTACCCAAGGATTTTTACTAGCACTCATCTTTTTAACTACTTGATCCTCTGATGCCTTCACTATTTCATCTCTCAAAGGTACCCATTCTGCTACTGTATTTCGTTCCTCCACATTTGTCAATTGTTCCCTAATGCTCTCTCTGAAACACTCTACATCCTCTGGTTCTTTCAGTTTATCCAGGTCCCATCTCCTTAAATTCCCTCCTTTTTGCAGTTTCTTCATTTTTAATTTACAGCTCATAACCAACAGAGTCCATATCTGCCCCTGGAAATGTCTCACAATTTAAAACCTGGTTCCTAAATCTGTGTCTTACCATTATGTAATCTATCTGAAACCTTCCAGTTTCTCCAGGCCTCTTCCACGTCTACAACCTTCTTTCATGATTCTTAAACCAAGTGTTAGCTATGATTAAGTTGTGCTCTGTGCAAAATTCTACCAGGCGGCTTCCTCTTTCATTTCTTACCCCCAATCCATATTCACCCACTACTTCTCCTTCTCTTCCTTTTTCTACTACCGAATTCTAGTCCCCCATGACTATTAAATTTTCATCTCCCTTCAGTATCTGAATAATTTCTTTTATTACATTATAAATTTCTTCAATCTCTTAATCATCTGCAGAGCTAGTTAGCATATAAACTTGTACTACTGTGGTAGGCATGGGCTGCGTGTTTGTGTTGGCTACAATAATGTGTTCACTATGCTGTTCGTAGAAGCTTACCCGCATTCTTATTTTTTTTATCCATTATTAAACCTACTCTTGCTTTACCCCTATTTGATTTTGTATTTATAACCCTGTATTCACCTGACCAAAAGTCTTGTTCCCCTGCCACCGAACTTCACTAATTCCCACTATATGTAGCTTTAACCTATCCATTTCCCTTTTTAAATTTTCTAAGCTACCTGGCCGATTAAGGGATCTGACATTCCACACTCCAGTTCGTAGAATGCCAGTTTTCTTGCTCCTGATAACGACGTCCTCCTGAGTAGTCCCCGCCCGGAGATCTGAATGGGGGACTATTTTACCTCTGGAATATTTTACCCAAGAGGACGCCATCATCATTTAACCATACAGTAAAGCTGCATGCCCTTGGGAAAAATTATGACTGTAGTTTCCCCTTGCTTGCTTTAACCGTTCATTGTACCATCACAGCAAGGCCATTTTGGTTAATGTTACAAGGCCAGATCGGTCAATCATCTAAA
This sequence comes from Schistocerca piceifrons, assembly GCF_021461385.2. NCBI lineage: Eukaryota > Metazoa > Arthropoda > Insecta > Orthoptera > Acrididae > Schistocerca > Schistocerca piceifrons. Next base: position 582,974,169 of record NC_060140.1, on the reverse strand, counting down.
CTGTTGGCCCTGCAACTACTGAAAAGGCTGCTGCCCCTCTTCAAGAACCACACATTTGTCTGGCCTCTCAACAGCTACCCCTCCGATGTGATTGCACCTGCAGTATAGCTATCTGTATTGCTGAGGCACACAAGCCTCTCCATCAACAGCAAGGTCCACGGTTCATCATTTCATAACATTTGTTTATTATTAGCTTCCAGCAGTTTAATGTTAGCTTCTGTTAGCTCCTAGCAGTTTATTATTAGCTTCCACCACAAATAAAAATACTCATCTACTGAACTCGAATGTGACCAGTCGGAAACAAAATTCAGTGCCATCCGAACAAACTGCCAGTTGCTCAGTCACTCTGTTGGTACTGCCCTTAGCTGTCTTCCTTCAGCTGAAGCAGCGTCCTTTATTATGGTGACATGTGATGTCATTCCTGTGCCTTCAGCCAAGCCATATTTCCGAATTATATAATGTATTTTGAATCAAATTATCTCTTATACAGTTTCAAAATACATTGAAGGCCAATTTTAAGGAAGGTTTAGTGCATCAAATAGAATTCAGGGACCCTCACAGATTGCCACTTCAGTTCACGTTCATACCATGATTGTAAGATACTGGCTGCACCTGGCAGACATGCTGATACAAGGGCTGATGCACATGGAAACTAAATTGCCACAAAATTTGTAAAATAAAAACTGAAAAAATGTGGTTGATTTTTACTATTTTGTTGAAAACTGACATTTTGAGACAGCTGCACACAAGTGGTTTCTTGCAAAGTAGAAAACAGCAACCAAGTGCAATTAATAATGCAGTTTACTCACACAAATAACACTGTTAACAGTTTCAGAACCACAGGTTCATCTTCAGATTGCTGGTGAATGTTTAGATGCTCATTTGTGGCTGCTTACATTAGCTTTCGTCTCTTCCCCTGTATGGTGAAAGTTCCTTGGGGTGGTGGTACCCTACCACAGAAATCGATGTGAGAAACAGCCCATTTAACTTTAACTGTACCTAATTATGGTTGAATACACTGTAAACAGGTCTGTAATGTAGCTGTGTTTCAGTTTTGTGTTAAACAATGGAAACTCCAGGTTAGAATATTAACAACAAATGTTGATGGTTTTATATTACTTATATAAGTAACCTAAAACTAAAAAGGTAGAAGTGTTGTAATATTAAATTGGGTAAAGCTTTACAAGGAGAGATCCCCTGCAGAGGGATTAACTTTTTGAAACTATCTGTACAGTGATCTAGTTTAAGTTCCCACATATCACACCCTGCAGCCTTTCACCCTGGGGGGCTCTTGTCTGCGATTAATCGCCGAAAAAAAGATTTTGGAATTTCACATGATGCTCTATGGCCTTAAAAAGGGGTGTTATCCTGAGTGGTTGCATAGCAGAATGGCTAAAGTAAACTCTAAACGTGCTAAAGATTGCGGGTTTGAATCTCGTCAGGTGCTTTGAAATTTTTTTATTTTTAAATATTTATCAAAATGACTTTCATAATTATTTTTATTCAATTAATTGGTTTAAGTGTAAACTTTTATTTAGATTCCTTTGTCACATAATTGTAATCATCATATTCACTTTTCCATGTGCTCTCATTTTTCATCTGATCATACTTTTTTCCACTTGGAATATTTGTGCATGTGAATTTGCTGTTGGATTTAACTGTTTTTATTTATATGTCATAATAATTAAACATTTGAAAACACTGATGTCTCTGTTAAACAACAGAAGACAAAATAATCTTATTTATATTGAATGTGCAATTTCAAAAGTGTATTTTTTTTTAGAAGATGTAAATTTTTTGAGTGGTAATCGTCATACAAACGCTTAGAGACAAATTCGTATTGCTCTATGGATAAAATAATACATATGAAGATTCAAAAGAAAGAAAGGATCATAAGTAACATATTTGCTAGTGCTTAAGGGGCACCAGTGTGAAAGATATAATCTCCCCCCCCCCCCCCTTTTTAAGATTTTGTGAAAAAATTTCTCACTTAATACATCTACCGCGAAACAGTTATAACACTTATGTGCACACACGTCATATAAGTAGGAAAATGTGCTCAATTTTTAAATTTTTTCCTCAAAACTACAAAATTCTTCCTCGGAGCTGAAAGTAGAAATACGTGAAGTTGTCATGTTAGGATCTGAATCCCCATACAATAAATAATCGTCTGTGCCATATAGTGCTTTACTGGTTCCACTTTTATTAAACAATTTCATCACTTTCAGTTTTTGTAGAGTTTCATGAAGCTTAGACCCATACACAGACTTCCTCTTTCCTTACAGTGTAGTGTGAAAATTTGTAGATTACATCCATCTGTTCCGCTCTGCCTTCATAATTCCCTTAAATGGTCTGTTGATACATACAAACAACTTAGCTCCCCCGAAATGACTGTAATGAGTCTTCAGTACATTCAGTGTATTTTTAACGTCTTCTGTTCTGTGAGAACAAAACTGATCTCATACTAATAAGGCAGGTTTCTTCAGTAGGCCTCCATGTCGCCTAGACCAAATATTGTCTATCCACAATCACATTCCTCCTCCATCCATACAGACTTCATTGTATATTTGGACAAATATTCCTTTTGGCGGTTGTTCCCCGGGAAGTGCCTTTCTTTTAAAAATCAGAAGTACGGACTCTTTTGTCCCATCAGCATCGCGGCATAGAACAACTGTATACTAAATCTTTTCATGTTCTGAAGTTTTAACAATAATGCTTTTTGTACCCTTAGAATCCACAGTTCTGTTAGAAGGCACTTCAAAGGTTACCACCATCTCAGCCAAAGGTTACCACCATCTCATCCATGTTTCCAGTTTGTGAAAGTTCAAACTATTCTCTTTTCCTTGCATTAATGATGAATTGATGAAATTCAACAATTTGTTGTTCATACTCAGGTGGCACCCCCTGTGATATTTTTGTCATGGTCCACATAAAAAGCCAATACTGTTTCATAAATCTTGAACACCATTATGTTGATCCAGTAAAGTCAGCAATCCCTTTGTTAGTGGAAACTGCTTTCGCTCAGTGAAAGATCATTTTCATAGAAAGTTAAATTCTTGCTTTTCTGTTCTCTAAAAATAAAGTATTGAGTTCTGCTTCAGGTTTTGGTCATTCAACTGTTCCACTTCTCAGTACATGTTTACTGTGAGGTGATTTTTTTAAAAATACCTTCCTGAGTCCACCAAGCTCTTTTCATTTTTAGGGTTTCTTACCTCAGTTGGTAAAAACAGATCCCTCGTGGGATCACCTTGATGTCTGTCTGTCTGTGTCTGTCCAACTGTTCGAAAACCTTTCTCTCAGGAATGTGTAGATGTATCAAGTTGAAGTTTGTCCCATACAAAGGTCTGTGGTTCCTTGATGGTGTAATAAATGCCATCTTCCAAATCAATGTAGTCAAAAGATTTGTCCATTTGTCACATGTTTTGATACTTGCAAACTCACTCATTAAAACCTGTTAGGTACTTGCCATTGGTTTGGAATCATGAAATTAGGTAAGAAGCAAGAAACAAATCTGAAAACTGTTAATTCGTAATTATACCACATACTCCCTTCCCCCTCCGCTATTTGTTATCTGACTGTCCATCCTTTCTTCTAAGAAATGGATAAACATATCAGGTTGAAATTTATGTCACGTACTAAGGTCTATAGTCACTTCACATTATAATAAATGTTAAGCTTCTAAGTCAGTGCAGACAAAAGATGCAGCCATGTATGTCTCATATTTTGATAGTTTCAAACTCACTAATTATGCCCTATAGGGTACTTCCCCTTACATAGAATCATGAAGTTTGGCCAGAGGAAGGTTTCACAGAAGTAGTAAAGGAAATAAAAATCAGAGAATTGTTAATTTATAATTATATTACATGAAAAAATGTTCTGTTTTTCACTTGATATGAGACTTTGAACTTGAAAGTAAAACATTCTTGAAGTCTTGGAATCACTGCGACCAATGTCTTGCCAGTATCAATGTCAGTGACAGGCAAAAATCCTGAGATTCTAGATCCCCAGAATGGATGAACTAACTGTCTGTATACATATTAAGTTTTTACAGAATCCTCAGTGTGTAGTCGTTCTCACTCCTGGTCAAATTTGATTCAGTTGGAGATGGCCGGAAATACCTTTCTGCAGCCCTATTTCCATGCTCTTTAGTGTATGCAATCACTTGCAGTTTAAATGCAGTAGTATAGCAATGCCATTTTTCAGTCATAGTTTGCAAAAGAAACCACAGTGTAGTAAGTGGATCTCCACACTAAACACAAGAGTAACTGAAGCTTGAATGAACAATGTAAAAACCATTAATGACAACGTACGTGCATACATCAAACTCTATACAACTGGAAAGCTCAAAATTCGCAAGGAAGCTAACAGTGAATTGCTTCCAGCCAGAACATAGAAAATTTGGATTAAGCTTATAGGCACCTACATTAACTTGCAATCAGCTTATACACCAGCAAATACAATAAAATGAATGCAGTAATGTGGTCAAAATATGGGATGGTAAAATGGAAGGAATGAAATTGAAATTAATTAACAAAAATAATTCAGATCACATGAACAAATATTCCACTTCCAAGTGGAAAAAGAATTGTTGGAAGAAAAATTAGAACAAATGGAAAAGCTAATATGGTGGTTAAAATGATGTGAAAAAGGAACAAATTTAAAAAATTACATTTAAAGCAATTAAATGAATAAAAATAACCAGTGAAGACTAAAATAAAAAATTTCTAGCACCTGACAAAACACTAACCCACAATCTTCTGCATGTGAAGAGTCTACCTCAACCATTATACTATGCAACCAGTCTGTGTAACATTCCTCTTTTTAAGCTGTAAGGTATCAAGTGAAATTCCAAAATCTGTTTTCATCAATTACTCGCAAATGAGGACTAACTAGGGTGAATGACTGCAGGGTGTATCAAGGACCTTAACCTACATCACCATATAAGTGGTTTCGAAATGTTAATCTCGCCACTGGGTACCTCTCCTTGTAAGTTTAAATTTCAGCAGGTCCACAGCTAACCCCCCTGTTTACCACAAAAAATCAAGGAAGTAGGTATTAATGCAGATGACACACCGTTTTTTTTTTTTTTTTTTTTTTTGTTTTTTTTTTTTTTTTAACAATTTGAAAAAAAATGCAATTAATAAGAAACTAAAGGACTTTGGAAAATTATCCAATTATCTGTGTACCCCAGTAACAAGACTTTTTGGATGGACCAATCCCATTATGTAAATCAGATTTTGTAAAAGTGTAACATGGAGTACTGCCATATGGCATCCACACCGCTAAATAACAATCAGGTAATAACTCATGAAATGAGCCCAAAAACAGAAATAGAAAAAGCTGCCATGAAGAATGTCACACACAGAGGAGGCATAAGTAATGTAATAATATGCTCAACTAGGTACTGGACAAGATGTAGCATATGCAGTTCAAGCAGTGAGTCAGTTTGATATTAACCCAGGAGTACCCCCATTGGCTAGTTGCAAAGATAATCCTATGGTATCTAAAGAGAACTAAATATTTTAAACTACAATTTTCAAAATATGAGAACCGCGACTTAAGGATAGACTGATGCTGACTGGGCCGAGGATACTGTAGATGGAAAATCTACCACCTGTTTCTTGTTTGTCACAAGGTGCTGCAGTTTCATGGAATAACATAAAACTGCCACCAGTAGCTCTCTAGACAGTAGAGTGGAGTACATGGTATTAACTTCTGCCTGTGAGGAACCGCTTTGGTTCTGAAGGCTGCAAGGAGAAATACCCCCTTTTGCAAAAGAGGGCCTGATTAAATAATTTTGTGTCAACAAAGGTGCAGTTGATCTGCCAAAGACGTGGATACAAAGACCCCACTAAACACATTGACACCAAGCATCATTTCTTCAGGTAAAAAACTGTTTCAAGATAGATCGCAGTGGAGCAAATTTCAACAAATGGAATGCCTGCAGACATGATAATGAAGAAGCTGCCTCCAGATGTCGTCAACTAACCATCAAGCAGAAGTGTTGCAGGTTATCATTTAGAATCAGTGCCTCTACCAGAAGATTCATTTTTGTAGGGGGATACAAGATGACTTCGATAAAATTTCAGCTGGGGTGATAATGGCAGCTTGCTCTAAATGTAGAAAAATGTAAGTTAATACTAATGAGGAGAAAAAAAACAATCTTGTAATGTTTGAATACAGCATTATAATGTGTTGCATGCCACAGTCACATTAATAAACTATCTAGGTGTAATGTTACATCGACTTGGGAGAATTTTGGGAAGATATAGCTCATAGCTGTATGTCCATTGTCGTGGATCACTCACTCCGATTTAGTTCATACTACATGCTGTCATCTAGAAGAAAGGGAAATGTTAATTAAAAGAAACACCAGAATTACGGAATATATCAAAAGCATAACTGTGAGCACATAACACATGTTGTTTCCATGGGGAAACTGATAAAGCATTACATCCATGTACCGAGAATCCTGGATTTGAACCCCAAAAATGTCACATTTTTTTACTGTATTTTATGCTTGAAAGTGTGACGGGACAGTGTGTTTATGACATGTAAAAGGGCTGTTTGGAAGTAAATCTATAGAGCACATTTGTAATTCCACAGAATATACAGTCAGAACAGAAAAATAAAGAAACAACTGCATCACACATGCAGAAGTAATGGTAGTAATAATAATTAATAATAAACAAAATTATAACATCAGTAATAGCCACATAAAGTTCAACTAATGAAGCAAAAGCAGGCTGCCAGAAGAACATTGTTACAAACTCTGAAAAGTCCTTTTACATGTCAAGAAAATGTTCTCCTATATAACAGTTTAACGCATAAACAGTTAAAAAAAAAAAAAAAAAAAAAAAAAGTGGGACCTTTGATACAACAACTGAACACATTTATCTTCTCACCCATGCAAGATCTACAGTACTATCTCACAGATACACTTTTCCTCAGCTCTGTAACTCTGGTGATACCTTTAATTACCATTTACGCATGTTCTACTGGACAGCAGCACACAGGAGGAACTAAATCGGTGTTTTGGTTCATACTCTATCGACATACGTTTGGTACCGATCTGAGTGTCTGACATCTGGAGGTTTGGGTGTCAGTATATGGTGTGTTGTGGGAGGACTGCCTGACAGGAAGAATTGGCAGTAAAAGAGTGGTGGTGGTGAGAGGAACAATAATAGAAGTTGTGAAGAGAAAAATGCTTGCAAACAATTTCTGTTTGTTCTTCTTTTACCAAAATGTGGAGAATTAAAAAAGATCAAAATTGGTAATGTTGGCTTTATTTGGCAGAGTGTAATATACTTTATATCAGTAAAACAGTTTGTAATTTTGATTAATTAGACAGTGTTAAAAATAAACCCCAAGAAGCCTTTTCAAAATAGTGGATCCTCTTATATTCAGTGTCATCCTGTGACCGGATAAATACAGTACTCTTCGAACCCCACATTTCTTTAAAGATGTGCTGGTTTTGGCTTGTAGCAGTTTTTTGCTGTTTTATTACATTGTTATGCAAGGTAATGTTATATTGTTAATTAAATATTTTTATATTATTTGAGTGGCTGTAAACACGAACTTTTTCAATTTAGATGGAAGATATTGCAATACCAATGCAACGTGGTAATATGGAAGACATTGCACAAGAAACATCCACAGGAGACAATACAGAAACAACTTCAGAAACGAACTCACTTAGCACACAACAGATATATGATAGAGAAAGCCGGTGAGTAATCTACTTTGCATAATGTAAATTTTTCATGGACTTTCTCTCTCTTCAAGAATGATTCTGTCACTACTAAAAGTTGCTTTTTAAACTGTTCTTGTCATTTTAACAATTATTTTTGTATGTCATTTTATTAATAGTTCTTGAATAAGATGTTATGTATTTATGCTGTGAGGAATGCAGCTTCTCTCTTTTTGTAAATTTTGTTTTCATGCTTTTGATAACAGCACTGTATAGATGAACTGCATTGGGTTAGATAATGAGAATGTGTTTCGTAGCTATTAGACATGAATTACCTCAGTCTGAAGCAAAATAACTTTACAGATACTATTTGAGGCAGAGAAATAATACTATCCTTACTTTTAGTGATTACATCCAGTTGACACAGAATACCTAAGTCATCATGAGAGGGGTCCTAATGCTGTTTCCATTTATAGCATTTGGTAGGTCACAGGTGCCTCCTAGGTCATATAAAATTATGAGTACTCCAGGGAGAGCATTCTACCTTGGCCGAGTTCACGTTTGCTGAATCCAGGATCAGGAACAGGCAGCTTTCTGGATGCTGCCAGTCCTCTGTAACTGTAATGTCTCTGCTTGCATCAGTGACCACCGTATGGTGCAGTGGTGTAATCTTATGTTGTGTCACAAGGAGTGAGAATCTTAACCTAACTGCATATATTGTGAGTTGTTAACGAGCCACTTCTGGGGTACCATTTCACCCTAGTTGCCTGAGCCATGCTCAGGCAAGTGAGTTCCTATATTTCTAGCCCCTTGTGGGAACATCCAGGTGAATTTGTCACATAAAAACACTGCCAACAAAATGCATATTCTGTTTGGGACCAATTACACCCTTGAATGAAAGCTCAGAATAAATACCTGTGAATAACAGAACACTTAATATGTCTCATAATGTGTTTCTGAGTATTAAAACACTGACAGGAAGCTTAGAAAATGTGTCTCCTTTTACATGCATAGCAGGTACACTGAAATCAGTTAAGTGTTGGTAATTGAATACTATTGGTGGAAACAGAAGCAGCACATCTAACTGAACAAAAAACAGCAGGCAAAGTGCTATGCAAATACCTAATTTTGATGGAAATGCACAACATAAACTGTAGTAAGACAATCATTTTATGCATTGGCTTAATGCACGGAGATGTGCAGGAGCCAAATGAAGAATGGTTAGAGGTTGACATGACGAATCTCAAAAACATCCTGAAGTGACTGAATAGTGAACTAGTAGAAACAGTTTTATTTGTCCTGACCTTCAGTTCTCCAACTTTGCCTGAACATACAACAGGTGGGTTCATCCACTGGAAAGTTGTCTGCCCCTAACCAACTGTTCTCCAAGGGTCAGTAGCCCATTATGGACACACCCACAGCAGGAAGTGGTACATGTACAAGAAACACATTTTAAATCATTTGTCAGATGACCACTTGCTCCTATTTTTAAGGGATTATAGTGTACACAAAAAGGATCACTCAAGTGACAGAGAAAGAATGATAAGTAGTCATCTTCATTGATGGCAATTGATGTCATGGTGTGCCTTAAGCATATAGTTGCTGAATGTTCACTGTATGCGTCCTCCATGAACTGTTAATCAGAAACTCTCATTAACATTATAATACAGTTCCTGTTGCATTTTCTCCGCTGTGGTAGTTGCAGTGCACACCATTTGTTGTTAAGGGTTTCTTGTTCTGAATATGCACTTACACTAGGACGCACTTAAGCACTAACACCAGACTGTTCTCCAACATCAGTATTTCATTATACTCTCCATATTGTGTGCATATGGGACGCCTCTGTGGGAAGTGGATGATGATCTGCATTCCAGTGACCACTTCCCACCTGAATAAACAGCAAGAGCAGTTCATTAAAGAGAACTTTCAAGATGTGTGCTCAGCAAAGCAAACTGGACACTGTAAAGCCAGCTGCTTTTATCTGACCATAGAGAACATTCACATATGCATTTATTACGTCACCAACAAAATCCATCACACATGTCAAAGTGTTCAGGACAACTAAGAAGACAGTTGGCTCCCTGGTGGAGTGAATATTGATGCTCCAGAATCAGGGAGACATGCCGGGCATTATGGAGTGCAGGCTGTCAGATAAGAACCTAGCAGCCTTTTGGTCGCAAAACAATAATAAAAAAGAGAGCAAGAAGAGAATGTGCAGAAATTTCTGAAAGATCTATAAATCATTTTCATTTATTTATTTATTGTTCCGTGGGACCACATTAAGGAGAAGTCTCCATGGTCATGGAATGACTCAATACATGAAATTATAACACGATTGTAGAAACAGATAAAATGAAATACAAGAAACATATTCAGGCGACAAGTCGTAAGTTTAAATAAAGAAAACCAACAATGTAACACTGGAATTTGCTTAATTTTTTAGCTCTTCCAGGAGCTCCTCGACAGAATAGGAGTAGTGAGCCATGAGGAAACTCTTCAGTTTAGACTTAAAAATGTTTGGGCTACTGATAAGATTTTTGAGTTCTTGTGGTAGCTTATTGAAAATGGATGCAGCAGAATACTGCACTCCTTTCTGCACAAGAGTCAAGGAAGTGCATTCCACATGCAGATTTTATTTCTGCCTAGTATTAACTGAGTGAAAGCTGCTAACTCTTGGGAATAAGCTAATATTGCTAACAACAAACGACATTAAAGAAAATATATGTTGTGAGGGCAATGTCAAAATTCCCACACTATTGAATAGTGGTCGACAAGAGGTTTTTGAACTTACACCACGCATAGCAGGAACAGCCCGTTCTTGAGCCAAAAATACACTTTTTGAATCAGAAGAATTACCCCAAAAAATAATACCATATGACATAAGCGTATGAAAATATGCGAAGTAGACTACTTTTCGTGTTGAAATGTCACTTATTTCAGATACTGTTCTAATGATAAATAAAGCAGCATTTAGTTTCTGAACAAGATCCTGAACATGGGCTTTCCACAACAGCTTACTATCTATCCGAACGCCTAGGAAATTGAACTGTTCCGTCTCACTTATAATATGCCCATTCTGTCTGATCAAAATATCAGTTCTTGTTGAATTGTGAGTTAGAAACTGTAAAACCTGAGTCTTACTGTGATTTAGCATCAAATTATTTTCCACAAGCCACGAACTTATTTCATGAACTACATTATTTGATAATGTTTCAATATTACACACACGATCCTTCACTACCAAGCTGGTGTCATCAGCAAACAGAAATATTTTTTAATCACCTGTAATACTAGAAGGCATATCATTTATATAAATAAGAAACAGCAGTGGCCCCAGCACCGACCCTTGGGGAACGCCCCACTTAACAGTGCCCCATTGGGACTGAACATCACTACCACTCCCAATATTGCGGAGAATTACCTTCTGTTTTCTGTTCTTCAAGTAAGAGGCAAACCAATTGTAAGCTACTCCCCTTACTCCATAATGGTCCAACTTCTGCAGTAATATTTTGTGGTCAACACAGTCAAAAGCCTTCGTTAAATCAAAGAAAACACCTAACGTTTGCAACCTTTTATTTAATCCGTCCAAAACCTCACAGAGAAAACAGAATGTAGCATTTTCAGTTGTTAAGCAATTTCTAAAACCAAACTGCACTTTTGATAGCAAATTATGTGAATTTAAATGCTCCAGTAACCTTGTATATACAACCCTCTCGATAACTTTAGCAATTGTATGTAAGCATTTATAGGATTCCAGGCAAAGGAGCAAGGTGTGCAGTAACTTAAGTAATGAATGATGGTATACTCAGGACCAGTAATAGACACATTTTGTAAAGACTTTGTAGAAACTATCTTATGTGAGCCTTTAAATAGGCATTGCGCACAATGCCACAGTCAATAGTCAGTCATCATCTAACCACCACTAATAGTGCATTTAGATGTGAAGATATTAGTTACTGACTGGATTTTGAGAAAAGTCATAAATATTGTGAACTGCAAGCTGATAAGCTGCAATTTAAATTTCTGAAATCACACCTTGGTTATTGAGAATTTTTACAGCGTCTATTCTATTGTCAACTGAACCACAGATAAGACATTATATGAGGTATAAAAGTCTGTGGATAGGTAGGCCCTCAGCCAGTTTCAGTATCTGTTCAGGAGATGTCACTGTACTATTGATAACCTGACCTTGCTGGAGATCACTATACCCCTACTTTGCTCTACAGGCACCTCTTAATAAGTATCTTCTTCAATGTTTAAGAAGGCTGCAATACTCCTGGGAGAAATAATTCCCTTGACCAGCTTCACATACAGGGCTCTAAGGGACATGTTCCAGATTACCACAGTCCCTCCAGTGCTAATATTGTTGTAGATATACAGACAGTAATTTCCTGGGCATTCATTTTATGTGAGCAAATGGTGTATTTCAAAGCTGTGTTTTAAATGTGACTTACTTTCTTCTTCTCTCTCCTTTATTTCCCAAGTTAAGGAGCCCTTACTTATGAACAACTATGCCATTTTCTGCTCTTTCATTTTCCCAGCAACCAGACAGTAGTCTCAATTAACTGTCAAGTATAGATTCTAAATTTTGTACAGAAAAATCTGTACTTTTTAACAGTTCAAATCGGGTTTCCCACCTTCCAGCTAATAAAATGAGGTGCGCCATTTTCAGTTCTAAAGATTCACTGAGATTCCTTAGCCTCTTATTGTTTTGATGAAGGTCTTAGTTGGCTGCCACATCAAAGGAAACTGAAGGCAGCCCCTCAAAACACTGGGTATTGTAAAATGATTAATCAACAGGACATTGGGAAAGGACAGAAAATATCTACTCTTTTAGAACCTTTGTATGATCCTTGTTCAATTTTTGTTGTACAGTATATAGGGTTCACTATGGGGGAATCAGGCTGGCAACAGTAGGCATTTAGTACAAGCCCCATTCCTAGCCTCTGTTTCCATCATGAGGAACCACCACTTGATACCAGGTGGCAGCTGCTTGTGGTGCAACAGGCATGTAAAACCACCTCCCTCCTATAATCACCCGTAAACCATATGATTGCTCATCTACCTATGGAGCAATTTTTTAATAATGAGAGTAATGAAGACCTTCGGGATTTGCATAAAGAACATCTTTCAGATTTTGGTGTAATGAATATAAATGTTTTACACCAAGAATATCAGCAAAAGTACAGAGGCATATAGGCAGTCATTTTTCCTTCGTTCTGTTTGGGAGTGGAACAGGGAGAGAAGATGCTAGTTGTGGTACAATGTACCATGCGCCGCACCGTATGGTGGATTGCGGAGTATGTATGTAGATGTATATGTAAAAGTATGGATTGCTACTCACCATAAAGATGACGTGAAGTTACAGACAGACACAATTAATAGACTGTTATGCTTTTATCTTTCAGCGAAAGCCTTATTCAGAAAAGAAAACGCACAGACATTCATAAAAGAAAGCACACTTCATGCACATGACTGCCGTCTCCATTAGCTTGGACTGGTATGAAACTATTATGTTGAACAAAACTAGCAACCTGGAGTAAGGTGAGAAAGGGGAAGGGATAACAGGGAATGGGGGGGGGGGGGGGGGGGCTGCCTGGCAGAGTGTGCGGGAATTAGACAGAGGCGTGACAAGTCTGCTAGGTGCCATGTGTGTGGCAGGGAGTTGGGGGGGGGGGGGGGGGGTAATGGGGAGCAGAAAAGGAGAGGGGCAGGGAAAGGGAAAGACGGGTGGGTGCATTGGAAGAGGGCACCACACAATGAGGATGGGGTATGTGAATAGGGAGAAGGTGTTAGGACACTTGGATGGAGGGTGTGGGGACAGTAGGTTAGCTTAGGTTGAGTTTGGGATACAGGGTATTTTTCCAGCTCAATGTTATGTAAAAGTCAACACCTATATCTTTCAGGCACTGTTTATAATGTATATTTTTACAGATTTTTTTTGTTGGTATCAGGTAACGCAGCACACTTTCTAAACAAATTAGAAGTATTTGAATATTTTTGAACCTGCTTAGGGTTATTAAAAAAATTACAAAGAAACTTAAGCAATTTTTTTTTCCAAAATGCTTCCTCAAATCGAGGTACCATTTAATCTAATGTTATACATTCGAAAGAGATCATATTTTTACCAGATATGCCTGATATGATGGCTGAGGTACTAGACCTATTTAATTCCACCTATTATGTATATTACAAGGATAAAAAAGTATCATATCTTACATTTTAATTTTTATAATTTTTTTTCCTAATAATAATGTTATTTTTTCTGTAATTTTGTTGATTCTGCAATAAAGCTTAGGTCTATTACATAAGTATGGACTATTGCAAGTTACAGGAAAAAAATTAGAGCAATGCTTTATAAACTTAAGGAAATATTTTTACTTAAATTCTGAAAAATACAACTTGCAGGAAATTGCAAATGAAGATATGAGTCCAAATAAATTGTGCTTCAGAGCATTCCTGAAGCATCATCTTCATCCTGCAGCATTTCTTCATCTTCAAGCTTCCTCTTGGCATTCTTGGCATTCCTTTTAGCACTTCTTGCTTCTTTGGTAACGAAGAGCGAATTTTTCAGCTTCATGCACCCGTTGTCACATGCAAGCAATTGATCTTCCATATTAGAACCACATTTTATGACTAAATTTCTCAGGACTACCAACTTTCGTATCACTCCATCATTGAAACATATCACTGCATCTAGTACACCAACTTTCAATGTATTGACTCCTACAAAAACATTCTTGGGTTATCTTTCCCTCAATCTTTGAAACATTTTCTTTTTTATTCTAAGTGCCCCCATGAAGACATTTACTAAGCAAAACATGGTCACTCAGGTCTCTAAATATTGGTTTTATTTCATTCATAAGAGGCTCAGGAAGGGAATGCTTATGACAGTCTGTTTGACCACTTTCTTTTGCTTTTTGTTAACCACACCAAGAATCTGCTCCTTTAGGGCAAAGACCGTGATCAGGGTGGTCATCTGTGGACAGCTTATGAAAGTAGGTGGCTCATACAGTTCCAGAAGTGCAGTTCATCTAATGGCCAGTCCATAACAACTGTGAAGGAGATCTCTTTCAGTTTCTGTTAATCTGCCTCGGCCAGACTTCTTTTCCATCAGATAGCAACTTTCCTTTCATTTCTCTTAATAGCTCCCTCTATCTAGCACCCATCCCCATTTGCACATGTCCACAACACTACAGTTTTGTTATCAAGGTATCACCATGAACATTGAACTCATTAATTTTATTGAAACCTTTAGAGTCCCCATTGCCGAGATACTTCTTATATCTAACTTTATAAATGGGCACCGACCTCTAAAATATTTTTAGAGCTTCATCACACTCCATACCTCCACTGTAACCATCGTAATTCTTAGAACACTGACGTTCAATATGTCCTTCAGTGTTACCACGGCAGGTGTGGCAGTACATATATAAGCACTCAGCATCATCAACTTTTCCATTCTCCAGACAAGTAGCACTTAACACCACCATTCAAGGAACCATGTCCTCGATGTTGCCATGTCCCATCAAGTGCAACAGCAATGTCCCTAGTTCCACTAATATTTACAGTTTCTTCTGCTGCATGTTTCATAGATGCTTTAGAGACAACCGTCAAGGCATTAAAAAGTATTTTTATGTACTTACTGAACCTCCTGGAGGAGGAGGAAGGTCCATCAAACCACAAAACGTTTGAGCAGCCGTTTTTTCTGTTTCCTATTGTATGCATTCCATAAACTAACTTCAAATTCACGTCATATGAATTATTCACAATGTTTGAAGTCATTTTCAAGGTAGATTTATTGCAGGATCTAAACAGAACAACTAATTTTGATGCTAAACCCTTCCTGCTACTTTTTTGTTCAGTTATTTCAAGACAGCCTAAACTGTCACATTGTTTACATTTTGCCACTTCCTTTATCAAAGAAGATAAGATGCCCACATCAACAATAACAAATCCACTACAAACAACGACATTGTTAACACAAAAATTTGAACTAGCAGGAGACATGCCATGTGGGAGTTTCTTCACTGAAGAACTTATACATAGGTTGATTTTTTTTAACAGTGTGGCTTGCTTTGTTTGTAAACTGGTTACCACAGAATTTCCTTTTATTAAATTTCTTGATGCGTGGTGTAGTTCGTATTTATTGCACACTAAAGGATATGTACTTCCACAAATATATGTAGCACTTGGGCAACAAACATTCAGTAACACATGAACAAACTGCTTCTGTGAAACAAAAGTAAGTACTAGCAAAGATAATCATTCACAGACACTAGAAACCTGCACTGTTGCCAACATATACAGTGTATCATACATATAATCACTGGAAACAGAAAGCTCACAGTTCTTTTCGAAATAATATTGGCTTCTGTAACAGAAATAAAGGGGGCATGGCGGAATACATGACTGTAACTTTAAAATTTGGTATATATAGGTTATTTTTCATTTTAAACCCTGTAATGTATATATCAGTGTAATTAGGAAAGACTATAGAATTTAATAAAGTCATAAAAAATTTCGATTTTTCCACAATTTATAAGTACCCTGTATCCTTAAGCATTTTACGTTCAGCTGCTTGTTGTCCCACAGGATAGTCTACCATACTCTCGGCCCACTTTGGCAGTGTCCATTCATCCAAGTGTACAGCTGGTTAGTAGTCATATCAATATGAAAAGCTGTGCAGTGATTGCAGAAGAGCTTGTACATGACACGGCTGCTTTCACAGGTGGTTCGGCCTATGAAGGGGTAGGCTAAGCCTGTGACAGGGCAGGAATAGAAAGTTCTGAGTGGGTGGATTGGGCAGGTCTTGTACCTGGGTCTTCCACAGGGATATGATGCATGTTGCAATGGGTTGGAATTGAGAGTGTCATAGGGATGAACTAGGATGTTGTGGAGTTTGGATGGGCAACAGATCATGACTAGGAGGGATGGGAACGATCTCGGGTAGGATGTCCCTTGTTTCAGGGCATGATGACAGGTAATCAAAGCATTGATGA
This sequence comes from Schistocerca piceifrons, assembly GCF_021461385.2. Classification (NCBI taxonomy): domain Eukaryota; kingdom Metazoa; phylum Arthropoda; class Insecta; order Orthoptera; family Acrididae; genus Schistocerca; species Schistocerca piceifrons. Next base: position 582,957,477 of record NC_060140.1, on the reverse strand, counting down.
AGGATGTGGTTCAATTGTTCCAGTCTGGGACGATATTGGACGACGAATGGAGGCAGTCCTTGGTAGTTGTTTCTTGGGGTGGTGGCAGGATCGTGGGTGTGTGGGGGAATGGTATGGGAGATCTGTTCACAGACTAGGTGTGGGGGATAGTGCCTGTCTGTCAAGGCCTTCGTGAGACCTTCAGCATAAGGGACAAGGAAGTTCTTGTCACTGCAAATACACTGCTCCCAGTTGATCAGGTTGTATTGGGGGAAGGGAGAGGGGATGACAGCTGTCAAAATGCAGGTACTGTTGGTGATTGGCAGGTTTAATGTGGACAGAGGTGTGGATGAAGCCATAAGAGAGGAGATGGGCAATGTCCAGGAAGAGGGCACGCTGTTTTGAAGTGGACCAGATGAAGCAGATGGGAGAGAAGGTATTTAGGTTGTGAAAGAATGAGGATAGGGTGTCTTGACACTGAGTACAGATCATGAAGGTATTGCCAATGAATCTGAACCAGAACAGTGGGGTTTTGGGAGGCTAGGAAAGCTTCCTCCAGATGGCCTATAAATGAATTGGCATAGGAGGTTGCTATACAGGTGCCCACATCTGTGCCACAGGTTTGCATGCATACCTTTTCCTTCAAAGAAGAAATTGTTGTGTGTTATATAAAGTTTGTAAGGTGTATAAGAACTGAGGTAATGGATTTGGAGTCTGAAGGACATTGGGAAAGTGTTCAGTAATGGCGACACCATGAGCATGAGGGATGTTGATGTATAGGGAAAGGGTTTCAACACTGATGCTTAGGGATCATGGAGGTAAAGGGTTGTGGGGATGGTGGAGAGTCGGTGAAGGAAATGGTTGATATCTTGGGCTCTCTGGTATACAAAAAAAGGAAATGGAGTACAATTTTGCAGGGTATCAAAGCACACTAGAAGTGAGGAACCAGGCATTGCAGTTGGGAAGGTTATCAGGGACACATGAGCAGAAAAATGAACTGCCCCTATGAGCCTTTTCCTTGCTGTTTAGCAAAAGTACTAAGCCATTAAATTTAGAGTGGCTGGAAGCATTTGGAAATAAGCTGTGGTCTGTGAAACTAACTGTTCAGGCATAGTGATCCTCTGGAGCCTGTCCTCTATTGTAGCTGAAAGCAAGAAAAGTGTGGTATGCTTTCAAAAATTTGTGATTTGTCAAGATTCCAGCCTTATACCATTAAGTTGGAGGTTTTAGTGTGTTGCAGAGTAGCTGGCACATCCATTTTTAGCTAAGCAATCCTCAAGGCACATGTATTGACTGTAATATTTAGTACCTTCTTTTTTGAGCTCTGTATTTCAGACGTACTTGCTAGCGGCAAATATATAAATGATTATAGAGATGTAATTCTCTGTGACAGGTAGAATAGCCATGAAAGTGCATTAATGTTGTTCATGTTTAGTGTTGTTCCTTGGTGTGGTAATGCATCTAAAGGGTATGAACAGTGTCAGATGTTGAATGATCAGTGTGTAGAACATGGAGACGCCGGTTACCCATGTGAGACAAGAGTTATCAGCACCTGATAGAGTGTGAAAAGGTATCATTATAGGTCTCCATTTGGAATACCCAACTGTTCTATCACATAATTTATTAGATCTTTTGATTGAACTTTCCTTTGGCAAAATTACATTTAAACTCTGTTGTACCAGTCCTACTGAGTGTCTCTTGCCATTTATCTGCCCATGTAGCTTGAGAATAGGCTACTGAGAAAATCAAACATAAATACCGTCTTCCGACCACCGCCGAAGACGAAAGAGCTGCAGGGCTCAGCTAAAGACCCACTCAAACTCAACACACCTGGTATATACAGCATTGCCTGCGAATGTGGTGTACAGTACATTGGACAAACGCAGTGCTGCATCTCGAAAAGGTGCAAGGAACACACCAGGCATGTCCGACTTGGACAGATAGAGAAATCTGCTATAGCGGAACATAGCATCAAAGAAAATCACACCTTTGATTTCGAGAACACCAGGGCGCTGTGCCGAGCCAGGAGCTATTGGGACAGCGTCATTAAAGAATCAATAGAAATACGGATCCACGAGAATCTTGTGAACAGGGACAAAGGTTATCAACTGGGCGTGGCCTGGAATCCAGCATTAGCCACAATACGCCAGGAACGCACCAAGAACCGTCCAGCTTACGAGACGTGACCGGAATGCTCTGACGGGGACACGAACGGCGCACCCGCTTCCCCCTCCACCCCGCCCGCCGGCTCCTCTGGAGCCAGCCTCCCGCGGCCGGGTGGTGGGGGGCACGCCGCAGGTATAAAGGGACCGGCATCCACAAAGTCTCGGCACTTCGCCAGAAGATGACGAGTATGTCACTCATCAAAATGTCACAGTTTGAAGACACCGCCACCCGGCTGGAAGCCCGAAAACTCTTCACCAGCTGTATACGCCGGGAAAGCATACATTCACATGAGGAATGTTGTGGATATTTTACTGTGGCTTTATAGCTGGCACAATGTGATCACAAATGAGAGAGCTACATCAGATCATTTTTGTCAAGTTAAAGAGGAATGGGGAGGAGGTCGCAATGAAAATCTCATATTAACTTTTTAATTCAGAGAATATACATTATTATAATGGATAACATTTTGTGGTATAAAATTCATCCAGAGTATAGAGAATATTACATTGCTCACCAGTCTTAATGGCCTCTCTAAACTGAATGTTTTACAAGTGTGCATGTCCAGGATTCCCCAATTTGAAACAACTGCTGCAAAGATGTCAGATTTCATTTGGGGAGTTCCCAGCTGTGCCAGTCAAAATCATTGCATGTCAGTCATTGAATCAATCATGACATTCTGCGACACATATCAAACTGATGTTATGCTTTTCAACATGAATATGTATCAAAACTTCTACAATGCGTATGTTACACAGCATGCTAACAAATTGATACAAAAATGCAAGCAAGAAGTTAGCCCTTTGTGGAAGAAAGCTAAGCTAAAGTTCACCAACAAGAACTCTCTTAGTGATCATGTAAATCAAAAGATTGAAAAGTTACATATCATATTGTTCAAAGCAAGGCACGAACAAGGTTCTCTGTCATCTGCAACGACCAGTGACATTTGGTGTATATAATGTATTGAAAAAAGGTCAATTTTTTATGGATAAGTTTAATACACTTTCGAAATAAAATAATGTTTTTAAAGAAGTGTTTTAATCAATGCTTAAAACAAATTTTTAAAAAATGATTTTCATGCCTTTTTAGCCGACTACAGGGAAAATCTCACACGAGTTGGGGGGGGGGGGGGGGGGTCCAAATTTTGTAAAAAAAGATCACACTACAAAAAAATGAAACAGACTCGTGCAGTGTGGGCTCTAATTTGAGAGGAAGTTTTCAGGTAGTGCAGACCTTTGCGTACTTCATGTACTAGCTGAAGGTTAGATTTTCCTCAGGAAACAAACGTGTTACCACAGCCGAACAATACCCTGCTTTATTAACAATCTTTTTGGAACTGTTATTGTGATTTTCCAATGTTATATGTTGACATTATTATTTTTTGAAACTGTTGTCATCAGTAGAGTTTTCTACTGAGATATAGGAAATTATTTATGTTTGATGTTACTTATGGAAAAAGAAATTTTAGAACCTCATTTCCATTTGTTTTTAGAATTGTCATTGATTACGGACAACTACCAGACAATCTGAAGGAACTAGATGATGCAGACGATGTAAAAAAAATGGATAATAAATTAAGTAAAGCAATAAATGACTTGCAAAACACCATTCAGCGAATACAGGCACCAAACATGCGGGTATGTCTTTTGTTTTATTCTTCCTGAGCATCCCCTTTATTGTGTTCATTGTTTACTGGAACGATTATATTTGTTTTTCCAAATAATGAAAACTGTCAGAACTAATGTAATATTATTTGTATGTCAAACGCATCCGTCAGTTTACCAACTTAGAAGACAATGGTAGTTGCAAATATGTCATATTAATAATTATGTATTTGACATAAACTGCTTTTTGATGGTGTAATTGTAATTCTGTGTTCTGGCCCTAGGTGGGCCATTCAGGCCCAAACAACCACCGTCTCATACTCTGCCAATAAGGAATATCCTTCAGGCCCCTATATACCTGTCTTGTTGTTAGCATGAAGATAATAGTAATAACAGCCCATTTGGGTCATATAGACAGTCATTCTTCCAATGGTCCATCCGTTAGTGTGGTGAGAAGAAACTGTCTTACTCACTGATGGGAAAAAAATTGCATCATCAAGGAGGAGTTGTGTGGCATAAACAAAAGTTGGTAGGTGTGTTTCTACATCTGGAAGTTCATGTCTATTCAAATTTCGCATCAGTTGCATAAGAGTGGCACTAGTAGCACCTCTGTGAGGACACGAATCAGGTTCGCTATAAATACCTACTGTAATTTCATGAGCATTAGTTACCTTTGAGAATGGACGTGATGAATTGATGTTAGTTAATAATGCCTGTAAGGCGACAAAGATTCCATTATCAGTAGCTCATTGAGTTTGAACAAGGTTGTGTAGCAGGGCTACGAGAAATTGGATGTTCCTTCCCATCTGTGATATTGCAGAGAAACTTAATTGCTAGCAGCGATGGTCACGCCACTGTACAGTCGCTAGAAGACAGGGCTCTGGATGGTGATGAGGCACTACCAAGAGGGCTGACTGTCATGTTTGGTCTATGACTTTGGCACATCAGGCTGCTTGTGCAACAGCAATTGTCACCACAGTGGTGCAACAAACTGCTACAAATTGGTTACAAGGCAGTTCCAAGCCAGATGCCCTGTTGTGTGCATTCTACTGACCCCAAGCCACTGCCATTTGTGACTTTAGTGGTGTCAAGTGAAAGCTCATTGGGGGCAGGGTGGAGATCTGTTGTGTTTTCTGATGAAAGCTGGTTGTACATCAGTGCCAGTGATGGCTGTGTTTTGGTTAGGGAAAGGCCAGTTGAGGATCTGCAACCAACTTGTCTGCATGTTAGACAGACTGGACCTATACTTGGAGTTATGGTCTGGAGTGCAATTTCGTATTACAGCGGAAGCGCTCTCTTGTTATCCCATACATCCTGACTGCAAATTTGTACATCAGTACATGCTCTACAGTGTGTTGACATGTTGTCTTGGTCTGCTCAATTACCAGATCTGTCTCCAGTCGAGCATGTATGGGACATCATTGGGCACTAACTCCAGTGTCATCCACAAACAGAATTAACCTTCCCTGTATTGACTGACCAAGTGCAACATGCATGGAACTCCATCCCACAAGCTGATATCCAGCTCCTGTACAACAAAATGCATGCACGTTTGCATGCTTGCATTCAACATTCTGGTGGTTACACATGTTACTAATGTACCAGAATTTAATATTTGCAATGGCTTATCTCATATTAACATTAACCTGTGAGCTTACAATTTTTATCAGTTAAATTTATTTCCAAAATTTCATTACTATACACTAGTTATTTTCTGGTGTTGCAATTTTTTCTGTCATTGTATATTCTGTTGATTTCCAGTTTGCAGATGTAGATTTAGAGAATACATTGTGTACTTTATTATGATAAATTATTTTTTGTATTTAATTTGTCAAAACAAACCACGTTACTTAATAAAAAAAACCTCCACTGTGTGTACATTAAATGAGTCAGGTGCTGCTGTGTGATCACTATTAGATGAGACCTCACATCTGTAGGAGAATATTTCAAAGTGAAAGATGCGCTGAAATTGTTATTCATTAAAAACTAGCCCATTATGTCAATGGGAACCCAAATAATCAGTCCATTCACTGCTGCAGATGTGTATGTACGTCTTGTTACACCGTACCCCAGGTGCTGTGAATGTGTGTACATACACTACTTGGATTTTCCTACAGTTCTATGGATGTCTGTATGCATTGTGAGTTGCCAACCTCGTACTGCTGCAAATGAGTTATTCCATACCTCTGTGAATAAAAAAGTGTTCACTATTTATCATACAAAATGTGTGCCCCTCATTGCACACTATCGTATTTTGCAGAGATCATCGTTTCAGTATCTTGAATCACTTATGAGAAATGACAATTGTTGTGACCACATGATTCATGAAGCAAAAGGACACAAATGGGCACAACGTGCACGACCCTCCATTTGATATAAAATCCAATAACTCAAGAATGAAATGAGAGATAGTTGTGCTCTCAATTTTAAATAAAATTTAGATATCTTATCTACATTTCATTCACTGCAATATATAGGCTAAAATCAACCATACACAAAATTTACTCAGTGCTTTTCTACGTCTGCAATCTCTTTAAAAATTACATGTGATGTTTTACTCAATTTGAGGCAGGGCAGTAAATATGACAGATAATAAAAAGAAATTCAGTTCTTTATTTAGTGAAGATATCAGACTGTAAGATGTGCAAAAATCAAGTTTTTTTTTTTTCACCTAATAGTGTTCGAAAAATAAGGTGATAAATATGTTGTATTGGCTGGAATGCTGTGTCTCAGCATTGTCACCAGCATTTATCGAGCAGTACAGCTATAACAAAAGTTGCCCTCAGCACAGACTGCAGAGAGCACATCTGTAGCAGCGAAAAGGTTTACAGACTCCCTGAAATCACCATAAACCTGAGTACAACGGATGTAGCTTCTGCAGTGGCTGATATCCATCGGCATAATAAATCTCTATACTTTGTTGTTAATTGTTTGTTCAATGAAGACTAGCAATGTATTTTCAGAATCGGAAAATGGCACACAATCTGTCACCATTATTTGAATGAAGGTGAAAAACAGTCAAAATGTTCGAAAAGATCATGAGAATACACAAAGATAGAAATGTCGAAGGTTGCAAATATCATGGGCAAACCAGCTGCCATTTTCAAGTTATAAGTGAGCTTCCATGGCAAGATATTGCAATCATGTCTGTATGTACCACAACATTGCCCTCACGCTGCCACTGAACACATGCCCAGTGGGCTGCTTGTTGACAGGTGACAGTCAGATGACAACACTTGCTGCAGGCACAGCAGTTTGCTGCACGATGCAGGCTTCACCTTCTGTTATGCTCATTGCCGCAGCCCAGACAGAAATGGAGAGCATTTGATGTGCATGACACATTGCAATGCCAAGGAAGGAGGGCATTTCTGACCCAAGCAAACGTTACAAAAAAGGTCATGCAACAATGCGGAGGGAGGAAGAATCATCACCGTTAACAAGTATGTTAAGAGACACCAGCGATCTGGACATCCATGAACTTGGTTGAAACTTAGATATAGAAATAGAAGATAATGAGTCAGAATCAGCATTTGATTGGTAGTTGCAAAAGTGACTATATTCCGAGCTGGGCTAGGCACAGACAGAGATCGCAATGTTGCTGGTTCTGAGCAAGTAGAGGGGCTTTATGCTTGAAAAAAGCATGTATCCTGCAAATTATGTATGAGGGTCATTCAATAATTAGAGAGACAAATTGGTCTGGAGAAAAAAGTGTTTATTTTTAAAAAACAATCATTTTTCTATTTTTCAACATAATCTCCTTGAACATTTATGCACTTGTTCCAACGGGCAACAAGCTTTTTTATTCTGGCTGCAAAGAACTCTTTATCTTGATGTTTGAACAAATTTCCCACAAACTTTTTCGCATCCCCATTGTCTTGGAATCTCTTCCCACATAATGCCTCCCTCAGTGCACCAAGCAAATGGAAATCATTAGGTGCTAAATCAGGACTGTAAGGGAGATGAGGCAGTATTTCCCAGCCCATTTTGTCAATGGTTTCACGGGTTAGTAGAGCAGTATGTGTGTTGTCTTGCTGGAGAATTACACCTCTCCTCTGAGATCCACAACGTCTCTCTCTCATGGCTGGCTTCACCTTGTTTAACAGCAAATCAGAGTAGTATTTTCTGTTCATTGTATGCTGCTCTTCGAGATAATCACAAAAAACTGGATCTTCAGCATCCCAAAACACCGTCAACTTTACTTTTCCTGCTGATGCTTGGGCTTTGAATTTTTTCTTAACAGGTGAGTTGGTGTTCTTCCACTCCATGCTTTGTCTTTTTGATTCTGGCTCATAATAGTGAACCCAAGTGTCATCACAAGTTAAAATTTTGTTGGGGAAGTGCTCATGTTCTCTTTCATAATGTTGCTTTAGCTCTGTGCACATTCTCTACCTTGTTTCCTTGTGTAGCTGCGTCAACTCCTTTGGGACCCATCTTGCACAAGTTTTGTGGTACTTCAGCTTGTTACAGATAATGTTATGAACTGTGCCAGTACTAACTTGAACCTTATCCACTATCATTTCCACAGTCACACAGCGGTCAGCACAAATAATATCATCAATTCGACTTTCAAGTGAGGGAGTTGAAACTGCAACTGGTCGGCCAGAATGGTGTTTGTCAGTCACTGTGTTGTGACCATTTTTGAACTGCTCTACCCACTTGTAAAAATTTGCACGATTCGTACAACTTCACTGTAAACTTTAGACATTCCACAGTACATATTCACCAGTTTCTTGCCTTCAGCAAGTAAAAAATGAATAACAGAACGTTGTTCAACTAATGTAGACATTTCAGGTGGACTTACCATCTTGAAATGTATTTTTGAGGCTATAAGCAAAACAACGTTGATACATCAGCTGATCAGGTCTCATCCCAACTTAGAGCCATAAAAGTACCAAAGTTGTCTTATTAACAGTTATTTCCCCAGACCAGTTTGTCTCTTTAATTATTGAATGATCCTCATATCTCAGTTGCTTGTGTAAAATTTGCTGCAATCACACTGAATGTTCGCACTCGTTAAGACATTCACAACAGAGCGCTCAGAGTATTACTGAACACTCATTGGCTGTTGGAGAATATGTGACATCAGGTGCGGTGAATGAGTCTAACCTTGACCTTCGCTGTTCATGACTCCAACTGTAACAACTTGGGAAACCTGAGTGTCATTTGTAGAAACCTGCTAAGCTTCCAAAACAACCTTGAAAGATTTAGCACTTAATTACTTCACCACGACTAGGATGAGATTTAGCTAAAGCTTTTATGGCACCATTCCTGTCAGGGATAAGGCACACAGTCACATCCTGCAGCAGTGAATTCCACATATGAGATTTAATAGTTCTTAGACATGAAATTGCATTTGAGTGTGGGCCCCAGCAAGACAGCATCCTAAGTTGCATATGACTGTTCATATTGTTTATGACACTAATTAAGCTGGAGCCTAGCCACAAGAAGATGCGTCTGCTGACTGTAACAGAGCACAGAGATCGTCGAAAGAAAATTCACATGGGTCCAAGAGTGATTTCAGTTTCTGCACCACTTTGTTCATGTAAACGACTACTATATGAGAAAAACATAGCACTTTGCTGCCTACTCAAAATGTTATAAGCAAAATACTGGAATTCAAAATGATGAAGGTAGAATTCCCAGACCTCTAATGACTCTTCGAATGCAACAAATGGCAGTAGTGGCATAGCTATGGCCACCAGCTAATGTGTTTGTTGCTTCTAAGTCTTGAGGTGGAGAGGACTGGCCTGTTGCTCTTTGTGCCATTCATTCATGTATGTATTGTTTTCCAGCAATACCCACTAATGTAAGAAAGATATATTACAAGGGATCCTCACACTTATTTCAACCATCAGACTGTTTAAATGTTTTAACTACCATTGTCTTTTGAGTGTATAAACCTTAATCTTTTTGTCCTTTGGGAATGGAGAGCCTATTTTCCAGATTCTGTTAATATATTATGTTTCTTCACGAACATTAAACGTAACACACGTTATGTGTGTCCTACCACTTTCTTCCTGTCCCCAAAACTGTTTGAAATGTGACTTTCAAATCAGATTCCCATGCCCATGGGATCATATTCATTTAGTTATTAAATATGATGTTTGAGAACATAAATTAATGTTACAGGAGTGTTATATTAGCTATGACATGAACCTTTCCTCTCCTTTCTGATGTATCTGAATTATTCCTCGCATATTTTGACTAGCATCAGTATTTTGTATTGCCTTCCTCTCTTGCATGTATAGGGTTTTTTTATTATAGGCTATGCAGAAATTGGAAATGGCAAGAGAAAAACTCCATGAAACAAACGAGGAGTTTGAAAACTCAAGGAGGCATGCTTTTAAAGCCAAACAGAAGTTTGAACGTGTCAAAAAGGAACGGCATGATCGCTTCATGAACTGCTTTGAACATGTAGCTAATGAAATTGATAACATCTATAAGGTAAGTTCTTTTCGAATTTGGTAACCTGTTCATCCAGTGAAGAAAGATGAAAGTTCAACTGGGCCAAGTCATAAGCAATTTAGTCCTCCCCCCTTCCCCCAACCCCCACTCCTCTCCTGCTTCAGCTTACAAACTTCTAAATTAGTGAAAACAATATGTAAAAACAGTGGATGTGATCATTACTACCAGTGAAATATGCCCATAAATCTTATTGGCATATGCAATAGTTACCCTTCATTTTGGAGATGCTGCCTTATCATGGTCTGGTAGGTTCCTTGGAACTGTATAGAGTACTTGTTTTCAGTGTGTCTAAATATTTATTTGACTGGTAGGTGACAGAGTAGCCATAATAATCCTTCTTTCCACCGTAAAAAATATTTCTACAGAAATCATGAAAGCCATCTTCTTTAATCAGTTATTCATTTTCAGATTCAGTATATGTACAGGGCTATTACAAATGATTGAAGCGATTTCATAAATTCACTGTAGCTCCATTCATTGACATATGGTCACGACACACTACAGATACGTAGAAAAACTCATAAAGTTTTGTTCGGCTGAAGCCGCACTTCAGGTTTCTGCCGCCAGAGCGCTCGAGAGCGCAGTGAGACAAAATGGCGACAGGAGCCGAGAAAGCGTCGACACTTCAGGACGACGTTCAACAAAGATCCACCAACTGCTAACTCCATTCAGCGATGGTATGCGCAGTTTAAAGCTTCTGGATGCCTCTGCAAGGGGAAATCAACGGTCAGCCTGCAGTGAGCGAAGAAACGGTTGAACGCGTGCGGGCAAGTTTCACGCGTAGCCCGCGGAAGTCGACGAATAAAGCAAGCAGGGAGCTAAGCGTACCACAGCCGACGGTTTGGAAAATCTTACAGAAAAGGCTAAAGCAGAAGCCTTACCGTTTACAATTGCTACAAACCCTGACACCAGATGACAGAGTCAAACACTTTGAATTTTCGGCGCGGTTGCAACAGCTCATGGAAGAGGATGCGTTCAGTGCGAAACTTGTTTTCAGTGATGAAGCAACATTTTTTCTTAATGGTGAAGTGAACAGACACAATGTGCGAATCTGGGCGGTAGAGAATCCTCACGCATTCATGCAGAAAATTCGCAATTCACCAGAAGTTAACGTGTCTTGTGCAATCTCACGGTTCAAAGTTTACGGACCCTTTTTCTTCTGCGAAAAAAAAGTTACAGGCCACGTGTATCTGGACATCTGGAAAATTGGCTCATGCCACAACTGGAGACCGACAGTGCCGACTTCATCTTTCAACAGGATGGTGCTCCACCGCACTTCCATCATGATGTTCGGCATTTCTTAAACAGGAGATTGGAAAACCGATGATCGGTCGTGGTGGAGATCATGATCAGCAATTCATGTCATGGCCTCCACGCTCTCCCGACTTAACCCCATGCGATTTCTTTCTGTGGGGTTATGTGAAAGATTCAGTGTTTAAACCTCCTCTACCAAGAAACGTGTCAGAACTGCGAGCTCGCATCAACGGTGCTTTCGAACTCATTGATGGGGACATGCTGCGCCGAGTGTGGGAGGAACTTGATTATCGGCTTGATTTCTGCCGAATCACTAAAGGGGCACACATCGAACATTTGTGAATGCCTAAAAAAACTTTCTGAGTTTTTGTATGTGTGCGCAAAGCATTGTGAAAATATCTCAAATAATAAAGTTATTGTAGAGCTGTGAAATCGCTTCAATCATTTGTAATAACCCTGTATATGTATAGGGTTGTTTTAACATTAATGCCTTAAGATTTGATTAAGTGATCTTACACAGTAATATGACATCTTCTGAATACGAGCATATTGTCATCAAGACAGCAATACTTTGTATCTCAAAAATATGCATTTTACGTGAAAGAACAAAAAACTTTTCTAATACAGTTTTTATTTGATACAAGTTATACAACTCTGAAAGAGAGATTGAGTTGTAGACTTAAGTAACAGTATTTGCTGCACATATTATTCAGCATTTCAGTGGTGTTAATGACTGTATTTAATAAGACAAGAGGTTTTGTAGTAAAATATTATTAACATACAAGAACTTAAGAGTTTTTGCATTCAAATAGTTTTTAATGTTATACTAACAAAACTGAGCATTTAAACTCAAAACAAATTTAATTTGAATTAAAAGCCTTTGTGATTTCCCTCAATTTACTTGAACTTATTTGTAAAGATTGCTGATAATCTCTTGGATTTTAGACAAATGATGTTTTTGTACTGAAATTGCAGCTGGTCAAGCGTACAGACTTTTTTTATATTTATATTGACTGTGTTGAGGGTATCTAGGAAGAAATTTCCAATCCTCTTTCAAATCCACTTTATCTTCAATGAGTTAAACAACTTGACACTTATTCAGAAAGGGGTAAAGTGCGCTGGAACGAAAATTTTCAATTCCCTACCCAACAGCATCAAAAGTATAAGGAGTAGTACATCAGTATTTAAACGTAGCTTGAAAAATTATTTACTTGAGACGTCACTTTATTCACTAGAGGAATTCTTTCAGAGAAATAAGTAAAACCCAGATTGGAAAGATGTTTTTAAATTTTTTGACACTGTTTACTGTTAAACTAATGCAATAATGCCCTAATGTAAAAATTCCTGTTTTTCTCATTTCCATTTTTGGGTCACTTTTAAACCCAAAGTGGGAAGTTTTGATTACTGTTCAAGGTTAAAATAGATGCAATAATGCCCTAAATATGAAACTGCTATCTTCACATTTATGTTGACTAGTTTTTAAGCTAATAAGTATGACTTTTGTGCACTGTTATTAATACTATAACAATGTCTTTATTAGTCTGGTCCCTTTAATCCCCCAAACCAACCAACCAATGTCTTTATTCTATGTATTTTATTATGTACATTGGCACGTTCCACATCTGAGTGACTTGCTCACATGTACAGATCTATGGAACAAGTATATAAATAAATAAAATAAATAAATAAATAAACATACCAGTGAATTATATCTTAGAGCCAGTTTGTGAGTATCACATGAGTCTCCTACTTTCTTCCCTGAACAAATTGATTTACTATACAGAATTCCATAGAAGTCTTCAAAAAGTCATGTAAAATGTACTTTGCTTTGTACTTGCCCTGTTTGCTGCATATTGCTTCGTATATCACATCAGCATAATTAGCTGGAGAATAGAGCACCCTGTTTCTCTTTCTGTATTCAATTATGGATTGCATATTATTGCATTTAATTCGTGTGGCCTTCATGTAAATATTTTCGAATGATTGTCATACCATTTGCTTGCTGTCCTGTTGTAGCACATTTCAGGGAACAACATTTTGGTTCTCAGCACAACACCATTCACTATAATATATTTTAGTTTTGTTATAGTCTCTTTATTTCTGTCTAGGAAAAGTGTAGTGAGAGTTTCAAATACATTATCATATAGCTCTTGTCATCCTTAATGCCAAATATAACATACCGCTAAATTGTAGGTAGTGAAATTGTGATCATCATCATCATTTAAGACTGATTATGCCTTTCAGTGTTCAGTCTAGAGCATAGTCCCCCTTATAAAATTCCTCCATGATCCCCTATTCAGTGCTAACATTGGTGCGTGTTCTGATGTTAAGCCTGTTACTTCAAAATCATTCTTAACCGAATCCAGGTACCTTCTCCTTGGTCTACCCCGACTCCTCCTACCCTCTACTGCTGAACCCATGAGTCTCTTGGGTAACCTTGCTTCTCCCATGCGTGTAACATGACCCCACCATCTAAGCCCGTTCGCCCTGACTGCTACATCTGTAGAGTTCATTCCCAGTTTTTCTTTGATTTCCTCATTGTGGACACCCTCCTGCCATTGTTCCCATGTACTAGTACCTGCAATCATCCTAGCTACTTCCATATCCGTAACTTCAACCTTATTGATAAGGTAACCTGAATCCACCCAGCTTTCACTCCCATACAACAAAGTTGGTCAAAAGATTGAACGGTGCACAGATAACTTAGTCTTGGTACTGACTTTCTTCTTGCAGAAGAGAGTAGATCGTAGCTGAGCACTCACTGCATTAGCTTTGCTACACCTCGCTTCCAGTTCTTTCACTATGTTGCCATCCTGTGAGAATATGCATCCTAAGTACTTGAAACCGTCCATCTGTTCTAACATTGTTCCTCCTATTTGGCACTCAGTCCATTTCTATGTCTTTCCCACTGACATTACTTTCGTTTTGGAGATGCTAATCTTCATACCATAGTCCTTACATTTCTGATCTAGCTCTAAAATATTACTTTGCAAACTTTCAATCGAATCTGCCATCACAACAAATTGTGATATACGAACTTTTGTTTAAAATAAAGACGACTGACCTGGGATGCAAGCAGTAACTACAGTGTTGCACATTCTGTGGTAGAGACACATTATTTCCCTGCTTCAGCTGCCTCCTTTTTATCTTTTGACTTCTGCCTTGCCCTTTCTTTCTTCATGTAGTTAGCATTGCACTGACACAGTGTAATATTATGTGGGAAAGAGGGGGGGGGGGGGGGGGGACACAGAGATCACATTCATCTTTTTTTAGACGAATTAAAGCAATGTTGTTTCTTTTTCAAATAAATCTTTTCCAGCAATTGGTTCAACATTACTGCTAATACAGTCTCTTTTGAACACCCTGCACAATTCACTAAATGACAAAAATGTGGCTCCAAACAAAGCTTGGAAGTAGGGGCTGAGCAATGATTGCATGGCAGTTTGGTAACATTATCTAAAAATTTATTAACATTTTCCTTCAGTGCATTTCTGTTCCCCTCCTGTTTCGAAATAATTATCCTCTTTACTCTGTTTAACCCATCTGCTGGTTGACCATTCACCAATTCCTAAAGTTGAAATGAACATTTCATTTCACATGGTTAATACATCATCTTGTACTTTCAAATTATACTGAAGAATATATTTCCTTCTTGATTCTCCTACTTTGCATTTTTTTTTTGTTTAAATTGTTTCCTATGAACTTAGGGTAGCAACATACACTTTCCATTGTTCCTAGGTCATATTTGACAGAATGTATTAAATATTTGACTATATGTGGTTCTTCTCAAATGTTGAAGAACATGTTGATTTCAGTGACCATTATGAACACATTTTCCTAGATACTCTTGTTATTTAGTTGTGTTTCTTACCCTAAGCACTTGTATATTCTTTGCCTTTCATTCTACAATTTTAGCTTCATTTCTTATTTATATAGGATGATTCTCTTTACCTTCTTAGCACACTTTTTTTGTTACTTCATTAGATTGTCGTGATTTCTGACTTCGCAGGGTTATTCAGGGCATTTATTTGTTCAGCCTGGCTTTTCCTTTGCTTCTGATTACCTAATACCACTCCATTTTCACCAGTCACAGTTGTTTGTAAATTGTCATTATTTTTTCTGTTTTCTGCTGTCTTATGTGTTATTCTTTTTTGTGCATTTTGAGATGATTCTTCTTCCAGTTTTCTTGTTGGGTTCAGATCGTCTGCCTCTGAGCCTTCAGATTCCTCTGCTGTACTAGGCCGATAACTTGTACCCAAATCTATGAAATCACTGCCTTCTGAATTACTTTGATGTTGTTACAGTCTTCAGTCTAAATACTAGTTTGATGCAATTCTCCGGGCTACTCCTCATCTCTGAATAGCTACTGCAACCTACATCCTTCTGAATCTACTTACCGTATTCATCTCTTGGGCACCCTCTACAATTTTACCCCCCCCCCCCCCCCCCAAACACACACACACACACACACACACACACACACACACACACACACACACACACACACACACACACAGAGTTACCTCCAATATTAAATTGGCGACACCTTGGTGTCTTAGGATGTGTCCTATCTACCGATCGTTTCTTCTAGTCAGGTTTAGCCACAAATTTCTTTTTTTTCCCCCAATTCTACTTAGTACCTCCGCACTGGTTATGTGATCTACTTATGTTGAACATTCTTCTGTAGCTCCACATTTCGAAAGCTTCTATTCTCTTTTTGTCTAAACTGTTTATCATCCATGTTTCACTTCAACACTCTAGACAGATATCTTCAGAAAAGACTTCCTAACACTTACATCTGTATTCGATGTTAACAAATTTCTCTTCTTCAGGAGAGTATTCTGTCTGTGTCATACATCTTGCACATGAGATGGAAGAGTTTTGTCATGGCTGGCTCTTCCAAGGCTGTCAGTAGATCTGCCGGAATATTGTCTATTCCTTGGACCTTGTTTCAACACAGATCTTTCAGGGCTCTGCACGTTCTTCTCCAAATATCATATCACCCATCTCTGAATTACTTACATTTCTGTTAGTAGATACTGAAGATTTGTTTGCTGGAGAGATTGGTGTGGGTAGTACACTTAGAACTTCCAACCAGAAAATTATTTCAGATATGACATCACTGCATTCTGAATCACTTACACTTAACTTGCAAATAGGAACAATGAAGAGACTGTTACAAACTAAGCTTTCACCCAAAGCCTTCTTCATAGAAGAAAGGAAAACACGCACACACATTCACCCAAGCATATGCACACGACTGCTATCTCCAGCTGTTTTAGCGGGGCTGCTTGGCAGTCCGGCTAAGACACCCAGGGATAGTAGTCATGTTGCATGAGGTGTGTTTTCTTTTTGTTTCTGAAGAAGGCTTTGACTGAAAGCTTAGTGTGTAACAGTCTTTTCATTGTGCATCTCTGCATCTCAACATGTCACCTTTATGGTAAGTGGCAGTCTTTTTCGTAATTGTTGATATTTCAACCTGGACTTCCCATTGTTACATTTAAGTTACTAGACACTAAAGGTTCATTTGCTGGTGAGAATTACGCTGGCAGTACACTTGAAACTTCTGAGCAGGAGTCTACTTCCCTTTGATTTGTTATTATTTACTTGCATTTGAGTCCCTTGCCGTATCAAGAGAAACCTCCATAAAATTCACTGATTGTATGTAAAGTTTATATACTATGTATTTCTGAGTGGCATTGTTAATTATTATGGCCTATAGCATGATATTACTCTCTATATACACAGAAAAGTATCAATAAAATGAAAGTTACGTATTTGGTAAAACGATCACACAATTCAATCTAAGCTAACCTTATTCTTGTTGGTGAATTTTGTCTTATAAGAGCTCTACATTTGGATTGGTCTGTTACTGAAATTAGTGTGTTTCAGTATTTGTGTACTTACGATTTTTGGATAATATATTTAACCCTCTGCACACATTAACTAACCACATGAACAATTAATAACTATTGCATATTAATCATTCCACTACAACACTGCTAAATTACACAAAGAATTTTATAAATATCACCGAGAAGCTCTAAATAATTGTTAAATTGGCACAACAGTGAAAGGACTGTGGTAAATATCCAAGCATAAACATTCTTCTGAAATATGAGGTTTTGTGCCTTGAGATTCGAATGTTACAAGATGCAAGGTTCTGTTACTTTACGATAGATGAGCTAAGCATGCCTCACCTTACGCACGGCATTTCTTATCTTGTAGAAACGTGTAACTCGAAATTGGCAGTTTTCAAGTTACAAGATTTTGCTATGTTAATGACAGAATGTGATGAGTGTACCAGCATCTGGTGTTAGTTTTCCTGGTGAAGTACAATAGAATTACATCAAAATTATGTTTAGAGGGGAGTTATTCATGCACTGGCTTACAATTTGCTTTGATTTTTGTGCTATTTAAAGTTTAAAAATAAACTTTAATCTGTAAGATACTAAATCCTAACACCAGGGAAGGAAAGTGAAGTACAAAAATATTTTATTATTTTATCCATCTTCAGCAACTGTAATTGTATATATCGAAATAGTCAGCCACTGGTTGCTGATGATTTCGATATAAACATAAATACCATATACATATCCATATTTCATTGTCAGTCATTTTGAAACAGTATCACTGTTGACAGAACAATAAAAGATTTTTTTTTTTTTAAATCGCTGTGGTATTGTGGCCTATATCTTGTTTTATGTAACAGCACAAATAATAGCAGTAATATACCAAAGATAGAACAAATTACACAACCACAACAAAAAGTTGTCTGAAATAAAATTATATTCAGATAGGTTGTGCTTACCAGTCAGGGGCTGCTAACAGTCCACTCCAGTACGACATATTTTATGGCCTTTGACTTGGGATTCCCAATGGCTTTTTTGTTTACTCTAAATATTCACATTTCTTTAAACTCTTTCCTCTCTTTTGCTTGGTGAAAGGAACCTATCATTCAAAAAGACAGAAAAATTCTCTTTTTTCCTTCAGTACTGTATGTTCACTGCTGCCTGGCTGTCAGGGCAAATTTCTGTCTTTATTTGATTTAAGTGAAAGAAATTATACTGAAAACATTAGTTAAAAGTTAATACTATCAATTTTTGTCAAAGAAGAGGAATGTTTGTTAATCTGGCATAGGGCTGCATGTTTTTGGCAGCTCATAACAACCACCCCTCTACTGTCACAAATATTTAGAATGTCTCATATTTTTATGGCAAATCTTTAACAGATTCGTAGAGTCGTCCATTCATTCTCAATATCATTAGAGTTAGAAACAAATTCCTGTAAAGTGCTTGTGCTGTACACAAAGTTTTTGGGCCAAAGATTAAAGCCTTGATAGTACGCCTTGCATGCTGTCATTTTCATGTGTGTAATTTAATGATTTTTTTTCCTCCTTCCCAACAGTCTCTTGCAAAGAATCAGTCAGCTCAAGCATTTCTTGGTCCAGAGAATCCTGAGGAGCCTTATCTTGATGGAATTAATTACAATTGTGTAGCACCTGGGAAGCGCTTCCAGCCAATGTCAAATCTTTCAGGAGGAGAGAAAACTGTTGCGGCTTTAGCTCTGCTTTTTGCAATACACAGGTTGGTGTGTACTGTAGTTAATAACAGACAAGTGTCTCTTAAACAATTGTATTTTTTTTTCTTTTTGTCACTGATCATTCAGCCCCTGAGGATTATGTTCCAAAATACATTTCATTTGCAGCTACCAGCCGTCACCATTTTTTGTGCTGGACGAAATTGATGCTGCACTTGATAACACAAACATCGGGAAAGTGGCAAGTTATATCAGAGATAAAACATCTTCTCTGCAAACCATAGTTATTTCCCTAAAAGAAGAATTTTATAGCCATGCAGATGCTCTTATAGGGATATGTCCAGATGTAAGTTATTTCCAGCAGCAATTTTTATATAAGCAGTAATGTTAGAAACTTCAGAGCTCACATATGAAAGTGTTTGTAATGTTGAGCAACATAGCTACCCTTGTAGTTTGATAGCAGACAAATTAATTATAAATAGTGTAGTGTTTGACAGATTGAAAGTTATTATTATGCTTTCCGATACAGATCAGTTGATCTTTGTCTCCTAATGTCCTTGCAACAGGTAGGTTCTCAGAAACTGGGGCCTCAGTGTCCTGTGTCTCATTTCCACCCTCTCCGAAGTTATCCATCTTTATTTCCCGAGGAAGGAATTAAGAGTTCTGAAACCTAACAAAAGCATTTTTCTCTTTCAGATATGTCTACTGATAGTACTCGAGTCTTGCCTCCTGGCCAAATATTCTGTTTCTTTGTAATTTTACCAGGTGTTTTTTTTTTTAAGTGTGTGAAGTCTCTACAGTCAGGCCTCAAAATTGACAACCGGCTAATATGCTGAGAAGTTTCTATTTCTATCATGGACAACAGTTAAATGGGTTTGGAACACCTTTGTAAAGTTCTAGACAGTTTCCAGTGATTTTGGGAGCCATATTGCCTAAAGTGTCTTTAGTGTACTCTCACGCGCCTAGTGAAGCATGCTTAGAATAAGCGCAAAGACCCAGATAGTCACTGAAATACTAAGTTGTGTGTAGTTTGTGAAGTAAGGGGCCAAAGAAGTTATTTTATTATAAGTTTCGACAATTTTATTCAGGTCACACGTATATTTTGAACTATAGGCATATTGTTAAGCTGGAGAATATTGTATACCCACACGTAGTGTGTGTCCATGAACTGTAAAGATGGATGCATAACCAAGTTATAAAGTGAAAGAATATTGTCTACCCCCAGATATTAAGTGTGTGTACATAAACAGTGAATATGGATGTATAACAAGGTTTATCAAGATCATCTGAGTGGTTTCAAGTGTGAAAGCATTTTGCAAACCATAATGGTGCCACTAGCAGAATTTCAGTCTTCAAAAAATGACTGAAAGTGTTCGTTGTCATCAGTTTTTGATAGGAGGTGCCAATGCGCACCTGTTCAGCAAAGCTGAAAATAAAGCTCCCATGAGTAGCATATCAGTAAACTGTGGTAATTTACTTCTGACACGGTTGTGATCCTTTCCACCAATAGACATTTGTTAGTTTTGGAGCAGTGTTTCAAGCAGGAATTATTCAACGTGTTTAAGGTACATTTTGATATTCATTTGTAAGTACTGTTTTGGGGATATGCTGCATGAATTTGTTAGTTATACTGCTTTAAACTTTCATTGTGATGATTATGCAATACTCCTGTACAGTACTTGAACTGTATTACACCACACAGCAGTTATTTACCCATTCTACTCAAGTCGGTAGGCTGGAGTTCTTAGCAAATTACTTCATTTTCAGTCTCTGTCTCACAACAGATGATGCCTCTTGTGATGCCATCATGAGCGAGGTCCATCTAGAGACCTCAGACAAGAAACAGGTTAAAATATACATCCAAGCTCAATGTTTTATTCTTCATCATTGTTCGTTAGAGTTCAAGGGATCTTCTGTCTGGTGTATCCCTTGGAGCTGTGGTTGGCGATGAGGTGTCTGTGCACTTGCTCTGACATCACAACTTTGGCTCTTCACCCCATAACCGCTCGTTGCCCAACTGATACCTCAAACAAAATGTGCAAAAACCCAAGCAGAGCCAAGTATCTTCAATACATAAGTGAAACATGAGTATGCAGAATAACATCATATACACGTTTACTCACTCAAACACGTCATAAAGGGAGCAGAAATTTTAGCATGATACATTCACACTTATTTCAGGATTTTATGTCACAAAATTTCTGCACCCATTCACTGTTTCCTTTAGTAGGAAAGGCAATCACTCTGTTTTATATGTTGGATGAGTCAGCCTTTGAATTCTTTCTTGAGAGTGTGTGATACTCATAGTTTATATACATACAATGTAATATTAACGTAGTTGACAGTTTAATGCATGCAAATATAGAAGGCAGACATCAATTTGAAGATAAATTGCCATTCCACTGGTGGCAGAGTTCAGTAATGAAATTTAAAGCAGCTCATCCACAGTATCAGTGTCTTTTATGGCATACCTTTCTAGTACTGTATATCCATGTTTCCTTGTACATTATTGTTGGAAGATTGGATATTTTCTCTGCGCCACATGAGGAATAAAGATAAGATAACACAAGAACATTTTTTTTAATAGTCTAGAAAATTTCCATACAAATTATTAATTGTGTTTGTTGTATTCGTAAACAACAAGTAGTTGCTTTACAGTCCATAAAGACTTTTTGTTGATTACTAGAATGCAATAAAAATTTCCTTAAAATACAAGATCATCTTGTTCATGTTCAACAACAGAATGGTAGTCATTCTTATTTATACTTTATGCTTCTATTATCCTGAATGGTCTTTAGTATTTTTTAACAACTGAAAAACTGAAGTTAATGACACTGATGCTTAAATTTACCTTATGTTTATATGTATACAGGTAGGAGAGTGTCTCGTGAGCAAAGTGCTGACGTTGGACCTCACACAATATCCATCCCATCTAGATGCAGAACAAGAGAAGAGAGACCAACACAGACATTAGATGTTAACTGTTGCATTTTGTATGATGAGCAGATAGAAATTGTATTATTTTTGTATTATGAACATAATGTTTACCACAATTTAAAGATTTTTATGTATAATGGCCACAAATTGCTGATAGTCAGCGTCCATATGTGATCCAGTCCATAGTGGTACCATTCGCAACTACAGAGTCTTTGTTGTACAGTCCATCTTTTTGTTATAAGATATTTAAAAATACAGCTTTATGTCTTTTGCTTCGTGAGGTTCATTGTGTCAATAGTTTTAAGCCGTTTTTTGTTCTTTTGTGAAGTAATTGAAATTGCCCCATACCCCCTCCCCGCCCCGCCTTCCCACCCTACTCCCTTCCCCCTCTCTCTTTTTCTTACCACATTACATAGTCTTTGTGAGAACCCTAAAAATCATTATCTTTCCCTGTCGAGTCCATAGACTTGCAGAAATATATACTTTTAACACACTACTGTATCCAGAATTACGAAAGTTATTTTACCTTTAAACAACCTAGTACACTGGACAGAACTGCTCTAAGCCTGTAAAGTGACAAAAAAGTTATTATTTCACAAGTGGTGTCATCATAATGAATATATCACTTTTATGTATATAAATTTAAATCCTTAAATCTATTTTAATAGTTTAATATTGTGAAGAATTAAAAGAAGAGTGGGGGGGGGGGGGGACTGTAGCAGCAGGAATTGAACCCAAGCGTAGTCAGTCAGCGTGCCTGACAACTGAGCCATGCCATTTGACAATTGTTGTTCAAAAATCCCTCACATTCTCCTCGAAATTCTTTAGAGAACATTTTACCTTTTCCTATGGCCCACTCAAGCAAGATAGTGAAGGAACGTGAAAGAGGCATTGACGTGCTTTTACTCGCACAGTATGAGCCAAATCGGTGAGCCCTGTCCTGCACCCTCACGTTGTTGCTTGCAAATATTCCTAATTCTCTTGAGGCACTTACTCGGCAGCTGTCACTCCAGGAGTTCTACCAGGCCTTTTGTTTTGTCATACTCACGGCATTCACATGCCGTCTCTTCATTTGCATTGTAAGGTTCTTCTAGTTTATGACAGCAAAACACCACCTTAAACCAAATACCATTTGTCCACTATCTAATTAAAATTATCTCATCACCTGTTAGCGGACATTAATATGGGGCGTGTCCATGCTTTGACTTTGTGATGGCTTGAATTCTGCTGGGGATAGTTTGTGAGGTGTTTGAATAGCTGTTGGTGAATGACAGCCCACTCTTTCTCAAGATCCAAAAACAGACAAGGTAGTGATGTTGGGCACTGGGTCTTGAGTGATGTAACGCATCACAAAGGGTTTTCATTGAGTTCGCATTGGGACTCGGGGCATGCCAGTATCTTTCAGGAACGTTATTGTTCACGAAACATTGTGTCACGGGTGCTGCTTTATGACAGAGTGCATTGTCATGCTGATATAATCAGTAACAGTCCTTAACTGTTCCTTTGCTGTGTCCAGTACCCAGTCTGTAAAATGTATTCATTTCCTTCCACATTTAGTATTTTCTTAACCACAGTGAAGGGACCACACCCTAATAATAGAAAACAGCCCTATATCATAACACTACCTCCTCCACAATTACCAAGCGAGATGGCACAGTGGTTAACACACAGTGGACGCGCATCGGGAGGATGACAATTCAAACCCGTGTCCGGCCAGCCAGCGTTAGATATTCCATAATTTCCCTTAATCACTCCAGGCAAATCCCTGGGTGGTTTCTTTGAGAGGGCACAGCCAATTTCCTTCCCCATCCATGACATAATCTGAGCTTGTGCTCCCGTCACTAATAACCTCCATGTTGACAGGATGTTAGAGCTAATCTTCCTTCTTTTCCTCCGTAATTCACTGTTGGCAGTACACATGATGGCCAGTAATGTTCTCCGGACATTCAGCAGTCCAGTCCCTTCCATCAGACAGCCACAGGTTATAGCGTGATTGATTACTCCAAGTCACTCGTTTCTATTCATCCACTGTCTGGTGGCGTCACTCATTACACCACCTTGAGTGTCACTTACCAGTGACTACAGATATATGTGGCGATGAGGAGCTCAAGCATTGTATCACATTCGTTTTAACTCCATACGCACTGCCATATGCTATGCTAGCTGAACAGGTGATTCCTTCCACATATTTCATCCTTTTTTTTGGGGAGGGGGGGGGCCCTCACGGGTTATTCCTTCCACGTATTTCATCCTTTTTTGGGGGGGGGATCTTAAGAAAGTTTGAAACTCCCTGATGGTTTTGTTACTCATGTGACATCAAGTCACTAGTCCACTATTGAATTAATCTACATCTACATGAATACTAGGCAAATCACATTCAAGTGCCTGGCAGAGGGTTCATCGAATCTCATATAGCGCGCGGAAAGAATGAACACCTATATCTTTCCATACGAGCTCTGATTTCCCTTATTTTATCATGGTGATCGCTCCTCCCCATGTAGGTTGGTGTCAACAACATATTTTCACATTCAGGAGAAAGTTGGTGATTGGAATTTCATGAGAAGATTCCATCGCAACAAAAAACGCCTTTCTTTTAATGATTTCCAGCCCAAATCCTGTATCATTCCTGTGACACTCTCTCCCACATTTCACAATAATACAAAACATGCTGCCTTTCTTTAAACTTTTTCGATGTACTCCATCAGTCCTATCTGGCAAGGATCACACACCGTGCAGCAGTATTCTAAAAGAAAATGGACAAGTATAGTGTAGGCAGTCTCCTCAGTAGGTCTGTTACGTTTTTTAAGGGTTCTACCAATAAAACACAGTCTTTGGTTAGCCTTCCCCACAACTTTTTGTATGTGTTCCTTCCAATTTAAGTTGTTCGTAATTGCAATATCTAGGTATTTAGTTGAATTTACGGCTTTTAGATTAGACTGATGTACCGTGTAACCGAAGTTTAACAAGTTCCTTTTAGCACTCGTGTGGATGAGCTCACATTTTTCGTTGTTTAGGATCAATGCCACTTTTCGCACCATTCAGATATCTTTTCTAAATCGTTTTGCAATTTGTTTTGATCTTCTGATGACTTAGTCGATAAACGACAGCGTCATCTGCAAACAACCGAAGACGGCTGCTCAGATTGTCTCCAAAATCGTTTATATAGATAAGGAACAGCAAAGGGCCTATAATACTACCTTGGGGAACGCCAGAAATCACTTCTGTTTTACTCGATGACTTTCCGTCAATTACTACAAACTGTGACCCCTCTGACAGGAAATCACAAATCTAGTCACATAACTGAGAGGATATTCCATAAGCACGCAATCAATCTGAAATCCCTTGTCAATAGCACTCAACACTTCATGTGAATAAAGAGCTAGTTGTGTTTCACATGAATGATGTTTTCTAAACCCATGTTGACTATGTGTCAATAGACCGTTTTCTTCGTGGTAATTCATAGTGTTAGAACACAATATATGTTCTAAAATCCTGCTGCATACAGACTTTAATGATATGGGCCTGTAAATTAGTGGATTACTCCTACTACCTTTGTTGAATATTGGTGAGACCTGTGCAACTTTCCAGTACGGAGCTTTCGTCGAGCGAATGGTTGTATATGATTCTTAAGTATGGAGCTAATGCATCAGCATACTCCGAAAGGAACCTAATTGGTATACAGTCTGGACCAGAGGACTTGCTTTTATTAAGTGAATTAAGCTGCTTCACTACTCCGAGGATATTTACTTCTGCGTTACTCATGTTGGCAGCTGTTCTCGATTCGAATTCTGGACTATTTACTTCGTCTTCTTTTGTGAAAGCATTTCAGAAGGCTGTGTTTAGTAACTCTGCTTTGGCAGCACTGTCTTCGATAGTATCTCCATTGCTATTGCACAGAGAAGGCATTGATTGTGTCTTGCCACGAACATACTTCACATGCGACCAGGTTTCGAGACAAAGTTTTGTTGTGGAAACTGTTGTAGGCATCTCACATTGAAGTCCACGCTAAATTTCGAGCTTGTGTAAAAGATCGCCAGTCTTGGGGATTTTGCGTCTGTTTAAATTTGGCATGTTTGTTTCGTTGTTTCTGCAACAGTGTTCTAAACTGTTTTGTGTACCAAGGAGGATCAGCTCCGTCATTTGTTAATTTATTTGGTATAAATCTCTCAATTGCTACCGATACTATTTCTTTCAATTTAAGCCACATCTGGTCTAAACTTGTATTATTAATTTGGAATGAGTGGAGATTTTCTCTTGGGAAGGAGTCAAGTGAATTTTTATCTGCTTTTTTGAATAGGTATATTTTTCGCCTCCAAGTCAGGTCAAAATAAGGATAGAGTATAGTAAATATACAAATTAAAATTAGGTACCTGTTCTTTCACTTTGTTTTACGCATTGACTACCATGAGGCTGCCGGCAGCTACAGCAGAACCTCACACTTGAACGCCTTATGCACGCCAGTGGCCACAGCACATCTGACTGGCGGTGAAACATCCATCACTGTGTGTGCAGTAGTCAGTGTGTTAAGTAACATTTACTTTTACATAGTCAGGAGTACTTTTACAGTACAGAAAGAGTGTGTTACTAGAAATGTCTTGAATTTCATTTTAAATATTGGATACATAACAATTTTTATTTCTTCTGGTATCTTATTGTGTAGTTTGACACCAGAGTTAATTATGCTCATCTCGTAGGTTGTTGTTCTGGAATATGTTTGGCATATATTTGATTTTCCATTGGGGCAGCAGTTGTCTACGTTCTTGTTCTGTAGGAATTTGCCTGTTTTCAAAAGGTAGTCTGTAGTGAACAAGATAGTTTAATAAATGAATAAATGTGTAACATTCAGAACACCAAGCTCAGTAAAGAGATATTTTCAGGCCTCCACCTCTTAAAACTGCAGAATTATTCTTAGTTCTTTTTTTGTATGTTTCAAAAGATGCCTGGTATAAGTGAAGTGACCCCACAAAATGACCCCAAATTGGAACAGTGAGTTGAACTGCTTGTAGTATGCCTGCAGTACTATTGTTTTATTTGTTGCAGATTTTATTCTCAAGCAGTAGAACACAGATGAGAGCTTCTTTCACTAGTTATTTACAAGCATCTCGTAAAGTCCTGCTGAAACCACAGACCCAAAAATGTTGTCACTCTTACATTTTTTAGAGGACCATTTTTAAACCTTTGTTGAGTAGATACTTAGCTAGATTGTGTAAATGAATTAAAGTTGACATGCTTCTAATTTTTACGACGAGTTTGTTTTTTGTGAACCATTCCCCAAAGACTTTTCATAGCTTTCTGCTAGAGATTGCAGTGTTTCCGGGCTAGATCCAGTGAGCAATATGCTGGTGTCATTGGCATATAGGATAGTTCATATATTTAACAAAGCAGTCAACATAAATCAGGAAGAGTAGCAGCCCTGCATAGGACTGAGCCTTGCAGCACACCACATTTTACTGGTAATTTGCTGAAAAGCAAATAATTGTTTCTTCTTTTATTCATAATGTTAAATTCTTACATGATATTTTTTGTCTGCTGGTTTTTAAGTGTGAGCACTACCAGCCATGTGCTACACATAAGGCTATTCAATTTTTTGTGCAGGATTACACCAAAAGCTTTTGAAATGTCTAGAACAATACTTGCAGCTATCTTATATTGATCAGAATAGAGGGTGCAGCACAGAAACTTACTTATTTTAGAAAATCATTAAACAGAAAATACTGGGGATATCAATTTAATTATCTTTCCTTTACACAGAGGTACATTTAAAGTTTTACTTCATTAGGTTATGAAAATAATATCATGATATGTTCTCAATGCATTGGGAGAGTTGAAATCGGAAGTTTCAGTCCATTTTGTCCAGCAGATCTATCTTATTTGGCAACAACAGCATATACATTGTTCTTCAGCTCACCCATCATCCATTGACAATTGGTATACACCTAGGCTTTAAGATAACCCCATAAGGGAAAGTCGCAGGGGGCACTAAATGTGGCAAGCGTGCTGACTGCTGAATATCACACTTTAAGGAGATACAATGGTCAGGGAAGTTTTTGTATGAGAGAGTCATAGATGTCTGTATTGTGAGAGCCATGGCGCTCTCTTGTTGGAACCAGACACCCGCTCTACGTCCATTTCTTCGAGTTTGGAAAGAAAAAAACTCCTCAATCATCTTGGCATACCGGGCAGAAGGGACCATAACAGTCATATTGTTCTCTTTGAAAAACCATGGGCCAATTTTGGATAAAGTGCACCAAATAGTCACTTGTTCTGTATGTGGAAGCTGCTCATGAAGTTATCAGGGGTTTGTGGTGCTCCACTATCACGTCTTGTTTATTCCAGACAAACAAAAATGTGCCTTATCGCAGAACAACATGAGGGCGTCATAAGGCAGCTTTTCAACCCAGGCTTCAAATGTGTGTTTATTTATTTACTGTGAAACAAAATGGCGTGGATTAAATATGTGCACCATTGCCAGTTTCTAAGGATGAAATTTCTAGTCTTTAGGAAGAATGTGTCTCACTTATGTGTTCAGAAGTTACATGTCTGCGTGTAGATCGCTTGGTAATTCAAGTCACCAGCCTTACTTTGTCGACTCTTTCTGGTATCCTGCTGGTTCTTGAAGATGCTGATTTCTTTTTCTGCATACTATCAGTATCCATAAACGTGCCCACCAACATAACAATCGCTTTTTTGTCAGGAACACAACCTGCAGGCACAATATTAAACAGTTTCCTGAAGGCACACTAGGTTGTGATGACTGAATGACCATGGGAAAAATAAGTCGCCACATCAATCATATGCTCCTGTCTTGTCCATTACATGATCGCTGCTAAAGTAACCTTAAAAAGAGAGAGAGAGGCCACTCAACCCCACCGACAACGAGTAATGGCCACTGTGTCACATGCATTTCAAATAAGGAAGTTCCCAAACCTCACACTGCACCATGAAAATGGTAGATTGCTTTTCAGCATAAAGGTGACTGCTGAGTAGCAGACAGGCACAATAAAAATTGTTACACATGAGCTTTCAGCCAAAGCCTTCTTAAAAAAAATTAGATGCGCACACATTCATGCACATACAACCACCATCTCCATCTGGAATCCAGCTATAGCATTGAACAAAAGCAACATGCTGGAGTGGGGCAGGGCACGGAAGGGGAGAGAAGTCAGTGCCTGTCTGACAAAGTGTGCTGCTTTTGCTGAGTGACAGTTGCATTCTGCCCAGAGAAAGTGGTCATGAGCCGTGTGTGTGTGTGTGTGTGTGTGTTTTCTTTTTAAAGAAGGCTTTGGTGAAACCTCAGTGTGTAACAGTCTATTTGTTGTGCCTATCTGCAACACAGCATGTCATCTTTACAGTGAGTAGCAATCTGCCCTTTTCATAATATTTTTGATATTTCAACCTGTACTTTCCTTTTTTTTTAATATTCATTTATGAAATTTATGAAAATGTCAAAGTTTGTCTAGAATCTATGGACAGGAACTTAACTATGATGCAAGTCAGTAAATGGATTTTGTGTCAGAATAACCTGTTTTTAGCTGCAGTGAAACTTTTTCTAATTTTAAAACGTGGAAAGAAACCATTTCCTAAAGAGACATTTAAACTTTTGTCATTGGTATCATTATCGAGTACGTGCTTGGGTACTTCGAAGTCACTTGATTGTATTGCTTAATGATTTAGCTGTACTTATAATTTCACAAGGATCTGTTTCGTAAATATACATTAAAGGCCACAGACTTATTGAGGAAGTACAGGGCTGGCCTTTTACAGTTTTTATGAATGAGATCTTCAGCTAGTACATTACTCATTTAATTGTTTTACAACTGCTATTGGTTCTATGACTTTTGAGCCCTCTAGTATCAATGATGATACGTTCTTTCTTTTTGGTACAGAACTTAAAGGCTTTTTCTTTCTGTGTAGCTCTCCATACGGATATAATTTTATTTGATGAGCTTATCAAAGTGTCGTCGTATATAGTTTTAATCTGTCTGAATACTATAGTTTCTTTTGTAGGCTTTAAAGTAACTGAAAATCCTTTGGCAATTATATATATGTACCTCATGTGAGGTATTGCCTCATAACCACTACCTCCTCTGCTTGTAAATTTGTAGATTCTATCTCTGATGAATATTTGTTCAATGGAGGAATTTATTGATCTTGTTGGGCAGTGTATTTACTCTAGGGATATACTACAGCACCCTACAATTGCTCACACAGGGACTGTAAGGATAAGGTTAGAAAAATTACTGCACGCATAGAAGGCATTCAAACATTCATTCTTCCTGCACTCCCTACAGGAAGAAACCCTAATAACTGGTACAATGGGACATACCATCTGCCATACACCTCATGGTGGTTTGCAGAGTATAGACATTGATGTAGAGTGTGGTGACCTTATCAAATGTGTGGGTCATATGTATCAAATCATACCTACCACTGCTTTGTTGGAAAATCAGTGTTATCACCACAAAGCACTAGCTTAATATTTAATATACTGATCCTGTAAAACCTCTACTTTGGTTGCAAAGAAGATTTCTACTCGATGTTCCATATACAAGTATGTGAATAATTAAATTCATTTCTGGAAACATAACACAAAGTTCGAAATATTTCAGTTGGGTCAATATGGCATTTACTGGTATTGCAGAAATTTATCCACCACAAAGCTGGTAGTACCACCATTTTTAGTTGATACTGGAGTAGTGATTGCAACATAGTAATTTTATTCTCCAGTGACTGAACATTAGGGTGTAGTACAACAAATTTGGGGCATTTAGATACTGTAATTGAAACAATTTCTAGTTTTTTGTCCAATGTATTTCTAATGCGGTACTTACTAAAAAATCTTCGGTGTCTTTGTGGCTTCTGCTTGCTGGTGGCTATCAATGATAAGTTAACTTCCAGTACTTGCGTTCACATATGTCCTTTTTGATGTTTTAAATTGTGTAGTTCATCCTAAATTCACTTGTGAATCACAAATACCACAATATTTGAGTATATGTATTGACAGTTGAGCATGAGAATCCCTTGGCACCTGAAGAGGCATCTTGCACATGTTAGGTTATGAACTTTGCAGTAACAATATTGTGTACACTTCTGTAGAATAAATATATTTTCACTTTAGATGCAAAGGATTATGCCATAGAAGAGGAGCGATTGAGTGTATGCAAAGTACGTTTTTCAGTTGATATATCCATGTGGTTGGCACCATCCCAGTTTATAATCTATCACTATGTAAACATTTCCTAATGTGGACAAACTGTAAGAAACTATCCCTGAGAGAATAAGGAGCAAAGGAGGTCATATGGAAATTAGCCAGAAATGTGTTCCAAGATATGTACACCCACTTGAGGAAAGCGAAGACAAACCATCATCGACAATGCAGGTTCTGTGACTGAAAGCATACATGAGGATACACCAGACAAATGCCAATGTTCTCCCTGTACTGATTTTTTAACTCCACATTGAGAGGATAGTGTGCTGGATCGTTATCCTGTAGTAGCCACATTACTCATTGTATCACCATGCGCACGTCTTCCAGCAGGGTCACCCACAGGAAGTTCAGATATGCATCACCTTTGTGGAAGGATGACTAGTCCCACCAAGCAGTCACCAATAGTCCCTACCCCCCCACACTGACACTGAACCGGTGCAATGGTTCATTGCATGGAGATTAGTCCATACCCCATAGGTAGGTGTTCAGAAGATGATGGTACTACTACTTGTAAAGGTAGCTTCACCTGTAAATAGCATGGATGATAAATCCCAGCACCGTAGCTACCAGCAACAAAACTCATGGGAGACAAGTCCATAGGTAATTAGGCATGTGCAGCTTGTACATGATACAGATAGTGGCAGTTGTCTTGGAGGATATTCCACAATAACAGTATCATTCTTTTTGACATTGCTCACGCATATAAAATTACATGTTACAAGAATATGTAAATAGCCTAAAATACTTGTCAAGTAGGGCTATCCTGTAGGTATGTACTATTTCTGATAGGAATCCTTTATTTACATCAATTTTAGAAAGGTATTTTTTCCATGTGACTATTAGTACGGGAATCTTTTACTTTGAGACATACCTACATTTTCTTACTGAAAGTAACAAAGATGTCGACAGGGAAGTTTTCATTTCCTCCAAACTCTTTCAAAAACATTTTAAATGTTTTCAGCACTACTTCTCTCTGTTACTGTTTGTTTTCCGTCCATATTACAGAATCAATCAACAACTCTCAGTAATATACAACTTCCATGTACACTAATTACCTAATGTACCATTATTGACAACTGAACAAATGTTACATGGAAACAGGTACACTGACCTGTGATTGCCAATATTTTATAACCAATGAAAAAATCTTACAAATGAACTCCATACACGAATTAGATGTGCCATGTCTGCCACAGTGAGTACTATGACCTTTTACCTCCCCAAACTGTTCACTAGTCATTATATTGTGTGAAGGAAATCATTTACTTCAGGTGACAAAAAACAGACTGAAAAATTCACACTCTTTCAACCACCGGACAGTGTGTGGTGGAGGGTACCTTGCGTACCTTTATCGGTTCTCCCTTCTATTCCAGTCTCGTATTGTCCGTGGAAAGAAAGGTTGTCGGTATGCCTCTGTGTGGGCTCTAATCACTATGATTTTATCCTCGTGGTCTCTTCAAGAGATATACATAGGAGGTAGCAATATACTGCTTGACTCCTCGGTGAAAGTATGTTCTCGAAACTTTAACAAAAGCCCGTACCGAGCGACTGAGTGTCTCTCTCGCAGAGTCTTCCACTAGAGTTTATCTGTCATCTTCCTAACATTTCCGTGACTACTAAATGACCCTGTAACGAAGCTCGCTACTCTCTGTTGGATCTTCTCCATCTCTTCAATCTATCCAATCTGTAACAGATCCCACACCCGTGAGCAGTATTCAAGCAGTAGGCGAACAAGTGTACTGTAACCTACTTAGTTTCCGGAATGCATTTCCTTACGATTCTTCCAATGAATCTCATTCTGGCATCTGCTTCAGCAACGATTAATTTTATATGGTCATTCCATTTTAAATCACTCCTAATGCCTACTCCCAGATAATTTATGGAATTAACTGCTTCTAGTTGCTGACCTGCTATATTGTAGCTAAATGATAAAGGATCTTTCTTTCTATGTATTCACAGCACATTACACTTGTCTACAGTGAGATTCAATTGCCATTCCCTGCACCATGCATCAATTCGTTGCAGATCCTCCTGCATTTCAGTACAATTTTCCATTGTTACAACCTCTCGATACACTACAGCATCATCTGCAAAAAGCCTCAGTGAACTTCCGATGTTATCCACAAGGTCATTTATATATATATTGTGAATAGCAACGGTCCTATGACACCCCCCTGCGGCACACCTGAAATCACTCTTACTTCGGAAGACTTATCTCCATTGAGAATGACATGCTGCATTCTGTTATCTAGGAACTATTCAATCCAATCACACAATTGGTCTGATAGTCTGTATGCTCTTACTTTGTTCATTAAGTGACTGTGGGGAACTGTATCAAATGCCTTGCGGAAGTCAAGAAACATGGCATCTACCTGGGAACTCGTGTCTACGGCCCTCTGAGTCTCATGGACGAATAGCACAAGCTGGGTTTCACACGATTGTCTTTTTCGAAACCCATGCTGATTCCTACAGAGTAGATTTCTAGTCTCCAGAAAAGTCATTATACTCGAACATAATACATGTTCCAAAATTCTACAACTGATCGATGTTAGAGATATAGGTCTATAGTTCTGCACATCTGTTCGACCGTCCCTTCTTGAAAACGGGGATGACCTGTGCCCTTTTCCAATCCTTTGGAACGCTATGCTCTTCTAGAGACCTACGGTACACCGCTGCAAGAAGGGGGCAAGTCCCTTCGTGTACTCTGTGTAAAATCGAACTGGTATCCCGTCAGGTCCAGCGGCCTTTCCTCTTTTGAGCGATTTTAATTGTTTCTCTATCCCTCTGTCGTCTATTTCGATATCTACCATTTTGTCATCTGTGCGACAATCTAGAGAAGTAACTACAGTGCAGTCTTCCTCTGTGAAACAGCTTTGGAAAAATACATTTAGTATTTCGGCCTTTAGTCTGTCATCCTCTGTTTCAGTACCATTTTGGTCACACAGTGTCTGGCCATTTTGTTTTGATCCACCTACTGCTTTGACCCAAGACCAAAATTTCTTAAGATTTTCTGCCAAGTCAGTACGTAGAACTTCGCTTTCGAATTCATTGAACACCTCTTGCATAGCCCTCCTCACACTACATTTCGCTTCGTGTAATTTTTGTTTGTCTGCAAGGCTTTGGCTATGTTTATGTTTGCTGTGAAGTTCCCTTTGCTTCCGTAGCAGTTTTCTAGCTCAGTTGTTGTACCGCGGTGGCTCTTTTCCATCTCTTACGATCTTGCTTGCAACATACTCATC
Source organism: Schistocerca piceifrons (assembly GCF_021461385.2). Lineage (NCBI taxonomy): Eukaryota > Metazoa > Arthropoda > Insecta > Orthoptera > Acrididae > Schistocerca > Schistocerca piceifrons. Next base: position 582,923,089 of record NC_060140.1, on the reverse strand, counting down.
TAATGCATATGCTACGGTGGTTTTGAACTTTGTCCACTGATCCTCAACACTATCTGTACTTGAGATAAAACTTTTGTGATGCTGTAACTGCTTTATGATCGTTGATTCCCTGTTCTGCGTTAATTGTTTCCAATAGTTCGGGTCCGTTTGTCACCAGAAGGTCTAATATGTTATCTCCACGAGTTGGTTCTCTGTTTAACTGCTCAAGGTAGTCTTCTGATAATGCACTTTAAAAAATTTCACTGGATTCCTTGTCCCTGCCACCTGTTATAAATATTTGCGTCTCCCAGTCTATACCTGGTAAATTAAAATCTCCACCTAAAACTATAACATGGTCAGGCAATCTACTCCAAATATCTTCCAAATTTCCCTGTGTTCTACCACAACAGCTGTTGAGCCAGGGGGTCTATAGACACATCCAATTACCATGTTTGAGCCTGCTTTAACCGTGACCTTCACCCAAATTATTTCACATTACGGATCTCCGTCAATTTCCTTCGATACTATTGCACTTTTTATCGCTATAAACACGCCTCTCCCTTCACTGTCCAGCCTGTCTCTGTGGTATACATTCCAATCTGAATTTAGAATTGCATTACTGTTTACATTTGGTTTCATCCAGCTTTCCATCCCTAGTACCATGTGGGCACTGTGACCGTTTATTAATGAGAGCAGTTCAGGGACCTATCTATAGACGCTCCTGCAGTTTACTATTACCACATTAATAATGTCATTACCTGTTGCGTTTTGCCTACTGCTACCTTGTCATGTCTCAGGAGGCGTCTTGTCGGGCCTAGGGAGGGAATTCTCCAACCTTAAAAAATCCACATGTGCACTCCACAGGTACTCTGCTGCCCTTGTAGCCGCTTCCTGCATGTAGTACACACCTGACCTATTCAGGGGGACCCTACATTTCTCCACCCGATAGCAGAAGTCAAGAAATTTGCTCCCCAGATCTCCGCAGAATCGCCTGAGCCTCTGGTTTAAGCCTTCCACTCGGCTCGAAACCAGAGGACCACGATCGGTTCTGGGAACGACACTACAAATAATTAGCTCAGATTACACCCCGCAAGCGAGGCTTTCCGTCTTCACCAACTCCACCAACCGCCTGTATGAACTGCGGATGACCACCGAACCCAGACGACAGGAGTCATTGGTGCTGACATGAGCAACAATTTGCTGTCGGGTGCACCCAGTGTTCTCTATCGCCGCCGGCTGGGCCTCCTCCACATCTCGGATGAGACCCCCAGGCAAGCAGACAGAGTGAACATTGGCCTTCTTCCCCGACCTTCCCACTATTTCCCTAAGGGGCTCCCATCACCCGCCTAACATTGGAGCTCCCTATCACTAATAAACCCTTCCCCCTGTGTGCCTTCTTGGACCTTGCTGAAGGAGCGGCCACATGTCCACTCACAGGCAGGGCGGGCGATGCCACACAGCCAACCTCCACATTGACCCTCCACCTCATGCGACGCGAACGTCGTTGAACCCACCACTCCCCTTGGGGAGAGGGTGGCCAACTGTGCCCGGTACCCGTGAAGATGTCTCGCCAGCAGGGACCATGGGTGAAGCATGTTACACCTGGGGTGTATCATGCGACGCACCGGACTCCCCACTGCCGCTACACTCTGAGGCAGCAGCCCGAAGATGGCTGACCATGGCCATCAGCACGTTCAGCTGTTCGTGAACAGTGGCCAGCTCCTCCTGCGTCCATACTCAGCAGTCACATCCTATCCATCCTAAGAAATCAACAATTTACTGTAGAGAGTTAAGTAATCAACTTTTAACTAGACTGCTAATTCACTAAAGGCGGCTGGTAGCTGACTAAACTGTGGTTACTAGACATTTCTTGTTGGAAACAATGAAAATAAGCACTAACTCTCTCTGGACAGTACTCAACATACACACAAAATCTATGGAACACTATTACTAGTACTTGAAAATTAAAGCTTCCTAAAAGCAAAAACACACGGAAAAAGAAGTGACAAGTAAGAAGAACACAGTTAATACTAAAATCTACATAGCTTGCTGCACAGGAGATGTGAAGCAGACGACAGTTACGACGACACTGCTATTAGAATAAACACTGATTGTATTGCTACTGCTCCATTTCAAAACCGTAACTGTTGCCCTTGCTATCAATAAAGCAACAAGTGAGCAAAAATTTAACCCATTTTGCCAATTGTCAGAGACGAGCAATAAAAAGTAAATATCATAGCAAATTATACAGAAGAAAGTACAACACAGCTGATGAGATCACAAATAACTCACACCTTTGTAAGTGTTCATTGTGATGTGACTATGCTGCTACACCTCAGTAGGTCTTTGTGCAACTGATAAAAAAGAATGAAGAGGGTTTCCCAATTCTTTCACATGCACTGCAAAAAGAACACTCAAGATCCCTTATACAGGGTGTTACAAAAAGGTACGGCCAAACTTTTGGGAAACATTCCTCACACTCAAAGAAAGAAAATACGTTATGTGGACATGTGTCCGGAAATGCTTACTTTCCATGTTAGAGCTCATTTTATGACTTCTCTTCAAATCACATTAATCATGGAATCGAAACACACAGCAACAGAACGTACCAGCGTGACTTCAAACACTTTGTTACAGGAAATGTTCTCCGTTAGCGAGGATACATGCATCCACCCTCCATCGCATGGAATCCCTGATGCGCTGGTGGAGCCCTGGAGAATGGCGTATTGTATCCCAGCCGTCCACAACACGAGCACGAAGAGTCTCTACATTTCATACCGGGGTAGCATAGACAAGAGCTTTCAAATGCCCCCATCAATAAAAGTCAAGAGGGTTGAGGTAAGGAGAGCGTGGAGGCCATGGAATTGGTCCGCCTCTACCAATCCGTCGGTCACCGAATCTGTTGTTGAGAAGCGTACGAACACTTCGACTGAAATGTGCAGGAGCTCCAACGTGCATGAACCACATGTTGTGTCGTACTTGTAAAGGCACATGTTCTAGCAGCACAAGTAGAGCATCCCTTATGAAATGATAATGTGCTCCACTGAGCGTAGGTGGAAGAATATACTGACGAAACTAAAACGAGCTCTAACATGGAAATTAAGCGTTTCCCGACAAATGTCCACATAACATCTTTTCTTTATTTGTGTGTGAGGAATGTTTCCTGAAAGTTTTGCCGTACCTTTTTGTAACACCCTGTATATGGAATTGGGAATGTGTTGAGAATTTATAATACACTAGTGAATCTAATTTTACAAGTTCCATTCCAGGAGGCTACTATGTGGACTCCACAAGACAACCATTTCTCAGTAATTGTCTTATGAGTTTGGAAATTCCTTCAACATGTACACAAAAAATACAATGTACCATACTGGAAGGCACAAACACCACAGAAATTTGCTAAGAATTGTGTGTTTGTCATCAGCGTGTGCAGCCTATTCAAAATAAAGTATACTGGCTTGAATTTTAATTACATTCTTTGAACAGCATATATTATTCATTATAGAGCCCTGGTGCAGTCATCTGAAATACAGCATATAGTCTTATCGTCGAATGAATGTGCAAGTTTTTTACTGTAGAATTACCATGAAGTGCAGTCATGTATTCATATTAGAGGTGCCACATATTTTAAAGTTAGAACAGTTTCAGACTGCCACAAATGGTAAATATTGCTACTAGGGTCTCAAAAGTTCACCGTCAATCTTAAGACTATTTAGTTAGTGGTATGAACAGGGAAAATTGTAAAGTATTTATGAAAGATTTTGGCCTCTGGGTGATTTTAAGTGCAACTGAGCTTGAGACTAACTTTAAAAAAAAAATCATCAAAGTTACAAAATTACACTCCTGGAAATTGAAATAAGAACACCGTGAATTCATTGTCCCAGGAAGGGGAAACTTTATTGACACATTCCTGGGGTCAGATACATCACATGATCACACTGACAGAACCACAGGCACATAGACACAGGCAACAGAGCATGCACAATGTCGGCACTAGTACAGTGTATATCCACCTTTCGCAGCAATGCAGGCTGCTATTCTCCCATGGAGACGATCGTAGAGATGCTGGATGTAGTCCTGTGGAACGACTTGCCATGCCATTTCCACCTGGCGCCTCAGTTGGACCAGCGTTCGTGCTGGACGTGCAGACCACGTGAGACGACGCTTCATCCAGTCCCAAACATGCTCAATGGGGGACAGATCCGGAGATCTTGCTGGCCAGGGTAGTTGACTTACACCTTCTAGAGCACGTTGGGTGGCACGGGATACATGCGGACGTGCATTGTCCTGTTGGAACAGCAAGTTCCCTTGCCGGTCTAGGAATGGTAGAACGATGGGTTCGATGACGGTTTGGATGTACCGTGCACTATTCAGTGTCCCCTCGACGATCACCAGTGGTGTACGGCCAGTGTAGGAGATCGCTCCCCACACCATGATGCCGGGTGTTGGCCCTGTGTGCCTCGGTCGTATGCAGTCCTGATTGTGGCGCTCACCTGCACGGCGCCAAACATGCATACGACCATCATTGGCACCAAGGCAGAAGCGACTCTCATCGCTGAAGACGACACGTCTCCATTCGTCCCTCCATTCACGCCTGTCGCGACACCACTGGAGGCGGGCTGCACGATGTTGGGGCGTGAGCGGAAGATGGCCTAACGGTGTGCGGGACCGTAGCCCAGCTTCATGGAGACGGTTGCGAATGGTCCTCGCCGATACCCCAGGAGCAACAGTGTCCCTAATTTGCTGGGAAGTGGCGGTGTGGTCCCCTACGGCACTGCGTAGGAGCCTACGGTCTTGGCGTGCATCCGTGCGTCGCTGCGGTCCGGTCCCAGGTCGACAGGCACGTGCACCTTCCGCCGACCACTGGCGACAACATCGATGTACTGTGGAGACCTCACGCCCCACGTGTTGAGCAATTCGGCGGTACGTCCACCCGGCCTCCCGCATGCCCACTATACGCCCTCGCTCAAAGTCCGTCAACTGCACATACGGGTCACGTCCACGCTATCGCGGCATGCTACCAGTGTTAAGGACTGCGATGGAGCTCCGTATGCCACGGCAAACTGGCTGACACTGACGGCGGCGGTGCACAAATGCTGCGCAGCTAGCGCCATTCGACGGCCAACACCGCGGTTCCTGGTGTGTCCGCTGTGCCGTGCGTGTGATCATTGCTTGTACAGCCCTCTCGCAGTGTCCGGAGCAAGTATGGTGGATCTGACACGCCGGTGTCAATGTGTTCTTTTTTCCATTTCCAGGAGTGTATTTGACGAAATATAATAAAATGAAGTCAGCATGTCTGTAGATGAGGCTGGAGAACAAAAAGTTTGCTTTTTATATTGGCAGCTATTAAATTTAAGTAGTTGTTTCAAGTACACAATATTGACTTTCAGGCAAACTTCAGTTTTTCAAGAAATATGAGATATTAAGTATACTGCTAATTTACAAAAACTGCTATACCTTCAGTGTTCCACATGTGAGAAAGTTTACTATTTTAACTTAGGAGTCGGAGAACATCTAGTGACCCAGAATCAGTGTTTAATGTGTAAATGACCACATATAAATGTTTAAAAGTAATATGGGAAAAAGAATGTCAGCAAAGCATAAAAGACAACTCCAAGAAAAGTTGCACATAGTTTCCAGCAAATACAGAACTCATAAAGAAAAAGAAAGAGACCATGAACAACAAAAATCTGTAATGAGCGAAAATGAGTTAGAGAGATACCTGTGCTTCCCAGATATGATCCTATAAATGTTTTCAGTCCCACGCCAAAGCTGTTTCTCAGGTAAGGAATGATCTTTCTTTCAGCTGCTTAAAAAATAAAAATAACTTATATGTGCAAAGCCTGCCTCAAAAGGTAGCAAGCTGATTTTCTTAAGAGACATGAAAACCTCATCTTGCAAAATTACAGTTGCTTACCTGCTTAAAATCAAAACTTTTTCATAAATGATAAGAACCTGCAGGTAGTTATCTTGTATGAATGTTAAGGGGGGATGTAATAGCTTTGGGTCCAAACAATCAAATTTCCAAAAATGTTATTTTATTGTGCTAGCAGCTTTAGAAATGCCTTTAAATTGTTAAACTGATTAACTCTGCACTGGCAGCAACTCCCACCTTTTCCGACATTTGGGAAACTGCTTGCTTCAGTGGAATTTTTGTCAGTGTGAAGGCTATTTTCTTTCGATATCTTTGGCAGACATCTATATTCTTGCCTGAAAACTTTCTTACATGTGGTTTATTTACTTTTTGACAATACTAACACATTTTAGTAGGTGGAAGGTTGAATTCGCAAACCTTTATGTGGAAATCAAATTTATGAATAATGGCTGGTGGAAAAACTGTGTTTAGGAAATGGAGGTTTCATGGAAATCAGTTTACCAACAAAAAGAAGAGGAAGCAGCTCAAAATGAAGAAAATAAGCTCTCCGCTTCAGCGTCAAACCTTTGGGCAGAAGAATTGTAAAGGCGCATGAGTGGTGATGATATGGATTCCACTGGATTCAGACTTATTGATTTAGACCACCTCTGCCAGGCTATGAAGCTTTCATGTTCATGTGTTAGCTGGAAAAATATGGAATGCATGATTGTTGTTGAAGAAAGACGAGTGGGAATAGCTTGTGATTTTAAATTGATTTGTAATTTGTGTGGCTGCAAATTTTCATTTTCCTCCTAAAAAAAACTGGTACCTATGAAAGCAATTTTAGGTTAGCATATGCTCTGAGATGCCTTGGGCAGGGCAGGGAAGGAGGTAATTTATTGTGTGGTTTTAACGCACTAAACAAAAGGGGCTGCTCACCGAAATCCAATCTTCGCCGAGGATGTGAAGTATATATTATTACCACCAACTTTCAAATTGTGTAATGATCATCATTCAAAGATAAGGGAGATAAGAGCTCGTACTGAGGCGTTCAGACAGTCGTTTTTCCCTCACGCAATCTGCGAGTGGAACAGAAGGGGGGGAAATATGACTTTGGCGCGAATTGTGCCCTCCGCCACACACCGCTTGGTGGCTAGCGGAGTATATATGTAGATATAGAAAAAAAATAAAGAAATGTCTGATGATGTATGCGATACTGCCAGAAGTTTCTATGAAGAAAGCAGTGGAGGAATTGGTGGAAATAAACCAAAAAGAAATAGATCCTGGGGCAGATATTCATGACAGTGAATTTCCTACAAATGTTACTGACCTGTGTGTGTTCTGTAGATGGGACCTGAATGAAAAGGAGTCACATCTCTGTATGGAGTTGCATCTATTATTAGTATTACTCAGGTAAAGTTTTAGATGTAGAAATTATGTCTAAATACTGCCATCAGTGTGCAACAACGAAAATGTCCATCAATGAAGACAGTGAGTGTGGCAAGAAAAGCATGCTCTAAAAACTACAGTGGCTCAAGTGGGGGCATGGAGGCTGCTGCAGTTGTGAGGATGTTCTCCAGATCTGAGGACCAGTATGGTGTTAGATATACGAAATACTTTGGTGATGGGGCTCCTCTTCGTTCAAAGTTGTAACAGATAAAAATCCGTACAATACAACACACATCCAAAAGAGGCTTGGTGGTAGGTTTCGTCTCTGGCTGAAAGAGAAGAAAGGTGAAGTACTTGAGGATAGAAAACCAGTAGGAGGAAAAGGCTGGCTTACTCTGGACGAAATTGATTCTCTTCATTTATTTTATGGAGAGCTACCAGGAATAACACACGATTTAGAGGTAATGACCAAACACCAATGCACAATCTGTGTCCGAAAGACAATTGGTGTAAGTTCACCAACAGAAATGAGACACATTCACATAAACACTCATCATCAGAACCTGTTATGAATGCAATTAAGCCCCCATTCAGATTTCTTGCAAACCCTGATTTATTGAGGAAGCATCTTCACAGAAAGACACAAAATGCACATGAAGGCCTCAGTAATTTAATTTGAATTATATGCTCAAAACAGACATTCTGTGGACTTGAAGTACTCAAAATAGGTTCCTATGGTGCAGTTTTATGTTACAATAACGGAAATAATGGCAGAATGAAGTGCTGAAGAGAGTTGGTATAGATCCTGGTGTGTTTACAACAAAAGCATCTTATACCATTGAAGAAAACAGGGTCGAGAAAGTGATCATATCAGTGTCTTATCTGCAAATACAGGCCAGGCAGATTCGAAGAGGAGAGAAGAGAAACCTGGAGGATGAGGAGTATCAGTATGGAGGATTTTAAAATTGGGGTAAACTTATTAAATGTAGAAGTATGAGAAGAAAATCTTTGAACCTCATTTTCTCTGTTTTATGTTATTAGAAGCCTTTTCTCAAAAAGTATATGCACTAATGTTATGAAACTCTCAGGAACTGTTCACAACGTGTTGCTGTCTCCCTGGACTTAAAATTATGAGATACTGCACTTATATTCTGATTTTTAGACGATGGTATGTAAAAAAAAATTTGGATGTGCAAAATTAAAAACTGTTAATGATACAATTTGGACCATAAATTAATATCTGTAGTTCAATTGTCTTATAACCTTTTTATAAAAAAAGACAACACAAAAATTAAAAATTCAAATTTCTGGCAAAATATTAACCCTGCATATTTTTTCCATTAACACACAGCTCTTTCGCTTTACAAATGCAAAATTTTAGATTTGTACATTACTAAACATGGCTGTAATGATTTTTTTAAATAAGTGTTTACATTTTCCGTTACATCCCTCCTGAAGTCTACAGGACAGCCCGCAACTGGGAAAATAGCTTGCAGAAACATCACATAAATGAGGCATAATGGTCTCTCTCTCTCTCTCTCTCTCTCTCTCTCTCTCTCTTTCTCTCTAGCAAGAATATCCAGATATTGAAATAATCAAGTTTTTCAAAGTACACTCAGTGTACATTCTTTCATCTCTATAGATTTTGAGATAGCCAATGAACGATCATATTTCAAAGACCTGTCAACACAACTTTGAAGAAGTTACAGGGTCAAAACCAGCTTATGCTGCGATTGCACAGAAGACTCTGGAAAAAAAACTGAGACATACAGATTATGTGTATGAGCAGGGGATTTGGTGAAGGTGTTCAGAGTTGATGACGAGAATGAATCCTACATAATGTTTGAACAACTTCTTGCTATTCTCCCAAATCCAGCATCAAACATATTATGAATACCTTATATTATGAACTTATAGGAGATCAGTGTTTTTCAAAGTGGATGAGTAGTAAGCTACATAGGTTTCTATGCATTTTTTAAATTTAAACAGTTAGGTACTGAGGACTTACAGTAATGCGGCAGAGGGAGAGAGATCTTATTTATAAACCCACATCCGGCCATCTTGATTTAGGTTTTCCGCGATTTTCCTGAATAACCGCAAGCAAATGCCAGGATGGTTCTTCTGAAAAGGCACAGCTGACTTACTTCTCCATCCTTCCCTAATCCAATGAGACTGATGACCTTGTTGTTTGGCCCCTTCCACCAAGTCAACCAACTAACCAATTTCATTCATAGCTACAAAACTTTCCTACAAGGTTATTTAAATAGGAAGTCAGGTCTAAATATGTTAACTACTGATTCATCTACAAATTAACATAAAAAAATTAATTTTAGCACATTCTATTTCACGAGTCGCAACCGTCATACGCTTCGATTGCAATTTTTGATAAGTATATTAATAATGTTCCATTTATTCATATTTCATCACACGGAATTTGTTTAACACTGTAGATTCAATGTTTTCAAAAGCAAATATGGGCATAATTCACAGAGTTCTTATAAAACATTGGTGGGCATTTAATACTATCGCCATTCACTGTCCCACCCGTGACAAGGTTTTGAAGATGACTAGCAGCTTACCGTGTAAATTTCTGATATTCACATGTAAAGGGAAGGTAAAACAAGAATTTTTCATATGATAATCTTTACTTGATTTATATTTATACTTTTTGTTATATCAGCTTTCGATTGTTGAGAAACATAGTCCAACTGTCACACTCAAGACAGTGGAATCCCCCTTAACTATCATTACAATTAGATAATAAAGCTTAAGACAGGCATCTCCCAAAACTGCTGGACAATGAAAGGATCTTCTGGGGTTGTAAAAGATACAGTACTGCTACGGTACTGGCAAATAAAGCCTCAGATGAAGTGTATATGGAAAACAATGTAAATGGCAAGTTCTCTTAAATTCTACAAAGTCTTTACATTAATACACTTCCAAAACGAGGCAGTTCAACAGTAGAAGCTAAGGAAAATGAACGGATAACAGCAGTAATTGGGAAGACCTATAAGACACTTAAATTTCTCTGTTCAGCACAAAAGCAATACACTAATCCACAGTTCCTAGATTACTATACAGCTAAAATAATTTAAAAAACAAGAGGGTACTGTTTACAACAAAAAAGTCAATCAACCACAAAAAATATGTAATGCAGAAAATAAAAGCAAAGTAATTTGGGATATGATAAAACATGAAACTACAAAAGGTAAACACAAGTATAATAACATACAAATCAAAGATGTAGGGAGGGGTGGTGGGGGGTGGGTTGTAACATTAAAAAATCCACGGAATTGCCAAATTTTTTATATCTCATTTCCCTGACATTGTAGAAGAGTTCCAACACAATCTTCCAAAACACATGTAGCTCTCACTATGACTTACACAGCACACACAATAATGATGTTTCTCACAATAGAGCTTGAAGTCAGAAAGACAATACAGAAATAGTTGGGCTCGGTGGCCTAGGGGTAAAGTGCTAGCCTTGAGAGCATAAGGTCACAGGATTGAATCCCTGTCAGACACCGGAATTTTTCAGTGGACCATTATGCTAGTCTTCATGTCTCAAATGATACATGAAGATATATCTAAAGACATGTAGTTCCAATTCTACATTAAACAGGAGATCCCCTTTGCTTAGTAGTTGCTACAGAGCTGCCCAACCGAAAGCATGGAGTGTATCGAGACTACGTGTCAATATCACTTTTGTCTGCATTCCGAAAAATATCTGAATCAATCATGAAAGACTAAATGAGTTTCATAAATAAATACAAACGTTTTAACAAAGTACATTTTAGTTTCTACAGTTGGAAGAGGTACAATATCGCCCATTATAAAGTTAAAAAAATTGGTAGCCCTTGACAAGGATGACAGCCTGCATGCATATTCTGAGACTTGTCCAAAGCTTCTGACATTACTAAAAAAGCTAGAAGCAAAAGGTGTAGGGTGAATAGCAAACATGTGGTCTGTCTTACCTGGAAAATGGATGCAAAAATTAGAGAAGTTCAACATATGCTGATGATAAATTTTTAGTAAAACAACTGTCAGCCAAGAAACACGAAACATAGGTTTGTGTCAAGGTAGTGTATTGCGCCCAGGTCTATTCTTATACTGCTTGTCCACGATAGCTTGTTGATTTAACTGGTGCTGATAGAAGTGGAGAAATTCGACACTAGTTGAAAGCTATTAGTTTATTTCTGAGCCTTTTCAATGTTAAGTTGCCCCTAGAAGCGAACTAATACTGTGCATGTTGTTAAGGGTAATCGCGCCAGGACTGTGGCAAGAATCCGACGCTGCCTTCCGCTCACCCTCCCCTTGGCAGTCCTAATGCAGGGGCAAAGCATGCCTCTTGCCATTTCTGACAGCCAACACACGAACTGTCAACTTATTGTGGACAAAGAACACACAAGTGTGCGCGCCTACACATGAGCCCACGCCCCTCCCCACATACACAATATGACTCTCCAGACAGTATAAAAGATGGAGGATTTTTTTTTTTCAGTTGGGCAGTAACATTGATCATAAAGAAAAACAGTACACACTTCAGCATTAATGAGGGAAAACAATTGAGTCACATTAGGCGTAGATGATAAATCTATAGATTGTGTAACAAACAAAAGGTTTTACAGATGAGCAGTGAGTGTCAATTAACATGGAATGAACACACGCAAAGACACTGGCAAAAAGAATATCATCAGCACTTTGTACTTTCAGCATTCTATTATCAATTTGTAACAGCATTTACAAATACATTCATTTCTCTCTGAGATATTATATGGATGAAAGGTGTAAAAACATGAACATAGTTTCTAAACTGTGGAAAAGGACCACACGAATAATCAACTGTAATCAACTGGATGGACTAGTTTGGTTCATTGTAAAGAACTATTTAAAAATGGGTGACCCTTACTGAACCGAGTAAATGCATCTTGCATTCCATTCGTCTTATTAAGGTAAACATTATGTCTCCCACTAATAGTTCTACATATAATCACAGAAGTCTAGCTTCTGTACTCACTTGAGGGAGTGAAAGGGACACAGCATCACATTTGCGGTCCATGATTCATCACCAGATATCCTTAATCGAAAAACACTGTAGAATAGGGACAAACCAAATGAAGCCGTGCTATTGTTAAGACAATGACCTCCTCTTCAGGAAGACAGAATTTGCTCTGTCTGGCCATTCTAATTTAGGTTTTCCTAAATAATTTCAGGCAACTGCTAGGATGGTTCCAGGCCACAACTGATCAGGGTAATTTCATGTGAAATCACCCAGTGGCCATTGCCCTTATGTCAGAGATTTTTCTGAAACTGTGGCATAAGAATGTACATAATGAGTTAGGGTTAAAATATTTTTTCTGGAATTTTTTGACCAAAATTGTAATTAGGGGACCATTTTGAAATGTGGGCCCCTTCTACCAACTGGCGTTGAGAAACGAAGTGCCTTGTAAGTTTGTTTAACCACTACAACTTTTTTTATTTATGAATCAATTTTATTCAATTTGGTGTCAATGGAAACTAAAAGAATAGACTTAAAATATGAAAATTATTAAAGTGCTGTGTCTAAGCAACAAATGTTTGGAAATTTGTAACCAATGTAATTTCTCACACTTGATTTAATAGACATGTCAAGCCTGAATCAAGCTGATATTTAATTACTGAAGCTAAGAAACACCTGTGAAAATACTGAGTGTGTTTCCTCTTCTCACAAAAGGCTCTATTTGGCAACATTTGAAGACAAAGAATTTGCTGTGACCCTTTTAAGAAGCATGGTAAAAAGACTGATATGAAATCTTTGAAACCTATTTCTTTAACCATGGCAAGGAAATAAAAACACTTGGACTTATCCCAGGTACCAAGTTGTGCATAATATGCCGTAAGGACATTTATCTCCTATGGGCGATAACCTTCCATGGATGGATGAATGTGAAGTTGAAGATCAAGAATATACACCAGATCCATCTACAGCTCTTCAAAAACTTAATGAAAGTTGTGAATTACTTGAAATTTAACCATTTAAGGTTACCAAGAGAGCAAAAGACAGGTGTCGGAATAAATTTGAACCAAATCTCATCGCTTAGCTTTAAAATTCCAGCAAACGGCATCAGAAGTGCTACATGTTCCAGTAAAAAATGTGTCTGAAGAAACTGGCAGTGCTGAATGTACAGACTGTAATATTTTAATGCAAAAACTTAAAAGAGAAATTCAGCAGAAGTTCTGTTAAAGAAAAACTACAAATACTTACCTTAGCACCAGCTTCATGGCATAAAGAAAAAATCCAAATTTTTTTAACACTACCAAATACATGGTAAAGAAATCAAGGGTACTGCTACAAGAAGATGGTATTTTATCAAAAGGGAGTTATAAAGTGGGAAACAGAATAGGTGAGGATGTGAAAAAATGTGTCCAGAATTTTTACTGTGAAGATGATATAAACGTGTGTGTATGCACGTATCACCAAAATGTAAAACTGTTAATGCACACTGCACATGTGAAAGAACCGTTTGCAATCAGGAAAGCCAGGAGTGCATGCTGCATCGCTGTTCTCGGTGTCCTGACGAATATGAACTGAGCAAATTTTTAATGGAGCTGGAGTCCTTACAAGATTGTGAAAATGTATTCAAACAATGGATGCAAATTGATCGACCTACACTGGAGACATTAATGAAGATGACTGATGAATTTGTAGAGTATCTCATACAAAAACATCAAAACTTAACACAGCATCATTATGTATCAAAATCTCAAGAGTCACTACTTCAAATCAAGCAAAGAAACCCTCCCTGATACTACATGCATCATCACAGCGGATTTTGCAGAGAAGTATACCTGTTTGCTTCTGGATGCTCCACAAGGATTTCACTGGTAGAACATTCAAGTCACCCTTCATCCTTTTGTGGCATACTTTAAAACAGATGATTGCATTAAGTCAATGTCATTGTGATGTATAAGTGACTGTTTGCAGCGTGATACAAACACATTGCATTAAGTCAATGTCATTGTGATGTATAAGTGACTGTTTGCAGTGTGATACAAACACATTCTATGTTTTTCAGAAAACTGCTCTCACTTATGTATTGGAACAATTACCACACATCCAGCATGTTATGTACTTCAGTGATGGCAGTTCTGCACAATATAAAAACTTTAAGAATCTTTCAAATTTGTGCCATCACAAGGAAGATCACGGAGTAACTGCAGAATGGAATTTTTTTGCCACTAGTCAAGGCAAAAATGTACGTGATGGAGTTGGTGGTACTATTAAACGTTTAGCAACAGGATCAAGTTTACAGTATCCATATGACAGTAACATTTTAAGTCCAAAATATCTGTTTACATTTGCCAAAACTCATGTTCCAGGAACAGAAACCTCGTATGTTACAACAGAGGAGATAAAGTTCAGAAACATGTTACAAAAACAATATGAGACTGGTTGTACCATTCCTGGGACAAGTGTGAATCATTTTTTCAAACCACTGAAAGAAAACAAATTGCTGATAAAGTGTGTTTCATCATCTACTAAATTCAATCAAGTTCCTCTTGGAATTCAAAACACTACCTCTAACACAATTAAAGAAGAAACATTTGTCGCAGCTATCTACAATAACCAGTGGTGGCTTGAAAAAATTCTAGAGATAAGTGAAGAACACAGAGATGCAAGAGTCAAGTTCATGACTCCAAGTGGCCCTTCCTCAAGTTACTCATGGCCACTTCACACAGATGTTTGCTGGATACCTTATGAAAACATTTTATTGACTTTGCCTGGTCCTAGTGCAAACACAAGTACTGGTCATTTATATACTTTTGAATCAGACATAATATTGTCTATTGCAAATGGCTCTGAGCACTATGCGTCTTAACGTCTGAGGTTATCAGTCGCCTAGAACTTAGAACTAATTAAACCTAACTAACCTAAGGACATCACACACATCCATGCCTGAGGCAGGATTCGAACCTGCGACCGTAGCGATCGCTCAGCTCCAGACTGTAGCGCCTAGAACAGCACAGCCACTCCGGCAGGCTGTCTATTGCAAACATGTTTGAAAGAATGAATGCTTTTTAGAATTTTATGAATGTGTTTTATAAGAACTGATCATCATTTATGACCACTAGGTAAGAGTCACAAAATGAAACATGTATATTATTATTTATTTTCTTTCTGTTTTAAATGATTAAACAGAACGAACACCCTTCTGATTGTGTTCATATTGAAGTGTATGACAATTGGAATTCTTTGAGACAAAATTTAAAAAGGACAATCTGAAAATAACTAATTACAGATTTACACATATTTATATGCACAGTTGCAACATTTTTATAGTTTAGTGATATAGTTGGTCCTTTTTATCTTTCTAATGACACCAAACTGAATAAATTTGATTTATAAATAAGGGAGTTATAGAAGTTAAAAGCTTTCAACCTACCTTTCGTACTGATGCCAGATGAAGAAAATGCTAAACATTTCAAAATGGCCCACTGACTACAGTTTTGATCTAAAACAATTCCGAAAAAAATTATTTTATCAATTTCTATTTACGTACTTTCTTATACAAAATTTTCACAAATAGGTCTATCTGTGACATGATGGCAACGAGATTTCTTTATTTTCGGTGATTTTAAATGAAATGAGCCATCACCTGTCCTATCCTCACAAACACGCATTTATATTTCTATGTATATGTACATTCGAGTTATTTATTTTCATTGTGTTGTGATGACGAATCCTTTATTGTTGGGCGATGATTCTTGGATGAATGGCCCTAAATGCATCAACAACAGTTGGAGAAACTCCTATTATAAGCTCCACTACACATAAATTTAGAAAATGTAAACCAAGAAGCTTTTCTATGCAGGCTATTACATACCTTATTAATAGATGGTATGCTGTGACACTATGCAAGGCACACCAACACGCACAGGAAACGAGCTAAAGTTCTAACACCTCACACAATAAGCTTATATAGTCAGGAATGTTTTAAAAGGTCGTGCACATA
The DNA here is from genome assembly GCF_021461385.2 of Schistocerca piceifrons. Lineage (NCBI taxonomy): Eukaryota > Metazoa > Arthropoda > Insecta > Orthoptera > Acrididae > Schistocerca > Schistocerca piceifrons. The sequence goes on along the minus strand of NC_060140.1, from coordinate 582,906,874 downwards.
TGCATATACGATACTATTTCGTACACTGTTGGCAAATGAATTTTAAATGTCTTAGATGCAACGTCAATTCTTTTATTTAATCTGAAAATGGACATTAACATTCCTTACTTAACATATCTTACACGATTGATGTAAACAATATTGTTGTTGATAAAATATACACCAGTATTCTACTTAATTCCAGCAGCAGAACTCTTAACTGAAATAGTGACATAAGTACAAAACAAAGAACTTACAAAATCTGACGTATCAGTCTGTATGAACAACAAATATTACACCCAGCACATTCATCGGCGGGTAAATAATGTCAAATCATGAAGATTTCATGTCTGTCCTCGAGTAACATCTCATAGTTATTCTCATAAACACATTTATCTGGCAAAAATACCCGATAAATACAAGAAATAATAAAGATCTTCAAGGAAGATGTGTACCGCGACCATTGTATGACATTAGCAAACTTCCTCAATTGTTATTGATAGTACAGTTCCAAGTTCATACCATCGTGAATCTCGTAGTCTTGAAGTTTGATGTGATCTTTGAAGATGGTATACCATTTTTTCAGCACTATTTTGTCCCATCTTGTACCCGTCTGAGCTGCAATAAGTTTTTTAAGGTCGCCTATAGTATCATCCGGATTGCACTTCACTCGAACTTTCTTGCCCAACCGATCATTGCACGTTACTTCCAGCATTTTGTGCAAAACACTAAACCAAATAACAAGTGATCTTCGTTTCACTTAATGTGTTCTGCTGCACAATATGTCAATTTACCTCACTTCAATCGCTTAAGACGTCCAATCAATTCACAAACTACTCACAACTCGCCAATGGTTGAAGAATGGTAAGTTTGCAACACCATCACAAACAATAAAAGCAAAGATATCTTCTTTGAAGCACACAAGGATGACAAGTTCATAAAGATGGCTTCCATAGGCAACGAAAACTTGCATATGCTAACCTCCCCTCCTCCTCCTCCTCCTCGCCCCCGACGCCACCGCACCCCCCGCGGGATCACAGTTAACACATTAAATCCAGCAAATTGTAGGCCTATTGGCCTGGCTTTAAGCCACATTTTCACAGACAACGAAAAATTGCATATAAATGTACAGTGGAGGCCAGTAAGTGCTTCCACACGGGGAATTTGACTTTATACTGGATATACCATCAGCTGAAATAAATCGAACGCCCATTGATGTTCATTCAAATTACACTGGGCAGACCGGTAGAAAAATAGGTACATGGTACAAAGAACACCACAGTCTAACATAACAGTCACGACACTTGGCCTCGATTTTGTTGCCTAGCGCACCAGTAGCGCCCCAAGTGGCCAGTAACTTAAACTGTGAGTTCGGCGCGATCGTGAAAGCGAATAGTAGTTGTTTATTTTGATTTCTACAATGGTTTTTACAAGGTGGAGCGTTTGTAGGGCAAGAAATTGCAGCAACAACAAGAAGAAGACACCACAGCTGTCTTTTTTCCTAAGGACGTGATAGGTCTATACCATCATGTTACTACATGATACATATGTTTTAATGATTAATGTTTCGTTTTAGGAGCAGAAAATTGTTAGTTAGTAGCAGACGAGACCTTATGAAAAAAGATCCTGTTTACATGTATAATAATATTAGGTTTTGGTCGCTATATGTCGAACAAAACCAGTTCATGAACGCAGACAATAATAAACTCGAGTAGAATGCAGTACCCACACTGTTTGGCATCCCAAAGAAGCCACCTCAACTGACGATGAAGATGAAACTACCACAAAGATTCGACAATCCATCTAAAGCTGTAAAACAGTCCTATGACACGGAAGCAGCCAGTTCAACTCCCCATGTATCAGTGCCAAATTCGTGTGAATCGTCAACACAGACATGCTTTGCCGATGAAGTGGTTAGATTAAGTGGAGTTATTCGTGTCTTACAAAAGCGTTTGGCATGTATTTCATTCACTTCTGTTGTTAGTCACTTAATTTTCCTTGCTTCCTTCGTGTGTTGACATTATTTTGTTAGCACCTTGTTCACTGACAGATTGTCTGAAAATTATTCAAATATTTGGTTTTACGTGAAATGTAATATAATCAACTCATTATAATGTTTTCAACATATTTCTCCCACTATTTGGCAGTTGCTTGTCCCACTTAGAATAATATAAAGATGAAGGTCGTACATGTGGCAACAGGCGACAACAATGACAAACACAGTAGGCCTATAGAACGATAAATGAGCTGTCGATCGCTTTTGCATGTAGAGGTGCATGTCTGTGTTTCTTACGTGTGAATCAGTGTGTTCATATTCTTTTGATATCAACATGGTAAACTGCAGTTCTATCCTATGTCACAAGTGTTTCTTCACGAATGTGTTGGAGCTTACCACTCGATTCACGGTTTTTGTCCATACTTGCGCTCATTTTAGAATCATTTTTAGAAACATATATGCCTTGTGATACTACACAAACCCTTAGAGGAAAGAAAATAACTCAAATATTTCGTAAGTTACGTAGGAAATGGATGCAAAACAAACATTATGCTTACGACACGTCTGACGTTCATCTTACTCGCCGCTAGGAGCGCTAGTGTCGCTCCATCTGTCAAACGGTAACAACTTTTACAGCAGTGAGTGTCGCTACTGTTATGTTAGACTGTGGTAAGACCGACAAAAACAATCCAACAATATTTGGTATACATTTAATAGATGAAAAGCATGTGGTAAATAAAATTGATTATTATCTTACGTAAAGGGTTCAAATATAGATGGATGGATCTGTTACGTAGTGTGATTAATTGTGATCATTATAATCTTGTGATTTCTATTTGCAGGTGCACAATATCTTAATCTTGCGTCTAATGTTTTTATATCTTTGCTGCTTCTGACTGACAGACATTCATTCATTCCTATGCATACTTTTTTGTCTTCCTATCAATGTTAATGGAAATCGTTCTGTACCTTGTGTCTGTAGTGACTTATTCCCCCCAGACTGTAATAATTTGGTAACAGGTTGAGGCAAAACAAGCGCTGTGTCAGTGTAAAGGGTACAGAGGCTAGCGAGTGTACTGGGGCTTACACCAGTTCACTAGTACCAGCCCCACCTCATCATAATGCTCCCGTACTTAATGTATGAAGGACTGCAGCATTATCTAAGAATGTAATTAAAAAATTAAAATAACTTTTCCAAACTCAGTCTGTGTATGCTTAAGGATATTAACATTGTGAAGTCTCAGACTGATCAGCTGAACATATTAGGCAAAATATATGATCTTATGAAAAAATATGTGGCAGTAAATAATAAAACTAGAAAGCTAAAAATTGGTCAGAATATGCAAAAGTATATCACAGTTAAAACTTACAAGTCTCAACTTGGTCAGAGCAGTAATTTGGTCAGAATTGGCGTTTTTACGAAAAACTGAAGACTCAGGAAGGTGAGAATTCGCATGTAGTCTCAGTTTGATATAAAAATATTAATGAAGTAACACCAATGAGCTACATTAATTGGTTTTCAATTTATTTACTAAAAACCAAATTTGGACCGAAAGCACTCTAATTCATGATAGATTAAGTATCATTTGATTTATATTTACAACAATGAGTTCTAATAACAGCACTTGATTACAAAATTACTATAATACAGCTGTTTCAAGAAGGTATTGCTAATAACTATTAGTACAAGTAATCTTAAAGAGGCAGTTCAGAGGTCATTTTCTACATCAGTTCCGTTCTAAAAATTATAGGCAGCAAAGGTTAAAGACAGTTGAGCTAAAACTTTTACAATAACTAAAGCAAACTCAATTCAGTTTAATATAAATATTAAGAAGATTGTAAATTGTTAAACCACACAGATACTAATAATTGCGTTTGCGAGTAAGATGCTGCTACCTGTGCCTAGGAGGTTGACAGCAGATGTTGCATTTGGCAATCTGCTGTGCCATATATAAATACGGCCAGAGAAGCTGTAGAAGAGACACCTTGCAGCAAGATATCAATCTGTCTATGCTAGTCAAAAGCCTGTGTGCGCTGTGCCTTGGATGTCAACAGAACTGGGCAGCTACCAAACGCGTTTACAGTAAAAGTCGGACTGTACACTGCCATGGATCTCTTAGATGTCACAGAAGTAACTGTTCACGTGTCGCTCGCAATGTTGACAAAGTCGAATGGCAAGTGGCGAGATTATTTTCCCACTTTAAAGGTAAACAATTAACTTTTGGTGATTAGAAAACCATTTTACTTGGAACTTCCCATGGATGTCGCCTCTGAACTGTTAATAGTACTGTTACTGTAAGAGATAGTATTATTATTATTAGGGATTTCATTATATTTTGTACAGTGAACTTTAACAGAATATATCATCAGTTAAAACTCAAAACTTTTATTTGTAGCCGTAGTTTGTGACCCTGTTTAGTAAATAGCAGGTAGGAACATTTTCTTTCAGCGAACACAAAGAGTAATGTGGACTTGCTAAATGGGAATTACGATCAGTATGTTCTCCATCATCTTCTGGCTGACCACAAAAATGGTTTCCCGGCTCTTCTGAACAGCGATGTTAGATGTAAAGCATGCACAGACCATTTAAGTGACATAACGAAAAACACATTTGATTTTTTATCCACCACCCCACAAGGTTATTGGCCCAGAAAACGTTGTAGTGGTTGCATAGTGTTTGTACAGTGTACTGTATCAAGGTGTACAAGTGTGTGAGTTACAAAGTGATTACATGTAGATGTAATATCTTTGGCTTTGTGTTTATTCTTTGCTTGTGATGTGCATGCTAATCCTAGGCCTACGTCGATAGTTCGAATGGCAGTTTATCACAGCAAATGTGACGCATCCCATAATATGAGCAGACTCTGTTATTTTATGGTCTGCTATCCGATGTCAGATATCGTCGACTACTCGATACCACCACCAATCTCGCCAGTCAAGTTAGTGTACGTTTTATAGATGGTACAGCTGTTTGGATGATCGCAGGTGACTCGTCCTACATCGCATTGCTTAGACAGTTCCAAGAGATCACCAGTCAGCTACCAACCCTAGCACCTGTACACCATTAGACAGTGCACTACATCCTCACAAGTTCCAGACTGCCGATCCATCCCCTACCACACTGCTTGGGAGCTGAGAATAGCTAAGCATGAATTCTCTTCCGTGCTTGTGCAGGGCATCTGCAGACTGTCAAGTGGCAATTGGGCATCACAGCCACATGTGATGCCTAGAAGAACAATGGAAGGTGTCCATGCAGTGATTATCATCAGCTAAATGCAAGGACAGTCCGAGATCAATACACATCGCTGTACATTGAGGACTTCCCACTTAATGTCTATGGTAGCACGCCAGTTCCACCTTGGACTTCCTGTATGCATATTATCAGATACCAGTTTCCCTAGAACATTTAGCCAAAACCGCTGTCACCACTCTGTTTGGCCTCTTTGAGTTTACAAGAATTCAATTCGGATTGTATAATGCCACACAAACATTCCAATGTTCCATACGTGACTGGAACAAGGAAAGGGAGATAATGACAGTGACACATAAAGTGCCCTCCGCCACACACTGTTGGGTGGCTTGCGGAGTATAAATGTAGATGTAGAAGTGATGAGCGACCTGGATTTCTGTTATATGTACATTGATGATGTAAAAGTTATGACCAGCTCTGAAGCTGAGCATGTGGAACATTTATGCCAGATATTCACACCTTTGTTGACATGAACTTCTTGCCAACCCCTCTAAACGTGTCTTTGGAGGTTCGGGAGTTCACTTGCTGGACTACACATCAATGTGCTGGGAATCTGTCCATCACAAGACAGGGTAGACACCAGTGGCGGCTCGTGACCAAAGAAGATGGTGGAGCACTTTGCTCACGAAGGAAAACATCAACAAAACAGAGAAAACCACTACACTGCTCATGTTTTTGTAATGTCTGATATAAACAGACCGCTCGCTCGTGTCACTCCTGCATCTACTCATAATAAAACCAAAAGATGTACACAGAAAAAAGTATTACTTTTGCAGAATAAAAGAAATTGAAATCAACTGCAGAACTATGTACTCAAAAATTTGTAGGTATGCCTTACTAACCTTTATCAGCAGGACTGATGTTAACGCCGTTCGATTTTATCTCTGAATTTGGATGTGGTGGTGATCACTTGTACAGGAACTCTATTTTTCTTTCCTTCATATTCGCAAATCTTTCAATCACTCTTTGATTGAAGTCTGCAATTCATGAAACGAGATCTCGTTCAATAGAAAGCATCCCGAGTGCTGATAGTCTTTCTTGGTCCATAGTATTCCGCAAGAAGGTTGTGATGTGTTTTGGAGAAGAAAAACAACGTTCTGCTTCTGATGTGGTCATTGGAATTGTAATTATCACTCTCAGGAGCTTCACATATTCGCTCAGTGTACCACAAAGATTATTGTCTGTTATGTAATCCAGAAAGCTCAAAGCTCCACACATGCTTTTGAACTCCTCTCTTCCATAATTAACAGAGTGTTCTGTTCGAATTTTCTTTGCTTCCAAAAACGAGTAGCATTCAATAGCAGCTCTGAAAGAAGTTTCTGGAAAACTGGAAGAGTAAGTTGCGAATTTCACTGGTAAAAAGAGAGAGGCTGCAACTAGGTGTCCAGTGAACTTGAATCTTTCTTTTGCCTCGTAACTTGTGACATCACATAGTTCTTTTGCCTCTCACAGTAGATTACACATAGCTGCACCATCTTCAGTTTTCCCTCTTTTATCGCAGTCTCGTAAACCTGTTCAATTTTCACTCACTCCTTCGCTAATGTTTGTAATTTCACGCTCAAAAGCTGTCAGCTGATTTTGTGCATAAGTTGGGCCAATATCCATTTTTTGTAGCTGGATATACAATATATGCACATCGATCATGATTTTATGAAAAAATGAAAACCGAAAAATGAACATTTAATCCTTCAAAATTGTTACTAAGCCACAGGCTTGCAGGATTGTGGTCCCATTACACAGTTTTCCCCCCTGGCTCATATTATTCTTGCACGTGATAATATCTTCCCTATATTCGAAAACGGTATTGATGCTCCCTGACTGAAAATTCCAACGAGTAGGCACTGAACGAGGCAGTCGTTTTCGTACTGTTTCGTCGAGAACTGCTGTTCCTTGGGGAGATACTGAAAAGAAGTTACAAAGTCCCTGAAGTTTAGTGAAGAACATTCGTACATTTTTACTAATGGAAGCGGCTTTAAGCATAATGAGGTTCAACTGGTGGGCATAACAATGAATGTATGAAGCATTGGGAAACTTTTCCTTAACAACTCCCCCACGTGACGAACCACTCGTACTCCTGCACCATTATATGTTTGCACTGTTAGCTTATGTGGACAATTCCCCAAATGATTATTTATCTGTTAGATGATGGACACCATCATATGTTTGCGCTATTAGCTTATGTGGATAATTCCTCAAATGATTATTTATCTGTTAGCTGATGGACTATACCAAAGACTGGGCATCATGCTTTTCTGATACTATGAAGGCCCAAAATCTTTCAACTAGTTTTCGTTTAATGATGTACCTATATACTATAACCATTTGGAAAGTACAGGCTATATCATTGCTTTCATCAGCTATTACGGCCAAAAACTCAGCACTATTAATTTTCTTTCTAATTTCCTCTTGGAAGCATGCACTGGAGGAGATGATTCTGGATGGTTTTTGAGGTTCCTTTGAAAACTGTAGCTTTCTCTAAATGCGATCTTAATACAGAGTCTAATTCTGTACTAAAATTAATCAATGAACGAAAAACACAAGGACTGGAAGATGATTCAGTCTCATCATGTCCTCTAAGGGCAAGTTCCAATGTGCCACAGAAACGAATACAGTTAATAATTAGATTCAATATGTACCTATTATCGATAACTTTTTAGTTGTGTAATGCCACGGACCTTGTGTACCCACTGTCTAATTGGGTAGCTATATTTACATTGCCTAGACTTTCCATATTCAAAACGTTATTTACATGGACCGAAAAAAGTTGGTGTTTTGTAATTTTCTCATGGAGGTGCTGAATGTCACAGTCTCTGTGTTTAGACCATGAAAGATCTCCTCCAAATAATGAACAAGGAAAACAAAATAAGGCATTTTTCATGTCACAACCACACAGCCATTCATGCTTGTTGTACAATTCAGAGTTAGATTTCCTATTAAATTGGTGACTTTTCGTTTTAACTGTCTGCGAAATTGTTAAAGGAGTAGTCGGCTACCTACCCTCATGATTTCTAATTTTTCTTCAAACTTCCGTGAACTGAACGGTTCAGAGAGCAATGAAATTACCTGATTCATTATTTCACGTATTCACTTGTCATTTTAGCCTCAAAAATCACTGTAGCACACGCTAAAATGACTAACACAACGCACAGGAAATAGCTAGTTCGCTCGCAGCTACACCTGAACTGGTAAGGTGACGCGAGAATCCCACTTTGTTCGAAGATCCGATAGTTCCGTTTCTGTTCGGAAAAATTCAGGCCCTCTTCCGGCGGCTGGCAGGGTGGCCTGGGTGAGGTGTTTGTACACACAAGGCCCGCATAGGAGGACATTGTTGCCAAGTGTTGCCCCTGCACCCCCTCTGAGACACCCAAGTCCGCGTTTGCAGCCACAGTGCAAACCCGCTGTCGCTGTCGGCACGTTCCTCCAACTCCACTGCATTCGGCGTTTGGAGTCCGGGCATTTCAAAAGAGATAAACGGCGCGCTACTTCTCCACTAGTAGAAAACGCTCAGAAGGCAAACACAGTTGAACAGAATTATTCCTTGGGGGGTAGCGCAAACCTGCAAACCTATACAGGAGCTGCCCCTGCTAGACACAACACTTAATTATCCACAACTGCTGACTGTTCATGTATTTCTCCGTGTTCTAGGCGTCATCGACTTCTATCGCCATTGTGTGCGGAACCATGCACTGTTAGTTGCCCAGCTGAACCACCTACTACGTGGTTTGCATAGACCAGGTGACACACTGCAGTGGAATAGTGAAGCTGAGACAGCTTTCAACAATGTAATGTCCGCTAATTCTGAGGCCATTCTGTTGGCACATCCAGTCCCATAGTGCAACTCCACTTGATAGTTGACGCGTCAGGGATGGCAAGATGGGCTGTGCCCAATAGCAGCTGAGTCATCAGTGGCGTCCTTTGGCATTCTATAGCAAAAAGCTGTTTCCTTCATAACACAAGTGGTCTACTTATGACCGCGAACTGTATGCGACATATGTTTCACTAAAAAAAAATCAGGCACGTGCTCGAAGGCAGACACTTCACTCTTGTAACAGACCACAAACTGCTGACATGCATTTCATCAATGCTCGGACAAACCGTCGCCACACTAACTTCGTTATCTAGACTTCATAGGACAGTTTCCAATCAACATTGTCCACGTGGAGTGAGAATGTCCCAGTCGATGCTCTCTCGCGCATTGAGATGATTTAAAAGGCAGTCGATTACAAGGCGCTAGCTGTGGCACAACATTCCGACAGCAAACTGCGGGATTTCTTGGTCAAGTCACCTAGCCTTCAGCTACATTGCATTCAGGTGCCTCCAGAAAACGTGCTTTTGTATTGTGACGTTTCTGCGTCGAAGCCACAACACTTCATTACTCAAAGTTTTCGACAGGAAGCAATTGCTTCACTACACAACCTCTCTCACTCTGGTGTTCATGCTAGAGCATAATTGTTGAAAAGAACTTTTGTACGGCCTAATATTGTCAGGGACTGTAAGACCTTTGTCCACTAGGGCATGGACTGTCAACATAACAAGAGCACTCGTCAAACTAGTGCAGCCTTCAGCATGTTTGTTCCATCTAATCAATGGTTCAAAGAAGTCCACACTGACATCATAGGACTGTTGCCACCATCAGAAGGATGTACTTACTGTGTGACTATCATAGATCGATTTATTTGCTAGCCAGAGGTATTCCACAAGTCCGATATCACCTCCGAAACTGTCGCCAGTACATTTCTCCAGGGATGGATTGCCCACTTTAGCATACCATTACGCATCACTACAGACCAGAGCAGGCAATTCGAATCTTATCTATTCAAGTCACTTGCCACCCTGTCAGGTATGAAACACATCCGAAGAGCTGCTTACCACCTGGCAGTGAATGATTTGATAGAACGCTAGAATGCTTACACAGTCTGCTCAGAGCATCTCTTCAGTGTCATGAGTCACAGCGTTGGACTGAGAGACTACCGATTGTGCTGCTGGGCCTCTGCACAGCCATCAAAGACAGTCTGAACACAACCGCAGCTGAGCTGGTCTATGGACAACCAATTAGACTACATGGTGAGTTCCTGTGCAGCATGCAGGACACTGTCATCAATGCATCTGCAAATTTCGCTCTCATATTCGACAACTCAGTCCTATTGGAGCAAGAGAGCAAGTGGCTCATTGCCCATTCTACTTTACCAGTTTGATGAGCTGCAAACAAGTATCATTTGGCATGACACAGTACATAAATCTCTACAGCTACAGTGCGATGGACCTTATACTATATTGAGCAGGGAGGGTAAAATGTTTAGAGACAATGTAATGAGAACGCCAACAACAGTTTCCATTGACTGCCTAAAACCTGTCTTTAGCGCTACATATACTGGCGCACGCAAATCTCCTACCACACTACCTATGGATATTTCTCAACCACCCATTACCCCGCCACATGCCGCGCTAACCAGCTATAGACATCAAATTTTACAACTGACGACTTCACAACAACAACACCAGTCATCATGTGATCCAAATGCCAGGTCAAGTTTAACTCGAGATAACGTTAACAGTTGGGGAGGGTGAGGGGGAGTGATGTAATATGGCATAGTGTCTGTGCAGTGCAGCAGTGCATCTAGGTGTAGAAGTGCTCAAGTTGTAAAGTGATTACATTTAGATGTAATATCTTTGACTCTGGGTTTATTCTTTGTTTTTTTTTGTTTATGTATTTGTCCCCCCCCCCATGAACCATTGACCTTGCTGTTGGTGGGGAGGCTTGCATGCCTCAGTCATACAGATAGCCATACCATAGGTGCATCCACAACGGAGGGGTATCTCTTGAGAGGCCAGACAAACATGTGGTTCCTGAAGAGGGGCAGCAGCCTTTTCAGTAGTTTCAGGGGCAACAGTCTGGATGATTGACTGATCTGGCCTTGGAGCACTAACCAAAACGGGCTTGCTGTGCTGGTACTGCAAAAAGCTGAAAGCAAGGGAAAACTACAGCCTAAATTTTCCTGAGGGCATGCAGGCTTACTGTATGGTTAAATGATGATGGCGCCCGCTTGAATAAAATATTCCGAAGGTGAAATAGTCCCCCATTCGAATCTCTGTGCTGGGACTACACAAGACGACGTTGTTATCAGGAGAAAGAAAACTGGCGTTATAAGGATTGGAGCGTGGTATGTCAGATCCCTTAATCGGGCAGGTAGATTAGAAAATTTAAAAAGCGAAATAGATAGGTTAAAGTTAGATATAGTGGGAATTAGTGAAGTTCGGTGGCGGGAGGAACAAGACTTTTGGTCAGGTGAAAACAGGGTTATAAATACAAAATCAAATAGGGGTAATGCAGGAGTAGGTTTAATAATGAATAAAAAAAATAGGAGTGCAGGTAAGCTACTACGAACAGCATAGTGAACTCATTATTGTGGCCAAGATAGACATAAAGCCCTTGCCTGCTACAGTAGTGCAAGTTTATATGCCAACTAGATCTGTAGATGAAGATATTGAAGAAATGTATGATGAGATAAAAGAAATTATTCAGGTAATGAAGGGAGACGGAAATTTTATAGTCATGGTTGACTGGAATTCGAGAGTAGGAAAAGGGAGAGAAGTAAACGTAGTAGGTGAATATGGGTTGGGGGTAAGTAATGAAAGAGGAAGCCGCCTGGTAGAATTTTGCACAGAGCATAACGTAATCATAGCTAACGCTTCTCTCAAGAATCATGAAAGAAGGTTGTATACATGGAAGAAGCCTGGAGATACTAGAAGGTATCAGAAAGATTATATAATGCTAAGACAGAGATTTAGGGGGCAGGTGTGGACTCTGAGCACAATCTATTGGTTATGAACTGTAGATTAAAACTGAAGAAACTGTAAAAAGGTGGGAATTTAAGGATATGGGACCTGGATAAACTGACTATACCAGAGGTTGTACAGAGTTTTAGGGAGAGCATAAGGGAACAATTGACAGGAATGGGGGAAAGAAATACTGTAGAAGAAGAATGGGTAGTTTGAGGGATGAAGTAGTGAAGCCAGCAGAGGATCAAGTAGGTAAAAATACGAGTAGAAATCCTTGGGCAACAGCAGAAACATTGAATTTAATTGATGAAAGGAGAAAATATAAAAATTCAGTAAATGAAGCAGGCAAAAAGGAATACAAACGTTTCAAAAATGAGATCGACAGGAAGTGCAAAATGGCTAAGCAGAGATGGCTAGAGGACAAATGTAAGGATGTAGAGGCTTATCTCACTAGGGGTAAGATAGATACTGCCTACAGGAAAATTAAAGAGACCTTTGGAGAAAGGAGAATCACTTGCATGAATATCAAGAGCTCAGATGGAAACCCAGCTCTAAGCAAAGAAGGGAAAGCAGAAAGGTGGAACGAGTACTAGAGGGCCTATACAAGGGAGATGTAATTGAAGGAAATACTATGGAAATGGAAGAGGACGTGGATGAAGATGAAATGGAAGATATGATACTGCGTGAATAGTTTGATAGAGCACTGAAAGACCTAAATCGAAACAAGGCCCTGGGAGTAGACAGCTTTCCATTAGAATTACTGATAGCCTTGGGAGAACCAGCCCTGACAAAACTCTACCATCTGGTGAGCAAGATGTATGAAATACCCTCAGATTTCAAGTACAATATAATAATGCCAATCCCAAAGAAAGCAGATGTTTACACGTGTGAAAATTACTTAACTATCAGTTTAATAAGTCACAGCTGCAAAATACTAACGCGAATTCTTTACAGACGAATGGAAAAACTGGTAGAAGCGAACCTCAGGGAAGATCAGTTTGGATTCTGTAGAAATGTTGTAACACGTGAGGCAATACTGACCCTACTTATCTTAGAAGATAGATTAACGAAAGGCAGACCTATGTTTCTAGCGTTTGTAGATTTAGAGTAAGGTTTTGAGAGTGTTGACTGGCATACTCTCTTTCCAATTCTGAAGGTTTTAGTGGTAAAATACAGGGAGTGAAAGGCTATTTACAATTTGTACAGAAAGCAGATGGCAGTTATACGAGTCGAGGGGCATGATGGGAAGCAGCAGTAGGGAAGGGAGTGAGACAGGGTTGTAGCCTCTCCCCGATGTTATTTAATCTGTATTTTGAGTGAGCAGTGAAGGAAACAAAAGAAAAATTTGGAGTTAAATCCATGGAGAAGAAATAAAAACATTGAGGTTCCCCGATGACATTGTAATTCTGTCAGAGACAGCAAAGGACTTGGAAGAGTAGTTGAACGGAATGGACAGTGTCTTGAAAGGAGGATATAAGATGAACATCAACAAAAGCAAAACTAGGATAATTGAATGTAGTCGAATTAAGTCGGTTGATGCTGCAGGAATTAGATTACGAATTGAGACACTTAAAGTAGTAAAGGAGTTTTGCTATTTGGGGAGCAAAATAACTGATGATGGTTGAAGTAGAGAGGATATAAAATGTAGACTGGCAATGGCAAGGAAAGCGTTTCTGAAGAAGAGGAATTTGATAACATCGAGTATAGATTTAAGTGTCAGAAAGTCGTTTCTGAAAGTATTTGTATGGAATGTAGCCGTGTATGGAAGTGAAACATGGACGATAAATAGCTTGGACAAGAAAAGAATAGAAGCTTTCGAAATGTGGTGCTACAGAAGAATATTGAAGATTAGATGGGTAGATCACTTAACTAATGAGGAGGTATTGAATAGAATTGGGGATAAGAGGAGTTTGTGGCACAACTTGACTAGAAGAAGGGATCGGTTGATAGGACATGTTCTGAGGCATCAACGGATCACCAATTTAGTATTGGAGGGCAGTGTGGAGGGTAAAAATTGTAGAGGGACACCAAGAGATGAATACACTAAGGAGATTCAGAAGGATGTAGGTTGTAGTAAGTACTGGGAGATGAAGAAGCTTGCACAGGATACAGTAGTATGGAGAGCTGCATCAAACCAGTCTCAGGACTGAGGACCACAAGAACAACAACAACATGCCTTTGTCGAATTTTGTCGTTTATAGAGTATTTTCAGAATGCATTGCGTGAACATGTCAGATAATAAATGTTGCTGCAAAGTTAATTTCACACTTGGCGCAACAACGTGTTTACTAACTGTGGTAACTTTTAAGTGTCCCACACATGAGTGATGAATCACTGCAGTCACTCGCATGGATGACCGCTCGCTTTGTAGATCGTACTCAAGTGGACATATTGCATTGATCAGTCGTTGAGTGCATGGAAATCTCATTCAGTCTGATGGATTGCATGCAATTCGTCCTTGCAATATGCCTGCCTAGCTGGTTAGCAGCGAAGTGTTGTAATATGGTTGCGACTCATTTCTTTAATTACTAAGCGTGTTTGTACAGTTTTGTTTCATATCGTTTTGCCCACACCGAATAAGAAGTATACAGTAGAATTCATAGCTATTCAGAGACCATGAGGTGCTCTGAGAAGTGGAGGAGCTTGTGCTGTAGAATTTGGGATGTCTGTAGTAACCATGATACAGTGGACTCCATCTGATGATTGAGTTATTTCTGAAACAATTACGTGCATTATTAAAGTTTTTAACTTGAAAACAGTATGATGTACCACAAGTGGACATTTTAATGTAAATATTCAGGGCACATCTATTAAACAGCTATACTTAAGCCTATTGTCATGTCAAATAATCTAATTTTCCCTTATACAGTTTATAATAAGTATTATGGTTATCAGTAGCGAAAATTCTTAGTTTAATTAAATTTTTACTTACTTGGGCTGAAATAACTGAGATGGTGAAAATTGTACATCGTATGATTCTGAAACTGCTGAGTGAAATTGAATGCAAGTGAATGTTCTTAAACTGGTGACTGAAACCAAACGTACTGATCCTACTTTCGCTTTACTCATTCTTATCATTTCAACACTGACCCACAATATCCTAGCACAACGCAATCTGACTGCTCAAAACTGATAACCAGACTTCAAATAATTAATACAAAAGAATAATCCTGAATTAGATGAAATCCTAAAAATAAACCATATGTAAGTTACTTACCTCACAGAAAATCTTCCTTACATGAGTTACAGCGATACAACCACCAATACTGCTGGCTAAATAAGAGATTCTAACTACTAAAGGCTCTAAATACTAATAGGCATGTATTAGCATAGGAAAGATTTTGTTGTAGAGCAAGCAATGTATTTAGCAGATTTTACCTTAATCAAGTAACAACCAGTTCAAAAAATACATATAATCATCAGTAATAAATCTGCATGATGGATACAAATTCAGACTGTCCGCTTGCGCTAATACTGCAAACCTCCAACACTGCTAATTATTAACCTCTAACCTCCATCACTGCTGACTACTCACTCCCAACTTCCATCACAGGTGGTTGTTCACCTCCAAGTGCTATCACTGCTGACTATTCACCTCTAACAGCATGTCCGACCAGCCACAGTGTCTTTCAGAGTGCACACAGTGCTGTCAGAATTATTAATGCAGAGCGCTACATAATGCTGCCAAAATAAACAGCCTACTTACATTGGCCCCCCTGCTCCTCTCAAAAAATTTTACAGAATACTTCGAGCAGTGCGCAAGACTAATTTGTTAAAAAAAATTTCATATTAATAATATCAAATTGATCAAATGCATACAATTAGTAATATAGTCTTGGTGAAAAGCAAAAATTGTCCGCACAGTCCCTAAAGACAGTCCTAATCATTCATCAGAAGAGTAGTCTATAGTTTTATGCACAAAGTCTAAGCAATAAAAGAAAATGCGCGCACAAGTAGTGGACCTCCATGGAGTTTTGA
Organism: Schistocerca piceifrons; assembly: GCF_021461385.2. Lineage (NCBI taxonomy): Eukaryota > Metazoa > Arthropoda > Insecta > Orthoptera > Acrididae > Schistocerca > Schistocerca piceifrons. Next base: position 582,890,891 of record NC_060140.1, on the reverse strand, counting down.
AGTAGTGTTGTCCCCCCGACAGAAACACAGTGCTGACTCTTGACATGAAGACTGGTGATGGGCCACAACAGGGCAAACCCGCAGCAGAGTCAGTCGAAGTCTTGAAGAATATTGGTAGGTAGGTCACCACAGAGCACACCCACAGTATGCCTTGTATAAATTATGGTAATAATGGGCCACCAAAGGTGCAGACCCACTGTAGTCCTTGAAGAGATAGCCCGCAGCCATCTGTTGCGACTGTGTGGGTACACAATCACAATTGAAGAGTCTTGCGGATAATATAGCAAGTCCATAAGCCACCATTTGTGCACCCACTAATTTTTTGCAGTATCCTTTCAGATATGTTATACAAATAGAACAGAAGTGTGCAGTAAAATGAATTTCTACTATTTATTTAACTTAAAGAACTGGTGTCTATACAATTTCAATTTTACAGCATAAGAATACAATTACAAAGCTACAGAAAACATCATTACAATCAAGAACATGATAATACCGATAACATTTGTAGTAATACAAGCTTTAAAAAACGAACAGACGTAAGTGTATGCATGAGTATTACAGGAATTGTGACATAAGTAAATAAATGAAAAATGAGAATATCCTTTCAGACATTAACATGACACCGAAGCATTAAAGAAAACATAACAGGATAAATAATGTCCAAACATCTTCTCAAAGTAAAGAACATATTACAAAACAAAATTAGATTTGAGGATAACAGTACTCCTGATCATGGTGAATGCAGCTTCGTATTAGAAAAAAATTCTATCAAATTTATCTTATCAGGTAAACATACAGAGACAGGAAGAACACAGACACACAAGGATATCCAAACACATAGCGGAATAACACAAAAGGAAAGACAGGTTCTGTTTTTAGTGTAACATTTAGTACTGCAATACTCGTGGAACCTCATTAGCAAATCAAAACTTTCTTCTTATTTCAACGTTTGTTCCCACAAAAAAGTCTATCTAAGCATGCTTTCTGGAGTTATACTTTCACAAATATTTCTTACCTCATCATTCTTTCCCAAGAAAATCCTTTCTAAACCTGTTGTCATCACATCCTACATATCTCTGTTCATTTCCTCTTTCAAAATAATTGTTCCTCATTACATAACACTCTTTGGCCAAACCTTTTCCATATAGCTCCTCAATGCATTTCTTACCAGCTCATCATAACTCATTATATAGCATACCCCCTTTTAAACTAAATTTACTGAGCTCAGATACATAAACTAGAGAATGAGGCAATGCAGCTGCACAAAACTATTAACACAAACAGCAATGACAAAAAATGCAAATTGGCAAAGCAACCAGCAGTATATTTAAATTAGCGAAGCAAATCCAGCATTAGAACTATTATAAGGCAATATGCAGCAAACAAGAAAAATAAAGCATTGGTAAAACTGACTTAATACAGTTATACAAAGTAAAATTCAGTAGAACAATGCCTGAAAATAGCAGCAGCAAATGCAATAACTTATACCTAAACATGAGAAAGCACAAGCAGAAAAAATATTATAGTAAAGACAGTAATGCAGATAAGGGGAATGTCTATTCACATCTTAATGTCGATGGCACACCTCAACACTAGACTGATGCACCACTACAAATCATTCTACCAAAAAAATTGTCAAGTCCTTGAAAAGAAAATTATGTATGCAATTCCAGTTACTAGTCACTTCCCTTTCTTATTATTTTTTTCTTTCCAAGTGCTCCCCTTTTCTTAGGAATGTGGATCATAAAATTACTATTTACTGGATCTGTAGACAGAAAGTGTTTACATTAGCATATGTATTTAATTTTATTTTATAAAACCAATGCTACACCGCAGCTAGAAACCAAATATCAAATAAAATAAACAAACATGTATAAAGCAAAGCATAAAAACATCATTCACCAGCCATATGGCTTTTCATAAGTCAGTAAAAATTCTCTCAACTCTCACAGAAAGACACTTGTCATAAACAGGTGTGTAGACATAAAATATTTCTCATCATTTGATAAGCATTTCAGTAAGTAGCACAAAGTACGAGCTCCAAAGTGTACTCATATGATTCCAAGTAATAATGTGTCATGTTTGTGGTGCATTCTGCAATGAAATGTCAATAGCGAGGTCAATGGCCTCTCTTTTCTGCAGCGGGATTGCGGCAAGCTTCAAAGTTGCTGAAATGGCACAAGAAAAGTTGGAAGTCGACACAACAATAGATATATTTCGAAGCGGGTAACGCACAGCTGGGCGCATTCGAGCGTTATGTCAAGGTCACATACACTTTTTACCAACATATTTACGACAGCAATTTCCTCTACAGTGATAGTTTCATATAAATGTAAAATTTCACAGGTTGAAAATTTACGTTACAAGAGTGTAGAAACGAAATCTCATGAATAACAGTGTCCAAAAATTTCCATCATTGTGGTACTCATATTCACATATACACTCACCTTTCATAACTCTTAAAGTGCGATTCTTAGTTTTCAACACTCTTTTTCACAAACCAGACTCCCTAACCCCTACTCATTATTCATTATGTCATTACACATATACAAATTCGTCGATACTTCTTCAATACTTCATCATCATAAAGATGTAGCACACTCATATTCCGCATATAGCATCATCTTATTGATCATAAACGTATCTCAACTTCATAATACACATCATCGTCGTAATAACATCATCATAACATATCAATCAAATCTCAAAATCGTCATAGCTTCTTTCAATAATCTCAAAACCTCGAAAAAATTCTCTGCTCGTTTCAGTAGTGTACCTCAAACATACTTAAAAAATCATGATCGCATACAAAATACATCACTCAAATTTCTCACACTATCACAATGATTCTGACAATATATGAACAGATACCAAAATGCAGACAAGGTACAATTTCATAAATGCAAACTAATCAAATTGTGTAATTATGTAGACCTGTGTCAGTGACGTAAAGAGAAATTTATTCCTCTCAATTAAGTGATCAGATAGCTGTGTAACTCTGTGTTAGAGAAATATGGTACTGATTTGTAAAATTGTATAAGCAAATACCATATTAGCTAGGGCTCCTTGCGCTTGCCACACACATGGTACACAAAGTAGGCGTACCCCCATGAAGGAGTTCATTCCTCTCAGTTAAATGATCAGATAGCTGTGTAATTCTGTGTTAGTGAAATATGGTACTGACGTGTAAAATTGTATAAGCAAATACCATATTAGCTAGGGCTCCTTGCGCTTCGCATAGGCACGGTACACAAAGTAGGGGTACCTCCATGAGGGATAATGTAATTATACCCTCAGATATTACAAATTAAACTGCGGAATGAAATGTATCGCCGAAAACCTTCTCTGTATGACTGTAATTCAAAAATATTTCTAGAAATGTTCCAAGTACAAAAATTAATCACTCAAATCCGTGCCCTGTAGCACTAAACTGTGCTTCTTGCTGTAAGATAATTTCTGTCATTGCTTAACGGTAAAAATGTACCACATGTCGTAGTTATCGTCGTCCATAAGCCAAGTTCTCTAAAAAATCAATGTACTTACTTTGACATATACAATAGTATAGTGCTATGCATATAAATGTGGTAGTTATTACACTCATTGCTGTGACCTTGAAAGTACTGTACTGTAACGTATTGTTGTGTTATGAAAATAACTGTCTCTCTGTAGCCATCCCACAAAAGCTATCACCAAAGCATATTTACTTTCCAGAAGAACGTATAAAAACTGCACAGACATAAAACAGATACAGCGCAAAAGAAATAATGAAGACTGTGTCACTCATAAGTAGCAACGCAGTATAATCGCTTGGCTGTCAAACAAACCAAATACTGTGTCGTCTTTGATCCCCCAGAAAGTACTTTAAATAATTATGTCTTTTCAAGTAAACCAAAATGTTGCACTAAAACCTCATTATCAGTATATGTTCCAACAATGTGGACTTTATAGTCCTGTCGTAATCGTACAACCAACAAGCAAAAATGTATGCACCATGAGACTGTATCATCCGTTTCCTATAAAAGTGAACTCATAAAATCATTTTCTTAATAAATTCCATAGGTTTTTGACTGGATAGTTGACTTCAAAACATCGCTGCATCCGAAATGTGAAAAAGCGTAATAGTAACCTGAAGTGAAAAGTTTAATGGCAAAAACTAAGTCAGAAAGCAAGTTGTTTCTCAATAATCGGTTTTACACAAGAAATGTGGTATAATCTTTTGTATTTTTTTACTTTAATGACCAATTAGGAGGAAAGCAATTAGAAAATTGATGGAGCCAAGTCTGTGAATGTATATCATTACTAGAATTCTTGAATGTTTTGAATTTACACATGTGGTGAAGAGCTTATAGTGAAAGTCATCATGACGATGAATCGCTAATCTGTCATTCTTACGTCTTGCCGGCGGTTCCTTCCCAAAGCTCGCTGCACCTTCCTTGCGGACTCCTTTCAATATCTCCCAAATACCAAGTGTTATTACTTAGTGACTCTTCTGTATTTCTAAGTCCTTCTTCCCGTGTCGTAACGGGAGTATCCCTCAAAAGTGTACTTCTTGTATCACGTGTACCAACTGATCTTGTACTTTCCGCATTTCACTTTTATGATGCGTATTAATTTGATTCTGATTTTGTTTAATTTTTCTAATTTCCTCATACTCTTCTGTGTCAGTAAAGGCTATCAGTCTTGTATCATTCAAATCATAACCTACCTTCGTAGATATATTTGTTAACTGCTCCGAAAGTTCGGGCCGCTATGGTTACATGTTCGAATCCTGCCTCGGACATGGATGTGTGTGATGTCCTTAGGTTAGTTAGATTTAAGTAGTTCTAAGTTCTAGGGGACTGATGACCTTAGAAGTTAAGTCCCATAGTGCTCAGAGCCATTTTTGAACCGAAAGTTCGGGAACTTTTCCGATAATGAGCTAATTTCCTCCTTGTGTTTTTATGAACAAAATATTAGAGTGTCTATTTGTGTCGAAGTTGTATCTACTGTGTCCTTTAAGTTTTCCTATTTTTTTGCAAGTTGTGTAACCGTATCAGGAGATGCAACTAAGTCAGTTTTAGCCTGCAAGGTGTCGTGATTTTCGTGAACAATAATCTGCAGTCCTTTGGTGCCAACTTCATGATTCTGTAATGTGTCTTCATCTCGCGAAAAGATAGGCTAAAAATGTTCACAAATTTGTGTTTTTACATCTTCAGAAACTTTTTGATGTTTCGATTCGATTTCAGATGTCTCAGCAGTTAAATCTTCACGTATTTGTTTAACTGGTTGTTAAATTGTGTTAAATTTTTGGAACCATTGTCCCATTTGATTAGCTTTTTGAATTAATAGCAATAACAATGCATGAGTGACTGAGACGTGTCCCAACGCGCTTTTTGGCAATGCATTCACACCGGCAATACTTATGATGTGCAACAATAAAGTAATGAGTGTGATGTGAAAAAAATGTTGCTTACTGTATTAATCAAGTTCAGTGTTGTCTCCTTCAAAATAGTTCCTTCTGATTGCACACACTTTTCCAGTGCTTCTGCCATTGATGGTAACATTTCTGGAACTCATCTTCTGTAATATCCTCCAAGACCCTCGTCACAGCTTTTTGGACATCTTGTGTTGTTTGAAAATGGTGTTCCTTGACCGCCATTTTGGCTCTTGGAAATAGAAAAAAGTCGCATGGAGCGATATCTGGTGAATAAGCTGGCTGTGGTAGTACTTAAATTTGTATTGAGGTTAAAAATTGCTATACTGACAGAGCAGTATGGGATGACACATTATCGTGATGCAGAATTCAATTATCAGCAATGTTGGCATGGACACGAAGAACTCTTTTAAGAAGTCTTTCTAAAATTTCTTTGTAGTAATATTGCTTAACTGTTTGTCCAGGAGGCATCCACTCTTTATGAACAATACCCTTGGAATCAAAGAAGCACACAAGCATGCATTTCACTTTCGACATTGACATGCGAGTATTTTTGGTCCGGGTGATCCCTTTGAGCTCCATTGCGACCTTTTGCATTTTGTCTCTTGATCGCACTGGAACAAAAAGTGCCATCGCCAGTGATAACACGGCTCAACAATTCTGGATTGGTTTCCCATTTGCTCTAACAGATCGGCTGCCACATTTTTCGGTGTTTCTCGCTGTTGTGGTGTGAGGTTTCTGGGGACCATTTTTGCACAAATCTTTCTCATACCAAGACCTTCAGTAATTATTAGACAAACCGTTTCTCGATTGATGTTCAATTCTTCTGCAATCATTTTCATGGATAATATTCGATCAGATCATAGAAGTTCACACACCCTGGCCAAGTTGACACCCGTCTGTGAGGCTGATGGTCGTCCACTGCGGTCTTCATCATCAGCATTCGTTCTGCCTTCACTAAATATTTTGTGCCAACAAAAAACTTCAGATCTTGACGTAACCTCCTCTACAAATGCCTTCTGAAGCTTACCGTAAGTTGTCGTCGCGTTTTCATCCAATTTAATGCATAAAGAAATCACATACTGTTGCGCAATATTATGCGTTTCCATTTCCGTGACGAGAGACACAAACATGTGTTAACTTACCACAGCACAACTCATTACTAAGCAGTTGCATCGATGTGCCACTTGGACTAGAAGTAGCTTATAGACCAAGGTCAAGGATACTGTGCCTATGCAACCTTGCAGGGTTGCCACATTTTGCAAAGAAAATCAGTCTCATTACTTTATTGTCACACCTCATATATATCGAAAAACAGAAAGCATGTCTCGAGTAAATTGATAAATGGGTAATGACACAAAAGCTAAATCTATGGAATTTGCAAGATTTCGTTCTGTTATCCTGCATTCCTGAGACGAAGACTACTGATCGACCGATCAACAATACTTCTCTGTTGACTGATTGTTCCCATTTCTACACCATCATTTACTGGCTGATCCATGTCCCTATACACAATTACCAAATCATTGTCTTGAACGTTTATCACTTTGTTACTAGATGGTGCTAACAAGCTACACTCGTCATCACTGTCATTTCTCAATTTACTTTCAGCCTAGTATTACGTTTGTCACATGCCATGTTTATCACTCTATTTCACGCAATAACACACAAAAAACAATTTGAAAGGCAAACATGAGAAGACACACCAAAATAGCACTGATAATAATAAATATCTAATAAGTTGCAAAAGTGACTGTGAGATACTTAATGCAAATCGACATCCATGCCACAACTGCTTTCCTCATTACAACTTATTACAATACAGTACAACAATCAGAAACTACAACTACAAAGGAAATTCTCTAAACAATTAAGCACTAGCAATAAACATTAATACTTTCCAATCATGCACTAATTATTCAAACTACAAGAAAATCAGAAGATTCCAGTGAAGTGTCCTCAGCTAAGGGTCGACAGGTGAAACTTCTTTATTACATTTTTACTTAAGCTGGTGAGTGAATGAAGCCTGGTAGTGAAGAGGAGGCAGGATTCGGTTGCGATTGTGGACGGGCCATAATCAATTACTATTGGTTGCCTTTTACAGTTTCACACAATTTATTTTAAACCAGTAATTCCAGGCTCAACAATAAATAAAAATACCATACGTTATTAATGAAGGAATAAACAACTGTGTAAATAATAGTTTTTTCAGTGAGTTACAATTTAGCAAATCACCATTAAATACAGATACAGCAGATAATGTTATAAAAGCAAGCCACTGAGATAGCAGAAGATCTTACACGCCAGGAATGGCAATAAATTAAGAATTGTTTAAAATACGCAGCAACTTACAAATTACAGGTATTGAAATACTAAAGGCAAGTTGCGGCAAACACAGCAGAAGGCATCAGATGCCAGGAATGGTATTAAATAAGGTTTTAAGGCTTACTGCTAAAATAAAAATACCAAATTAAAATTTTAAGACAAATGACCATAATCACAGCTTAAGGCCTTACACACGAGGAACGGCAATAATACAAAAAATTTAGAAACTTGCTGTAAAACAGCAAATACAATAGAAAAGGTTAATTAAAAAACAAGCAACTGATCACCAAACGGGTGAAATAACACAACCCTTAACATCCACTGAACACTACACTGCTAGATTTATTCCAGAAGGCGACCATTAACTAGACATATAAACCCTTAATGTAGGCATTACAAGGTGTTGTAATAAATAATACAATAATAAAACACAAGGACCAGTACATAAGTTCCTTAAAGGGTACTGATGCAGATTATAGCCGCAGAAAGCGTGGGCTGGAGTGTTACACTGAACTACTGGCCATCAGACCTCCTTTTAGAATACACATATCTTACAAGAACCAAAGGGCCACAGACAGTGCTGCAGGAACCGACCTCTGAGAGGGTCTGGCAACGAACACTGTCACGAGCGATGACATAGGCAGCTACGAGTTGCCTTCACTTCACAAGATGGTAACTCAGACTAGTGGCAGTCTAACGAATGACTAATGATAATCTTGCTGAGGCTACCTGACGTCCGATAAACCAAATGCAACGATGGAACAATACGCCAAAGCTGGAACCAGCGGTCTGCACTACGTCTCCAGAATACTGTGTTTAGAGTGCCCGGAACAAGAAAGGAACCACTAATACCATAGTACAAGAATCACCAAACAGCCTACAATCAAGAAAGCTGCCAAAGCTACACGCCTTACCGGACAGCAGCGGCAAGGCGAGGAAACATACACTGCCATTACATACATTAACCCCCAGGGCAGGTAACTGGGGCGTTAGCGGCCACCAGGCAAGAAAAATTACCACTGGCTGAACTAAACAAACTGTAACAAGTTGAACACAGTAAATAGTAATAAGAAGTCGAGGGAAGCTAATTAGATCCGCCTTACCCAAGCACTCCACTCGCTGGTCTTCGCCTCGGCGACACTACGAGCAGCAACACGAACCCAAGTCACTGAAGAATCGCGAGATGTCACAATGGTGGAGGTTCCTCTACTTGAATTGAAGTGCACTCATCTTAAAGCTTGCTGTTGCTATAGGTACACTTTTCTTCATAAGTAAGAGAGACTGTTCGATGAATTTTGCACAGCATACAAACCATACTTATAGGTGTCTGAAACTCTAGAATCTATTTAATTTATTAAAAAATGAATGAGCTCTTACGTTTTAAACTTTGTGATTAGAAAAAAATCAAATTTTGTAGATAATTATCTCAATTTTTACCACAGTTTTTAATAGATTTGGAAACTTCTAGAGTTTCATACGCCTGTAAATATGGTTTGTATGCTGCGCCAAATTCACCAAATAATCTCTGTTACTTGTGAAGAAAAATGTACCTATAGCAACAAATGCAGCCAATAGTTAGCGAAAAAATGATGAAATTTCACATGTAATAAAATTTATTTTGTTATGTTTTTGAACTTCCACTGCTATGAGTGTGAATCCCGAATCCTTCCTGGTCATGTTGACAAAGCTTTATGAATTGACCACAAAAAGGATAGAGGTCAATTTCAGCATAAATTCTGTGAACAAAGAGGATTGTGAGTGCTATTATTGTAAGAAGAATGATCATTATAAGGCTAAGTACAAAAAAGGGCGTTTAAATTGTCAAGAGTAAGTCTAGAAACTCAATATGCAGCTCTGAGTGCAGAAATTAGAAACAGTTTGGTTACTAAGTGTAATAGCCTTTGACTTGCTAATAATGATGCATCAAAACTGATGACTTCATACAAGGAATTGTGTTCAACATTTATACCACTAGGGAATCAGTTCGCTATACTGAAGCTATTAGATCAGTCAAGTGAAATGCACTAGTAAATGTTAGATGGGAACTTTGGACACTCAAGGATACGTAATATGTACCTGGTTTGAAGAAAAATCTTTTTCAGTGAAACAAACAGGCAATAAGTTATCAGAACTGATAATAGAACAGAGTCTGTTAATGATCAACTTTATAATCACTTCAGTCATGAAACCAATTCACCATATATACCAGAGCAGAATGGAAACATTCTCTGATATTTCCTCTCGTATTTTAAGTTAATTTTCTGTGGGACATTTTAGTGAAAATAGAAACAAAATACATCTGTTGACAACGAGAGAAAATAACTGATATCCGAACCCTAAACAATAATGTACCATAAACGAACTGACTGTGTAAGTAAGCGGAAGTCTAACAGCAGTGTGGTGGTGCATGGCTCTAACGAATATTAGACATAGCTGTTGGTTCTGCATCTTCGAAGTTCAACTGGACTTTCTTGACCTGTTTATCTTAACTTACCTTACTTGCAGTGCTGCTGCTAATACACTGCACTCGATTATACGAACTAAAGAAAAGTTTTTTATTGACAGTAATATGGGGTGTTCAAATAGTCTCTCCACAGTGCCATATGATTGCTAGCCGCGCGTGCAATCTGCCGCAGTGAATATACCGAAATGAAACTCAATGAAATACAAGTTATTAATTGATTAAATATTCATTTTTACTTACAAATTTTCACATTAAATGTTGAAAGTGTCCCCCCTGATGTTGAATACACAATTCAATTCGTCTAATCATGTTTCCAAATACAAGCTGTAACATTTCTCCTGTAACAGAAGTAGTGAAAGTGGATATTGCAGTTTTCAATTCATCAATGGATTTTGGACGGTTTTTATAGACAGTTGCTTTCGCTGCACCCCAGAAGAAAAAGTCAGGTGGTGTTAGGTCAAGCGATAGTGGAGGCCAAAGTCCCTGTGAAATTATGCGATCATCAAAAACATCAGCAAGCAGTGACACTGAAACGCGAGCTGTATGCGTGGTTGCACCATCTTGTTGAAAATAACCGTTCAGTATTTCCTTTAACACAAGTTCTCCTACGAATGGGTATAGAATATCACTGCAGTATCGTTGTGCGTTTATTATTTCGTCGAAAAATATGGGACCCGCAATCCGACGCCTAGAAATTGCAATTCAAACTCCTATTTTCACAGAATGAAGTGGTTCCTCATGAATACACAATGGATTTGTAGTACTCGACATACGAGAATTTTGCGAGTTCATGTACCCAAATAAATGAAACCACGCCTCATCAGTGAAAAACGTTTCATTAAGAATATCCCCTCCATTTTGTTGAACGAAATTTTTCAACCATTGACAATAACACAATCTCTTGCCATGATCAGTATTTTTCTGTTCTTGCATGACTGTCACTTTGTATGGGAAAAGTTCTAATTTTTTCCTTACAGCTATGTGGGCCATTCCGACACTAACATCGATTTCCTGGGCGAGTTTTCTTACTGACTTGTTCGGACTCATGGACATTTTATCGGAAATATCGAGTAGTTTATCCTCAGACAAAACTCTAGGACGACCAGTTTTCGGTGCATCTGTCACTGAAACCGTACTTCGAAATTTGTTGATCAGATCTCGCACAGTATCGCGATGTGAGAGTGTTGTCTCCGGGAAAACTGAATTAAATGTTTGACGAACTGAAACTGTGTATTTACCGCCAGCTTTGAATACTTATTCGACTAAAAACACACGTTCTTCAATGGTTAGCATTTTAACAGTGACAAAAACGAAATAAACCAACAAAAGAACTAAACTTAAACGTTCAAGTCAACAAGTAACGACACACACCAACGATACTACTTACGCTGGCTGAGATAAACGAAACAGTAGAGAGTTGGGAGAGTCCACTTGAAGGTAAGTAACCCAGGCAGGCGAACAATCATAGGGCACTGCTGAGAGATTTTTTGAACACCCCATATTTTACTGCATGTCTGCTTTACCCATCCACATAATCGCCGTTCACATCTATACACTTTTTGTAATGCTATACCAGATTCTTTAACCTGTCTGCATATAAGTCTGCCGCCTGGAAATTGAACCATTTGGTAACATCAGCCTTGATTTCATCGTCGTTTTGAAATCGTTGTTCACCCAATCATTTTTTCAATTGCAACAAGAGGAATCAGCCGCTTGGTGGAAGTTCAGGACTGTATGGACGGTGATCAAAGTTTTACCCAATGGAAATCTTGATTCTTCTCCTTGGTGTTACGGTGTGCGTTGTCGTAAAGGATTATGCTAGAAGACCGTTTCCCGCAGCGTCCATTCTGGATCCCAACTCTCAGTTTGGTTATAGTTTCACAGTATATGTCAGCGGTAATTGTTGACCCATGGTTCATGAAATCAATAAAAAGAACACCCTTTTCGTCCCAAAAAACGGTAGCCATCATTTTTCAATTTGGAAACGGAGATTTCTTAAACTTTTTTGGTTTTGGTTAAGTGAATGGCGCCACTGCATGACTGTTGTTTCGATTCTGTAGTGGTATACGATATCCATGTCTCATCGCCCATAACAACATGGGAAAACAAATCATCTCCATGTTGTCTATAGTGCCCCAAAAACTGCTTAGCACTACGCTTTTTTTGCTCTTTGTGTCGATCAGTGGGTATTTTTGAAGCCAACGTTGCACACAGTTTGTGATCTACTAGCTGTTCAGTGACACTTTTGTAAATTGAGGTTCGAGCAAAATTTTGGAATTCATTAGCCCGAGCACTAATAGTCAATCGCCCATCATTTGTTCACTTGACCAACGATGTCGTTGGCCGGAATACCGAGCCAGCCACTCTGTTGTTCATCGTGAACATTTGTGCAGCTATTTTGAAATTCTCGATACCATTTCCGAACACGTTTGTCACTCATTATTTCAGATACATATACTAAAATAGGCACAACTAACGATGGATTTCTGGTGTTGAAGATACTTTTGCCAGCAAAAATGCAATCACACCACGCATTTCACAACTGGCATGACCTGCGATTATCTCAACCATTGTGACCTGCTCTCATCGACTGGCAAACGACTGCTGAATCGAATCAATATTGCAGTCCTTTTCTAAAGAGCCGGTAGAAAGCGCTGCATGTGTGAAACATCAGTTAAATATTGGTCACCGGACCTTAGTTTTGGAATTCGCCTCATACATCGTTGTGGACATACATTAAGTTATATCAGTTCCATAGAGTTGCAAGTGCTTTTATCAGAATTCATGGAACTCACCCGGATATGTCTTCCTCTCGACACCATTTTACCAGTAGGGAAGAAGAAGTTAGTCACACATGAATTCACGATTCTCAGTTCCCTCAACTCTGCGACTTGTATGGCATATGGTTTATGCTCTTTGTGATGTGGGCTTCAAACTACAACACCAGGGCAGTTTAGGATATGCTGGCAATTAATAACCTGATATTTTCCAAGAACTTAATAAATTAACCCCACGGCCACTACCAAGTTGTCATCAGCAATGATAAAATCATAACACTGAGACTGTGACACACTGGAATAGTTGAAGCATCCTACTTACCAACACGAGCTGGAGTGATGGTGGCTTGCCTGGCTTAAGCTTGCCCATTATCTACTGTCATCTAAATCTGTGTTGACTGTCATGAATCAAAATATTTCTTTGTCAACATCAAGTAAGTTCAATTCCTATGAGACTCGAAATAATTAGATATTGCTGACTCAATAAGAGCAAAAATAAAGCGTATTATGCCATTACTAAGTAGCTGACATCAGGCGAATGTCTGAACTCATTTGACTTTAGCCACATTAACATTTATGAATGACTCATCGCTCCCAGTGCTGCCTGTCCTGGGCATTGTTAGCACTATACCAACCACTTTAAGAATTATTGATGCTTTGAGTATTATAATTGCTTAAAACGATTACTCTAGCAAAGACAATATCAGAATTAGATATCCCATCATTTCTCCTTACTACTACACTCCATAATTTAAGCATGTACTACTTTATGTTTTCCCTTTTTCTCTTCCTTGTACTCATCCACCAAGCTCTAGTGAAGGGGTATTGGTCTATGCAAACTTAGTAGTAGTATTATTATCCAAGTTTCTGTTAGTGTTCCTCTGACAGCCTTTGAGACCTTTTGACACCATAGTCTGAATGTCTGTCCCACTGATTGGTATTTTTGTGGGCACCAGTGCCTTTCTCTGAGACAATGGCTGTCTGTACTCGCTGCTGGTTCTCGTGAATTCCGATCATAAAGCCAAATTAAAATTCAAATATCTTCTGATACTTTAAGTGGATTACAATGCAGTTTACACCAAACTTACTCTAACAAAATTTTGCGTATGTCTTCATAATATTCCGTCTAATTATTTCTCTTCTTCATTATATTAAGGTACAAACTAATTAATGATAAGATGAGCATGCACAGTGGGGTAACATACCACTGCAATCTTTCACCCTACACCCTTAGTTTTTAAAACTTTCATGAGTTTTGATGAACAGTATTATAGACTCCACTTTCTGTTATTCCTTTGCAGTGTAGATATGAATGGTCCAGTCACCTTAATGTGATCTCCTTTGAATAACTTGAACAACCACATTTTGTAGAGTGAGATGTGCAGGAAGAGAGTTAAGTAGCTTCTGGAAGGTAGTGACGGGGATGTGGAACCATCCCGACTCTAGTGCTGTGGCCAGCTTCGCTAGGTTTCTCTGTTGAGTATCCATGGAATGAACAGCCTAGTTGAGGTGGTCGCATATACTCTCGATTGGATTTAAATCTGGAGAGTTGGTGGCTAGAGTAGTATGGTGCTCTCTGAATCATGCACATGCAGTGTGAAATGTGTGACAGATTGCATTGTCCTGGTGGTAGAAGCCATCATGCTGTTGGAAAAACATAACACTCCCTTCTCTGAGTGTGGCTTTTCCAACAATTGTTGCAGTGCCATACATGTCAACAGCCATCCATCTGGTGGAGTATAAAACGTGAGTCATCTGAAAGCTTATTGAGAAGACACTGTTGGTGGCTCCTTGGTTCATCTGGGTGTTCAGTTGCTTAACAGTTGCACATCTATTCGCTCATCCACATCTCAGCAATTATCGGCCGTCCCTGTCATCTATGGTCCATGGTAGACCACAGTTGCGTTAGCATCAGTTTTGGACAGCGTCATTTTGCTAAGCACGGTATACTGTAACTATGACAGCACACGAACAGTTTAGAGACTTAGCCATATCAACCCTGGCCCAAAAGCGATTGGTCATGACCTTTTATACATCAAATAAATCACTCTGTTTCCACATTACCGCAATGACTGCACGTTTTCCATGTCCCCCACACATGTTTTATACACCCTCCATCGCTAGTGCTGCCGTCTGCCGTCTATGAGTATTATTGGACGTTGGTTTCGAACATACACTGCTGGCCACCGTAAATGCAACACCAAGAAAGACAAGAGGTAGCACAACAAAATTTATTTTGTAGATAACATGTTGACCAAGTATCAAATGATTACGTTTACAGACGTCTGTGACATGTGGTTCCTGCCAGAATCAGTAGCCAGAGTAGCCGCCATTGTTGGAGATCACCGCTGCCACACGTCTCGGCATTGAGTCAAAGAGACGCTGGATGTGTTCCTGGGGTACAGCAGCCCAAGCAGCTTCCACACGTTGACAAAGATCATCTGGTGTGGCAGCTGGGGATGTAATCTGGGTCACTCGTTGAGCAACCATGGACCACATGTCTTCTATCGGCGAAAGATCCGGAGAGCGAGCCGGCCAGGGAAGCAATTCAATCTGGTTATTGACAAAGAACCTTTGGACAATGCGTGCCACGTGTTGTCGCGCATTATCCTGTTGAAATATGGCTGTGGCCGAGCCCTGAAGGTAAGGAAGAACAACTGGCTCCAGCACCTCGGATATGTAGCGCCGGCTATTTAAAGTAACGGCAATGCGTACTAGAGGCGTGCGAGAGTAATATCCAATACCGCCTCATACCATAATACCCGGTGCAAGACCAGTGTGGCGGTGCATAATGCAGCTGTCCAGCATCCTCTCTCCACGGTGTCTCCACACTCGAATCCGACCATCGTGGTGCTGCAGACAGAAGCGTGCCTCGTCAGTAAAGACAACGTCATTCCATTCTGCCGTCCACATCCGTCTGTCATCACACCATTGGCGACGGAGACGTCTGTGGTTCTGCGTCAATGGTAGACGAAGCAATGGACGTCTTGCGGACAGACCACTCTGCTGTAAACGGCGTCGAATGGTACGCGCAGACACTGGATGATGCGTTACAGACGCAATGTGCTGTGCTATGATTCGGGATGTCACTGAGCGATCCGTCACTGCCATGCACACAATTTGCCTATCAGCATGTGCCGTGGTGCACCGAGGTGAATGCGATCGACCACGTCGGTCCGTCGTACCCTCCTGCATCCAACGGTCACATATCCGCATTACAGTTGTTTGGTTTCGTCCAACACGACTAGCGATTTCTCTGAATGATAATCCATAATCTCGGTAAGCCACTATCCTTCCTCTGTCGAACTCGGATACTTGATCAAACGATGTTCGCTGTTGTCTACGAGGCATAACTGATCGTCTTGTGAAACAACCACAAGGTAAACACACGTGCCGAACGTACACTCGTCGAAATCGCCAAGCCTTAAATGGCACTATGAGGTGGCGCCACAGGCGCGCGTGATGTGTGTCTGCGCTGAAATTCTAATCAGTTGCATATCTCATCGCTGCAAACCCATGGTGTAAATCTCACTTGATTCGGATGCTTCCTTCAGGATGTTGCATTTACGGTGGCCAGCAGTGTAGGTGTGATCACATTAATGAGACTGGACTGTGAATTTCATTTTTAAACACATTCTAGATCATCTCTTTATGCAGTGTAGGTACTATTTTTGCAGTGTCACACTACTTACACTACCTACACACTTACACACTTTCTCAGGCTAGTATTGGTATGGTAAACGAAAAGACAGGGGAAGTGACTCTGATTCTCCACAATGAGGTCAAACAATAGGAACAGGACAAAGGAGGTTATTGCTGTATCCTGCATCTGCGATGAGTCGCCTCCTTTCTTATAAATGTCTCTGTCTTCTACAATCATCACTCCATACCTCTCTTTCTCAACTGTGATCTAGGTTCACAAATCTCAAATGCAAATGCCTTATTGCATAACAACGTTTGTTTTCGACCTAGACCCAGACTCCTCCGTTATATTACTTTGTCTAAATAGCTTCGCAATGTCTTTACTCATGATTGGAAAAACATTGGAAGGTTACCGTTTTCATTCAATACAGTTTACTCTAGTCAAAGACTTCCACTCACTACCTCATCTACTTTCCTTGGTCAACTACTGTACTGTCCTATTTTAATAGTCTGAATATCACATCTGTTGGTTGCATACGCTATGTTTACTTAATCACTAGATCTTTATGTATATACACGATTTAGCCCATCTTTTCTGGTGCTCATGTCTGCTCAGTATTTATTTCGTCGTAACACTATCCTGAGGCTTGACGTTTATTATTCTGCCGTTCTATGCTACTCACTCTCTGTTTCGTTAACCTGTTGCATAATATTTGTAGATGAATCACTTGTTTGTGACACAAAGCACTGATCTCCTTGACACCAGACCCTCGCCCTCGTACATAGTCTACATTTGGTACTGCTACCTTAGTTCCAAGTACATTTATTTTATACTTAGTCCACTTCTAACCTTCTTGACTTAAATGACAAAAGCACTACTCATACATAAATATTTCAGAAAATTACTTCCAGTATCCTGGTTTACCTGGAATAATGCCTTGTTTCTACTTCACCTCAACTCAATAATTTTCCTATCTTTAGAATCTTCATTCGCATTGCCCTAAGTTTTGAGCCTTAAAGTTCTCATACTACCTACTCAACAGTCTATATCAACCTTTTATTTACTTCATATATTTGAAAGAAGATTACTGTTAATGAAGTAAAAGATCCACACAGTGGACACCAAATGAAAAAGTTGCTCCACATGTTTCTGATCTAGACTGCCGTAAAAATGCGAAGGAACTGTTAATCAGAACTCAGAGAGAAGTTGTAGTCTAATTCACAATCGATTTATTGATTTTAAACATGAGAAGACAACAAAATTATTAAAGAAACAACATATAAAAAATATTTGTTTAACAAATGCCTTACTAAAATGGGATCTATGGTGGACAAAGTGATCTGCTGGAGATCGCTGCACGACACTAACCAGAAGACTACTCGCTCTATCTCACTTCATACACATGAATCCAAGTTATGGCATCAAACTACGCCACCACCAAGAATCTACACTCCTGGAAATGGAAAAAAGAACACATTGACACCGGTGTGTCAGACCCACCATACTTGCTCCGGACACTGCGAGAGGGCTGTACAAGCAATGATCATACGCACGGCACAGCGGACACACCAGGAACCGCGGTGTTGGCCGTCGAATGGCGCTAGCTGCGCAGCATTTGTGCACCGCCGCCGTCAGTGTCAGCCAGTTTGCCGTGGCATACGGAGCTCCATCGCAGTCTTTAACACTGGTAGCATGCTGCGACAGCATGGACGTGAACCGTATGTGCAGTTGACGGACTTTGAGCGAGGGCGTATAGTGGGCATGCGGGAGGCCGGGTGGACGTACCGCCGAATTGCTCAACACGTGGGTCGTGAGGTCTCCACAGTACATCAATGTTGTCGCCAGTGGTCGGCGGAAGGTGCACGTGCCCGTCGACCTGGGACCGGACCGCAGCGACGCAAGGATGCACGCCAAGACCATAGGATCCTACGCAGTGCCGTAGGGGACCGCACCGCCACTTCCCAGCAAATTAGGGACACTGTTGCTCCTGGGGTATCGGCGAGGACCATTCGCAACCGTCTCCATGAAGCTGGGCTACGGTCCCGCACACCGTTAGGCCGTCTTCCGCTCACGCCCCAACATCTTGCAGCCCGCCTCCAGTGGTGTCGCGACAGGCGTGAATGGAGGGACGAATGGAGACGTGTCGTCTTCAGCGATGAGAGTCGCTTCTGCCTTGGTGCCAATGATGGTCGTATGCGTGTTTGGCGCCGTGCAGGTGAGCGCCACAATCAGGACTGCATACGACCGAGGCACACAGGGCCAACACCCGGCATCATGGTGTGGGGAGCGATCTCCTACACTGGCCGTACACCACTGGTGATCGTCGAGGGGACACTGAATAGTGCACGGTACATCCAAACCGTCATCGAACCCATCGTTCTACCATTCCTAGACCGGCAAGGGAACTTACTGTTGCAACAGGACAATGCACGTCCGCATGTATCCCGTGCCACCCAACGTGCTCTAGAAGGTGTAAGTCAACTACCTTGGCCAGCAAGATCTCCGGATCTGTCCCCCATTGAGCATGTTTGGGACTGGATGAAGCGTCATCTCACGCGGTCTGCACGTCCAGCACGAACGCTGATCCAACTGAGGCGCCAGGTGGAAATGGCATGGCAAGCCGTTCCACAGGATTACATCCAGCATCTCTACGATCGTCTCCATGGGAGAATAGCAGCCTGCATTGCTGCGAAAGGTGGATATACACTGTACTAGTGCCGACATTGTGCATGCTCTGTTGCCTGTGTCTATGTGCCTGTGGTTCTGTCAGTGTGATCATGTGATGTATCTGACCCCAGGAATGTGTCAATAAAGTTTCCCCTTCCTGGGACAATGAATTCACGGTGTTCTTATTTCAATTTCCAGGAGTGTATATTCCACCATACAAAAAAAGGAAAAATACGGTTCGAAAGAACAGGGTGCTGAGAAATAGATATTAAAGGTCTACGTCAAAGCAGCGAATACTTTACCATCCTACTGGTGAAGGCGGCACACTACGATGCGTTCAGCGACTGAAGTCATGGACGATGGCAATCTGTTATTAAATGCGCGTTCCCGAAAAATGGAAGTACGCGGTCTCGCATTCGGTTAATTCAGAGTGCAGGTACTTCTCTAAGAGCCTCTGAAACTCCGACGGATTCCAGTGTGCAGGTGGACCCGTTTGCTGTTCTGCCAAACCAATTTGACTTCGTGCCATGACTGTGCGTGTGGGAACACGTCAAATGTTTAGACGACCAACTCATGACAAATAAGTACACCCACGCGGCATTCATTGTGACCGTGATGATATAAGCAGTACCTCTGATGGTTCAGAAGGTGACTAGCACAGGCTCTAAGTCGCATCCTAGCAAAGGACACAAGTCTCACCGTTTAGGTAGAGATCTGCAGTTCTTTACTAGCGAAGCGCCAGTACAAGAGACTTGTACCAGCGTGCCTATCTCCCTTTCTCTGTGTTGCCTCCTCAGCTTGGTTCCAAAAGCTCATTTCTCTTTTTTGACTTGCCCCAATTTCGCACAAGCCAATCACGAGCTGGAGCCCGGCATTCTAAGCTCAGTGAATGGTCTTTGCACTGCTAACCGATTTGACCAATCAGAGACTTAAAGTTAATTGGCAGAACACGGAAAAAAACGCAGCTTCGCAGCCTCTTTCCCACACGTTTGCCATGTCTTTTGCTAACACAATACAGGGTGGAAGCACAGCCCTCCATAAACAGCTTGTTATCTCCCCTGTTGCGTCCATTTCAAAGTTTGCAAAGAATGGCCATAAATTTGCATTGACAAAACACGTTTTGAAACAGAGTTTGCACGTTTGGGCGCCAGTTTTCCTGTCCCACAGACATTTGCAGAGCGTTTACATTTCTTTTGGCGGCTTGCTCGCTAACAAGGGCCTACAATGCGCTGTCGGCGACTTTTCGGTGCTAGGCCGTATAGCTGGACGTCTGGAGCCAAAGCTTAATGTGCTTCTGCACAATGCGACTGTGGCACAGCCCTTCTGGAAATGTCTCCTCACCGTTCTCCAGAAAAAAACGCGCTTTGTTGCCCCACCAACGCCATGCTTTTACTGAAGTCGTTTAAGTCAGCACCCTGTTCCTTTGAACACAGGTGAAGCTTACCGTATTTCTTTCCCTAGAGCACGCAAACAAGACCATAAACTGCTGCCAACCACTTCATCACAATGTATGAAGTCAAATCGCCGTAAGTCGTATTCCCTACACCAAATCAGAAGTGAGAGTGCCCTGCGAACTCTCACGATCTCCCCGTTCCGCTCCAATTTATTCATGGGGAGTGTTGCACTTTAAGAGGTTAGTGTGACACGGAACAGAATGAATTGTAACACTTAGTAGAAACATTATCCAAGAAATGAACATGAATCAATGTTTCTCCACCATAAATCTCAGCACAGTGTTATACCCTTTCTTATCCACATTCAACCAGGGGTCATCCATACGCTCTCTGCTGGATGGCCACAAAAATAAATTAAAAACAAAGTGTGATGGGTATACCATCAGGTCATATTTTGAAGATCCAGATTTAAATAACAACTATTAAACGGTTATAGGGCCATGTAGACATTTATCTACTCTTTAATCCTGAATTTGGGGTCAGAGAAGGTTATTCCCTAACTTGGATATAATATTTTGGTCTCGTGGATTCTCTGCCCCTTGGAAAAATTACTACCCCTGCCCAATTATACATATGGCTACATTCATTCCTTGACAGAACATTGATTACACATGCACTCACATTCATCCGAAAAGAAACTATTACTAGGTTAAATTTGGCGAGTTCTCTGTGCTTCTTATTTATCTAAAATGTGTAAATCTGTTCCTTAAATGTAAAAATATAAGTGTCTAAACAACCATACAACATATGAGTGTCATAAAACAAGTGAAACTTTACACCTAATGCCAAAAATAATACATGAGTCCATTAATAAAAATAAAACTTGATAATAAAACATAGAGAAAACATGTAAATGTGTAAGATGGAAACAGTAAGGCACATATCAGACACGTAAAAATAAAAAAAGGAAACATACATAAAGCAACAATCAGAACAAAGCTTCCTACAGCTCCCTTCTCAAAGGTTTTAGGGAGCCCAAAATATTTTTTTTTATAAATTTATAATTGTCACACGAAAACACACGTCAGACAACAGGTTGTATGAGGCAGCTATGTGGGATGAGTTTGCCAAGGTGAGTTACAGCTTTTTTTTTGTTTTGTCACGTACAGTAAAGTACAGGCAGCCCCGCTGTGTAGCAGGACCTTGTCTCTGGCAACAATCATTGGCGCTTCGTTTACTGACCATCTTGGATGACGTGGTGGTCGGCAATGTGTGGCCGCTGTCGAAGACGTTCATGGAAAGACCAGTGCAGCATTTGGACACCAGGTTTGAGGTGAATCACCTCCCGCCGTCGCCGTCGAGCGTGTCTCCAGACATGTAATACCTCTATTCAGTGGACCTCAAGTGCGTCCTGCTGGCTCCGGTCTCGGGCTTCCATTCATTGGGAGGGTCACTTGGGACCTTGTAATGGCACTGGCAGTGAAAGTGCTCCATTGTCGCCCGTGCCAGGCCCCTGTTGACAGCTGGAGGTCCGAAGGGGCTCGCCCACTTAGGACCCTTATGACCATCCAGCATGTGTGCCAGCTCTTCTGCCCGCCGCTCTGCGGGTCAGCAACCTCTCCAAAACGCCTCACACAGCCCCGTCAACTCAGCCACAAATAGTCTGCACAATCCTTCCAAGGAGATCCAATGCCTTGTTTTTACAAATGTGTTTACAACATATATACAATGCATTATAATGGAAGATTACACCCAGAATAAAAAGGAGTGACAATGCCTAATATATAATCCTATTCTATTACATAAATAATTTGATATTATTACAGCGATAATTTTAAATGATGAAATTTCTTTATAATCTCAAGTAGTGGTGAGGTGTTGTACTGTATGGTAGTGTAGTGTTAATTTCCCATAACCTTTCACGCACAAAAATACTAAGCTGGCTTACACTACACACATTCACTTCAGTCATACTCATCCCATCTAAGTCTACTACTTATTCATGCTACCCAATACTGCTAAAGGTAAGCAAATTAGTATACTTTCGTTCTTGTGGACGTTAAGGTGGCACTAACGCTGGTGTATAGCATGAATCTGGATGAGAACCGATGTCACCAATCTGCTCGCTGTTCTTTCCTAAAACAGTGGCTGCGAAATTCTCCTTTTTTTTTCTTTTGCTGAAACTGACACAAATTTTTCTCAGGTTGGTGTACAACATTTTCTACTCCAGCTCCTGAAACAACATAAAGCACAAGATATAACGACAATTGACTACCAACCTACCATCTTCCGTTCATCTCTTTCTCACAAATTGATCTATGCCTCGCTCACTCTGCCTAAACATACCAGTGTGACTTGCACATTCCGTACTCACGCCACATAGTACAAACTATCGCCCAAGATCAACCACTCAGGCGTTCGCGAACTTCCTCGAAAAAACCTATATGAATATCATCGCACAATAGTGCGACAACCACAAGCGAAAATAATCGCAGTGGACCACAACCGCATTAGATGCGAGAGCTCATCTGTGTAACCACACTCGAATAAAATATCCAATTCACGAGAAACATCCCACCAAAGGCGGCATCAACAGACAGAAACATTCCACAAATACATCGCGCCACTGGCAATAACAATAAAAAGCCCACAGCAAAGACATATTGCACTGGGCACTAGTCACAAACCACAGCGAAACACACAAGAAAGTCTTCACGCATTTAGCGGTGACATTACACGACCATCCTCCAAAATACCTCCAAGAATCTTGCAAACTAATCTCAACGACGCCCCTCTCACACACAATACTATGAGTTATATACCGGATCGTTCAAGGGCGTGTACTGTGATGCATACACAATGAACAGAAGAAATATGCTAGTAGCTGATCTCTAAGATGTTCTGAGAAGGTTTCCGTCCCCAATACTTTTGCTCTTTTTGTACTCGATCATTGTTGTTGTGACACCTGATTCTGTCGTTCCGTGCAGACTGCAAAACTCCTAAGATAACATATTACTCACGCGAAATAGGACACAAATAAACAACGAAGTTTCCATCGTGAAATCGCTACACCTCTACTCTCAACAACTCTAATTGATTCAGCTCTGGGATGACCAACTGTACATCTATAAACTTGCTACATGTTACAAAGAAATACTTGTAAAGTGAAACTTTAACAATGCCAACTCTTACACCTAGCAGTAATGGGAGAAGTTTCTATGTTAATTACCATGGTGAATCACAAAAGGTCTAAAGAAATGATTGTTATCTTTAAAATTATTATAACTACACAAACTTATGCTACAATGCTCATGTTCGGCTATCCCCGAGCATTAAACTATATGTGGCTTGTCCAGCATGAGATAATTGCCATCGTATGTCCCCCTTTTCTATTTTCGTCTCTACTCCTTCCTCCTGCTGTAACTGCTACTGTCGTGACCGCCAGCTTTATTCAATAAAGGGTTTAATGTGCGAAATGTGATGCACTCCTGCCGATCTTCCAGATATCAGGAACTCCAGCTGATACGCAACCTCGTGCGCGACACGGCGCATCCGAAGCGGTCCATTATATACATTGAAGAACTTTTGGCACTGTCCCTTCTGTTTGTTTGAGAGCCTAAACGATTTGACGAGAACCTTCTGTCTAACGTGAAATTCACGGACCCGAGCCTTCTTATGTTCTCGCTCCTTCCTTCTCTTGCCAGCTTCCCGAATCCTTTCCAGCGCCATCCCAATTATCTCTCGGTGCGGAATCTGTTTTCGGGAAATTCCACTAGCTCCCATACTTTCTCTGCTGGATTTCTGTTCTTCAATACAGTTATCGGTGCCAAGAGAGTGGAACCATGTGGAAGTTCATTCACAACATTTTGGAAATCCCGCAACATCACGTCCCATGTGCTGTGCTGTCGATGACAGTAGATACGACACAGATTTCCCAGGTCCTTCATCCATCGTCGGCGGGGTTCGAACTCGGGTGATATCCCAATATGTAGATGGGTGCCATCCTATATCTCTCCAGAGTGTCCTTCCATCGTTTTGACCTGAACTGAGCCCCGTTATCTGTAATAATTTTGACCACCCTGCCTACTTGCGCTAGGAAGTCTTTTGTTAATGCTTTGCAAACAGTGACTGCCGTGGCTCGTCGTAACGGAGTAAATGTAGCAAACGTCGATGTTAATTCAACTACTACTAAAATGTATCAGAAACCACGCCGAGTGACCGGGAGCGGTTCCATTAAGTCTGCGGCCACCATGTGTCGCAATTTGTTTGGAACGATTGGATGGAGGGGTGCCTT
The DNA here is from genome assembly GCF_021461385.2 of Schistocerca piceifrons. Taxonomy (NCBI): domain Eukaryota; kingdom Metazoa; phylum Arthropoda; class Insecta; order Orthoptera; family Acrididae; genus Schistocerca; species Schistocerca piceifrons. The sequence goes on along the minus strand of NC_060140.1, from coordinate 582,865,911 downwards.
CCTTGTCTGGCTGTCAGGTTTTGCCTTCTGACAGGTCTTGCATACTGATAGAACCTGCCGTATGCGTCTTTCCATATGTTTAAAATGACACAGGTCCTTCAATTTTAGGAAGCATTTCCGTGGTCCGAAGTGACAATAACTTAAGTGTGTGTACCAGATTACCTTATTGACTAGCTCGTCCGGTATACAAAGGCTCCATATCGTGCTGGTTGTGTTGCGTCAGTGGAATAAAATCCCCTTCCCTACGAGGTAGAACATTCGTAATTCGACTTCCTGGCGGTCCTTCCAACGTTCTTTCAGCTGCTTCAGTTCCGGATCTTTATCCTGCTCTCTTCTTATATCACGTAATGATGCAGTCATGAAGTTCTCGAAAGCGACTTCCCGCAGATAGAATAAAGTGACTATCCTCCACATCTTCTCCCTTTTCATCTGGTCTCTCAATCGGTGAACGTGAAAGTGCGTCCGCAATCACATTTGTTTTTCCCGGGGCATGTGTGACGCTGAAGTCAAAGTGTTGTAGGAATAAAATCCACTGTGTCAGCCTGTCGTGTCCCAATTTTCCCGACAGCAAAAATTCCAGCGCTCCGTGGTCTGTAAAGACATGGGTCTTGTGTCGAAGCAGGAAATATTTGAATTTTTTGAAAGCCCACACGATAGTCAGTGCCTCCAACTCAGTTACTGAATAATTCCTTTCGCATTTTGTAAGGACTCGGCTCCCAAATGCTATGGTCTTGTTTACTAATGTCCCTTCTTCCATGATGTGCTGGAATATTACTACGCCAAGACCTGTTTTCGCTGCATCAGTCCACACGCAAATATCCGCTGTTAGGTCAGGGTGAGCTAGGATAGGTGCCTCCACAAGAGCCTTTTTTAGCGAATTGAATTCATGACCTGCTGCCTCGTCCCATAGCCATGGTGTCTTCTTTCCTGTTAAGGCACAAAGCCTTGGTGCACCATTCTCTTCCGTTCTAATGAATTTCTTATAAATATTTACGACGCCCAGGAGCCCTCTGAGGTCCTTCCTGGTCCGTGGTCTCGGGAACTGTGCTATAACTGCGAGTTTTTCCGGATTAGGTGCAATTCCTTCTGCTGAAATTACGTGCCCAAGAAAATCCACCTTCCTAGTTCCCAAACATGATTTTTCTAAATTAATTGTGACACCATGTTGCCTTAGTGTTCCTAGTAGTTCGCCAAGGACCTTGTTGTGTTCGTCCGAAGAGGGCTTTACGACGAGGATATCATCAACGTAGGACGTGATGTCGTTCTTCAGACTCTCCGACAAAATTCCATTCAACCCTCTGATAAATGCTGCGGACGATATATTGAGGCCAAAGGGCAACCACTGGAACTGACAGCAGTGTCCTTCAACTAGGAAAGCCGTGTATTGACGACACGAAGGGTGTAACTCAATTTGCCAGAAACTTGAACGGAGGTCAATGGATCAAAACACTTTGACACCGTGAAATCTTTGCAAGAGATCTTCCAGCTTCTCCGGATGGTCTGTTTCCGGCAAGATTATCATGTTGATCTGCCTCGAATCAAGCACCAGATGTATCGATCCAATTTGATTTTCATCTACTCGCAATGGGTTATTGTATGTGGACACGCCGGTTTCAATGATCCCTTCTTGCAGCATCCTCCATACTTCTGTTCAGACTCTCTCTCTGTATCCGACTGGAATGGAATAAGGTGGGACGAAGAACTACTGATGTTCTTTGACACAGAATACATACTGGAAATTATTGATCACTCCTGTCTTAGGTCGGAGCACTTCCATGTTGTTCAGTAGCACGAACCCTCTCCTCTTCGGTAATATTGTCAATACCAGAAACCCTCTCTTGTATCGCATGTATCGGTGTCGTCTCGGTCATAGCGGTAATTCCTATCATCTCTCGGCACTGTTTTCGCCTTCACTAAATGCCAGTCATCTGAACCTGTGCAGATCTTAAGGCACCTCGTCGGGACTTGCGCTCGTATTGCCCGATCAATGAAACGAAGCATGATGTTTTTATCCTTATTTAATGTCACTGTACCACGTCCTAGATCCAGTTTTGCATGATACTCACGTAGAAAATCGGTTCCGATAATCAACTCAGTTGTCAGTTTTGGGACGATCAGGAAGCTTCCCACCAGCAGGTGACCTTGACAAAGAAACTAGTGTTGTCTGCATGTTTACTTCAGTTACCTTCTCCACTATTGCTCATTTTATTCTTAGTTTCCTTACCGATAGTTCCGCCCAGTCTATAAGTCTCTTCCGCAACGGCCGAAATCTCACTACCACTATCCAGGATTGCTCTAACTTCCTTCCCTCCTATGGTTACCATAACAATTGGATGCACGTCATTTTGAGTGAACTCCGCTATTTCTTCCAGCAACGTTTCTTCAATATCGTCGTATCTAATAACATTGATGAGGCTGGGTCCGAATTTAGTTGCAGATGCATTTTGTGCCTCTTCTCCATTCTTAACTAGTCACTGACCTTGGTTATCATTTCCTTGCGCACTTCGACCTGGGTTCGGCCCCCGAATATAAATTTCCTCGATCTGAGCTCTGTTTCCGTTTCCTCCGTTGTTCAATTGCGCCCATCTTCTATTGTCATTGAAACTGGAGTCATGGCTTCGCCACCCTTTGCTTTGTGGTCCGTAGCCTTCATTCCTCCTTCCATTCCAGCCTCTGTTCCGGAGTACATAGTTATTGCGATTCCCATTCCAGTCTCTTCGTTGTTCAACTTCGAAATTTCCCGACCATGAATGGTTTCCGTAAGGCGCTCCATTCCGTGCATTTCCGTTCCAGTTATTGAAATGGTAATATTGTGGACGCGACATATGGTCTGCGACGTATCTGTCAGACTTTCCTCTATGTTCTTTGATGCTCTCTGCTCGGAATGCGTATTTTAATTCTTAAAGTGTGTTACGGTAAGTACTGAGCTCCACATTACACCTGCCAGCTAGTACTTGTTGATATGCTGACGGAAGTTTGGTGTAACAGTGACGAATGATTTCACCGGTAGAGCATGGTACGTCAAGGTGTTGATTCCTGTCAATCATTGCATCGAGAAACTTGACAGGGCTTTTGTAGCCTGAACTCTCGAAATCTTTCCCAACAATCATCTCGTATTTTACGCGCTCTTGCGTCTCCTTGGACCAGTCGATATTTAGGAAGCTGTCCTTGAACTCCTGGTAACTTCTACACGTTGCTGATATTCCGCGCATTTTCTCCGCAACTGACCCTTGCAAGTGTCCGCAAATAAAGCCCAGCTTGTATTTTAATTGCCAATTTGGTGGTAAAGAAATGTCAAATTGTAATATCCAAGTCCGTGGATGAGTAAAATTACCCTCATCTCGGAAAATTTCGAATTTTCGGACTTGTAGTAAGTGTTGAAAATCAAATGGCGTTTCATCGACAATGTCTGTCCTTCCGAAAATATCTGTCCTTTGGTTGCCCTCGTTCGACGTACCCTCATTTGTTCTCTTCTCGGTTTCGTCTCACCATATCCTCTGCTTGCCGCTAACGGTATACAGTTATCCGTCCCGACTGAATTTATTTCAGATGCTGTTGCTTTCGCGCTTGGCCGCATTTGAATTTGTTTCCTTAGCGCCTCCTCCAATTTCTTCTCTATGCGCGTGTTGATCGCTTCCTGTTGCGCTTTGAACGAAAGGAGAGTACGGACCTCTTCGGTCTCGCTTACTGGATTTGCAGTTGTTGCCTCCGAACCTGTCCCTAATTTGCGCAGCTCAGATTCTAATTTGTCCGTTGCCGCTGTCGCATGAACATCAGTGGCTTCACGTATTTTTGTGTCGATGCGCTGCTCTGCGTCATTTTGTCGCTTTTCTACGCTTTCGACCTTCTTGTTCAAATTGATCATCGCCTCTCGTCCTTACAACCCTATCCGTTTAATCGCCTTCGATGCTTCAGTTGCTTCCCGCCTTGCGAAACTTGCAACTGTCTTGGCACTCTCTGCCGTCTTCTTAGCATGATGTGCAATCTTTAAACCTTTAATTGGCTTGGTGTTTACTTTCCGTAGGTCTTCCTGGAGTTTATTTGCCCATGACTTGCGTTCCCCTCGCATCTGATTTACCTGAGCATCGATATTTTTTATGTCCGTCTTCGTCTTGTTAATTTTCTCCTCCATTCCTTTTAGACTATCAAGTTTCTTCTCCATTCCCATTAAAAATGCCACTAGATTGAAGTCCTCTTCGCTTCCCACCGTATCGTGATCACTAGAACTCATACAGGAATTCTCTGGTGTTGTGTCCACATCATTGCGTTCTGATACCTCCCTGTCTTCCCTGTCCAGATTTCTAACAATCACATCTGCCTCGATATGTCGTGGTACGCTAACATCTTCTACCACACGCGATCTGACATTGTCTGTCCCCTCAAGAAAAGACATATCGCTTACGTCTCCTTGATTTCCTTGTTGTGTGACCTCGTTGTTGCTAATTCCGTTCAACAGCAACGCCTCCCTACGTTCAAACTGTGCCTCAACCGTTTCATTGCGCTATTCCTACGTGACTTATGCTTTATTTTCCCGCTCACAGTCTACTTGTCTAGCCCTGCTTCTCGTTATCATTCAGATTCTCTGTTAACAACAACTTCACTTATCTGTGCAACACGTGGACAACCTATTATCTAACTCACAAGATATACGCAGTATAATGCAATGACAGTAGTCCCTTAGATTCAGAAAAAAACGACCAAATACAATAGTAAACACCACAAAAATAATACAACGCCGTTAGCAACGACGGAAAGTCGGTCGAAAAAATGAGACAGAAGTCGCTGATACAAATGCACTATAATAAAACAAGTAAACACATAAACAACATAATCAGAGCATTAAATATCTACAGCATACTAATGTATCATATTTTTCTTAACAATGCGCAACTGATCGGCAAATACGCAAACTGACAGCATCACAGAAGTGCCAAGGACCGAGATCCTGGCGGCGGTTCGCCAAATGAAAGAATATTACGGTTAATGAAGTAAAAGATCCACGCAGTGGACACCAAATGAAAAAGCTACTCCTTATGTTTCTGATCTAGACTGCCATAAAATGCGAAGAAACTGTTAATCAGAACTCAGGGAGAAGTTGTAGTCTAATTCACAATCGATTTATTGATTTTAAATAAGACAATACAGCCGCGCGGGATTAGCCGAGCGGTCTAGGCGCTGCAGTCATGGATTGTGCGGCTGGTGCCGGCAGAGGTTCGAGTCCTCCCTCGGGGATGGGTTTGTGTGTTTGTCCTTAGGGTAATTTAAGTTAAGTAGTGCGTAAGCTTAGGGACTGATGACCTTAGTGGTTAAGTCCCATAAGATTTCACACACATTTGAACTCTTAAGACAATACAACAAAATTATTAAAGAAACATCATACAAAAAATATTTATTTAACAAAAGCCTTACTAAAATGGGATCTATGGTGGACAAAGTGATCTGCTGGGTATCGCCACACGACACTAACCAGAAGACTACTCGCTCTATCTCACTTCAAACACATGAATCCAGGTTATGGCATCAAACTACGCCTCCACCAAGCATCTATATTCTACCACACGAAAAAAAAAAAAAAAAAAACGGTTCAGAAGGTGACTAGCACAGGCAAGTTGCACACTAGCAAAGGACACAAGTTTCACCCTTCTTTACTAGCAAAGCGTGTAATGGTACTTGAATTACGTAACCATTATGGTACCTCACCTGAACCTCTCGATACCAGTAATATTCTACTGTGTTTCTGCAAAGTAGTTGACATATTTCTGAGACAACATTCAGATTTGATTTCATTTGTGATACATCGATATGTTTATATTGCAATGATATTATTCTTATGTTTTGTGGCGGTGTTCGTAGCGACAAACACTTGGCTGTAGAAATGGCTTACGAAGTCACCGCCACACTTTTAATAGCGGGCCGACCGGTCCGCTGGAACAGTGAACAGAAAGATGAAAGCCCAAACACTCAGATTAAATAAAAGTCGGTACTTATCTTTATTCATGAAGATATAGAAACACAGTAGTGAACTCGGTGTCTACAGAAATCTGTCTAGTTCGAGTCGGAGCGGCTAGGTCAGCGTCGGCTGACGACAAACAACAACTCTGCTGCGTTGAACACACAACTGACTAGCAAGTACACAATTCGGTGGCGAGTATACAACTGAGCGGCGAATACAGAACTGTCCTAGCGCTCGCGACTCCAGCGCTTAAGAACCCAGAAGCCAGCGGTGGCGCGCGCAGACTTGCGGCGATTTGCTGTCTCGCTGGCGCTGCTTATGCGGACGGCGTCCGGACTTTGATGCTGCCAACCTTTTGGCAGCGGGCTCGGGTGGCATTACTGGCTAGGACATAACACTCCTCCCCCCCAAATCGCCGCACCGTCGTTGAATAATGACGTGGCCAGCGTCGACGGCGGGGGAGGGGTCCGGCCGCAGGCGTAGCAGAAGAGACCGGGGCGGAGATTGTTGTCGGTGGCAGTCCCCGGTCCGCACCCCAGCATTGGCTGCGCGGGGCCTCGGGAAACACCGACTGAAAACCGAGGTCAGGGCGCACGCCTGTGACCACGGGCGCAGCTTCTGGTACTGGACGCGACGGGGCGTCGGGATCCACGAAGAGAGGCAGCGTCTCCTGACGCTGCGTCGACGGCTGTTGAGTGGGCGCCGGACAAGGCGCTGCGGTGTCAGACTCCTTGGGGGTGCCCAAGGAAAGCGGCTGCAGGACAGGCTGCACAGCCACCGCTTGGGAAGGCGGCCCGGCTGAGGGGTCGACGTCCATCAGCTCCGAAGGCGGTGGCGACTGAAGAGGGACCGCAGGCGCCGGAGCGACCACCTGGGGCGCTCCCGAATGAAGCTGCGCGGGAGGCATCAACGGGACGGGCTGTCGGCGTGGTAGCGGCGACGGCTGCTGCTGCTGCTGCTGCTGCCCTGGGGGCGGCAGCGAAGTCGGAAGGCGCGGCTGGAACCCGCCGCGGACCAAATCTGTGGACAAAGAACGAGCGGCAGAATCCGGGCGGCCAGCGCGGCGCAACTGGTTCTGATGCCTCCTGTGCACCCCAGTAGCACCTTGAACAGTATAAAAACCGCGACCCTGAACACTTATCACGGTACCACGTTCCCAACGACGGCGACCGTGATAAACTCTGAAAAAAACGGCGTCGTCGCGCTGAAAACGCGTGCGATGCTCAGAAGCGACGGGTCGATCCGGGGGGTGCAACAACCGTAGTAGGGTCCGATGACGACGGCCGTGGAGAAGCTCCGCAGGCGAAGGGCCGTCGCGTGGCGTGGTCCGGTACGACGACAGGAACGTGATGAGGGCCTGCTGACGAGAGTGCGTAGCACGAAGGCGGTCCATATGATCCTTGAATGTGCGTACAAAACGTTCCGCTGCACCATTCGATTGAGGGTGGAACGGCGGAGTAAGAACATGGCGAATGCCATTGGCAGAACAAAAACTTTCAAATTCAGCAGAGGTAAATTGTGGACCATTGTCAGACACTAAAACTTCTGGAAGACCCTCAATACAAAAAATTGAAGTCAACGCCTGTATAGTTTGTGCAGACGTTGTAGACTGCATGGGCACAACAAACGGAAAATTACTAAATGCATCTATCACGATGAGCCAACGAGAATTCCAATATGGACCAGCGAAATCAATATGTACTCGCTGCCAGGGACCGGCAGGGCGTGCCTACTCAAAATAGCGTTGAGGCGGAGCAGCTTGGTGTTCGGCACACGTCGAACAATCTGTAGACATCTGCGTAATCTGCTTATCAATGCCGATCCATGTACAATGACGGCGGGCAAGCTACTTGGTGCGGACCACTCCCCAATGACCTTGATGCAACAAGTCGAAGACCTTGGATTGGAGCACTTGGGGAACCACTACACGAAGCTGGTCATTCTCGGTGCGTAACAGCAAAACTCCGTGCGAAACAGACAACAGATGACGTTGCGGATAATAGCGACGAACCACAGGATCCGATATGTCCTTTGCCTTGGACGGCCAACCACGTTGAACAAAACGTAATAGTAAACTCAGATGAGGATCCATAGCTGTCTCACGTGCCACCTGACGATAATCAATCGGAAAATCCCGGAGGGATTGATGCTCATCGGCGTCAATCTGATGGCAAGAGTCTTCAGAGGAATCGAAGACATCATCCGCAGCAATCGGCAATCTAGAAAGCGCGTCAGCGTTTGCATGCTGAGCTGTAGGGCGATACAGTATCTCATACTGGTATTGTGATAACAAAAGAGCCCAACGTTGTAGTCTCTGAGCTGTCCGCTGAGGAACTGGTTTAGACGGATGAAACAGTGACGTCAGGGGCTTGTGATCTGTTACTAAATAGAATGGTCTACCATAGAGGTAGTGATGGAATTTTGTGACACCGAACACAATAGCCAACGCTTCCTTGTCCAATTGGCTATAATTACACTGAGCTTTGTTTAGCAATTTAGATGCGAACGCAATAGGACGTTCGGTGTTACCGACTCGGTGAGACAACACAGCACCGAGGCCGTAAGAAGAGGCATCACAAGCTAACACCAGAGGCTTGTTAGGGTCGTAATGGACCAGACAACGATCATTCAATAAAGCCTCTTTAAGCTGCTGAAAGGCTGATTGGCAATCAGCTGACCACACAAACGGAACATTCTTACGGCGGAGACGATGCAACGGTGCAGCAATCTGTGATGCATTAGGTAGAAACCTAATATAATACGTCAATTTGCCAAGAACTGCTTGCAATTCATGCAGATTGCGAGGGGCGGGCAAATCACGAATAGCTGCTAAATGTGACTGGGAGGGATGAATGCCTTGAGCGTTAATAACATGTCCCAGATACTCCATCTCCGTAAGGAAAAATGAACATTTATCGATGTTGCAACGGAGGCCTGCCTGAGACAACACTTTAAACAAACACTCTAAATTACGGAAATGTTCAGCAGGCGGCCGACCGGACACAACAATATCGTCTAAATAGTTGCAACACGATGGCACATTAGCCAGAAGTTGTGACAAAAAACGCTGAAAAACAGCTGGAGCTGACGCACAACCAAAAGGCAAACGCAGAAAACGGAACAACCCCAACGACGTGTTTATGACAAAATACTGTTGTGATTGCTCGTCGAGGGGCAACTGCAAATATGCTTCACGGAGATCAATTTTGGAAAAGAAACGAGCTTCCCCTAACTTATCCATCAGCTCGTCCGGCCTAGGCAAAGGAAAAGAATCAATGACAGTCTGAGGATTAACTGTCGACTTAAAATCAGCACACAAACGTAACTTGCCAGACGGTTTCTTTATAATAACTAAGGGAGAAGCCCACTGGCTCGCTGAAACGGGTTGAATAACACCGTTGTTTTGCCAACTACGAAGTTCATCTTCTACAGGTGCCCGGAGGGCGTGAGGCACTGGACGAGCACGACAAAATCGAGGCTGAGCATTATCTTTTAACGTAATATGAGCGGCAAAGTTCGCAGCACAACCCAGTTCGTCTTTAAATATGTCACTGTATCGTTTACACAAATCGGTTATGCTGTCTTGAGGAACAACAACAGAATTAATTTGCAACACGTTGTCTTGAATAGACAGGCCAAACAAGTCAAAACAGTCTAATCCGAAAATGTTTACACTGTCGGTAGCGCGGAGCACTGTGAATGAAACTGTTTTTGTATTGCCACGGAATGTGGCTGGCACGCTACATACACCTAACACAGGAATTTGTTCTCCACTATAAGTAGCCAAAGAATGTTTTGCCGCTGAAAGTTTAGGGCGGCCTATAGCCGCATACGTAGCACTATTTATGAGAGTCACAGACGCACCAGTGTCTAACTGAAAATTGAAGGTCTTATCCTGGATGCGTAGTTTCACAAATAGTTTATTACACTGTCTCTGGATCGGTGCAGTGGAGGCGGAAGACACAAAATCAGCGCGTTTAGCGCGTGTCCGCTGCTTACAACTCATGGGTTGGGCGGGTGGAACAACAACTCCCGCGTCACTTGCAGTCTGTACATCACTTTTCACAGCGTTTGAATTACGCTTGGGTCGCATAGCAGAGGGCTGGGTGGGTGGCTTATTGCGAACAAGTTTATTACCCACACGAACCGTGGAAGAGTCTTTAAACGCGACCTTCTGGGCGGGCTGGCTTTGAAGAACATGAATATCCATGGGCTGGGCAGCACTAGAATTGTTCTTGCGTTTACGCAAACAAACAGTCTGGATGTGTCCTTTCCTTTGACAAAAGTGACAAACCGCGTTTCTTAACGGGCAACGTTCACGAGGATGAGCCAGAACACACTTAGGGCAAGACTTAACTCTATCATTCTGCACACGCGGCTGACGAATGTGTTTAACATGACGCGGCCTGCTAGTGTTTACAGTCTGACTCTGCCGGTGGGGCCGCGGGCGTGACCTAACTTGCTTAGCACAGGCAATTTGAGAAATACATGGCTGATCTAACTCACACTCAGCATAGTCAAAAGTATCTTGGGCTTCAATGATGTTCATCACAGTCTCTAAGGACGGGTCAGGCAACTTTAAGATAGCAGCACGAATACGAGAATCTGCAATGTTTTGAGTAATAGCGTCTCGTAACATGACATCACTGTGGGAAGCTCCACACACACAATTAAATCGGCACTGACGGGTGAGGCCCCGTAAATCTGTTAACCACTGTTTATTAGATTGATGTGGCAGTTTCTTTAATCTGAAGAACTTGAATCTGGATGCTGCCACATGAACTCGCGACTCGAAATACTCAGCAAGCTTGTTAACAACAACGTCATAGTCTAAAGCTTCTGGCTGGGATTCCAGGAACAACTTACAAAGTAGTCGATAGATTTCCACGCCTGCAGTGGAAATTAAATAAGGCTGCCGCTCAGTACCTGTGATTTTGTAGACTGTCATGTGCGCCTGCAACTGCGCGAAATATTCTCGCCATTCTTCTCTGGATTCATCAAAAGCCCGGAACTGTGGTGCTGCCTGTGCTTGTTCCTTTTGTGTTGGAGGATTAGCTGCTTGTTTGGCGATTGCTTCCACCAGACTTTGTATTTGCTGACTCTGTAACAAGATCAACTGTTGTAATTCGGCAGACATAGTGAACACAAATTAAACCAGCCCCCAAAAGTTTATCGCTATAATTAGTATAACAAGAACAAGTTGAACCAGCCCTGCACACGAGTTCGGAAGACCTCGTCGCCAGTTTTGTGGCGGTGTTCGTAGCGACAAACACTTGGCTGTAGAAATGGCTTACGAAGTCACCGCCACACTTTTAATAGCGGGCCGACCGGTCCGCTGGAACAGTGAACAGAAAGATGAAAGCCCAAACACTCAGATTAAATAAAAGTCGGTACTTATCTTTATTCATGAAGATATAGAAACACAGTAGTGAACTCGGTGTCTACAGAAATCTGTCTAGTTCGAGTCGGAGCGGCTAGGTCAGCGTCGGCTGACGACAAACAACAACTCTGCTGCGTTGAACACACAACTGACTAGCAAGTACACAATTCGGTGGCGAGTATACAACTGAGCGGCGAATACAGAACTGTCCTAGCGCTCGCGACTCCAGCGCTTAAGAACCCAGAAGCCAGCGGTGGCGCGCGCAGACTTGCGGCGATTTGCTGTCTCGCTGGCGCTGCTTATGCGGACGGCGTCCGGACTTTGATGCTGCCAACCTTTTGGCAGCGGGCTCGGGTGGCATTACTGGCTAGGACATAACATTATGTGTATTCTTTCTTTCGTCACTATGATCTTTGACGTACTTGTAACTCTGATTTTTGGGCGCGTAAGCGATTATTAGTTGGTTGTCAACTTGTTAGAGAGTCGGACCTTGAGAAAGTTAAGTCTTGGACGTCAAGTTGGAAAGACGCTGAACGTAGTCAGCTTATAAAATGTGAACTTTAACAGTGACTGTGAGGAAGATGTTTTCAAGTATGTTTTGTATTGTGAAGTGATGTAAGTGTGTCACTTGATATTGCAATAAAAGCAATTAAAAGGAAGGGTAACTTAATTTCGGAGTGCTGATTATTTTTTTACATCACCATTGTCCAGCAAAAGTGTAATCTTCAAGGATGGTTTGTGAAGCGCATCTACATAACTTTTGAATATAGCAGAATAAAACCTAGGCCTCTTTGCATCCGAGCTTGGAATCATAACCACCTAGATTTTCAACGATTGAACCATGATTTTACGACGAGACCAGCGTGGGAAACACAAAAAGATGAGTGCCTGGTTTTTTGATTATTACATGAAATGACTTTATTAACTGTGCTCTAATGACACCTGCCGCATAATATGACTGTTGTTGCCCGAAAATGCAGTATTTAGCAGCGTGAGCAACACCACAATCGTTATTAAAATTTTGACCTTTGTTGTGGTAGGTAGCGCCAGCACAAGAGACTTGTACCAGAGTGCTGATCTCCCTTTCTCTGTGTTGCCTCTTCAGCTCGGTTCCAAAACCTCATTTTCCTTTTTTGACTTCCCCCAATTTCGCACAAACCAATCACGAGCTGGAGCCCGGCATTCTAAGCTCAGTGAATGGTCTTTGCACTGCTAACTGATTTGACCAATCAGAGACTTAAAGTTAATTGGCAGAACACGGAAAAAAACGCAGCTTCGCAGCCTCTTTCCCACACGTTTGCCATGTATTTTGCTAACACAATACAGGGTGGAAGCACAGCCCTCCATAAACAGCTTGTTATCTCCCCTGTTGCGTCCATTTCAAAGTTTGCAAAGAACGGCCATAAATTCGCATTGACGAAACATGTTTTGAAACAGGGTCTGCACATCAGGGCGCCAGTTTTCCTGTCCCACGGACATTTGCAGAACGTTTACATTTCTTTTGGCAGCTTGCTCGCTAACAAGGCCTACAATGCGCTGTCGGCGACTTTTCGGCGCTAGGCCATATACCTCGACGTCTGGCGCCAAGGCTTAATGTGTTTCTGCACAATGCGACTGTGGCATGGCCCTTCTGGAAATTTCTCCTCACCGTTCTCCAGAAAAAAACGCGCTTTGTCGCCCCACCAATGCCGTGCTTTTACTGCAGTCGTTTAAGTCGGCACCCTGTTCCTTTGAACGTAGCTAAAGCATACTGAATTTCTTTCCCTAGAGCACGCAAACAAGACCATAAACTGCTGCCAACCATTTCATCACAATGTATGAAGTCAAATCGCCATAGATCATATTCCCTACACCAAATCATAAGTGAGAGTGCCCTGCAATCTCTCATATTCCATTGACATTTCAGTAGCTTCCTAACTAATTACTTCATAAAAATTTCTCTCACACCTACCAGAGATGGAGAGAACAGAGCATGGAAGGGGAGAATTGTTGTGTTCAGTTTACATGCACACAGTTCTCCAGAGTATGAGAAACCTCCTACACTTTTCCACAAAGAAAACTCTGTTTCCATAATCATCAATTCATTTCACACATCTGTTCCTGGTTCTCTTTCTGTATGATAGCTCTTACCTCCATTTCACACTATCTTTTGAACTCTAAAACCATATAAACTTATATTTCATACAAGTCTTTCGTTATTGCTTTGGTCCCTACTCTAAATTTCAGAGGTTTCTATAACTGGTTCCTTCTGCAGAAGAAACAGTACCCCCATTGCCTTTCTTTTGACATAGTTTTTATGTAACACAATTCACAATTTACGTCCAGTAATACAAATTCAAGAAAGCTGCATCCGTAACCATGTTAAACGGGTTCAGAATGATCAAAAACATGTGGTCTAGACGAGATACTTAAATTTCACAGACAGTGTTGCGTCATGCCATATTTTTTTTGAACACCTTCCCTGTAGACTTAAGCTTTTAACATTAGAGACCACCAATACTTCCATGTCTATTTTGCTTGGAAAGTCTGTAAAAAATTCTTGTAAAATCGCCCAAACCTCTTACAACTGTCTACTAATAACTCATTCTCCATACCACCTACTACTACTGTTACAACAGGATATAGATCAGCTGGAATGTTTACTGGCTCTTCCTCATGTAGCAAGTCTTTAATTGTGGCTTTTATATCAAACTCAGGCATAGCTATCGAATTTTCTGTCTTTACTCTTCCTGCAGGCATACATTTAACTCTCTAAGTATACTGCCAGGAAGCAACAGTTCCCAAAGACTTCGTCCCCCTCGACCTGGTAGTCTAAAAGCATTACACGATCGTTATCCAACGTAAAGGGCAGTTCACATTTGGAATCTCTATCGAATAAAAATTTGTACAGGATGGTCCCCTGATGATGTTACAAACTATCAGGAGTAATGGAGAACGTTAACTGTATCAATTTGATGTAAGGGGCCCTGGTCTGTAAAGGACCGAGTCGAAAGTCATAAGCATAAGCAAAAATCGTTCTGATATCTCTGACAGTAGAATACATGAACTGATGTTGTTTCTTGGGTTGCAGCGAAGGAAATTGCTAGAGCTGGTAGTATGGACCAAAACACGAAAGAAATTTCTACCAAACATTGGTCCTAAAATGCATACGTTAAGAGCTATGGTCACTTATTCAGTAAAAGAGATGTATTTCCCGGTAGCGAAATAAAAAGATGCAAATAGTTTTAGAGCCCATGTTTACTAGAGTTTGTCTGTATAACCACCTCTGAAAGTTACCTGTCCTACAACCTTAGCAGCATGATTACTGGCACAGATATTCATTGTCAGTGGGATCAGAAGATTTCCGCTTACAACTTCCGACTCGATCGTTTCTGGCCCAGGACCGCTTAACTCATATTAATACATTTACCCTTCTCCATTATCTCTGAAATTTTTTAACACCATCACGTAAATACGCTGTAGATAACGTCGCTTCCCTCCAGAGGCACTGCTGCACTGTCCAAAGACAATTATAAGTGTTATGTATGGTTCTTATTTAGTAAGTCTATGTCTTCAAAAGAGAAGATGCCTAGGTGGTCAATATGGCGGCAAGCAGAATGAGCTACTGCAACGCAAGCATTGTGGAAGGCTGGTACACCTTCTGCACAGTCAATGCTGCATGCCAAACCCATGCAACAGGCAACAGAGTAGCAGCCATTGTGACATCAGTGTGTAATGTGACAATGACCGTATTCCACATGACCTCGTTAGAGTTCCCTCACATGCCATTCGTAAGTGCTTGCACCGTTATGTTCTTTAATATGCTGTTTTGGATACCAACGTTTCCACACTTTCCAGCTCAATGAATTGTTATTTTCTATTGTACCTGCTCCATTCGGTTCCTGTCTGTCAAACAGTCACACTATTCTGAAAGTATCAGTCAAGAATGTAATGACGGTTAGATCCACTGTGAAGGTCACGCCACACTGCACTCATACTCGGTGCTGCAAGTATGCCTCTCTTCCACTCCTAAGGCTACCACCGGTCTCCTCTCTCCTACCAAGATCACTAGAACACCCCAGCAACTATCTGACCAAGCTAGTTGTCGAACCTACTGCCCTCACCAACCTCCCCTCTGTGACACCAAAGTCAGTTGTAGAGTCTGCTTTCTACACTCCGTTTATACTCATTACTTGAACATTGTCGGCCAGTTTTCCAATTAGAATTGGGATCTCAGACCTCACTGTCTCTGGCTGATCCTGCACTGAGACATTGGCCAATTTAACAGGTCATGTGGAATACAGTCATTGTCATATTCCACCTGATGTCACAATGGCTGTTACTCTGTTGCCTGTTACATGGGTTTGGCATGCAGCACTGACTGTGCATAAGATGCACCAACCTCCCACCATGCTGACATTGCTGTAGCACATTCTGCTTGCCGCCATATTGACCACCAAGAAATTCTACTCTTTTGAAGAACCTTACATAACACTCATAATTATCTTCCAGTGCTGCAACCAATTCCCAATGAATATACAGCAATAGGTATGTTCTGTATCCATGGCAAACAATTTTGTACCTAAGCCCATGTCCAGGTAGTTAATTTGCTTCCAACAGTATTTTTACAGAACTCTTTCAACGTGCTGTGACATGGATGATACTTGTTTCTGCCTCAGAAATCTACTAGCAATTCTTGCTGAATGTCTGCAGGCCACTACTGTTTCATAAATTTGTCCTCAAATTCGTCCAGGCCTGAAGACAGTTCTACTCTAACCAATGAGATTCCAGGCCGAAGACAAGCCTGGATATGTGCTGGACAGCACTGGAATACCAACCTGACTGTCACCTGCCATACTGCCCAACAACCAGGAGTGGTGGTCTGGGGTGCCATTTCTTTTCATATAAGGACCTCTTTGGTTGTCATCTACGGCACCCTTACAGCGCAGCGGTGCGTCAAGGATATTCTGCACCCTGTTTTGTTGCCCTTCAAGAAAACCACCCTAGCCTTACATTTCAGCGAAATAATGGCCAGCCGCTCACGGCGAAAGTCTCTACTGTTTCCCTTCGTGCTTACCAAGCCCTACCTTGGCCGGGGTCTCCGGACCTCTCCCCATGGAGAACGTTTGGATCATTATGGGCTGAACCCATCCAACTAGTACGGGATATATTGACGATCTAACGCACCTACTGCACGGAATTTTGCACGATATGTGTCAGGATGACATACAACAACTGTATCAATCAGTGCCAAACCAAAAAACTGCTTGCATAACTACCAGAGGCTGACCAAAGCATTATTGACTTGCTCGTTTAGTCAAGCTCTTTCTCTTGAATAAATTATCCAATTTTTCTGAAATTGTAGCCATTTGTTAGTCTGTGCACGTAACTCACAATTACTGTTTTCCGTTACAGTCGGATAATTCCTTCGTGGTGCTTCGTTTTTTTTTTGTTTTTTTTTTGTCTTTTAGTGTACTACAACAAATTATTTAAGAAGGCAGTTAAAAAAGTAGTTGCTAAGCAATATATTCTAAACATTGAAGATTATTTAGATAATACAGAGCATGCCACTCCCATGAACCATGGACCTTGCCGTTGGTGGTGAGGCTTGCGTGCTTCAGCGATACAGATAGCCGTACCGTAGATGCAACCACAATGGAGGGGTATCTCTTGAGAGGCCAGACCAACATGTGGTTCCTGAAGAGGGGCAGCAGCCTTTTCAGTAGTTGGAGGGGCAACAGTCTGGATGATTGACTGATCTGGCCTTGTAACACTACCCAAAACTGCTTTTCTGTGCTGGTGCTGCGAACGGCTGAAAGCAAGGTGAAACTAGAGTCGTAATTTTTCCCAAGGGTGCAATTCCTTCAGCTGAAATTACCCTCTTGGGTAAAATATTCTGGAGGTAAAATAGTCCCCCATTCGGATCACTGGGCTGGGACTACTGAGGAGGACATTGTTATCAGGAGAAAGAAAACTGGCGTTCTACGGATCGGAATGTGGAATGTCAGATCCCTCAAATGGGCAGGTAGGTTAGAAAATTTAAAAAGGTAAATGGATAGGTTAAAGTTATATATAGTGGGAATTAGTGAAGTTCGGTGGTAGGAGGAACAAGACTTCTGGTCAGGTGAATACAGGGTTATAAATACAAAATCAAATAGGGGTAATGCAGAAGTAGGTATAATAGTGAATAAATAATAGGAGCGTGGGTAAGCTACTACAAACAGCATAGTGCATGCATTATTGTGGCCAAGATAGACACGAAGCCCTTGCCTACTACAGTAGTGCAAGTTTATATGCCAACAAGCTCCACAGATGACGAAGAGATTGATGAAATGTATGATGAGATAAAAGAAATTATACATATAGTGAACGAAGATGAAAGTTTAATAGTCATGGATGACTGGAATTCGATAGTAGGAAATAGAAGGGAAGGAAACGTAGTATGTGATTATGGAATGGGGGTAAGAAATGAAAGAGGAAGATGCCTGGTAGAATTTTGCACAGAGCATAATTTAATCATAGCTAACACTTGGTTCAAGAGTCATAAAACAAGGTTGTATACATGGAAGAGGCCTGGAGATACTCGAAGGTTTCAGATAGGTT
This sequence comes from Schistocerca piceifrons, assembly GCF_021461385.2. Classification (NCBI taxonomy): domain Eukaryota; kingdom Metazoa; phylum Arthropoda; class Insecta; order Orthoptera; family Acrididae; genus Schistocerca; species Schistocerca piceifrons. Next base: position 582,847,996 of record NC_060140.1, on the reverse strand, counting down.
ATATAATTATAAGACAGAGATTTACGAACCAGGTTTTAAATTGTAAGACATTTCCAGGTGCAGATGTGGACTCTAACCACAATCTATTGGTTATGAATTGTAGATTAAAACTTAAGAAACTGCAAAAAGGTGGGAATTGAAGGAGATGGGATCTCGATAAACTGACAGAACCAGAGGTTGTAGAGAGTATCAGGGAGAGCGTTAGGGAACGATTGAGAGGAATGGGGGAAAGAAATGGGTAGCTTTGAGAGATGAAATAGTGAAGGCAGCAGAGGATCAAGTAGGTAAAAAGAAGAGGGCTAGTCAAAATCCTTGGGTAACAGAAGAAATATTGAATTTAATTTATGAAAGGAGAAAATATAAAAATGCAGTAAGTGAAGCAGGCAAAAAGGAATACAAACGTCTCAAAAATGAGATGTACAGAAAGTGCAAAATGGCTAAGCAGGGATAGCTAAAGGACAAATGTAAGGATGTAGAGGCATATCTCACTAGGGGTAAGATAAATACTGCCTACAGGAAAATTAAAGAGACTTTTGAAGAAAAGAGAACCACTTGTATGAATATCAAGAGTTCAGATGGAAACCCAGTTCTAAGCAAAGAAGAAAAAGCAGAATGGTGGAAGGAGTATATAGAGGATCTGTACAAGGGTGATGTACTTGAGGACAATATTAGAAATGGAAGAGGATGTAGATGAAGATGAAATGAGAGATATGATACTGCATGAAGAGTTTGACAGAGCACTGAAAGACCTAAGACGAAACAAGGCCCCAGGAATAGACAACATTCCATTAGAACTACTGATAGCCTTGGGAGAGCCAGCACTGACAAGACTCTACCATCTGGTGAGCAAGATGTATGAGACAGGCGAAATACCCTCAGATTTCAACAAGAATATAAATGTTCCAATCCCAAAGAAAGCAGGTGTTGACATGTGTGAAAATTACCGAACTATCAGTGTAATAAGCCACGGCTGCAAAATACTAACGAATTCTTTGCAGACGAATGGAAAAACTGGAAGAAGCCGACCTCAGGGAAGATCAATTTGGGTTCCGTAGAAATGTTGGAACACGTAAGTCAATACTGACCCTATGACTTATCTTAGAAAATAGATTAAGGAAAGGTGAACCTCCGTTTCTAGCTTTTGTAGATTTAGAGAAAGCTTTTGACAATGTTGACTGGAATACTCTCTTTCAAATTCTTAAGGTGGCAGGGGTAAAATACAGGGAGCGAAAGGCTATTTCCAGTTTGTACAGAAACCAGATGGCAGTAATAAGAGTCGATAGGCATGAAAGGGAAGCAGTGATTGGGAAGGGAGTGAGACAGGGTTGTAGACTATCCCTGATGTTATTCAATCTGTATATTGAACAAGCAGTAAAGGAAACAAAAGACGAATTCGGAGGAGGACTTAAAATCCATGGAGAAGAAATAAAAACTTTGAGGTTCGCCGATGACATTGTAATTCTGTCAGAGACAGCAAAGGACCTGGAAGAACAGCTGAACGGAATGGACAGTGTCTTGAAAGTAGGACATAAGATGAACATCAACAAAAGCAAAACGAGGATAATGGAATGTAGTCGAATTAAATCAGGTGATGCTGAGGGCATTAGATTGGGAAATGAAACGCTTAAAGTAGTAAGTGAGTTTTGCTATTTGGGGAGCAAAATAACTGATGATGGTTGAAGTAGAGAGGATATAAAATGTAGACTGGCAATGGTAAGGAAAGCGTTTCTGAAGAAGAGAAATTTGTTAACATCGAGTATAGATTTTAGTGTCAGGAAGTCGTTTCTGAAAGTATTTGTATGGAGTGTGGCCATGTATGGAAGTGAAATGCGGACGATAAATAGTTTGGACAAGAAGAGAATAGAAGCTTTCGAAATGTGGTGCTACAGAATAATGCTGAAGATTAGATGGGTGGACTACATAACTAATGAGGAGGTATTGAATAGAATTGGAGAGAAGAGGAGCTTGTGGCACAACTTGACTAGAAGAAGGGATCGGTTGCTAGTACATGTTCTGAGACATCGAGGGATCACCAATTTAGTATTGGAGGGCAGCGTGGAGGGTAAAAATCGTAGAGGGCGACCAAGAGATGAATACACCAAGCAGATTCAGAAGGATGTAGGTTGCAGTAGGTACTGGGAGATGAAGAAGCTTGCACAGAATAGAGTATCATGGAGAGTTGCATCAAACCAGTCTCTGGACTGAAGACCAGAACAACAACAACAACAGAGTCATATATAGTAAAACGTACAACATATGTTTTCTATGCCTGATGTTTGAAGTCCATTCTTCTTTAGTCAAGTAATAAAACTTATTCACCGTAATCTGTAATAATTTGATTAAATTCTGTGCAATATGATCTCATGGAACAGATAGCTATTTTCTCACATTATGCAAAACAACTTAATTCTGTTTTGTTTGAACATCTCGAACTGAAAAATAAAATATGCATTAAAAAGTTTGGTGATATCTTGTTACAAAGGTGATACTGGTCTTGATGGTCAGTTAATTTGAACTAAATCTGTGGCACTGATGGATAAGTGATGTTTTATGTCAACAGTTGTTCTTGATTCTTCGCCATTTTCTTTTGGGTACTCCAGGGATAGTCGTCGCTAATTGACACTCCATGTAGCTACATGTGCGTGACTCACAGTTATTTATAAATATTATATTTTTATGTATGCAATTCGTGTGTTTCAAAAATCTGTAAATTTTGCTTGTATTTTCACCACAGTATCCAAACATTCTTTTCAACTGAAATTTTCAGGAATCCATGAGGTGTGTACAACAGGCATTGGCTAATGGTCATTCACCAAAACCAGTCGCACAATAAAGAATAAATCGAACAGCAGCTTAATGTGTTACACGATGTCATTTCTACAATACTATCACAAACATTTTGCCATTTCACATAATGTTATGTACTTCACTTAATACAGAGTCCATTTTTTGGGACTGGGCTAACAATGCATGTGCACTAACTAACTATATGTTACGAGATATGTGTTGTCGAAATTCCTAAAAAGATTTACTTCTTAACCAAGTTCCTTTTATTGTTTCTTGAGTATACTGTGTTCTATCACACAATATTTTACAATAGGTTTACACCCAAGGCCATTAGGATATTATGTGTTCCAACCATGGAGTAGAGATGTCTACAGAGTAGCATTCAGATGTGTAGAACAGAACTTTTGTCACCAACATACAAATGCATTGTCTCCAAAGTTATATTGCTATAGTACAGTGTAACGTTTGCCCTTAAGTGCTATTCAGATTTTGAATGTCATTACATCGACGATAGAGACAGACCATATTTAAAAGTACTGTTGAAATTGCATGTGGATTTCAAAGGTATCTTAATAATTTATGCTCTGTATTAGAACTCAACTTTGTTTAAAATTTTACAGAAATAAATAAAGAGCATAACAAATGTCACATCTCAGATGTCGCAAATTTCATTGTTAAAAGAAAAGAATCGATATTCAGCATGATTTTTGGCTTCTGTGAAAAGCCCTTTTAGGAGACATTCATAATTATCTTGTCGTCCAGGCCTACTCTACATCCACAGTCTGCAAACTGCTATGAAGTGCACAGCACTTCCCACTGTACCACTTATTAGGGCCTCTTCCCATTCAATCACTTATGGAAAGTGGGAAGAATGACCATTGAAATGACACTGTGTGCGCTGTAAGTAATCTAATCTTGTCTGAATAGACTTTACAGGAGTGACATTAAGGAGTTGTAGTATATTCCTAGAGTTATAATGTAAAGCTGGTCTGGAAACTTTGTAAGTGGGCTTTCTCAGGATATTTTGCATCTTTCTTCAAGTGCATTTATTTATTATTTATTTATTTATTGTTCCGTGGGACCAAATTAAGGAGAAGTCTCCATGGTCATGGAACGAGTCAATACATGAAATTATAACACGATAGTAGAAACAGATAAAATGCAATACAAGAAATATATTCAACCGACAATGTAACACTGGAATTCGCTTAATTTTTCAGCTCTTCCAGGAGCTCCTCGACAGAATAGAAGGAGTGAGCCATGAGGAAACTCTTCAGTTTAGACTTAAAAGTGTTTGGGCTACTGATAAGATTTTTGAGTTCTTGTGGTAGCTTACTGAAAATGGGTGCAGCAGAATACTGCACTCCTTTCTGCACAAGAGTCAAGGAAGTGCATTCCACAAGCAGATTTGATTTCTGCCTAATATTAACTGAGTGAAAGCTGCTAACTCTTGGGAATAAGCTAATATTGCTAACAACAAACGACATTAAAGAAAATACGTACTGTGAGGGCAATGTCAGAATTCCCACACTATTGAATAGGGGTCGACAAGAGGTACTCGAACTTACACCACACATAGCTCGAACAGCCCGTATTTGAGCCAAAAATACCCTTTTTGAATCAGAAGAATTACCCCAAAAAATAATACCATATGACATAAGCGTATGAAAATATGCGAAGTAGGCTACTTTTCGTGTTGAAATGTCACTTATTTCAGATACTGTTCTAATGGTAAATAAAGCAGCATTTAGTTTCTGAACAAGATCCTGAATATGGGCTTTCCTCAACAGCTTACTATCTATCCAAACGCCTAGGAACTTGAACTGTTCCGTCTCGCGTATAATATGCCCATTCTGTCTGATCAAAATATCAGTTCTTGTTGAATTGTGAGTTATAAACTGTAAAAACTGAGTCTTACTGTGATTTAGCATCAAATTATTTTCCACAAGCCACGAAATTATTTCATGAACTACATTATTTGATAATGTTTCAGTATTACACACAACACCCTTCACTACCAAGCTGGTGTCATCAGCAAACAGAAATATTTTTGAATCACCTGTAATACTAGAAGGCATATCATTTATATAAATAAGGAACAGCAGTGACCCCAGCACCGATCCCTGGGGAATGCCCCACTTAACAGTGCTCCATTGGGACTGAACATCACTACCAGTCTCAATATTGCGGAGAATTACCTTCTGCTTTCTGTTCTTGAAGTAAGAGGCAAACCAATTGTAAGCTACTCCCCTTACTCCATAATGGTCCAACTTCTGCAGTAATATTTTGTGGTCAACACAGTCAAAAGCCTTCGTCAAATCAAAGAAAACACCTAGCGTTCGCAACCTTTTATTTAATCCGTCCAAAACCTCACAGAGAAAAGAGAATATAGCATTTTCAGTTGTTAAACCATTTCTAAAACCAAACTGTACATTTGATAGCAAATTATGTGAATTTAAATGCTCCAGTAACCTTGTATATACAACCCTCTCGATAACTTTAGCAAACACCGATGGCATAGAAATAGGTCTATAATTGTCAACATTATCCCTGTCTCCCTTTTTATAAAGTGGCTTCACTACCGAGTACTGTAATCGGTCAGGAAACCGTCCACTCCTAAAGGAAAAGTTACAGATATGGTTAAGTACTGGGCTAACATACATAGAACAATACTTCAGTATTCTGCTAGATACCCCGTCATATCCAGGAGAGTTCTTGGTCTTTAGTGATTTAATTATTAACTCAATCTCCCTCTTGTCAGTATCATGGAGGAGCATTTCAGGTAACAGTCTCGGAACACTTTTTTCTGCGAGTCCCTGTTGGGACTAGGTTTCTATTTAGTTCACCTGCTATATTCAGAAAGTGATTATCAAATACTGTACATATATGCGACTTATCAATAACACGGACATTCCCACTACGCACTGATTCTACATCCTCGACCTGTCTCTGCAGACCAGCCACTTACGTTACGAGTGACCATATGGTTTTAATTTTATCCTGAGACTTTGCTGTTCTATCTGCATACCACATACTTTTTGCCTTCCTAATAACTTTTTTAAGCACCTTACAGTACTGTTTGTAATGGGTTGCTGCATTTAGATTTTGACCATTTCTAACGTTTTGATATAATCGCCACTTTGTTCTATAGGATATTGTTATCCCTCTAGTCAGCCACCCAGGCTGCCTGTTTGTGCTAGTACCCTGTTTTGAAAGTTCTAATGGAAAGCAACTTTCAAAGAGCACGAAAAATGTCTTGAGGAAAGCATTATATTTATCGTCTACTGTATCAGCACTATAAACATCTTGCCACTCTTGTTCCTTCATAAGGTTTACAAAGGTCTCTACAGCAACTGGATGAGCTTTCCTAAAATGTTGATAACTGTATTTAACATGTGTTACAGCACAAAAATCTTTTAGAGTTAAAATTTGTGCATCATGATCTGAAAGGCCCTTCACCTTGTTGCTAACAGAATGCCCTTCTAGTAATGAGGAACGAACAAAAATGTTGTCTATGGTTGTTCTACTGTTCCCCTGCACTCTCGTTGGAAAGAATTCGGTTTGCGTAAGATTATATGAATTAAGGAGGTCTACCAGCATTCTTTTCCTTGCACAATCACATATGCAATTAATACTGAAGTCACCACATATAACTAACTTTTTGTATTTCCTATAAAGTGAACCAAGAACCTCCTCTAGCTTTAGCACAAATGTTGTGAAATCGGAGTCTGGGGATCAATAAATAACAAGAGTTAGAAGTTTAGCTCCACTAAATTTAACCAGACCTGCACAACATTCAAACACCTTTTCAGCGCAGTACTTTGAAACATCAGTTGACTCAAATGGGATACCGTTTTTCACATACATGGCTACTCCCCCACGCTGCAAAGAGCTCCTAGAAAAGCTGCCAGCCAACCTTCATCCTGGTAAAGGAAGACTCTGAATTATCTCCTTATTTAAGAAGTGTTCAGATATACCAATAATTTCAGAGTCAACATCTATAAGCAGTTCACTAACTTTATCTCTAATACCTTGTATATTTTGATGAAATATACTAATTCTCTCATTAACCAGATACCTAAGCTTTGTCGAAAGTGGTTCCTTTGTTAGAGAGACTTCCCTTAAGCAGGAATACCTATCAGCTGACTTCAATCTAAAAAAGGTACAGCCCTAACACCCACTACTACAGGAATTTTCCCATGAGTGATCCCACCACCCCCACCTATGGTGTCACCTATAAGCTCTGCCAACTTCCCCTTTCCATACTTGTTGAGGTGCAGGCCATGTCTAGTGAAACCCGTCCTGCTGATAGACTCCACCAACACCACTGAAATGTGACTCATGCCTTCTGTCATCAGCACACCCCCAAGTCTCATGTTATTACACCTGACAGCTGTATTAAGATGAGGCCGATCGTGACACTGAAATAGTTCCACGAAATGCACATTTGTGTTGCCAGTCTGAGTGGCTATCTTTTCCAGGTCACCATCTATGTCATACTCCCCATCCCTATCAATACTATTACCAGCCTCACCCACAATCATTATTTGATCCTCTTTAGTAAAACCCTACATAACCCCCCTATGTTAACAGTTACCTGAACCCATCCTGCATTACGCTTCACAACACTGGTGACCTGGTACTCACTCCCCAACACTTCTTGCAACTGCAGGCCTACACCTCTACCATGAGAACTACCTAACAGCAGAACCTTCTTCTTTCTCTTAGACTTTGCAACTGTCCTAGCCACCGTAACTGCTGAGGTCTGCTGCATACTTCCTACATCTACAGCTACTAGAGATTCCTCTCCACTAGACTCTGACAGTTGGTCATATCTATTGCAAACACCAATAGTAAAACTTCAGCATCTGCGTCACTTTCTCCCATACATAAAAAAAACTGTGACCATTTGTGCTGTCCTTTACTGTATACATTCATTATACCCTGTTAGTCCTATTTTGTATGGGTCCCCCACATTTGACCAATATTCTAGGATGATGTAATATAAATATTTGTCTGTACTAGCTGTCGATTTATATACATAGAATAAAAATGATTACATTGTAGGTTCAAATTAAAATAATGTTGAAGAAATCTGACAAGATTAAGGTTCATAAAATAATGAAATGAATAATCAAAGAATGAGGGATTAGCGTCTTGATTGGTTTCAGTGTTTTGATTGGTTTTATTGCCTAGCATACAAGAATTATACAACACTAGTACTTTGAATGTTGACTGTGAAACAGAAAAAACGTGTGTAGTAATGTCAATTGAATCAGATAAGTGAAATAATAAGATTGTTAATTAATTTATTTATCTCATTACAATATGATGTATGATGGTGCCAGTTATGTGTACATCTAGCCTCTCTAACTCAACAAGACAAAATGGGCATTTTTTCAGATAAAATTTACTTTAATGTTTAGCGTTAGGAACGAGTGGAGAAGAAGGCTAACAAAGATTCAAAACTCATGCACAAAGCGTCGGTATATTATTATGAATGCTTTAGCAATTATTACTACTGCAAGATTCTGAGATTCTCCTTGTAAGGATACAATACCCTTACATCTAATGAATGCGATATTATGGCTTCGTCAATAATGCTTTTCAGCTGACTGGGTAACAAAGGGAACAAATGAGCCACTGTATTCTATCATTATTTTTCGTTCTTTTCTTATATATGAGCTATATGTAAACTGAATGAGTTATAGACACCGCCAAAGATAAATTAACGAGTTATTTTGTGGTAAGGATAATGTTTTGATACCTCATTAAATATACATATGAAACAAAGTAAGAAATGCGCTCTTCAGTTTATTAATTCATGTATTTTTACAATTCTTTTTCGAGAAGTGGTGGTGTACAGACGTATGCTTGGGTCCATTAAACCAGCATTGTTAAAAATGTGTATTTTAACCGTTCATTAAAAGACTTTTTATAAAAGTTATTAGAAAAGCAATATTTATTTGCATGGTTAAGAGGTCAACTCCTATCTGTTCATCATTTCACTCGTAGCTGAGATCCCATCAAGAGGTTCGATGCAGACAAGAAGGATTGACATGGTATCCAGAGGATCGTTCCTGCATCAAGATTAAACACAATGGAATTAATGTGAAGCAGTGCATAATGCAAATCATGTTTATTGAGCTTGTATGTACTGATATTATAGGCCTATTGATATTGGTATCAGTTAAAGTTCACCCAGGGTTGCGCACAGATTCATAAATTACCTTCAAATTTCTTTCAACTTGTAAGAGGTCTGAGCAGATGTAATTTCGATGTATTGCTCATGCGCTGCCTGTGATATGCAAGGTATAAGAAAATCTCTGACCAGAGAGCAGTGTTGACTGCAGTAGGAACTGTGTAGCTGTAGCAGTAAGTTGTTGCTAGTCTGGAGTCTACTCTGGTTTGGTATGGTGTATCGTGTTGGCTGGCCCGGTCACGGTGCAGCGATGCTGGAGCCTGAGTATTATTGTATAAGGTAAAAAGCAGCCTCGCGCATATGTAGTAATGTTATCTCAAGTCGCATGTAAATGTTTTAAAACTCTCGTAATAATAATCTTCCTCATAAAAAGTAACTTTTAACAACCATTCATTTCAATTTAAAGAATTTACTAATTTCTCCCATCCATGATCATCCCTATTATTGCAATAGAAAAATCAGTTGCTTCCTTTCATAAATGACAGATAGGTCAGCCAGCATTGCACAGAGCAGTGCCGGAAAAATTTATTGTAAGAGCAGATATATCCGGCGACTTCATTGAGGTAAGAATTTTTCCTTTTTTTATTCAGAATGATCTTACAGGGCCATGACGCAGCACTGCTGTCATCCAAAAGTTACCAGGTTAAATTCACAGTGAATTATTGAAAAGTCATAAGTGAGTGACAATTTAATTGAGAGGTTAGTTACATTGTTTTATTACCAGGTTACTGAATTTATTTTTTAATTGGGACATTACACTGAATGTTAACGACATAATTATAATTTTTACTGTTGAGAGGTTTAGGAATTTTTCTGTTTTGAGGTTATGGTAAATGTGAATGAATTTTGAGTTTAGATTAAATCAGAAAGAATGTTGTGGGTAGATTAAATGTAAATGAATTTTGTTTTTGAGGTTACACTAAATTAGAATCATACTCATATTATTTATTTTATTTTGTGGGGAGGTTACACTTGGCGACAACCGGCCAGGATCGTATTTCTTTGTGAATTTCTGAGAAGTAGTCATATATCTGCTCTTATTTACTTAAATGTAGTTTGCACCTGGTGCAACGCATTTACTAATTTGTCACTCTTTCTTTCACAGACCATCGGCAATTTATTGTTCTTTGTTGTAATTGTGTTTGTTCCGTTTTTGCTTTGTCTTTGTTTCATTTTTGTGCTTAATTTTGATTTGTGAAAAATGCCGCGAAAAACTGTTAACAATATATCGCGATGTGCAATGAGTAAAATAGCCGACTCGATTAATTTGACCGATAATACTTGCGACACTCAGTGTAATAGCGATAATCCTCCATTTACAGACAATCAGTGCATACCGATCACTAGTAATGATTTTAATGGTAATGATGAGCAAACAAATTCAATAGTGTCCTCTGTTAATTCAACGACAATTGATGATGCGGCACATTCCGTTACAATGAACGCTGCCCAGTTTGACACACCTAATTTGCAAAATTCACGTAGCGACCAGATAATTGTTTCTAACGAAGGTGAACAAAGTACTCAAAGTACGTCAGATTTATTTGATTCCAGTGTAGTGACCAACAGTGCACATTCAATTGGCAAACCTTTTCAAGAATTACAGAATGACCAAATGGTTACACAAAACGTGACAAATACGGATACATCATCAAATAGCACAGAGAATAGAGTAGGTAATATTGGCTGGGATCAAGTTATGGCAGTATTGCTACAAATTAAAGAATCATACAAACAACTTAATGAAAAACTAGACAACAATTATAAACAACTTACTGAATTGTGCAAACAATTTAATGAAAGTTTCAAACAGTCGAATGAAAAACACGACAACCTTAATGAACAGAACAAACAACTTAGTGAACAGATTACAGCCGTTACCGTGCAACGTTATGACACTAAAGAACAATTATGTGAGGAAATTAAGGCTTGTGCTAGGAACAATTAGATCTGTTGCACAAGAATTAAGTAATATGCAAGCAGCCACAACGAAATTACTTAGAGATGAAAGTAGTGCAGTCACTGAACAATGTTCTTAAAAAGCAACACAGTTACGTGACGAGTTTAAATTAATGTCAGCAGAACTTTCACACAGTCTGGATGCGAAAGTTGATAAGAAATTTGAAAAACAGAACAGCCAAATTGACAAACGTTTTAAAGTGACAGAGACAAAAAATGTTGCAGCCTCTAACACGGCACAGCATACGCCACGTTCCGAACATTTCTCACACTCACACAGCCTGTATAATTTAGGTAATTTACAGAGAGTACTTGGCTTGGATTCCGGGCAGACACAGACAAACGGATTATCATACAATCCTGAACCAGTTCAGACATTCAGAGAAGACAATTTTGATTATAAGCAGTTTCTAACCGTGAGAAAATTTAAGGTACTTAATAATGACAAAACACAGAGCCACGCTTTGGACTGGATACGACAATTTGCTTTTGTATTTTCTCCAGCTTGGCTTGTAATGCAGAAACTAGAATTGGACTGGATACAACAATTTACTTTTGAATTTTCACCGGCATTGCCTGTAATGAAGAAACTAAAATTTATTTGCAGCGTGTAAGTGACCTCAGGGGATTCATTAAGCTTCGATGAATATGTGCCGTAGCGTGCACAGGGCCCCGAGCCATAGTAGTGCTATTTCATCTTTAGTTTTCTGCACTGCTGCCTTCTCTTTTACTATCCTTTATATCTGTCAAAACAGTTCTTCAACTATCGATCTATCTAGGATTAAGAAACAGTAAAGAAAACCTGATGTGACAAGTTTTACCGAAAGTGACTTTTCTTTAGACACTCCCGAAATGACAACTACCGCCGTAATTTTAATAACAGATAAAATTGTAATCATCAGTATGTACAACATTTTCAGCAATCGTCAAAATTATAAGCAACAGCATTTTGGTAACAATAGAGGCTTTTCCCCGCAACAGCATCAAAACCAGCCGGTTAGCATACCTAACCAACAATGTAATGTACAAGGTCAACCAAGCTTTAATGCTTCGCCGCCTACACGTATAGCGTCGGCTCCACCAAATAGTAACGCACAGCAACAAGGAAATCACTACGTACAGAAAACACATCATTTCAACTCATATCACAATGCACCGTATAGAAATGACTATCATGACAGACGTAAAAGTAATGAGCACATTTTCAGCGTACGTTTAATAACAGTCGGTCTTACCAGCAACAAAATCATCCGCAACAACAAATTATCATGAATGAACCAGACAGTCGGTATCATCCCGAACCTAATGGGTCAGGACGAAATAACAGAACAGTACAAATAGTCGAAATGCCACAGCATCCTCCCGCAAATAATAGCACGTCAGATAGAATTTGACTAGATACAGTACAGGTTGCATCTTCCAGCAACGCAAGCAATACTTCAGATACACAGATCTTGTTCACGAAAATGTTATTTGAAACATGCCTTGTTGAATGCACCTCTTTCATCACACCCAGATCTTACTAGAAATTTTTCCATTGCCACCGACAGTTCTAACACCGCTTTAGGCGTACACATTTTTCAGGAAATTGAAGAAGATGGTACTACAGTAATTAAAAACATCGCTTTTGCGAGTCGCATTCTGTCACCTGCTGAACGCAATTATTCTGTCACAGAACTTGAAGCATTATGTGCTGTATGGACATTTACGAGATTTCGGCATTTTCTTTATGGATGACATACGACCGTTTACAGAGATCATAGAGCGATACAGTTTTTACTTTCCGCAAAATTTACACACGGCAGGTTGTAACACCTCCGTTTATTTATCCCGACCTGATCTAATCGAATAGCAGCCCAATAATTGTTACTAATGTGGCCGTGTACCTAATGGGGCTGGCAATCGGAATTGACTGCTACGGAAGTTGTTACTTTCCAGTTCGTCCTTCTCAACACTGTTATAATGAAATGTCTGGTAACAAGAAAACCACCAACACAGTTTCACTAATTACGAATCTATAGTCGTCTAAAAAAAAACACAAAAAGGAGGAGACAGCCACTGCCTTCGTCATACATATCTAATTACGGCTAATCTCAGCACAGGCTTCTTCATTTTCCATTATCGTCACACGCTAATCCATCACTGCATCCAACACTGCATTCCAACACTGCAATCCAAAGTGATGCCGGCACGGTAGACGTGAAACCAAATATCGGCACTAGAAATGTCGCTGTTCACTTTCATAATAATACTTCTTCACTTTCCCGGTATTATTCTAGTACAAAGGGGTCTAACCACGGCGATGGCGACTCCCTTCACCGTTAAAGCCTTGCATTACAACAACTGGCCTCCACACACCTCTATCCGCAACATGGCACTGCCTCAACTCCACACTCGCTCTCGCAACACGACCCTATCGATTGTTCGCCCTATCGATCTGTGCCAAGTGCAAATTTATAGTAGGGCCTACGGACCCCTTACATCCCCACCCTCGAAAACTTCTTTGGAGCCTCTGGCGTAAAAGAATCGGCAAGGAAATTAGATATCATTACATCTGAACAAAACACACAGTGTAAATAATTAATGAAGTTACAATTCACCAAATAATCCCTCGACTCCGGTAGTGGGCTGCCTCCACAATAATATTCTACAAAAGGTTATTACATCTCACCAACATGGCATTGTCCAAATCACAAATTTTTTATCAAGCAGCAATAATCCTCTATAGTCCATATTGAATGTAACACACAACATCAATCAGAAATTATTACATGAACACATGACATATGAATTATTATATTACAAATTAGTTGTTACAGGTTTTACACCCATTCTCAGGTAATCGTCGATATGAAATATGAAGTTCTAGTTATAATACATCAGAAAATACAATGCAAATAAACATTCCCCTTTTTCAAATGTCCGTTTAACAACCATATGTTCTAAACATGTCTTACCCAACTACATCAAAGAGCTTGAACACTCTCATTTCAGACATTCGCCCCAATCGAGTTCCCCTTCCTCATCTGGGTTATCCCTATTCTCATGTGAGTAGTACCTTTTTATGTTTTCCACATGCTCCTTACCATGCACTCTCTTTGTCCATGAATATTCCAACTCCACCATGTTAGGATGACCAATTTTTATAATCCTGTATGGTCCCTTATAAACGTGGTTGAATTTGTCTATTTCAGAGTTTATTTTCCTTGATTTTGCATGAACCTTTACTAGTACCAAGTCTCCCACTCGATAAGTTATCGGTTTCACTAGCTTGTCGTGTCTTTCCTGTCTTTTCCTAGTCTCCTCCTTCATACTTAATTCCACTAGCTCTAATTTCCTTTCCCAGGTCAATGAACTTCCTGGTGGGTAGACTAGCAACTCGCGAAAAATACTGTTGGGTTCTTGATTGAGCAATACTTCACATGGTGCAAACCCTGTAGAATTATGTGGGAGGTGATTCCTGACCTGCTCAAATTCTTCCAGATATTCTTTCCATGAACCATGCTTCCTATGACAGTATGTTCGGCATAAACGGTTCAATTCCTTCATTGTTCGTTCTGCAGGGTTAGAAGCTGGCGTATATCTATAAATGGCAATTTGCTCTATTCTGTGTTCATTTAGCATCTCTGTCCACTCCTTTGACCTAAATTGTGACCCATTATCACTCAAAATTCGCTTAGGAAGACACACCTTTCGAAAATAGTCTTTCTCAAACTGGTTAATGATGGCTCTACTAGTGGCTTTCTTTAACGGGTAAAATTTTATGTACTTGGAAACCAGTTCTTCCACTACTAAGATTTGTGTGTAATTCCCTCATGAGACAGGAAGTGGCCCAAAGAGATCCACTGCAATATGTCCTTAATTGCTGTTGGTACAATTGGATGCATATATCCTTTGTGCTGTACTGTAGTCGTTTTAGATTTTTGATAAATGTCACATGTACTCAGTATCTTACGTATACGCCTTCCCATGTTGTTGAATGCACAATCTAACTTCAACTTTTCCAGATACTTCTTCGGTCCATAATGCGCATTACTATAGTACGTATATCAAATTAATTTTTCTACCACATGCTCAGGCACACAGAGTTTCCAGTTCTCCTCACTCTCCTTGTTTCTTTTATAAAGTATCCCATTATGAATATAATAAAATGTGCGAATTCTTTCCTCTCCTGCACACCTGTATTTGTTTTTAATTGTCTTTAATTTCTCGTCCTCGTTCTGTTCCCTGCGCACATTCTTCAGGAACTTCCTTATGAATTCTTCAGACTGTACTCCTTTCATCAGGTTAATTCTAACTCCTTCTCCTTCTGGTCTGTCCACCAACATTCCTCTCGAGTCAGCTGGTAATCTTGACAAGGCATCAGGTATTATATGGGTTGCTCCTGGCTCATAAATTATCTCGAAGTCATAGTCCTGTAATGCCAGGGCCCATCGCGTTAGTCTGCTATGCCTCAACTTGCTTGTGGTCATGGTCAGTCACTACTTTCACACGCCTCCCGGCCAAATAATAACGGAAACGCTTAAACCCCACACAATTGCCAATGCCTCCCTTTCAGTAATCGAATATTTCCTCTCCCAAGCATTTAAACTCCTGCTACCGAACGCTATTGTTCTTACAATCTCACCATTTTCGCTCCTCTCCATTTGATACAAATGTATTCCCAATCTATAGTCAGAGCTGTCTGCTCCAAAATAAAAATCCGGGTGGTACACTATGTCTGCACTATATAGTGCTTCCTTGATATTCTCAAACTCGGTTTGGCACTCTGCGCTCCAATGCCACGTCATCCTCACCTTGGTCAATTCCCTCATACTCGGGGCATTAAGTACGAATCCTTTTACAAATTTTCTATAAAACTCACAAACCCCAAAGAATGCTCGCAACTGCTTCTTACTATGGGGGGTCGGAAAATTTCTAATAGCCTCCATTTTACTAGGATCAGGATAGATACCCTCCTCTGATATTATATGGCTCAGGAATTTTATCTTTGATTTGCCAAATTCCGACTTGTCCAGGTTTACAGTTACCCCTGCGGTTTCAAAAGCTGCCAAGACTGCATCCAATCTGTTCAAATGTTCTTCCCGTGATTCACTTGCTATCAAGAGGTCATCCACATAGATGGTGACCTTTTTAAGTAACTCCTCGCCCAGTATCTTATCGATCGCTCTTATGAATTCAGACACTAACACATTAAGCCCAAACGGCAACACTCTAAATTGATAGCACCTCCACCCATAAGTAAATGCTGTATACTGGCGGGACTCTGTGGCCAATGGTATTTGCCAGTAACCAGCAGTTAAGTCGATACTACTCAGTACCTTCGCTCCTCGGAATTTTTGAATCAGTTCTTCTATAGTCTCAGGCTTGTCCCACTCCGGCTCGATGATCTTGTTCACTGTTTGTGCATCCAAAACTATCCTCACCTTTCCATCCTTCTTATCAACAACAAATAGGGAGTTGTTATATTGACTGTTGGCCCTTTCTATAACACCAAGGTCCATCATCCTCTGTATCTCTTCATCTACTGCTCTTCTTTTCGCCTGGGGAATGGAATACTGTTTTATATTGAACGGTTTATGGGTCTTTATCTTTAGCTTACACTCCACCTGTTTCATGATACCTGGCCGTTGAGAAAATACCTTATGACGCCTGTATAACACTGTGGCTAATTTCCTCTTAATCTCCCCATCTAGGTGTGTCATTTCCTCCAACTTTTTATTGATCTTATCCTCTTTACGTCGATCCTCTCATGCTAATCTCTCAAGGTATATCAACACTTCTTCTTCTAGTTCCTCTTCCCCGTATCCTATTGTGGGTTCCTCTTCATAACACAAACTTATCCTTTTAAATTCTTCCTCTTCTTTGATTGCACTACCCTCAGCAAACTTTAACCTCTTCTCTTCTCCCTTTCTTCCTTTGACCTTGATAGTACCTCCATCAAAACTCACTACTGCATCAACTTCATTCAACCAATCTATTCCTAAAACAATTGATGTGTTCAGTCCAGCTACCACCAAAAATGTTGCTTCGTATTCTTCTCCTTCTATCTCGAAGGTAATCAACACTTGTTCTTTAATAGGTTTACTCCTTGCACCCAACACATTCACAATTCTCACTCCACTCACTGGGAAACTAGGCAAGCTAATGTTTGCTTTCAGTACCTGTTCGTATAACCTCTTGGATATTGCATATGCTTCACTTCCTGTATCGACTAATGCCTCGATATTCAGTCCACATAGTTTGATCCCTATCATGGGTAGTATGGGTTCTTTGGAAATCCTACTTCTTTCCTCCAGTAGCTCTCCTCTTAGATCTCCACCATTGTCGTATCTTAGTAGGTTTATTCTGGTCCTTGTAGCTCTCACTCCTGACGGGACCTCATCTGGAGTGTCATTCAGTTTTCCGGTCTCTCCGCCTCTTCTATATGCACTGTGTCATTCATTCGCCTATCCCTTCCTCTCTCATGATCTCTTGGTTCTTCACTCCTTCTCTGATCATTTCTCCATTGCCGTTCACCATCATGGTTCCTATATCTATGGCCACCACCTCTTCCTGTATAATTAGAACGAATTATTAAAATGATTCCTTTGGTCACTACTTCCCTCTCTGTTTTGATCATTAGCTTGATTGTGTTCCTGTGATCGAACAGATTCCAACTGTTCCAGTATCTCCATCAAGGCCTCCCTATCTTTAATTAGACTCCCGGATACAGTTTCTTGCATTCTCCGGCTCAATCTTCTTTTTATCGCTGATATCATTATGTCAACACTCAGGGGTTGTTCCAAGGTCTCGTTCAATTCCCACAAATGTTTGGCAAACTCTCTCAACGTTCCTCTCCATGTATTAAGTGACTTGCGGTGTAGTAGGTCCTCAATTGCTGCACACTGATGACTTTTGGACCAGTATTTCTTCAAGAATTCCCCTTCAAACTGATCAAAACTAGTAGTCCCTTCCTTCTTCCTGACTCCCCAAGTGAAGGCCTCACCTTCCATCCTATCTATTGCAAATTGAATCTTGTCTGAGTCTTTAAAATGTGCTGAGAAAACTCCTTTTAACCATTTCATAAATATCATTGGGTGCAACCCTCCTTTCGGTTTAAATTTCTGCCCTGTATTATTTTGGACATACTGATTATCACTGCTCATCAAGGTAACGACTCTACCTTCCCCAACGGTTAAAGTGGCATTGCTAATTCGTTTATCAATTTCTTCGGTTTTGCTCTCCAATTGTTGCACTCCCTGTTGTAATTGCCTGACCTCCATTGCAACCCTCTTGTTATCCTCTTCTCGTTGCACAGCTATAGCATTTCTCAGATTGACAGCCAGTTGGTTTTGCCTATCTCCTATCCCCTTAACCGCATCATTGCATTGTTTCTGCATCTGCGTCACCTTGGCGATTCGATGATTGCAATTTGCTTCCACTTCGGTGATCCTTTCTCCCAATTCGGCTTTAGTTTCTTCAATATCGTCTTCTATCTTTTTTGTTAACTTTCCTTCCATCTTCTCCACGTCTCCCTGGACTTGGTCTATATTCTTCTGTAGCTTACTCTCTCTCTCGTTGATGTCCATCTTCAATCGTTCTTGTAACTCCTGCATTTCCTTCTTCAGATTATATTCTATCTTCATTTGCGATGTTTTGATCTCTTGTGCTATAGTTTCCTTAAATGATTTTTCTAAACTTTCTTTAGTTTCTTGTAGATCTTCCTTTAATGATTTGCGGAATACTTCTTCCCTTTCTCTAGTTTCTTGTAAATCTTCCTTTAATGATTCTCTAGTTTCTTGTAAATATTCCTTTAATGATTCTCTAGTTTCTTGTAAATCGTTCTCTAATGATTTGCAGAATATTTCTCCCCTTTCTCTAGTTTCTTGTAAACCTTTCTCTAATGATTTGCGGAATATTTCTTCCTTTTCTCTAGTTTCTTGTAAACCTTTCTCTAATGCTGCCTTGGTTTCCTTTAGCAAGTCTGCCAACATCGACCACATATCTGCACCCTCTGAAACTGACTTATTTCTCGTCGTTTGTCCCGGTGTCTCGTGGTAACTAGTTGAATGTGCTAATGGGCTTTCTAATGACAATCCATAATCACTGATTCCTGAATCATCTCTGTCTTCCTGTCCTATCCCTTTCCTTTCAACTACTGCCTCACAAACCTGCTTATCTTCAGTAGGCCTGTTTGGTTTATTTTTAATGCACAGGCAAGTAATATAAAATAACCTCTAGTAACCCAAAACACTCCTAATTACCGCGAAACTAATCAAACAGTAAGTGCAGTATCTTCAGTTAATCCCAAAACGCAATACGTATGAATACTGAACATAACGACTCTCAAAACCTAATAATTTCAAATATCGATTTTCACATACACAGTTTATGTAAAATGTTTTAAATAAGATAAATCACACCATTCATTAAACCTATAAATGTAAAATCCCCAAAAACAATGAGCATATCTGTGTAATCACCAATTAGACAGCGTAGCATGCATCAATAAGTATGCTATATTTCAGAGTATATTTCGCAAACCTTTCGGAAATTACTGTAATTGGGCACTTTTCCTAAGGTGAAACACAGTTTAAAACTGTTTATTTATCGTGAAGACAGTACGCTGCAATTTAATGTTATGCTAACCAGTTGTCTTCACTCACCAATTGACGTTACCCAGAGTCGCGATGTTTTGACGTTTGAAGTGGGTGTGGCGCTGTACTGTCGCCGGAGTCGCGTGAAGTTGCGCTGAAGATCTGTGGCGAGTTGTCGTAGTTCTCAGTCGGCCGCTCCGTGGCGCTGCAGGCGGGCGTAGTTGGTAGTTTGGCCGCTAGATGCCGGGTTGGTGCTCGGTGTCTCGAAGTCGCGCTGAAGATCCATGGCGAGTCGTCGTAGTTCTCAGTCGGCCGCTCCGTGGCGCTGCAGGCGGGCGTACCTTGTAGTTCGGCCACTAGATGCCGAGTTGGCGCTCGGTGTCAGTGTAGTGCATCTGCGCCTGACCTACTCCTTGCACAGGTAGTTGGGATGACGTGTGAAATCACCTCGCGGATCGAAGCTCTTTGGCGCAGCTGCTGCACGGGTCTGCGTGACGTCCCTCAACAATTGCGTCGCCACATATATTGTCGCCTGCATAACAGTTTATGGGTCCACTTGAAGTTGGTCGATTTTCACTATTCAAAAAGCAATTTCGGTCATAATATTACTGCTAAACACTTCTTTAAAAGCATCCGTGATGAATTCTTAGTTCGTTTTCCTGTTGTAATGTTCACACGTGTCTTTCTTTGGTGTTCACTTTTCACAGTTTTTCGTGCGGATTTACGCGTTTGCACATTATAACACAGTTTACCGACACAATAACTCTTATCTAATATGGCAAGAAAAAACAGTTTATTCACAATCGTAAGATGCTATTACTTCGTATTGTTCAAAATGCACTGTTTCTTGTCGCGATTTTAAAGTTTATGCTCTGTCTTGATCCGAAATTGAAACATACACTCCTGGAAACTGAAATAAGAACACCGTGAATTCATTGTCCCAGGAAGGGGAAACTTTATTGACACATTCCTGGGGTCAGATACATCACATGATTACACTGACAGAACCACAGGCACATAGACACAGGCAACAGAGCATGCACAATGTCGGCACTTGTACAGTGTATATCCACCTTTCGCAGCAATGCAGGCTGCTATTCTCCCATGGAGACGATCGTAGAGATGCTGGATGTAGTCCTGTGGAACGGCTTGCCATGCCATTTCCACCTGGCGCCTCAGTTGGATCAGCGTTCGTGCTGGACGTGCAGACCGCGTGAGATGACGCTTCATCCAGTCCCAAACATGCTCAATGGGGGACAGATCCGGAGATCTTGCTGG
This sequence comes from Schistocerca piceifrons, assembly GCF_021461385.2. Taxonomy (NCBI): domain Eukaryota; kingdom Metazoa; phylum Arthropoda; class Insecta; order Orthoptera; family Acrididae; genus Schistocerca; species Schistocerca piceifrons. The sequence continues at coordinate 582,827,191 of NC_060140.1, read as the reverse complement.
CCAGGGTAGTTGACTTACACCTTCTAGAGAACGTTGGGTGGCACGGGATACATGCGGACGTGCATTGTCCTGTTGGAACAGAAAGTTCCCTTGCCGGTCTAGGAAAGGTAGAACGATGGGTTCGATGACGGTTTGGATGTACCGTGCACTATTCAGTGTCCCCTCGACGATCACCAGTGGTGTACGGCCAGTGTAGGAGATCGCTCCCCACACCATGATGCCGGATGTTGGCCCTGTGTGCCTCGGTTGTATGCAGTCCTGATTGTGGCGCTCACCTGCACGGCGCCAAACACGCATACGACCATCATTGGCACCAAGGCAGAAGCGACTCTCATCGCTGAAGACGACACGTCTCCATTCGTCCCTCCATTCACGCCTGTCGCGACACCACTGGAGGCGGGCTGCACGATGTTGGGGCGTGAGCGGAAGACGGAAGACGGCCTAACGGTGTGCGGGACCGTAGCCCAGCTTCATGGAGACGGTTGCGAATGGTCCTCGCCGATACCCCAGGAGCAACCGTGTCCCTAATTTGCTGGGAATTGGCGGTGCGGTCCCCTACGGCACTGCGTAGGATCCTATGGTCTTGGCGTGCATCCGTGCGTCGCTGCGGTCCGGTCCCAGGTCGACGGACACGTGCACCTTTCGCCGACCACTGGCGACAACATCGATGTACTGTGGAGACCTCACGACCCACGTGTTGAGCAATTCGGCGGTACGTCCACCCGGCCTCCCGCATGCCCACTATATGCCCTCGCTCAAAGTCCGTCAACTGCACATACGGTTCACGTCCACGCTGTCGCGGCATGCTACCAGTGTTAAAGACTGCGATGGAGCTCCGTATGCCACGGCAAACTGGCTGACACTGACGGCAGCGGTGCACAAATGCTGCGCAGCTAGCGCCATTCGACGGCCAACACCGCGGTTCCTGGTGTGTCCGCTGTGCCGTGCGTGTGATCATTGCTTGTACAGCCCTCTCGCAGTGTCCGGAGCAAGTATGGTGGGTCTGACACACCGGTGTCAATGTGTTCTTTTTTCCATTTCCAGGAGTGTATTTTCTCGCGTTAAGCGAGATAACATTATCTATTCTTCTTTACGATTCGTCCGAAGATTGCACTTGTCCTTTCACGGTAAGCCAAGGTGTAACACCTCCGTTTATTTATCCCAACCTGATCTGATCGAATATCAGCCCAATAATTATTATTAATGTGACCGTGTACCTAATGGGGCTGGCAATCAGAATCGACTGCTATGGAAGTTGTTACTTTCCAGTTCGTCCTTCTCAACACTGTAATAATGAAATGTCTGGTAACAAGAAAAAGACCAACACAGTTTCACTAATTATGAATCTATATTCGTCTAAAAAAAAAACACAAAAAGGAGGAGACAGCCACTGCCTTCGTCATACATATCTGATTATGGCTAATCTCAGCACAGGCTTCTTCATTTTCCATTATCGTCACACGCTAATCCATCACTGCATCCAACACTGCATTCCAACACTGCAATCCAAGGGTATGCCGGCGCAGTAGACGCGAAACCAAATATCGTGGTTCTGGTACCGGGAATCGATCCCGAGCCTCCTGGGTGAGAGCCAGGTATCCTTGGTAGTATAGTGGTTAGTATCCCCGCCTGTCACGCGGGAGACCCGGGTTTGATTCCCGGCCAGGGAGCCAAGGTGTAACAACTTCGTTTATTTATCCCGACCTGATCTGATCGAATAGCAGCCCAATAATTATTATTAATGTGACCGTGTACCTAATGGGGCTGGCAATCGGAATTGACTGCTACAGAAGTTGTTACTTTCCAGTTCGTCCTTCTCAACGCTGTAATAATGAAATGTCTGGTAACAAGAAAAACACCAACACAGTTTCACTAATTACGAATCTATATTCATCTAAAAAAAAACACAAAAAGGAGGAGACAGCCACTGCCTTCGTCATACATATCTAATTACGGCTAATCTCAGCACAGGCTTCTTCATTTTCCATTATCGTCACACGCTAATCCATCACTGCATCCAACACTGCATTCCAGCACTGCAATCCAAGGTGATGCCGGCGCGGTAGACGCGAGACCAAATATCGGCCCTAGAAATGTCGCTGTTCACTTTCATAATAATACTTCTTCACTTTCCCGGTATTATTCTAGTACAAAGGGGTCTAACCACGGCGATGGTGACTCCCTTCAGCGTTAAAGCCTTGCATTACAACAACTGGCCTCCACACACCCCTACCCGCATCATGGCACTGCCTCAACTCCACATTCGCTCTCGCAACATGACACTATCGATTGTTCGCCCTATCGACCTGTGCCGACTGCAAATTTATAGTAAGGGGCTACGGACCCCTTACAAGGTTTAGCAGATGGAAACTTTATTTACAGGAATTTAATTTTACAATTGTTCACATTCCCGGTACACAAAATATTGTAGCAGATGCACTATCCCCGTTCTCTCAGCTACAATCAGCAAGAGATCGCAAACAACTTCTGCCAATTTCATTTGGGTGTCATAGCACAAGAGCAGAGTAAAGACAACGTATGGAAAGAAATTAAACACCTTTGGCAAGATAGGAATAATGTTACCATTAGAAACCAATACACTGTACGCAATAAAATTCTGTTTCGCCGCTCTAACCCTGACCGCAACAATTGGTTACTGTGCATTCCTGACGAACTTGTTAACAAATTAATTTGGTATACTCATTTAAGTTACTCACATTATGGAGCCAGAAAATGTTTTCTTATACTGAGACAGAACTGTTATTTTGCGAACATGGAGAAACGTATACGACGAGTTTTAGCGTCATGTAAAATCTGCCAGAAAGCTAAGTCAGACACGACTTCACATATTCCTCCGTTACATCCCATTATACCTGTTAAATTGAGATACATGGCCGCTGTAGACATTTTTGGTCCGATCCCCAGATCTAATAGAGGTTTTTGTTATGTCTTTGTTGCTGTTGAACTCACTTCGAAATTTGTTACCTTCACTCCTTTACGCAAAGTATTGCTAAATCTGTTTCGAATGCATTTGTAAAATATTTTCTATTTCATGTAGGGCATGTATTGAAAGTAATTTCCGACAATGGACCACAATTTCGATCTGCTATATGGACACGAATGTTACGAGCAAGAAACATTTCTCCGATCTATATATCCAAGTATCACTCTTCTTCGAACCCTTGTGAACGACTAATGAAAGAAATTGGTAAACTATGTAGAATATACTGCTATAAAAAACATATTGATTGGGATACACACATACTGTCATTCCAGGATGTAATTAACTCCGTACCAAATGAATCTACTATGTTATCTCCGACTGTTATACTGAAAAATGTTGAACCACCTAACAAAATTAAAGAATTAGTATCCTTTCCTACATCTCGTCGACTACGACACCATGAAATAATTGACATTGCGCTGAACAACATCAAACGTGCCGCAGAGCGCCGGAGAAGACAGCAAAAACAGATTTGTACACGCCGTGACTTTCATATTGGACAGAAGATATTAGTACGCACACATTATTTATCCAACAGAGGAAAGACTAGATGCAGTAAATTTGAGTTTCTATATGCAGGTCCATACAGAATTCGCAGCATTCCTCACCCCAATGTAGTACACGTCGAAACTCTGAGAACCAGAAAAAGTAAAGGCAATCACCATGTCTCCAATATTAAACCCTTCATTGAATGAACATACTTTATGATTTATCACACTGTAATGCCATTTTCTGATTTTTAAATGACCACTTATGCAATTATATTTATATGAACAATTACTAATGATTATCATATTTTTTCTTGGCAAGTGCCCGGCAAGGTAAGGTTAGCAGGTCGCTTTTCTTGTCGTTACACATCAGACCATGCACATTTTTGCAGAAAACTTACATATTTTATGACCAATTATGCAATTCTATCTATGTGACTACTTACTGATGATTATCAAATTTTTTCTTGGCAAGTGCCCAGCAAGGTAAGGTTAGCTGGTCGCTTTTATTGTCGTTATATATCAGACCGAGCATATTTTCCATTTATCATGTATGTATGATTGTTTTCCTGTTTTGTTTCTATGCACTACGAAATCTTTAAGATATAACAAACACCAGTTGACTTTAACATTTTTCCTTATGATATCTCAACATCGTGACTATTTTACATTTTTTTTGCTACTGCATTATGATATTCTGTGTACATTTTTTGCACTTGAAAACTGTCTATGTTTTTGACATAATACGTTTTCTGTCATGCTATGCTGTATGCTTAATTATATCACTAGAAACCAGTTTTTATTTAATGGGTATATGATTTAAATGCAAGATATTAATCCTTATTCATCATTTTCAGAAAGCAATAACGTGTAAAAGGAATAAATTAAGCAAACCACAGTGGATTCCTATGAAATGGGAATTTCACCTTCGGAATGAACGAAATAAAATGGAATACCTTGTGATGAAGAGTAAATGGATCAGAATTAACAAGCATTAACAAGAATATACTATACACATCGTATGATAGCAGTCTTAACTAATTATTTTTCTTTCAGAATACGAGGCGATTGATGCAGGCTGTCAGACAGAACTACACATCTTAGTTTTAGTGTTGAAATATGCTAGAAATAAGAAACGCTATACTATGAATAGTTGTATGAAGTAAATGGTAATATGAATAATGAATAATGAAGTGTCTTTTTTGCAGATGATAATGAATAATGATGAATAGTTATATGAAGAATATGCTAATATGAATAATGAGGTTTTTCTTTGCAGCTGATGATAGCGACGAAGTTATGGTAATATGAATAATGAAATTTTTCTTTGCAGATGGGAATAATGATGAAGTTTATATATTTAATGTTAGTTAAGAAATGCTATGTAGTTATTTAAGTATTTGTTGCAGTTAGTTTTGACAGTATGTCTTATACCGCATGGTATAATGACTGAATGTTTTGGAAAGGACAGCTAGAGTACATACATATTGAGTACACGTTTCAATACCTGTTAATTCGAAGTTCACTACTTTTCAGCATAATATGCATTTCTTCTTTCAGCTGAATAATCCATTTTGTATTTTTTCCAGGAGAAGCTATTCATGAAATTAATGTGCTATAAGCAGTTAGTCATTAAACCTGTTCTAGTACTTGCATTTTTTTTACCCATTTGTGTGTATCATTCATGAATGTGATCACATATACTCTACTTGTTTCATAACCTTGCTACAGCTGACTCATGACGAATGACGTTACTAATCCTTATTTGCAGCAATAAGTCAAAAGCAAATATTTTCATGCCCTAGCAACTAATTATCGATCCCAACGGAATGCAAAAAAATGTATTACCAGTCCCAAATAATGCTACTAGTTTAAGAGATATTTATAGTACTAAATATAATGCAGATTTGTCAGATGTATTGAATCCATTATATCTATGTATTATTGGACCATGGGCCATGGACCTTGAGTAATAGTTGCAGTGTGTTGCATTTTGGATGTGTCCTATGTCACTTGAATGATGAGTTCTGAGTAATACTGAATGATGTTTTCTAACCACAGACCTTGAGTAATAGTTACAATGTATTACATTTTAAATATGTCCTATGTCACTTGAATGATGAGTTCTGAGTAATACTGAATGACGTTTTGTAATAATGCATAAATGCTATGCCAATATTTTCTGTAAATAATATTTTTGTTATACTCTATAAATGCTATGCCAATAATTAACTCTCATTTTGAATGATGACTTCTGAATAATACTGAATAATGTTTTATAAAACAATATGAATACTTTGTAACTGGCCAATGAATGCCACTGTTTCTTATATTTTAAATTTGTCTTATGTCACTTACATGATAAAACTATGTGAATACTTTGTAACTGCCAATGAATGCCACTGTTTCTTATATTTTAAATTTGTCTTATGTCACTTACATGCTATTATATATGAATACCAGCAGCTTGATGCTACCCTCATTAACTTCTGTTTTGAATGATGACTTCTGAACAATGCATAAATATGGTTTGTAACTGGCCAGTGAGTGCCAATATTTAGTGTAATCAGATGACTTATGAATGATGTTCTGTAATACTCCGTACATAGTAAAGAAATGTTTAGTAACTAGGCAATGAGTGCCAACAATTACTCAAATCGGTTAATAGACTAGTGTAATTCTCAATTATGTCTAGCATAAGACTTAATGTCCTTCACCTTCTGACCTAATTACCAGAAATTACTGCAATATCCGTTTGTCCTGTCTATCCTCATGATCATGGAGCACTATATTTGGTTTTTGCACTAAGTCTACATTGATGTACCTTACAAGAATGTGGTGTTGACACATCATGCTGTCCACCACCTTGAACGATGGAGATGTTATTATGGTCCCACTGTTTGGTGTACCTAATGTACTACCAAAATGATAACATTGAATATTAATACAGCATTTCAGTGTCTTGGCTACACTGATTAGTACTTCAGGGGAGAGAACGTCAGATTGTCTCACTTGGTGTTGTGCTTCTGTAGAAAGATATGGACTTTCAGTGCAGCTACGTGCAACCTACTGTGCTACAACCATGATGCAATCCTTCCCTTTCCTTTCCTAGTTCTTATAAAATGGTAAATATATATACAGTGCGTGTGCACTTTATGTCATTTATTAATATGTTATGTACTCATTGCGTATCCTAGTTCTTGTAAAATGGTAAAAAAATATATACAGTGCATGTGCACTTTATGTCATTTATTAATATGTTTTGTACTCATTGCATATGCTAGTTCTTGTAAAATGGTAAAAAAATATATACAGTGCGTGTGCACTTTATATCATTTATTAATAGGTTTTGTACTCATTGTGTATCCTAGTTCTTGTAAAATTGTAAAAAATATATACAGTGCGTGTGCACTTTATGTCATTTGTTAATGTGTTTTGTACTCATTGTGTATACATTTTGTCATTGCTTGATATGTTCTGTACTCAGTGCATGTGCACTCTATTTCATTTCATGTTCTGCACTTATATATATATATATGTATATACACTGTGTCTGTAAACTTAGTTAATTAAGTAGATTTTAGAAAAAAGTTTTTGCTCATGGCAAGTCCAATTGACTCACCATCGCTGCCAAATTTTTGCCCCCCCCCCCCCCCCCAGTGGAGGGTTATGTAAGAGGTCCGAGGTTACAAACTATTCTTTCCAACCAATTTTTCCAATTATTCAAGCAACTATTATTCAGTGTCCATTCTGCATATACCTATTCACCACTGTGGTGTGAGTCACTGTCTACATAGACTGCAAAGTCAGTTTTGGGTACACAGAGTGCATTTGTGACACACAGTATTAGCAAAAAATGTGTATTTTGAATTATTTGTACAATGGACAATTGATATACATTAACAAATCTTATTCAAGTTTCACTCAAATTGAATTTTCGTAATTTACAAGTTTTGACTGGATTGGTTTAACCAGGGAGATAGAAAAAGAAAAAAAGGAAAACCAGCAGTCTAAGCCCTCTGTTGCCTGCACCGAAACAAAGTTTATTGTGTGGTTTCCCCTTCATTCTAGTAAGGCCAGCCAATACTCTTCAAGAGAATTAGGAGGCCCTTTGCTAGGTCTTTGTTAGTCTCAACCTCTTCAGGCATTTCTGACTCAAATATTCTGTGTATTATTTTGCCTCTAGTGCCTCACATTGGGAGATTAAGTGTGGTACGGTTTCATCTCCTACACCACACAGTCTGAATTTATGAGTTTCCTTCTGTGTACCCTTTGTGTGTCAAGTGTTCCTTAAAGTTTTCATGGCCAGACATTAGGCCTACCATGAGTTTACTCTGCTTCTCTTTGTGCCCAAAATTGCAGAACTTACTTTAAAACATAATTTTGGCATCATTAGTTTGCCATGTTTTTGTTTTTGGATTTCAGTTCAGTATTCTATATGCTATCTCCTGACCAAGCTACGTCGTTCCCCAGTGATTGAGACAAGTTCTGGTCCAACAAATCGAATTGTCAACCCTGCCTTGGCCAGCCTATTTGCTTGTTCATTTTCACCGATTCCCGAATGTCTAGGGACCAGTTCGTCTTGTTGCTTTCCCCTACGCTCATCACGGATTCACAGCACTCTACGACGATTGTTTTCCTTGTTGCATGGGCTGATAGAGATTTCAGAGCTAGCTGGCTGCCTGAATGAATATAGATATTGTACCATGAGCCTCGTACCAACTACATAGATTCTACTCAGCGCACACACTGATAGCGACTACCTCTGCCTGGAATATCATAGCCAACTTCTCTAGAGAGATTTTACTCTCTTGTCTTGGCTGTACAGCACCTGGCTTTGTTTTCATCCCACCAGTAAACCCAACTATGTGTCCTGAACAGTACCATGCTTCATTTTTTTCTCTGGTCCATATTTCCAGTTCTTGCACTGGAAGGGTTGTGAAGCAGATGCAAGCTGTTGTATAGTCAGCCAGCATATCTATATCTACATTATATCTGCAAGCCATCTTGCCGTGTGTGGTCGAGGGTACTTTGTGTACTATTGTACTTCCCATCCCTCCCTGTTCCAGTAGCGATTAGTTCACAGGGAGAACGACTGCCAGTAAGCCACTGCGTGGATTCGAATGTATATAATTTTATCTTAATTGTCTTTTCGTGACATGTATGTAGAAGGAAGCAATATACTTGATGCCTCATCTAGGAATGTACCCTGGCCTGGGGTGGCCAAGCGGTTCTAGGCGCTACAGTCTGGAACCGCGTGACCGCTACGGTCGCAGGTTCTAATCCTGCCTCGGGCATGGGTGTGTGTGACGTCCTTCGGTTAGTTAGGTTTAAGTAGTTCTAAGTTCTAGGGGACTGATGACCTTAGAAGTTAAGTCCCATAGTGCTCAGAGCCAATTTAGGACTGTACACTCTTGGAACTTTAACAGTAATCCATACCGTGATGCACAGAACGCCTCTCTTGCAGTGTCTGCTACTGCACTTGGTTGATCATCTCTGTGACACTTTGGTGCTTACTAAATGAACCTGTGATGAAAAATTTTGCTCTTTTTTGGATCTTCTCTATTTCCTTTATCAATTCTATCTCATAGGGATCTCACACTGAAGAGCAATATTCAAGTACTAGTCGATCGTGTGTTTTGTGAGTTACTTCCTTTGTAGATCACTGCATTTGCTGAGGATTCTTCCAGTGAATCTCAGTCTGGCATCTGCCTTACTCACGATTCGTCCCATACACATACCCCTCATATTTTGTGGAAGTATCTGCTTCCAGTGATTGTTCTGCAGTTGTGTAATCACACAATAAAGGATCTTTCCGTCTATGTATTCACTATTCGTTACATTTGTTTACGTCGAGGGTCAATTGCTATTTCCTGCACCAAGCGTCGATCCTCTGCGTGTCTTCCTCCATTTCGCAATTTTCTAGCATCATGACTTCTCTGTATGCAACGTCATCTGCGAAAATCTCATGGAACTTCCGACGTTATATACTAGCTTATTCGCAAATATTGTGAAAAGTAACGGTTCTATAACTCTTCCTTGGGGCACACTCGAAGTTTCTTTTACGTCTGAATACTTCTCTCCATTCAGAATGACCTGCTGTGTTCTGCTTGATGGAAAATCTTCAGCAATCACACAGTTGCTCTGATTTACGTACGCTCACATTTTTTTCATTAGGCAACTGTGCGGAACTGTGTCGATTGCATTCCGGAGGTCAAGGAAAACGGCTTCTACCTGAGCGCTTGTATCTACTGATTTCTGGGTCTCGTGGACGAACAAGGCTACCTGAGTTTCACACGATGAATGTCTTTAGAACCCATATTGGTTCTTACGGAAGAGATTTTTGGCCTCCAGAAATGTCATAATAACGATCATAAAACATGTTCAAAAACTCTACAACTGACCGACCTGAGAGGACTACAGTTTTTTGTGCCTGTTCATCTACATCTACATGATTACCTTGCATTTCACAAGTAAGTGCTTGGCAGAGAGTTCGAAGAACCATTGTCTACCGTTCCACTCTCGAATGGGGCGCTGGAAAAATGAGCACATAAATCTTTCTGTATGAGCTTTGATTTCTCTTATTTTGTCATGATGATCATTTCTTCCTATGTAGATGGACACGAACAGAATATTTTCTCAATTGGAAGAAAAAGCTGATGACTGGAGCTTCACGAGAGGATGCTGCCGCAAAGAATGATTGCCACACCAGTGCCCATAGCACTCTCTCCCCTACTTCGCGATAAATCCAAATGTGCTGCCCTGACTTGAACTCTTTAAATGTCCTCCATCAGTCCCATCAGATGTGAATCTCACACCACACATCAATACTTCAGAAGAGGATGCACAAGAGTGGTGTAAGCAGTCTCTTTAATAGACCTCTTGCATTTTCTAAGCGTTCTGCCAATAAATCACAGTCTTTGGTTTGCTACACCCACAACATTATCTACGTGATCGTTCCAATTTAAGTTATTCGTAACTGTAATCCCTAAGTATCTAGTTGAATTTACATCATTTAGATTTGTGTGATTTATCATGTAACCGAAATTTATTGGATTTCTTTTCGTACTCATGTATACGATTTCACTCTTTTTATTATTTAAAGCCAGCTGCAACTTTTCGCACCGTACAGATATCTTTTTCTAAATCATTTTCCAATGGGTTTTGATCATATGATAATTTTACAAGACGATAAATGACAGAAGCATCTGCAAACAATCTAAGAGGGCTGCTCAGATTAGCTCCTATGTCGTTCATGTAGACTAGAGGGCCTACAACACTGCATAGTGGAACGTCAGATGTTACTTCTGTTTTACTCTATGACTTTTCGTCAGTTACTAAGAACTGTGACCTATCTGACAGGAAATCAAGTATCCAGCCGTGCAACTAAGGCAGTACTCTGATTAGAAGACGCTTGTGAAGAACAGTGTCAAAAGCCAAGTTAAAATCTAAAAACAAGGAATCGGTTTAACATCCCCTTGTCGATAGCACTCATTACTTCATGAGAATAAAGAGCTAGTTGTGTTTCACAAGAACGATAACTCCAGAATCTGTGCTGCCTGTTTGTCAATAAATCGTTGTCTTCGAGGTACAACAATACGGGAATTGTGAGTCCCCCTTGATGCAAAACAATGTGTTATTTGTTTACTTATTTATTCCCCAAACTAGTTTCAGCTACAAATATCCCCATCATAAGTGGGTGCTTAAAATCTTACATATTGTACGTTATGGCAGGTTTTAAGAGTTGTCGCTGAAACTAGTTTGGGGAATAAAGAAGTAAACAAATAACAATGTGTGTTGCATCGACGGGGACACACAATTCCCATATTGGAAGAGTTCCAAGATAGAGTTATTCTTTGTGGTAATTCATAATGCTCGAACACAGTACATGTTCCAAAATCCTACCGCAAATCTACGCTAGTGATACATGTCTGTAATTCATCAGATTACTCCTATTTTCTTTTTTGGATATTCGTGTGACCTGTGCAACTTTTCAGTCTTTAGTTATGGGCCTCTCGACGAGCGAGCAGTTGTATATGACTGCTTTGTATGGAGCTATTGCACCAGCATACTCTGAAAGAAAGCTAATTAGTATACAACCTGTACCGGAGGTTTTGCCTTCGCCACAACGAGCATATCTATTGTTCATGTTGGCAACTGTTTTAGATTCGATTTCCGGAATATTTACTTCGTTTTCTTTGGTGAAGAAGTTTCGGAGAACCGTGTTTAGTTACCCATCTTGTGAACTTTTATCATCTTATTTTCAGTTTAATAGTGAACTTTACGAGCAAATTGACGGTGTTGCCATGGGAAGCCCCCTCTCCCTTCTGGTAGCTAATTTATTCATGGAAGACTTCGAGGACAAGGCACTGGACTCGGCATGTTTTAAACCTACGATCTTCTGGAGGTACGTGGACGACACATTCGTGGTATGGCCCTATGGTATGGATAAATTACATCGATTTATTGAGCATTTGAATTCCATCCAGGCTAGCATTAAATTTACTATGGAAATAGAAAAAGACGCCTGCCTCCCCTTTTTGGATGTTGTCGTTCGCCGTAAAAGTTATGGCACATTAGGACATGCCGTATATCGGAAACCAATGCACACAAATCTATATCTTCATGCCAGTAGATGCCATCACCCTTCACAGACCATGGGTGTCCTTAAGACCTTAGTGCATCGGGCGCACTGTATATCCGATAAAGACAATTTGCAAGGAGAGCTAACATACCTCAAGAGCATTTTTAAATCGAATGGATATTCTCCGCAACAAATTCGTAGAGCTTTCGATGCAAAACCTAAAAAGCAGATATGTGATGGGAAAGAAGATAGTAATTTCTTCAGATCTAGTGCGTTTTTGCCCTGTGTGGGTGCTCTTTCTTCTAAGATAGGCCGTATTCTTGAGAAACACTGTGTTCAGGTGATTTTCCTGCCCCCCACGAAGATTGCGGCTTTACTCGGCTCTGTGAAGGACGATTTACTGCTTCGTAAGGCGGGTGTGTACCAGATTACTTGCGGAAATTATGAGCAGTCATACATAGGTCAAACAACACGCACCGTTCATGAGAGGTGTGTGGAGCACCAAAGATACACACGCTTATTACAACCAGACAAGTCAGCTGTGGCCGAACATTGTATTGATACGGGTCATTCCATGAATTACAGTGATGTGAAGATTTTAACATCCACCTCTTCTTTTTGGGAATCTATATTCAAGGAAGCTATAGAAATTCGATTAGCCAACAATTTAATAAACAGAGATAATGGTTTTAATTTGAAGAAAGCATGGAATCCGGCTCTTGGAGTAATTAAATTGCAGAGAAGTCGTCATCGTGTCACCACCGCCGATCAAACATCGATAAGCAAATCGAATGTCTGTACGCCTTCGCCACAGGCGGCGCATGTGTAAGCGTATGTCTCTGCCGCCGACCAGCATCTGTGACCTGCATGCGCAGTACCGCCGCGGTGGAGCATATAGGGCGGCGCTTGGCACATTGTCGCCAGTCTTGTGACTCGCTCTGAAGATGACCGGACGATACGCGGCCGAAATATCAGTAGAAGAAATTTTATTTGCGCGGCTGCATGCCCGAAATTTAATGGATTATTCATTACGCCGCGAGAAGTTGAAAATGGACATCACCGTAGTTTGCACTCATTGAAGATATTGATTGCATATTGCCTCTGACATACTTTACATATGACCAGAAGTTCTTTTGGTTTACTGCCAGACGTCGAGACAGAATTGTATTGTGGAAATTAAATTAAATCAATAGCTTCTCGCATTGGAGTTCATGCTAAATTTCGAGTTTCTGTATAATCTCACTAATCTTGGGAATTTTGTGTTCTTTTAAATTTGGGATGCTTTCTTCAGTTGCTTCTGCGACAGTGTTCATAATAGACGTAAAACAGGCTTTGACATCGCGTAAATTACAATTATCGAGTGTAATAATTAGGATACGAAATTTTTAACATTTTTGTGAAAACTTCATTTTTGAATATTCATGTATCATGGCCGAAAAGTATATGCCCATTGTTAATAGCAATAGCGAAAACGCAATCAACCAAGATGGCACAGAATTACGTGATCGAACAGTTGAAGTTCAGGCGCCACGCATGCCTACTGCAGAAAGTTTAAGCAGGTTAGAGATCAGTGTCGCAGTTGTGACAAATGATAGCGACACTCCACAGCAGAATAACCTTGATGACACACTGTTTACCACTGATGAGACAATGTCAGGCATCTCCCAGAGCGACATACCACTCATGGATGAAACATTTGAGAGCGATTCCAATATGAATTTTGACAACAGGCATTTTGTCAAGCATCTCCCAGAGCGACATACCACTCATGGATGAAACATTTGAGAGCGATTCCAATACGAATTTTGACAACACAATACAAACACCGCTTGGTCACAACACAAACATTAACTTGGAAAGGACAGCTGACAGCAACCAAAGTAGTACAACGAATGCACTGCTATGGCAATTATTATCTAATATAACACGAAATTAGACAGCATCAATACAAGTTTCAGTGATATGATACAAGATATTAACATGGTAAAACAGCAACAAAACACTGTTACACAAGATCTAAATACAACCAAACAGAATAAAAACAAATATTCAAGGATTTGCAAGAAACAATCCCACAGAAGTTCGATGACTTAGCCAAAAATTTTCGCTCTGAAATCGATGAAAAATTGAATGATATGAAAAAAACAAGTAAAGCATGAAGTACTTTCTGAAGTTAACGGCAATATTACAGAGTTAAAACAGAAGGTAGATTCTTTTAATGACTATCATGATCTAGTAGAGCAACAGATAAAGAAAATCATGGATACAAACACAAACATTGAAGCCTCGCAAAACCAGTTGCGTTCAACAGTAAACAAGGTAACCACTGTAGTTAAAAAACTAAATAAAGACTATGAAGGTGTACCGTTAGCTGTATAAGAGCTTACTTTAAGAGTAGCAACATTAGAAGTTGACTCAGCATGTGCTAAGAAGGCTAGAGAGAAGATCAATGAAAATCTGAGTGATATCATTAGACAAGCTGAACCAGGTACGTTAAATAAGGGTAATACCACTGCAGAGAAGTTAGTAACCGATTGTAAACTATACACAGATGTAGTAGAAAGGCTATTCAGAAAAAAGAAAATGAAATTATGAACAAGGTAAGGATAAACCTACAAGCCGTGGAAGATAGGATCCGCAATCTTTTAGAAGAAAACGTTACCGGACCGCGAAATAGGCACGTAAATAAAACACAGGTTACAGTGAACAAACCACAACCTGTCGGTATTTATCCAAAAATTATAAGGAGTCCCAAAGCAGGTACCATGACAGTTGTAGAGTGCAAAATGTAAACATACCCACAACCCCAACACCTAAACATTAACCAACTGGAATACAGGCAACTACAATAACCAGATAAATATGACTGAAAATACAACGCGCCTATCAACTATTACGGAGATGAAGGTTTTCTGAGACAACGACAGTTTCCTACATTCACTACTGAAGGTAAACGAATGAATCCAGTAGTATTTATCAGTGATTTTCGTCATGTATTTCAAATAGCTGGACGGAAGCACAAAAAATCAGATTTGTCGTGGGATACACGCAAGGTGACGTTCTTTTATGGGCAACTGAAGTGGCCGAACATTGCACCACTTATTTCGAATTTGAACGAGCTATTCTAAACAAATACTGGTCTGAGGCATTGCAAGAAAGACTCAGATGTGAGGTTTTCAATCTCGCACCATTCAATGGCAAATACGGTAGCCTATGTGGATACTTTGAAAAATACCTGAACAAGACACACTACTGGACGAACCCAATATCACAGGCAGACGTGTTAAAAATTTTGGAAAGTCTTTTATCATCGCACATTAGAGAAAATTAGTCACAACACCAAAGCACGACACTTAATCTATGAGGAAAGAACTGCACCCAATAGAGCAACAGAAAATCAGGCAAAACAACAACATAGTTATGTAAATCAGTCAATAAAACGTAATCCACGCACACAGTAAGGATGATGCGCACAACAACAAAGTTACATACCCAGAGGTAGTAGTAGGTGTAGTAATAGTGGTAGTAGTTTTATTCATCCGTAGATCTCTTTAACAAGGATATAGGACTCTCAAAGTATTTACAAATTTAGATCAATTTAAATTATGCTAATTCGTTTACACATGTATTTACAGCCTTCTAGTTAGAGACAATCATTAGATTTACTTCTGGTATACAATACTTTTTTTTACAAATAACTTATTAAATAATGTAATGCCACATTGTTCACTCATATATCACTATTAGTCACTGCACACACATACACACATTGTTTCATAACACTTCACTCTCTCTGTCTCTCTCTCTCTCTCTCTCTCTCTCTCTCTCTCTCTCTCTCTCTCTCACACACACACACACACACACACACACACACACACACACACACTGGTGATCTCTGGGTCATTTTCTGTATTGCAACATCCCATTTCCTATCCTCAAAAACTGAGTCAGCATCCCATTCTCAGAAAGAGAAAGAGGTGTTAGTATTGTGCTATACATAGCTTGGGAGTAAGTATTTCTAGAAAGGGGTAAGTATTTCTAGAAAGGAAGAAAAGAAGGAAAAAAAACATAAAGTGAAGGTGTTATGTGGAATGTTGGATATTTTATAATCATTATCATTATTATTATTATTTATTTGTATAACATTTTTTTACCAAACCCCTTCTCTGTTTTAGCTAAGTAATCCTTCGATGTATAAAATGTATTGCATAACAGGTACTTTTAGCTGCCTTTTTAAATAATTTTTGCAATTTCTTTAATCATTTTAGGTAATTGATTATGCAGTTTTATTCCTTCGTAGGAAATGCTGTTTTGAGTTTTACGTTTATTTTCTCTAGGCAAATGTAAGTTGAGTCTATCTCTTCTTGCATGATCATGGACAGAGCTGTTTGTGCAGTAATTACCAATGTCATTTTTGATGTGTACAACTGACTGGTAAATGTATTCACATGGAGCACTTAAAACCCTAGTTTTTTTAACAGATCTTTACAGTCAGCTCGACTACTGTTTTCGGTTATTACTCTTATAGCTCTTTTCTGGAGTTTGGAAATTGTTCATATTGTGTGCATTTGTTCCCCAAAAAAAGCATGCCTCAGCTAACAATTGAGTGTACATATGAATAGTATTTAACTAAAAGACACTGCATGTTACACACTGATAATATAATTCTAAGGGCATAACATGCTGATAACATTCTATTTGCAAGTACCTTTGTGTGTTCACATCACTTCAACTGAGAATCAGCATTCATTCCTAGAAATTTTACATTTGTTACACAGTCTATAGAGGTGCCATCTACATTTAATTTGACACCATCATTTTACCTCTTCAAACTGAAAGTCATGGCATTAGTTTTCTTTATGTTTGATATCACTTTATTGCTTATTGATCAATCGTAAACTTCCTTGAGAGTTTCATTTGCTTTCTCTTGTTTCCTCAGTGACTATAATATTGCTGTCATTAGCGAAGAGAATTTTTGCAGCATGAGTAATAATATTGGGAAAGTTATTGATGTATATCAGGAATGGTATTGGCCCTAATATGCTACCTTGCAGAATCCCTATATTAACGTATCTTGGGTCTGAGAAGTGTTTTACCAAATGTTTAGATCTATTTGTACCCTATCTGCTACGTGTGATCGAACCCAGTCATTAGGTACCCCTAATGCTTCTAATTTATTTAATAGAATCTTGTGGTCGACTGTATCAAACACCTTAGAAAGATCAAAAATATGCCTGTGACTCACTCATCTTTATCAAGAGCATCAAGTACAACTTTTGTGAATTCTACTATGGCTGATTCCGTATTTTTGCCACTTCAGAAACCAAACAGTGATTTGCTTAAAAGATTGTATTTATTCAGGTAATTCATTAATCTGTCTTTCATAATTGCTTCTATTATTTTTGAGGATGCTGACAACAGGGATATCAGCTGTAATCTTCTATGTCTTCTGCATTACCTTTATTAAGCAGAGGTACAACTCTTGCCTGTTTTAACTGCTCTGGAAATGTCCCTGAAGTGAAGGATTCATTTATTATATTTGTTAGGGGGCCTTGTATAATCCCTATGCACTGTTTCAGTACACACATTGGTACTTCATCTAAGTCTACTGACTTTTTATTTTTTAGTTTTTGAATTGTTTTATTGACTTCATTCTCTGTGGTTGGAAGTAACATCATTGTAGTTAGTGCAACATTTTTTACAGGTGTTATATTTATTTGGGGGAATTTTTGCTGTAACTTCTCTGCAATACTTGAAAAATGCTCGTTTACATAGTTTGCTAAGTGCTGTGGATAATTTATTACTTTATCCCCCTCCCTTAGCAGTATGTTATTCTGTGATAGTTTGCCTCTCCCCATTTCCTTTTTTATATCATCCCAGACTGCTTTGCTTCTATTCTCTGTATTATATATTGTTTTGTCATTAAATGACTTTTTTGCAGCAATCAACGCCTTCCTATAGATCTTTATGTATCTATGATAGAAATATAAGAATTCTGGATCATTGCGAATATTTTTCATGAAAATGAGGTGTTTAAGTGTTTGGGAGGACTTCTCAGTACTTGCTGTTATCCATCTGTTTTTGTGAGATGTTGATACTGACATGCATACTTTTGAAAATGCCTTTTCAGAGTTCAATTTAAACAATGTGGAGAATTTAGAGAATTTCATATTCACATTGGTCTCCTTATACACTTCATTCCAGCTTTGTTATTCTAGTTATTTTGAAAAATCTTTTATTTTGATTTCTGATAGATGTCGTTTGTAGGCTTGTAGTTTAGGGAATGATTCTATGACTGACTTTACTGTTGTTACTTGACAGAGATGGTCTGATGGTTAGAGATCTTTTACAGCTACATCACATTTTTCCCTGTCCATATTTGTTTCCGCAAGGTCAATTACTGATGAAGTTGCTGTGGTAACCCTTAATGCACTATTGACCAACAGGGACATGCCAAAACTTTGGAGGATGTTTATGAAGGTGCTGCTGGATTCATTTATGATGTAGCGTTGATGTTAATGTCCCCACACAGGATTATGTTGACCTTTGTCTATATCTAGAACTTCTGTTAATTTATTGAAAAAAGTTTCCACATTACCACTGGGTGATCCAAACACACACAAAATGATTAATTTCTTGGTGATATAAAGCCCTTTTAATTCAATAGCTGATATTTCAAAGTATTTGTCTTCACTTATTGTACTGAGGTCATGTCTTGATTTGAACTGTGGTCCTTTTCTGATATAAATGCATGATCCTCCACCCCTTGAAGTAGTTCTGCAGTAAGAATTTGCCTTTTCATACATGATAATACCTCATGTTGGATTTCTGTGTCTTTACACCAGTGCTCAGTAATACAAACTACTGTGCAGTTCAAAGACTGTAGCTCAGCTTCTAATAGTGGTATTTTATTTTTTATTGATTGCATGTTTTGATGGAGGATTGTTAAATCTGTGAAATGTCCCATGTTACTCTTTCCAGTGGTTCGTTTTTCTTTGTGACATCTGGTATATATGATATTTGAGGTGTTAAAATCAGTCTTGTGAGTGATTGTTCCAGTATTTTTTAAAGAGCTGGAGATACTCTCTAGGCAGGGGAACCTGTTATCTGGATTTATCCTAAAAAAGAACTACTTTTCCTACCTATTGCATGGGGGCCTAAGTAAATAAATTTGAAAATACTTTTGGATTTTTAGTAGCTGTGTGTCCGATTACGCTGTGTCTCGTAAACGGTTGGCCCTGACTAGTATTATTACGCAATCTGACTGCATGAAACAACAACAAAGAATGAAATGAAAATTTCAGTTAATACAATTAATTAATTAAGTCCCCAGCAACTATGAAACCTACGAAACCAAAGCACAAGTGTAGCTGTTCTGTATGTGGTAGTATGACTCAACGCACAACTGGCACGGTTCTTCTTCAACAAGACAAGAATTTTAAATACCAATTATACTGACGTGATAAAAGAAAATTAGAACAACTATAATTACGCAAGAAAACCAGAATTACACTCTAATACAAGAACACAAGCCAGATGCTTTGTTGACTGAACCTGTAATGATGCATTATTTGAGACACACAAATAATAAAAGAACATAGTGGTTTTTACCTTCATATATATTGACGAAATGCACTCTGATCATTACAATATCTTCATTAGAATAACATCTGCTATCTCTCCCATCAAATAACTGCATAAAATATGGAACAAACACTCCCTACTACCACATATCCATTCCGACTTCACGACAAGCAGTGCCCACCACAAATTCTCGGCAAGAACTGCCTGCCGCTACCTCTCAATAATCACTCTCTGCTACAACATCTCAACACAGACTACCACGAGCTCTGGACAAGCACTGACTTCTACGAGCTCTCGACAAGCACTGACTTCTACGAGCTCTCGACAAGCACTGTGGAGGCGGCTTAATAATACTCTTTGGCGCAATCTCTGGCGCAGTGGCTCAGTGTAGCCACCTTTCATATGCCCCTCCTCCACAGGCCAGAATTTGATGGTATTTTTGCCAGCATTGGTGGTGAAAATACCACCAAATTCGTCCAGAAAAATACAGACAAAAATAAAAGATAATATTAATACCTAAATATCACATAATTAGTTAAAATTTTGGCTTTGCACTGACCTTTCAATAACCTAATATATAAAATACAGTAGGCAATACAAATTCTTTTCATACATGTGGCTTTACATAATAGTTTACACAATACATAAAAAATCAGTTTATACAAATGTTCACATAAAATACTTTTAATGATTCAAAAAAAAAAACAAATAGTTGATAATTCCAGCCCAGCAATGGTCAACAGGTGCAAACACCAACAAGTGACATCATTTCAGCAGAAACAGTCCATCAGTTGCACCCAGCAATCTTGAGCAGGTGCAGACACCAACAAGAGACATCATTTCAGTAGAAACAGTTCTAACAGTGGCACCCAGCAATGTTGAGTAGGTGCAGACACCAACAAGTGACTTCATTTCAGTAGAAGCAGTCCATCAGTTGCACCCAGCAATGTTGAGCAGGTGCAGACACCAAGTGACATCATTTCAGTAGAAGCAGTCCATCAGTTGCACCCTGCAATGTTGAGCAGGTGCAGACACCAACAAGTGACATCATTTCAGTAGAAGCAGTCCATCAGTTGCACCCAGCAATGTTGAGCAGGTGCAGACACCAACAAGTGACATCATTTCAGTAGAGGCAGTCCATTAGTTGCACCCAACAATGTTGAGCAGGTGCAGACACCAACAAGTGACATCATTTCAGTAGAAGCAGTCCATCAGTTGCACCCAGCAATGTTGAGTAGGTGCAGATAGCAAGAAGTAACATCATTTCAGTAGAAACAGTTCTAACAGTGGCACCCAGCAATGTTGAGTAGGTGCCGACACCGGCAAGTGACATCATTTCCATAGAAGTAGCTTCATCTGTGCACCCAGTAATGTTGAGTAGGTGCAGACAGCAAGAAGTGACTTCATTTCCATACAAGTAGTCCATCAGTTGCACCTAGCAATGATGAGCATGTCCAGAGAGCAGTCCATGATATTCACTATCACCGATCACACTGTTCATCAGCAGAAATTAATCATTCCTAAGTGTCAGACATTACGTTGAAGAAGTGCAGGTAACAGTTCATAATATTTACCATCACTAATCAGACAGTTCAGGCATGAACAATAGTTTGAATGCACATACAAATGCTTTTACAATGCTCTTACACTAAACATACAAATTGTAATAAACACACAAATGATATCAGATAATTGTCATATTAACTATTACAAATACTCAAATATCAGTAAACATATAATATTTATGGGTGTCAGTGCAAGCCACTACAAACAAATAAAATAATACTTACGAGATAGGTGGGTAGGATTAGGAAAGGAGAACACACAAAACACACTCATTCATCTTTCATCCACATTAAGTACTACTGTGTAATTGAATGGTGTTAACTGTGTAAATGTAATTCTGTCAAAATCTGATTTTCATCATGTGTATCAAGTAGTAGTGGCAGCAATGTATAACAGTCAATAATAGTTAGGTCAACGTCATAGTCATCATGTCAAGACCAATGTTTGCCAAGCCAGATCAAATGTACTGTTGTTGAACAACTGTCAGTGAGCCAAGATATGCAAATACTTCCTCTCTTCAAAAAAAAGTATATACTGCTTAGTGATTTAACAAAGTGTGTGTATAGACTATCTTCCTTCTACTTTAGTGTTCTAGTCTGCTATCTTCATCCTCCTTGTTCCATTAAGACCAACAAAAAAAAAATATGCTTCTCACTTACTTTACCTCTTATCCACCAAAACTCCAATAATCATCAACATCACATAATCTCAATACTACCTCAATAATACCTCTTCAATACGTCGATACATATAATCTCAATAATACCTCAATAATACCTCTTCAATACGTCGACACATATAAACCTTATTACCAATATCATTTCACTTCCATAACAACTCTTTCCTCTAGTCAGTCTCCTCGAACGAGTACAGATAAAATCCTAATGCAAACCTCATCATCCCATACAATCCGAAGACACACTGTCAACACACAACCTCTGTGTAATCCATCTAACCCAAATCTTCTACTCATTATAAATTATAAACAAAAGAAATGCTTACATGACCTCTAACAGACTTAGTTCGAATAACTCTCAGTAATTAAGTACGATTACGGAGTGTGAATAATCATAATATTTCACAGTGTGCACACCACTTCAAGAATTATGGCAAACAGAAGCAAACATGTGGAGTATTTCTTGTGTCAAGTGTCACTTCCTATTTCAATTGCTCACGAAAAATGCAGTGTAATGACTGTCAATGGTCTAAACCTAGTAATGGTTTGTCATGTCGTTAGCTTCCTTCCTATTAGCATAAACTTATACAGCTCCCATAAAACCTCCAGCTCATGTGACTTCTATGAAGTTTTTTTGTACTAATGTCGTTCGTCGAATTATAGCAGTTCATTTTCTTATCTTAAAAATGTAAGGCACTGACCTTAAGCAAAACAAGCAATAGCTAGTAAATATACCAGTAGAGAACACAATGTCAACAAGTGGATGCAGCACAATCCTTACAACGAGGCTCTGCCAAGCGAACAATCTATAATTAATACTATAGTGTGACCTAAACTCTATGTTTATACACAGTATATCAGCATTTCTATACACCAAATTAAAGAGTAGTTATGACAACAACAGATATGTATAAATATGCAATCCATACGCATAGCAGCAAACATATGTTATCTAACATAATAAACAGGTCATTAGCATCATATCAGCATAAGCAAATAAATGTTCAAATGTCATCTTAATAAGTAAACATGAAGGCGCAAGCAGATAAATCACAAAGTATAACTTACATACATAATCACAGTCAGCACAATTAATCAGGTTACAATTATAATTTAAATAAATAAGCACAGCAGGCACATAATAAAAAATATGACATCAGCGAAAAAGCAGTGCAGCCAAGCGATGCATAATATATACAAATAACAATCCTGTTCATTAATAAAACATTGACAAAAATCAGAAAATGTACGCAAGCACGTCGCTTCACACGTAAATTCATAGAACATGAAATTAGCACAAAGTATGAATCACGTAATCGCGAGCAGCAAATTACGTCTAAAGTACGTACCTATGTGGAAATATGTTACCTGAAAAATGAACTCAATTAATAGTTACCTTTTTTAGTTTATTAGTTTCTTCTTCAAAATTACATTCTTCCTGAAAATTTCTCGATAGCAAGTCGTCTTAACGTCGGAGACACACAGAATTTACCTGAAGTTCTTAAATATTTTATACAACCGTATCCTGAAAAATACTGAATGTTAATAACATAATTCATCAAGTCACTATAGCTCTGTACTGAATTTAATCGGAGAAATCAAACTGTGTATCCGTTTACGGCTGTCAGTGCATTCGCACTGAGCGCTCGATCAGCTGTAGGCGCGTGAGGAAGCAATTGTTCGCGGTCAACGACTGCCTTGTGCGGCGCGCAGACTTGACTGTTGCTTTGAGTATATGCCGCCGCCAAAACACAGCGCGGTATCCTTGTACTCTCCGCGTGTTTACATGTAGCTGTTAGTTTCTCTAAAGTATGTCATTCCACAAAATTTTTAACGTTAGATATATGATGTATTCCCTTAGAGCGTCGAGATTTAAGAGTTTCTACTTCGACAGTGTTATCATGAATAATTTTGCGAATTCTATATGGACCGTTATAAAGCAGAAAAAATTTGCGACACAAGCCTTTTCCTTTGTGCGACAAACGATGAGACTTAATTAACACTTTTTGACCAACTGACAGGATTTTTGAACGACCAGGACGCTTAGCTGATTTCTCTCTTCTAGCAGCCGCAGATGCAATATTTTGCAGAGCCAGGTTGACAACTTCAGAAACCCGCAGTTTCCGTGAAGGCGGAAAAGGAACGATTTCAGATATGCGATTTGTCAGTGCTTTATTTTTTAATACCAGTATAGGCGGTAAAGAAGTTGAATCATTAGAGAGTTCATTCAGAATGTTTTGAAAAATATGAAGATACTGATCCCACGTTCTGTGATTCTGATGACAATAGAGACGACACAATTTATTGATTTCCTTCATCCATCTCTCTGAAGCGTTAGATTGAGGGCGAAAAAGTGAAATGAAAATTGGTTTAATTTTACGACGCTGTAGAGTACGAAGCCAAATTTTGGAACGAAACTGTGATCCATTATCTGATATAACCTTATCAACATGACCAACTTCTTTAAGAAAATGTTTGATAAAAGCGTTAGATACTGAACGAGCTGTTGCTTTGCGTAAAGGTGTAAAACACACATATTTTGACGTCAACTCCACTGCTACGAAAATGTACGCAAAACCATTAGTAGATCGAACCACTGGACCGAACAAATCGACTGCAGCCATCTCCTTTAATTTCGCTGGAATGATAGGAAACAACGGTGCTCTGTGAGAAACTGTTGGCGGCTTAGCCTTTTGACATAATTTGCATTTGGCCAGAACAGATCGAATACGTTTTTCCATATTACTGAAGTAACAATTTTCTCGTAATTTATGAAAGCATTTTCTGGGACCAAAGTGTGCATAACTGAAATGCGTATACCAAATCAATTTATTGACCCACTCATCAGGAATACAAACTAACCAAACAGAGTTGTCGAGCGATTTTCGTTTAAAAAGAATGTCATTGCGAACTAAATAATGCTGCCTAATCGCTACGCTTTCCTTTCTCCTCCACTTCTCCTTAATGTCCTTCCAGATTGGATCCTTATTTTGCTCCTTAGCGATGTCCTGGAGCGAAGACGAAATAAAGTTCTCAAACGCAACACCTTGAATATACATCAAACAATAATTGTTTTCTATGCAGTCCTCTTCAGCACTTTGTTTCAAACCCATAGGTGCACGTGATAAAGCATCAGTAACAATATTTGAAGAACCCCGTATGTAAACAATACTAAAATCAAATTCCTGTAGGTACAACGCCCATCGTGACAATCTGCCGTGAGTTAATTTTGTTGACATAAGAAATTCCAGAGCTCGATGATCGGTGTAAACCTTAGTATGTCTGCCAAACAAAAATGTCCGAAATTTTGTAAAAGCCCAAACAACAGCCAAAGCTTCAAGTTCCGTAATCGAATAATTCTTTTCGGATTTAGAGAGAACGCGACTTCCAAATGCAATAGTCTTCCGTACTACAACGCCGTTTTCTTCTATCTCTTGAAATAAGTGTGCCCCTAGGCCCTTGTATGATGAGTCCGTTGCCAAACAAAATTCTTTAGATAAATCCGGATGTGAAAGAAGTGGAGCAGCAACTAAAGCATCACGAAGCTGTTCAAATTCTGACTGAGCTTCCTCATCCCAACACCAATTAGATTTCTTTCCAGATAGGTCACATAAACGAGGTGTGGCCAAATCGTCCAATTTAACAAAGCGTCGAAGAAAATTACAGACACCAAGAAAACTACGAACATCACGTTTTGTGGTAGGAACAGCATAATTACGAATAGCGTCTAATTTTTCTGGATCAGGAAGAATACCTTCTGTAGAAATAATGTGGCCGAGAAATTTCACCTGTGAACGACCAAATTCAGATTTTTCCAAGTTCACAGTAATGCCAACTCTTGCAAAAATACGTAACAATGAATCCAAAATTTTGTTGTGCTCACTCCAAGAATGTTTAGCAATAAGAATATCGTCAACATAAGAAGTAATATTGTCACGAAGATAAACAGGTAAAATTTCATTTAAACTACGAATGAATGCTGCTGAAGATACAGTAAGTCCAAACGGTAATTTCCGAAACTGGTAACAGTTACCATAGGCTAAAAAGGCAGTGTATTTTCTACAATCAGGGTGGAGTTCTATTTGCCAAAAACTTGCGCGCATATCAATCGTGGATAAAGCTTTAATTCCATGGAAGTGTTGAAGAAGTTCAACTAAATTTTGTGGACGGTCAGTTTCAGGAATGATGATATTATTTATCTGTCTGGAATCCAGAACCAAACGAATTGACCCATCCTTTTTAAGAACAACGTGTAATGGGCTGGTATAAGGACTGACTGCAGGCTCAATAATGCCCTGATCTAACATGTGCTGAAGTTCATTCTTAACCTTGTCTCTGTAAGCCAAAGGAATAGCGTACGTTTTCCCGCGAAATGGTGTGTGTTCTTTTACTTTAAATAAATATTGTAAGCCTTGTATAGTTCCTGTGTGATGACTAAACACTGTAGCATGTTAAGTCAAAATTTGGTGCAGCTCTTCTCTTGCAACGTCATCTGGCACTTCAGCTTTCTTAACCTTTTCATTAATTAATTCTTCGCTATTAATTTTATCATCCATCGCGTCTCTGTATCGAGTGTCATTGTCATGAATGAACACATCGTCGTCATAATGCTCAACGAAAACATCAGAAGTAAGAAACCTTAAGTATTTTGTATCTGACTCAGATCTTGTTAAACACTCGAAAAATTTCAAACATTTCGGCAATCCGGCAACAGTCAAATTTACACTTCCTTCTTTAAAGTTCAAAATTGCCTTATGTGCGTTAAGAAACTCCATACCTAATATAATTTGTGTACTGAGTAATGGAACAATAATAAAATTAGCAGAAAATTCGTATCCTTGACAAATGAAATTTAAATTGGTCTGTTGTTTGACTTCCACACTTTTTCCAGAAATCGCACCTCGAATTGTAGTTTTAGAAATAGGTAACACAGGACAGGCAATAGTTCTTTCACATATACGAAAAACTGATTCACTAATGACATTCAATGGGCTCCCAGAATCTAGAACTGCAGTGAACTTATTCTTACCGACACATACTTCAATAACAGGGTGTAAAAATGCGTCTACATTATTTTCCATTTCGTCTAGCAAAATGTCTCTCATGTCTTCCAGGCGTACGTAGTGTAAAGTCGTAGTGTCATTACTTTCTGAACCGTCTATATTGCTGCCAGAAGCCGAAGCTGCAAGTCATTGTCGATTGTTTGCGTCACGTCTTTGAGTATTCGTGTCATTTCGCGGATCAATTTCTACTATTTGCACTTGTCTCTCTGAAGTTCTGTCACGTGGAGGATGCCAATTAGGTCCTTCCTGTCTGTTAGATGCAAATTCTTGGCTGTGTCTGTTATTAAAATTTCTGTTTTCCTGTCTGTCTGCATAACTACTTCTTGTGTAATTTCGACTGTCATTTCTGAAATTATTGTTGTATCTACTACCCTGGTTATTCCTGTAGTAAGAATTTCTATTACTGTATGAATAATTTCTGTCCTGATGATACCGATTACTGTTTCCGTATGATTGATCATTCCGGTACGAATTACCGTTATTATAATTGTCTGTGTAATTTCTGTTAGAACGTCTGTTATTGTCATAAGGCTGGTATCTATAGTCCTGTCTGTTACGTCTGTCATTCTCAAAGTTACTCACATAACGCCCGTTCCGATCACTATCTCTTTTCTCTGAAAATTTATTGTAAATACTGTTACTGAAAAAGTTACAAGAAGTCCCGTCGTCGTTGTCATACTCAAGTTCTTGCAACAAAGTCTTAAAAGTCTCAATGTCGTCTTTACATCTTCCGGCCAAAGCAATTTGTCTTATGGATTGTGGCAGCTTAGTTAGACAAATGCGAATTAATTTAGTCGGGCTATAAGGGTTGGACAGGAACTGATTCTTTCGAATCATGTCTTCAAAGCACTCTGCCGGCGTGCGGAACTCAGACTGTTAAAAATTACGCTGCATAATCAGACTATGTTTGACTCTGTCTTGTGTGTTTTCGGACCAATATGCCGATAGAAATGCATGATAAAAATCATTTAGATTATTACAATCTCTAATGAGTGCGCGCATCCGCGTCGCCGGTTCGTTTTCTAAATATCCACACATAAATTCCAGTTTGTGACTTAGTGGCCAATTTGGTGGAAGTGCGTACATAAATTGATCTAACCATGCACATGGATGTATGTCATTCTTAGAATTGCGGAAGATCTTAAATTTCCGGACAGTCAAAAAGTGTTTATAGTCAAAACTTTCGCCTCGTGGCGACAAAGACCTACCGCGTCTGTCCCAGTCCCAATGACGATTATTGTCAAGTTCGCGCGCCTGGCGCTCTCTTGTCGCATCCCGTAAATGAAACAAATTATTTTCTTCAAACCTCTCTGATATCTGTGATTCCAAATTTCTTTTGCTGTCTTTTCCTACAATTTCGCCTTCGATCTGTTTGACTTGCTTTCGTAATGCCTCAACTTCCCTTTTAACGCGTTCATTAAATTTTCCCTGATTTTCAACATGCTTATTTATGTTCTGATACTCTTCGGTTTCTGCAAATGGCAATGGTGCTGTATCATCTGAATCTCTGTCCCCATGTAAACTAAGATTTGTCAATTTATCTGAAATCTCCTCAACTCTTTCCGATAAGTCACCTATTTGTTCTTTCTGTTTATTTATGTCTTCCGTAAGTGTCGCGACTTGGGTTTCAGTATTGACACATTTGGTAGTTAACTGTTCATATTGTTGTGTTAGATTATTTAATCTGTCATTTGGTACGGATTCTTCGATTCTCTCAAATATTTCTTCCTTATCTTTTGCACGTTGTAAATTAAACTCTGAAAATTTCTGTACTATCACGCGATCTCTTTCTTCCTGTTCTCTATCCTGTTCCCTTTGTCTGATTTCTACTGCAATTAATCTATTATTGTGAGCATTCAAAATTGGTTGTACTTCTTCTCTGATTTCTTTCTTTAATTCATCTTTCATGTTTTTGAAACATATCCCTATTCGTGAGTCTAACCGTGTTTCCATTGTTCCCATCTCAGTTTTAATTGTCCCTATCTCTGTTTTTAATTCAGATCCTAACTGTGATCCCAATGAGTCTAACCGTGTTTCCATTGTTCCCCTATCTGTTTTTAATTCAGATCGTAACTGTGATCCCACTGAGTCTAACCGTGATTCCATTGTTCCCATCTGTGTTTTTAATTCAGATCCAAACCGTGTTTCCATTTTTAATATAGTACTCATCAACTGCCCCATAGTAACTGATTCGAAACTCCTTTCGCCCCTAACATTTCCTGCAAAACCAGTTTCCTTCGTCATAGCTGTAAAGCTATCTGTGTTCGATACTATTTCAGAATCTTCTATCGTTAATCTCGTATTCTGTGAATTTTCTGATTGAGAAAAATTTTGAAATGGTTCCGGACTATTTTCCCGACTGATTACATAGTTTTCCACTTCATTATTCATCGCACTGTTGTCCTCTGTTGGCGAGTTCGCCATGTTAACAATTTCGTCATTCTCACTATTCATCATTTTTGCCTTTTTCATTGATCGCGTAATCATTTACAAAACATTCGTCACTGTACGAAAATTACACACGGTGACTCTTTATCTCAACAATACCATTCACATGCAATGACTCCCTCAAACACGATCAATCGAACAATTGAAATAATTGCACTAAATTGTCAAACCCGTTGACAAGACAACAAATTAAATTCTGAGAAAAAATACCATTAGAAGAATGACAATTACCAAATCTACACATGCAAAATAGACTACAATTACTAACTACAAATTACTACAACAATACTACAGTCTACTATTTTTACAATCAGAAGAATTTCAAGGGACGATCCGAAGCAGCGGTCGCCACGTGCATGGGGGCTTAATTAAATAAATTTGAAAATACTTTTGGATTTTTAGTAGCTGTGTGTCCGATTACGCTGTGTCTCGTAAACGGTTGGCCCTGACTAGTATTATTACGCAATCTGACTGCATGAAACAATAACAAAGAATGAAATGAAAATTTCAGTTAATACAATTAATTAATCAAGTCCCCAGCAACTATGAAACCTTCGAAACCAAAGCACAAGTGTAGCTGTTCTGTATGTGGTAGTATGACTCAACGCACATCTGGCACGGTTCTTCTTCAACAAGACAAGAATTTTAAATACCAATTATACTTACGTGATAAAAGAAAATTAGAACAACTATAATTACGCAAGAAAACCAGAATTACACTCTAATACAAGAACACAAGCCAGATGCTTTGTTGACTGAACCTGTAATGATGCATTATTTGAGACACACAAATAATAAAAGAACATAGTGGTTTTTACCTTCATATATATTGACGAAATGCACTCTGATCATTACAATATCTTCATTAGAATAACATCTGCTATCTCCCCCATCAAATAACTGCATAAAACATGGAACAAACACTCCCTACTACCACATATCCACTCCGACTTCACGACAAGCAGTGCCCACCACAACTTCTCGGCAAGAACTGCCTGCCGCTACCTCTCAATAATCACTCTCTGCTACAACATCTCAACACAGACTTCTACGAGCTCTCAACAAGCACTGACTTCTACGAGCTCTCGACAAGCACTGTGGAGGCGGCTTAATAATACTCTTTGGCGCAATCTCTGGCGCAGTGGCTCAGTGTAGCCACCTTTCACTATGACAACAGTTATTTGACCATGTATGGCCTGAGATCCACCCCCTATACTTTCATGAATCAGCTGTACCAATCTTTCCTTCCCAGTCCTGTTTAGGTGTAGGCCATGCCTATGAAACCCCATCTGTTGATAGTCACGACGGGCACCAGAAAAACATGAGCAAAGTTGGCTGTCCTCAGAGCCAGCCCTAACCCCACATTGATTTGCTTCAGAGCTCCATCAAGGTGTGATCAGTCATGACGCTGGAACAGCTCAACACAGTGTACATTGGTGCCACGAGTCAAGGAAGCTATCTTGTCAAGGTCACCACCTGATCCCCGTCCAAACTGTTTCCCACCCCACCCACTATCACTAAATGTCCTCTTTTGTTAAGTCCTTACAAAAAGACCCTAGGTCCTCTGTCACATGACTTAGCCCTGCATTTGGCTTGAAGATACTGGTGGCCTAGTGCGCTGCCCCTAAACTTTTCTTTAACTGAGGGTCTACACCTCGCCCATGGCTACTACCTAGCAGCAGCACTTTCTTCTTCCTTACACTCTGTACATTCCTAGGCTTCTTGGCCTCGGTTGAAGTGTGCTGCACATTTCCTGCTCTTCGTTCTACCTGAGACTCTTCTCACATTTAACTCTGCAGTGGCAGATACCTGTTTTTGGTGTTGATGATAAAACTGTCAGATCGCATTCTCTTTCTTCCTATCCTCCTTCCAGCTGCCAGTTCCCGACCACCCTCCTCCCTCCATCTCCCTTAATCCTTACGAGTACGATGACGGGAACAGAAAAAACAAACGATTTAAAAGATATTTTCAAAACAACAGGAATAATTTCACTGCACGAGCGAATTACAATCCGCCATCACAAGGCCCTATGCCGAACATGAACAGAAACAGTCAGCCGCAGCAGTGGCTGACGTGCGGCAACAATGCCATGCCTTACACTGTATTGCAGCTGACCTTTAGGCAGCAAAATAATGGCGCAGCAGCTAACGACACGAACTGGCGAAATACCCACACTGTGCATCTAACTGAAATTACTCCAGGCTATTGAGCTCTCTGGGAGTGGGGGCAAAGTAAAACTACAAACATGTTTTATAAGGTTTGACAAACAAAGTGACATCAAGTTAGATGCAATAGAAAAAACCTAGGAAGAACAAATAAAAGCAATCATTAAGGTGCAAATATTTGATATTAACACACAGTTAATTTTAGATACAGTTTCAACAACTGACCTAATGTCAAATACGTTTTTCTGTGAACTGAAGAAGAGAGGCAAATTCCCAACATTTCCTGTCCAAAACTGCAAGGTACAAACTGCTACAGGCAGTAAGACTAAATTGGTTAAACATCAGGCATTTATTCCATTAAAAACTGAACATTTCACAGTAAAGTGCAATTTTCTCATAATTGATGAACTTATAGTTAATTGTCTTATTAGCATGGACATGTTTAGAACATACAAAACACTATTGGTACAGGTAATGGTAAATGCCAGTTTTATGTAAAGGATCAGATTTTTTTCTATTCGTTTAGTCAAAACACCTGATGAAAGAACAAACCAGAGTCAAATCAAAGAGTTCAGTATTCCTTTCCAGCTGTATATTTCACAAACAAATTTGATGCTGAACAAGAAGCATACACTCAGGTTACTTACGAAATGGTAGAGTAGAAACTAAGCTAATCACAGATACTAAATGATGTGCAATGTCAAGAACTTTCTAACTTGTTATTTAAGAATGCAAATGTTTTCAGTAGCAAGTCAGAAGTAATCAAAGACTATGTATATAAATTTGAAGTCCATCCACATGAAACATTTTGTGTAATGTCATACCCTATTCCATAGACAAAACAAGAGGGAAGAGATCAATCATATGATTAAATGGTGAATTATGCAACCTTCATTTTCACCCTGTTGTAGTCCTATATTACCAGTAAGCAAAACAGACGGTTCTGTAAGATTAGTTCTCGATGCTAGAGGTATCAAGAAGATTATAGTGGCAGCATGCATAACACCAGACAACTTGGACAAACAGCTTCTAAAGTTTTACAGTACAAAATATTTCAGTATACTCGATCTCAATATGTCTTACTGGCAAATAAAGCTTCATGAAGAAAGTTGAAAATATATAGCATTTGTTTGTGGCGGCGGAAGTTACGAATCCCTTGTTCTACCTTTTGGACTGAACATTAGTGCAGGCATGTTTATATCTGCTTTGGACAAGGTTTTAGGACCAGAACTGCTTAGCAAATTTACTGTCTGTGTAGACGACCTGCTAATAGCCACACCCACTTGGTTATAACATATCAGGCTCATTAAACAGGTGCGTCAACGATTTGCAGATTATGGAGTAACAGCCAATTTAAAAAAAAAAGTCTAGTTTTGGTAGAGAGTAAGTCAAATTTTTAGGACATGTTCTGTCAGAACAATGTATATTACCTGATCAAAAAAAACGTGATGCCATACGCAATTGTCCAGCTCCAAGGAATAAAAAACAACTAAAAGCTTTTTTGGACTAGCATTTTTTTCGTAAATTCGTAACGCAGCAAGTGATGAACATTTTTGCATTGCTCAGCTTGTTACGAAAATATAGGCTTTGGTTACAGGATCATAAGTGTCAACAGTACTAAAATACATTAAGCAGGCATTAGTCAATGCAAACATTCTTAGCCACCCTGATATGTCCAAGGATTTTTGTCTATACACAGATGCCTCATCTCAGGGGCTGGGGGCACCTTTGTTCCAGATGCGAGAAGAAAGAGGTAAAGAAGTACCCAAGGTCATCAGTTTTGCTAGTTGCACATCAGAAGCATAAGCAGAAAGATCGTACTCTGTGTCAGAATTGGAAAGTTTATCTGTAATATGGGCATTTAAAAAGGTTGAATATCTTTTGTGGCTTAAGGATACCAACGTTTACTGTGAGCCTCAGTCACTGTCATTTCTCTTAACATCTAAACTATTGCGCCATAAATTAGCTAGGTGGTGTCCATATTTACAAGAATCCAATTTCGAGATCATTTATATTGAAGGAAGTCAGAATGTTATTGCAGATGCTTTGTCTAGGTTATCACAAGGTTTAGAGGAATTTGGTGAATTAAGAGAGCAAGACGCAGAACTCAGAACGTTATTAATGCAAGGTACAACACAACACTCTGATTACCACAAGTTTTGTAAGCAAATGAAAATTATACAACAGCAAGATCGCAAATGGAGGAAAGTTATGCAAAACTTTAAGCAGGATGAAGGTAGAAAGGTAAGTAAATGATATCAGGAGTAGAAGTGTTTTGTTTCATAGGAAACATGAAAAATCTGATCAATGGTGTGTGTATTCCTGAAGATTATGCCGACGAATTTATAAGACCCACACATGAATTATGGGAACATTATGAAGTAGGAAAATGTACTGGAAAAATTGCAACACTTTGTTATTTTCCAAATTTGAGAAGGCGAGTCCCACAGGTATTAACAAAATGTGCAATATGTCAAAAATGAAAACAGTCCAGTGTGTCAAAATATACTGAGTTACACCTAATACTCACAAAGATATATACTCTAGATATAGTATCCCTGTATATAGCTAGTCCATGTCCAGGAAGTAAAGGAGGAATAAGATACGTAGTAGCACTATATGATATTTTCTCGAAACATATCAAAAAGTATGCCATTAGAAAGGCAACAACCACAAATATCAGAAGAAGAATTGAGGGAGACTATTTGAGAAGAGTAGGTAAACCAAAGGTACTACTAACTGATAATGCTTCATATTTCGTTGGCCAAAAGTGGAAACAGTTTATGACCTCACAGAGCATAAAGCACATATTAGTCAGTAAGACTCAGCACAGCCAGAAGCACATCCGAAGATGTCCAACTTAGCTTTGGACGAAACCTCAGGGATAGAAGAGTTCCAGGGACCACGGCCATATAACCCAGAAGAACTCCCGGCAGCTGAAACATCCGGTAGTGTAAGCCTTCATTGTATGATATATTAGTAAGCTTTTTTCACCCACAAGTGAGGCCAGTAGAACGAGTCTTTAAAGAATTTCACCGGTTTATTAGGACATACACCCCTCACAAACACATCCGGTGGGTATTACCTTGTGATAGAATGAAGAAAAGCTACCTAGCTTCATCATTCTAAAAGGCTTTTGTATCTTTGTGAGGATGGAGACCCTTGTCTCTCCATGTTTTCACATAGCCTAATCTGTTCGTCCCAGGGCATGGTATTTTGGAAATTACATATGGTACTGAATAGAGTAATTGCCACTTTTTGTTCAGTTTGCCAAATTTCGTGTGCACATAAGAGGACTCATTGCCCTTTAAAAAGTTGTGTAACACGTTTCAGTTTCTTATTATAAATTTTCTTTCTACACATGGCCCTGTTTTCTAGTGTAATTATGGCTTGTTTGATTTTGTCTCGTAGTGTCAATTCTGTAGTGGGTACCTTTGGTATGGGCGATTCCCATTCATTCGTTTGTTTTGTCCGGAACATCAATTCGTTAGGTGTGAAACCTGTTGAAGAATGTGGAAGCTTATCATGTTCATAGTATAAGCTATGGATGGAATGCTAGATATAAGCTATCATGTTATGTACACTCCTGGAAATTGAAATAAGAACACCGCGAATTCATTGTCCCAGGAAGGGGAAACTTTATTGACACATTCCTGGGGTCAGATACATCACATGATCACACTGACAGAACCACAGGCACATAGACACAGGCAACAGAGCATGCACAATGTCGGCACTAGTACAGTGTATATCCACCTTTCGCAGCAATGCAGGCTGCTATTCTCCCATGGAGACGATCGTAGAGATGCTGGATGTAGTCCTGTGGAACGGCTTGCCATGCCATTTCCACTTGGCGCCTCAGTTGGACCAGCGTTCGTGCTGGACGTGCAAACCGCGTCAGACGACGCTTCATCCAGTCCCAAACATGCTCAATGGGGGACAGATCCGGAGATCTTGCTGGCCAGGGTAGTTGACTTACACCTTCTAGAGCACGTTGGGTGGCACGGGATACATGCGGACGTGCATTGTCCTGTTGGAACAGCAAGTTCCCTTGCCGGTCTAGGAATGGTAGAACGATGGGTTCGATGACGGTTTGGATGTACCGTGCACTATTCAGTGTCCCCTCGACGATCACCAGTGGTGTACGGCCAGTGTAGGAGATCGCTCCCCACACCATGATGCCGGATGTTGGCCCTGTGTGCCTCGGTCGTATGCAGTCCTGATTGTGGCGCTCACCTGCACGGCGCCAAACACACATACGACCATCATTGGCACCAAGGCAGAAGCGACTCTCATCGCTGAAGACGACACGTCTCCATTCGTCCCTCCATTCACGCTTGTCGCGACACCACTGAAGGCGGGCTGCACGATGTTGGGGCGTGAGCGGAAGACGGAAGACGGCCTAACGGTGTGCGGGACCGTAGCCCAGCTTCATGGAGACGGTTGCGAATGGTCCTCGCCGATACCCCAGGAGCAACAGTGTCCCTAATTTGCTGGGAAGTGGCGGTGCGGTCC
Source organism: Schistocerca piceifrons (assembly GCF_021461385.2). Lineage (NCBI taxonomy): Eukaryota > Metazoa > Arthropoda > Insecta > Orthoptera > Acrididae > Schistocerca > Schistocerca piceifrons. The sequence continues at coordinate 582,791,098 of NC_060140.1, read as the reverse complement.
CCTATGGCACTGCGTAGGATCCTACGGTCTTGGCGTGCATCCGTGCGTCGCTGCGGTCCGGTCCCAGGTCGACGGGCACGTGCACCTTCCGCCGACCACTGGCGACAACATCGATGTACTGTGGAGACCTCACGCCCCACGTGTTGAGCAATTCGGCGGTACGTCCACCCGGCCTCCCGCATGCCCACTATACGCCCTCGCTCAAAGTCCGTCAACTGCACATACGGTTCACGTCCACGCTGTCGCGGCATGCTACCAGTGTTAAAGACTGCGATGGAGCTCCGTATGCCACGGCAAACTGGCTGACACTGACGGCGGCGGTGCACAAATGCTGCGCAGCTAGCGCCATTCGACGGCCAACACCGCGGTTCCTGGTGTGTCCGCTGTGCCGTGCGTGTGATCATTGCTTGTACAGCCCTCTCGCAGTGTCCGGAGCAAGTATGGTGGGTCTGACACACCGGTGTCAATGTGTTCTTTTTTCCATTTCCAGGAGTGTATATTGTTGTAACTCAATACTTGTATGAATTTTCATTGGAACTCAAACTCCATATGAAGAAATGAACTTTGAAGGCAAGCAATTTATATTATGTTTTGGACGGCTGTATGTGTCTTTCAACAAGTGGATGGTCAAGTGGGTGACATGAACATGCGTGTGCAATGAATTAATTTCTGAGTATCGTTGCCCACAACACTTGACACATTAACACAGTTGTTCGAGCTGGTACTTACCTCATCGACGGATGCTGATGGTCGGGGTTCTGTCCACTGAAAATGCGAGTACGATGAGTAATAATGACGCCCTGGCCATAAAAATGAGGATGTGACACAGCGTCGGATTTTGAACAATAAGAACACGCCCACTGCACCCAGAATGAAAACAAACGACACGGCAATTCTTCAATATGTGACACTCAGGCGAAAGTGTGACACTCAATGTGAACTAATCGCTAAGAAAACGAGTGCATGCACGTGCGACGGTAGCAGCTAACATGTTGACCGTTGGCGACTAGTTCTTAGCCGCCAAATCTACCCGTGCGCAAGCGTGAAACCCGGCAGCAAGAATGAAGCAAACTGAACATTATTGTTATCGCGCTAAATTCAAATATGGAATGGACTATCATATTATGTATATAACCATTTAATTTCTTGTAGAACTCTTACATAGGATAAGGTGACATATCCATTCCATTAAACAAAAGAGAAGCCGACAAATAAAGGTTATTGACCCCTATCGGCAATTTTAAACATTTACAAGCAAAAAACACTGTTGACCTCCATACCAGGTCAACGTACTGCGTGGGGGCAATTGCGTAGGTACATGATGAAAGACCCCATGGATATCGTAAAGTTAAAATTTATTTTAAAAAAAATGAAACACCGATCAGCCATAAACGTTGGCAAAGACGTTAATTATGAATGCGCGGTAATTCGCAGACAAATGAAAAAACTATTATTAATTTTTTTGTACACGATTTTGTTTCTCACTCTCTTGTATGTTAAGAAGTGCCGTTCGGAGGATGACAGGCTACGAGTGTTTTGTATCATACATGTTTCGAAATAAGAAAAAACTTTGATACCAGTATTAAGTACTTTTTATCCAAGTGAAGTGAAACCAAGGAAGGAGAATTTACTTAATTGTGACACACACTGGTGTACTTCGAATTCGCTGTCTGCATCTACAATTGAAATGTAAGAGAAGAAGTCCGATAGCCTAAAATATCGTACAAGTGCAGAACACTTCCAATTACGCAATTATATTATCCTTCTCATTGTCTGTCATATGTATATGAATATTATTTTATTTTTTATTTTTAGAACACACTGTGTAGCCGCTTTCTGTGTTTAGGAGTTCGACAACCATTCTTGAAAATGGAAATGACTTGTGTTTTTTTCCAGTCATCACGAACACTTCGCTTCTCCAAGGACCTTGGGCCATTTTGTCATTCGTGTGACGATTTAAAGGCACTGCAATGTGGTCTTCCTGTGTCGAACAGTTTTGGAAAAGATGTTTAGTATTTCGACACACTTTTGTCATCTTATGTTTAAATGCCATTATGGTCACAGAGTTTCTGGACAGATCGCTTTGATCCGTTTACTGACTTTATTTATTTATTTAATTTATTTATTTATTGTTCCGTGGGACCAAATTAAGGAGAAGTCTCCATGGTCATGGAACGAGTCAATACATGAAATTATAACACGATACTAGAAACAGATAAAATGAAATATAAAAAAACACGTAACGTAAGACCAAAGCTTTTAAGGATTTTCTGGCAAGTCGTTAAACAGAATTTTGCTTCCGAAATCGTTGAACGCTTCACGTATGGCTCTCCTTAAGCTAACTTTGGCTTCTTTTAATTTTTGTTAATCTGTGAGGCTTTGAGTACTTTTAAACTTCAAGTGAAGCTCTCCTTGCTTTCGTAATAGTTTTCTAACATGGCCTTGGAACCACAGAGGGTCTTTTCCATCCCTCACAACTTTCCTCAGCACATACCTGTATTGTACAATGATCTTGAATTTTGTCCATTGGTACTCTACGTTGTAAACGTTGGAAACGAAAATTTCGTGCTGTCCACCCGGTGTCATAATCTGAACCCTGTATCTTGTCGCTCTAGCAAAGAAGAAAGATCTCCCTGCCTTTCTTTGAATTTTTCGCTGAAATCGTCCACTTACATATTTCAGAGGTTAATATAGGCATTCCCTTGATCAAGTAGTCGTTCAGTACACTGCTCTGAAATTTCATATCTAGATTACTATTTCCAGTGGCTGTTTTTTGCTTCACTTCTGCGTTTCTTATGTAGATGGTGGTGGTTCCGAAGACTGGAAAGCTCACAAGATGGATGTGCGAGATAAATCTCTGTTAAGAGGAATTTACCACTATAAAACTGTAGCAATTTGGCGAATAGCTCATCGGCAGATAGTGAGCCTAGCGTTCTTGACCCCGAGCACGCTCTTTGGAAGGGATGAGGAGAACACATTCCTGCATCAAAGGAGACTTCATATTCTTCACTGAATCACTTTTAGTCAGATCTAGGCAGATGTGATACTCTCTGGCTTTGTGAATGTTCCTTATGTCGCATGGGAATAAAGTCCAGTTTAAATTTTAGAACACAGCCTCCCGATTGGCTCACGCTGTCATTTTCAGCAGTGCTCATGCGCTGTGCAGATCTTCCCATTTATCCACTTCAGAATCGCATCATGGAGTGGGAGAAATGTTTTGGTTCTAATTCCCTGTTTTTGAGCGATTATACGAAATATAATGAGATAGAAAAGAGTAGGACATTGTTTAACTTGTTTAAGCATTTTCCAGTCATTGGAACTCAGAATCACCATACTAGTAGTGGGACAAGCTATGTTTCAGTCCATTTTGTTAGTGTGGTTTGCCTACGTCAGGGACAGGTATGCACTCAGGGACAAACCTATTGTTCTCCTTTGATTGACAAGCACTTAACCTATTGTTCTGTTACATGGTTTTTCATGTCACCCCCATTTCCTTTTGATTGACAGGCACTTATCCTATTGCCCCCCCCCCCCCCCCGCTCCCTCCCCCAACAGCAGTCGCCCCCTCTCACTGCTACAAGTACACTTTCAGGTTGAGTTATTATAATAGGCCCCCCTCTCACACTTATCAATTTGATTGACTACTTAATTAAATGGATCAATTAATCAACCTGTCACCTACTGGTAAATCCCCTCCCATCCTCCTCCCCTTTCCTCCCCCAGAAAATAGTGGGAAGTTCCATCAGGACAGTGCAACATACCATGGCTACCTCCACTAACCTACGAAAATGGCGGGAAAAAAGGGCACTTGGGCTACATCCACTAACCTAAGTCATCCGACCGCCAACTCTTCCTAGGACTTGGCTGGAAAAGGATTCAGTCTGTGCTCAATAGGATGGACATAAGTCTTACTTAACCTATTGTTCTGTTAAGTGGTTTTCCACGTCGTCCCCAATTCCTTTAACTATTGTACCACCTTTGATGCCATATTAAGTAATTTGTGATGACTTACCGCCATTTTCTGGTTCACTTTTCAAATTTCACATGCTGTTGAACGCCATTTCTAGCGCATTCTTCTTTGTCACCCACCCCCTTAAAATATTGTACTGCATTTTAAATAAAAATTTTGCAAATTAACCAAGTGCTATGCACTTAACCTGCTGTTCTGTTCCATGTCACCCACTGACACCCCCTCCCCCCACCCCCCTTAACTATTGTACAGCTAACACCACATTGATAAAAAAAAATTATGCAAATTAGTTAAATCGATATTTTTGACATGTATGGGGTAGTTTCTGTTAATTTTCAACATCCTATTTGCCAGTGAAATCGATGGAATACACTTTAAACAAAAGATTGCTAGTAAAAAACACCCCCCCCCCCCACCCGACACCCAACGCCGCCACCGCCGCCATCGCCGCCACCGCCGTCAGCTGCCAAGTGATATATAGGGGTCAGTTTGGGTCCCACAAGGATGAGGTGCTGACATCTCTCCCATACATTACACCTGAGAAATTCCTGTCGAGACACGTGTTCACCTAGATACTGTTGCTGCCGCAATGACACATAACTGTGGTGTGGGTCTAGTGCCGAGGTAGATGCCCCAATGCTTCCCAGAATAGCACAGGGTGCATTCTTCCTAGCGATTGTCACTGAATCTACCCGTCAAACTGCTGTTGCTGCCAGTGTGGGAGCACTGTCACAAATGACATTAGTTTTTACTGAAGGTGAGTGCTATTAAGGAGATGACGTTTAAGATGGAAGATAACAAAATATATATAATGGTTGCATGGAATTACGCCTGTCATGCAGAACGAACTGGGTTATGGGAGCAGGGGACACGTGACTGTGTCCACTTCCAAAGATATTCAGCAGACATGTCTAAAACTATATCTCCTGTACTTGAAGAAAACCACAGACATAGCATGTGGTTAAGAAACTGTACGCTGTCACAGTGGGAGTAGGGTTGAGAAAAAACAACACAGATGTTGTGAGGTAAAAATTCATTTATTTCTGATCCAACTTAGAAGTAATTTTACATTTTCATAAGCAGACACAGCAACACTTTTTTCATACATGTTCTTGAGTCGATTGAGAAAAGGACATCCGTAGAATTCCACATCTTGAATAGCACAAAACTTAAAGCTTCGACGCATCCATGAGCTCTTCTCCTTCCCCTTCATGTACACGATGGTATCCGTGTGATCGAATAATTTAAGCGCCATCACCATATCTTTAGAGGGTATGTCAGGATCATTCCAGTGAATTTCATGGTAAAAATGTGTTAACCACTTTGAACATTTCTGTGTTTTAGCACACTTCACGTACTTGAAAGACCTCATTTATGCAATGTTTGCTGAGAATGTCTCTATTATTCCAGCATCTTACGTGTACACTTCAAATGCAACATCTTCAAATATGAACTGTCTACGCTCACCATCACAAACCCCTGAGCATCTGGAATGGTGTTCACACCTTGAGACGCCATTGTTAACTGCTCTAGGTACAGTGCAGCACCTATTCATTCATACAGCTCGTTGCACAACACTGGGGAGCGGGCAGTAGTTGATCACACAGTCATGTAGAACTAGAGCATACACGACCGTGTGTTCTGGGTGATTTTTCAAAGATTCAAATTCAATCCGCTCATCTATAGGTTCAGACTTAATTATCTATTTCTGTTTCGAGCAGTCTATTACGATGGTTGGTGAAAGCTCCTTCAACTTACATGGACTGAGTAGACATCCTACTCCCTCTCCTTTGGCAATTTCATAGTAAGAATCATGAAACCTTGCATACATGTCATAAGCTAGACTATATACATTTTGATTCCAATGCAGACGTAAATTGTCATATGGGTAGAATTCTGAATTGAGGTAAACTTTGGCATTAGTTAGCTTGCAGTTATCGAACACGGTGGAATCATTTGCTATATTAGCTCTTCTATCAGTCTGAAATGCAAGTATGATGAATCTAGGTCTCTCTAGCTGTGAAGAGGTTTTAATAGTCCATGTTTGTCTGCTCGCAGTCGGTAGGGTACTCAAAAACCTCCCATGAGCGAAATGTGAGTGACTGAATTGTTCCAGAATTCAGGACTTTTAAAAGCTTCAAACGCTCCTCATCAGATACACTGATATGAGGCATTTTCCATATTATCTTGATGATTGTGATCATATTCTCCCCTTGAGCTCCTTGAATGTATGAGTTATTGTCCGTCGTACACCGCACCAGAATGAGCTCCTGTTTAGCATTCATAATAATCTGTCTCATGTCCTCAAAGTACCCTATAAGCATTTTTAGAGGTGTGCATGCAGTAAATCCCTTGTAGTCTGCAACTGTTCTATCCTCTGGATCGTCTATGAACCATACTGCATTTTCTAAACTATGCAAATCTGCGGGTGATGCAAAGACATATATTTTAAGGGTCGATGTTATGCCGACATTGCGTGTGTAGTCGATCTCAGACCCACTGAGTTCATAGCGTACCTCTTGGAATAGGAATGCTAAAGAGTTACATGTAAGCTTGGATCCCACTGTATCACTGTCGTCGGTTTTCTTGAATGACCCCTCTAGATGTATGAAACTCTTGCATGGAAGCATGAGTGCAACTTGGTGCTGGATTTCAATCCTAATTTCATCGTTCTTGTTAAATGTGGTTGAAGCGTAAGATTTATGCGAGAAATATTCCTGACGTGTAATTCTCTCATCATACTCTACTGGACTGGTTATAATGCGTGAGGACGTCATTGCACGGTTTCAAGCCAACTGATTTAAAAAACTTGTAGTTCGCACGTGTTATCACTTTGCTGTTCGGTAGCGAAGTGACATACTGTGGATTGTGTGCACTTGTTTTATACCGTTCGCCCATCGCCTTAGATGTAATCACACAATGATCTCCTCACCATGAAACTCAACAAGTTGGTTATTCTGGTCCACAATATGCAGCTACAAATAATCCAGTGTCTGAGCTGTCACTGGAAGGTATATTGCATTGGCAGGGGTATCAACAATCTTATATCCCATTGCAGCTGAGGGGAAGAATCCATTAATAGTATGAATCAGACTATTGTTGAGATAGGAGTTCACTGCAGTATTACACTCGACTCGGATTGTGCTGACAGGAAGTATGTCCACAGTCTGATCTGCTTTGTAAAATTTACTTGGATCCTTCTTCAGAAGCTGCCCTTTTGTGAAACCTAACAGGCGCCCTATTGAACCTTTCTGGTTAAAGTCAATCGTTGCATTTACAGTCCTTATTTCAGATTTAAGTCTATTGATGTTTGCACGTAGTTCAATATCTTTTCCAGAACGTTTTAAGACTTAATTTAAATCGTCGATATCGTATGCACCCGGTTGTATTTCCATGACATCTTTTTCACCATTAATATCCAGATGCAGTTTGTTGTTAGTCTCAGTGATATCTGAGATGCTGTTGTACATCTCGAGTCCAATCAATGCAATAATCCATTCACCAACCCTAAAATCAATTAGTGGGAAGTAATTTGCATGCAAAAATACTGATTATTCTTTGAACGTTAAAGTGTACGACATTCCATCTGAACCTCAACTGATGAAGGAATGTTTAAAGCTCCTCCTTACATAGCATACTTCTTCTTCTTTACTAAGATCAAGAGAAACATGCCGCATAGATGTCGACAGAGGTATGTGTTGAAGTTCTGATAGCGCCGATAATTTTAGAACACACGTCTTCTGTGAGTGAAGTATCGTTGTAATTCTTTTGGCGGTTGCAGGTCACGAAATGAGTCGAAATAGTAGACAGTATCTGCATTTTTCATAACATATGATACTCAGGGGTGCTGGGGCCTCCAGCAACATCTAAATTCTCAATGCCACATTCACCAGTTTTCCACATAGTCTTCGGTAATGTATCCCACATAAACACACCCAGAACCTTTGTATTTTGAATTTGTTTCTAACAAACTTAAGAAGATCAGTATTTGTGAGTGGCCGATCTGGTAGGACCGCCAATGGGCTTTTTTTTATTTATAAATAGACGAATTCCTTTCCTGTACAGTTTCAAGTATAGTCCTTTTCCTATGGCTGCAGCTTCCATCATGCGATTAAATCCTCTTGCCTTTTCTAACTGCACTTGGGTGTTATGCGCGTTCTTGACCGTTCGAGCGATAGCTGCAGCACCACCAGCGAGTGACCCTACTGCTGAGAGTGCGGAGAGGGCCGGGATGAGAAATGGAAGAAAACCGCCAGATGTCTTGGGTACTGGAATAACTCAAGGTGCTTCAACCGATCCTCTTCTTCTTCTTCTTCCCGCATCTTTCTCCTTCAGTGCGTTTTCAGCTGCATACATCGCTGTCAGGATATAGTTCTTCAAACAGCTCTGCTTCCCGCCTCTGTCCTTCTTCTTGTTTAGTGCACAACGTGCAGAATTCATAACTCGCTTGAAATTCATCACTCCTGAACCAAACTTAATTTTTCCTCGCATGGTTTTATCAACTGCAAATGAGCGATGCGTCGACCTACACCAATATTCTTTCTTCTCCGTATCCCCTTAGCTTTGTCAGCTAAAATCCTATCTGCAATGTGACGATTTGATGGATCTTTGTTTGCAGCGTATGCAATGCCACGTTCCATACACGCTTCGTCGAGCAGACTAACCCCCTCATTACCTCATGCCAAGCGTTTCTGAAGCTTTGTCCCAGGTCCACAGTCGTTATACCCAGGGAAGTGTAATTTCACTGGCAGTTTGTCTAGAATACCACCACCTCCTCTAATGCGTCTCCTAGCATGCATGTTATGCTACTGTGGTGGTTGTGAATTATGCGCCTCCATTATACAGCAAATCGTTAGCATCAATACAGCACTTTTGTGCAGCAGGAAAACCAAGCCACTTGACTAGTGCATTATTTCCACGACGTCTTATGACTCTCTCCACGAGAAAAACATCCGATTCTGAGCTTTCCAGCAGCTCTTCAGTGTAGAAGCAGCCTGCAATTTCTTCACCTTTACTATCCTTCAATATATAACTTCTAGGATTTGTTCTTTGCACCTTTGAAACTGCAAATATCTCTGTTGATCAGTTCGGTAGGTAGGATTTCTCAAATGCCGTCTTGTTTATTGAGATATGTATCAAATCACCTACAATAAATTTCTGTCTGCGTGGATCCAGTATTTTAATGCGATAGTACACCGTATCCATGACTCCATTATCATGAACATCGATTGATCTCATTTTTATTGTGGTATGTTTGGTTCGATTATACTGACCAATTATTTCTGGGAGAATATCTGTCCACTTGTATGAACCGCGAAGGTTAAAATGAATACACATTCGACCTTTTATTGTTCTGTTCATATGCTCAATGATACTTGCCTTCAGGTGAGTGAATGCTGAGTAGTGATGTATTCCGTACCACTAAATCACGGTCTTGAAATACCTATTGTAGAACTCTCCGCCGTGATCGGTTTGGAGGTTGTCTGGGCATCGATTCGTCCCTGTCTGTAACAAACGCTCAACAATATCCTCGACATTTCTACCCATTTTTGTTTTAACAGGTAATGCCCAATAACCATTAAAATATATTTGAATCCATTATTCTCTTGTGCATATTCCCTCATATCTACAAGATCAACTTGCCATAAGTCATCCAAACCTTCAATCATAACGTGCCTACGAGGGTATGTTTTGCATGCTGGTTTGTGCAGTTCTCGAACTACTGTCTCCATACTTATTAGATGATACTTCTCTCTCTAAGCTCAGAGATTACTGAAACAACCTCATTCGAATGAGCTCTATTACCTGCAGCAGTTGATACCATGAGCAGCCATAGTCGATCTATTAGCTCGTTGGGTTCGTCATAATATATATACTGTGGAATTCGGTTGTTCACTGCTTTATGCTCAATGTCAGTACCATCACCGCTGCTGCTGCTGCTGTTGTTGTTGTTGCCGTTTTCACCTTCAAGTATTAATTTTATAATGGTTTTATATTTCTTGTTGCTCAGGCTTTTCGCGATCTCATGTACATTAGTCATGTGCAGTATTATATGGTACGTTTCTATATCATTAACTGAATAATTTATAGCTTTTTCTTAGGTCTTAGGAAAATAAGATTCATTAAGTCAGACGTTCTCTCAAACCATCTATCACCAATCTGTATTGTGTCATCAGTTACAGTTATAGTCTGCAAACCCAAGATGTACGGTCTTCCCCTGATAACGCCAAATGTTCTATCTATCTCACCAGGGGAGGGACGGATAATGAGTTTGTCAGTGTCAACGCCATCGTTATCGTGTGTTTTTGTTTTTGCTGAGAGCTGTCAGAGGGATTCAGTAACTGGCTTAAAGGTCTCTCTTAGTGTTTTCTGTCGATCCATATCCCCTAACCTCAGCAACCGTAATTTCTCACGAACTGCTTTCCTCGCTAGAATCACATTCTGCTTCGTTGACATCTTGGTGTATATTAATCAAACATCTCTGCAGCGTTAGGCTTAATATATCCGCTCATTCTCTTCTTCCTCTTACTATGTACCTGTTCTGCCTTCTCAATAACAAGGAACTCTACATCTATTTTCCTCTCAATAGCCTAGACCTTTTCAGTTAAGTCTGCTACTTTCTTACCGACTTCATTAACTAACTCATTTAATGCATTCACCATTCACAGAATAGTCTGGTAATACGTCTGTAGTTCCCTTCACATACCTCCAACTTTATCCACAATAGCCTGAATTTTCGCATCCATGTACAGGCGAATGTTCTGTCTGTGTGCACCTATTCTCTCGGGTTGAGAGCAAGACATATCAGTGAATTTGTCCATGGTGCAGCATATACTGATGTACTATCCTCTCTTACCATGCTACATATGCAGAAACTCTTGAAAGTTTCATCTATACCTACCATCACTCAGTTTTCTTGTTTTATCAATAACTAGAAACCCATACAGTGAATGATTCCAGCAATCAGCACATATCTTTACAAAATCATTGAACGACATAACCACGAGCAAACATTCATATGTTTACCATATTTATTACACTAGTGTGGGATTCTAGATATCGGAAATACTGCCAATTTTTTCCCAGTTTTTAGTCTATATGCCACTGCCTCTGGTGTTAGCCAAAGATGTAATTAGCACATGTCCAGAATGGTCTCTATCCCAGCAGTGGATGTGCTGCTAATTCCATCTGTTATTCCTCTTGCTCCTTGACTGCCACATTTTGTTTTACTTTATTCTGTCAGACTGTAGCCCTATAAACTAATATAGATTTACACCCAGTATATGTCCTGGGACTTAGCCCCCCAGTTTTTAGCAGATGCCTTCTACTGCAGATGAAAGCATCTTTTGCCTTGTAACTTGTATTCCTTACTTGACTAGTCCATGTCTGCTTCGCGTGCAGGGTTACCCAATAGGTATTTCACTACCCTATCTACTGGTAGAATTTCGTCAAAAAGCTCAAGATTCCAGTACATGTTGTGGATACACTTCCCCTTGAACAGAAATACAGTGGTTTTCCTACGACTGTCCCTTAGATCTTGTTTCTAGTAATAGGGCAAAGACAACACGGCCCCATGTTGCACTTTTGCCAAAATTATTCATGACGGAGAATCCACATTGATGGCGATAGATGTGGCAACATCGCTATGACGTTATGGTGGGAACTTCAAATTTTGGTGGTAAAATAGGTCAACTGGCCTATCTCCACTAACCTAACATCCCCCCCTCCCCTCACCATCCCCTCCTACTCCCGCCTATCCCCTTATCTCCCCTCCCCTCCCCAAGAGAAGGGCAGGAAAAATTTGGTGGGAAAAAGGCACTTGCGCTACCTCCAATAACATAAGAAAATGTCGAGACAATTCTGGACAGAAGTGCACATTTTGGTGGGAGAATCAGTTCAAAATGGTTAAAATGGCTTTGAGCACTATGGGACTTAACATATGAAGTCATCACTCCCCTAGAATTTAGAACTACTTAAACCTAACTAACCTAAAGACATCACACAAAGCCATGCCTGAGGCAGGATTCGAACCTGCGACCGTAGCGGTGGCGCGGTTCGAGACTGAAGCGCCTAGAACCACTGGGTCACAGCGGCCGGCCGGAGAATCAGTCAATTGGACTACCTCCACTAACCTAAGTCATCCAACCACCACCTCTTCCTGGGAATTCGCGGAAACAGTCTGTCTCTGTTCAGCTGATGGAGGGGAAGAAATTTACTTTATTTATTTTCAGCTGGGGGACTGCAACAGTATGTACAAGGGCTGAATTTCACGTAGTTTATTTATTAAGCTGATACAAAACACTTGCCCTGACGTGCTTGGGGTCACAATACATAGCTTACAAACCTGCAAATTATTGATGCAGTACACTGATATAACGATACGAAAAACTCATAAATTGTCAAATTAATGCATGTAAAACGCTCTTCAAACACTCTCACTAATTGTAAACTGTCGAAATAATGCAATGCACAGCCTACAGACATGTGCACAAAATAAACCAGTACCCTGATGTACAGACACGTTCACTACGTGTAAAATTGTCAAAATAATACGTGTATAACGCCCTGAAAGCGCGATAACAACGCTAAAACAGCCAAAATAACGCAATGCACAATCACTCTTTGCACGTAAAAACTCTTTCGAACTAAAGTTACGAAATTCGACTGCAATGTATCAGCGATCTGTTCCCTACAGAGGCCAAGATGATACGATGACTGGCTGTGTTGGGCATGCAGGCCAGTCCAGCCTGTCCCACATGTAAGACGTGTCTGGATGCGCATGCCCGGGGAGAGCGATAACGTGTTTACCTCGCCACCATGAATGGTTCACGGATGTGTCGCCTTTGTACCTGCAGGGTAGCGCAGGCCTAATTGCCAAGCGATAAGTTTTCCTAGCTACCCTCTCTCACAGGCGCAGCTAAGAGGTTGTCAGTGTTAGACTGACATCTCACGTCTATGTAAATGACAGCCAAGTTCCCCTCTGGACACGCTGTAGAGGTCTTTTGCACTGCTTTTAGAAACTGATTACGAAAATATCCCAGAATAACGCAGGATGCATTCTTCCTACCAATCCTAATGAGACAGCTCATCCATTACATATCAACCCTTCCATGAAATTGTAAATTGTCGTAGAAATAGTTAATGATCGCTTTTGTTATAATAACTTTCATGATGTCTCAACTTCTCTGCATGGAAATTCTTGTTCCGATAGGACAGCCTGTTCAAAATATGGGTCACCACACACTATTAACATCTATGGCGACCTGCCTTCGAGGAACAAAAGCATGGCACAGCTAATAGGTAGTCAGTGTTATGCAGACGTTTCATGTCGATGTAGCTGACAGCCAAATCTCCCTCTGGACAGATGCATACTATAGAAATCTTTTGCACTGCTTTCAGAAACTGTTTACGAAAATATCCCAGAATAACACCAAATGCATTCTTCCTGATGGTGCTAATGAGGCACCCCACTAATCACATGTTACCCTTCCTGAAAATCGTGGCATCCTGCTTTCAATGTACATCTCAGAAACGGTAAACGTTCGCTCTTGTTCTCACAAAAAGCCTTCATCATGTCTGTGCATGCTTGCGAAAACACTGTTAGTCATAAAAGCGTTCTTGTTGTTTGGAGGGACAGTATCCCTCCAGAGCTGGATGGTCTGCTTGAACATGTCTTTGAACACTCAAATAAAGAAGACATCACATTACTCTCAGAACTTTCCGTAGATACCTTTCCCCATCTTGTTCGAACCAATCTGTAGAGCCCCCTATGCCCCACACAAAGGATGTCTTCTGAATGAATTGAGCATTGTGACTGACTCTTACTGAATTTACTTGCCAAACGGCCGATGTGGAAGCACTGTCCACCATTTTTTTCTGCAGACAGACAAATTACGAGACTTTCCACAGCAAAACTATTTTGTACAGATCGAAAAAAAAAAACATACAGCAGTCATACCGCACTGACAGTTAAACCCTGCAAAAGTGATCTACAGATCGTGAAATACAGAAAGACACTTCCTCAATTACAGTGCTCAGCTATTGTCGAGCAAAGATTGAATTTTTTTTCAGTCTGAAACCAGCCAAGCTGCTGATGCTGAAGATATGGGATCACTTTCCGCCATTTTCTGCAGACGATACTTTCAGCAGCAAACTATTTTGTACAGATGGCCATATCGAACTAACAGTTAAATCCGGTACAAGTGATCTACAGATCATGAAATACAGAAAGACACTTGCTCATTTACACTGCTCTGCCTTTGATGACGAAAGCTTGAATATTTCAGCGTGAAACCGATCTCCAACCTGGCTATATATCAGCACATACTATAACAATGTAGTAAACACACAATTTGTATCCTGCATCATACAGAATCATCTCTTCTGCATCCTTCATATAGCTGTCGAACATCAGACACTCATACACATACTGTGAAGACAGGCAGGATAAGCACACGCACCATATATAGTCCTCGCAGCACTAGATATTTCCCGGGAGCTCATGGGTCATCCACCACAACCGATGGTCACAAGTCATCTGCCCCCACACACACACTGGCCCCACGTGTGACCAGAGAACCCTTAGCGGACCAAGGTTCATTTCAGTTCAGAACCTGACACAGACCTCGAAGTCGTGGGGGAAAAAATAAAATGTATGGCAGTGTACAAAGCGTGATACAGCAAAAAAGTATCAAACAACATAAAAGGGTCCCTCTCTTGTAACTGATAGTCTGTGGAACATGGTCGTTCCACAGTATAGGCGATGAAACTTTACACTGGTCTGTGAAAGCGACTTCGATCACTGCTGCTTGCTCCAATGGATCAATACCTGTAGGTTTAATAGGATCGCCACAAATGCTTGGTGCCAGCATGCAGACGGTATTTGTTTTCGATATTTCAGAAGAGAGAGATGCGGTAAAAATCTTATCGAATTCTGTATTGGATGAAGCTAGCGGAGCTTTTATGGTTCATAATTTTTCTCTGTTGGATGGTACAGAATAACAATGATAGAATGTTGGAGTGGTAGAGGTGAATGGACCCTGAGGGAGGTGGATGCACTTCGGACTGCAGTTCCTGTATAATGTTGAGTCTTCCTAACTTTCCCGATAAAAAACAGCACCGTAACTGTTCGTATTGTTTTTTATACTATCTCGTGTTGCAGAAACAAGCTTCGTTTGGTACTGGTCTTACATATCATACATGGTTGTTGAAGCTATGACAAAATGTTCCCATTTCCACCCAGCGATCGAAACGCAGTCCTGTCGCATCAGTTCAGCTCGTTATGTTTCTACGCAGGTTGCAGAATGTGGTAGATAAAGCTCTCTCCGTCTTCTGCTCAGTTCTCAAGTATATATACTTGAGTATTTCTGGTATCTCAACTGCAGATTATTCAGCGCTCATTTAACTTTAGGACTCTGTATCTCAGAATGAACAAAAATGGACTTGTACCACTATTGGAATAAGCCCATCGTATGTAAGCCAACATCCGGAATTTCCTTTGTCTTGCGGAGACTGAAACCAAGTATGTTACACAGATTCACTTTGGAAATGTAGGTGCAAAAAACTTGACGTAAAATTTAAACGTGCTTTACGTGATGATTTTATCAAAACTCGTGTAGGTTCGAGAAGTATGGTGTAATATTAAATCGTCAGCTGTAACTACAACCGGTATAGTATTAAATCGTAAATTGTAAACATAACTTGTACTTTTCAGGTACATGTTATATTGTGTGGGCAATGGCTTTGCCATAGTGGTAACATCAGTTCCCATGAGATCACCGAAGTTACATACTGTCGGGCTTGGCTAGCACTTGGCTGGGTTACCATGAGAGTCTGTCGAGTGCTGTTGGCAAGCGAGGTACACTTAGCCCTTGTGAGTTTGATTAAGGAGCAACCTGACTGGGGAGTACCGATTCCGATAAAGGAAACTGACAACGGGCAGGAGTGCAATGTGTTGACCACAGGCCCCTCCACATCCGTATCCTGTGACGCCTATCGGCTGAGGATGATACGGTGGTAGATCGGTACCATTGGCCCTTCTGAGGCCTGTCCGGACTCAGTTTAGTTTTATTCACATTGTGTAGTGTTATGTAGTCAGCTGTAAGGTTTACTGTGCTCTTCATAAATCTTGGTCATAATCCTCATTTACAACTAACAATTCCCAAATCTTTGAGAAGTTTCGGACGCTTTCGAAGATATTCGCAGTTTACGAATGTTTTGTGTAACATATCTCGTAATAAATCTGTATTTCTGACCTGCAGCTACTGCGAATAAGTAACATATCGTGTCACATGAGTTTTCTCTTTTAATAGGAGTGTATATTGTCTGCATCTATCGTATAATAACCCTAATGTCGAACTTTCTTATTAACCATAACATGAAAACGCCTCAAAGAAGCAGCAAAACTTTTACAAAGTTTTCTGTTGTAGTAGATACGTTGTTTTTGGTTGCAATTTATTTAAATTCCAGAAAGCTGGTGACAATATTTTTAGCATATCAAATTCATAAATTAAAAGAGGATCAGGAAGGTTAGTATAAAGTTCTTTGTTTACTATTCTGATTTATACTGAATCACACACAAATTCTTTTTCTGTCCTGTAAAATATTGCACCAGGCGTAATGCAGCCCCACTGTGTTTGCTGCTTCAGCCAGGGGATAAATATGTTGCTATTCATAAGCAGCTGGAAATCGCCCTTACGATTGGCAACTCATTGAAATGTGCTGCGATCGTGTGTTGGGAGGGTTACCAAGAGTTGTGTACCATAGGTACCAAAGGTGCCTAAAGTACTATTCTTCCCTGTGGAAACTGTCTCTTTTGCAGGAAATAAAAGCCCATCATTACCCATCAACTTAGTAGTGTGTCAATGCTGGGTCTAGGCGTCCTGTACAGGGTAGATAGTGACCAAGGAGGACTCATGGTGCTATATCGATCACTCAAACGAACAAGTTCCAGGTGCCGTCTTTCGGTGAAACTGAGCCAGTGGGACTCACTTGACCTGTATTGGAGAAATGTGCTTTGCCCTGTGTCAAGAGGAAAAAAGTAAAAGCGATTAGGGGCCTATTAATAGTCGATAGTTCAAACTTATGGCAAATGGTTATTGTTAGCCAGAGCCATTCTTTTGTAGGGATTACTGAAAGTGAGATTGCGTTCCGCGGAATATATTGCGTGTCACTTTAGTGATGATCAGAGAGAAATGTCTGAGTACGTTCAGTTTTGCTCAGCTGTTTGAAAATCAAATAGCGTAAGAGGTTTATCATCACAGTAATTCATAAATTTTTCTAAGGAGACGTTACATATGTCGACCCGTAGCCAAGGATACCTCACTGGAATCTTCTGAGTTTTTCTTGTAGTTTGTGTAATTAGTGTAGCTACTGTTTATTGCTAACGCGTAATTGTAGAGAGAATTTCCTTTGTAGTTGTGGTTTTTCATTGTTGTACAGTAAAACAGTTGTGGCATGCTTGTAGGTTTGCATCAAGTATCTCACAGCTGCGCTTGCAATTAACTACATATTAGTTTCAGTGCTATGTTAATGCGTTTTCTTATTTTACTCTTCAAATTGTGCTTTTCTGTGTTATCGTGTGAAATATTGTGACAATTATGGCGTGTGAAAAACGTAATACTACGCTCCAAAGGCCGGCCGGTGTGGCCGAGCGGTTCTAGGCGTTTCAGTCTGGAACCATGCGACCATTACGGTCGCAGGTTCGAATCCTGCCTCGGGCATGGATGTGTGTGATATCCTTAGGTTAGTTAGGTTTAAGTAGTTCTAAGTTCTAGCGGACTGATGACCTCAGAAGTTAAGTCCCATAGTGCTCAGAGCCATTTGAACCATATTTTAGGCTCCAAAGTAAACTGAGAAATTACAGTGAAGACGAAAGCAGTGTGTTAGTGCCACCGTGTAATGCATTAACTAATGTTCAACATAGTAATTTGGTAATTGTGCATAGGGAAATGGACCAGGTGGCAAATAATGGTGTTGACAGTGACAACAACTAGTGAACAGGGAAGCATTATTGATCGATCGGTCAGCAAAAGCTCGCCTCAGGAATCCGAAATGACAGGACATAATCTTGCAAATACTGTAGATTCAGGTTTTGCGTCCTTACCGTTTTCTCAACTAAGTCAAGACACATTTTCTGCTTTTCAAGATGCGGATATTGTCGGTTGAAATGCACTGCCGAATAGCACTGAGGAACATGTTTCAGACACCAGTGCATTGTTATCACAATTAATACAACAAATGTGACAAAGGCTTCAAAAGTTAGATACAACACTTGAACAAAATCAGAAACAAATGGGACAAAAGTTTCAAAAGTTAGACACTACACTTGAACAAACACGTGAAGGTTTAACTGCTGAGTTTCTTAAAATCGAATCGAAATGTCAAAAAGTCTGTAATGACGTAAAAACACAAATTTGTGAGCATTTCCAACCTATTTTTTCGCGTCATGAAATTGCATTACAGAATAACAAAGCAGCCATAAAGGAACTGCAAACTATTGTTCAGGAAAATCACGACACTTTGCAAGCTAAAATTGACTCAGTTGCATCTACCGATTCGGTTACGCAACTTGCAAAAACTCAAGAAAACTTAAAGGACACAGTAGATACGTTTTCAACACAAATGGACACTCTGAAACTTGGTTCAGAAAAACACACTGAGGAAAACAGTTCATTATCGGAGAAAGTAGCCGAACTTTCGGATCAGTACACTAACTTATCTACAAAGGTAGATGATGATCTTAATGACACAAGAGCCGTACCCTTCACTGACACAGAAGAATATGAACAAATTAAGAAATTTAAACAAAATCAAAATCAAATTAATACGCAACACAAAAGACAAATCCGGGAAGTAAAAGATCAGTTGGCACAAGTAATACAAGAATTACATATTTCAGAAGACACTCGCGCTCAGACACCGGAAGAGGGACTTAGAAATACGGAAAAGCCACAAAATAATAACACAGGGCATTTCGGAATTATGAAAGAAATTGGCAAAGTGCACCGAATTTTGAGATGGAACCGCCGACACGACATAACAATGTCCGATATGCGACTCGCCGACACGATGATTTTGACGATAAGCTGTTCATTACTACACGTAAATTCAAAACCTTTAAGAACTCTGGCAACGACATTCATCCACAAGCGTGGTTTCATCAATTCTCTCATTGTTTTCCTCCCAACTGGTCATTAGAGCACAGATTAGAACTTATGTGTGGCTACTTAGAATGAACCAGCTGTAAGAATGCGATCGGTCATTCACGATTTTCACAGTGAAGGAAAATTTACCATGCCCTCCTCTCAGCATATTCGTCTCAAGCTACACAAGACCGAGTAAAACATAGCATCATAATGATGAAACATTTCGAACAATCTGAATTTTCCAGTCTTGTGAAATATTTTGGAGACATGCTGCATAAGAATCAGTACCTGTCAAACCCATACAGCCCCTCAGAACTCATCCGCATTTGCTTAATCAATTTGCCTGAACATTTACAACATATTATTTTGGCAGGACGTTGCAAAGACGACATTGAAGCTTTTCAGGGACTGTTAAAGAATTGGAAATTGACACTGACAATCGCGGGACGCGAAAACGGGTACACAACAGTTACAGATCACATCCGTCACAATTCCGCGATGATTGAAATAATAACTGGACACGACAAGGCTATTCTTATCAGGCAAATCGTGACCAAACCAGACACCACCCGTATGACAACCGTTGGCAGAATAATAGTTACAGAGAAAGATCGCATTTCCGTAGTAATGAATATGACAGAGATAACCATAGAAACAGACAATATGGGAACCAAAACAATTGTTATCAAGGGAGACAGAGTAACTTCAGACGCAACAGGTCAGCGCGCAGTTACGATTCCGGGAGAAATTCTCCACCACGTGACCAACAAGAAAAAACTATGGTATCTACGGACATGACGACAGACGATATAATCGTAACGACAGACCTGAATTTCATTAGAACTGGCGGGATTCAAACAGGGCAGGGCCTTCTCGACAAGGTGAATTTGTAGAAGTTAGGTCTCCTAATCCTAATAACGACGCGCGCCAACAAAGAGACAGACAATGACTCGCACCGCAGGCAGCCACGTGCGCCAGCTGGCTCAGAGAAAACTAACATAGACGCTAACCTTGAGAAAAATTTTAGCATTCCTTACTGATGTATACAACATGATAATTGCTTTGAAGTTGAAACTCTGCGTACTAGGAAGGGTAAAGGATTGCACCACATTTCATATGTAAAACCGTTTATTGAAAGATTATCTGCTTTTTAACTTAGTCTTTGCCATAATATCTTTAACTTCATGTTACTAGTACGCTTTGTCACACTTAGAAACTGTTAATTATTTAGACAGTAATTACGAATGCATTTTTATAGTGAACAGACGACACAGTGTTATTGTGTGTGTACATTCTTGCTTGTTAGTTGCACTATTATGTAACGACTATAAGGCTCACATACTTAGAATATATACCGGTACTGCTAACGAGATTTTAAAGCAACATTTTGGTTTACTTCTGGATTTAAAGTACTTTCTGAGAGATACCAGATGACACAGTGGTTAGTTTATTTGACAGCTACACGATTATATCATGATGGTACTAATGAGTGACACAATTTATATTATTGCTTTTGCGCTGTATCTGTTTTATATCTGCACACTTTTTCTGAATTCTTCTGGAAAGTAAAACATGTTTTAGTAGTAACTTTTGTCGTATAGCTACAATGAGAGAACCTTTTTCGTAGCACAACAATAGGTTTCAGTATAGTACTTTCTTGATCACAGTACTGTACGTAATAACTACGATATCTATACGCATAGCATTTCACTTTTGTTTATTACGAGGTAAATACATTGACTTCTACAGAACTTTGCTTATGGACGACGATAATTACAACACTTAGCACATTTTTTACCCTTAAGTAATGACAGAGATTATCTTACAACAAGACGAACAGTTTAGTGCTACAGTACACGTATTTGAGTGATTAATTTTGTACTTAAAACATTTATTTTTAAAGATTTTTGAATGACAAATACACAAAGAAGGTTTTCGGTGATACATCTCATTCGATTGCTGTAATCTGTAACATCTGAGGGTATAATTACATTTATCCTCAGGGGGTACACGCCTACTTTGTGTGCTAAGTGTGTAACGAGCGCTGGGAGCCCTAGCTAATATGGTATTTCCTTATACAACTTTAGACATAGGTACAATATTTCTCTAACACAGAATTACACAGCTATCTGATTATTTAACAGAGAAACAACATTTTTTTCATATGTCAGTGACAGATGTTTATGCAATTACACAGTTGGATAACTTCACACTTATGAAATTGTATTTTGTCTGTACTTTGTAAACTGATCATATTTTTTTCAGAACCATTGTGACACTATGAGAGCTTTGAATGTTGTATTTGGTAAGGGATCATGATTTTTGAAGTACGTTTGAGGTAGATGACTTTATGGAAGATTTTGAAATTATTGAAAGAAGCTGCGACGATTTTGAGATGTGATCGATCTGTTATGATGTTATTATTATGATGACGATGTGTATTATGCTGTTGAGGTATGTTTCTGATCAATAAGCTGATGCTATATGAGGAAATTGATTATGCTATCTATTTATTATGATGAAATATTGAAGAAGTGTTGACGAATATGTATATGTTTAATAAGGTAAGGAATAATGAGTAGTGGTTAGGGACTCTGATTTGTGAAAAAGGATGTTGGAAACCAAGAATCATACTTTAAGAATTATGAAATGTGTGTACATATGTGAATGTATCACAACACTGCTATTCATGAGATTTCGTTTCTACACGTTTCTACTGTAATTTTTCGGCCTGTGAAATCCTATTGGTATAAAACTGTCACTGTAGCGGAGACCGCTGTCGTAAATGTTACGGTAAGGAAGTTACATGCCCTTGACGTAATGCATTGTGGGCGCCCAGCTGCGCCAGTCACCTGGAGAAAAAGCCATTAGGTGGAGAAAAAAGAGGTCATTAACCTCGCTATTGACATTCCTTTTTAGAAAGCATCGCAAATATGACACGCAATTACTTGGAAACATATGATTATACTGTGGAGCTCGTACTTTGTGCTACTTACTGAAATGCTTATGAATTGAGAGTAAATATTCTTACATCTGCACACCTGATTATGACAAGTGTCTTTCTATAAGAGTTGAGAGAATTTCTACTGACTTATGAAATGCCACATGGCTATTGAATGATGTTTTTATGCTTTACTTTGTACATAGTTGCTTACTTCATTTGATATCTGGTTTCCAGCTTTGTTGCAGCATTGGTTTTATAAAATAAAATTAAATGCATTTGCTAATGTGAACACTTTCTGCCAACAGATCTATTAAATAATAGTTTTATGATCCACATTCTTCGAAAAAGGAGCACTTGGAAAGGAAAGGACAATACGATGGGACTAATAACAGTAACTGCATACATAATTTTCTTTTCAAGTACCTGGTAATTTTTTTTTGTAGAATAAGTTGTTGTGGTGCACCACTTCAATAACATAGACATTAAGATGTGAATAGACATTTCCCTTATCTGCATTATTGTCTTTAGTGTACAATTTTTTTCTGCTTGTGGGTTTGTCATGTTTAGATATAAGTTATTGCATTTGCTGCTGCTGTTTGCGAGGCATAGTGCTACTGAATTTCACCTTGTATTACTCTGTTAAGCCAGTTTTACTACTGATTCATTTTTCTTGTTTGCTGCACATTGCCTTATATTAGTTGTAATATTGCATTTGCTTTACTAATTTAGATATACTGCTGCTTGCTTTGCCAATTTGCATTTTTTTTGTCATTGCTGTTTGTGTTAATTTTTTTTTGCTGCTGCATTGCGTCATCCCTTAGTATATATATCTGAGCTCAGTAGATTTAAGTTAACTTAAGAGGGGATAGGCTATATAAGAGAATGAGTTATGAAGAATAGGAAAAGAATGCATTGAGAAGTTATATGAAAAAGATTTGGGCCAAAATGAGTATTGTACAATGAGAAATAATTATTTTGAAAGAGGATATGAACAAAACAGTAGGCTTTAGGAACAACAGGTTTGGATAGGATTTTTTTTTTTTTTTTGCTGGAACAAATTTTGAAATCAGAGGAAAGATCTATGGAACGAAGTTTTGGTTTGGACCGCAGCACCAAATGTTACACTGAAAACGAACCCTGTCCTTTCCTTTTGTGTTATTCCGTTAAGTGTTTGTGTACCCTTGTGTATTTGTGTTTTTCCTGTCTTGGTGTGTTTAGCTAATAAGATTTATCTTGTAGAATTTTTCTAATACTAAGCTAAATTCAGTATGATGAGGAATACTGTTATCCTCAAATATAATTTGTATTAATAATATGTTGCTTACTTTGTAAAGATGTTTAGACGTTATTTTCGAAAGCTATTCTGTTCTTTTATGTATTTACTTATGTCATAATTTCTGTAACACTGATGTATATGTTTATTTCTATTCTTTTGTAAAGCCTGTATTACCATAAACGTTATCTGTATTATTACGTTTTTTAACGATGTTTTCTGTACCTTTGTAATTGCATTCTCATGTTATAAAATTGTAACTGACACCAGTTCATCAAATTAAGTAACTCGTAAGGATTCATTTCAGTACATACATTTCTGTTGGTCATAGTATAAGCACAATATGTGAGAAATTGGGACTGTTAGTGTTTGCACGTGTGTTGATAATTCAGCAAGGGACTGGTTAACAGCATTGCTGGTTCTAAGGACAATTCCAAAAACTTTGTGAGTGCACAAGTGGTGGTTTATGGACTTGCTGTATTGTGTGCAAGACTCTTCGATGGTGATTGTGCACCTGCACAGTCGCAACAGATGGCTGCTGGCCATCTCTGCAAGGACGGCAGTGGCTCTGCACCTTTGATGGCCCACCAATACCATACTCTCTACCAGGACTGCAGTGGATCTGCTCTGTAATGACCTATTTACCAATATTCTTCAAAACTTCGACTGATTCTGTTGTGGATTTGCTCTGTTGTGGCCCATTACCTGACTACATATCAATAGACAGCACTGTCTTTCTATTGGAAGGACAACACTACTTCTTCAAGACTGCATGGAAATCCACTACTTCTGTGTGCATTTTCTTTTACTGCTCAGACTTTGAGAAAAAAAGGAAAACTGTAATTACTATTGTGATGAATGATCAGGACTGTCTTTATGAGAACCATTTTTGATTTTGACCAACATTGCATGAATAAGTATGTGCATTTGATATCTTCGTTATTGTAATTATGAAAAATTTTATCAATTCATTATTGGCCACTGTCCAAAACAATTTGTAAAATTTTTTGTGGTGAGCATGGGGGCTATGTAAGTAGGCTGTTTAGTTTTTTATGTTGGTAACGCCACATAGCACTCTATATGAAAATCACTGACTGCACTGTGCGATGTCTGTGGCTGGATTGCATTGTTGGAATATTTGCTGTTGTAGTGTAGGGCAGTTGGATGTGAACAGTGCATAGCGTTGCGCAGTTGGAGGTGAGCCGCCAGCAGTAGTGGATGTGGGGAGAGAGATGGCAGAATTCTGAGAGCAGACAATCTGGATGTGTGTCCATCAGAAAGAGTAAATTTGTAATACTGGATACCATGAACTGATATATATATATATATATATATATATATGTATATATATGATGACTTTTGAACATTATTAAGGTAAAGACACTATATGTTCTCTATCAAAATCTTTCATTTGCTAACTATGCCTGTCAGTAGTTAATGCCTTCAGTAGTTAGAATCTTTTATTTAGCTGGCAGTATTGACGCTCACTGTATTGCAGTAGTTCGAGTAACAAAGATTTTTGTGAGGTAAGTGATTCATGAAAGGTATAGGTTATTGTTATCCAGGGCCATTCTTTTGTAGGGATTACTGAAAGTCAGATCGCGTTGTGCTAAAAATATTGTTTGTCAGATTACTGTTGATCAGAATAAGTAAAGAGAGAAATGTCTGAGTATGTTCAGTTTTGCTCAGCTGTTTGAAAATCAAATAACGTAAGAGGTTTATCAGTATAGTAATTCATAATTTTTTCTAAGGGGACGTTACAACTTTAGGGAAATGGCAGCAAGGGATGGGAAGCAACACCAGATAAACTCAGTATGCTTGCCTGGCGGCTTCATTCCACATGTTTAGTTGACTGTTCTGACCACCATCAAGGGAACAGGATGCAACTAACTAAATATTGTGATGCACGTGGGAACAAATGATGCATGTCGTCTAGGATCCAAGGTCATATTTGGATCATTCCAGCGAATAGTAGAGAGGGTTAAGATTACCAACCTTGCTCACATAGTTTCAACAAAGCTCGCAATCTGTAGCACTCTCCACAGAACAGATAGTGGACCCCTGGTTCTCAGCTGGGTGGAAAGCTTGAACCAGAAATTCTGAGGTTTCTGTGACAAGCTAGGCTGTGACTTCCTAGACTTGTGCCATAGGGTTGAGAGTCAAGTCAGGTGTCCACTACACGTCAGAGGCAGCTAGCCAAGTAGCTGACTGCATATGGGGGGTATACAAGCGTTTCTTAGACTAGACGACTCTCCATCCAATCCAGATACTGATAGCTGTGGGAAACCGAGAAGTATCAGTGTAAGATCCAAAGAAATGTTTGCTGTAGATGAGAGTATCAACATCCTAGTGGCTAATGGGCGAAGCATACATAACAAAGTGCCAGAGTTCAAACCGTTTCTAGAAAACACCGAAGCTCACATAATATTAGGCACATAAAGCTGGTTAAAAACCTGAAGTTGAAGGAGTGAGATCTTAAGGGGAATGCATGTGATATTTTTTGGGCAAGATTCAGTATCAAGAGTGGGCAAAGAATTATAATAGGGTCCTTCTACTGACCACCAGATTCTCCTCCTGATGAAACCAGTAACTTCAGAGAAAACCTCAGTTCGCTTGTACATAAGTTACCTGATGATATTATAATCATTGAAGGAGACTTTAATCGCCAACAATTGGTTGGAATATTTATAGTTTTGTTAGTGGCACATGTGACAAAACATCCTGTGAGTGCTAGTGACACCAAAGTGTCCAGTCACTAATGGACGAGGCTGGAACAAAAGTTGAGAGCAGCAAAACAAATGCAGAAATGTTTAACTCCGTTTTCAAATGTTCCTTTACAAAAGAAAACCCAGGAGTATTGCCCAACTTTGTTCTCGTAACACTGAAAAGATGAGTGAAATAGATATCAGTGTCAGTGGCACTGAGAAATGGCTGAAATCGTTAATTGGTCAAAGCTCCAGAGCCCATTGGAATTCCTGTCAGGTTCTATACCCAAATCGCAACTGAGTTATCCCCCTCTGTTGACTATAATCTATCGTAGTGTGACACGACAGTCATATGTTGTCATTTGGAGTTAGAAGTTTTATCGCGGGTCGCGCTTAAAGGGGGCACACAGCAGACAGTGACGCCATGGAAGGAAGACGGCGGCGAGCAAGTGGCCAGCGGCAGATCGCTTCACGTGGACCTATCAGTTTCAAGTGGCTGGAGGTTACGTGAGGTCACGAGGGTTTAACCCATTCCAGTGCACAGCTTTAAGGCAATGTTTTATTCACTTTTGCATTGATTACACACAGACGCAAATCAGTACAGCAAAGTACATTACCATGTCTCGACTCCTCTTTAATTTGATAATGAAAGAGGAGTTGAGACGAATCAGCTGATACCCTGATACGATTTGTATGAATTTTACATCAGAGGATATCAAATAAGCAGGGCTATAACATGTGCTAATAACTGATTGATTTATAACTTTTGGACCAATGCAGGTACAGAGTAGAGCTGATAAGATTTCAAAGTGGTGCAGTGGTGATTGGCAACTTTCTTTAAATATTTAAAAACGTATTATTGTACACTTCACAAAACAATAAAACTCAGTTCCTGATTAATATAATATTAGTGAGTCGCAGTTGGACTCTGTAAATCCATACACAGACTTGGGTGTAATACTTAGTAGGGACATGAAGTGAAATGATCACATACACTCAGTCGTTGGTAAAGCATGTAACAGACTTTGTTTTATTGATAGGATACTAAGGAAATGAAAACAGTCTACAAAGGAGATTGCTTACAAATCACTCATGTGACCCACCCTGGAATATTGCTCTTTTGTGTGGGATGGATACCAAATGAGGCTGGCATGGGATGTTGAACTTATACAGAGAAGGACAGCAGGTTTGTTTGACCTTAGGAAGAGTTTGTATGAGATGTTGAAAGGACTGAACAGACAGACTCTTGAAGACAGATGGAATGTATCCTGAGAAAGTCTGCTAACCAAGTTTCAATAACTGGCTTTAAATGACTCTAGGAATACACTACAAACCCCTACATACCGCTCCCACAGGATTGTGAGGATACAACTAGATGAATTATAGCACTCACAGAGTTACTTAAACAGTGATGCTTCTCACACTCCATACTTGAATGGAATGGAAGAAAACCCTAAGTTGGATGTACATTCTGCTATGTAATTCACTGTTGTTTTAGAATTGGTGTAGATACAGATGGCGAGGAAAACAATGTGGGTACAAAATGACTGTGACTTACTTTCGGGAACCCCCTCCACTCTCCCCCACCCGAACGATAAGCAGATGATTTTCAGTCTTTCTTAGGGTTCTTCTTATTTTCCCAATATTTCTTGATTTTCTCCTCAAAGGTCTTTTTTCGTTCTACAGTTCACTTTGGTCGGAACGGTTTTGGTTCCATCTCTGGAATGAACTTCCACTTATTAATTTTGCTTCTGAATATATCCCTGTCTGATGTGTTTGTTACATCAATTGTTGCTTTTGTCCAATCCTTCTTAACTTCAGTTATCCAAGTATTCATGGTTTAAGGGATGCCATGACGTTTAGCTATTCTGCTTCCAGGTAATCTGCCTAGGCGTCTGTAGAACTTCATTCGTCACTTTCTGATGTCGATTTCGATGTTTGATACTTTTTCTGTAGTCTTGTTGGTGTGCAGTCTGTATCCATCTTGTGTGTATCGAGGTCCCAGAATTTTTCTAAGAACTTTCTGTCTACTTACTTAATTTCTTGTAAACCTAATTTTAGATTCAATGGGAGTATTTCACTTGCATATGTGACTCTCTGTATTGTAGAGTCTGGTTTTAATCTCTTTTGACAGGCAGTTTTTGTCATAGAAATTTGAAACAAATCTGGACACTTCCTTGATTTTCTGCAATCTGTTTTTTGTGCTAGTTTTTCAGGTCCTGTTCGATCAATATTTTCAACAAGGTACTTAAAGTATTTGACTTCTGCTGATTTCACCATAATTTGTTCTAAATTTCGGAATATCTAACATGGAACACATGAATTAAGTTTTCTCAAAGGAGATTTGCAGGCCAACCTTCTCCACACATTCTTTGAGGGTTTTGATTTGTTTTATTGCTGTTTCTTCACTATTGGCTAGAATCGCCAACTCATCTGCAAAAGCTAAGTGTGGAACGTTCAATTTTCCTTGATCCCTTCTCAGTTCGATTGGCTTCCAAAAGTTTTGTTTTCTTAGTTCCATTTCCCATTCTTTCATTACTTTGTCTAAAACTATGTTGAATAATAGTGGTGAGATCCCATCTCCTTGTCTTACTCCTGTTTTAACTAAGAATGGTTCAGAAATTTCAGCTATGAATTTAATTTTTTATTTGGTTTCTGACAGTGTTTGTTTGATCAGTTTTCGAGTTTTGGTGTGTAATCCGTATTCTTCTAGAATATTGCATAAAGATTGTCGATATATAGAATCGTATGCTTTTTTAAACTCAACAAATGTGTGGACTATTGGTTTTGAACTGTTTTAATTTTTAAAATAGTTTTAAGATTAAATATATATTTGGGAAATGACCTATTTGGTCGAAAGCCTGCTTGGTAATCTGAAATTCTGTGTTCTATCTGTTCTTGTGCTCTCTTTAGAAGACACATGGATAAAATGTTGTAAGTGACCAGCGAAAGTGAATTGCCTCGGTAGTTGTTTACATCTGATCTATCTCCCTTTTTGTGCAATGGATGAATTAGTGCACATTTCCAATCCTCTGGAAGTTTTTCTGTCTGCCAAATTTGTTGGATGATTTGACTGATCTCTTTTTGAAGGAATTTTGACCAAGGCTCTTCAGTAGTTCAGCTACAATTCCATTTCCCTGAGTTGATGGTAGTGGAGTTTCGTTTGTGTGTTCTCGTTGTGATCTGGGAAATCTCGTACTTGCTTGTGAGCAATTTAGAAGCTGTGAGAAAAAGTTGGCTAATTCTCGACAATTTTCTTTGTTAGTTAGTATCTGTTTTCTATTTAGTTTCCTGAAACAGGGATTTCATGGAGTGTATCCCTTGATTTGATTTGCAAACGTTTTGTACAAGTTGTGTGTTTTGTGGTTCCTAAAGACGTCTTCAATTAAGTTCAGTTGTTCATTAAGATATTTTTTTCGGTTTGTCTAAGTATTTTAGCTGTTTGTTTTTTTTTTTTTTTTACTTTAAAAATTTCTCTTGTGTGGTTTCTGATTTGTCACAGTTATAGTTTAAGAAGGATCATTGTCTCTCTTCTATTGCATTATCAAAATTTGAATTCCACCATGGGTGCTTGGATTTTTTCTTTAATGGCATCAGTTCTCTTGCTTTCTGTATAATTTTAGTTTGGAAATCTTTCCAGTTGTTTGTAGGTTGTTTTTATCACACTTCTATAATTTTTGATTCTTGGATTTTTCAAATCAAATTTGGGAATTAGTGGTGTTTTCCTGCGGTATTTCCTTTCTGGTGCGAATTTAATTTTGACTCTGGTAAGGTAGTGGTCAGAATCTATATTTGCCGCTCTGTGGACTTGAACGTCATGTATTTTTCTTTTTTTTTTGGAAATCATAGGAGATCGCAACATGTTCTATTTGAAATCCATCTAGCTGAAGGATTGGGGATTGCCACATTTTTTGCTCCTTAGGGTTCTTTCGAAGTGATGTTGACATGATTGTTAGATTGTTTTGTTGACACAGCTCGATGAACCAGACGCTATTCTCGTTCATTAATTTGTGTGCAGGGTAATTGCTGACTGTTTTTTTTATATTTCCTCTCTTTGCCAATTTGTGCATCGAAATCGCCGGGAAGAATGTTTACGTCCTCCTTCGGAATTTTGGACACCTCGGTTTCAAATTTTTCTCGAAAATTTTCTGTCTTCTCAAGTTCTTTTTTGTTGTCAGTGCTTGTAGGTGCATGAATTTTAATAATTGTATATGTTTTGTTGGTGTGCTTAATTCACATGGTCATTAGTCTGCTGCTGATTTGATTTACTTCTGTAACAGTCAAGGATGGCCTTACTCACAATAAAGGCCATTCCAAATAATGCAGCTCCTTTGCATATTTCCTTGTCTCTTTTGCTTTAAGGATACTGTAGTTGTTGTAGTCCATTGTTTCCGGATCGGTGAATCTAGTCTCTTGAAGTTCGAGGACTTGGATTTTCTGTCTGTTGAGTTCAATAGTAAGATTCTGTAAATTGCCAGTCTGAATAAGTGTTTGGATGTTAAAAGTGCCAATATATGTGTGAGATTTTCGTGAACGTTTACCATAGAACTCCGGCTTTCTCTGTCATACGAGCCCAAGCTCCCCAGAATCCGACAGCTTGGTTGTCGCCACAGAGCGAGTGGAATGACCACCTCAGGTAATTTAAATATTATTTGTACGAAACATTCTACTTGTAATTAGGTTCCAGCTAATGCTGGTTGGATAGAACTGTGGCTTGTTAGTTCCTGGAGCTCAGTGTTCAGCCGCACCTCACATGGTGAACAGATGCTGGCCAGATTACTGGTGGTTACCACACAGACATGTGTGGACTTCTAAATATGCTTTATTTCTTTAGAAAGCTTGACTCTTCTGCCAGTTCCACAGTTCCAATGATCTGCATTTCCACTTTCACTGCCGCTGAGGTCTTCGCTGTTATCCCAGCAAGAAACCATTACAAGGTTCTACCACCTGGGTTAGGCAAACCAAGGTTTTTAAGAAGTGCTACTCCTCCCTCTCCCCCTTTTTCAATCGGGCTTGGTACCAGCTTAGGCAGCGTTATATATATATATATATATATATATATATATATATATATATATATATATATATATATATCTGTGTGTGTGCATGTGTGTATAAGTGCCTGTATTCATCCAATATCGAAGTACAACAGTTGACTGCATGAGTAGAAAATCTGTAGAAGTGGAACATACAGATGAGATACTCATGTATATTGTCGCTACTATTGGGTTCAACATAATTCAGGTCGATTTTAAGGCCTAAAGAAACCAATTACTTGCAAAATATTGTAGAACAGACTGAGTGAAAAAATTTTTGACAGTATGTATATGTAAAAAAACAATACTTCCTACAAAACTAAACTTTCTCCCCCATTCCCTCATCCTATCATTCAAATGTTTTATACCTCTTTGGAGAGAGCTGAGTTTGTCCGAATAAGAGGCATGTGAAAAAACCAATTACCATACTGACTATTGCTATGTACCAAGTGTCATTGTCTACAGTGTCTCCACCTCTTCAACTGTCGACTGTCGCAATTGCCGCCACCACCACCACCAACCTGCATTGAGCAGTGAGATCCATATGCCTCAGCACATGGAGTGCTACTGAATAGTACTCAGACTCACCACCATGCAGCACTACTATTGCGTTGCTGCCGCAACAAACTTCCGTGGACAGGGTAGGCCTGTGGGTAATTCCTGCCAATCCACCCTGCCAGCCACCTGCCTGACAACCCAAATGCCAGACATAATGCAATGACCACCACCCCAACAAACGTTGCTGGCATTGCCGCCATCACCACCATCACCACTGCTGCCACCACCACCACCACCACCGCCACTGTGCTCACCTCTGCCACAGCCAGCAGGAGCTACCTAAGGCAGCAGAGCTGGCAGAGATGAGAGGTGAAAACACCACACCTGGACAAGAGGAGACAACATGCGCATCACTTCCTTCCTTCAGGAGCAAACAGTATTCAAATGTGAATTAAGAGTCTATAAAAAATCTGTAGCCACCATAGCTGAGAGGGTATGGTGCTTTCTGCATAAACAGAAAAATAATCCAAGCCACTTGCTAAGCTGCAGTGACTAATGCAATTTTTTAGGTTGCTAACCCTGCCGATAATATTATATATATATATATATATATATATATATATATATATATACTTTTGATCACATAGTGTATATATGTAATGTGATAAAAAGTATCCAGACACCCCCAGAAACATACATTTTTCATATTAAATGCATTGTGCTGCCACCTACCGCCAGGTACTCCGTATCAGCCACCTTAAAAGTCATAAGACATTGTGTGAGAACTGAATGGGGCGCTCCGCAGAACTCACAGACTTCGATCGTGGTCAGGTGATTGGATGTCACTTGTGTCATACATCTATACGCGAGACTTCGACACTCCTAAACATCCCTAGGTCCACTGTTTCCGATGTGACAGTGAAGTGGAAACGTGAAGGGACACGTACAGGACAAAAGCGTACAGGCCGACCTCATCTGTTGACTGACAGAGAACGCCAACAGTTGAAGAGAGTCGTAATGTGTAATAGGCAGATATCTATCCAGACAATCACGCAGGAATTCCAAACTACATCAGGATCCATCGCAAATACAACGACAGTTAGTCAGGAGGTGAGAAAACTTGAATTGCATGATCGAACGGCTGCTCATAAGCCACACATCACGCCGGTAAATACCAAACGACGCCTCACTTGGTGTAAAGAGCATAAACATTGGGTGATTGAACAGTGAAAAAACGTTGTGTGGAGTGACGAATCATGGTACACTATGTGGCGGTCGGATGGCAGGCTATGGGTATGGCGAATGCCTGGTGAACGTCGTCTGCCAGTGTGTGTAGTGCCAACAGTAAAACTCGGAGGCGGTAATGTTCTGGTGTGATCGTGTTTTTAATGGAGGGGGCTTGCTCCCCTTGTTGTTTTGCCTGGCACTATCATAGCACAGGCCTACACTGATGTTTCAAGTACCTTCTTACTTCCCACTGTTGAAGAGCAATTCGGGGATGGTGATTGCATCTTTCAACACGATCGAGCAGTGGCGGAGTGGTTACAGGACAATAACATCCCTGTAATGGAGTGGCCTGATCTGAATCCTATAGAACACCTTTGGTATGTTTTGGAACGCCGACTCCGTGCCAGGCCTCATGGACCGAAATCGATACCTCTCCTCAGTGCAGCACCCCATGAAGAATGGGCTGCCATTCCCCAAGAAACCTTCCAGCACCTGACTGAACGTATGCCTGCGAGAGTGGAAACTGTCATCAAGGCTAAGGGTGGGCCAACACCATACTGAATTCCAGCATTACCGATAGAGGGTGCCACGAACTTTTAAGTCGTTTTCAGCCGGGTGTCCAGATACTTTTGATCACATAGAGTAAATATGAATGTTTGATTTGGAACATTTGCTTTGCTTTGTGATGGATGGCGCTGTAGTATTCTCACAAATATACCTGTGCACCCGATAGCACTGAGTGTAATTCATTACTTAAATTAGGTATGATAATACGTTTGTCCAGTCGTAATAATTACGTGGAGAACATAATCTTGTTAAAATGGAACATTTAACAGTCGCAGAAAAGGTAAATATGGTGTTTATTTATAGCTATTGTGATCAAAATGCCCAACAGCATCCAAGTATTCGGAAGTGTTTAACCAAAGAAGAAGACACAACCAACAACTGCAACAAATGAGGATGCCCAAATAAGTATTTTAGTTGAACATCAGTAGGAGACAAACTGAGCGGCAATCGAGAATTTCCAAAACGTCGATTTTGAGAATTCTACACCATCATACATTTCATTCTTACCATATTTCTGTGCACCAGGAATTGCATGGCAATTATTTTGAATGTCATGTACATTTTTGCCACTGGGCACAAAATAAATTACTAGACGATAACAGGTTTTTTCAAGACTTATATTTAGTGATGAAGTGTCATTATATATAGAGGGTAATGTAAACCGGCATAATATGCACTATTGGGCAATGGAAAATCTACAATGCCTGCGACAAACAAGTGAAACAACAGCGACTCTGCAGGGTTAATGTATAGTGCAGAATTATGGGAGGGCATTTAATTGGACCTTATTTTATTGGTGACAGTGTAAATGGTGCAATGTATGCCGATTTCTTAATTAATGTTTTACATATTCTACTACAAGATGTTTCACTTCATGACACAATGTCAATGTACTTTAAACATGATGGATGTCCAGCACATAGTACGCGTGCAGTTGAAATGGTATTAAATAGAACACTTAATGACAAGTGGATTGGTTGTAGAAGCCCCATATAACGTCCTGCACGTTCACTGGGCCTTACATCTCTGGCCTTCTTTCTTTAGGGAAAATTGAAAGATATTTGTTATCGTGATCCACTGACAATGCCTGAAACCATGCATTACCGCATTGTCAATGCATCTACAACAATTACTGAAGGTAATCTACTCCCTGTTGAGAGGAATTTCGTTACACGTATTGCACGTATTGCCCAATGCATTGAAGATGAAGGACATCATTCTGAGCATTTATTTCATTAATGATCTTATTCTGGTTGCTCACACAGTAACACCATGCGTTCCCATAATTTATGATAAGGTCACAAAACTAAATATATCACATTGGAATAACAGAAATAAAGTCCAAACGTAACTACTTTTAGTGTTTTAATTTAAAAAACCACATTGTTACCAACTATTCATCTATGAGTAAATGGGTGAGGCATATTATAAGTGTTAGAATTTTACAGTGCCATCCATCACAAAGTGAAGCAAATGTTCCAACTCAAACATTCATATTTATTTATGTACTATACGAATATGTAATAAAAATGGAGGTACCCGTTATAAAAAATGAAATTTCTATCAATTTGACATATGGCAGTGCTGTCTAGTGGGCCATCCATAGCGCTATCTGTTTTCCCCCATCACCCTCAGATTTGTTCTTCTTATTTTTTCGTTTGATTCTAATTTCGTGAGTTATTTGGCCCAGTCACTATCAATCGACCAGCCTGTGTCTATATATATATATATATATATATATATATATATATATATATATATATATATATATATATATATATCTGTGTGTGTGTGTGTGTGTGTGTGTGTGTGTGTACAATAGCCAACAATTTATTCTTCTAGTCATGTGAAAACTCTCAAAGGGTAAGCATGTCGAAATCTACAGCAAGACAACCTCATATGGGGGGATGCAACCTGAAGTGAAACTAATGGTGTTTAACATGACTTATAGTCCTAACATCAGCACTAGCAAATGCATCACTGTAGGAAAAGATGTCACTTCGTGAGTTATCTCTGGTAGTGGGTGTCAAAAATCCAAAATATAGTGATACTGGGAGCGAAAATTATGTACAGTTTGTATGGAATACAATCATAACAGTTGAGGTACATGAAAGAGAAGTACTGCTTGAGAAGGGAGTGAGACAGTGTTGTGGACTTTCCCTGGTGTTATTTAATCTGTATATCAAGTTAGGAATAAACGAAACCAAAGAAAAACTTGGAGAAGAAATTAAAGTTCGGGGAAAGAAATAAAAAATTTGAGATTTGTGAGTGACATTGAAATTCTGTCAGGGACACAAAATACGAGCAGCTGAATGGAATGGACAGTTTTTTATATAAAATATAAGCTGAACATCAAGAAAAGCAAAATAACGTAATGGAATGTAGTCAGATTAAATCAGGCAATGCTGAGGGAATTAGATCAGTAAACTAGACACTAAAAGTAGTAGATGAATTTTTCTATTTGGGCAGTAAAATAACTGATGATGGCAAAAGTGGAAAAAATGTAAAATGTAGTCTGGCAATGCCAAGAAAAGCATTTCTGATGAAGAGAAATTTGTTAACACAGAGTATAGATTTAAGTGTTAGAAAATCTTTTCTGAAGTTGTTTGTCAGGTGTGTACTCATACATAAAAGTAAAAAATGTGCATGATGAACAGTTCAGACAAGAGGAAACAGAAGCATTGGAAATGTGGTACTACAGAAGAATGATGATTAAATGGGTACATCATGTAACTAATGAGGAGGAACTGTATAGAATTAGGGAGAAAAGAAGTTTGTGTTGTAACTTGACTAAAAGAAAGGATAGGTTGATAGGAAACATTCTGTGACATCAAGGGATCACCAGTTCGGTAGGGGAAAGGGAAGGGGGGAGATAAAAATTGTAGAGGGAGACCAGGAGATGAATACTATAAGTAAGTAAGATCCAAAGGATGTAGGATGCACTGTTTATTTGGAGATGAAAAGGCTTGCACAGGATAGAGTAGTGTAGAGAACTGCATGAAACCAATCTTTGGACACTGAAGACCACAGCAACAACAACAGTGATACCAAAGTTGTGATATCTGTGGATGGGTGGATATGCCTATGCAACACATCAATGTGTAATTGTCTTGTTCCATGGAAATGCCCACTCTCCATCACTGATACTGGGTGTTCATACAATCTCTTAAGGGACTTTCTATGAACAATTAAAACATACAACAAGACAAAATGCCCCCATATACATTTTTAAGAATTTAACATATGCCAGTTACATGATCCAGAATGCTCTAGAGTGTCAACCAAGCTGGAAACTGTATGTCTGTCGATTCTAAAAGAGAATATAGAGCATTATGTGGGAGTCAGCACGAAAAACTCCTCACCCATGGGTAGAACTTGTCACGCAACTATATATTACATTTTTGCATCAAAACAAGTCAGTGTATATGAACCAACCAACCAACAGAACTATGCTCATATCCAAGTATGTACATATACCATGCTATACTGAAAGGATTATAAAACTGAAAAGACTGTAACGGCTACATGTGTTACATGTGTCTTCACTGTAAAATCCCCTGTATACTAGTGTAAGTGCATGATCTTCATCATGACTGAATGGACAAAACGCCCTTATCACAGACACTTGCAGCAACTGACTTGTCCTACAATGATACTGAAATCACAAGAAGAAGAGAATGGATCAGTATTCCTAATAAAATACGTGTTTTAATTGTTGGACCATCTGACTGCCGGATGGCCAATGCTGTTTTTACATAGTTAACACAACGTGAGGGAATGTTCCTCAGCCTAAGTACCAGTCGTTACAGGAGATTTTGAGTGGTATCGATCCAGCAACCACTCAGACATTCAGCAAAAGCAGTGATATTGTGCAACTGAGAAAGTAAAGCCCAACAGTATTTTCATATTTTAAAATATTGCAGTGGATAACCAGGATCAGCTATGGAAATATTTTTGTTTTGACCGTTATATGAAGGTTGATGTCCTTTATTTGAGTCAAACATATTCCCGGACTCCAAAGCAGTTATTATGGGATAATGCAAGGCTTATTGAAGCTTTCAAACAGGACAATATCGATTAAAAACATATTTACCAAGCACATGTAGTACGGACCTGACATTCAATGAATGTATTACCATATGCAGGGATTGCTGGAATCACATGCAGGACGACTTTCTAGTCATTGACAAAACGATAAAACAGAATGATGGATGATGCAGATGAACCTTCGAGGGCTTTTCCTTTA
Organism: Schistocerca piceifrons; assembly: GCF_021461385.2. NCBI lineage: Eukaryota > Metazoa > Arthropoda > Insecta > Orthoptera > Acrididae > Schistocerca > Schistocerca piceifrons. The sequence continues at coordinate 582,753,486 of NC_060140.1, read as the reverse complement.
AACAATAGTGTACCAATGTGTAACTGTCAGTGTATTATAGGTTCTGGACAAATTCACATGAATGTAATGCACTCACTCCGAGAAGTTGGTGCATGGGCCAAACATTCATTTTTACACTAAAAGAAAAACTGAAGCTTTAACACAAGGTTAATGGAATTGAGTGGCATAATTAGGGCAGCAGATACAATAAGCGAGGCATTTGGAGATTGAACAGCTGAATGATGGAATCCAGTGACATGAGGGATGTGTCAAAGGAATCAACATATGGTTAACAAAATTGGACATCATTATCATGGTAACAACTATGAAAGGCGAGATGTATGAATCTAAGACAACAGAGTACTGGTATATAAGTTATATATCACATCAAAATCTGTTTAGTATACAGCATCACATCGACAAAACGTAAAATAATAGAGGTGCAGAAGGCTATTCGTTGGAAACTACGACTGATTAAATTACGAGTCATACAGCTGGGGCAAATCATTTTCTCCCTGAAGTGTATAGATCAGTAATAGTATTTAACAGCTCTCACACACAATACATGGACATAGAGGAAAAGAAATGTGACATACAAGTTGAGCCACATATGCTTGCAAAGCATCCTATATGCTTAACTAAGCGTGTATTACATGTTGGTGGCACTAATGTTCTTAAAAAGTAATATTCTTAAAAACTGTAAACCCCACCAAGTGTTTCGCAAAAGAGACAGAAGTGTCTGCTGAACTATTATCTATGACTTTTGCACACAGGCGAGACAACATCCCAAAGGGACGAATAAAAGCCCCAAAACGTAGGACTGCATTAGCTAGTGTACATCGTACAGGTGGTGGCATTGGCATTCAGCACAAAAGACTCAACAACCTACCTCTGGAGCATGATTACTACGATCACCCACACAAAATAACCGAATGGCTACAAATTCTCGCAGCCAAAGGTAATGGGGAAATTTAAAGAATGTGAGGTTGTAAGTAAAGATGTTGGGTTGCTCATTAACAGAAGTTTATATCTTGATCCCACTACAGGGAAGAATTTGTGAACTGTTTGAGTTAATCGATTGTTGAGATATGAATTAGTTGTGATATACAACCAACACAAATTGTGCTCACTGGCAGTATATCCACTGCTTGATCTGTCAATCAAATTTTCTCAGTATTGTTCTCCAAAACTTGTCTCCACAAGAAACCCACTAGTGCCCCAGCTGAACCTTCCTGGCTAAACGATATGGTCTGTTTTGTCGTTTGTATTTCTGTTTTAAACACCTTAATATCTGCAAATAAGTCAATCTCTTTTGCAGATCTTTTTATAACTGCTCTTAAATCGTCAATATCATATGAGCCAAGGGTATTTCCACAACTTCTTTTTTTACCACCGGCTTCTAGATGTAGGTAGTTTCTCATTCATTTTGCTGATACTAGGAATGCTCTTCCATGACTCCAGACCGATGAATGCAATATCTAATTTCGTCTTGCTTAGCTTTATTTTCAGAAAATAGTTTGCATTTCGCGTTCATTGCATTGCGACTCCTGTTACCTTCATTTTCTGTTGGTATATAGCCTACTGGAATTTTTTCGTGGACAGGTTTCCATCACAGAGTTGTATACGGTGTTTAGTATAGATTTTCATACGCTATGACTAATGTTTTGAGACGAATTTGTTGCATAAAGGGTAGTTTATAACATTATTTGTGGTGTTGTTGTTCTGATACAGAAAGCAATGGCCAGGAGACAGAGAAGTAACTAGAACTAAAAGAAAGGAAAAGAAAAACTGGCTTGCGATCTGACACTTTGTACTTTTATTCCAATTTTTTAACTTTTTACATAAATACACTGTTAATAAACGCCACCCTCCCTGCCTTATGACCTCTGTTGACTTCATGTGCCGCAGGTACTCGAATTTCTGCGTACACTCTTCTTCCATCAGATACACTGACGTCAGTTTCAGGCTCTACATGCGATGCATTGGCAGACTATTATAACTGATGCACGATTTACTTTCAGTCTAAGTCCTCAACTGAAACAGGGAAACTATCCTTTTATTATCCCCAACATTGTCTCCACTGCCGATCTTGTTTCCTTGTGGGCACTGTTATAGATTCGCCAAGCCGCCGTTTCTTCACGAAGTACCAGCGTCATCAAATATCTGCAACACTGATAGCCACTGTCTCCCAGAAGTATGCATTTCGGAATTTCTCCTGTTTCGAACTGAGCACGTACACGTGAGTTTCTGGAAATATTGCTGTCATGGGCAATTCTGGCCATGTAACTACGATATTTAAACGTCGCAGCTTAACGTCTGAGATCGCTTGTACACTTAAAGAAAATCACCAGTGACGATTTCTAATATATATCATCATTGTCGCTTTCAGGCGATTTGATGGGGATATGAGTGCAATCAATAGCGTCTAAAACGCCAGTAACATACGATATATGATAATAATCACGCTGGGTGTCCCTAATGTCTGAAGTAATTTTCTGTCTTCACCTATGTTTAAATGCTTTATACGATCGGTCCTCAGTGTGATAGTGCCTAAAAATTGTCATGCTATCTGTGAGGTGTTCAAAAGCAATTTCTTAAAGGTAATTGCTCAAAGGTAATTGCATTTTTCTAAAAAAAAAGTAACAGTTGTATTCATCCATGATCTCTATTTCATATTTAAATTGTCTTTACACTTTCCTACAAGCTTTAAGAGGAGGCTAATACACTACCATTATGAAGCTCTACTGCAGGAAATATTCCACCTAATGTTAAAGATGTGAGAGAGCGATCTATGAACTATTTTGTTAATGAAGGACAAGTTCCTTGGTAACAAAAATTTGTGCATTAACATATGTAAAAAACAATGTGCAGTGAAACATTGCATACAGAACTAAATGAAAGTATTTTAACTCTAACAGTGCTACTGAAAATAAATATTACTGACAACCTCACGCCTCTGTTTCTTCTAAATTACCAGAAGAGTACTGTTGAGTGTCCTGCTCTTTTAAAAACTGGAACAAATCAAAATACCACAAAACAGGTTAGTGGGTCTCCTCAGTACCAGTCCCTGATTATAACTTTGTCTTTTTTTCTTTTCTCTTCTGTAATCAGTTCTTGATGAATTTAGCTTCTACATGACAGAATCTTTTGTTGCTGTTGGATCTAACTGTTGGCACTTCATAAGAAGTGCATCATAGGCAGCGTTCCTCTTCGTTTTATTGTGATAATCCTTGCATTTAATGTTCCACAAATATGGGACGATTTTCATAAAGTCTGTAACACGTCACAGTTAACTTTTCTTAGCTGTGACATCGTTATGGAGCGAAAGCAAACGAAAAGACAAGATGCTCACACTATACAGACTGACTCAGGACTGATGATTGTTTGTACAAGCCGCCTTATTTACAAAATTCTCGGATGTCCAGCCAGGTGACGTAATTTTTCCACGATATTTAGGCAAACAGACATGTTGCCATCTTCAAGGAGTCCCTCAAGAACGCTGCGCTGCTTCTCTTGGTGTCCTATACACATGCTGGTAATTACACCCTCCACCATCTGTGAAAGGAAAAGGGAAATATATCTTTTCACAAGAGTAAGTAGGGATCTGCAGTAGTTGCACACTACAAAAAATACTCCAAATTTCTAGGAAAATTCAATGAACATGCACATAATGTCAGAAATCAGTACTTCTGATGACAGACTTATGGCAATATGGAATATAGTAAAGTGAGACACAGGACAGCTGGCCACAGAACAACACAACAGCACCACAGATCTGAATGGAAGGGCTGTAAATGATGAGTCACAAGAAGCAAATGCATTTAATAAACATTTCTTAAATACAGTAGAAAGCATAGGGGCAAACAGTTCAAGAGAAAAATAAAACCAGTATGTTGAAAATGTAAATCATATGAATGTATCACCAACTTCTCCTTTTGAAATTAAGAAAATTATACATTCTCTCAAAAATAAAATCATAACTGGTTTTGATGGTGTTTCCAATAGAATAGTAAAAATTTGGTCCCCTGTAATAAGCTCAGTATTGTATGAAATATGTAATGCATCACTAACTCAATCCATTTTTCCAGAGAAACTGAAATATGCCATTGTTAAACCCACCTTTAAGAAACGTGTAAGAAAGAAGTCAATAATTACCGACATGTTTCACTGCAGACATCATTTTCCAAAATTTTTGAAAATGTGATTTATTCCAGACTAGTAACCCCACTTAGCTAATCATAGTTTATGTTTCCGGAGGATTGCTCTACTGAGAATGCCATTTACATGCTCACTTACCAGATTTTACAAGCATTAAATAATAAAATAGCACCAGTTGTTATTTTGTGCATATGGGGTTCCCTAAGGATTAATCTCAACTACAATACTGTCTCTCACAGATGTAAATCACCTTCCATCTAGCATGCAACAAGCAGAATTAATTATTTTTGCAGATGAACACTACTGTTATAAGCAATCCAAATATATATACAGTAACAGGAGAAATAGCACACAAAGTTCTTAAAAGTATAATTGACTGGTTTTGTGTAAATGATCTCACCCTCGATTTTTAAAAAACCCAACATATTCAGTTCAGCACATCTAGAGGTAATACACCAATAATAAATGTAACATAAATAGGGTTTAAACTTCAAAATCCTTAGGAGCCCATGTTGATAAGAATTTACATTGGAAAAAACACATTTCGGAACTCCTAAAGCAACTTGGTTCAACCATATGTGCGATTAGAATCACTACAAATCTTTGAGAGAGACAAATCAGTAAGTTGACATATTTTGTATATTCCCATTCAATAATGTCATATGGAATAATGTTCTGGGATAACTCGTCTTTAAGAAAGAAAATCTTCATTCTGCAAAAACGTGATGTGAGAATAACACTTGGTACTCACCCACGAACATCTTATAGAGATCTGTTTAAAGAGTTGGGTATTCTGGATACTTCTTCATACCATATTTATTCTCTCATGGAGTTTGTTGTAAACTACAGTTCAAGCGAAACAATGAAGTGCATAATTACGATACCAGAACGAAAAATGGCATTTAGTACTCCACATTAAGGTTGTCTTTAGCACAAAAAGGCGTGCACGAGGCTGCAACAAAAATTTTTGATCATTTACTTAGTGATATAAAATGTCTGACAGATAGCAAAGTAAAATTTAATAACAAACTGAGAAAACTTTGACAACTTCATCTACTCTGTAGAAGAATTCCTGTTATTGTAATGTGTAAAAGGTGATGGGTAGGAATTACTAGCTCATATCTGAATATCTATTTTTCTTTTTGTGGAAGACATAGGAATGTTCAGATTGTACCATACGTACAAATTAATTTGCGATGTGAATGTATAATGACACACTGCACATCATTATGATCAATTGTACAAAATGATCCCTGGAACATGTTCCTAACTAACTAACTCTGCTCGCTGTCAGTGCAGTCATCCCAGTGGATGGTGGCGGTGGTGGGGGGAAGTCCTGCTTGAGCATGTGCAGTCACCTTCAGAAACGAAATTCAGTTATCAATTAATCAGCGATATAGCTCCATTCTCCCTGTAATTCATTAGTGTGAGCAAAGTAACTAATTTTTTGTGTTTGAATTTTCTCAATATATCTTTTTTACCTCTTTCTTCTTACATTTTAAGCCAACATGCTCATCACAATTACGCCAACGATAACTTAAAGTCACTGATCATTTATGTGTATCATTATTTTCTTTCTTTCTTTCAATATGTAATGATAGTTGATTTCTAAAGTTGTCACTTCTCTTTAAAAACAATCACTGAAAGTGAGCTAACTTGTGAATGCAAAAGTATTCGCGAAATATTAAGATTTTTTGTTTCTTTTATTTCGTGTTTACTTCTTCTCCTTTTCTTTAATTCAGATCTTTGAAATGATTTTACCGACATATTTCTTTATTTGGAGAAAATAATAAGAAGACAGAACACTAAATTTTCGTTTTTTTCTTTAGTGTCCGTTCTCCCAAACCTATTACTCAGTTATAATTATATATTATTACCTTCAGCTGCTCAAGGGCGTTGATGTGCATCAATGAGGACACGCGAAAATGTGCGCCCCAACCGGAACTCGAACCTGGTATCTCCTGCTTACCTGGCAGGTGCTCTATCCATCTGAGCCACCGAGGGCACAGAGGATAGTGCGACTGCAGGGACTATCTCGCGCATTCCTCCTGCAAGACCAACATTCTCACCTTGTATGTCCACACATTACGTTTGTAGTGTCCCACACCAACACACTCATTACTCATGGAAGACATTCTTACCAAGTCCCGTAAGAGTTTGGAGAATATGTGTGCATCCGCACAGAAGATGTAGGTCATGGTCGGTATTGCCAGAAGTATATACTTATATTGATGTGGTATCCTTTCTTTCAGACATGTCTGAAAGGACAGACACTATTGATGACCTGCAGCCATCTAGAATGAAATTAGAATAATATATAAATAACTTCAGCTGCTGACGGACGTTAATATGTATCAATGGGGACCCATGAAAATACGTGTCCTGATAGGGACTTGAACCCAGGATTTCCTGCTTACATGGCAGACACTATAACCATCTGAGCCACCAAGGGCTCAGAGGAGAGCGTGACTGCAGGAACTATCTCAAGCACGCCTCCCTCGAGACTCACATTCTCACCTTGTATGTCCACACACTACATTTGTAGTGTCGCACCCCAACACACTCATTACTCGTGGAAGACATTCTTACCAAGTCCCATAAGAGTTCGGTGAACATGGGTGCATCCACACAGAAGAACGTCATGGCCACTTTTGCCAGAACTATATACTTATATGGATATGGTGTCTGTTCTTCCAGACATGTCAACAATATTTGAAATGGTTGTGTTCAAGCACCTTCTTAGCTTCTGACTGCAAATAAAATATTGTTCGAGTCACAGTTTGGGTTCCTTAAGGGTGTCTATATAGAGAAGGCTAGTTACATGCACTGTTAGAATGTATTTATCATTCGTTTACATATTAGAGGCTAGTGGCATTTCGTGCAACTTGTCAAAAACATTTGACTGTGTGGTTCACAGCATTTTATTAGTTAAATTTGAATACCATGGTGTCACTGGCAGTGCTGCAAAATGGTTCGAGTTTTACATAATTAACAGGAAACAGAGAGTGACAAATGATCAGGGAACTGATTTTTATATTCATCAGTTCTATGTTTATAATGTTATACTTTCTAACATCTTCCACATCCACAAGACTCATCTCACTTTTGGTTCTATTGAACGAAGAGTGAATCTAATCTTACAGAACAGTCACTACTCAGTGACAATATCAGTACTGTACTTTGCTATTATATTTCCACAGAATTGTAATGAGGGTTAACCAAAATATTGGTATATTAAAGAAAAAAGTAGATTTTCACAAAAATAAAGTAAAAAATAATGTTACCATTTTTCACTAAACTATTCTGGGATTGAAGAACAAAGTAGATGAACTCCTGGTTTGTTTAGATGACACTGAATCTGATAATGTAATAGATATACTATACCTGTCTGAGCATCACATTGTGTCTGATATGGAAAAGGTAAATATCAGTGGTTATAAACTAGCTGCACATATGAGTAGAGAGAATAAGGTGAGAGGAGGAGTTGCCATGTATGTCAAAAGTTATCACTGTGTAAAAAGCTTTGATACAAAAAAGTTTTGTCTAGAGCAGCATATAGAAGCATGTGCCTGTCAACTTAAATTGAAGGAGGGCTCTTTTATAATTGTAACAGTATATAGATCGCCCTCAGGAAACGTTCATTTATTCCTGGGAAACTTGGATCCCTTGTTGTGCTGTCAGATAGGGGAAAGCAAATTATTATTTGTGGGGAATTCAATGTTGATTCACTGAAAGAGTGTAATCGGAAGAATGATCTGGAAGTCTTGCTTAGTTCTTTCAAATTGACATCTGTCATTAATTTTCCCACTCGGGAAGTAAAGGACAGCAGCACATTGATAGATAACACTTTTATAAACCAAGATAAGTTTAAAAACATAAATTCTTGACCTGTTGAGAATGGCCTTTCTGATCGTGGTGTTCAGCTAGTTACAGTTATGTCATAGCTCCATTCAGTAATTCAAAACTACCCTCCAAAGTTGTGCATTCAATTAATGACTCAATAATTAGAAGTTTCAGAGAAAATCTTCAGCAAGTAGACTGGGATGAGATGTACAAGGAACCTGATGCTAATTTAAAATATAACTTATTTCATGACACATTTGTAAGAGAATTTGAAAACTGTTACCCCAAGAAAGCAGTTAAATCTAATTATAAGAAACCATGCAAAAATCCTTGGCTTTCTAAAGGAATAAAAATATCTTGTAACCACAAAAGGGAACTGTATCTCACAACAAGAAAGAGTAATGAACCAGAAACAGCCAAATATTATGAAAACTACATCGCTACATTAAGAAAGGTTATTAAAAAGTCCAGAAGCATGTGCATCATGTCTGAGATTAAATACCTCTCATAACAAAATCAAAACAATTTGGAATATTATTACAAGGGAGACAGGGCAACCAAGAGTACAGGATGACAGTATTACCATCAAAGCGAATGGAAACTTGACAAACAACAAGCTGGAAGTCGAAAACATTTTGAAAATCATTTTTTAAATGTTGTAGAGAAAATAGGATCTAAATGTTCATTAGAAGAAGTAGGGCAGATAATGGAAGAGGCCTTACCCACACCATTTGAAACAATTGAAATTCCACCCACCTCTCCTTCTGAAATTAGGAAGATAATAAACTCTGTCAAGAATAAAAGCTCACATGGAATTGATGGCATTTCGAGCAGGATAATAAAAGCTTGTTCCCAAGAAATAATTGGGATTCTTAACCACATATGTAATAGCTTTCTGAAACAGGGTATTTTCCCAGATAGACTGAAGTATGCCATTGTTAAACCACTGCATGAAAAAGGGGATACATCTGATGTCAACAGCTACTGTCCAATCTCTCTTCTGACTGTCTTATCTAAAATTCTTGAAAAAGTAATGTATTGTAGAGTAGCTTCAAACCTTTGTAAAAATTAAGTTTTAACAAAATGTCAGTTTGGTTTCCAGAAAGGTTTTTCATCGGAAAACTCTATATATTCTTTCGCTAATGAAATATTAAATGCTCTGAGTAACTGGAAGTCACCCGTTGGGATTTTTTGTGATCTCTCAAAGGCTTTTGATTGTGTAAATCGTGGAATGCTTCTAGATAAGCTCAAGTACTGTGGTATGAGCGGGACAGCGCTCAAATGGTTTAAATCCTACCTAACTGTAAGTGTGCAGAAAGTTGAAATAAGCAGTTCATATAATATGCAAAAAACTGGTGATTTCTCAAACTGGGGAACAATGAAGAATGGGGTGCCACAAGGTTTGGTCTTGGGTCCTCTGCTGCTCTTAATACATATTAATGACTTGCCATTCTATAGTCACGAACATGCAAAGCTGGTACTTTTTGCCAATGATACAAGTATAGCTATCACACCCAGCAGACAAGAATTAACTGGTGAAATTGGAAATGATGTTTTTCAGAAAATCAGTAAGTGGTTCTCTGCAAATGGGCTCTCAGTAAACTTTGACAAAACACAGTACATACAGTTCCACACAGTAAATGGAATGACACCATTAATAAATATAGACTTCGATTAGAAATGGGTAGCTAAGGTAGAATATTCAAAATTTCTAGGTTTATGAATTGATGAGAGGTTGAACTGGGAAAAACACACTGAAGATCTGTTGAAACGTTTGAGTTCAGCTACTTATGCTATTAGGTTCATTGAAAATTTGGTGATATACATCTCATTTACCACGACAATTTTCATTCTCTACTTTCGTATGGCATCATATTCTGGGGTAACTCACCATTGAGTAAAGGAGTGTTCATTTCACAAAAGCGTGTAATCAGAATATCCAACAATATATATATATATATATATATATATATATATATATATATATATATATATATATATTCACTTACGAAATTTGTTATTAACAATCCAAACGAATTCAAAAGTAATAGCAGTGTACATCGCTACAACACTAGGAGAAACGATGATCTTCATTACTCAAGGTTAAATCTAACTTTGGCTCAGAAGGGGGTAAATTATGCTGCCACTAAAGTCTTTGATTACTTACCTAATAGCATCAAAAGTCTGGCAGATAGCCATATAGCATTTAAAAGGAAATTAAAAGAATTTCTTAATGGCAACTCCTTCTACCCATTAGATGAATTTTTGGATATAGTAAGTGGGAAATATCCCAATCCCCACAAAAAAATTAAAAATATTAAGTGTCATGTAATATTTTGTGTAATGTAATATCTGGTATAGACACCTTTTCTTGACCTGACACGTTCCACATCATTACGAAGTGTCGTATTCATGGTCTATGAAACAAGTACTAATCTAATCTAATCTAGTAGCTTTAAATCTCTAAGGCCAGGAATGAACTTCCATTTCTTGGTAATGTTTACACTCAAAGACAAATGCAAAAAATTATTATCAGTGTGCTGAAATAAGAGATATCTTTATAGTATCGAGTGTTCTGAGGTAGTAAGAACCTCGCCAAGTCCATACTCTCGGTTTAAGTACTGTTTAATCCATTTCGTCACTCTTATTCTATTGCAGAAAAGTAATTATAAGGAATTACTGAACTCTAGAGTGATGTTCCTATCACATTCTTTAGGGACATTTTGCTACTTTCGAAAGTATTTACTTAATTGAACACTAAGTCCATCCCTTTGGTATGAAAGCAATTAATAGCTGTGGAAGCCCGCCTTTGGATGACCATGGTACCCATTTCTGCTGGGGCTAGACACCGTCATTCTGGATGTTACCTCCACGGCTTCCGTGAACTCTCTATTTACATCTCTGATTATTGTATCTCTGATTGTTTTCGCGCCAAGCTTGTGTTTTACTTGTGCGAGTTTGTGAATGATATGTGAAATTATCGAAGAGACGGCAGTAAAAAAGACAGCTAGCATTCTTTGTGTTAATTTTGCTCCCAGAGATTGCTCAAGATGGCTGTTACATTAGATAAGATACAGAAAATATCTTGTACATTAGATAAACTGAGAAAGAATTTACAGTGTGTAATATGGTGAGTTATACCATTGGTCAGCAGCAAGATATTGTTTGTTGCTTGTTGAAAAGACGCGTTACTAATGAGGTTTCGAGACTAGTTGGAAAAAAAAAAGCAATGTTATTATCAGTATTGAGTGTTCATACCTAGGTTGTCCTAGGCCTGTTTCCAAATTGCGCTGATGCATGAAATGTGTATTTTGACGTTTAGAGAGATTCTGTTTGGAGTAACTGGCCCTCGATTCCTTGTGCCTATTATCTTCCTAGGTATCATTAGTGTTATTGGGGTGCGTACTTTACAGCTGTCTTTTGTGTTGGAATCTGCTTTCCACGCATAGGCAGCGAGTGTCGCAGATAAGCCTTCGTGGTAACAACCCTACCGGATGAAAGAAATGTATGCGAAGAATCACTAGACGTTATGAGGACATGTTTCTCAACACTGACGTGATTGTTGCGTGTAATTGATGAATATCATTGTGACATGATACACGCTTCTTAATTATATTGTTCTATTGGAACATGACGTGTCAGAGTGTACTGTGGCAGTAATTTTAATAGATAACAGTTTCAGTCGCATACAATAATTTTGTATGTCGACCACTTTTGGTTTGGCAAAACCATTAAGATCCATGAGAGAGTTCCGAGTAATGACCTTGAAGGGCTTAATGTAGCCCCTCTAATTTTGAATTGTAGTTTTAGTTATTGTAAATGAAAAATTGTTAAATATGGAGTGAACGTAGATCTTGGGCTAACCTGTAGATAGATATGTTTTGATGTCACCATCTGTCAACCAAACTTTCACCTTCCGTCTAACACAGACCTCGTGTTCTACTGCAGATCGATCTATCACCATATCTTTCATTTTGAATGTAGATACTGTCATACTCAATTGTAGTGAGGAATCACCCTGAATGTATAGCCTTGTTATGTTATGTTAACCGGGGATCTAGAAACGATGGAGAGGCTCCGTCCCCGCCACAGCCGCAGTGGTCTGCAACCCCTTGACGACTATCGCAGTCCACTTCATGCCTCCGCCGCCCCACGCCGAACCCAGGGTTATTGTGCCGTTCGGCCCCCGGTGGACCCCCGAGGGAACGTCTCACACCAAAAGAGTGTAACCCCTATGTTTGCATGGTGGAGTAATGGTGGTGTACGCGTACGTGGAGAACTTGTTTGCGCAGCAATCGCCGACATAGTGTAGCTGAGGCGGAATAAGGGGGACCAACCCGCATTCGCCAAGGCAGATGGAAAACCTCCTAAAAACCATCCACAGACTGACCGGCTCACTGGACCTCAGCACAAATCCACCGGGCGGATTCGTACCAGGGGCCGGCGCTCCTTCCCGTCCGGAAAGCCGTGCGTTAGACCGCACAGCCAACCGGCCGGGCATGTATAGCCTTAAACGATGCTAAACATTGTTCTATATTCTTATTCCATGATTTCAAAACTATAGATTATTATATAGCATATTAGCAGTGACACTGGATAATCATAATTGTGGAGTTGGAAAACTGAGAATAAGTAGTGAGGAAAGAAAGCACTTGATTTCATATTGAAGAAGCAGAAATGTTTTTCCATGTGTAAGTTCTTGTGTGTGTGTGTGTGTGTGTGTGTGTGTGTGTGTGTGTGGGAACAAAATGTTCAACATAGAAGTGAAACTGCAGAGTTATTTATTCCTTCAAGTGTGTGTCAAGTCCACATCCTTAGCTGAGTGGTGAGTGTGGCAATGCCATGCGAGGGACCCAGATTCGATTCCCTGCTGGGTTGGAGATTTTCTCTGGTCGGGGGCCTGTTTATTGTGTTGTCTTCATCACATCAACCTCATTGACAAGCAGGTTGCTGAAGTGGCGTCACTTAAAAAGACTTGCATCAGGTGGCTGTTCTACTTTATGGGAGGCCCTATCACATGACATTTCATTTCTTATGTGCCAAAACATTTGTGATGTAGGTGCACAGTGTAGAGGTGTCACTCATTTCAGCAATACTCTAATGAACTACAAGGCTTGCATTAAACTATTAGATTGCCATGTTGTAAATGATTATGATATATAGACAGTATAGGGGCCTACTGAGTGAGATGATGAAGAGCTTAAGACATCAGATAAGTGCCCAATAGGAGCAGGGTTAAAATCCCTGTCTTGACATCAGAGTTTGGATTTTATGTGGTATCATGGCAAAATCAAAGTGCAATTCCACCAATCTGGTTTGACCCGTGATGTCGTCAAGATGACAGACACCCTTGTTTCAAGCGTTTACGATATGGTGACCACGAAGTCACTCATTATACCCCAGACCAAACATCAATACGCAGGAAATATTTAACTCTAGCAATAAAATTAAACCAATGACACAAATGAGGGAAGTAGGGAGTTTTGGGTTGTCACAAGCTAAATATACGATAATAACACCACCATTCCAAAATATGTATTAACAAAAAAATCAAGCACACGGGTTTTTGAAGTTTCAACAAAACCGAAAAAAGAGCAAAAATGATGCCCTTGGTATCATAAAATTCACTTGAGCTACATAGCTTAAACGAACCCTTTAATACAAGGAGTCCACATAAAACTTGAAAACCAGGTATTGCAGATGTCACTGGGGCTTTATAATTCAAACGAAGCCACCAAGTGTAGCAGTGCTGTGGTTAGTGCACTGGACTTGCATTTGGGAGGACAACAGTTGAAATCCATGTCCGACTGTCCCGATTTAGATTTTCCATGATTCTTTAAATTGATCCAGGCAGATTTTGGGATGATTCCTTTGAAAGGGTGTGATGTTCATTCCTTCTGACAAAGCCCTTGATACCAGGAACACACATACAACTCCAGAACCTGACACTGCAAATTACACTTGACTTCCATGCCAGCTGAAACAAGCCTGCAGTACTGAAAACCAGCACACTCAAATCATCAGATCCATTATTCAAACTTTCACTTACTCTATGTACCTAAAACGAAGTCCACAGTACAACAAACCAGAACTTGTATACTGCAATTAATATAAAAAATATAACCCAACCAGTGATGATAAACTGCTACTCTACCAATGCAATTGCCAGACAAAATTAAGAAAAACTCTAAAATCCATGAAAACGCGAATAGTCACCCATTTCAGTTTCGTAAGCAACTGTAAACTCACAAAGCGTACATATTACTATAAAAGAATAGAACCTCCACCCCCCACCCCAAAAAATAAGCGTGCACACGCGCGCAAACAAAAACACACACACACACACACACACACACACACACACACACACACACACACACACACACACAAAAAAATCTTAAAATCTTCCACAGTTGGTTCAGATAACTGTAATAACTTGATCATAGACAACATATCTTTGGCCATTGCAATAAGCAGTAACCTGCTAATAAGTTTCTGTCATATCCATTAATGGGGGAATAAAAAAAGAAAATAAAAAATACTTCTATTAAATTTCTGACCATAATAAACTCACAGCCGAACACAAGCACTAATCCATCACCTGGAGTATGCTAAATCAAATTAACTCTCTAGGGAGCATGTAAAAACTCTTGAAATGACACTCATACATTTGCCCAACATCAAGGGACACTCTAATGTGCGTGACAAACAACTTTTCAAACAAGAGAGTGCCACCAATTACAACATGTTACCTACACAAGCGGACTTAAAATATAAGAAAATAAAATAAAATGAGTGGGCCTGACATTGTACAACAAAACACAGTTGTCACAAGTTGAAGGATAAATGGAATCGCAACTCAGATTATACAGGGATTGGGTTAACAGAATCTGCTGATACCTGGGTGTCAACTTCATCCCTTAATGTAAAGTAACGTTAATGTGACAGTGATGCCATATGTGTGCAGACAGAAATAGAACAGTACATTGACAATTTTTTTTTTTTTTCGTCTGGCTTAGATACTGTAATGCCATTTGTAGTGGAAGTGAGATTTGTTGTGTCGCTCAAGGTCTAAGTTAGGTTTAAAGAGGACAGTTTGGTTATGAGTTGGTGACGTGGTATGAAATACTTCACTTCACCACTCTTCAATAAAGTGGTATCGAACGCTTCAGTTAATCACCCTTCAGTAGGTCCTGGCTAACCTTTTGCATTACCCCTACAATCAACCTTATGCTCTCCCTCCTGACTATCTCTTTATGGGCAGAACATGAAAGCTGTATCTTCCCTCTGTCCTTCACGACTGTGTTACCTCATGGATGTGGAAGCTAGTATTAGTGGAGTAAGATATTTATTGATGCTTATCTTTTTTCATATATTACCATCAGGGAGATTCTATGGTGACTCACATTACATTTTGAAATCTGTGTTTTATTATGTTGAATTGTTACAAACTATAAACCCATATTTTCTTTTGTAAATCAGTATAAATTGTGTTATTCAGGCAAAGATTTTGAAGTGTTTTTAAGCAGGGAAGAGTGCTAAAATTAAAGAACGAGAATATAATTATGTTGTACCGTAACTCATGTTACAAATTTGGGACATCCTATTCCTAATGTGCATTTTAGGTCAAAAGTATCCTCAAACTATTAGGAATATGGATTGGGTTTTTATCACAGAAAATGTATATTAGGTTGGCATTTATATGTTCGAGTTACAGATTTCTATACATATTTATACCATGTGAAATATTGTAATATATTGTGAAAAGGTGCGTGACTCAATGTTACGTGGGTCATGTTACTTGCTACTTCTTGTTGAAAAAACTTTTTTCCTGCAAGCAAAGAAATGAAAATATGACATCATGTGCCAAATGAGGTAAACTTAACATTAACATTTCACTTTTCAAACACTATGAAAAATTATAAGAGCATGACATCTGTTGTTGTTGTTGTTGTTGTTGTTGTGTTCTTCAGTCCTGAGACTGGTTTGATGCAGCTTTCCATGCTATATCCTGTGCAAGCTTCTTCATCTCCCAGTAACTACTGCAACCTACATCCTTCTGAATCTGCTTGGTGTACGAGCCGGCCGCGGTGGTCTAGCGGTTCTAGGCGCTCAGTCCGGAACCGTGGGACTGCTACGGTCGCAGGTTCGAATCCTGCCTCGGACATGGATGTGTGTGATGTCCTTAGGTTAGTTAGGTTTAAGTACTTCTAAGTTCTAGGGGACTGATGACCACAGATGTTAAGTCCCATAGTGCTCAGAGCCATTTGAACCAATCTCTCTACGATTTTTACTCTCCACGCTGCCCTCCAATACCAAATTGGTGACCCCTTGATGCCTCAGAACATGTGTCCTACCAACCAATCCCTTCTTCTAGTGAAGTTGTGCCACAAACTCCTCTTCTCCCCAATTCTGTTCAATACCTCCTCGTTAGTTATGTGATCTACCCATCTAACCTTCAGCATTCTTCTGTAGCACCACATTTCGAAAGCTTCTGCTCTCTTCTTGTCCAAACTATTTATCTTCCATGTTTCACTTCCATACATGGCTACACTCAATACAAATACTTTCAGAAATGACTTCCTGGTACTTAAATCTATACTTGATGTTAACAAATTTACCTTCTTCAGAAACTCTTTCCTTGCCATTGCCAGTCTACATTTTATATCCTCTCTACTTCATCAGTTATTTTGCTCCCCAAATAGCAAAACTCCTTTACTACTTTAAGTGTCTCATTACCTAGTCTAATACCCTCAGCATCACCCGATTTAATTCGACTACATTCCATTATCCTTGTTTTGCTTTTGTTTATGTTCATCTTATATCCTCCTTTCAAGACACTGTCCATTCCATTCAACTGCTCTTCCAAGTCCGTTGCTGTGTCTGACAGAATTGCATGACATCTAGGAAAATGAATTCTAAATTCAGTTAAAAGTCAGAGAACCGAAAATATCCTCTAGCATTGATGACATGAAGTGGATTAATTTTCTTCATAATTTCATCATATTTTACAGGCCATTTCCAATAGTGACCAGCACACTCCATTGCCCTGATTAAGTAAGAATTTCCAAAAACTGCATGTGTTTTTCCAGCCTTGAATTTACTGTGATAGTCTACTTTGTACCAGTCTCCAATTCTCACACTTTCTATAGTTTTTTCAGTATGATGATCTGCAGCAGGAAAATGCTTTGGAGACAGCAGCTATGTTTGTAGTACTCCTTTCTTGTAGTGAAAGCAGTGAATGCCTTTTTATGTTTGGTATTGACAGTACTGGAGAAAATATTTGAGCCAGATTAAGTTTCACATTGATTCCTTGACTTTCATCTTAGACACATGTAAAACCTGCGTAGTTGTGGTACTTGCAGCTACCTGAGCAAAAGTTGATGTATCGCCTACTATGAATATTCACTTTTTTACTGCATTCCCCATTAGCTGTTCCGCAACTGCACCAATTCCATCTACAGCTCCTTTACCATGGGATGTAACAAATAAGTTCCAACAGATTTCCACATTATAAAATGATTGAAACTGAGGTACAGCAGCAGTAATACATTTGTTTTTAAATTGTGAGGCAGGTCCGTCTGACCAGATTGAAACTACCCTCACATTTTCAGGTATAGTTGACAGTACCTTGCTAATGTAAGCAATTGCAGCACTCGAGTCATGGCTTTATCCAGAGTGTTCCATTACATATACTGTGACAAACTTGCTTTACTAGGTTGTTGATTTTCCATCTTATGTTGCGTATGTTTTCAAACTCTCTCTCTATTTTAGCTCTTCTTTCTTCTAATAATAGTGCTTGCTTATGTTGACTCATCTGTAGAAACTTTTGTTTCGGCTTCTGCTGGCTTTTTTGAGCTTCTTCCAGATGCTTCTTCCTAAATTGTTCATATTTTCCTTCACTCTTTAACTTTTCCCTCTTCCTGCTCTTGTCTTTCTGCTGCTGCTAAGGGCATCCTCTTCTTCTAATTTTAAAGCAATACAACTGTGACTCTGATTTCGCAACTCACGTTACACATTTAATTTTCTGTTTTTACAATATTGTTTGAAATTGGGAAATTTTTAGTAGTGATATTAGTTACACATACACACTAAGAAATAAATTACTGAACAAGATAAAGTTATATTTAATATCTCTCTTGCTATAAAAACTTCATTACATGAAAGTGACTCATGTTACATGAAAGTTCATGCTGTTGTATTACGTTGTTTGCTCCAACCTATAATATACCTACTTCAGTTTTATACTCTTTATGCACTGCATTAGGGTATGTAACAGTAATACAACTAATGATATGCTAATTCTTACCTGCCAGTTAGTTGAAATGAAGGTCCAAAATCTCCAATAATTCACACACTCATCACACGAAAAACATATGCCGCTACAAAAATGGCTATGGATTATGAAGTTAAGCAATAATGGGCCACAAACCATTGTTGCCATACAGTAAAAAGTCCAGCATTTTCAAAAAGATATAAAAAGTACCAAATTTTAAACCTTTGGGCTAAGTATCGTGTCTCCTACTTTACATGGAATATCCCGTCAAGTGCAAACTTATCAAATAGCTGCTGTTGTAACACTATATCATTATAGAAAAAGAATGACACTCTTAATATCTTTTGTCACCAAATGAAATCTCGTTGCGCTCACCTTTCACTGACTTTTAATGACTTTTTGAATTTGCTCCTTTTGAGTTAAAAAAACCCAATTACAGCTGTTACCTTATAATCAAGTTTCACGAAAGGATAAATCTGTATCTCTTCAATAAAGGCAAATTTTCAGAACTTACAGGCTTTAATTACTATTAGCTGCAGCAAAAGATTTTTATCATACATTAACTAAACAATTTTAAAGATTTGCCTTCACTAATGCCCTCGTTTTGAGATCTCTCTCTCAACCATATGTTTCAAGTAGGATTGTTTCAATGTCAGCCCACTAGGAGTCTTCTGATTGGTTGCTCAGCAGTCTTTCCTTATAGCGTCTCCAGAATTTGCCTGCTGGAACAACTAACAAATGATCCTGCTGAAGTATACAGAGTCTTCATTGCCCTGGAGCAGGTGAGATACCATCACAGTACTTTATGATCTGGGTTCACTCACTCATTGCCTTGCAGTCTGTACAAAAAAGAATCCTGCAGGAAAAAAAATATTCGAACTGTCCAAGATATATTTTACAGGACGTCCAGAAATAAAGCTGGGTATTGGGACACATTGAGATATGAGGAAATGATGCAATCAACACATCAGCCGAAAAAGCATGTAGAAAAGGCATTGTGATTCAGTGTTCCATATTGCTACATACTATTATCTCAATGTTGGCCAGAAGGATCATGCATCAGTGGGAAGAAGTAGTGTTACAGGTGTTAAACAACAAACTGCACTCAATCACATTGACCACCAAAGTGTGGCAAATCTTACACCAGTCACATCAGTGGAAGGAAGTGATGCTCATTTGGTTAAGAATATAATGATGTCCATTGACACGTGGTTTCCTTTTCCGGCAGGATTATCCACCAATATGTGAAACCTGTGGAATACCACTTCTGATGCAGAGTATTTTATCTAGATAATTTAAAACTTTTGTGCAGTGCCAGGCTTCCTGCCTAAAGTACTATGGATAGTTAGTCGACAAGTTCTGATTGAATGGCTTGACTCAGGATTTTGTTTAAGTAGTCCACAACCCACATAACATACAGTGTGTATAAGGACATTTTTCAAAATGAGGGAAGGATTTTGATATATACGAACCACATATTTATGTAGCTGGACTTTCTGGGGGTGGAGGGAGGGGGGATGCTAATGTGTGCTCCTCGGCAGTCGTCTGGGCTTTCACTTGTGAGAACAAACATCGCTCAAACCGCTAGATGTCCAGTTAGGATGCTGATGGCTGTGCTGTTGAATGCCCTAAGTACATCATCATTGTGTCAGAGTACCCCTACATATGCTTGTGGCAGCTCATATGGTAAATGGCATAAAACGTTCATTTTTTGTACTTATTTAAAGTATGTGGTATCAGATAAGCTTCTTGTCACTCAGTTTAATATTGCGAATGCCAAATCTTGTAATATGTATAGAAATTAGTATGATGTGAGTTTACTACTGCCATGTTAGTTATAAATCATCATGGTCCATCCAGTGATGATTATATGATTACAACTCAGTAGTAGTTTTGGGTGAAGTGTATAATGTAGTCGAGTATGATTCATATGTCTGAGAGAGGCATTGAGCTTATGGCCCACTTAGTGCTATTCTTTATGGGACAACATTGCCTGCTCTCTGTGAGCTGTGATAGAAATGCAAGGAAACGCATAAGCAGCTGGTTGTTGAGTAACGAATGAGAGAGCAGCAGACAGATGACATATCGTGTGACAATAAATGGAAGAAATTGCGTAAAACTTTGTTATGAACATAAGATGAAATGCACAGCATATTAAAAAAACAACAGTTATGATCACAAAAGTTATCAAGATAATTGCATAAAAATTAAAAAGAAATTGTGGCACATATAGACAGACAGATGACAATGAAAAGTAATGGGAGACATACATAATATTTGACCACTGATGGTCTTTTGAATAACAGCTTGAACTATTTGATACATGTACTTCTTGTCATATCATAGTCATTGACTTTGAGAACTTACAACCAAATTTTTCACTTTTCAACCTAATCTAGAGCTTGGGCTACGCTATAGATCAGTCGCACTCCACAACCTTTGTTCCAGTAAATTGCTTCTTTTCACATCATTGCTCATAACCAAACTGTTGCCTTTAAAACTAACCTAGACGTCATGATACACTGCGATCAGTCTGTCACCAAAATCTTCATTCCAAAAAAAGTTATAAAATGTGTTGAAACCGTGTCAGCAAAACTTTAAGGAAACTATTAATAACATCCAGTTCTTTCAGTTCAGTCACTCATAACACTTAGCTACTTTTCTCACCTTCCATTGCTTACTTTAAACAGTTGTTCCATTGGCTGCCTGAAACTGATGCATTGCCATATTGTTTGGGCTTGTTCTGGAGTTTAGGCTCCTAGGTGAATGTACTGTTCATACAATTAATCTGCATAGAATATAACACAATATTCATATTTGCAAAGGAAAGGTGTCATCGTATTCAAGGAAATGAAAAATCTTTGCAGGTTATTTCTTACTGCATCCACAGCATTCGATAATCCACACGTCCCATGAGTTGTGCCAGATTTGCGAGCACCTCATGGAGCTTGTCTTCATTGGCTGGTTACAGGTTTGACAATACTGTGGGTACTGCACTGGGGCTAGTAAGGACAGTTGTTCATGCTTCAGTGACCATCGTTTGTTGTTGTGGTGGAATGTTCTTTGACACGGTATGAGGATCTTGCTTTAACATCAAAATGATGTATGTGCCAGTGGGTTGGATGGCTGTTGAGACAAAACAGTTGCTAGCCAGTGAATTCTTGGAAACTTCAGATGTATAAGGTTTATGCAGGTGAGTAAATTTCTGTCAGGGTGCACTCTTTGTTTCCCCAGCTGCTAGGTAGAAAACCATGATGAACTGTTCCACCAGAAACACTGTGTGAGATGGGTGCAATGTCTGGTACAAAACACTAACTCATAGCCCAGTGAAAACTGCTTGAAACTGAAAAGCTTGTGGGTAACAGGACACTTAACATGTCTCAAAATGTGTTTACGATTATTGAAAAGCATATGAAAAAGTATCACCTTTTGTGTACATTAATGAGTGCAATGTATAGCAGGTATACTGAAATCAGTGAGTGCTCGAAGATGGGAACAGCAGCAACACGGCAAGCTGAACTTATATAGATAGCAGAAGTGCTAGGTGACTACCCATTTGTGATGAAATTGCACAATAATACAAACTCGACAACCTCCATGAATATCAACGCCAAACCATAGTATAAGACAGTGACTCGCCTGATTTTGAGTGATTTTGTCAGTGTAATGGCATTAAATACCGGACAATATGTCCATTACACCAAGCATTCAACACAGAGGTTAAGCAGCTGATCAGGAATTCGAAACTCAGATACGAAAAAGGTACTGATGATGTCTTGTGTGGAAGCATTAATGAGATTCCTCCAAGTTATCGATCCATCCCACAGCCCAGCAGAGTGTTGCATGGACACAGCCCTGTTTGCTGCTGATTGTTTACATCTGGCACAGAAAATTCAGGGCCAGCAGTCTAAGACAGGGTTTCCACATGGTGGGATGGCAGATTAAGCCCTCCACTGTAATGTGTATGAGGCAACATTGTGGGATATAGGGAGCATCAGTTATTCAAAGTCACAGAGGCCCAGAGTCAGCAGGTTTAACATCATAACCACCTGCAGCTGCAAAGCAGGTAAACACTGCGCCCCCTGACAGTCACCACATAAGACCTCTGACAGCCGTGCGCATGGCCAGCCACCATCAATTATACCTGTATCCTTCTCCTATGTAGCATTAAGACCTTCACCATCTACGCTCGCACCTCACAACGGCCAAGTGTCACCCACTTCCTCTCCCCTTTACACAGCTCCGCAATATGCCTCCACTATAACTTGTGGCCAGGTGAACTCGTAGAGATGAGTCGCTCACTAATGCCCATGATTGAGACATATGTAATGATACGTGTTTAGCTACCGCAGCACCGGCACCCTTTTGCAACCATGCAAAGCATAGCCTATACCATTTCAGGTCCTGCCTGCCATTTGCAGTGTGGAGGGATATATAGGGTGAGTCACCTAACGTTACCGCTGGATATGTTTTGTAAACCACATCAAATACTGACGAACCGATTCGACAGACCGAACGTGAGGAGAGGGGCTAGTGTAATTGTTTATTACAAACCATACAAAAATGCACGGAAGTATGTTTTTTAACACAAACCTACATTTTTTTAAATGGAACCACGTTAGTTTTGTTAGCCCATCTGAACATATAAACAAATACGTAAACAGTGCCGTTTGTTGCATTGTAAAATGTTAATTACATCCGGAGATATTGTAACCTAAAGTTGACACTTGAAACCTCCGACATTCAGTTGCGTGTTGTAACAAACATGGGCCACGGTCGGCGAGCAGCATCTGCAGGGATATGTTTACGATGACGACCGTGTTTACGAGTGTGGCTGTAGTGCACTGTTGTGGTTTGGTCTAGCTGTCGCAGTGTCCGCATGTAGCGCTTGCTGCTATTGTTATTCTGCATTCGTCTCCGCACGCAGACCAACTGTAGTACACCGTGTTACCAGACGTCGGTGATAGTGTAGTGTTGTAGGAACTGTGACCATGGTGTATTCAAACTCTGAAAAGGCGGAGATGATACTCATCTATGGCGAGTGTCGACGAAATGCAGCTGAAGCCTGCAGGGTGTATGCAGAACGGTACCCGGACACAGAGCTCATTGCAAAGCATCTACCGCCAACTGTATGCAACAGGTATGGTCGTAGCACGCAAACGGGTCCGTAACAGGCCCGTCACAGGAGAAGCGGGTGCAGTTGGTGTGTTAGCTGCTGTTGCCATGAACCCACACATGAGTACACGGGACATTGCGAGAGCCGGTGGACTGAGTCAAAGTAGTGTCATGCGCATACTGCATCGTCACCGCTTTCACCCGTTTTATGTGTCGCTACATCAGCAATTACATGGTGATGACTTTAATCATCGAGTGCAATTCTGTCAATGGGCATTAACAGAGAATGCGTTGCAGTTCTACCTGTTTACCGATGAAGCGGGTTTCACAAACCACGGGGCAGTGAATCTACGGAACGTGCATTACTGGTCCGTGGACAATCCTCGCTGGCTCAGACAGGTAGAGCGACAGCGACCGTGGACTGTAAATGTATGGTGCGGAATCATTGGCGACCACCTCATTGGTCCTCACTTCATTGCAGGGGCCCAAACAGCTGCAGCATACATCACGTTTCTACAGAATGATCTGCCAATGTTGCTCGGAAATGTCCCACTGGAAACGCGTCAACGTATGTGGTATCAGCATGATGGAGCACCTGCACATTCCGCAATTAACACTAGGCTGACCCTTGACAGGATGTTCGACGGGCGTTTCATAGGACGTGGAGGACGCATAAATTGGCCAGCCCCTTCTCCTGATCTTACACCTCTGGACTTCTTTCTGTGGGGTACGTTAAAGGAGAATGTGTACCGTGATGTGCTTACAACCCCAGAGGATATGAAACAATGTATTCTGGCAGCCTGCGGTGACATTACACCAGATGTACTGCGGCGTGTATGACATTCATTACGCCAGAGATTGCAACTGTGTGCAGCAAATGATGGCCACCACATTGAACATCTATTGGCCTGACATGTCGGGACACACTCTATTCCACACCGTAATTGAAAACGGAAACCACGTGTGTATGTGTACCTCACCCCTCATGGTAATGTACATGTGCGTCAGTGAAAAAGACCAATAAAAAGGTGTTAGCATGTGGACGTAATGTGCTGTTCCAGTCTCTTCTGTACCTAAGGTCCATCACCGTTCCCTTTGGATCCCTACGTAATTCGGTGCTCTCCGATACACACGATTGAACAGCAGAGGAATGGTACTCAAGCGTCAACTTTAGGTTACAATATCTCCGGGTGTAATTAACATTTTACAATGCAACAAACGGCACTGATTACGTATTTGTTTATATGTTCAGATGTGCTAACAAAACTAATGGGGTTCCATTTAAAAAAAATGTAGGTTTGTGTTAAAAAACATACTTCCATGCATTTTTGTATGGTTTGTATTAACCAATTACACTAGCCCCTCTCCTCACGTTCGGTCTGTGGAATCGATTCATCAGTATTTGATGTGCTTTACGAAATATATCCAGCGGTAATGTTAGGTGACTCACTCTGTATATCCCAATCCAATAGTGACAAATACGAACTCCTGCCAGATGGGAATAATGACAAAAGCCCACAGGCCATAGTGAGCAGTAGGTTCTCTGTAAGTGTTTGCCAATTTAGTGCTTTTCAATATATATGTAACATTCTCATGTGAGTAAAACAAACCCTTGAACATTCCTGACAATCTCTTTGTATACATTCAGTACCCTCTGTAATTCTATTTGGTATGAGTTCCACACACATGAACATATTCTAAGGTAAGACATACAAATGATTTGTAAGTAGTATCCTTTTTATACTGACTACAGTTTTCCGGTACCCAGTATGACAAGGAAACATCACTGACTTTACTACATATTTTAAGGAAGTAAAAAAGCACACGTGCAACATATCAGCCCCAGTAACTGATCCCATGTGAAAATCTGGGCCGTAATTCGGAAAGTACAAAATTATGATCCTTTGAACGTACAGCTTTTAAACTTCGCAGGCTCCGACTGCTTGTAAATCACTCTGTCCTGCAAATGTGTGATGCATGAACATAAAGTACCATACAGTGGAGTGAGTAAGAGCTTAGTGTTCAAAATGTTGATGAACAAACAAGCAACACTGCTTTGTTCATTATTTCCAAGTGTACTGTTTCTAACCTGTAATTGGCACCAGAGATCTCTTTGTAGTGAACACTTTCGTGTTGCGATTCACAAATGCAGTGTAAATTAATGAAATAAGTAAGTCATTAAGAAGCAGTGTATCACTATTTAACTACACTCCTGGAAATGGAAAAAAGAACACATTGACACCGGTGTGTCAGACCCACCATACTTGCTCCGGACACTGCGAGAGGGCTGTACAAGCAATGATCACACGCACGGCACAGCGGACACACCAGGAACCGCGGTGTTGGCCGTCGAATGGCGCTAGCTGCGCAGCATTTGTGCACCGCCGCCGTCAGTGTCAGCCAGTTTGCCGTGGCATACGGAGCTCCATCGCTCCAACACTGGTAGCATGCCGCGACAGCGTGGACTTGAACCGTATGTGCAGTTGACGGACTTTGAGCGAGGGCGTATAGTGGGCATGCGGGAGGCCGGGTGGACGTACCGCCGAATTGCTCAACACGTGGGGCGTGAGGTCTCCACAGTACATCGATGTTGTCGCCAGTGGTCGGCGGAAGGTGCATGTGCCCGTCGACCTGGGACCGGACCGCAGCGACGCACGGATGCACGCCAAGACCGTAGGATCCTACGCAGTGCCGTAGGGGACCGCACCGCCACTTCCCAGCAAATTAGGGACACTGTTGCTCCTGGGGTATCGGCGAGGACCATTCGCAACCGTCTCCATGAAGCTGGGCTACGGTCCCGCACACCGTTAGGCCGTCTTCCGCTCACGCCCCAACATCGTGCAGCCCGCCTCCAGTGGTGTCGCGACAGGCGTGAATGGAGGGACGAATGGAGACGTGTCGTCTTCAGCGATGAGAGTCACTTCTGCCTTGGTGCCAATGATGGTCGTATGCGTGTTTGGCGCCGTGCAGGTGAGCGCCACAATCAGGACTGCATCGACCGAGGCACACAGGGCCAACACCCGGCATCATGGTGTGGGGAGCGATCTCCTACACTGGCCGTACACCACTGGTGATCGTCGAGGGGACACTGAATAGTGCACGGTACATCCAAACCGTCATCGAACCCATCGTTCTACCATTCCTAGACCGGCAAGGGAACTTGCTGTTCCAACAGGACAATGCACGTCCGCATGTATCCCGTGCCACCCAACGTGCTCTAGAAGGTGTAAGTCAACTACCCTGGCCAGCAAGATCTCCGGATCTGTCCCCCATTGAGCATGTTTGGGACTGGATGAAGCGTCGTCTCACGTGGTCTGCACGTCCAGCACGAACGCTGGTCCAACTGAGGCGCCAGGTGGAAATGGCATGGCAAGTCGTTCCACAGGACTACATCCAGCATCTCTACGATCGTCTCCATGGGAGAATAGCAGCCTGCATTGCTGCGAAAGGTGTATATACACTGTACTAGTGCCGACATTGTGCATGCTCTGTTGCCTGTGTCTATGTGCCTGTGGTTCTGTCAGTGTGATCATGTGATGTATCTGACCCCAGGAATGTGTCAATAAAGTTTCCCCTTCCTGGGACAATGAATTCACGGTGTTCTTATTTCAATTTCCAGGAGTGTATTAACATTGCTGTTGTGCTTTAGTTTCTTTGCATTGAAGAGCTGACACTATTGAACTGCAGTACTTTTGCAGGAGTTGTGCTATTCTTCAATGTGATTGGTGTGATTAAATTATAAATAAAAAAAATCATTAGCTCCATTTCATAATAATGCACATGCATGTGTGTGAAGCTGACAGGAGCTTGACTACTCTTTTTGCATAAAACAATGGCCGGCCGGAGTGGCCGAGCGGTTCTAGGCGCTTCAGTCTGGAACAGCGCAACCGCTACGGTTGCAGGTTCGAACTCTGCCTCGGGCATGGATGTGTGTGATGTCCTTAGGTTAGTTAGGTTTAAGTAGTTCTAAGTTCTAGGGGACTGATGACTTCAGCTGTTAAGTCCCATAGTGCTCAGAGCCATTTGAACCATAAAACAATGTGTTCTCGGACAAGATTTCAAAACATGTTTGTCGGAAGTGATCCCCTCCTCTTCCCTTATCGTCAACATTCCCTAATAGGATGGCTCTGCTTGTTACTCCACTGTACAGTACTTTGCACTCAAGCATTCAGTGACTGCAGGAGCAAGTAACAAACGACTGGTGCAGGCTAAGTTTAATAGCTCTACTTTCAGAACGGTCATAACTATGTGCTATCATAATTGTGGCCAAAATTTTCATGCAGGATCAATTACGTGGCTGACATCTTGCATTTGTGCTTTTTTGTCCTTAACCCTTTCTAATCTAGTTTTTGTGCTTGCAGTGTTCTCCCCAACTCTTATTTATTTTATGTGGATAAGTATGTAAGAGATTACTGATTATTATGCTATTGTTGTAAAAAAATTAAATGCACTGTGAGGTTACTTACAACTTTATTTCCTTTTACACTAGTTTTTTAAACTACATATGGTGTATTTGTTTATGGTGATTTCTAATTTTTTTCTGTATGGTACTTCTCCAACATTCTTCCGGGTGATATTCAGGCTTCCTCTTGCATGTTTTGTGGTAGAAAATTGTTTCTCTTCTTCCTCTTTTCTCCTTGTGTTTGCTGCAAACCACACAATCCTTTTTCTTTTATATTTACTTTATAAAGTTCATCTTCCCTTTTAGTCACCTCTCGATGGTGTCCTCTCTTCTTTGAATTTGTATTTCTTACTTGATGGACTAGCTGTCTGATTAGATCTCTTGTATAAGAGTGATGAGTTTGTAGCTGTTCTCCATATGTGTTTTTGTCTGTTGAGTAAACAACATAACTGTTCACTACAGCAAGTTCAATCAGCCAGAAGAATAATTTTTTCCACAACTTGAATGATCATTTCGTAAAACCATAGCAAGCGCAGTAGTGATCAGCCCTGTCCTCTCCTCCCATAAATTTTGTGTATTCCAAAGTAACAGTGGATTTCAGGAACTGCACAGGCTCTTTCTTCGTGTACCCAATGATCAGTTGAGTATGGGACATATAATTTTCATCTCACTTTGATAGGCACATAACTTATATTCAGCAATTTTCTTCGTCTTCAAATCATGTAGAAAATCGTTTCTGCAAGACATAACTGTACTGCCATAAAAAGTTCTTGGTTTACTCACCGGATCAAATTGGAATAAAATTGCAAGCTTTCGATGATTGCCTCCATCATCATTGTCAGGGGTTAAAATTGATTATTGTGAACTGGCAAGGCTCCCACTTTTATCCTCAAAGAATGCCATCTCTTTGGCTGTATTCCATCATTATGTCAACATGGAAGTGCCCCAGATGTCCACAGATTTTGTTTGTGCTCTCAATCTAGCATTGCTTGCAGTACCGTCCCTCACATCAGGCGGTAAACTGCTAGAAGTCTTGCTCTGCGCTTTTTATTTATCAACTGCCCACTTCCATGCATTACTAAGTGCATAGCCAGTTTGTGTATTGAAGTTGTTTTCACAAAGTCTACTTTCAGCTGCATCCCTGATCGCAGAGACCAAATAGGTTAATGCATGAACAAATATTCTCGTTTGTCCAAACAAAATCTTGTGCTTATTTGGAATAGGCTGTGCTTTGCCACGCCCGATTTATCCAAATATCTGTATTTGAGACGATACTGATGCATGCTGTTCCCTTGCTGTTGAGGATAATCTTGGCCTGAGAGTGTTGGGAATTTATAGTGTTCCTTGCGAGTGTGGTGAGAGTTATGTGGGCCAGTCTCTATGCACTGTCAATCATCACTGCATCGAGCATCAGCATCATTTTAAATACAGATATTTTGATAAATCAGGTGTGTCAGAGGGACAGCCTATTAACAGGCTATACACACAGCATTGCACGGAAGCATGCACTTGATAAAGAAAAATCACAGTAGAAGACTTCTCACCGTTGACCACCTGATGCAAGGGATGGTGTTGCAGGCAACACTAGATGGAGAGCTCAAACAAAATCTATGGACATTGAGGGCACCAACTTGGTATGCATCATTTCTGTGTTGTTATCATGATGTAATACAGCAGATTAATGTCATTCTGTTGGTATAAAAAAGTCAGCCTCGCCAGTTCACAACAGTCAGTTTTAGCCCCTGATGGTGATGGGGCAGTTGTTGTAGCTCGGAATTTTATCCTAATTTGACATGGCAAGTAAACTGAGAACCTTTTATGCAGGGACTCTGTCATGAAAAACTTTCATGCCCATAACTGTTCTTGTTGAATGAAATTTCATTTTGTGCAATTCAAAAGCAAGTTGATGGCTTGTGTGCAACCTTTCAGTAAAGATGTGATAGCCTGAATCACTTGCATAAGCTAGCAACTGCTGTGCCAAATGAACCACTATTTGGATTGCAAAGGTAAATCAGAATGAATTAGACTTCCTGTAGTTGTCTTTTCATAATATGGAAAGTGAGGAAAACAGTTAACCATTTTCTGAATCACACAAACAGAAAACTCAAACCACACTTCATAGGCATCTTTGGATTATAGCAACTGAATTGAATTTTTTCTTTGAATCTCATCTATAGCTTTTTTTTTTACATAATGTTCTTTGAATTTACTGTCAATATACTCGTTAATGTTCGTCACATTGCTCCCACTCGTAAGTTAACTCCCCTGAGCTGTGACAGGTGGGAAAAATGAATATTAGAGAAAACATCCTTGGAAAATGAAGTTCATTCTAGCCAGTCCTCTGTAAAGTAGTCAGCTAACCCTGCCTTAAAATTCAAGGCCATGTTCAGTATTACACCAAGGAAAGCCTCCAGTTCTTCTATTGAAACATCCCTCTTTGGGTGTGAAATTTGGCCTCTTGTAAGTTGATTTACTTTCTGTATTTTTTCTTAGCATACAAATTTGTAGCATTGACAGTTTCACTGATGAGGTTGTCAGTGAAGAATAGTTGGAAATATTCAAGGTTAAAGTTTGGTCAAACACCGTGAGGTATGATGAAACCTCATTGCGTAACAGAAAAAGGAAACTTTGTGAGATAACCGTTGCCATCATGATAAATTTTCCAGCTTTTTGCTACAGGTTCTCTCTCTTCAGTTTCCATTCTGCCAGTAGATTCTGATTCACTAGAACTGACATACAGCACACAACGGAAGTTTCTTCCTGATCACTTTCATCACTAAATTCTCCTTTGTCCTCAGTGTTGTTGAAAAGTCAGCTGGCAATATCATGACCATTTACGCATTTTCTGCTGGCCATTATCCTACTAGAAACGTGCAAATGCAACACGTTTTGAGTGTTTCGATCTTTGTACTAAGTGCTGTCATGTGCCTTACGAGTTCCAACAATGGAATAGACAGAAAGCACAATAATGGAAACTTGTCAGACATTGTCCAACACCGGAGCTGTTGTGGAAAATCATAGTCAGACATAGTCCGACAGTTGATCTGAAAGGGTTAAAATAAGAGGTGGTGTTAGTGATGTTTCATTGTGAGTTTACTATTAATATTGTCTGCCAGATTATTAATATGCAGTATGAACAGCAAGGGTTCCAACACACTTCTTTTGGAGCATGCCTGAAGTTGCTTTTACTCCTGTTGATGATTCTCCATCCAAGACTAAATACTGCAT
This sequence comes from Schistocerca piceifrons, assembly GCF_021461385.2. Classification (NCBI taxonomy): domain Eukaryota; kingdom Metazoa; phylum Arthropoda; class Insecta; order Orthoptera; family Acrididae; genus Schistocerca; species Schistocerca piceifrons. The sequence goes on along the minus strand of NC_060140.1, from coordinate 582,722,485 downwards.
CCTCTATACCAACAAATCCTAATCCAGCCACAAGTTTATTTTGATACACCAATAACAGTACTTTTGTTAACAAACATTGATGTAGCCCAGAGTCAAATGCTTTTCAGAAGTCAAGTAATACAGTATTGTGTCCACACTTTATCTATAACTTTAAGGATGTCACGAGACAAAAGTGCAAGTTGGCTGGGCATTCTTTTTTAGATATCTCATTATGTTTCAGCTCAGAATTATTCTAGGGTTCTGCAATAGTAATGATGTTGAACTGTAGTTTATGGATAACCTCTGCTACCTTTCTTGTAGTTGGGTATGACCTGGCGGCCTAAGACTTCCGGCGTAAGAAGTCAGCCTCATTCTGCCAACGGCCTTGTCAAAGAGGGCGGAGGAGCGGATAGATGTTCAGGGCACTCTCTTGTCCTAGGGGTGGGAAATTGCCCCTAAAGGCGGAAGAATCAGCGATGATCAACGACATGAGGATGCAGAAGGCAATGGAAACCACTGCATTAAAGACACGTAACGTGGATCCACAGGACATGTGGCCTGTAATTGAAGAAGTTTCATGATGATCTCTCCAATGGAAAAAGATTCCGGAATAGTCCCCCATTCGGATCTCCGGGAGGGGACTGCCAAGGGGGAGGTTACCATGAGAAAAAGATTGAATAATCAACGAAAGGATAACGTTGTATGAGTCGGGGCGTGGAATGTCAGAAGCTTGAACGTGGTAGGGAAACTAGAAAATCTGAAAAGGGAAATGCAAAGGCTCAATCTAGATATAGTAGGGGTCAGTGAAGTGAAGTGGAAGGAAGACAAGGATTTCTGGTCAGATGAGTATCGGGCAATATGAACAGCAGCAGAAAATAGTATAACAGGTGTAGGATTCGTTCTGAATAGGAAGGTAGGGCAGAGGGTGTGTTACTGTGAACAGTTCAGTGACCGGGTTGTTCTAATCAGAATCAACAGCAGACCAACACCGACAACGATAGTTCAGGTATACATGCCGACGTCGCAAGCTGAAGATGAACAGATAGAGAAAGTGTATGAGGATATTGAGAGTGTAATTCAGTATGTAAAGGGGGATGAAAATCTAATAGTCATGGGCAACTGGAATGCAGTTGTAGGGGAAGGAGTAGAAGAAAAGGTTACAGGAGAATATGGGCTTGGGACAAGGAATGAAAGAGGAGAGAGACTAATTGAGTTCTGTAACAAGTTTCAGCTAGTAATAGCGAATACCCTGTTCAAGAATCACAGGAGGAGGAGGTATACTTGGAAAAGGCCGGGAGGTACGGGAAGATTTCAATTAGATTACATCATGGTCAGACAGAGATTCCGAAATCAGATACTGGATTGTAAGGCGTACCCAGGAGCAGATATAGACTCAGATCACAATATAGTAGTGATGAAGAGTAGGCTGAAGTTCAAGACATTATTCAGGAAGAATCAATACGCAAAGAAGTGGGATACGGAAGTACTAAGGAATGACGAGATACGTTTGAAGTTCTCTAGCGCTATAGATACAGCAATAAGGAATAGCGCAGTAGGCAGTACAGTTGAAGAGGAATAGACATCTCTAAAAAGGGCCATCACAGAAGTTGGGAAGGAAAACATAGGTACAAAGAAGGTAGCTGCGAAGAAACCATGGGTAACAGAAGAAATACTTCAGTTGATTGATGAAAGGAGGAAGTATAAACATGTTCCGGGAAAGTCAGGAATACAGAAATACAAGTTGCTGAGGAATGAAATAAATAGGAAGTGCAAGGAAGCTAAGACGAAATGGCTACAGGAAAAATGTGAAGACATCGAAAAAGATATGATTGTCGGAAGGACAGACTCAGCATACAGGAAAGTCAAAACAACCTTTGGTGACATTAAAAGCAACGGTGGTAACATTAAGAGTGCAACGGGAATTCCACTGTTAAATGCAGAGGAGAGAGCAGATAGGTGGAAAGAATACATTGAAAGCCTCTATGAGGGTGAAGATTTGTCTGATGTGATAGAAGAAGAAACAGAAGTTGATTTAGAAGAGGTAGGGGATCCAGTATTAGAATCGGAATTTAAAAGAGCTTTGGAGGACTTATGGTCAAATAAGGCAGAAGGGATAGATAACATTCCATCAGAATTTCTAAAATCATTGGGGGAAGTGGCAACAAAACGACTATTCACGTTGGTGTGTAGAATATATGAGTCTGGCGACATACTATCTGACTTTCGGAAAAGCATCATCCACACAATTCCGAAGACGGCAAGAGCTGACAAGTGCGAGAATTATCTCACAATCAGCTTAACGCTCATGCATCGAAGCTGATTACAAGAATAATATACAGAAGAATGGAAAAGAAAATTGAGAATGCGCTAGGTGACGATCAGTTTGGCTTTAGGAAAAGTAAAGGCACAAGAGAGGCAATTCTGACGTTACGGCTAATAATGGAAGCAAGGCTAAAGAAAAATCAAGACACTTTCATAGGATTTGTCGACCTGGAAAAAGCGTTCGACAATATAAAATGGTGCAAGCTGTTCGAGATTCTGAAAAAAGTAGGGGTAAGCTATAGGGAGAGACGGGTCATATACAATATGTACAACAACCAAGAGGGAATAATAAGAGTGGACGATCAAGAACCAAGTGCTCGTATTAAGAAGGGTGTAAGACTAGGCTGTAGCCTTTCGCCCCTACTCTTCAATCTGTACATTGAGGAAGCAATGATGGAAATAAAAGAAAGGTTCAGGAGTGGAATTAAAATACAAGGTGAAAGGATATCAATGATACGATTCGCTGATGACATTGCTATTCTGAGTGAAAGTGAAGAAGAATTAAATGATATGCTGAACGGAATGAACACTCTAATGAGTACACAGTATGGTTTGAGAGTAAATCGGAGAAAGACGAAGGTAATGAGAAGTAGTAGAAATGAGAACAGCGAGAAACTTAACATCAGGATTGATGGTCACGAAGTCAATGAAGTTAAGGAATGCTGCTACCTAGGCAGTAAAATAACCAATGACGGACGGAGCAAGGAGGACATCAAAAGCAGACTCGCTATGGCAAAAAAGGCATTTCTGGGCAAGAGAAGTCTACTAATATCAAATTCCAGCCTTAATTTGAGGAAGAAATTTCTGAGGATGTACGTCTGGAGTACAGCATTGTATGGTAGTGAAACATGGACTGTGGGAAAACCGGAACAGAAGAGAATCGAAGCATTTGAGATGTGGTGCTATAGACGAATGTTGAAAATTAGGTGGACTGATAAGGTAAGGAATGAGGAGGTTCTATGCAGAATCGGAGAGGAAAGGAATATGTGGAAAACACTGATAAGGAGAAGGGACAGGATGTTAGGACATCTGCTAAGACATGAGGGAATGACTTCCATGGTACTAGAGGGAGCTGTAGAGGGCAAAAACTGTAGAGGAAGACAGAGATTGGAATACGTCAAGCAAATAATTGAGGACGTAGGTTGCAAGTGCTACTCTGAGATGAAGAGGTTAGCACAGGAAAGGAATTCGTGGCGGGCCGCATCAAACCAGTCAGTAGACTGATGACAAAAAAAAAAAAAAAACACCTGTGCCTTCTCCCAATTCTGGGCCCAGTTTGTTGTTTAAGGATTCTTCAGTATATTACAGTTAAAATGGGAATGAATGTAGTGAGTTTTGCATAGAAACTAGCATCAATACCGTCAAGCCTACAACGTTATCCATTTGTAGATGAGCTAATCAGCTACCTAGAATTGCTAATTGACTGCCAAGAATTGGTACAAGGTAAGGTGAATTTGTTTGCGAAGCTGTGAAACGCCAGGGCTGAGAGCACATTACGGCTGGGCGGGCAGCCTCGGCCTCTTCAGGCAAGCCAGGTGCATCAGCAAAGGAGCAGATGTGGGTTAATCCCAGTATGGGGGATTTTGGTGACAGACAGTCACTTAGGAGGACAAACAATTGTACAAGAAATAGCACTGTGTTAGAAAATCTTAAAGATGGCTAAGTTACAACCCTTTGAACTTAGACAGTAAATCACAGTTACACATTAAAGCGAATCTGAATACATCTATGATCTCAGAAAAATGAGCCACATCCAGTGATACAACATCATTTCAATATCTTTAAAACTACAAAGTTAATATCCCACAGTGAATAAACATTTTCACAATACACTTCTGAGTTAACAACTTTTAAATGCTCCATGCAATTTCAACACGATATCTCAGATGATAGCATTGCATAATAGCTGTCATCCCTGATAGCCACTCACCTGTCTGTCTTTTATTTATTGACTTATGATGTCTTATAACTTTTTTATTACGCAAATATTTGTCAGAAAATAATATTCTCCACATTTACACAGCAAATGAATACAGCATCAGTACCTCATAGTTTGTCATACTTATGTATTTATTTAATGAACAGTGTACTATTTTGCCAATACCTTTATTTAGATATTAATTGCAGTTGGTAATTGAAGATTGTGGTAATTTAAGTCACATATGTTAGCTGACACCAACTCTGTAAAAGAGTGCTAAAAGACACTTGTGGTAAGCAGGCATAAATAATTGTTTAAATGTATTTAACTACAGTCCATTCCCATTTATCATGAGCTCACTTGTGCAAAAATACTGGCTTATTTATTTATGGACAAATCTTTACTTAGATTTATTGTGAATCTCTTTGAGTGATCAAATGTTTATAACATTTCTTTTATTTAAATATTGTTGTAATTTATTAATTTATTTCATGAAAGTGGTCCTGTTGAGTCAGATCAGGTTGTAGAGCTTAAGAGCAATGTATTTTTGGTGGGGATGTCCTTCAACCAATGGAAAAGCAGACAGAAGCAGAACACTGCAGGAGTCAAGTGGAGTCTGGGACTTTTCAGATTGAGAGCTCAAGGTAGTGATTCTGGACGCTTTCACACAAGTTCTGGAAGAAGACAGACCTGTCGAGAGTAACATGCACGATTCTGTTGTCTAGCTGATTGATACTGTGCAGTGAACAGCTGCTATCATATTCTTTCTGAAGGGGCTTTATATTCAAGGGTCTGAATGTGCCCCAGAGTAGGAATCTAACTTTTTGTGCTTTTATTGTGGAACTGAGGATAGACAGAGTATGAGTTACTGTTCTTTGTACTGCATGTGTTAATTTATGAATCATCATGACCTGTTTTGAGCTGGTGAATGTTTGTGTATTGTGATTAAGAAATGGCCTTAGTTTTTGCGTATCTTTGATGACTATTTAGCTATTTAGTTTGAGGATTTTGCTACTATTCTTGTGATGCCCTAAATGTAATTTTACTGCATTTGGTAAGGGTATTTTCTGTCTGCATTTTAAGTGATTATTATAGGACCACTTCCCGTTCCTGTTTATTTGAGGTGTCCTTTCTCGAATGAACATTATTTAACATAATTTGCTGTTGTCCCTATAAATTAACACATTAGAATAGAATCCTTGTTATTAAATTATTCATTTAACTGTTACATTTCTGTGTGTTTATTAACTCGCAGTTCTAGTCAATGCATAGATGATTTGACTGCAGGTTCACAGGTACAAGTTGTTATTTGCAGTGAATTAGTTGCAGGGCATGAAAGCAGATGTGCATGGCTTGTCCCCATGACTACATCAAACTATTCTTTTTAAACGGAGCTGTGCAAAGTCGAAGTACCTAAGATAGGAGCAGTATCAGGCAAAGTCACAACTGGTTCGCTCATATGGGTGCTGCTTAGTAGAGCAACTACACAGCAGTAACCATTAACCACCATCATAAGCCCTAGAGCCTTTTTTAGTTTTAGCAATTTTAGCTGTTTCCCAGCACTGCTGACACTAATATCTATATCATTCATTTTGGCAGTGGTGCGAGAATTAAACTGGGGCAATAGTTTTGCATCTTCCTTAGTAAGGGGACATTACATCATGGAGTCTATCTTTTCTGGTTTTACTTTGCTACTATTAATTTCAGTTCCTGTATTGTCCGTGAGTGTCTAGACTCAAACTATCAATGGAAAATTCAGGAGGAAAATTCAGGAAGGAATGTAACAATGTACTATCCCTCCCCCTCCCCACCCCAGCCTCCTCCTTACCCCCACCCAGTCGCCACTCCCATCATGCACTGGTGCTGCTGTTCGCAGTGTGTTGAAAAAGACCTTAATGGCTGAAAGATGTATGAGAATCTTTTTGTTGTGCTTATCTGCGACTCAGCATCTCCGCTATATGGTGTGTGGACACAAACTGTGGTGCCTAAAGCTTTTCCATGTTATGAGAATTTCTGTGGGTTTTATGAGAGATCTTATGATAACATTCTGCTACTTTAGTCATTGGAGGATTTTTCGATTGCCTCTTGGGAGCAAAATGCATTTCATTCAACATTTCTTTTCTATAGCTTTATGCTTTGTTTTATACCTGTTATGCAGAAGTAGTTGTTTAGTTAGAAGTTTATTTATGGTGGTTGTAGGCCATCAAGGGTCACTTTCATTATGATCTGTTCTGCTACACACATACATCTACTACTATTTTTAACTTGAGCTGTAGTCTTTCACACTTATTACTTGGATGCTACCATTTGGAGTTTGTCTTTGAGCTATCACAATGGCCTCTTCATCTAGCTCACTGAACATAAATCTTCCTACTTCTTTTAATTGTCCTTTGTATAATCATTGTTGCTACAGCTGCCTTGTGGTCAGCAATACCTGTTTCAATATAGACCCCACATTCACTTGGGTACGGACTGAATAGTTATGTTGATTTACGACTTCTGCTTTGCTTACTGAGTGTGAGTTTGTTGCATTAACAACCATGTACAAACTGGACCTGTGAAACAGTTCTTCATGATTACTCCTGTAATTAACTTGTTAGTGGCAATTTTGCTGAATGCTAAAGAGATTGTAAAGCAAACTGTAAGCCCTACTCTCTAGAAGATAGTATCAGAAAGTGACTGGAGATTCGGAGAGCTCATTGGATGGGTGTAATTTTTTAGTATGTCAGAGCTATTCTGGATTAGTGCAAGTAATGGAGGTATTAATCCAGTAGGGAGTTTATTAAATAATAATAATAATAATTTTATTATGACAAATGCCATGCTTTCGTGGCCTGATTTAAGCCTCTCAAATTGATGTACCACTTGTAAGTCACCTCTAGATTGGCATCTACGTGCATATTTCACTAGTCACCATACCTTGTACCATAAATAGTCAGTTCCTTTCCAGTTCTGCTCTCTAATGGCATGAGGGAAAAACAACCAACTGTATGCTTCTGTATGTGCCCCAATTTCTGATTTTTATTACCTTATGTTGGCAGCAGTGGAATCATTCTGCAGTCAGCTGCAAGTGTCGATGGGGTTTCCCATTTGAGTTCATAAAGCACCTCTGTAATATTAGCATGTTGATCAAACCTACTGGTAACAAATCTAGCAGTATGTGTCTGAATTGCTTCAGTGTCTTTCTTTAGTCCAACCCAGTGCAGATCCCGAACACTTGAGCAGGAATGGGGCGCACCAGTGTTTTACACACAGTCTCCTTAAAAGATAAGCTACACTTTTCACTTTGTTCCATTTCATATCACTCTGCAACATTAGATCTAGATATTGAATCAACATGACTGTATCAAGCAGCATACCAACAGTACTCTATTTGAACACTGCAGGATTGTTTTTCCTACACTGCATTAACTTAACATTTTTCTACATTTAGAGCACGCTGTCATTCATCACACCAAATAGAAATTCCATCATCTCATTTATGGTCAAATACATCAGCACTACCTACAGGCTTGGGTAGCATCTGCATTTATGTTCAAGCATGCATTTCTTGTGCTGTTTCCATATTTTGAATTCTGTATTAGATGAATTTAGTGGCCATAATGTTCAGACAGCAAACTACAGACATTGCAAAATTAGGAACAACTAGGAAGGGCTTTACTGTTTGCACTGCCTCATTCTGTTGTGACTCACCGATCTTTCAAAGTGCCACCGCGCAGTTACGCGCGTCCTCTACATGCGGCGCTGCCTGCCATCCACACAGCAGCCGCGCCACCTAAGCGGCCAGCCAGCCAGCCAGCGGCCGCTGGACTTGGACTCAGTACTGATTTGACTGTTACCGTGTACACATGTCTTATGTTGTCTACTCGCTCTGTGACTTACATGTATTGTGTCGTCTTTTGAAGTATGTGTGTTCAACTTGATGTTATAACACATTCAACTCTTTTTTTTCCTGGAAATGTAGCAAAAAATGGTTGATATAAACTTTCACAATTCTCCTTAGACTCATTGAAACTTGAGAAAAGTGGAGCAGACGAGAGGTGGTGAATCTGAAGCACCCTCTTTTACATCAGTTGTAGCAGCTCCTTGTACTGCAGTTGTTACTGTTTAAGCAGTGGTTGTTGAAGTTGTTGCCGTTGTAGCATGAATTCCTTATTCTGCTACTGCTGTTGTTGCAGAGCTAGTTGTGGCTGTTGCTGGAACTCCCATTTTTGTTTTTGTTGCGTCGCAATGTAAAGAATTCTGGATCTATGATTTGCACTCAGAGGCTCAGCATTCGTTTGCTGAGTACAGGTTTGGTGACCTCAGGGTTTTTGAGCTGGGGACTGGTAAGGGAATGAGGATCTTGGCTTGAGCGCCCGAGTCACAAGGATGGTAAAAACCTGTACAAGAAAGCACTGCAGCCTCAAGATGTGCTTCATTCTGATGAGATGCATGGCTCTTGTGGAATAGTCATTAGTGGGCAACCTTTGTAGAACCTGCCACACCTCAGTTGTTAAAGGCTTACCTAGGCACTTGGGGCTCTTTCTGGATGGAATTGTATTTCCTTAGCTGCTCGTGGGACCGAGATGGACCCCCTGAGATCTTTCTCTCCTACTCTCAGTGGAATGAATGGGCTGCTTGGAGAAGCCTCATGTGATGAGTGCTCCAGATTATGGAGTTGTTAAGGCCCTTAAGAATAGCAACAGAATGCATGCTGTGCGTCAGAATGTATTTTTGATAGTTAAAAGAAGACATGGCACCTTTGAAAAAGTCTCTCCTTTTTACAATCATTAGAGGTCATGGCAGGGACATTAAAATCAATCACTTGGTTATGCAATGGGACGATATTGGTTGAAACAACTAATTCTCAGGAGGCAATGAACTTAAAGAAAGTGAAATTCTGCAAATGCCATTGACAGTAAGCTGCACGCCACGTTGAATTACAGCAGAGGTGTTATGACATGCAGGACTCATGGACATTCCCAAAGAAGAACTGAAAGTTGAGTGGGCCCAAGAAGGAATAGCTGATGTGCAGAATATCATGAAAAGGATGGATGGCAGTCTTGTCAAATCCAACTCGTTTACATTGATGTTCAGCAGCATGAAACTTCCAGATCTCGTTAAGCCAGGTTTCCTTCATATAAGTGTGCAGTCTTATTTAACCATCCCAATGCACTGTTTCAAATGCCAGCACTTTGGACATACTACTCTTGGGTGTAAGAGAGAAGCCAGCAAGTGTGTGAGTTGCTCTGGGCCTCACCTTGTCTGGAGTCAGGACTGCAGTGTATACCTTGAAAAATGGGAGATACTAGGGCTGAAGACTACAAACTGCATCCCATATGGTGAGACCAAAAATATTTATAAAGTCATGCTGCCCCCCACGTTTGCTCATTTGCTTCAGTTCTTGAACAGCCAGTGCAGAAAGCTGATGCTGCTACACTAATGGAGGTTGGTAGTGTCAGCACTAGCATCTGCATTTGCCAATGTAGTTGTGTTGTAGCAGTTATTTTGACGCCTGTGTCTCCCCAAAGAACTTCAGAAAAGGCCGCCATTGCAAAGCTCCCAGACCCTCCAAAAGATCCAGTCTGGGATGCCGTCCAGTGCTGCCATGATCACAGCCACAGCTGTGGCTCTGAAGCCTACTCAGGACGAAGAATCAAAGATCAAGCATCCACCACTGGTAGTCAGGAAGTTAAGAGTCTGAAGATGTTGAGATCATTGTCCCTGATGTCTCACAAGATTTTTCTGCAGAGCTGATGTATCTTGATGTCAGACTCCGGCAATTGTCTTGCCCCAAGACTGAGCCTCCACTCGCTGTCTCATTAAGGAGACTGCGAATCTGTGGAAGTCTTTTCTGAGGGCTTCTCGTAGGGAATCAGTTGTCCTTTGTCGTCTCTGCATTGGCCATATGTGGCTCACACATGGTTACCTCCTCCATCACAAGGACCCACCTCAGTGTTACTGTGGCTCCCAAATGACAGTCATCCACCTCTTGTTGGACTGCCCACTTTTAGCCACTTTGCAGCAGACTTTTAACTTTCCCAGCACCCTACCTGCAGCGTTGGGCGACAATGGCTTAACAGCAGATTTAGTTTTACGTTTTATTTGTGAGGGTGTACATTTGGGGTGGAGGTTTTAATGAGTTGCAGAGTGGCAGGCTTCTCCTTTTTTATTCTCATGGTCAGCCAGCCATGGTAATCTGCTTTCTTGTTTTAAATCTCTTCTCCCAGTTTCTTGTCTCTGTGGTTTTCATCCTGTTTTGTTCATTGTAGTGTTTGTTGTCCTTCTGTTGTTCTTCTGGTTCTTCCTTTCTCCTGTTATTGTGCCGTACATCTTCTTTGTTTTCTTCTTTCCACTGGGTAATTGTTCTACTGGGAACAAGGGACCAGTGGCCTCACAGTTTGGTCTCCCCACCCCCTCCACTTTTAAACCGATCAACCAACCAACCAACCAACCAATCGAGAAACACGCGCTGTGGGTTCACCTACAGGGCAGAAAGACAGAGTAAAGTGCAACTGTCATGGTAGATGGCTTCCATATTACAAAGGAACATTAATGGGTTGAGAACACATCTGAAGGAACTGAAACTGTTAGCATAGGAATGCCCCCTGTGCTTGTGTTAGCAGGAAATGCATTTTAAAGTGTCTGATACCCCTGTACTACGGGGCTATACACTATATCACAAGGATGACTTGACTGTGGAAAGGGTCAAGGGAGGGGTTGCTTTGTTTGTCAGTTACATGCACCACTCCTATGCCTTCCCCTAGCCAATGACTTGCAGGCAGTTGTTGCTGAAGTTCATTTGTGTCAGAGGAGCACTGTTTACACAGTGTATTTACCTCTGCCTCTGAGGCTCTAATGGATCTTACAGAACAACCCCCCCTACACCGAGCGAGGTGGGGCAGTGTTTAGCACACTGGACTCGCATTCGGGAGGACGACGATTCAATCCCGCGTCTGGTCATCCTGATTTAGGTTTTCCGTGATTTCCCTAAAATCGCTCCAGGGAAATGCCGGGATGATTCCTTTCTAAGGGCACGGCCGACTTCCTTCCCTGTCCTTCCCTAATCCGATGAGACCGATGACCTCGCTGTTTGGTTTCTTCCTCCAAAACAACCCAACCCAATCTCCCTGCCCATTCTCCTACACAGCATCAGTGTCTGGGAATGGGTGGATCACGTCACACGAGTGATACATCGTGCTGCTGTCTTATCCATCCCAATGTCTTCAGATCGTCTTAGGAGGCAACCTGTACCTAGGTGGAATGATGAGTGCCGTTCACCAGCTCTTCAATGATTTAATGCTGCACAATACCAAACCTCCTCAGAGCCTTTCGAGTCACAAGAGCCAAGACTCGATGTGTAATTAAAGAGAGCAAGAAGAGGTCATGGTCAGTGTTCCTGTACTCTATCAACCATTCCACTTCTTCTACAAAAGTATGGGAAGCCATCCAGAGGATTTCTGGTAAAAACAGTTGTTTACCAATAGCAGCAATGCTGAAACAGGGATATCTCCAAAGAATGCCGAGAGATATTGCTTGGATGGTGGCGGAACATTATGCTAACAAGGGAACCTCCCCATCGCACCCCCCTCAGATTTTGTTATAAGTTGGCACAGTGGATAGGCCTTAAAAAACTGAACACAGATCAATCGAGAAAACAGGAAGAAGTTGTGAGGAACTACGAAAAAAATAAGCAAAATATACTAACTGAGTAGTCCATGTGCAAGATAGGCAACCTCAGGAATGGCATGGTCCCGTGGTTAGGGTGAACAGCTGCGGAATGAGAGGTCCTTGGTTCAAGTCTTCCCTCGAGTGAAAAATTTAATTTTTTATTTTCAGACAATTATTATCTGTCCGTCCGATGCAAGGTAACTGTCATGTGTCAATTATCAAAGTTCAGGCACTCACACATAATAAACTTCGCTCTCCAAAATTCCAGGATATGTTCAGATTTGCTTGGACATATGCAGGATTTGAGGGTCTACACACGGAAAAATTTGCAAATGTTAAAAACATATGTTTTGACAGAGCACAGGGAAAACTGTGCGACTGTGAAACTGTTGCATTCATTTGTTGCAGTTTATGTGACAAACTCTTATGTTATCATCACTTTTTTGGGAGTGATTATCACATCCACAAGAAAATCTAAATCGGGCAAGGTAGAAGAATCTTTTTACCCATTCGCCAAGTGTACAAGTTAGGTGGGTCGACAACATATTCATGTTATGTGACGCACATGCTGTCACCAGTGTCGTATAGAATATATCAGACGTGTTTTCCTGTGGAGGAATTGGTTGACTTATGACCTTGCAATCAAATGTTTTCGGTTCCCATTGGAGAGGCACGTCCTTTCGTCTACTAATCACATGGTTTTGTGGTATGGTCCCAAAACACAGACACTAAACTCATTACAGTGAACAGAGACATCAATGAACGAACGGACAGATCACAACTTTGCAAAAATAAAGAAAGTAAACTTTTCACTCGAGCGAAGACTTGAACCAGGGACCTCTCGTTCTGCAGCTGCTCATGCTAACCACGGGACCACGGTGCTCCTGAGCTCATACTATCCTTGATGTTGCCTATCTTGCAGATAGACTACTCAGTTAGTATATTTTACTTATTTTTTTCATAGTTCCACACAACTTCTTCCTGTTTTCTCGATTGATCTGTGTTCAGTTTTTCAAGGCCTATCCACTGTGCCAACTTATAACTAAATCTGAGGGGGTGCGATGGGGAGGTTCCCTTGTAAGAATATTGCTGATGCCAGCCAGGATCCGGCATTTTGCTACTGCCATGCAACTTCAGAGAAGGGCATGCTGGACTTCATCTCACAGTTCTGAGTCTTACAACTGCCAATTCTCCACGGGGTAACTGGAATTGGCATTGTCTGACACTTTTGATACTGCATCCAGTCACGACCAAATCTGGTACTGCGAGCTTCAGTATTTGCCAGCAGCATCAAAGTAATTCATCCTTGAATGTTTTAATCTTATATGGAAGACAAGCAACTTTCTCAACTCATGGAGAGAGGCAATTCCAGTACCTCTTCTAAAACCGGGAAGGGCCCCACATTGTCCCAGAAGTATCGCATTAACGAACTGTGGAGGAAAGACCCTGGGGCAAATAGTTAACCGTTGTGTGCTGTGATTGCTAGAGACCAAGCAACTCCGTAGCTGCTGTCAGTGTGGATTCTGGAGATTTCAGTCCACTGTCAACAACCTGACTGTAGTAGAGGTGGCGATTCATCAGGCTTTCCTAGAAAGCATGTGACACTACTTGAAGACACATTATTCTTGTCCAGCCCCATCTGGGACTTCTATAGTCATCTCCACATCTTCATATGGTCCTTCTTGTCTAAGCACGTTTTTAGGTCGCAAGTTGGTGGCATACTGTTGGAGCATTTTGAGCAGGAGAATGGTGTCCTCAGGGCATTGTTTTGAGTGTTACCCTGTTTGCCATATCCATAAACAGTATCATGTGTACAATAAGGAGTCCTGTACAGTGTTTCTTATGTGTGATTGATTTTGCTGTTTTCTGTTCCTCTTCTGCCATTGCAACAGCGACCTGTCAGTGGCAACTTACAGTGTGGAGGTTAGAGGAGTGGGTAACAAAGATGGGCTTTCAATTTTCTCCAGATAAGAGAGAGAGAGAGAGAGAGAGAGAGAGAGAGAGAGAGAGAGAGAGAGTGTGTGTGTGTGTGTGTGTGTGTGTGTGTGTGTGTGTGTTTGAGAGAGAGAGAGAGAGAGAGAGAGAGAGGGAGTTCATTTTAATAGTTTTCATGGTGGTATTTTTGACTTGCATTTGAGGGACACCATTCTACATTTTAGAGATACAGTGAGATTTCTGAGCCTCATTTTTGATTCAAATTGTCATGGTCACCACACCTGAGAGACCCTGAAGCCAGAACCATGAAGGCACTGAACATCATAAAAGAGTCTGAGCCACAGGTCTTAGAGAGCAGACAAGGGACATCTGGTCTGGTTTAAAGGCTTTCATGCATTCACGGCTAGGTTGTGGATGCACAGGGTATGGATCGGCGAGGCCTTCTTATTTGAAGATCATTGACACTGTCCACCATGAGTGAATTAGGCTGGCCATGGGTGCTTATAGGACCAGGCCCATACCCAGTCTCTGTGCTGAGGCTGGTGAACTGCCACTTACAATCTGACAGCAACTCCTCATGGTGAGTCAAGCATGTAAGTTTCTCACAGCTCTGAATTCACCTGCATATGATACTGTTGCTCATCAACCTGTGGTATGCCTTTTCTCCAATCATCCATTAATAACAAGGCTATTTGGGATCGTCACGCGGTGTTTGCTGGAGTCATGATGAGGAGCAAGTACAACCCCAAACCCAGGGTTTTAACCAACTACCACCCAGATTACTACAGAGGCCCAGAGTAATTTTAGGTGTTGTGCAGTACAGGAGAGATTGTATTCCTGCGTATGTTTTTAATACTTTATTTTCTGCCATCTTAACTGAACATTGCTACTCTACAGCTGTCTTTATGGATGAGTTGAAACAGAGGAACTCTGTTGGTTACTTCATTATATTCCCCGATCTTATTCTCAAGGTCAGACTGCCTCAAGACTTTACTGTCTTTGATATGGAACTGTATGTGATCTTGCAGGAACTGGAGTGGATGAGACGTGATTCAATTACTAAATTCCCGTCTATTTTTATTCTCTGAGTGCCCTTCACTCTCGACAATGCTTGTATCCATCAGTAAAGTAGTTCAGAGTATCCATAATGCCCTTCTCCAACTACCCAACTACAGTTGCTGGGGAAAGAAATGTCCTTCTGCTGAGCGCCAGGGCACTTGGGTATTGTGGGGAATGAGGGACAGATGTAGCAGCCAAGGAGATGTGTCACGATGCTCAGTTAGCTTGGTGCGCCATCCCCCTGCATGTTGTTGCCTCACTGTTGAGACATAGTCTTGTGTTAATGGGGGGATGGGTGGCTGGAAGTGACAGACAGTATTATCTGTCTAGTAAAGCCCACAACATGGCCGTGAGGTCCTTCCTTCCAGCCATTCATGAGATGAGGTTCTCCTTACTCGTCCCTGCATGGGGCACAGCCCTATGACGCATGGTTTCTTGCTCCAGCAAGAGGAATCTTCAGTGTGTGGTGCTTGTGGCATACAGATAAGTGTGCACCACATTTTGTTAGACTGTGCTTTATTTTCTAACTAGCAGGCAATGGTGGATTTGCCAACGGATCTACCATCTATTTTAGGTAACAATCAAACAAATATGGTGAGAGTTTTAAGGTTTTGTGATTTGTCTAACGTATTTCCGAAAATTTAAGGGAAATGTTTGCAACATGTTAACTGGATGACTGGCTCAACCATTTTTTGTGAGTGGTCAGACAGTCACATTGCCCTTTGCCTCCTCTTCTTCTTTTTTAGCTGCTCTGTTGTGTTATTTCTGTTTTAATCCCATGAATAGCACCTTTTTTCCTTTCTCCATTGGTCTTAGGGTATGTGAGATAGAGTAATTGCGAGGTCAATGCGAATAGAGTAATTGTGAGGTCAATGTGAGTGAGTGTTATTTTATAGGATTCCTCTTCACAGTATAACATTTTTGTAATTTCAGCCACATTCATTTCTTTTAATGTGTGTAAGGGCACTGATAACCTTGCTGTTAGTCTAATCCACCAGTAGTCTACAATGACTTTTCAGTGTAGCCTTTCTGGTGATGACGTCTGCTTTTGTGTGCTGTATTTGCCAGATACTACTCCACAGAGTGGCCCTAATCAATGTCCCTTTCCAGTGGGTGTTTGAACATCCTTGTGTCTTCATTGTTGCTGAGTGGGGATTGCAACTGTCTCCATAAAGATCTACAAATGACTCTGTCACCAGGGCATCCGCAGTGGTAGTACATTTTATAGCAAAAATTCCACAAACAGCTCTATCTTGAACCAATTTCATTAAGGCACTATGAGTTTCATGGTCTATAACCACATCATCAAGTGCATATCTAAACAATGAGAAGTAAAAAATGATTACTGAACCCCTATATATGAAGTAATACCAGAACCATAAGCATCCAATTGTGAGAACAGATAAAAACACAAGTAAACTTACAAAAATTAAAACATATTAAACCGTATGGCAACGAATATAGAAGGCTCAACCATCATTGTTAAAACTATAATATTCATAGGGTGGATAGTAGTCAATGAATAAAAAGTTGAGTGACAGAAAATATCCTATGCTATGTAACAAGAATGTGCCTAAAAACAATGAGCTAATTTGAGATGTTAGACCAAATGCAACATATTACTGAGACAAGAAGCACAAAGCGTACCAGTAAGTAAGCACTGCACAGAACCACCCAGGTGAACCTCTGCAATCACCTGCTGCACTGCATGCACAGAGTGCCTTTGTAGAGTCTGATGCAGGAGTCACCGGCGCAAAGAGTGGTACCATAATGTAGGGTGGGAAAAATCGGAACCATGTTCTCTGTTTGCTAAGCTTTGCTTTGTTACTCTTATTTTATTAAAATTGATCTATCAAATTTCCAACTTTAATATGGTCTTAGTTTTGGGTATGAAATATTATGTAATTTGCCATTTAATGAGAAAAATGAAAAGTATTCAGAATGCTATCATATATCGTATGGGTTTTGCAGCTTGGAGCTGCTTAAGGATCCAGTGCAGACACGATGTCGTCATTCCTTTTGTCAAGACTGTGTAAGCACCCTTCTCCAGAAGTCACGTCATCCACAGTGTCCTTTATGTAATACTGCTCTTGGGCGTCGTGGTATCAGTGAGGACCCAAAGAAAGCTGCTCTAGTGGACATCTGTCAGCGTCTTACCATTGCTGTGCAGCTTGATCTTGGCATTGATGGTGAGTATTGAGTTAATGTTTTGTGTTAATAATGATAATATTTTAGACAACTTTTTCCTTTTTAGTTCTCCACCATTAAAATCAGAAGCAATAGAGATTCGTCAGTACCTTATCTAGAACCAGAATAGACTTACTCTGTGCACTATATGGTTACTTGAACTCATAAAAGTTTGAATGTAGCTAGAATGAGTTGAATTAATATTATTTGAATGAACAATAACAGACTGTGTAATGTGAACAGAAAGTGCCTGGAAGCAAAGAGAGTGAGATACAGAAGAGAATATAAGATATAAAACAGTTGTTCTTAGGTGACTGAGCAACAATTATGATAAGCTTAAATCAGAGATATTTCTTAAAAGAATGTGTGATTCCATGAAACATATGTCATTGCTTTTGTATTCAAGAACTTCTTGGTTTGCAAAGAAAAAGATTTCTCTTTATAAATTGTGTGGTAGATTCAGAATTGATTGAACGTTTGTCTTTTATGGGCAGTATTTTAATCAACTTGACCATCTGAACATAAATCACAATGGAAAATCCAGGATGGAATGTGAAAAGGAAAGTTGCTACCCACCATATAGTGGAGATGATGAGTGGCAGATAGGCACAACAAAAAGACTGTCACAATATAAGCTTTCGGCCCACAAGGCCTTTGTTGAAAACACACACACACACACACACACACACACACACACACACACACGTGCACGCACAAACATAACTCTCACATATAACTTCAGCCTCTAATGGCTAAAGTCACATTGTGTGTGTGTGTGTGTGTGTGTGTGTGTGTGTGTCGTCTATTTTTGACAAAGGCCTTGTTTCATAATATTGAACATAACTCACAGCTTGGTTTGAACCCCACATGACCAGCATCTTTCTCCTACTTTGCTTGTAGTGTCGTAGTATTTTTCTCAAGAAGGAAATGTATGATAAACAGCATTGCTTGTTACAGTTGCATTTGTATTCCTCAAAATACAACAGAGTGTGCGGCACACAGTGCTTAGTTTGTGGGTATCATTAGTCCTCTTATCTGCTTGTGAGTTGTAAGAATAATAGTTGTTCATGAGTTTATGTGACTCCAAATTTTTCGATTTAAGAATAAGGGTGCACATAGAATGTTAGAACCAAATGTCATTCGAATGTTTTGATTATTACTTATTTAGCGTATGGCTCATAACATCACAGTAAAAATTACAGTAACAACACGATTAAAAAAAAAAAAAACCACATAAGTATAAACAGAACAATAAATAACAGTTTGTATATCAGGACACCACCAATTGTAAATTTACACTCACAGAAGAGCAATTGATGTTTTGATAAAATTGCCTAACAGTTATTTGTGTATACAGTTGCAAATGACATGCACACAGCTGAGTTTCAAGATGGAACTTTCTAGTTTTTAAACTACAAGTAATAGCTCACAACTCTTGATAATCAGTTCTTTCCCATGCGAGCTGTTGTCATATTGTAATTCCTTGATGGTACATCTTTCAAAAGTTTACCATAAGCTACTGTAACAGAAAACTGACTTAATCAACTAGTTACCATCCTTAAGTTCATTTGCTGCAGATAGTATCCACAAAGAAAGCTAATCTGACTGAAGCGATTCATTCACTTCACGTGTCTTGTTATGTGTTTGAAGAAAATTACTGAACCAAATTTTAAAAGCTGTTCTTGGGTACATCCTTACTGGCATACTAATGTAAAATCTGGCACTTTTATGGTGTTTAAAGAGTTGAAAATGTACCCTGCTTTCCTTCATTTTTTTTCTGAGAACATCATTTGAAGACTTGTGGCTGAAATGTCAAAGGGAATGGGGAAAATTTGCAGTGTGAATATTTGATTTCCCAACACCATCTCAATAAATCTGAAAGAAAACAACTGATCATTACTGGGAATTATGAATTGTACTGAATTATACTGATAGCTTAGACAGAAAGCATACCAGAGTGGCGAATCTGCATCAG